>NW_027117332.1:2448461-3672691 GCF_020726465.1 Chaetomium tenue
TTGACGTGGAAGATGCCGCCTTGCGCTGACTAGGCCCCGTAGTAACGGCATCCGGAACGATTTGCAACACCCGAACGAGTTCATTCGAGGCAACACGTTGCGCTTCCTCTGCAAGCTCCGGGAGCCTGAGCTTCTCGAGCCTCTGCTCTCCTCTGCCCGGTCGTGCCTCGAGCACCGCCATGCCTATGTACGGAAGAATGCCGTATTCGCCGTGGCCTCCATCCACCAGCACTCGCCATCGTTAATCCCCGACGCGCCTGAGCTCATCGCGACGTTCCTCGAAGGGGAGAGTGACCCCACATGCAAGCGGAACGGTTTCGCTGCGCTCTCCAGCATTAGCCACGACAAGGCGCTCGCATACCTCAGCACGGTGTTTGATGGAATTCCGAACGCAGAGGAGCTCCTGCAGCTGGTTGAGCTCGAGTTTATCAGGAAGGATGCCGTCCAAAACTCGCAAAACAAGGCGCGGTACCTGCGACTCATTTTCGACCTTCTCGAGGCAAACACATCCACAGTCGTCTATGAAGCGGCATCTTCGCTCACGGCGCTCACCAGCAACCCTGTAGCCGTCAAAGCAGCCGCAGCCAAGTTCATCGAACTTGCGATCAAAGAGGCCGACAACAATGTCAAGCTTATCGTGCTCGACCGGGTTGACCAGCTCCGTCAAAAGAATGAAGGCATCCTAGACGATCTCATCATGGAGATTCTACGCGTCCTATCGAGCCCCGATATTGATGTGCGCAAAAAGGCCTTGGAGATTGCGCTAGAGATGGTTTCCAGCAAGAACGTCGAGGAGGTGGTGCTCCTTCTCAAAAAGGAATTGTCCAAGACGGTCGACCAGGAGTATGAGAAGAACAGTGAATACCGCCAGCTTCTCATCCATTCCATCCACCAGTGTGCCGTGAAGTTCTCCGAGGTCGCTGCCAGCGTGGTGGACCTCCTCATGGACTTCATTGCCGACTTCAACAACACTTCTGCTGTCGATGTTATTAACTTTGTCAAGGAGGTAGTTGAGAAATTCCCGGCGCTGCGGCCAGCAATCGCACACAGACTCGTCGACACTCTTAGGGAAGTCCGTGCCGGCAAGGTCTACCGGGGTATCTTGTGGATTATCGGCGAGTACTCGCTCGACGAGAAGGATATCCGGGATGCGTGGAAGGGGATCAGGGCTAGTCTTGGCGAGATCCCCATCCTGGCATCGGAGCAAAGGTTGCTGGACAACATGGATAACGACGAGGAGAACCAGGACGAGGGACAGGTCAACGGGCATGCCAAATCGACCCCCGGCGGCTCCCGGAAGGTCCTCGCTGATGGCACATACGCCACCGAGACCGCCCTCACTAGCCAGTCTGCGGCTGCCGCTAGGTTGGAAGCCGTGAAGGCATCTTCGAAGCCTCCTCTCCGACAACTCATCTTGGACGGCGATTATTATCTCGCGACCGTCCTCGCAGCCACGCTCACCAAGCTGGTCATTCGCCACTCTGAGATCTCCTCCGAGGCTGGTCGCACCAACGCTCTTCGGGCAGAAGCCATGCTGGCCATGATCTCCATCATCCGAGTTGGCCAGTCGCAGTTCGTGAAGGCGCCTATCGACGAGGATTCCGTGGACCGAATCATGAGTTGCGTGCGGTCTTTGGCTGAGTTTAAGGAGCACAAGGAGCTGGAGACGGTGTATCTCGAGGACACCAGGAAGGCTTTCAGGGCCATGGTGCAGGTGGAGGAGAAGAAGCGCGAGGCGAAGGCGGCGTTTGAGAAGGCCAAGACTGCCGTGCAGGTGGATGATGTGGTTTCCATCCGGCAGCTCTCTAAGAAGAATGCTGTCGACGGCGCCGACGCTATCGAACTCGATTTGGAGCGGGCGGCGGGCGGCGATACCAGCGCCGATGATGACTTGTCAGGCAAGCTTAGCCGGGTTGTGCAACTTACCGGCTTCTCAGATCCTGTGTATGCCGAGGCATACGTCAAGGTCCATCAGTTTGACATCATCCTCGACGTACTCCTAGTCAACCAGACCACCGACACCCTGCAAAATCTCACCGTCGAGTTCGCCACGCTCGGCGACCTCAAGGTGGTGGAGCGGCCGACGAGCCAAAACTTGGGCCCGCACGATTTCCACAACGTGCAATGCACCATCAAGGTGTCGTCGACCGACACGGGCGTTATCTTTGGTAACGTTATTTACGAGGGCGCGCACTCGACCGACACCAACGTCGTCATTCTCAACGACCTGCACGTCGACATCATGGACTACATCCAACCGGCGACCTGCACAGAGACAGAGTTCCGCACCATGTGGACCGAGTTTGAGTGGGAAAACAAGGTCAACATCAACAGCAAAGCCAAGACTCTGCGCGAGTTCTTGGACCAGCTCATGGCGTGCACCAATATGAACTGCCTAACGCCGGACGCGAGCTTGAAGGGCGACTGCCAGTTCTTGAGCGCAAATCTGTACGCGAGGAGTGTATTCGGTATGTTTTACTTAACCCCCTTTATTGTCACACCGTACAGTAATGCGATAGCTAACGATGTCAACAGGCGAGGACGCCCTAGCCAATTTGAGCATCGAGAAGGAGGGTGATGACGGCCCGATCACCGGGTTCCTGAGGATACGTAGCAGGTCTCAGGGGCTAGCGCTGAGCCTGGGGTCGCTCAAGGGGCTGAACAAGATCGGCTCGGTTGCTGCTTGAAGAGGGCGCGCGAGCAAGTGTTTTGACGGCAATGACAACAACAGCAACAGCCCAGTAGGAGGTGGCGGTAGCCTTGTGAAGCGAACGTCGCTGCGCCGTCCCCGGCGTCGTGATGATGCTCGGAAGCGCCGCGGTCGCAAACTTAGTTAACGTCGCCATTTCCCTGGCGTACTTCGGCGGGATACCGTGTTGTTGGGCTCGGAGGGGTGGAAGGTGTGTATGGAGTTTTGGTTGGAAGAGCAAGGAAGTTGGGGCCCGAAAAGAGCAGGTTGCGAAAAGGGCGATGGGGGGACAGCGGGGTTGATGGTGTTTAGACAACTACTATACAGCCTGTGAATTCACCTTTATGTTTGGACCACGCGCAAATACTAAACTGTGAGTATTGACTGTCATCCAGTTCAGCCCATGGAAGATAAACAGACCGCCGTTGGTCGTATAGAAGATGCCAACCCCTCCCCTGCAACTCCCATTTTGAGCAGACTAAAAGGGGAGCCTGGTGCCATCCTACAGCAAAAAAGCGCCATTATCCTTCGGCGTGATCCGCTCGAAAATCCTCATCAAGCAGGCGATGCAGGCGTTCATATCACCCCCGCCGTCCCAGCTTCTCGAATGTGCCGCGAGGAAGCCGGGGTCCACGCAGACCGTGGTGACCTTGCGGCCCTCGGCCTCCCACTCACGAGCCATGGTCAACACACTCTGGTGGAGAGCCGCTTTGGCTGCTCGGTAGGCGAGAAAGAAGCCAAATGTGTTTGCTGTAGATTGGCGTGTGTGTTAGTGGCGTTTGGGCGGCGATGACAGAATCAGGGGGGTCCGCTGGTCGGAAGGGGGGGGGGGGGGGGGGGGTGGAGGTTAACTGACCAGCAATAGAACCAAAGCTCGAGGAGACGTTCACAATTTTGGCGTCAGCTGCACGCTCCAGCTGCAATAGAAAGTGCTTCGCCGTTATAATTGGCCCTACCGTCATGACTCCGAATTGCTCAGCCATCAGATCGGCCGTCTGCTCATACCAGTGTTTCGGCTTGGGCGGGGGACCGCCGAGGTTGACGAGTATGTCCAAAGGTCTGTTCCCGTATGCAATGGCCGCTCGTTCTATGGTCCCTTCATTGAGGTAGTCGAGCTCGAGGATCTTGATACCTGTTTTCTCGAGCTTGAGGAAGACGGGGATGTTGGTTAGTCTATGAAGGTGAGAACTCCAGTGCCGAACCTGGTGATCCGAGTTTGCGGCCTCCTACCTCGGCGAGAGCGGGATCCTTGTCTACCCGAGCTTGCGGGGGAACTGTGCCGGTTACCTCCCAGGAGTCTGCGATGAAGGCCTTGACGAGGTTGAAGCCGACCGCACGATTCGCTCCTAATGATACAGATTCGGTTAGTGAAGTAGGTCCTTATGATTCGGGACTTGCGTGATACCAACCAATAATAAGAACGCTCTTTCGTGTCATTCTGACTTTTGGGCACGCTGCATACACGGCTTCGAAGTGCAGTTGAGGTTACGTTGGGAAAAGGGGTGCGGGAAGGTAACAGCCAGGTACCTAATGAGAAATGTTTTCATTCTTAGGGGGTCACCGCTTCCGTTTGCGCCTGGCCCTTTCCTCCGAGTTTGCTGGCCCAACAACACAACGCACAATTGCATCACACCAACGGGGCTCGCTTCTTTGTGTGTTGTCGATGCGCCCATTTCAATACTTACTTTTACTCTGCCAACCTTTCCCAGGAGAAAGGCTTGGAACAGGTTTCTCTGCGCCATGTCATATAACCATGCCAAAATAGTATCACCATTTATAAAGTGGAAACCCATCAACACCTTGCTGGCACCCTGGGCTCTAGTCAAATCCCCTGCCGCTCAGCCCTCCACTGTCGAGGTTAAGAGAACTCGACCTTATTGTCCTGCAGTCGGAGATTCGCAACCAAAACCTTGCCCAGAATTACAAGCCCGACTTCCCGCATTTGCGCAACCTAAACCCTAATTTCAAAACAGCCACCAAAGACTAGAAGGTGGCATCAGTTCATTCCTGCCAAGTCATACAAGCCGCCATAGTTCTTTCCAGCAAGCACATGCTCCTCTCCAGCACCTTCAACAATATGACGACCGACATGCCGGGCAGCGCCCATCTCCGGGATTTGGTAGAAACCCACCGACCGAACCTCACACAATATGCCGACTTCTATCGTGATGTACACCAGCATCCTGAAGTTGCGGCGATGGAGAAAGAAACGGCTGAGAAAGTGGCCGCACATCTGACCCGTCTTGGTTTCACAGTCCATTCTGGCATCGGCGGCCACGGCGTTGTGGGTGTATTTCAGAATGGTGAGGGAAAGACCATCTTGATGGGGGCCGAGCTCGATGCATTACCCATCCTGGAGCAGACAACCGTTCCCTACCGCAGTGAGCGGCGGATGGTGGATCGATACGGAAACGAACGTCCCACCATGCATGCCTGTGGCCACGACATGAACATGGCTGCCTTGTTAGCCGCTGCCGATCTGCTCAAAGCTGCCGCCCACCGGTGGAAAGGTACGCTGTTGGTGGTTTTCCAACCTGAGGAGGAGGAATTGTCCGGGGCGAAGGCCATGCTGGACGACGGCTTCTACGACTTGGTTCCCGTGCCGGATATCATGCTAGGCCAGCATTTGGTGCCGACACGCGCCGGCACGGTAGCGATACGATCCGGCCCGGTACTCGTCGCCGCCGACACAATACGTATCAGGGTCATTGGCGGTCCTTGCGAAGGCAGCATCAACCCGCAGTTTTGCGTCGACCCGATTCTGCTTGGAACACGCATCGTGTCAGGGCTTCAGGATGCCGTGACGAAGGAGGTCGGGCAGGACGAGGATGCCACCGTGGCCTGTTGGGGGTTTCACGCTGGAGTGCCCGGAAATGACTATGTCGCCTATGCCGACATCCTTCTCGACATCAAGACGATCAAGCCAGATGTATGTCAGCGTGTGCTTGATCTCATCACAAAACTAGTTCTGGACCAGTGCCGTGCGGCTGGTGTCCCACGAGATCCCGAAATCAACCACAGCGTTCGCGCGCCGCTAACCAGCAACCATGAGTGCATCGTCAAACCCATCGACCGAATTTTCCGGGATTACTTTACGTCCAACATGGCTGACATGGCGCTTGTGCGCTCTACTGAGGACTTTTCCGTCTTCGGCGCTGCCCACAACGTTCCATACGCCTATTGGAATTTTGGTGGCACTCCCATGGATGCCGAGGAGCCACTGCCGACAAATCACTCCCCTTATTTTGCGCCCGAGGTTGATCTTACTTTGAAGACAGGAACAGATGCTATGGTCCTTGCGGCCTTGGCCTTTCTGGCAACTTGATTTCTAAGGGCGGTAAAAGAAATAGTTGGAGACTAAAATCGCTCTTCACGCACCATGCGTAGGGGCAGCACGAGGCGTTGAGAATAGGAGACAACCTGGAGTTAGCAAAGTCTGCGCATGAGTCTGAGTCTCGTGTTTGCACAGGTGACATATGTGGCATGACGTAGTATCACATCACCTTCTTGCTTGAGCAGTTTGACGCCGTGATCTGAGTTTGTTAAGTTTCGTTTTGTAGCATGTCGCACTGTAACCAAGTATCAAATCCGCACTGCCAATGATGTTGGACAATTAGAGCCTCCTTCTAGCCCCCAACGTCAAACCAACTAACTACTACATAGTACCGTTTGTACATAACCAGGTAGTACAAACACATTCCGTCCATCAGCCAGGCATTTCCCACATTGGCCTTTCCCCATTCCGTGGATCCCCGTATGCCGAGCTTCTGTGGCGTGCCGACGTTCGGTCGAACCAGGAAAGCCTTGTATTCGTTGATGACTCCTCGATATCCTCACCAGATTGTTGCGTGACTCGAGGCGAATATTTCTGTGAGATGGGGCAAACCGTCCCAACTCCCAAGCCAAGAGACACGTACGTTTGTGGAGGACGAAGTGGGTTAGGTGGTCAGGTTACCCTCTTGATTCAGCAAGCAAATCAACGACGGCCATCAGAACTAAAAGGAGTTAGATCGTCTGACTGAGACAGTCAGCCCCCAGCAGCACGCCAGAGACCCACCCCTTTGAGCTGGCTCCTCGTTGGTGCGCTCGGTGCGGTGTTTCTGGGGCCGCGAATCCTAACCGTTTCCAGAACAAAGAGCAGGATCTCGTATTGATTGCAGGCCCTTTAGCGGACCAGTCAGTGGATTCCCCTTCAGCCCCCCACTCCAGCTTCGTCACCTTCTCCAAAGCTTAATTTCATATCTTGGGACCCCTTTTCTCCACCCACCCAAAATAACATCTCGCTTCTCGATGTCAACCCGCCGCATCAACCTCGCCGCGGATAGCTCATTTTTGCCTCCGTCATGGCCCAACAAAGCGAGGTAGCCGCGAGCTCCTCTTGGCCGGCGCAGTTTCTGCATTATGTCTCGCGCCGCCGCCAGAGGTTCTACGGCATCATCGCCATTATGGTGGTGATGCTCGCCGCCGCGACCTTTATCTACGGCGGGTTTGCGACCGGCATAGACTTTGGCTCCTACGTGCCGCGTCCCAAGGACGCGCTGCCGCCGGCGCATAACAGCGGCGCGACCGGCGCAGACGGGATCACCCACGGTGGGAACGGCGCGAACGGCGGGCACCCCCCCGTGCAAACGCAGATACCCGTGGCGCCCGGGACGCAGACGCAAACGGAGACGGGGACGGAGACGCAGACGGGCAGCGGCTCGGGTCAGTCGACGACGCAGACGCAGACGCAGACGCAGGCCCCCGCCGTGCAGGTCCAGCCCGGCATCCCGACCAAGATCTGGCAGATCCTGCTGCCGAAAAGCTCAAGCAAGTCCAAGGACAACTTCGTGGCGGATCCCAAGATCCTCGCCGAGACGCCCACCTGGCTGGCTAAGAACCCCGACTACACATAGTAAGCCTGCCCTTGCCTTTGTCCGTTCCCCCTTCTACCAGGACAAACCCTGTGGCGTACCCTGCGCTGTTGATGCTCCCACCACCATAACCGCAAGCGCAAGCGCGCGCCGCGGGGTCCTCAATACACGACATAGACAAAGAAAGAACCCAACCTAACCACGCACCTCCCCCCCATCACAGCACACTAGTCGGGCAAAAAGGCGGCGACGAGTTCGTGCGCAAGCACTTCGGCGACAACGCGCGGCTGGTGGAGGCGTACACGCAGATGCCCAACGTGGGGATGAAGTCGGACCTGCTGCGGTACCTGATCCTGTCGGCGGAGGGCGGCGTGTACACCGACACCGACACGGTGGCGCTGCGGCCCATCGACGGGTGGGTACCCGAAAAGTACCGCGACAAGGCGGCCGTGGTGGTGGGCATCGAGTTCGACCGCCGCGACGGGCCCGGGTGGACCGACATCTCGCACTGGGTGCAGTTCTGCCAGTGGACGATCGCGGCGAGCCCGGGGCACCCCGTGTTTGGGAAGATGGTGGATCGGATTCTGGCGTCGTTGGATGATTTGGTGGCGGCGCATGGGGTGCCGATCGGGAAGTTGGGGAAGTTGGACAGCTTCGAGGTGATGAACTCGACGGGCCCGGCGGCTTTTACCGACGTGGTCTTTGCGCAGCTGCAGGAGTATGACCCGTCGCTCTCGGACACCAAGGACCTGTCCTATATGGAGGAGCCGAAGCTGTTCGGCGACATTCTCGTGTTGAGCATCGACGGCTTCGGGATGGGCCAGCCGCACTCCAAGAGCACCAGCGACGGGTCCATCCCCGAGGATGCCTTGGTGAGGCACTTGTTCAGTGGCGCATGGAGAGGAGACGGGAAGAAACGCAGGATGTAGAACATGTTTTCGGGTGGGAGAAGTTTTAACGATAGATTTGTATTATTGATAGTTTATTTGGAGCCATCTTTTTGGGGGCAGTCGGGGCGCGAGGGGCGTGGGGGGTTCTTGGAAATACCAGGGATGTAAATAGGGGGATGGGGATGAAGCAGGACGATACCGTTGATGAGTGCCATTTCTTTGTTTGGGTATGACGGGGAGTTTCTTATGGAAGCAGGAAAGCAAGTCAAAACTGAAAGCCGGGTTCTCCATCTATTTGGATGGCGTTGCGAATCGCCTCTTTTGCCTATGAGCCAGCAAGCAGTACTCGTCCCTGTTCCCCTCGAGTGTTTTCGTATAAACGAGAACGGCGCGCAATGGGCGTGCAGTTCGAGGCAGGTAGCGCCCTAACGGCATGACTGAGCCACAACGCTCTCGGTTCAGACTGCGACTTCAACGCAGAGCGGGGGCAAAAGAAAGGGGATAAACTGATGCAAAGCGATTACATGCGTTCATTGCCAACGTCCTGTGACACAACTATAACGTCGGTAGAACGGGGCATGTTAAATAAGTGGAAGAAGACAGGGCAAAGTATATGCGAAGGGCGTAGGTATTCAGTGAAATGGTTCGCTGCCCCTATGAGGTCAACTAAGCTTCAATGAGATAGCTAGCGCGGGAAGTAAAATATCCCTGATTGTGAAGGGTTAATAAGGCTTGGTGAAAAGTCGGCGGTCGCCGAATCTTGGTGCCCGCCGGCTCAAGATTCGGTGCCTGTGGCGCGTCTTGTCCCTGCGCGGTGGTGGAATGGTCAGATGACCATGGCTGCGATTAACCAAGCAACGCGGGCATTGTAAGCGACCGAGTCGTGGTCTTGATGGTCCGTTTGCTGCTGTCGATCACCCGTCTGCTGCCGATAGCCGCGATGTAGCCTGGAAGCACGGCGTGTTTCGATGGTGGTAACGAACCGCGAGAAACGGTTTGCTTTGATCTCCTCCTGCGGGAGGGAGTCGTGCATATCCCCGTCGAGGATCCCATAGCGGAAGCCGGGGGCCGCGACAAGCCCGAGATGTCGCAGGGCCGAAGACAGCCGATCCCGTCTCCTGGTGCGGGGCTCGGATAAGAGGGGTGTGGATTCCGTTGAACTGGAGCAGGCTGAGCCGCCGACATGAAAGGAGTCGGCCTCCTCGATTTCTAAGAAGGATTCAAGAGGTTGGTCGTCCAGCCATGGTGACCAGCGGTTCTAGCGGCTAAACACCAAGGCGTTGATGACATGACCTTGCTTCCAGCCCTGAGCCATGAGGGGAGAACTATCCTGAAGGATCTTCCCCATGTAGGCGATGCGTATCTTTTTGTCGGATTGGAGCTTGGAGTCCCATTGTTAGCAAGATCATCCTTTAGCTGGTGGGGAGGGGGCCTTACCTTTGCCTGCTCTGCAATAGCCCTGGCAATGCGCCGGACGGTATCTCCCTCGTTTACCGCAACGCTAACATCCCGAGACCCGTCACTGAGTCTTGCCTTGATAGTGATCTGATGCCTGATATCCACAACGGCCTTGCCTTTCTCCTCGCGCCGTCGCTCAACTTCGTCGTCATCGTCGCCATACTCTCGCTCTGTCTCCTCGCCGGCTGCCAAGTCGGTTTTAGCATCGCCCAAGCCCTCGGTCGAACTGGGGCTCCGTAGCAGATTGGAGGGATCTGCCACGATCTGGTGTGGCAGCTGATAATAATTCCCAAACGCATCGTATGCGCCATTGTGCAAATCCCCGGTGGGAAGCGTAATGTCGGCCGCATCAATGATGCTTTGCGCGGTCGCCAGAGCTACAACGGGGTCCTCTTCGCTGGGGCCTCCATCCTCGCTCACCCGCTGGTGCCGGCTGTTCCGCGCCACCTCGTCCGCAGCCCAAAGCACCTCAAGAGCCGCACGTAGAGTCTGCCATATCTCCTCTCTGCCGGTAACCCGCGTGTCGAAGAACTCAATCCTCTCCCTCCGTAGGGCCGCCGAAGTCCATTGCCGGTCGCGGCTGACCCATTCGTGCCGTCGCAGGGGTTTATTGATGTGCTGGTTCAGCGGCTGGTGGGATTGTCTCCGGCGGCGTTGGGAACCCGACGGGAGAGATTCGTCGATCCCGGTTTGTGAGCTGGATGCGCCGGCTGTTTGGGTAGCCTCGTTGATGGCTCGACCGGAGCCAGTGGCAGCGCCACCTGGATACGGCGAGTTAGGACCGCCGTCTCGGGAAAGACAGCAACCCTAGAGAGAGTCAGTATGGTGCGTAAAGTCGGCGGCCAACTTTGGCGTTAGCCGGGAGAGGCGAGGGGCGAGGAAGGTGAGAAGCGAGCTGGGGAAGGAACGGTCGCCATTGCAGAGGCGACACAACATTCCAGCTTGACGGGTAGTCTCAAAAACGGCAATGAGAAACTCCAAAAAAGACAGGGAAGGTATCATACCATTGTGTCGGATCTACCAAGATGCCGGTATCGTGCTCGTCGATTTCGCACACGTTTGGCAGCTCGATCCAGCCGCTTGAATAACTAGTTCATGACGGTGGCAGGTCCGGGGGATTTTTGGAGAAGCTGAAGCTTAGTATCGCAGCACAGCGTCTCTGGTCGGCCACTCAGGTTGTGTTTTGCGTTACTGACGTCGCCGCTGGGCTTGTGTCTTGAAACTTGAGTATCCCTCCAACGCACCACTCTGCGCTGAGATTATGGCGGTTCTTGGATGCAGCGTTACCTGCTCTAGCGATAAGAGCTGAGCGAGTGAGTGTGTGGAAGAAGGAATCATGTTTGTCACTTGGAGCTGTGTTGCGCAGGAACCCCACTGGCGGGTCTGTGGTCAGTGGGTTCGTGACCCGCCCGGTCTCCGCTAGGCCTATCTTGGCACGCCTGGCCTGACAGCCCGGGCTTCTGTGGGTCTACTTAATCCAATCCTGGCCGATCGGCGATGATACCGGACTTCCTTGGGTGACCCGGACCAAAAAAGAAACGCGGCTGACCACACGAGCCACGTTGAAAATCGTTTATATTATTTTGAAGAGCTGATGAGGGGACCATACATAGTTTCTAGCAACCATTCAGGCATTGGATATCTTTGAGGAGAGCATAGGAAGTTCGGGTACTGAACCGAGGCCGCCAAGCTAGGCCAAAAATGGTGGCAATACCGCTAAGGGAAAAGAGGAAATTATTTGAGCTTTCGTCACGACGGCGCCATCCGCAAATAGGTTTTTGGCAGAACCAATTCTTCTCAAGCTAACTATGTATGAAGCAATGGATGGCTATCACTCCCCGTGGATATGGACACTGTTTTTGTGCTTCCTCACAGGCATCCAAGACACATACGCACCCCGTTCTACTGTTATTGTAACCAACTCGTCATGTATGGGCAACCCACGCACTTCTCCAACGTACCATCCCTGCCGCCGTTACCACAAGAACCCTCGACAACGCTTGGTCCCGCACTTGCATGGCGTCATATCCTTAATTTTTGACGGATCGTGCGCATCGGAATCCATTTCCTCCAACCCATCGACGTAGTCGAAGGTTAGCTCCTCTCCCTCGGGGATATCTCGAATGGCAAACAGGGCTAAATCGTGGATATGTTTGTCCGCGTGGTCGCCAACCCGTGCAAAGATGCGCATGTTGGGCTGGCAACTATGATTGATGAAGCGGGTTGGCCCGCTCATCCACTCGCCGTCCACCTCGAGCGGCGCTGCGGCGAGCAGCGGATCGAGCGAATCTGGGTCTGAGAATTTGTCCAGCGCGAAGAGGTATACGTCCTTCCGCCGGGAGATGGTCGAATCTGCTCGCCGCCTGTCGGCCTCCTCACTGGTGATGATCTCGCCGAGGTACCGGTCGACGAATTGGCCTTCCCTGATGTTGACAGGGCACCTGACGCCCCAACCTCGATCCTCGGTCCGGAAAATCTGGAGCGGTACCGTCCTGCCCCGCTCTACCACCCTATTGGGACAGTCCAGCGAGCAGTTGCACCCCTCATGGCACTCGTAGATGGGCTCGCGGCTCATGAGAATCCTACTCCTCAATAAGCCTGCTTTGGGCCCACTCGCATGGTAGGCAAAGCGTTTCCTGCGTGACCGAGTGGTCGACGGATCGTATTCATCTTCATCGCTATCCGGGGCCATTTCATCCAGACACTGGCATGTGTTGTACATGCAATCTTCGTCGTGGGTGCAGTTGCAGCCTGTGCGGAAGGAGTCTTCGGCCACGGGGACGTCATCGGCGATGACTGAGTGATCGAGGAAGCGGAAGTTAGGGTTAAGGACCTCGTCATCCTCCTCGTTGACGATGGTTATCGGAATGGTTTTGTGAGTGGCAAACCCCCGAATTTGGCACCAGTGGCAGTTTTTTTGCTCCTCTGGGTCTGACTGCCGGGCAATATTAGCGACCTATCTACGGCTGCAAATAAAACATATACTCCTACTTACCTCGGGCAGCCCGTGAGTAAAAAAGTGAGGGCGCATAGCGTCTTCCATCTTGACGTCGGGGTTGTGGAAGTGCGGTCGGCTGGAGTGGGGGCTGTGTTTGATCGTGGGGTATTCGGAAGGTACCGCGTTGATGATTACGCGCGAGGTCAAACAATTTAACCAACCTTGAGTGCAAGCAACAAAAGGGATAGGATGACGACTTAACAAAAGTTGGCAACCACTTCATGCTATGCTAAAATATAACGAGCGGGAGATCGATCAATTGCTTTAGTTTCGGGTGAAACTAAATTAGAATGCATCTGGCCGCAGGTTTCCGTGTTGGAACATTCCGCGGATGAGGCGCGTGAGCACGTGGGGGAACATGGGGGGGGGCGACTTGGCACGCTCAGCTGCAACATCGAATTGTGGGTAAACTCGCGGCTTGAAGATTGCCTGTCGCGCTCTCTCCCATTCGCAACAACTCTCCAATATCTGCAACACCATCGCAAAAACAAGATCGAAGGAGAAACTAAAGTTTGCCTTTTTCGAATTCAAGAGACGAATTTTTGGGGGGTCTTTGCCCCGAGAAGAAAGAATATATTCCTTTTAATAAAATAAGATAAACAGAAACAAATACATGCCGCCTACTGCGAGGATGGGCTCGCCCAAACATTCACCACCGCCTTGATCGAAAGGTTGGATGTCGCAGATTGCGATGCTTCGCCGATGACCTCCAACGCCCGCGCCCCCAATAATACCGGCACCTTTACCCGCCCAGCCTCGTCCACTGCCGCTTGGAGCTTCTTCGTGACCTCCTCGAGACTCACTTCGTCCTCCGTGGCTGTCCAGACCTTGGACTCGGCGCCTGCACGGAGCGCCTTGATGAACCCGGGGCCATACTGCTTCAACATAGTACTCGACCCGGCTGCGTTGACGCAGAGGTCAAGCACCTGCTCGAGATCCAGGCCCACGAAGCTAGCAAACGCGAGAGACTCTCCAGCCGCGCTGAGGTTGATCGCCTTGAGGAGGTCAACCACCAACGCCAGCTTTTCCTCGTCTGTCTTGGCTGAGCTCTCCACCGGCCCATTTCTGTCCGCCTCGGTGTACAACCGCAACAGGCTGCTGTCGTCATCCTGCCCGTATCCCTTGTCAACCGCCTGCTGGTAGCCTTCCTCGGCCGTTCCGGTCATGGGCACCCGGAACCCACCCCTCTTCGCCTCGGCCGTGATGATCTTGGTGTCCTTGACGATGATATTTACGGCGCTCGCAATGGGCTGGAACTGCGTCAGCATCCTCGGGGTGCGGTGCTCAAACATCCAGTTCCACGCCTCCGACTGCAACACCGCCTGCTGCGCCTTGGCCAGGTCCAGCCCCAGGCCCGCCGCAAAACCCATCGCCTCGCTCGCGGCAAGGATCTGGCACGCCGCCAGCACCTGATGCACCATCTTCATGTTGCTCCCCGCGCCCACGCCGCCCTGCACAATGTACAGCTTCGCCGGGTCGGCCATCTCGGCCAGCAGCGGGCGGGCCTTCTCCAGCGCGGCGTCGGACATGCCCGCCATGATGGACAGCGTGCCGTCGGCGGCGCGCGCCGCGCCGCCCGACACGGGGCTGTCGACCAGCAGGATGTCGCCGCGGCCGACGGCGCGCAGCTGCTCGCCGAGCGACTGCACGTACTCGCAGGGTACGGTGGAGCAAAGGAGGAGCGCCGCGCCCTGGGGTAGCGCCGACACGGCGGCGTCGGGTCCGTCCAGGAGCACCGCCTGCGCCTGCTGCGCCGTGGCGACCATGCACACGCAGAAGGACTTGTCGGCCACGGCCGCGGCCGGGGTCGTGGCCGTGAGCCCGCCGGCCGCCGCGAAGCGCTCGAGGGTTGGCGCCCACACGTCGAAGCCGGTTACCGCGTAGCCTTGCTTGACGAGGTGTGTCGCCATGCCGAAGCCCATGGCGCCGAGGCCGATGAAGGCGATGGGGGGTTTGGAGTCGGCCATGATTGTGTAAGTGTGTGTGTGTGTGTGTGTGTTTCTCGGGGTGGTAGTGACGAGTCGGAGTGATGGTGAGTGAGATTGCTGTGGTAAAATGCGAGCCCCTGACAACACGAGACAATATCCTGTCCTGCTCTTGATTCACACGAGTTTGTCGAGATCTATCCAAGGGGACCAAGACAGACCGGGGAGTGCATGGCCAAGGCCAGCCGGCAGCAGGTCAACCCGCAGAAGCTCACCTCGCCACAGCTAATGCCGAAGCCGGCGGCCGGCCGGGTGAAGTCAAAAGCGGGCTCTCGATCCTTGAATGCCAATCCTCCCCGCTTCGCAAATTCCATCGCGGCTCGAGTTGGCGATGCCCCTCTCCAGACAGCGGCCAATGATGACGTTACTTGAACACCCCGCCAGCCCGCCGAGACCCCTCGGTGGCACTCCCGTATTCCGGCTAAAGTCTCTCGCATGAGCATGCCGCCGCGCAGCTTGGCGCGCGAATTGGACGAACCCGGATTGGGCAACCCGAGCCACCTTTTCGACCTCAGTGACAGACATATGCCGGCCTTGAACAATGTCTGGATCTTTCTTGCATCTGAGGTATTAACTGAGCGTTGCAATCAGCGGCGAATCGGAAAATCTTAGCCACGCGCTGTCGCCTGTCATTGTGGTTGGTTCACCTTTGCTGCACCGTGACCATTAACACGAACTCCGTTACTCGCCATCACCATCCCCAGTCAAGGCCAACGACACCAGAGTCACTTCGCTCAGTCACAAACATCCACCATCACCACCACCACAATCCCTAACAAATCAACCCCCACCACCGTCACAATGGTCCGCCCACCCTTCGCCCAGAACCGCACCATGTCGATCCTCAACGCCGCCAAGGCGGGAGGCTACGCAGTGCCGGCCATGTGCTGCTACAACATCGAGTCCATCATCGCCACAGTGCGGGCAGCCGAAGCGGCCAAGTCGCCGGCGATGGTGCTGCTCTTTCCCTGGGCGATCGAGTACGCGGGCGACGCGCTGGTGAAGGCGGCGGCGGAGGCGGCGCACTCGGCGTCGGTGCCCGTGTCGCTGCACCTGGACCACTGCCAGACGCCCGAGCTGGTGCGCCGCGCCGCCGACATCGAGGACGGCTTCGACAGCATCATGTGCGACATGAGCCACTACGACAAGGAGGAGAACCTGCGCCTGACCGCCGAGCTGGTCCAGTACTGCCACGCCCGCGGCATCGCGGCTGAGGCTGAGCCCGGTCGGATTGAGGGCGGCGAGGATGGTGTGGCTGAGACGGCGGACCTGGAGGGTCTGTTGACGACGCCCGAGGAGGCGGAGGAGTTTGTGAATACCGGGATTGATATGCTTGCGCCGGCGTTTGGGAATGTGCACGGCGAGTATGGCCCGCGCGGGATCCAGCTGGAGTATGAGCGGCTGCAGGCCATCAACGAGAGGGTCGGGGAGCGGGTGCGGCTGGTGCTGCACGGCGCGGACCCCTTCGACCAGGAGATCTTCCACAAGTGCATGGCTGGCGGCGTGACCAAGATCAACATCAACAAGGGCATGAACAACCACTATGCGAGGGTGCAGGACGAGATGAAGGGGAAGCCGTTGACCCGTGTCATTGAGGCGGGCACCGACGCCATGCAGAAGGCGATCGAGCAGTACGCTGTCTGGCTTGGGAGCGCTGGGAAGGCTTGAGGTTGAGTTGGATGTATTAGTTATGGGCATCTTCGTTGCAGTTAGACAATTCAAAAGTTCACAATTCAAACCATCTCCGAGTTACCCAAAAGAGTGCTGAGCTTGGTCCAACATAAACTTCCCTTGGGTAAAATTAACTTGTAAAAGTTCTTCCTAGCGTGACTTTTTCCTTCTTTTTTCAATCATGGAACGCAACTCTCAACTCAACTCAGACATCTACAAGTTCCAGACTCATTCTACACCATAATTTGCAACTCAACGATCCATTTAAAAATTATACGCGAATACCGGCTAAAATACAATACAACAGTCACAAAAAAAAAAAAAAAAACCTCTTCCCAATCATACCTTACACCTGCAATGCAATGCATCATCCCTGGATGGATGGAGGATCACATCGCCGCATGCAGCCCCCGAATCACCACCATGGCCCCCCACGCGCCGGGATCGGGGGGCAGCTCCTTGCCCTCGGTGCCCGCGCCCACGTAGGTCGCCCGCCCGAGTCTCGGCTTCAGCGTCTTGGTGTCCTCGGCGCCCCTCACCGCCGCCGCCACGCCCTCGGCAAAGCTCTGCGTCGCCTGCATGGCCTCGGCGAACGGGATGATGGTGTCCATCACGGTGCGGTCGCCGACTTTGGCTGGTGTGTAGTGCGCCAGGTGGCTTACTGCAAGCGTCAGCGCCTTGCCCCACACTGCCATCGCACCCTCTTCTGTTGTTGTTGTTTGTTGTTGCTGTTGTTGTTGCTGTGCAATATGCTCCTGCGCCGCCGTCCGCAGCGACACGAAGAAGATGCCCAGGATGCCGCCCAGGGTGCCGCCCATCTTGCCCTCGAGGATGTCCTCCAGCTCGGTGAGCACCTCGACGACGGACCCGCGCGCGGCGACGTGCCGGGTGTCGAGGGCGTCGAGGAGGGCCTTGGCGCCCGTCTCAAGCGTCAGCCCGCAGTCGCCGTCGCCCATGACCGTGTCCCACTTGGTCAGGTCCGGCTCCGCGGCGATGAGCGCCTCGGCCGCGCCCCGCAGCATGCGCTCCAGCAGCGCGGGGTCTACCTTGAGGTCGCGCGTGTCGTCGATGGTCTTCTTCTTTTCCTCTGGGGGTGGTTGGACGAGTTGCTCGGCGCGCGGGCGGCGGCGGGGGTCGTTCTGGCTCCCGGCGACGGCTTCCCAGGCGGTGTCGGTTTTGAGGTCGAAGAAGCCCTTGATTTGTTCGACCGAGTAGGGGGAGTTGGAGGCGATGCCGGAGAGGTTGATGACGGAGACGGAGAAGGCCGGCGCGTTGAGCGAGGTTTCCAGGCACCCTGCGTACACCCGGACGGGCTGCATGTTCCAGTCCTTGAGTAGTTGTTGGAGAAGCTCGTCGACCAGCCCGCCGAGCTCCAGGTTCGACATGCCGCCAAAGTTGCTGACGAGCAGCGCTGTCTCGTCCCCGGGCTTGAAGTTGACGTAACCCCGCTCGGGATCCGTCTCGTCCAAGCAGTACTTGAGAATCTCTTTCACCAGCCCTTCTGCGCTAGGCGCGGGCGAGAGCTTCCTATACCCCGGCTCGTTGTGCGGCCCCGTTCCGATCTCCACCTCGTTCGCCTCCAGCGTACCGTGCTCGGTCCGGCCGGGGACATGGCAATGATCCAGGGTCGCAGCGATGCTGACAACCTGGCCGTTGATGGCGGTGCCGAGATCGTAGAGCTCGTCAAGCGACGCGCCCTGGGAAGCCGCTGCGCCGAGAACCTTGAGCACACCAATCTGGCCGGCTAGGCCGCGCCGACCGACCAATGACCCGCCCTTCTTGCCGATAGAGACGTCATCGCCGCAGATCAGCATGCGGCAGGCCTTGCCCTTGGCCTTGGTCTTCTCGGCAGCGAGCCCAAAGTGCAGGCAGTCGCCCGTGTAGTTGGTGATGACGAGCAGCGTGCCCTTGTCCGAGGGCACGGCCTCGACGGCGGCCAGGATCTGCTTGGTGCTCGGCGACGCGAACACGTCGCCCGCCACCGACGCCGCGAGCATGTTGGTGCCCACGTAGCCCGACCATGCTGGCTCGTGGCCGGAACCGCCACCGCTGATGATGCTGACCTGGGTGGGCGGCGAGGCCGGGTCGAAGACGACGCGGTTGGTCTCGTCGAGGTTGAGCCGCGGGTTGCTGGCGACGATGCCCCGAAGGGCTTTGGGCACGAGCCCGTCGAGCGTGGAGAAGAGATGCCGGTTGGACATATCCAGGGAGGAGACGG
Organism: Chaetomium tenue; assembly: GCF_020726465.1. Taxonomy (NCBI): domain Eukaryota; kingdom Fungi; phylum Ascomycota; class Sordariomycetes; order Sordariales; family Chaetomiaceae; genus Chaetomium; species Chaetomium tenue. Next base: position 2,467,224 of record NW_027117332.1, read on the forward strand.
GGTGTCGTGTGTGGCGCGTGTGTGTGTAAATGATGTGTGTGTGTGTGTGTGTATGTGTTTGTTCGGTGTGTTGGTGTGTGCGTGTGTGTGTGTGTGTGCTGGTCCGAGATCGGGTTCGTGGAGGGGAGGGGGAGGGGAATGTTAAACGAGAGGAGGATGTCGAGAAGGACGATCACCGAGGAGAAGGATCACAAGTAGGAGGTCACGAGGAGGGAAGTTGGAACAGTTCCGAGCGGTGTCCAGCTGGTGGTTGTGACACTCTGCGCTGGGTGAGGAACAAGATCAGCGTTGAGATCTGGAAACCCCCCAAGTCCGTGATGCGCTGGCCTATAAGCAACGATGGTGACAACACTTGCCGGGAAGGGCGGGGCCGGCTTTGCCAATGGTCGCACCGGGAGGGGCAGTGCATATTGGTCTCGATCCGTCTTTCACGAATATCCGGCTGGCACCCTGACGATTCTTGGGCTGGCCGGAATACCTGGAAGGGAATGGCGCCTTGGATAAATGCCCAATCTTCCACCATGCCATTTAAACTCGACCCATGGCATTTTGTTCTCTCCCATGTTTACAAGCCAAGCCCGTTTTGTCTCATCATCCAACGTCGTCTAAAACATGAGTTCACCAAAGTGGCGTATCGTTGTCGGCTGCGATGTGAGTTCCCTTGGTTCTGCTCAACCTCACTCACCCTTGGCCACTGCTAACCACACCTCTTTCTCCAGGACGCCGGCGTCGGTTACAAGAACAAGGTCAAGGCGGACTTTGCCGCTGACGACCGAGTCGCCTCGGTGATTGATGTCGGTGCCGACGACAAGACGGCCTACCCGCACGTCGCCGCGAAGGCTGCTAAACTGGTGGCTTCAGGGGAATGCGACAGGGCGCTCCTGATCTGCGGGACGGGCCTCGGCGTGGCTATCGCGGCCAACAAGATCAAGGGTATCCGGGCTGTCACCGCACATGACAGCTTTTCGGTGGAGAGGGCGGTGCTGAGCAACAACGCGCAGGTGCTGTGCATGGGGGAGCGGGTGGTGGGGGTGGAACTGGCTCGGCGGCTGGCCAAAGAGTGGTTGGGGTACGTGTTTGACGAGAGCAGCCCCAGTGCTGCCAAGGTCGCGGCCATCCACGAGTATGAAGAGGGGGAGGGGGGCTTGTCGGGGCATGAGGAGGTGAAGGGATGTTGAGGATTCAGGAAAGCCAAAAGGGGGAAAAGTCTCGTGACGCCATACCATGTTCACTTCCCAGCTCTGCTAGATTTCGTTTTGTAGATCTTTCACTTTTAAGAAAGTTTTGTCAAGTCACGGGCTTTCTCTCTCAGTCTTTTTGCGCTGTGGTTGGGGAGGCGAGGGAGGGCGAGGACTGCTGACATGTTGCTTCCCAAAACGGCAACCCGAGATTGGATTGCAGTGGCAACCCGAACTCTCGGGCTCTGGGCCCCATTTCCCCCGGTTTGCTTTTTAAAAAGATGGTCGAGACCGCGAGCAAGATCCAGTTATTTCTCCACTTGTTCTTTGTGTGACCGTTCTCGACCGCCTGCTGTTTTGTTAACCCCGCGAATTGGGGTTCGTTGTGGAATTTATGGAAAAGAATATTTGGGGGCAAGTGGGGACTGTGGGCCAAGGAGAAACAGGGGTCTCAGGGACAGCAAACCTGGAACGTGCGCCAAAATGATACGGTCACACCTTTAGGGTTGCACTTGCACGTCACGAACAACGTCAGTCCTGGTCATTCATTTATGAAATGTGCCTTCATACTTGTAAAATTCCATGTCTGTCAGATCACCACGCACAAGAGGCATAACCTCATGACCTCGTGACAACATACCCTAACCCTCTTTCCCCGTTGATCTCACCAACTAACAGAAACTCAAACAAAACAACAACCCCCTATCGGACTTATCCCAACCCAAACCACAAGTTTACAACAAATCCCCAACAACCATGGCAGCGCCGGCCACCCCCCCCACGCCAACCCGGCCCCTATCCGGCCACCGCCCCCTCCTCGGCGTCTCCACCAAGATGTACTTCACCCACGCCCGCACCACCGCCTTCACCCGCGCCCTACTCACCCACCTAACCTCCACACCCCGAGCCACCGAAGTGCTCTCCTCCATCGACGCCTTCCTCATCCCAGATTTCATCTCCCTCCCCGCCGTCCTCGCCGCCATCACCACCCCCCCCCTCACCACCACCACCCCCACCGCCACCACTCCCGTTCGCCCACCCATCACCATCGGCGCGCAGGACTGCGCCGCAGCCGACTTCGGCCCCCTCACCGGCGAGGTGTCGCCGGCAGTGCTGCGCGAGGTCGGGTGCGGGATGGTGGAGCTGGGCCACGCGGAGCGGCGGGCGCTGTTTGGGGAGGCGGATGGGGACGTCGCGGCCAAGGCGAGGGCGGTGGTGCGCAATGGGATGGTGCCGCTTGTTTGTGTGGGGGAGAAGGAGAAGGGGGGTGGGGGTGGTGAGGGGGGTGGCAAGGGAGAGGGGGATGGGGATGGGGTGCGTGCGGCGGCGGAGGAGGTTGGTAGGCAGGTGGCGGCTGTGTTGGAGGGGTTGGATCCTGAGGCTGAGGTTGTGTTGGCGTATGAGCCCGTTTGGGCGATTGGGGCGCCCGAGCCGGCTTCTGCGGCCCATGTGAAGGGGGTGGTGAGGCGGCTTAGAGAGAGTGAGGTTGTCAAGGGGAGGAAAGGGTTGACGAGGATTGTGTATGGCGGCGCGGCAGGGCCGGGGTTGTGGGGCCAACTAGGAGGGGAGGTGGATGGGTTATTTTTGGGGCGGTTCGCGCATCAGCCGGAGCAGTTCGTGAAGATGCTTTACGAGGTTGTGGGTGTGCCTTACGAGGGTTCATCATGATATAAAGCTCGCCGTGTCGGGCTAGATCTCACCGCGGGGCTGCGGACATAGATCCTAGGACGGTAATAGGATGGCCCGACCTTCGTCGGAGCTCAGGGCTAGTTATCCTGTTACGAAACACTAGGTAGGCGGAAAGATAGCAGTCGCCTTGTCTCAGCCGCCTTGCGCGCATTGGCCTTTTATTGTAGGCAGCGCTCCGCCGCTCCCTGCTTGATCGGGTATATCCGATAGCTCACCGCCACGTGCATATTTTATCGAGGGCGACCGACGCATCATGGGCTCTTGCAATAATAAACGAGCCATTGCACTTAATATCTCAGCAGCCAAACGATAAACCACCACCGAAACGAACCTTCCTCCCCATTGCTGGATTTCGGCAACCCATCTCCGGTCTAAGCATGGAGGACACCCCTGTGCGAATGCCGGAGGCAATAAAGGTTGCCAAGTTACAGATGGCGGAGGACGGTGGCCTCCCATCTTCGGTGCATACCGGAAAGACACGCTTTTTTCAACCCGTCAACGGCTTTGGGTCAACACATCGGACCGGGGTTTGGGGGGGTTTTGTCTCGTCAGTTTCAGCATATCTGAATGAACTCCGTCACGCGCTTTTCATCCAGGCGCTCAGTATATACTCTTTTGTTCGGATTCAGTTGAGGAAGCTGGCGGGCGCCGTTACCAAGCTAGCCGGCCCCGCTGGCTTTGCCATCGCTTGTGTTGCCCTGTGGTCGGCACTCTCTTCCATGCATGATACCCGGCAAGCTTTGGCGCTGGCCCAATGGACGGCTAGAAAAGACTTCCTGCAGTATTGCCACTCGGTGCGAGAAACCAATCGATCCCGATCAACCGTACGCCCCATCTAACCGGTTTTGTTAGATCAACTACACCACGACGGAGTGTGAAAAGAAGAAGGAGACATCCCTCGACCCGCCTCCGATACCATGGGACAGTGACATGCCAGTAATGACAATTCTGGGATGCACTGGTATCTCCTTCGGCCTCCCTGGGCCGAATCCCTCTCCAATACCTACCGCCAGACTGTACGGAATCGTCGAATTTGTCGACCACCTGCCTCAACCGTTTCAAGTCGCCTAGCCGGCTTCTTTCTCAGTAGTTTGCATTGTTTCAGCGGCGGATGATTTTGGGTTGATTGCGATAGTGACACAGGCGTTAACGGGTATACGGACTGTAATTTAGCGGTTTTTTGGGTGGACATGTTACGATTATCCCGATAGACCTGGGGACTCTGGGGTACGGGGCAGGACAGGACAGAATAGGGCAGGGCAGGGCAAGCACGGCAGGATACGGCAGGCTAGGATAGGGCAAAGCAGGATAGGACAGAACCTCCTTTTCATGTAATTAGCACATGCGGTTCGCGGACTTTCTCCAGCAATTCCCATTTTAATCGATTATCTTACAGTCCTCAACAAAACACAAAAGTATGATCACCATTCACAAACTTCGAACTCACCTTTCACCCCCTAACTGCTCCGCAACTTCTTCTTCGGCCGCAGCTCACCAGCATAGTTGCGGAAGAACTCGTCCGGTTCGGTCGGGTGCTGGCCCGTGACGTCGTGGAATGCTGTCGTCGAGATGTAGTTGGACTTGCCCTCGCGTACCAAGCTGTAATAGTCAAGGATGTACTCTTTCTCCGAATCGTCGAGGTCGGTCTGCGATTTGAGCACCCGCTTCGCCTCCCGTCTGGGGCTCGTTAGCATGGTGACGGCGAGAAGAGACGGAAAGGGGTAAGGTCACTCGGAGATATTGTCAAACTCAATGGTTTGACCCAGGGCCTTGCTGGCCGATTCGGCGAGTTCCTTGCCGGAACAAAGCATGGGACCCGTGAGGACCATCAGCTGGCCACGATGCCGGTCGTCAAAACCGTGCGGGCCCTTTCCGGTAAGAACGTGGGCGGCCATAAGCGAGACGTCCTGGCAATGTCAGACCTTAAAAGACATGGCAAGGTCCGGGATGGATGTGACTTACACCCAGTGCGACGGGGGCAAACTTGTGATTCTCGCCGATCGGAAGCGGCAACAGACCCTCGTTGCGAGCCTGTTCGGAATAGAGAAGCAGGTTCTCAGCGTAGAAGCCAGCCCTACAACACACCAGACAAACCATCAGCACCACCGACCTCCCAAAGTCCCAACTCCCACCCACTCAACCCCCACCAACTGGAACTAACCGAATCACACAAGGCGAATGCCCCAACGCACTCCCCGGATCCCCCTTCACACTCAACACCACGCTCTCCAGATCCACAAACTCGCGCAGCCTCGGCTGCGCCGCCCTCTCCGCATAGTCACACCCCGCCGCACTAATCAACAACACATTCGCCACCCCCGCCCTCTTCGCCGCCTCGGCCAGCTCCAGCGCGACGTCCAACTTATCCCTGCGCGCGGGCGGCACGAGGCAGAGGGTGTCGCAGGCGGTCTTTTGGAGGGTGGCGACGGCGTCGCGCGCGCGGCCGGGCGTGTGCGGCGCGATGACGGCGCCCAGCGCCTGGAGCTCCTGGGCTTTGGGGGAGGACGGGTCGAGGGCGAGGCCGGTGAGGCTGTCGATGCGGGTCTTGAAGCGGTCGTTGGTGAGGAGTAGCTCGGCGATGAGGAAGCCGGTTTGGCCTTCGATGGAGGTGATGCAGATGTTGCGTGCCATGTTTGGGGTGGGTGGTGGTGGTGGTGGTGGTGTGGTCACTGTTGTTTGTGGTGGTGGTGCAAGTGTCGAGGTTGACGAGTTGGGACGGGGAGGAAAATGGTTGTCTTGAAAAGTGTGTTGTTTTTTTAAACAAGCTTCAGTTCTCTGGTTTCATGAAGTACCTAGGGTTTCTTATGAAGTCATCATTGTGGCCAGGTGTTAGTGATTTGGCACGACTCTTAATTACATCATGGCTCTCGGGTGTTACAGGGAACTCCTGAATCATGGCCCGTGGCTGGTTCCACCGAGCTACTTCCCCATGGCTACTAGCACGTGAAGAATTCGATTACCTATCTTTATTTACTTAGAATTTGAGCCAAAACCTTCAAACCCATTGGAAAGATGTCACAGTTGCGGATAGATCCGTTGGCAAAGATGTCATCATTGATTAGCAACCTTGCTTTATTGGACCTGCAACTTGCTTAACCTTGATCCTTAGAGTCCTTCCCAGATAGTTTTGAACGAAGTTTGCAACGAGCCAAAGACAGGAAAAGGAAGGCGAGTTCGTCCTTTGTTGGTGCAGTATGCGAAGCCAGCTGCCCCAACAGCCTCGGCTAAGGTTGCCCCCGGTTATCCCTGGAGCTCTTCCTTGACAACAACCACGTCTCCAATAATAGTCTCTACCGCTTGTTCCTTCTTGATCGCGCACTGGCAGCCGTCTTCAGCCCAAAATGACGCCCCTTGCTCACCCCCGTGCACTTGTTGCTCCATTCCATCTCCGTGAAAAAAGTCCAGGATGGGTCGTAGATTGCAAACGGTCTGAAGCTTGACCAAAACGCGGTCTGAACCGTAGTTTACGCCATCAGCGTTTCCAGATTTGAGAATGCCGGGAGAGACGGCCAAGTCGACAACCGGAGAGAAACCGTTCGTCGGGACCCGTGGGATGTCTTTGACAAGCTCCATCGTCTCAGCGTCGAACGGGAAGCCAAAACCCGGGGGTGTGACGAGAGGCAGCTTGATCCGGGTAATGAACACCTGGAAATCCGCCTTTGAAGCGCGAAAGATGCCCGCGAGGTCAGCCGCGTTCCGGATGATGCCATGCAAATCTTGCTGTAAACCTGGCGCAACATAATCTCCCATGCGATAAGACGATGGAATAACCAGACTGAGTGCTTCGAGCATTTCCTGTACCAGCAAGGCGGCCGAACTCGCTTCGTCCGTGGTTGTAAACATGGTTATGACGTCGGCCGATCTAATTCGCCAGTCATGAAACTTCTCAGCGACAGCATCGCGGGAGGCTGGAGGGTGAATGTTGGCAAGCGCATCTAGACACGAATGATCATTAGCTCAGGGTTATGAGTACGAATCTACGCGACGCTCTCACCTCGGAACTGATCACACTGAACCGTAAATGCCTGACCAACTTCACCAGCCCAAAAGAAGGAATGTGAATCGAAGATGCGGAAGCACAGAAGGTGCCAGATCCAAGACTCCAGGGCAACCTGATAGAGCATTGGGGTTTGCAGGGTCACGGCTGGCTCTGGTAGCCAGGAGAATTCTGTCTGTTGAGCAAGCAGCTGCGCAGCATGCCCGCACAGCGGCTCTGAAAAGTATTCCGAGACAAACTGGCGGATAGAAAAGCCGAGCGTCTTCCATTTGGCTTGGATTTCAGTATCGGAAAGTCTCGCGCATTTGGCAAAAGCCTTGCTTGTCAAGTCGTCTAGTTCCCGGGCAAACTCGGTTCTCTGCTTTTGAATCTGTTTCGCTTGCTCGCCAATCTTGCGGACCATGTTGCGATTTTCAGTCGCGAGTTCTTGGTTTCGCTTTTTGTACTCGGTGGCTTCCTCGCGCAACGCGCTCACTTCAGTGTCTCTAAACACTGGACTGTTTCCGAGTCTTGTGCCGCGAAACCGAGCGAAAATGGAAGAAGCGGAACCTTGACTGGTATCGGTAATCTCCAGGCGCATTTCCTTGATCTTGTTTTCCAGACTGCGGTTTCTTGACCTTAACTCCCCGATTTCCCCGTGAAAATTGCGCAAGGCGGTGCGCATTGATATCTTTGTTTTCACCAGCTCCTCGTTCTGCTCCCTGAGTCGTTCTTGTCCCCTCTTTAGTCGCTCAATCTCGCCCTTTAGCATCTTATTCTCATAGGTAACGTCGGGAAATTGAGAAAACCCTTGCGGGATCGGCAGATTTCCGTCATCCCAGGAATCGGAGGCTGGGGACATGGACGAACCAGGTCCGGCGCCGTGCTTGAAAGTAGTCATATGCCTCGTTCCACTACCGGTGTCGTATTGACGCAAGTGTTGGGCACTTCTCTGGGTTTCAGCACTGGCTCTTATCGTTTCAACCGACGAGTAACGCTTCTTCTGGCCATGGGGCGTTCTCGATCGACCCCGGCGACCACCGGGGCTTTCCATCGGCTGGTGGTAATATGACATCTTGTTTCTTGATGAACCGTTGTCCTGATAATTGGGTTCGTTAGTCACATAAAGCTGAAAAGCCGGGTATGCAACTTGGTCGAAGAAAAAAAAAGAGAGTGCGGGTTTAATGAATGGACTCTACTCACGCTCAGTAATCGAGTTCGCCTCGTTCTACTGTTTGAGTTGTGCTTCTGTTATGCTTTGCCAAAGAACCTGACACAACCTCGAAGATGCCGAACCGAACAATGAGATGATGGAGAAGACACTCCGTTGAGCTGGTTGGGCGAAATTGGAATGGCAATCCGAGGATTGCGTTTGCGCCGTTTGGTGATGACTTCTGTAAGGTATTTAGGAAGGACCCGAAGAATAGTGTGGCGTTTTCTAGGCAAACCCGCAAGGAAATGAATTACGGTTGGCATGGAAGCGCCAAAACTTTTGTCAAAGACGCGAATGAAAGGCGTGGTGAGAGAACAAAAATTGAAGGCTGCCTCTAGAATTGAATCGGGAGTCTAAGTGCCCGGGAAGCTACACCATCAAGATGTAATTTGGCTGCTCTTCATCTCATTTACATGCTTCATCTCGTTTACATGTAACAGTGCACACACACATTTGTCACGATGCCAATTCTGTTGATCTCGACTTAGAGTGATGGCCTTTCTCGATGATCAGGGCAGACTCTACTCAATACGCGCAGTAGCGCAACTGCGACCCCCTACCTTAGGTAGGTAGGCAGTAATTACCTAGGTAGGTACCTAACTCATTAATGGGCCTTTGCATGGCCGACGACCGGGAACAGAAGTTTATTATTCGATCCACCATGGCTCACTCCACAGGAACTCGACGTCCACAGAAGCTCCGTTGAACGAAGGGTCCTCCTGCACCGCAGCCCGAATTGAGTCGAGGTTCGGACCGATAGGAGAGACGAAATGAATGCCACTGACCGCCAAGTATTTCCTGGTGGGGGGGTCATCGGTGCCATGTCCCTGCTCGTACTCGTTTTCTCCCCCAATGTATATTCCGAGGACCTTGCCCTGGGAATTGAAGACCAGAGCGCCGGAGTCGCCTTGGTCACCAAAGGGGTCAACATAGGCCTTCGCTGCCCAAATCCGTCGCGTTCGATCGCGCGGGACGGGGGCAACGACAGCCAAGCTTTTGCCTTCGATGAAGACTTCGGCGCCGTCCTCAAATTCATAACGCATCCGAACGCTCGCGTGGATGCGATTGAGCTCGCCTCGCGTCTTTCCTGTGGAATTCCCACATTTGAACACCGGGAGCGAATCACCGCAGCCCGGGCTGGGCGTCCGTGTGGTGGTCAGCTCGTTGAGTGAGACAATGCCGCCGCGGTATTTGAACCCCATGAGCCCTGCGGTACCGGTCCATTATGTTGGAAGTAACTAATAACTTCGACGCTAAGTGCCTAAAGATATGTTAGACAGGATCGTGAGGTGATCGGTTGGAAAGGGTTTCTCCTTACACTCGAGAGGTTGTTGTAAGCCTTAACCCGGCCTGGATCCAGCTCGGCCAAAGCCCAGTCAAGAACCCAATCATTCTCGGATGAGGCCACTCCGGACGTGCAGTAGACACGGGCGAATTCGTTCCGGAAAGTGAGGAGCTTCTGATATCTCTCTTTGAACAGACGTATCCCGTCTTCCTCGTGCTGGAGCAATTCCCTCCCCGAGTCGGGGAGGGTGTTGGCCTCCTTATTGATCCTAAGACGATGATAGTCGATGATCACCTCACAACGCTTAATCCTCTCCTGGATATCCTGCTTCCAGCTGTCTATCTCAGGGAGAGGAGGGCATGTGACGGTGACCTTCGACTCACTATACGGCCGGATCGCAGCTTGGCTTCCTGAACCATGTTATTAGTAGGAGCGGCCATAAGGGGATCGGAAGGAGACTTACTGGTAACAACGTGGTGACAAGTCAATGCCATGTATTTGACGTCTGATGCTGTGCTAAGGCGGACGTACCCGCCCAATGTCCCGGTTGCATTCGAGTCTGAACAACCCAAGGGAACACCAATGTGAGGCTCATTGCGAAATACCTCATTGAACTCGCATCCGTCCCTCGGGCGCTCGAGCCTATGGAATAATGACTCGCATGCGTACGACACGACTTCGGCTTCGATGATCTCGATGGCGACGTCGTAGAGGCTGTCAAAACAGTACACAAATTGAGCGGCTAGCTTGAGCAGGCTGACGGCCTCATCGATGGCCATCGTGTTGGGCCGGACGCCCACCAAGATAGTTGGGGGGCTGTCCTCCGGCTCCTGCAGTGGATAGCCGACACGGCAAGCGGTGATGTAAGACCAATCTGAGGTCGAAAAGATGTCGTGTAATTTAGTTCGGATCCCCTCCTTGTCGAATAAACCGACAATGGCATGATTGCCAATCGTCGTTGCAATTCTTCTTCGTCGACCGCGCTCGGGGTTTTGAAGCGGCCCCAGGCTAAGTGTAACGCGGGCGACAAAGTCGCCATCGCCATTCGTTTCGATTTCCGGAGATGGCATTCTTACCGCTTAAGAAGTTAAGCCTGACGGTTTTTGTGGGACGTGTCTTGACTTTTGAAGCGGCCAGTTCAAAGTTGGTACTTTATATCGGTGCCAGGAACCTCTTGTCAAACTTTGTGCGTTCCGATAATAACCAGAATGACGTAGTTCATGCGGTTGATCAATGGTTTCACAAAGGTACCGTAGTTGCCCAGCGGTACAAAAGCACCAAGTGGCCACTCGACCACACCTATTCAATAGGAAACCCGCTTTGTTCACATTTCCCCTAAAGAGATCGAGAATTCGTCACCGAGGAACAAAGGTCAATCATGGAGCAGCACTCCGCTCCCTCTGATTGGGTGTATCCAAGGTTTCGGCCGCCCTGCCACCCCGGCGGCAAGCACCCGGTAGCCCGGTGTGCCCGGCGGCCTGGGGTGGGGCTTTTCGGACTGGGTGGGGCTCCCCTGACCCGGGCGACCCGGGAAACAGCGGAGGCAGGGCTGATCCCCCAATCATGAACTACTTGGTACATAACAACAGTGCGTTCCCGGTTCCCCGCCTTTGCAAGGCTGCGGGGCAGCGATCCACATTCAAGGAGGATTTGAATATCACTGCCACTCTTCCCAAACTTTCGTGTCTGCACACCCCCCGGCGCGGTTGGTCACGGTCACAACTACGGCAATCGAAGCAGTTCCTGCTCGAGTTTGACTAAAACCCGCCCATAGTGACAGCGGGAGCCATCGAAACCCCACTTTGAAGATTTTTGGAGAAGTAGCGAGGTCAAAGATAAGGGAAATGCCGGTATTGTTGGGGTTGACTCCATGTATGTACATATAACTTAGGTAGGTAGCGGGAGTTTAGACCGTGCGATAAATGAAGTCTTGCAAATCGGCCTCTGCCAGTTAGAAGAAGCCCACCAGCTCACTGGATCCTTTGTCCGGACCCTGCTTCTCAAGTTCTAGTTGTCCAATCCCGTATGAACAAGCTTCACTTTCAACTTGGCCGTGAGTAGCTGTACGATCTTTTGGCTATTTCTTGCTGGCGCCAAACTTTGAAGCCCCTTGCATTTCAAGAGATATCAGAGGACCTGCTATCGTATTCCACCACAATATTCTTGGAGCCCTGGCGCTTTCCGTCGCGGTAAACGGCAAAGTCCAGCGATCCCCCAACGCTAGTCATTTTGATCGTGTAATCGAGTTGGTAGAACACTCTGCCCAGGGGGTTGGTGAAGGTCGGCAGAGAGGAAATGTCGAGCTTTGCATCCCATTTAATGGTGCATAACTCCTCCACGCCACCGTCCTTCCATCTTCCCGGTGAAGGATTGCTCTTGGAGAGGTAAATGGTGCTCGATATTCGCTTCGCAGCCGCATCCTCGGCATTGTACAGCTTCCGAATTGGGATTTTAACCGGTTCACTTGCCGACATGTCATCGCCCTGTTCACCGTCAGCACTACTAGCCTTCTTTCCCCATTTTCCACGACTGATTTTAACAAGCCGTACAATGTTGAGAAACCATCTCATCTGCTTCTGGGCCATCCACTTCTGCCGGTCCTCACTGTAGTATTTATCGTCAGGATTGTGCACTTCTTCACGCCACGATTTGTTGAGCATCACCCCGTAGCTGGCACGGGCGACCCTCGCTTGAACGTTTACCAAGAATGTTGGGAGCCTTTGAATATTGGCAGCATGAATAACCGCCCTACGGCAAATTCCGTCCACCTGTCGTGTGTGGATCATTAGCCCTGGTCCACAAGATAGCGACTCGGTGCAGCCCGACTTACGGTCCGGAGCCACGAGACTGCAGGACTTCAACGCGGTTTCCGAAGTGCTTTTTCAACGAGGTGAACAAGTATTGGCATCTGCCAAATCCTCCGGCCATAATTACGTACTATAATATCGCTCGAGCATCAGTAAACCCGAGAGGAATTTGGGGATCGTTCGATTGCCCGCTGTGCTCCTTACCTTAGGGTTAGCTTCGGTCTTGAGCTTTACCGCGTACTTGCTCATCAACGAGCGCCTGAATCTTTTGGACTGTAGGGTCAAATACCCCACGAATATCATCGGTTGTCAATTTAACGTTTGGCAACGAGAAGCCTTTGCCTTTCATCGAGTTGAGGTCGATACACTCGAATGGCATGTTCAGGATCCACTTTCGCTCCCGGTCGTCAAACGTCGGCTTGATACCATGATCCCACTCGTCGTGCATAAACCGATGGCGGGTTTGGGCTTCCATTTTGCTCCAAGCGGCCTCGCCAAACTTCTGCTTCAAAAGTTGCAGAAAGGCTTCGTCAACAAAGACGGCGCCACAGAGGCCACCTAAACCGTCAAGTTAGCCCAGTCTTTGAAGAAGCTAGTCACATCAAGTAACCACCGCATGGGTCACATACCCTGGCCCTAGACGCACTCCTTGACCACCATGGGCGTGGTATTCTCCACCTTGTAGCTGATGAGATCAACGGTACCACCTCCGCAGTCGACAACCACGAAACTGTCACCAGCCTAACCCAATGTTGGTTAGCAAAACCACAGAAAAGTCCAGATAAATTGACAAGCAGGTTTACCATGATATCGCAGCGACCCTCCATATCCGAGAGCGTAGCCAAGGCGGCAGCCTCGGGCTCGGAGATGAAGCTCAGAGTGGTCTCGCCTGCGACGCGCGCCGCGAGCATGCCTGCCTGTTCGGCGGCTTCTCTCATCCGGTTGCGGGCGTAGTCAGGCCAAATGGCTGGGAGAGTTATGACGATGTGGAATTTGGAGTAGTTCACTAGGCTTCGGCTGACCGTCTCGGTGATTCGCTGGTTGCAATGATTCCAGAGCAGGCGCAGAAATCCAGCGATGACGGCGACCGGCGTCTTGTTGTGCTTTTTGAGATAGGTGCGCGCCTCTTTGATCTTGGTCGACTTTCGGACATCTTCGGGCAGGTCCTTGTCGTCGATGAGTAGGAGCTTGAACCACTTCCCTTGCTCTGCATCGAAAGGGATATTGTATCCCCAGCTGGTTTTGCCCTTGGGCCCGAAGGAATGGCGGTTGGGACTTTCTCCTCGTCGGAACTAGAGTGCAGTTCTGAATCCCAACTCGAAATGACTTCCATGCGCTCGATCTTTTTTGACCAAGTGAACGCGACCCCGGAGTATGTGGTACCGAAGTCGATCCCAACAATGATCGTATTGACGGGCTCGGCACACTGGGACGCCATTGCTGCGAGTGATAACGAGCAAAATAAAAGAGGTTTGAATGGGTACGGAAAAAGGAAAAGAAAAAGAGAAGCGGATTTGGTGGGTCTCGGTGATGGCAACCTGATCGATGAATCGCTGGTTGGGAATGGGGAAGTCCTGTTCAGCTAGATGCAGATTCAAAAACCGAAGAAAGGAAAGGGCAGGCTGTGGAATGTAGAAAAGAGTTACAAGTTTGAAACCTTAGGTAGACGAGAAAACTTTCACTGTTCGCCAGCGTGGCCAGGCAGTAATCCAGGGTATCTTTGATACTGGATGTAAGGCACACAAGCAACGCGGGTCGAAATTCAAAACCAACCAAAGACAATTCTGGGTTCATAAAAGACCAGGTGGTGACGGGCTAGATCATGGTTGTGGCGGTTAGAAGCTAGATATCTTAGGTGGATAAACTAAGGTAGTGGTATATCAGCCCACGTGAATAAATCGATGAACAATCTTTGTGCTATGGTCCCAACGCCGTCATTATAATCGGACTTGACCCCCCGTGCAAGCAAGCCCTCCCGACTGTCCGCGAGCCCCTAGCCACGGACACCTAGGTACCTACCCAGTCTGCTGGATTTGGCTACTGTTCTTGATTACCTAAGTAAGGTAGGCAAATAGGCAAGGTACCTACATGTAGGTTTCACGAATGTTGGATAAGTACACCGTTGTTAGGCTTCCTTACGCTCCGGCAGTCCAGTGTTCAAGGTTTGGAAACGGGCATGTTTGTTTACTTCTTGGCAGTTACGCGGAACAGTTTCGCTGGCGCGGCGTCGCATCACCAGGTGACCATCGATCAGGCACTTTAAGATGGCGCTGCACTGTGCTACATCCGAGACTCACCTCCGGACCTCCGGGTCGATAAGACAGATACCTACCTAAATAATCAAGACATGACCTAATCCTGACTGGGCAGGAAGCAAGCACAATTTCCAATAACCGACTATATAAACAAACACAAGCCCGTCGCTTCTTTACCAACCCACAGCCAATTTTAACTCAGTAATTTCGGTTTGCTCATAACGTATCCATCATGCGTATCTCCACACTTCTCCTCACTTCCCTTTCCATCTGTCTTGGGGTAGCATCTCCCTCCCATACCCAGCCCGATGTCTACGAAGCCATTCATCAGAGGGAGTCAATCCTTGCCGAGACTCTCGACACCAAGGACTGGAGCCATCTTGGCGAGTCAATGACGAAAGACGTCGTCTACGACAGCAGGCCTTTGGGGCCGGACTACGGCGGCCTCTCTGTTGGCCTTCAGCAAGTCATCGAGAACACCAAAGCTGCATTTGGGAATGCCAAGGTTGCGCACCACGTCTCAAATGCCATCATCAGGCTGAACCATGACGCATCCAAGGCCAACGTCACCACCTAGTGCGTAAAGTCCTCCGCAATAAACTCTTCTGAGATAGATCTAACAGTAATCAGCATCGTCTGGTCTCGCTGGGAGCCAGAGGCGCTTCACGATCCGAAGAAAACGTTCCGCATCTACGAGAAATGTGACGACAAGTTTGTGGTGGATGACGGGAAGTGGAAGTTGAAGTATAGCTTGGTCACAAACCTGGCCCCAAATGTCGAGAATCCTTACTTCAACAAAGGGAAGAAAGCATATTAGTGCTTTCGCAGGTACATGTACCTGCGCCGTTCCATGAGGTGCAACTACTGCCTATATTCCGCAGCGGCACTGGACTTCAAGAAGCCGTGGTTGGGTTTGGGTAAATGATGTTGATTCTTCAAACAACATAAAATATTGTCAGCAAAAACTGGAAAGCTGTGACCGGTGTGTTGATGGGATGTTGCGAGGACGAGGTTGTCTTCAAGAGGTTGGTTGAAACTGTGTATTTTTGATCCAGCAAAAGCGAGTAGATCAGCAAGGACTGAGGAAAGGGATTGATGGGATAGCACCTAAACTCGAATTAAATATTATTTTAAAGTTTCAAACTTGACACACCATGTTTAGCATTTTTAAAGATTGTGCTGCACGGCTTGGATTGAGTCCTGTTTTTGGCGGCCGCGTGGGAGGAAAAGGGGGGAGGGGGTCAATGTTTACTTCTTGGCGGCTAAGTGGGACCAGCCCCTGAAAGCAGCAACAGCGAGAGCCACACCATGTAGCCTAGTCTATTCTCGCTCGCGACCAAAGACCCATCCAACAGAACACGCGTTCCCTCTTCACCCCATATTCCCAAGAAACCCAACACTTGAAAACGGTTTTCTCGTATCGGCCCTTCTGGCCGACCCTCATCACCCCCTCCTGGCTCCTACCTATCCAAGTCCCCAATGCAGTTCACAAAGCCCTCGGTTATGTGAGGCCTATCAACCCGCCACGGCCCTAACGTAGCAACAAGCTTCCACTCGGCGCGTCCCTCCTCCTCACCTCGAGCCGAACAGACGGATCACCAATTACGTAAAAGCCGTGCTGCAGGTTCTTGGGCTCGCAACCCTCACCCAGTCGAATGTCGTACTTGAGGAGGATGTGAGCCAGCGCAAGCTTCAACTCATTGCTTGCTAAGAAGCGACCGGGGCAGATGTGCCGGCCACCGCCAAATACGTTGTACGTCGGACTGGACTGCACGAACTGGCTGGCTTTGTCGCCTTCTTGACGCTTGCGCAAGAACCGGCGGGCGTCGAATTGGTCTGGGTTGGGGTACACGGCGGGATTCCACAGGTCGGTGGAGTCGACCATGATGTGAGCGCCCCGGGGTATCACTTTGCCGTCGGGAAGTGTTATATCTTTGAGGGCCACGCGTTCGAGAGCCACTAAGGGAGAAATGTTAGCATAGGTGCTTACCAAAAAGAAAAGAGAGAAAGCAAAACACCTACCTGGCCCGCTGTTAAGTCGTTGCGTCTCTTTCATAAAGCTGTCCATCAGAACCATGCCCGACAAAGCAGCAACCGATATCCCATGCTCTCCAATCTGCTCCTCCACCTCACTCCGCAACTCCCCAATCAGCTCTGGACGGCGCGCCATCTCAACCACCAACGCCCGAAACAACTCCGTGGTCGTAAACAACGCCGCCATCGCCAACGAAAGCTGCACATCCCCCGCCTGCACCCGCCCACCCGACGCCTCCTGCGCCCACTCCAACGCATCCTCATACCCCCCCACCACCTCCCTCCCCTCCCCCACCGCCCTCTCCCTCAACACCCCCTCCATCACCGCCCTTGCCCGCGCCACATACCGCCGGCACGCGGCCGCGTTGGGCAGGAACCAGTGCGCCACGGGCCGCGCCCACCGCGGGTACCGGTGCAGGTCGGCCACGCCGGCGAAATACGCGCCTACGTACCCCTGCACCAGCGCCAACCACTCGGTGTCGGCGGCTTTTTCGGGTCCCGCGAAGACGGAGGAGGCGGCGCGGGCGATCACGCCGAGGGTGGCGGTTTGCCAGTTGGGGAGGGGGTGCCAGGAGGAAGGGGGGGTGGGGGTGGAGGTGGAGGTGGTACTGTCGTCCCAGAGGGCGGGTAGGCCGTGGGAGAGGCTGGTGTGCATGGCTTTGATGAGGGTGGGGTTGTTGTTGGGGCCCATTTTGGTGGTGATTAGGTTGATGAGCATGGAGTCGGGGTCGTGTAGGAGGGAGAGGGCTTCGAAGCCGGGGATGCCGGAGAAGAAGTCTTCGCGGACGAGTTGTTTGTGGTCGAGGTCCTTGTTGGATTTGACCCAGGTGGTGAGGGAGGAGGGGAGGATGATCTTTTGGCCGTGGGGGATGAGGATGGTGATGGGGCCGCCGTGTTTGGCGAGGCCCTCGATGATGAGTTGTTTGGCATTTTCGCGGGCTTCGCGGTATGCTTTGCGGCGGAAGAAGTCATTGGGGTATTGGTTAACGATGGGAAAGGCGGGTGGTGTTCGTGGGCGGAAAAGGAGATAATATACGCTCGCTAGAATGGCCACAGCGGTCCATGTGCGGACGCTCAACAATAATTCTGTCAACATCTTCGTTTAGAGGCTGCAGATACAACAGCAAATAGCAATCAAATAAAAATATCAATGGTCATTCAGACTGAAGGCGCTTTGGAAATTCTTATGGAAACTAAATAGCAGGTTTAATTGTGAAAAGGGAATAAGATTTGAGTGGGGCTGAGAAATGGTTCAGTATGAATCATCGCGCTAGGGGATCTTCCAACAAATATAGAATTATTGAACGCCCCCGAGGTGTCCACTATTTTAAACTTCTGGATTTCTGGTAGTTTACTATCGCCGCTTGATACATCTTGTTGTGCGGAGTCACTGTTAACTGCTGGTTAGATCTGGGGTTCTCTCGAAAGTATTTGCAGTGATGTTCCTTCCATTCCTGTCACTTGTGGATGTCTTAGTCTCAGAGCGGAAACGCAAGCAAGGTCTGCCTGACAACAGTTACAGTTCATGAAGCAGTTTGACACCAAAATGACTTTTGAGTTAAATTTCCCTATTGTATGTAGAATAATACGATGTCTAGAGTACTTCCCAAGTCTTACTTATCCAAATTGGAACGGGCGTATATTACGGGAACAAATTTGGAAGGTTTTTCCTCGACATTCGTTGCCACCTCATGAAGCACAGCAGTTTCAACTCAGAGCAACAACTTTCATCATGTATTGTAACAGTAGTAACCCTGGTACTATTCCGGTACTATGCTGCGTGGGTAAATCGTACGATGTGCTGCATGTGCGGGGAACCCGAGATTGTCAGATGGTTGTCAGCCCATGGTTTGGAGGGGGACTACTTAACCCCCTGACTAGCCAAATCTATGGCGTCACTCGATCAGATCGTGCTCAAACTAACGGATACCCAGCACACCCAAGATACAGTGGCGAAACCCAACGGTCCTGAGCATTTGATGGGTATCGCCTCGCTTTGGACATGACGTTTTCGTTGAAACTGACATTCGTAAACACGGCAAATTGAAGACAGACTGTCCCAATGAGCGGTTCGAAGCAGCTGGCTCTTAAGGCCCTCCCTGCAGTGGAAACGGCAACCATCGCGGGAAAATCACGGCCAATCTACACCTCAGTCTCCCGGTCCGGAGCTCTGACGTACCTCACATCACGGCCACCCTCATGGAGAGTCCCCCTCAACCCCTACCGTCGTCACTTACCCGCAACCCAGCACTCACCCTTCACCACCTCATCCCGTCGCCTCACCGAAGGCAGCAGCGAGCCACACGCACCCAAATGGCGCCCTCCCACTGAAGAGGGCCTCAAGCAGCGGCCCGTCCTCGTCATCGGAGCAGGCAACATCGGCCGGCGGGTGGCCCTCGTCTGGGCGTCCAACGAACGCCCCGTCACCATCTACGATATCTCCCCCACCGCGCTCAAGTCCGCCACCGAATACATCACCGACAACCTGGCCGCCTACTGCACCGCGCGCGGCACCCACCCCGGCCACGTGCGCACCACCTCGGACCTGCGCACGGCGACCACCACCTCGGGCTTTCCCGCGCGCGACTCGGCCGGCGCCATCACCGCCGAGGAGCACACCAAGGCGCCCTGGCTGGCCATCGAGTGCCTGCCCGAGTCCCTCCCGCTCAAGACATCCGTGCTGGCGCTGCTGGAGCGGTCGCTGCCGTCGGACTGCGTGCTGGCCTCCAACAGCAGCAGCCTGACCACGGCCGAGATGGCGGCCGAGGGCCCGCTGGACCACCCGCACCGCCTGCTCAACACGCACTACTTCATCCCGCCGCGCAACCGCATGGTGGAGCTGATGTCGTCCGGGGCGACGGCGGGGCAGATTTTTCCCTTCTTGGCGGGCCAGATGCGCCGCGTGGGGTTTGCGCCGGTGATTGTGCCGAGGGATATCCAGTCCCGCGGGTTTGTGTTTAATCGGATTTGGGCGGCTTGTAAGCGGGAGACGCTGGCGGTGCTGGCGGAGGGGGTGGCTGAGCCGGCGGATGTGGATGCTTTGTTTAGGGACTTTTTTCATGCTGAGAAGGGGCCGTGTGAGAGGATGGATGAGGTTGGGCTGGATACGGTGGCGAGGGTGGAGCAGCATAACTTGGAGAGGAAGCCTGAGCTGGCGAGTGAGGGGCCGTTGAAGTGGTTGAGGGAGAATTATGTTAAGGTGGGGAAGTTGGGAGAGAAGAGTGGTGATGGTTTGTTTAAGGGTGAGGAGAGGGATCGGCTGAGGGAGAGGCATTATTTGGAGAGATACAAGGTTGTTGAGGAGACGTCCGGGGCTTAGATTGTCCGTCTTACCTCTTGGTGGGGATTGGGGCTCTTGTTGAATGAAAGGCGTTAGTTAGTTTGTTAACTTTGTTTCATGGATACTGAAGGGCGTGGAATGAAAGAAATATTTTGGCAAAAGAGGTCACTCTTCATGACGCGTGCCTTCCTGTGACACCAAGTGATGTGAACCAACGAAACCTGCAGGTCTGATAACTAGCGCAGTGTTACCTTGGTAGTCAGGCATCTTATTCACAAGCATCATCACGGAGATCCTCCCGGAGATGTCAATCAAAGGCGTATTGGACGAAAGTGAAGGACCAGGCAGGAACGAGTCACGGTGACGATAAGGCACGGTGCGAAACTGCCATTATTAGGGGTATAAACCATATTGGGAATGTGCCACCCAGCCGCGTAGATAACGGCTCACGCTTCAACACTTCCTGCCAGTTTACTCAGGATTGCGGGTTGACTTTTGCTTTACCTGCCTCCTGCTGCTACCGATACCCGATTTAATTCTCTGGAGTTCTTCACCATAGTTCTTTCCAAGCGCTTCAAGCACCACAACTCAAACAAGTCCACCGCCATCGCCATCATGGCTTCCTCATTCCCTACCCCCAAGTTCATCACGGGCGGTTGCCTCTGCGAAAGCCTGCGCTATCGCGTGGACTTCCCTGCCAACCACGATTTCAGTGCCTCGGTCAGTTCTGACTCCTCCTCGCTCACCCTCTTCCATAAGGGTGCCAAACCACTGAATGTCTGGTAACTAACACGACTTGGTACTCTATCTGCAGTCCAACCACTGCCAGTGCACCCAATGCCGCAAGCAGGGCGGCGGCCTCTTCTTCAGTTGCCACGCAATCGTTCCGGCCAGCGTCCACTTCAAGTTCACCTCCTCGACTGACACCCTCAAGACCTACCGCGCCAGCTCCAGGGGCGAGCGTGTCATCTGCTCCGAGTGCGGCTCGTGGATTTACTGGAGACCGACCGGCGAGGGCGCAGGTGACTACCTTTCCTTTACCATCGGTACTGTCGACCCGCTATACCTGTTCGGCGAGGGCGCCGACGGCGTCGAGGTCCCCAAGGGTGGATTCGGATACGCCCTGACGAATGGCGGGGGCGGCAGCTGGTTCTCGGAGAACGAGATCAAGGGCATCACCGACTGCATGACGATTCTGGCGAATAAGAAGCAGTGAGCGGGAAGGGACTCGGGACGGCGTCAGCTCCGGAGGGGAATTCCGGGAATGGCTATGTGACAGCTATAATCATCGATGGCGGTGGTTAATTTAGCAGTTACAATGGATGGGCTGTGCCCTCAGCCGATACGTTCTCTTCAACACCAAGCTCCGGCTATCAGGTAGCCAACGAGTCTGGATCGTCCCCCAAGGCAGTCTTGCGTCTCCTGTGAATCATTATTCCCCATTCCCTTAGTGATACGGACTAGAAGGTTGCACAACATGGCCCGCGGGACCCTGTGACCCCTGGGAGACCGGCCTCCCGGTCTGGGTGGGCTCCGGTGGACGGACATAGTTCTCGGGGAGATTGCTCTCCTCGCAATGCTTGGCTGCATTGTACTTCTTAAATGCCGTCTGCACCAGCAGGCCGACCTCCTTCCGGTCTCGACCAACGACGCCGACAGCCAGTAACGCCTCGGTTTGTTCGATCCTAACTTGGCGTTATAGTCTCCGGGACCAGAGAGAAAGGGGAGAAGAGAGTCCTGGGCAAACTCACCAATCCTGAACCCGCTTAAATTCAGCACGATCATGATACAAGCGGTCCGGTAAGCCCTGGCCCTTGATCAAGGCCAGTAGACCAGCAATAACAGTGTTGAATGCGCCGAGCAACGTGATAGCAACCACATAACTCCCCGCACTCGGACCCCTAAACGAACACCACACAACCAACCGGTCAGCAACACCGTACCACAGTACCACATCCACACCAACCAGGCACAACACCAAAAACACCACACAAAGGAGTGAGGGGGAAAGGGGGTGGAGGGGGCGCTCACAACGCCGTCAGCGACGCGCCAATCACAATCTGCGAGACGTGGCCCGCGTTGATCACAAACGACAGCAGGTGGAACAGCACCGCCTTGCGCCGCACCTCGGCCCGCGCCGCTGCGTAGATGCTGCCCGGCCTGCATCCCTCCTCCTCTGGTAACCCCGGTGCCGCAGTGTGCCCCTGTCCGGCCTCCAGTGACGCCGCGTCGGTTGTTGAGGTTGCGTGTTCCGTTGCTGGCCTGTTATCACTGTTGCCGTTATTACCGTTGGTGTTGGTGTTGGTGTTGATGTTGCTGCTGCTGCTGTCTCTGTCTCTGTTGCTGTTGCTGTTGATCCCCACCGCCCGCTGGAAGATGACTAGGTTCTCGTCGTTGGGCCGCCGCATGTGCAGGCCTGCTGGCGAGCCCCATATCGCTAGCTCTATGTCTGTTTTGGGGAGGGCGGTGTTTCGTAGGCCGAGCCCGATGGGAATCTGGTGGTCGATGCTGCTGCTGCCGATGACGGTGGATCCGCCGCCTGCACTTCCGGGCGGTTCCGTGTCGGGCGCCGGGGAGGACAGCCCGGCGACGGGAGCGTGGAACTGGGTTGGGGATACTGGGCTGAAAGGGGTGGGTTGTGGTGCTGACATTGTTGCGGGATAGGGGAGGGCTGGTGGTATTATTTTGGAATAGATACAGTCTTAGGATAATACGGTGTGTGTAAAAAGGATTCATGAGTCCCCGTCGGTATCATCAGGTCGAATTGATGAGCTCCGTGCGTCTGACATCATGGTGGGATTCCACTTCCCCTCCGGTTCTCCGTCAGTGACAGGGAGATGCTATCTAATTGAATGGTGGGAATAGTACCTCATTGGTGTTCATACGTTGCTCAATGGATGGCGGCGAGTCGAGATTCCAGCCAGGGCATCTTGAGTGCATACACCAATTGAAGCCAGAGACGAAGTCCATGAGCAAGGTCTAAAATTGACGCCCACTTACAACGAGAAATAACAGAACTGTGTGAATGATAAACGACTTTAGGGTCACAGATTCCCTGGAAGTATCCGAGCGGCACTGAAATAAGGATCTATTGCGCAGTGATGACCGCTTGATAAAAGCATTACGAGTTAGGTATACGAGTACCGAATGTTGCGTTGCGGGATCCATTGTCTAACACGCACATCAGAGGACCAGATTCCCTCACCCTATCATTATTTCTCAAGATTGGTTGCTTCATGTCGGTTCTCTTAGTCTTCCCACCCTCGGTGTCGTCAGCTCCCTTCACGATACGTGCCACCAGATAAGAAAGGACCACAGGCCTAGAGCCAATATTTTTCTCGTTGTTTCTAAAAGTCAAGCTAGAGGCTTCATTAGGAGGCCAGGTGCCGAGGACACCTGATAAAGATAGAATAGGATAACGGCCGTCCAAAATATGGGCTTACCGCATCACACCGTCAAGGCTGGACATATACATAACGACTCAACATCACCCCCACACCCACCCTCACCGTTTCCCCCACCTCACACCTTCATCCCATTCTCCTCCACCTTCCGTCCCCTCTCATCATACACAATACTACTAAACGCCTCAAAATCCCCCTCATCCACCAGCCTCGCCCCATCCTCCGTATCCGGCCGCAGGCGCGTGTACAGGCCCCTCCCCGACCTCGGCCACAGCGCCGCCAGCGGGTCATCATCCTCCTCGTCCTCCTCCTCACCACCACCCCCCGCCCCGCCCCCCTCCTGGCTGCTGCCCTCCTTCTGGCTGCTCCCGCCCTTCGCCCCCTTCCCAGCAGCGCCCGCAATCTTCCGCACAAAGTTGATCTGCCCCGTCGGGTGGGCGTCGGCGCGCGGGAACAAGCCCTCGGTTGTTGTGCCTGCGAAGATGGACCTCGTCCCGCCGACTTGGTAGGGTTGTTGTTGGTGGGGGTGGGGGTGCTGCGGCTCGACGGGGAAGAGGGGCAGGTCCGGGTGTGTCTCCAGGCAGGACATCAGTAGCCCGACGAGTTCTTGTTGTGGCAGCGTTGAGAGGTATGCTCGTTTTTGTTGGGTGGGCTTGCCAGCCCAGCTGCCCTTCTCTTTCTCCCCCTTGTTACCGCCCCTTCCCTGGTGGTGGTGGTGTTGATGGTGGTGGTGGTGGTGCTGCTGCTCGATCTTCTGGCGCTTGTTGGTGGCGTGCCGCTCCTTCTTGGCCACGCAGGTGCCACAGTACCAGACCTTGCCCCGGTCCTGGACGATCTCGTCGGCGATCCAGGGGTCGTGGCACAGCTGGTGCCAGCACTCGTCGCAGCCGTCGCAGAAGACGATCTGGTTGGTGGCCGGGCTGTGCATGCGGCTGCACTTGAGGCAGAGCGCCTGCTCGGCGGTGCGCTTGCCGTAGTGGTGGGCCGGTGCGCGGGGCCGCCGGCTCGCGGCGTCCATGGCGGCTGGGTCATAGGCGTCGGGTTTGAGGACCTGCCGGCCGGACTTGGTCATGGTGAGGGGGGTTGGGGTGAGCGGGGTGGTCGACTCGGGTGGGGGCGCGACCGAGGGCTCTAGGGAGGAGAGGCTGGAGGTGCTCCTTGCGTCGTTCTCTCCGTCCTCGTCGGGTTGGGATTTCGTGCGTTTGCGCTTGACCTGTGGGCCGCGGGGGCCGGTCACAGGCTTGGTTTTCTTGATCTTGCTCTCGGACGGGAGGACTTTGGCGACGACGGTCTTGATGGGGGACGGCTTTGATGCGTTCGTTAGGCCGGCCGTGACCTTTCTGATCGCGCTCATTCCCGCGCTACTATTTATGGATTTTGGGGCTACCGGTCTAGGGGTGGGAAGTGTGGCGGATGGTGATGGGCGGACGGGGGACGCGGCGGGCATTTGCATAGTCATCTGAGTTGAGGTGTTCATCCCCATGACCAAGCGCCTTTTGGCATCCTCGTAGGCTGCAGAAGGGATGCTGGTCGTGAGAGCTGCGGAGTGGGAGATGCGTGACAAAGCGGTACTGAGGCTACTGGGCTCGCCTTTCATCCTCTTTAAGATCATCTGTGTGGCGGCGGTGAATTGCGGGTTGTAGAGGGGCCGGCTTGCCGAGAAGGAGGTTGTGGGCGTAGGGCTGGGTCTAGGTGCGTTGGGTCCTGATTCTATTCCGGGACTGGGAGCTGGAACTGTTGGTGCTGGGCTGGGTTTGGGTAGATCGGGTCCTGGTTCTGATCCGGCCCTGGGAGTTGCTCCGGGACTGGGAGCCGAAGCATTGGCCGGGACCGGGGCCGGAGCCGGGACCGGGTTAGGGGGCGGCCCTCCCGTGGCGTTGCCGACCGCATCTTCCGAGGTTCCATCATCTGCCATCGGGAAAAAAGAGCGATAATAATAAAATAAAGTAATCCAGGTATCTGTAACAAATGGCAGCGGTGGCTCTTCTCATGCCCTGGATAAGTCTTGGCTGGGTATTATGAAGTAATACGTCGTTGAGTTCGGTGTCGGGGTTCGCCTCTGTCGAATTTGTCACGGGTCCTAGATTTGCTTGCTGTCGCTGAGCAAGTTTGATCTTTTTATCCAAAACATCACGTCATCACGTGAGATTCACGTGCGTAACCCTAACCCTTTCCATGTACCACTTCCCCTATTCGTAGTCCTCCATGGGCATCCAGAAGGTTTCTACGTGTTTTTCTCAATTGTGGCACTCAGAATAAGCATGCGTGCTGTTACTTCTACCTAACAACGCCCTTCTGCTTCAGAACTTGCACCTGAGCCTCGTCCATCCCCAGATGTTCCCGTAGAATCTCATCCGTGTGTTGTCCTAAGGTAGGGGGGGGGCTGCGGATCCCGGGCTTGCTCTCCGAGTATTTGATGGGAGTGTTGAGCAGCTTGATAGGCCCGCATTCGTCATGGTCGACCTCAACGACCATATTCCTCGCTTTGGTCTGCGCGTGTGCCAATGCCCCCTGCACATCATTGACAGCAGCATAGGGCATACCTTTGCCTTCGAAGGTGTCGAGCCATTCCTGTGTCGTCTTAGTCACGGTAATTGCCTCAATTTCTGCCTCAAGCTCGTCGCGGTGAGCCACTCGAGAAGCGTTAACTTGGAATTTGGCGTGATCCTTCCACTCGGGCCGGCCCAGCCCCTCGCACAGAATACCGAATAGCTTGTCGTTCCCTCCGCCAAACAGGACGTCGCCGTCCTTAGTTTTGAAGGACCTGTACGGAACGATAGAGGCTGCGCCTGTCAGTACGAGCACCTGGAAAGAGGCGTACGAGGTACATACGATGTGCCGTCCCCCATCGACCGGTGTCCTTTTCCCCGCTAATCAAGCAGCTACTGGCGATATTAGACAGCGTCACCGTCTGGCAATCACTCAACGCGGCGTCAATATGCTGGCCTTTGCCGGTCCTCGCACGTGCAAGCAGCGCAGCCATGATGCTGTTGCTGGTGTATAACCCCGTAGTCAGATCGGTAACTGCAACACCAACCTTGACCGGCGGCCCGTCTCGGCTGCCGGTGATGTGCATTAGACCAAACTCGGCCTCGACCATCACATCGTAGCCGGGGCGTTGTGAGTACGGCCCCGTCTGGCCATAGCCGGTGATGGACGCGTAAATAAGCGCTGGGTTAATCCTGTGGATGGTTTCGTAGTCTAGACCGTACTTCTTGAGGGAACCGGGAATGTAGTTCTCAACCAAAATGTCGCAATTCGCGGCCAACTTGTGGAGGATCTCGACACCGGCAGGATCCTGGAAAGATAGGGCCAGCGACTTCTTGTTGCGGTTCACCTGGGCAACTTAGCAACGGCTCGAGCCTGTTTTCCTGGGTCGTTACTCACTGCAAGAAAGTAGGCAGACTCACCGGGGCCCTCGTGTAAGGAATCAGCCTTGTAGGTAGCATACGGTGGCCCCCATGCTCGAGTATCGTCGCCCCTCACTGGATGCTCTATCTTGATGACCTCGGCCCTCGAGGGGTATCAACAACTAAACCCATCCCCGTCAAAGACCGGTACATGCTTACCCGAGGTCTCCCAGAATTTGAGTGCAGTATGGCTGAAGAGTTGGTCAGCCGTGGAATGAGGTTTGTGTTGTACATGTGGTGTTGTCTTACTCCGGCAAGCACTCTTGTCATATCCAACACCCGATATCCCTCAAGTGGAAGCGTCCCTTGTGCCGAGGCCGTAGCCGAGACGGAGAAGCGCCGACGGTCCGGCACATCTCGGACCGGGATCCGCCCGAGCGATACGGGCCGAAACACACCAAGACGAACACTCAAGGTCCGGCTCACCCGGCTCATGGCGGGATGCATTGAGTATACAGTTGGCCGGTAGAGGGAGAAAAGAAGCTGAGCGACGGGAGAAAAACAAGAACTCAAGTGTTTCTTGAAAGTGGATGTGATGTGCATTAAAACGAGGAGCACACGACAGAAGTGGTGCCCGGCTTTCCTCCGGTTTAGCGTAATTATCGAAACCGAGGAACCAGGGATCGCCATTCACTGTTTCCACAGAGCGGCCGGTGCCGGAAAGGAAGACGTAGGTCTTGGGTATTCAAGCCATAGCTGGGTATGTACTCGGATACGGCCACTTGGGAGCTCAATGTAAGCTATATAGAGTAAAGTTTGGGCATGTTCCGATGTAAAAGTCCCCTCTCGGGTTTGTTCTGACAAGGATCGGTACGTGTAAGTTACCGCTTCAAGCCAGCCAAGGGAAAATGCCGCTCGGGCCACCCAACCGGGGACTTCGAGATCTCGCCTTTCCAGCACCCTCAGCCTCGCCAAAATATTCCATAACCGCGTCCAACTTCTCGAGTCCCATCCTCATCACCAACCACTCCGACCCACCACAACCACACCAACACCACCAATCGCCCGCCCATCAAAATGGACTACCAAAACCGCGCCGGTTCCAAATTCGGCGGCGGCGGCGTGGCCTCGCACAGCGCCACCAACGCCGACCGCCGCGAACGCCTGCGCAAGCTCGCGCTGGAGCAAATCGACCTCGACAAGGACCCGTACATCTTTAAGAACCACCTGGGCTCCTTCGAATGCCGCCTCTGCCTGACCGTGCACCAGAACGACGGCTCCTACCTCGCGCACACCCAGGGCAAGAAGCACCAGACCAACCTCGCGCGGCGCGCCGCGCGCGAGCAGAAGGAAGGCAAGGGCGAGGTCGACCCCCACACGGGCCTGCCCGTCGGCGTGGTTGGCGCCGGGTTCGCCGCGCTGGGGCTCGGCGGGGCCGGCGCCGGGGGGCCGCGCAAGAACGTCGTCAAGATCGGGCGCCCCGGGTACAAGATCACCAAGGTGCGCGACCCCATCACCCGCCAGCAGGGCCTGCTGTTCCAGCTGCAGTATCCGGATATTGGGACCGGGGTCGCGCCCAAGTGGCAGGTCATGAGCGCCTTCTCGCAGCGCGTCGAGGACCCGGACCGCAATTTTCAGTACCTGCTTGTTGCGGCCGAGCCGTACGAGACGTGTGGCTTCAAGATCCCTGCGCGCGAGCTGGATAAGCGGGAGGACCGCCAGTTTGAGTACTGGGATCCGGATTCCAAGGAGTATTGGGTGCAGATCATGTTTATGACGGAGCGTGAGGAGCGGTTCAATGCCGCGCCGGGGCTGACGGGGAGGCGGTGATGGGCAGATGGTCGGACAAACTTATTGTTGGTTGCTGAGTGAGGTGGATTTGTATGATATGGGGCAGGGGAAGAAACCGGCCGAGTAGATGGGAGGCAGGCAGGGAGCACCAGCAGGACGGCAAAATACCCTCGACATTCGACCTCTGCGGATCACGGGCGTAACGCTGGAGTGGGTCAACGACAAAAACATAAGACCGAGATTGCGTGTTAGAGCGGATATTCTCACGGTCTGATCTCGCGTCACCGGCTTGCATAATACGAGGGACCCGGCCCACGGCAGCGAGACATCGACATCAACATAGGAGTGGAACTGGGAGCTGTAAGGCTACAACACAACTTAGCAACTCATTGCAAAGCTAACAGTCGGGCAGCGGAACCATACTTCGGGGCCGCAGACACACTGGCCGGCATTAGAGCGCCCAAGATTGAATATATCACGAGACCATACCCTCGAGATGGCAACTTCATGAAGTGTGGCCCTTGAGCTTAGACTGCCGATCCGGTTGTGCTCAACTAGGGATGCTTTTCCCGCCCGACTGGATAGGTAGAATATGGATTCATTTAGAATGATCATGACAGCACAAACTTTCCACAAAGAACAATGAACGTTGCCTCCCGAAACACTCTACATTGCCATTTCTCTATCTCCGCTAGACCTTGACTATACCTCGACTATGCCATGCTCATATCCCCCACCCGTCACCACGACAACCCTTCTGAAGAAACCGAAGCAGATGGAAAATCCAGCCAAGCTACCACCGCTAAGAATGACTGCCGTGCGTGACAACGCTCAGTCTATCCATCAAGCCAAAACCCGGCTTCACCACCAACCCATATTTGCCCCCTCCCTCAACTCGACAGAGGAATCACCGGAAGTTGTTATCGAACCGCTTGAACGTGTACCCGATAAACGGCAGGCTCATCTCGGGGCTCTCTTCCTGCTGGCCGGCGGGGACGCCGCTGGCGGCGCTGCGGGCCTGGGCGGCCTTGAGCATGGTGGCGTTGTCCGTCTGGTCGATCTCGTCCGTCGGGAAGTAGGTCGTGTCGATGTTGGAGGTCAGGCGCGGCTCGAACGGCGCGCGGATGCGCCGCAGGCTATCGAACTCGACGCCCCGGAAGAAGGAGTGGCTCTTGATCTCGTGCGCGCCGCCGCGGCCGAGCCGGTTCTCCGAGTTGCAAATCAGGCTGGGTTGGGGGTCAGTAAAATGGTTGGGTATGGGGGTGGGAAGGCCGGTGTCTCTTACCTCCGGATCAGGTTCTCCGCTTCCACGCCGAGCTGGATGTCGTCGGGGAAGTAGAGCGATTGCCTCCAGTTGACAATCTTGCGGTAGGTGTCGTGGCTGTCTTCGGCGCAGAATGGCGGCCAGCCGACCAGGCATTCGAACATGATGGTGCCGAGCGACCACCAATCGCAGTCGAACGAGTACCCGTGCCCAGTGAAGATCTCGGGCGCGATGTAGTCGGGCGTGCCAACGGTGGAGTACGCCATCAGTCGCCTCGACCGCCTCCAGTCGTTGATCTGGGACCGGTTGCTGACCGTCAGGTTGATCTGGTCGATGGCAATCGAGTTGCGGTTATCACGCGGCTTGTTCGACTTGCCCTGGAGCAGCTGTTGGTAGTAGTTGTTGTCGTGGAGTTTGTGGAAGCCGGTCGAGAGGCCGAAATCCGTCAGCTTGACGTGACCACCCCGGTCGAGAAGAATGTTATCTGGCTTGATATCTCTGCGTCTCGTCAGTTTCGGGCCTGGCCCTTTCCCCTGTCGGCCTGCGCGCACCTGTGAATGAAGCCCAACTTGTGGACGGCGTCGATGGCCAAAACGATCTCGGCGATATAAAACCGCGTGATGTCCTCGGAAAAGATTTCGTATTTGATCAACATGGTCATCAGATCTCCACCGGGCAAGAATTCCATCAGCATGTACAGGAAGTTGGTGTCCTGAAAGGTGGTGAAAAGCTTGACCACCCAGGGGCTGTCGGACTCGGCAAGAATATCACGCTCGGCGCGGACGTGGGCAAGCTGGTCCTTCTTGAACATCTCCGTCTTGATCAACGACTTCATGGCGTAGACTTTGCCATCGGCCTTCTTCTGCACCAGCTTGACTTCGCCGAAGGCGCCCTTGCCGATGATTTTGATGGTGTTGTAGTTCTCGGGCTTGTCCTTGGTTCGCAAGAAGCGCAAATAGGAGCCTTCCCTACGGCCTCCTGTAGCCCAGACCGATTCCCGGCGGCGAGGGTCGGTAGTTTCGGCCAGCTTCTGCTCCATCTCGCTTTGCCTGTACCATCAATTGTCAATACAAACGTACCCAGCGAACAAGTGACAGCACAGCCCACCTCTGGTTGCGCTCGCGAGCCCTCTTGACACTGTCCTTAAAGAAATCCGAGGCGAGCTGCGAGCACTTCTTTTGGTTGTTGTTGGCGTTCGGGCCGTACTTGTCCGGGTTCCGCTCGGGGGCGGGAGCAAAGTAATCGAGTTGGGGGGTCTGAGTTGGCATCGGCGGCGCATTTGCGTAACTCCCGTAACCGGGTTGCTGGCCTCGCGAGTCGGCTGTCCGGGGCCGTTGACCAGAGGACGGGCCACGAGAGGCATAGGGGGATCCCCGACCAGCGCCCCCTAGGTTCTGGTGGGAGAACTGATGGGCGAGCCCCGTGTTGGGATCATTGTTGGCGCCGGGTGTCGTCGACCGAGCCTGGCCATAGCCCTGACCGGCAGAGCTGTAGTCGGCAGCCTGAGCACCGAGCTGGGATGAGTACTGAGCGCCGTACTGGTTGTTGCTGCCGGGCTGCTGGAAGTATCCGGCGGGTGGTTGGCCTCCTTGCTGATAGGGCTGGGGCTGCTGGGCGCCGCTCTGGGGTGCAGGCTGGCCGCCCTGGAAGACGGGCTGAGGGAAGGTGGAGGGCGTGGTGGGATATGTGCGGTCGGTGGCGGCCAGTCGCTCGTTGTTACTCCCAAAGTTGAGGTACAGTCGGTTGCCCTGGTTGTCCATCTTGCCGGCGTGCTGCGGGTATGGCCGTAGCGGACAATTGCTATTTGCTGCTAATCTGTGCTTTGCAAGCTTCGGGCTCAGTCGGACTGCAGGTGACAACGGGCGAGGTCGAGCCGGTGTGGTGCAGAAAGGGGGACGACTGGAGTGACCCTTGCGTTTTAGGACCAGGGTCTAGCGAGATCGAGGGCCTGGTCTGGTCGCGTTCTGGCTGTCAACCCTTCGCTTCGGATCACCGCCCCGCCTGTTTGGGCTTGCTCGGGAGGTGGGGCAGGGGCAAGGGTAGGGGCAGTAACTGCAACACACGAGACCGACTGCTCAAAGGATTGAGCCAGTGATTGAGTATCTCGTTTCCTCGTTCCGCAGCAAAATGGTGGTGAGATTCACGTTTGTGTGCCCGAGTATCGGGTACGCTGAAACAAGAGCCCAAATAGGGGTGGTACTTGTTTATGCTTTTGTCGATGCAGCCCAGTGCAGCCCAGTTCAGACCAATGCAGACTCGCTGAGGTGTCACCACAAACAAGACATGCAACGAATCTCGGGATGGCAGCAGGTGGAGAAAAAGAAAGAGGGGTAGGGTAGCCGCTAGCAGAGTTGCCCAGTCAGTGCCCTGCTTAGCCGACACACTTCAACTCAGGTTGGGATAAGAGCTGTTCAGACTCTTTACATGCAACAACTGAGCAGAGGTTGTGTCTGGCTGGAAACCCCTAAAAGGCGGGGTTGCAATGCCCTTCAACGGGTGTTGACCGCACTTTCCAAGCTTATGCTAGGCCAAGTTCGCTTCCCACTTTCCTCTCTTTAGATCTACGGTCTAGCATTATGTGAACTCGGAGTTCTTAAGGCTATCAATAACACATTCAGTTCAAGAGAAACACAGTACAATTGTAGGCTATTACTATAGTTAAACAATACAACTTTGGCCGGGCCGGAATACAGACACTGCCATTGCCTGTTTTTGCACGTGCTTGCTATGAGGCAGGCAAAAAGTGGCGGTCCGTGCATGGCAAATCGCTTATCGCGATAACATCGTCTGGAAATTTGAGCCGTTCTCAACTCCAACACCAATGGATTTCAAAAAACGATAGGATGATCATAAATCGACATTGAAGATATCACCTGCCTTTGTTGTTGTGAAAAGTGGCGAAACCTATCGACCTTCTTCCCAGACCGAAAAGCCTCTCCAGAGGTCGGCGCAAGCCTAATGTGCTTGTAGTACCGTTGAAACTCCCTCAAAGGAAACTCAGAAACAAACTCAGAGCCACCATGGCCGATCCGACGCCCACACCACCTCCGCCGCCGGCTGCCGATGCTGTATGATCCCCTGGGATTTCTGCTCTATTTTTGTATCCCTTTTTCTGACGGACCCTCTCATGTAGGCGCCGAAGGCACCCCCTCGAAACCAGGCCTTGCGCATGCTAGGTCTACCTGCCCTCCCTCGCAAACTACCGTCTCGAAACTGGATGATATTTTGGACCATCTCGGGCGCAATAACTGCTGGTATAATCTACGACAAACGCGAGAAGAAGAGAGCCATCGCAAAATGGTCGCATGCAGTCGAGCATCTGGCCAGGGAGCCGCTACCGGACAACAGCCTAGGCCTGGCGCAACCGCGCAAACTCACCATCTACCTCTCAAGTCCGCCAGGCGACGGCTTGCGTGTTGCCCAGGACCATTACACCGAGTATGTGAAGCCAATTCTGGCTGCTAGCGGGTTGGACTGGGAATTCGTGCAGGGCCGGCGGGAGGGGGATGTGCGCGCATACGTAGCCGAGCGTGTGCGTCGGCTTCGCCGTGGTTGGGAAAACAATGACGAGCTGGATATGACAAAAGAGCCCACTAAGGAGGAGATTGTCGAGGCATTCCGCAAGTCCCGTGGCATCAAGGACTACGACGGCGTGCGGGGCGATGTTGTCATTGGCAGGCATACTTGGAAGGAGTACCTCAGAGGTTTACACGAGGGTTGGCTCGGCTCCCTTGTGCCACCGCCCAAGCCGCTTCCAGAAGCTCCCACTCTGGAATCAACCACGGAGGATAAGCCCGCTGAAGACCAGGCGGCCGAAGGCAAACCCGCCGAAGAGAAGCCTGTCGAAGAGAAGAAGCCCGTAGAGGAGGCAAAGAAGCCCAAGAGGCCGCCTCAGCCAAAACCACACAACACCACAGCCGACTACTCTACAGCGTTCCTCCCTCCTCGGGCCCCTAACGAGTTCGATCCCTCCGCACCCATCCGTGAGCCCCACCTCCTCGGCTTCCTCAACACCCCGACCCGCCTCTACCGCTTCTTCAACCGCCGCAAGCTGGCCGACGACATCGGTCGGGAAGTTGCCGCCGTCTGCCTTTGCACATACCGCGAATACAAGCAGCTCGCAG
This sequence comes from Chaetomium tenue, assembly GCF_020726465.1. Taxonomy (NCBI): domain Eukaryota; kingdom Fungi; phylum Ascomycota; class Sordariomycetes; order Sordariales; family Chaetomiaceae; genus Chaetomium; species Chaetomium tenue. The sequence goes on from NW_027117332.1 coordinate 2,500,874, forward strand.
CCGACCCCGACGCCACCAGCTCAACAGACTCCAACGATCAACCACAATGCGAGCAACAAGCGGAACTAGCGTGGGAAGAGAAGGACTGGGTCAAGACAGTCTGGAAGGAGGATGACCCGAAAAATACCGAGGCCACCGAGGTTACCGAGAAGATCCACGCGAAACCCATCGTCATGGACGAGCGCATCGCCGAGCGCATGCGCCGCTTCCAGTTGCAGCCCGAGGATGAGGAGCGGGTGCGCAAGATTGTGGTGCCCGAGGAGGAGGTCGAGGGCTGGACCAAGGGGAAGTTGCGCCAGCTGTACCGGTGGGGTGCGAAGAAGGCTTTCGAGAAGAAGAAGGCCTCGCCATTGGACGGCGAGGATCTCGACTAAAGAGCGGGGCCCGGGCGTCGTTCCATAAATGGTGTACTTGTATGACTGTTGGGTGTATATGTTGGAGTATCACGGTGCATAGCTGTGGCCACAGCGCCCCTATTGTAGGACTAAATGATAGATCTCACCGGGTGAGACAACGGTTGTACCGACCTGTGTTAGCATAATGAAACCCCTCTTGTCATTCTTCCTGCTCTTGATGTGCCCCTTAGCTCTCATTTGCTGTAACGATAGAATACTAACTCCGCTTTTCTAGGGTACCTTACGTTAGGAGAGTATTATTCTACTCCTCGAGGAACTTATCTGTTAAGAGGCTGTTTCTAGCCCCGTACACAACGGTTTCCGTCGTCCAAGGGTGGTAAGGGTAGAAAGACCTAGCCGCAGCCTCGCGGGATGTCTGTTGCCATTGTACAAGAGCCTTGCTCTATCTACTAGCCTGCCGCTTCTAGACTTCCCTGATCAACCAAAGGTTATATAGGTAAGCCACCCTCCTTACACTCGGTTCTTCTCTGAAACATGATATCTTCTGTTCTCTTTACCTACGTTCTTTTCGTTCGTTTCTTCTTTACCTTAGATACCTCAATACCTCTTCCGCGGCCAACAGTGAATCGCGATGCAGAAAGAAACACGGTAGCATCAAATTGTTAATGGAATATTTGATGCCCGAAAAGTTACATCTCCCGCCGTTGCAAATTGGTTTAGGGTGTTGAGACACCACGCCCCTGACATGAGCTCTCCGCAAAGAAACCAGCAGCCCGTTTCAATAACACCTCCTGCAGCTCCCGTCAGACCCAGACCCGTATACGTCCATCTTGCCATCGTCCCAAGTCACGGCATTCGGCTTGGTATACATACTACCTCCCATATACTCCCAGTCCGAAGTCCACTTGTCATCCTTCCACACCTTCCGGTAGAGAGCGTTGTCGTCACCCGTGATGTACACCTCCATCTTACCACCGTAGTACACCACATCCGGCGCCTTTCCGCCCTTGATCTTTCCGCCCATATTTTCCCAGCCGCCCCAGCCAGTGCCTTTCTTGTACGTCTTGTGCCAACACGCATTATCAGACCCCTTCACGAAGACATCCATCCGGCCGTCCCACGCGCACGCCGCCGGCTCACCATCAAGCGTACCGCCCAAACTCTCCCACTGGCCCCACCCAGACTCATACTTCCTGTGCCAGGCTTGCCCATCCTGGCCCTTACAGAACACACTGGTATGGCCCTGGCCCCAGGTAACAGCCTTGGGCGGACCATCAAGGTACCCACCCATGTTCTCCCAACCATACCAGCCCTTCTGGCCGTCATCATACCTGCGGTGCCAGCACTCCCCATCATCGGACGACACGTACACACTCACATGGTCCTTACCCCAGGAACAAGCCGACGGGTAGTGCTTCACGCTGCCGCCCATGCCCTGCCACTGGCCCCAGCCGCCGCTGCCGTAGTCGTAGGAGCGGTGCCAGCACTGCCCGTCGGTGCCCTTGCAGAAGATGTGCATGTTCTCCTTCTTGCGGCTGCACGCCGCCGCGGGCGAGTCGAACGACCCGCCGATGTCCTGCCAGCCGCCCCATTTGCCGCCGTCGTAGGTCCGGTACTTGCAGGTGCGGTCTTTGTGGACGTAGTAGACGTCCTGCCGGGAGCCGCCCCAGGAGGCGGGTGTTGGGTTCCAGGTGGAGCTGCCCTCGAGGTTCTCCCACTGGCCGGATGTGGCGCGGTCGGAGAGGGAGGACTTGGTCAAGGGTACCACGGGGTGGGCGGGGGAGGTGTCCGGGGAGCGTTTGACCGGCGGGTTGTTGAAGTACTCTTCGGAGAGGAGGTTGGACCGTTTGCTCAGGAAGCTGCTGTGGTCACGGGGTGTGTTCCAGTCAAGATGGCTGGCGCGAGGTTCGGGCCGGAACAGGCTGGCTCCATGCTGGGGCACAGAGACGACCAGGCCGCTGAATGCAACGAGGAGGAGAGAGAAGAGGCGCATAGTTGCAGGCATCGACTGTTGTCTAAGACAGTTGCCGATGCCAAAAAACGGGCATCAACCTGGGGGACTTGTCGCTGCTTAAGACGTTGAAGCTGGGCCGACGCGATATGGAGGCGACGGGTTCAGGAGAATCCGGTTGATGGATGTGGTCGGCGCCACAGAGTGACCATAAGCTGCAGTAATAGATTGCTTCCTCCGGGTTTCTTCGCATCCGACGCGGCATCCTAGCTATCCCGACCTGTTGCAGCTTCAGCTCGACAAACGACACGATGCTGTAGGTCATTCGGGTCTGAAATGGGAAGGCCATCGCAACAATACTCGGTGGTACTACCCACCACTTCTCTTCTTTTATCGTTTTTTCTTTTGAGCTCGAGCACATCGACCGGAGTCTAGATGGAGGTGGAAAACGGTTCAATACGACCCAAGGCCACGGACGACTTGTGATGTGAAGTAGGAGACCACCCTGCTATACGACGTCCCCCGGGTAGGGCTGCCTTCCTTGATATGGCTCCCATCCAATCTCATGGCGTCCACTTTCAATCGATCGAAGCAGAAAACGGTAACCAACCCGAAGCGGCACTCTCCGTATCGTCTGATGTGTACCCCAACATCCTGGGTCCCGGAGTTGAGCCTATTATCAATGCGTTGGAGGCCGTGTGAACGCCGATACATTGCAGGCTTGGCGAGAGTCGACGGTAGCACAATGCAGTTTGTTTTGTACCAACGGTATGGTTGGGGGAACTGGAATACATCCTTATTTATATCCCAAAGATGTGTAGATTCAGGGAGTTGAATAGAGCAGTCCCTGGGTGGAATATCGGCACTCATCGAGTGAAACACTCAGACAACCAGATTGGCTTGGATGGGCATAACGAGGTCTGGGAGGATGGTTCATACCTATCAATTCTGGGCCCTTCTGAGCAGACACAGAGGTTTCATGGGCAAAACAGGACGCTCCTCCAAGCTCTCGTATGCCACGGAAGCTCTAGGCTATGCCTCAGTCATCCTCGTCGTCGTCAGATCCATAGTCCACCAGCAACCCCCCGGGCTTTGCTGTGCTTTTAGTTGTCACTTGTGCTGGCGGTACGGTCGCTGTGGTCGCCGGCGTCATGGGTTTCGGCACCGCTTTTGACGCGTCCCCATCCCCCCCAGCACTCAATTCCACTCCCTTCTCCTCACCACCTTTCTCATCACCTGCCTCCCTTTTCTCATCACCCTTCCCGTCCCCATCCTTCTCCTCCCCAACCCCCTTCCCACTCCCACTCCCACCCCCACCAGACTCCCTCCTCCCCCCACCCACCCCAACCCCCTTCAACCTCTTCCTCCCATCCCCCCCCTCTCCCCTCCTCCTCTTCCTCCCCACAGCCCCAAACCCAAACCCCCCACCCTCCTCCACTCCATCCCCCTCCTCCTCACCCCCCTTCCTCTGTTGCGCATCCCTAAAAGCCCTCACCCCCCTCTCCACCTCCCTCCTGGCCCGCTCCTCCTCCTCCCGCTTCCGCACGCGCACCTCGTCCAGAAAATCCACCTCGTCGTCGTCCAGCGCGCGGAACTGGTTGCGCAGCCGGTGCGCTTCCTCAAACGCCGCCTGCTTGGCCGCCTTGTTGGCCTGCAGCACGTCGTACAGCGAGGGCTGGTTGGCGGAGCTGGCGGCCTGGCGCGCTTCCTCGCGGCGCCGGCGGTCGGCTTCGAGTTGGGCGGTGGCGGCGGCCCAGGCGGCTTGTTTGGGGGTGGGGTTGGGGGGTTGGGGGGCGGGGGCGGTGGTCGTGGCGGTTGTAGTGGTGATTGTGGTGGTGGTTGTTGGTGGTGGTGATGTGCTTGTTGTTGTTGATGGGTTGTTGGAGTTGGAGGGTGGTGCGGCGGCTTCGCCTGTTGCGGCGTTGATGGCGCCGGCGGAGACGAAACGGGAGGACATGATGGTGTTCCCTTTTGGTGTTGTTGTAATCCTTATGGTTTACTCCACGGGTGACGGTCTAGGAAACAAAGGGATGCGGATGGGGTAGGTTGATGTTGAAGGTAGTATGGTTTTTGAACAAGTGGTTTCCCGCAGTGCTTTCACCAAATCGCGAGTAGAAGCAGTAGGTGAAGAAAAGAGAATGTGCCAATTGGCAAATATAAACTCTTATGTGCCCTGCCGGTAAATTTTGGGTGATTTATATTTTCTTCACCTTTTTTCTTGCATCATTAAGTTCATTCAGCCCAGGGCAGTGAAGGGAAAGTCAAAACAAAGGCTGAGGTTGCTGACATGGCCAGTGACAGAGAAGAACCGCCCCACCCACCGGACACTTCCCTCTCTCAATGCCAAGCGAAGTTTTGGGCTTGTTCATTTCCTCACCCATTGTCTTTTTCCAACACCCAGGTTCAACAGGTCGCAGAAGAGAGCACTCACAAGGATCATGCCACTCCCTGCTCAACGCAATTCTCAAAGCACAATCACTTCTCGCACCACGTTGTACCACTCAATGAGATTAGTTTCAATTTTTATTGTTTTTGTATCAAGGTTGGTTCCGTGACCAAGACCACACGCAGCCCTTCGCTGGGCAATCGTGTCGGCAATGAGACATGCCCGAGGCACCTGATCCTCTACCAAGTCCAGGTCCTGCAGCATGTCCGTCGAAAAAGGAAGCCATGGTTAACCCAACCTCCTCCATTCCGCCCACTCTTCCCAATCCCCAAACCCCAGACTTCATACACGCTCCTACCCTAACATCCCAATCTCAAGTCATCCATCTTCTTGTCCTTCGGACCCCCAAGCTCGTCAAGTCGTAATGCGAGGTAATGTAAAAAAACAAAGGAAGACTCATCCCTCTCGGCGATGGCTCCAAAAACTCCGAAACAGGGACACGAAAAAAAGGGCTGCCCACTGTTTCCCCTCTCCCGTCATCCCCAAGTCCGCCACCTCTACCAGAAAAAGAGCCGCGAACCCATAAGTCCCTCTAGCCACACCTTCAAGTGAAGTCAAGGGGGGGGGGGCATCCACTGTCAGCTGGAGGGTGAGTGGTAATCTTCCTTGACCACGTGCAGTAACCACCAGCTCCCCCCACAAAAGCGGCATGGCTGAGCGAATCTGAGCCGATATAGAAATCAGAATGGAAATTACACAGACAAAGAGAATAAGAAAACATGATGCCCCCCAAACCACACAGAAAAGGGGAAAACAAAACTGTGGAGAAGGGGAAAGGGGCGATCGCAAGTCCAACTTTTTAACCTCATGACCGAATCCCACGCAAAGCGATTAGTGCCTGTGGAAATAGCACCTGATATGTACTTGTGAACCCGGCAAACTTTTGATGAAAGAAAAACACCGCGGCAAAACTGAAGGCTTTTTTGAATCGCACCCAAGCTGCACGACCGCCCCGGTAGCTCGGGTGGTGTGAGCAGAAAGGTGCCGCCACTTTGTGTCGACATGTGGCCGCCCGTAAAGCATCGTCTTGTCTGAAAAGAGCCGAGTGGTGGGGGCGACAGCCATTGGCCAAACAAGAGCCGTTGGGTTCGAAAACCCTTAAGCCCTTGCCTATCAACGGTCGTCGCCCTTGTTGCCGAAAAGGCCCACTCGGCCCAAGCCCCAAGATGGTGGAGTAGGCTGAAAATTCTGAAAGTGCCGGGAAAAAAAACCGTTTCGCCAAATCTATGATGAAAACCCGCAAGAAAAGCACGATGGTATTTAAACCCAAAACGCCGATGTATGTAATGGAAGGGACCGGTATACCGAAAAGGGAATCTCATTAGTCGAGGATGACTAGGTCCGGACCCAGTGATCGAAATGAGGGGAGACGCAGCTGTCCATGGAACCTGTCACACGGGCAGGAACCAGGCAGGCCAACAGGCTCGGGTGTTGAGGCCGGGAACCATGGCGCTCGACATGGCCGAACGGTCTCTCCTGTCCGGATGGTCGCTCGGGGTATCTGAATGCAAATGTATCGAATCTCTGATGTGCCCTGAATGAAACCTGGGTCCAGGTAGCGATGCGAGGGAAGGGCAAAACCGTGCCCCGTGGAATGTCCCAATCAAAAGATGGCAGCAAGAACGCCTGAACGCGCCGATAGATTCATCAACCCAATGACGTGGCCGATGGGTGGTCCCATTAACCAACAACGGCTTGTCCGTAGCCGTGGCCGCCGAAGTAGCCGGGAGCCTTGTTGTGTAGGCCACCGCAGTTGCCGCAGTTGCAGTCCGCAACGCCTGGGTGCTCCCAGATGTTGTGACCGTAACCATAGTAGTTACCATAACTGGGGTTGCGAGAGGCATGGTTGCCATGGCGGAAGCCGCCGTAGGTCGGGGATTGGTAATGTCTCGAACTGTTGTTGCCAACCAGTGCGCCATCGAACCATTCCGCGTAGTTCGAGTTGACGAGCGCGGTCGAGTTAGCGTACTCCGGAGTACCGTAACCCGAATCGGGGGGCGTAAGTGGAGCAGCCTGCGACCACGAGGCCAGCGAATACGCCCACGGCGAAGGGTCGTGCCGGAACGAGGTCGTCGACGGCGCCGGGTTGCGCTTCGAGCCAGACAAGCGCTCGTACTCGGCCACTTGCTGCTGGTGCCACGCCGAGTACAGCTGCTGGGCACGAGACCGCGACATATCGGGTTCGACAGGCGATGCGATGCCGGCCAGGCGGTCGCGGCTCGCTTGCTGCTGCCTCTTCTTCGTCTCCTGCCACTCCTTCCAGTTCGACAGCCAGGCCTGGTAGTCCTTGCTCCCGTCCAGATTGACATAGAGGCACCACTGAATAGCGCCTAGCCACTCGTATTCCAGAGTGTTCAGCTCCTGGACCGGGATGCCACTCACTTCCGACCAAGACTTGTTCTGGAACGTGTTGTCGTCCAGGAACTTGCTCCCGAGAAGCAATGATATGGTGAGCATGCGCCATATCTGACCCTCAGTGTGGTTTGTCTGCCCAGCAGCATGCATCATGTTGATGCGCTTGGCGAGATAATTCATGCCAAGAAGAATGGTGGTGCTGGGAAGACGCGTCGAGGTCAAGATCTGGGACACAAACTTTCGGAAAGCCGGATTGACTTGGCGCTGGGGCATCACGATCCGGGTTGCCATCTCCGAGACATAGTCGGCCATGGGCTCGACTTCATAGTCGAGCACGGCACACACGCCACCAGGCATTTTGGCGGCTGATGAATCGGTTCTGGGGGATCGGGTAGACGATGAGAGGTACGAACTGCTTCGAGCAGCTGGAGGGCGAGTTAAGCGGGGGAATATCCACGCCGTGCCGGTACTTCCAGAGCTGAAGAGTCGGGAGATCTCGAAGGGCGAGGGGAGTCGAGATCTAGTATGACGGCTGAGCCATAGAGTGTAGGTTTTGTCGTCTACACAGGGGAAAGGTTGCAATAGAGCGAAGCAACTCCAAGGGCCTTTTTTGAAATGTCAAATCACACAAAGAGGGAGTTGGTGGGCTCTTTGTAGGTGACCGAGAACAAGAGCCTGTTCGTCCAGACAATGCCGGCCGGTTGAACGTATGTCAAAAGTCGACGGAGAGAAGTCGTGCTGGATTAGGAGATACGAAAAGGAACGTCTAAAGAACTGTTGTGTTATCGCCGTTAGCTCATGTCCATCCGGTCGGCGATGCGGCGCATGGCATCCTGCCCGGCGAGACTGCGAGGTTCAAACTGAGACGGCTGGATTGGTAGGGTGCTTGTCGGCAAAGTCAAGATCGGATTGACAAAATATGCTTCGAAAAATACGATCGACGCGTGGGTGGAAGGCGGCGCCAGGGGAAGCCAAGACTGGTCGACGAGGAGTCGAAAGTCGCGTCGAAGGTCGAGTGTTGACGGGGTCAAAACATGATGAACCGTTCCAGTCGCGCCCCAGTTTGCGTCGTGCGAATCTCGGCCAGGTCGAATGCCATGTTAAAAAAAAGTGAAGGGGTAAATACGAACCTCGTAGAAATCGCTGGAAGGTCATGCAATTCCTTGTGTGGACTGGTGGGCGTCCTCCAGGTTGTGTCGATGGCGATAACCAAAGGCACAACAGCACCCAGATCGGAAATACCGCTCGCGCAGGCACTGTTTTTCTGTCTCCGTTCGAGTCAACGAAAGGCGACAAATATCCGAATCCTTGAATGAACGACACAAAAATGAATTTGGCCGCTCGTCGGTCGCTCGATGCTCGGCGGATTCAGCGATGGTCGAGGGGGAGGAGGAGAGAGCACGTCGTGGAGGACGGGAGGTGGAAGGGGAAGAAGGGAAAAAGAACGGAATGCGTTTGCGGAGCAGCGATCAAGTGGCCTGGAAGGGTGGCTCGAGGGTGGGTAACGGTAACGAGTGGATCAGTGCTGGATGGGGCGAGGAACCCAGGCGATTTTCGCTAGTGACATGACCAAGGGCCCACACATGGGTGACCCGGCACAGGCGGGCACGGTCGCCGAACAAGTCAACCCAGGCCTCTGCTAATACTTGTTGGAAGTTGGAAAGGATGGATAGTGAGACTGGGACTTGGAGCGTGAGTCAAGATGGAACAGGAAAATGGATCAATCACTGTCACAAAGACTGAATTCAGGCTTGTACAGAATTTGCTATGGTATGCAACACGCAGGTCCCTCGAAAGACGCGTTCCCGCTTCAGTTCATTGATGGTTACGGTGAGGTAAACGCTGGGCTTCTGCACGGCAATTTCAGAAACGGTGGCATTCTGTGTCATGGAATGGGAATTTGGGGGTGAACAAGGTGACAGGGTAACGGGATAGGATGACGGAAATGACGGGGGTCATCAGCGCTGTCGAGTCTTCTAAAAAATCTTGAGGGTGGCCAGTTTCCGCCAAGCGGTCAAAACGAGGGTGCCAAGGGGTTCCACATGATGAACGGGTAACCAAAAACAGGGAGCAGGGGATGGAAGTGGGTCCAAACGGGCGTGGGTGAAATGCCAGCCTTCTTCGTCCGCACCCCCACCGCCCCGGTCCGACTGCTGTGTGTTTTCGTATTTTGAGGAACAGCCAGATGTCGGAGACAATAAAAACTAAACCAGCAGTGGTAGCTCGTAGGATTGGCTCGTTTTCTGAATAGTGAAAAGACAACCTCGGCAGGTCGAACTTACAGTTGTTCGTTCGCTGACTCGTGGTCTTTTTTTTTTTTTTTTTTTTTTTTTTTTTAGCAAACTCTGCACTTCGGTCTCCATTTCATGTTTCCAAGATCAGCTTGTTTTGGAAAACAGGCCAAACCCTGCACTGCACTCATGTTCCTCCATCCGAAAAGGGTTGGGGTTCAAGCGGAATTTCGGGAGAAATTTGTTGACCATTACCCTGCGTCTGATTGACGTTTCGATCAAAGTATCTCATTCAATAAAAAGTGGGCAGCATCGATGGTCTTCAGTTTATCAACCCCAGTTGACTGCGACGGCAACCAGAAAGGTGACGAGAGACAGCCCCTTCAGTCCTCGAGAGCCGGCCGAGGGCGGTGATGCTTCTCATTGGCCTCGGCCATCAGCCCCTCAAGCCACAGTCATCTTGAGCAGCCAGATTCGAGTGATGATCCTTTGGTTCTCCGATGGACGTCACTCCGCAAGAGCGAGATGAGAAAAAGAAAAAGGGAAAAGTTTAAACCAAATCGGATCCACCGTCATCCTGACCTCGGGCTTGTTTGTGTTGGTACACAAGCTGGAGAGGGACATGGGCGCTGTCAAGAGTTCCCCACTAACAGACCACAGCCCGGGTTAACTACATTGTAACGTTATGAGATTGTTTCCACATTGGAAGCGCAAATCAGCGGGCAGATCTGGCCGCAACCCACAAACCACAGAGCGCATCGCAAAGCACGGTGCGAAGATTGAAACAGTCTGGGCCAACCATGACAACCAATACAATTGCCGGCCTTCCAAGATTCTTCGACCAACAACTCGAGGCTCGAGTCAAGAGTCTAAAATTCAGGCCCAGGTCAGCCTGCTGAAGGAATGAGTGTGGTCAGGTCAGGTCATCTTCTGCTGATGCCGGCTGGGTCAGCCTATCGGAGAGGCAGGGCCGCTCTGGCTGCACATGACCAACCAGACGGGAGATACTCCGGGGTGACCTTAGCCACCTGAAGGAAGCGGTCAAGGCCAACTGGAACCATGGTGCCGGGAGATGCCCCAAAAACAAGAAGTACCCGCCCCCCCCCTCTTCCTAACCGCTGAACGGCGGCCACCCGTTGACTCGGATCGCCTTTCGAGACACGCAGGCAGATGCGAGTGCTTATTTGTCGCTCTAACACGCCCGAAGGCACGGACTAATGATTCGAGAAGTGACTGGGTTGTCTTTCAGTTCGGACGTCCCGCAGACTGCATTCAGGCATGAACTGCACTGAGACTATCCTCGGGGTTCGGTTGATGGCCGGCAAGAACATGGAAGCCCACTCACTCACTCCACTGGAACCTCTTTGAGGTGCTGCGGATTTCCAGCAGAGGATCCAAAGCTTGGCGGTCGGCAACCTGAGGCACCGCCAAACGCGGTATTGAGCAAGCAGGTGCCGCCCAGCAGCAGAATGTTTTTTGTCAACCGTGTTGCGTAACGTTCATTCGTTTCTTTGCTTCACCCACTTTGTTGACAGTGGGATCCCCTTCCCCTCTCCTCCCCCCACCAGTTTCCCGTCGCCGTTTCATTCAATCGGCAGAGTCAGCGCACACAAAGCCCGCATCCAATTTGAGCCCACGAATCTGCCTCTCTCATCCTCCGCTCGGCGCAGCCTTCGCGGCACGTCTCCGCTCGTGACCCCAATTCGCATGCGAGCGAGCCCACTGAGCCCGCTGAGCCCACTGAACCTGCTTTGCCTGCCAGTCCTTTGAGCCGGGCCAGCTCAGCCTTTTCGAGGCTCCGCTCAGGGCTTGGTTGGCCCGTCGGCCCTGGGAGGAGTCAGCCCAGGCGGCCAACCAGATTCGGCGCGTTGGCCTGAGGAAGAGGGGTGGAAAGGTTGGAAAGGTTGGTAAGGTGGCACAACCCGGCCGCCAGCTGTTGTTCCAGACCGCCTTCCTCGAAGCCGGCCGGCCTCTTCGCCACGCGCGACAACTTCTTCGCCGGCTTCCGGCGCTGATTAATCGGGAGTCTCCATATTGCGTGGAAAGATGGGTGTCAGGGTGTCTCCCGTTCCGAAAACAGGCAACCCGCCCCTTCGGCTGCAAAGCTGGCGGTGTAGTCGGCAACCAGTGACAACCATGCAAAAGGAGACAGTAACACAGCTCTCGACATGGTCCCGGTTGGAAGGCGACGACAGATGACTCCTCTCTCCGGCATGCTGCACTCCGGATCAGGGAACACACTCTGAGGTGGCGTCCAACATTGCTGTGCTGCAGCTTGTGAGAAAGGCCAGCCTCGGGGTTTCTATTCGCCCCCAAACCAATCCAGTCTCATCGAGAATGGGGAGGATCCTGCCCCCGCGGCCTTCCACCTGCAAGCCCCTCATGCAGTCATCATCCTCTCTGGAGGAGAGCGAAGGTAGGGACATACCCAAACAACACAGCAGCCGGGTTTGGAGGTCTGTCATGTATGTACACTTCCGACTTCCGGCGGCCATTGGCGCACCGCCTGGAACTTGGTGACTCGCAATATGAGACTGATGCTGGCTACCTGTTCACTGGGCAGCACACGTTTTTTCATCACCACCAGGCTGTACAAGTAGGCAACTGCTTTCCTCCCGGTCTCGTTGCCAGCATGGGACAGAGGATACACCAGTCGTACCGACGATTCCGTAACCCCGGAGCATGAACGAACGTGTCATGCTTCACAAACCGTCTCGCAGGAGTCCCCTTCATCCAAGTCGATGGGCTCCCACGCGCGCCCCGCTGGAAGGGAGAGTGGTTACCCTACCATATCCACCAGCTCTGAACGGCAGGACAACCAGAGCCAATGGACAACCAGAGCCAATGGGGGCTCGCCCCTCTTGTCTGCACGTCGAGATTTCTCGGCGGCTGGCCGGTGCTCTGAAGATCTGGCTAGAATCGGAGTTGGGCAGGGACACAGGCCATCCCCGCGCGGCCATCTGCAACCCGCGTTGCCATGGCGGGGTTCTCCATGTCCAAACCCTTCAATTTCAGGGCTCGCTCAAACGTGGGAAGCGAAAATATACCGCAGTCGCATTCATCAACCGCCCGATCACCCCTGCCCCTCCAACGGCGATTGACCAGACACGGTTAAGAGGGCCAAGGAGAAGTCTTGGCCGCATGTGCTGAATGATTTTTCTTTCGCCCGCTTGGTCCATCGAGAGAGGGGCGCATCATCCCTTCCAGCAGGAGGACTTCCTTTCCAGTCCTCCTCAAGTCTGGCGATCGTCCGAAAGCGCTCAACTCCGCAGCAGCAGTGCAGGTGCAGGAGCTTCCCGATCGAAACCGGCATGGGAGTCTAAGAGACAAAGGCACAGAGGGAATGGGGGGTTCAACAAACTTCGTCTGGGTCAGGTCGCATTGCATTGTCTTGACAGAGAGGCAAGCCCGGCCCGGGGAAGAACTCGGCGGAGGCTCCATTTCTCTATTCCGCCCCTTGGAGATGCATCGGTCGGGGATCTCTACGAGTCTTGAAGATTGAACCCCATATTCGGGTCGTATCGGCGCTTCGGTCGTTAACCATGCTAAATTTTCAGGGTCCTGTTGCAGAAGCCGCCTGGAAAAATGGGCTCCTCTCTTCCAATGTCGCTTGGCGCTCGGGGTTGGTGTTGCCGGCACTCACTGGACCGTCCGTGGTGGCCACCGTTTCAGCGGCCGTTTTACAATCATCTCGCATTCCACAGGTTGGGCGAAATCCAAAGAAAAACACCACCTCACGATGGCAACGTACCCCCACCAAATCTTCAGTGTAAAGTGGAGTATCGTCACTTCGAGACCCAGATGTGCCAGGACGCCGATCGAGCGGTGCTCGCCGCCCCGTCACCATCTCTTTCGTACGTCTCTTCAAGGTGACAAGGCAGAGCATGGGTTGAACCGGTTCTCGGTGAAACCCTCAGAAACCCCGGGCCTGTCGGCCCTGTGCCATGCACGGGCATCAATCATCATCTTGTTGGCACCCATGGCCCATCAAACTAGCTTGGTGGTGCCTACTATTGCAATGTTGGAAACAAACCCTGGTGATCACCACCTTGAACCAAGCCGTAGCCGTTTCGTGACGCAGTGCGCAGCTCCCGGTACGCCACAGATGACACAGCCAGGCCTGTGACGGCTTTTTGCCATCCAGTCAGTTCCAGCTGTGTCATGATGCGAGGCAGGCTACAATCGGCTTGCATGCATGGCCACAAGCCTGCCCATTGGTCGCCTGCCTTTTCCTGCTGCCTCGGCTCTGCACGCATGCTTCGTCCCATCTTTTGCTCCGAGCCCGCCGTGGTGGTGTGAATGTACGTACGCTCGAGCCACGCTCATGCCCTCCGGCGCGCTGGGACGATGGCATGCCACGGCGCCGCCGGATGTGATGTGCCTAAAGCAGCCTGCGTCATTCTAATGCCTACCTCGCCGGTAATGAAGATGTTTGGCTTGATTCCCTTGCATTCCGTATGGTGATGCCGATAGAGATGCCTATTACGCATCGCGTTACGTCACATCCCCGGAGTGACCTAAGTAGTGAAGGAGACAGTGTCACGATGAGATTCACGCCGTTGCCTGCCTTTCCTTGTGTATCAGTTTACCTGTGATATCCGATCCAGCACACTTCGGTATTCTGACACGTGCATCAAGACGCTTCTCGGAGAGGGCCTCCAGAAACCTTATCGACAGATGGGCTGCCTCGGGATACCCCGTTCTGACATACACGACGTAAACCAAAGATGATAAAAATGAAATAAAAACACTATGCATCGCAAGCAGGCACATCAAACCCAAGACAACGACCGATGAGAAATATGCTCAAACTCTCGGGTCGCAACCCCCGAACTCCTCATGTGAGAGCGGCAAGCCGTATGGGATGCCCAGAAGGGCAGTTACATCTGCAAGAACACGATCTGAGAAAGACGGCAGACGGGAACACCGAACCCCACCGACCCAACCTCCATCCCCTTTTACACGTAGAACAACCCAACCCCAACGAGATATCAATGTCGTACATGAAAAGAGAAAAAAAAAAAAAACGGGGAGGGGCCACCTGCGCGCGTATCCCGTACCCCTTTTCTGCAGCCTGCATCTCGCAGCTCTCAGCCTGCAACCCACAGCCCGCAGCCCGCTTGACGCGGCGCGCTTGCGAGCGTTGCGAGTCTTTACCAGAGAGGAGGGCTGCTTTGGGTACGGACGCATCTGAGATCTGGGTGCTGGTGACCAATGGCACCCACACCAGCCGCAGGGCAATAAACCTCCCTGTGTGGACATACCCAGACGTATCATGGCCCTCCTCGGGTTTCTCTTTCTGCCAAGCGAGGAGCGGGATCACTAAATGAGTAGGCAATATGGATGGGTGAGAGATATGCTTTCGTCCCGCCGTTGGCGGCGGCGGCGGCGGCGGTCGGGAGGGGGTTCGTCGGGTCGCAGTGTGTGTGTGTGGATGAAGGGTTGGGTGACTTGACTTGATTTGACTCAGCTTGGTTGATGGGTGGGCTTTGTTGTTTGACGAACGAGTGCATGATGGACGGGTCTGTTTTGGCGGGGTAGAACGGCTTTCCTTGTTGAGTTGACGGCTGTTGTCTGATGCTCCGCTTGCTCGCTTGAGGTACGTCGTCCTGCTGTTTCATCCTCGGCTGGAGAGGGGAGATGCGACACCATCCGGGAACGGATAGCAACGGGCAACGCAAGACAGCTTGTTTGAGATGGGAGTGATACTACCAGTATCACGCGTGTGCACTTCCTTGTATGCTGCTCTCACGGAATGCCAACTTGAAGAGGCCCCCCTTTCAGTAATGGAGGATTCTAAACCTCCTGACATTGTGTCTACGAATCAACAGAGCATGGTACATACACACCTCGGTGTTTCTAAGCAGAGCCTGTGGATAGTCTATGGTTACGGAGGTGCGCTGTTTGTGTCTTGAAACAGTCTTGCCGGAACACATCTCGTTCCACGACTCTGTTTACCCTATTCGAAGTTGTGGTGGGCAAAGTAAAGAAAAAGCAGCCTAGTGACAATTTTACAAACTCTGTCTGATGACACCGATACTAAAATACCAAAGACACAATCCCGTCTTGACAAAACTCTCATCCTAGTTTCGCTTGTTTGTTTTGGTCATAGACAAACAAAAAAACAGTAAGTGTCAGATCATGCTCAGAGCAACTTTCCAAAGGGGGTACAGCTAAGTGGATATGACTTTTATAATACAATCCTTAATTGTTGCGCCGTTCAAAGGTACTCTCGTGTTGTCACGCCCTTCTGCCTTGATCATAAAGTTTGAACGTTAGGCAAGAGTGCCAGACTGCGCATACCCAGGAGTCGAACCATTAGCCGGGTATCCGATAATCTTAGATGGATCTAGATGGACATGCCAACATTGTCATTGTACCGTGACGATCTGTGTACCTTCTCGACCGAGAAGCAGGTTGGACTTTCTGCCTCCCAGGTAACATGTCTTACTCGTTTCCCGGTGTCCAAGAACGGAGCCAGTTGAAGACGGACACCATCCGGGGTTACTTGATCCCCCCAGTATCCACCGCCTCAGAAACCACATCCCCCAAACCACCACGGTCGTCCCACCCAACCCAACGTTCGGATCACTCTGCCCCATGTCCAGATGCCATCCTCCCCAGACTCAAACATCACCCCATCCCATACACGTAATTACACGCTGGGACCGACTCATTGCTGCAAAAGCTCGGGGTAGATTGTCATGACATTAACTACCACACCCACCGCCAAGTCTCCCTCCATAAACGCCAGCAGACTCCCAAAACCAAGGCCCCTATCCCCTCCACCTCAGCCAGGAAACGCCATGGCTAGCAAAACCCGTCTTTTCTCTGCCATCCATCGTCGGTGGATATTATGATACATACAAAAGACATACAAAAATCCCGCTCCACTCCCTGAACGAACCCCCCCCCCCCCCCCCCCAAATTTCCTCCGGTTTGTCAAGTCCCTTGTCAGTCGTACTCGTGATACGGGGTGTCGCGGTCTCTGCTCACTAGAGCCTGACAACTTTGTCACGGCTGACCTTCGGGCTTGCCTTCTTGTCCAGATATCACAACAAGTCGCTCTTAATCCTCTTGTACCGGACAGACGCAACGGAAAGCGTAGGCGAAGGTGGCGGGTCAGTTCTCCTAGCTCTTCTAGATCTTCGGCGGACAGAAGCAGGGGTAGGTTTCTTGCCCCTGGCACTGCGGGCCTTGTCTTGGGTATAAACCACGCTTGCATCTTCCTTGTGCTCTTCCGGGGGAGGCGGATATTCCGGCCCAACGCCAGTATGATAAGTGTGAAACTCAAAAGCAGAACCTATGGAACCCAAAGAAAATAGGGAAGTAGGAGTCAGCAAAAAATACATCACCCCCTCCAGTAATAATATGTTTTAGGCAATCATCATCGAATAAGGCACAATGGCCTTATCCACGACTGGCTCACGTCTCGAAGTCATCTCGGCCTCGTTGCCCCACTTGTCGAACCAGCCGTTCTCCTTTTCCCTGGCGCTGTCGAAAGCCTGTCGGCACTCCTCGGGGAGTAGGTCGCGGATGTCGTCCGGCACGGACCGCAGGTCCTTGAAGGGCGCCAGAAAGTCGGCTGCCGCCGAAGATTCGTGGTCGGCCTGTGAGGTGCGGAAGGGCACGTCGTAGGCCGCCACCGAGACGCCCGCGGGCGGTGTCTCGAGATGCATGTCCATGACGAGGAAGTTGCGCGAGATGGATGGTTTGATGGCAGGGAACATGGTGGAGGAACCGGCAGATGGCTGCTCGGGCTCGTCGCCGTCCACAACCTGCTCGATCCGTGCGTGCGTTGGTTGCATAATAGCCGGGTAGTGCATCTGGTTGGTCTGGATGTCGTAAACGCCGTTGCGATTGGCGCGGCGTACGGCGGAGAGCATGCTGTTGAATTGGCTATGATGGGGTCAGTAATCACTCCATTGAAGAGAACGAGACACAAACTCACCTGGCCTCCCTGGCGTGTTCCAGCTGCCAGTTGACATCGTTGACGGCAACACGCCGCTTTTTGGTGTCGATCTTGACGTTCTGCTGGGGCACCGAGGGACCCCCTGAATGGTACACCGCGCTGGCGCCATGCCAAGCAACGTACTGGTTCTTGTTGTACGGTTTGTCGGCGTCGTAGACATCCGTAGGGTCGGCCAGCTCGCCTTCGACTGCACCCTCCTCGCGTGCCTTGGCGACCTCGTAGTCATCGATGATGCGGCGCCCGCCGACAATGATGAGGGCACCGAACTCGCGGAAGACGGAACGAGCCGTGACGATGCCTATTGAGCGACCTTTGTAGCTGTGAGGGATGATATCCCGCTCAATCATGTCGCGTTTCTCTTCGTCGTTGACGATGATCTTGTAGAGCTTTTTGTGCTTCGTGAAAAAGAGGTACGAGTCGCGGAAGCCGACGCAGCGGGCGGGCTCGGTGGAAAGCATGTAAAGGCGGTCGCCACGGTTTGCAAGCGTGAATGTTCGGCATCGATACTCGCGCCCATCCTCGAGATTCCCTAGCTTGTCCACTTTTTTCTCGCCCTCGGGATCCTGGGGAAGGTCGACCTCGTCGTTGACAATGTCCAATACCGTGCCATCCTTGTCGATCGATTGCTGTGTGGGTTGGTAATGCTGCCCTTTACGTCCACCACGCCCACGCCAGCCTCCACGGCCGCGGCGGCGTGGCGTGGCATCGGGGTTGGGAGGCTCGATCGGCAAGGTGTCCCAATCCGGGGGCCTATTCTTTGGCGGCCTTCCCAATCGTCGGCGACGGATGACAGGCTCGGGTGGCGGCGTTGGAGACTTGGCTTCCTCCTCCTCTTCTTCCTCCTCTGGGGCTTCTTCCTCGGCGGCAGAGCCGTCGTCCTTGTCGGCCTCCTCGTCTACTTCTGGTTCGGGCTCGGCGTCCTCGGCGTCGGCCGCATCGGGCATGCGCTCATCTTCATCGTCGAGACCGTCGAAAGTTTTGGGCGTGCTCTCTGCAGATGGAAGCGCACGGTTAATCAATTTGATCCTGGGAAGACGATGTGAAGAGCGGGATGCCATGGTGTGGGATCATGCCACTGGACTTTTGGGAGAGTGATGAAGTCCGTTCGCAGGGAGAGGGGTTGACCCCACTCGAAGTAGTGTTGAACTATAGTGGAGAGATCAAGGTGGTCAAGTGCAATCGCAAGGTGGGAGATGCACAACCGGCTGTGCGCAGCCTGCTTGTTGCAAGTACCCGGTCCGCTGGCTGCTCCTGTTCTTGGGTCTGCAGCAGCTGCTTTGATGCTTGTGGAACTGGCGATGTCCAAGCGACGTTCTACTGCTACCACCTGGTTGCAACAACCTGAATGGGGAGAGTTGGTTGCAAAATGTAGGATTGTTTTTGTTTGCAGGGTGTGGCCGGCCAACAATGGATGATGATGTGATGGATCGAGGGGCAGATCATCAGAACTAGAAGAAGGACTTACCAAGCGCTTGTTGCGCGCGCTTTGCAGCTGCACGACTGGTTCGTCGAGCGGGCATCGTAAGCCGTTGTTTGTAATGGTACGACGACGCTCTCCTCGACTGGTCAAGGCGGTGTGTCAATTAGTGCAAAGATCGAGGATCAATGTTGCCGCGGCAAGTGGGTAGGCTCGGTGTCGGGAGACGCGAATTGCCAGAGGGAGGACGTGGATTTTGGCGGTTTGGCAGGAGACGCTCGGACCAATCGCACGGCATCGCGGCAGTGCGAGGCGAGAGGGAGTTTGAGCTTCACACTGTACTCTTGCCCGTGCAGTGGTGTCAATTTTAGTTAGGTGTGTCAAAGGGTCTTGTTCAATGAATGGCAACTACGAGAAAAATGAATTTCATCAATTTCATTTATTGCGCTACATGTCGTCCCTAATTACGCAAGTGGTAACGCTTCTATGCTGACGGGAAGTGGTGCAGGCAACCCGCTAGTATCCATTGTCCTTGGGCCCCTCCCGAATAGGTGAGGCCGCATCCGACCGGACTTTCTAGATACCTATTCAGCCTCCGAAACCGACCCAAATGGAATCAGCTTACCAAAATGAGCAAGAAACAGGGCCGCTGCCAATCTGTCGAGCCCTGCTGGCGTCGTTACGTTTCCAGTAAGGACGCGCTGCCCGTCCCACCATAGATGTCCATCAGCTGTCACGCTGCATCATCTATATATGCTATGGGATACCAAGTGGTTCATGCAACCTCGTAGTTGTGAGGCTGTCTCGTCCACATCCATGCTCTGCCGATCGATACCTGCCAGTCCGCTAGTGAGGCGCGGTGCGGTTATCGGAACCAAGTGAGTTTTGGTGGTTTGAATGGCGTATTTTCGGCGTAATACGCGAGGGCTGATTCGGCGGTTAGTTGACCGGCACCTTGTCGATGTTGGTCAAAACTTCGCTGAACATCTCCTCGGAGAAAACATCCTTGGTCAAGATGGTGTCCTTTGCGGCATACAGGTATCGGTATGCGGTCTTGACAGTCCCATCGCTGACGCTGGAAACGACGGAGATCTGCTTGGTGCTCCGTGGCTCCCCAACTAGGTGAGACGCCATGTAGATGCAGGCGGCGGCGACCGAGAGGGGGGAACGGCCAGCGAGGTCCGAAACCTCGGACGATTTCTCGGCCAGCCGGCGAGCGACGCTTTCGACACGGACGGCGTTGCGGAATCCGAGGTTGCTACAATAACGGATGCACAGTTCGTCGGCCGTCGTGGAACCCTTAGCGGTGTACTGCTGGCTGTAGCCCGTGGCCTTGGCAACCTTGTCCTCGCCGCCCATCTTCTGCAGGAAGGACTCGAGCTGTTTGAAGACGCGCCCGATCTCCTTCTTGGACACCTTTGTCAGGCCATAGACCTCACGGAACGTCCGCGGTACGTTGGTCTGCCGACAAGCGATGAAGATGCAGCCAGCAACGATGGCCTCTTGTGATTTACCTTTTAGGGCCTTGTTGTCGTCAACCATTTTGAAGATGTGCTTCGCTGTGTTGGCGACCTGAGTGCCCGCGTTGATGCTGTCGGTCAGCGCCTGGATGTCTCGGTATGCCTGAAGGAGGACCTTGGTGCCCTTGTCCTGGTTGATCTTGTTTTGGAGATGTGCCAGGTTCTTGGCACCCTTTCCGTCGAACGCGATGGCCGTTTGCAGCTGGTCACCGTCGATCATGAGGTTGGGCGCGTCACCGACACGAGAGGGGTCGTCATTCCCATTATCGTCACCCGAGAAAGTGCGCCATTCGGAGCGTGTATCAATGATACGATCCAGAACGAGGCCGCACGTCTCGCAAACCATGTCGCCGGAGGAGTACTCCTCGACAAGCCGGGGCGGGTCCTCCTTACATTCGGGGCAGATCAAGATGCGGTTGAGATCTTCGCGAAACTCGGCTTGCTTGCCAGCCTCTTCAAACGGAGAGAAAGCACTCGCCATCTTGGCTAGTACTGCGGAGCGCGAAAGGGACGCTGGTGATGAAAATGTGGCAAAAGTCGGTTGGCTTTCGGTGGGATTTGTGGTGGCTGGTTTGCGTTTTTCTTGGCCAGCGATAAACAGGCAACTGCTATTAAACGCTGGGGCTCGAGGAAAATGGGCCGGACAAGCCAAAAGGCGTAGTCGCGCGCTTGACGATGAACGTTTTGTTATGAAATCAAGCCGTGCAAGCGGGCAATTGTGGGTGTGTGCCCGTGGTGGGCGCCTCGAGCGACTGTTCTGAAGACCAGCGAAGGCGTCCGAGAGGGTTCTCTCAGAACAAAGAACAGCACCGTCGGGTCGGGAAGAATAGTCGTCGCAGGTAGCCTTGAGAGGGTAGACTTCGATGACGGCGGATTGTCAGATCGGTCGCACGGCACTCGAAAATGGATTTCTAGGAGTTGTCGGCGGTTCCGAGGGAATGTAGCGAGCGGCGGCTGTAACGAAGGGCGAAATCAGCCAGGGGAGGGGGGGAGGAGAGAGGAGATGAGGTCAAAGGAAAGCGAAACAGAAGGGAAAGAGGCGTTCCTGTTATGTCAGCCACACTGCTGCCTTTCCAAAAGCGGGCGGTGTGGGGCTGTTTCGTGCTGGCTAGAACGAATGACTCAGCCGAGAGCCCTGGGCGGGCTCAGCCTTAACTCGGTAACTATCCGTAGTTTGGAGATGTTTTTTGATCTGCAGCGATCATGTTTCCACGATGATGATGACGAACAATTTAATCTTTGATGGCATAATACAGCGTACTTTACTAGATTGCCTCTCACACATCACACAGTACTAAATCGTACATACATCATCATCAACAACAACAACAACAACAACAACAACAACAACACCCATTCCACACCTCACTTGTTAGATAAGGTAGGTTTTTGGGCTTCAACTCTGCATCTGGCCAACCATGAGTCTCCAAACCCGAACATGGCTTTTTGGGGGGTTTCCTGCGCTGCTTCCGCGTGGCGTCAAGACAGACGAATCCCATCGACCTTCTGTTGCCAAAGACTTCCGATTCACGGCCCACCATGGCCGAAACACCGTAGGCGCTCAATGCCCGCTGACCGAGCACGCCTCGTGACCCCTCGGAGTCCGAACTGCATTCTATCGTTGTCGTCCTCCGCATGGTGACTTCAACGCCTGCCGGTCGCGGTCGGACCGAAAGGCCTATCGCATGGTTCTTGGCCTGGTTGCCTAGGCCATTCCTTCTCGGCTTGGTGCGTCGGACGGTCTGAGTTGTGTTCTCTGAGCCGCCCCTTTCTTTTGAACATCCTCCTTCGGCGGGCTTGTTCAAGTTGGAGGGCTTCGGTCAAGACGGCCGGGTGGCGGCGGCGGGCTCACGGACGGCGTCCGGCTAGGCGACCGGTGCATCGCTAGCATGGGGAGGGTGAGAACGGGCGGTTCGCTGGCTACGCTGGTTGCAGGGTGCCCGCGGCCCGACTCGGATCGCTCCTTTCGCACTTTGGCTTCCCACTTCTTCCAGTCATCCTTCAGCTTGGCCGTCTCTTGCCGTTCCATCTCGGCCAGCTCTCGGTCGATCTGGTTCGCCATCGCGGAGAACCCGCTCCCCGCAGAGTACGAGGACCGCGTCGCAAGTGACTTGTTGATCATGTGCTTCCTGTGCGACTCCAGTTCTAGAAACGGGTCGCTGTCCTCCATCTTTCGCCTCTTGATGATCTCTTCTCGTGTCAGGTACGGGTGGAGTTCCTGGTCTCTCCTGATCTGACGGCGTTTGGTGTACTGAATGAGGATGAAGGCAACTGTGCCCCCGACAACGATGAGCCCGCCCACGGCGGCGGCCACGATCCACACCACCGTGTTGGTTGTGCTGGGGGCCACATTGTCCTTACTGGCATCGTGCTGTGGGTCGGGGCCCCGAATACCGAGGCTGGAGGCGATAGCAGGCATTCTAGCGAGCGCAGATGGCAACTCAGCAAAAAGAGGCGTTATTCGCACGCTGTGGAAGAAATGCTAGGAGCAAATGGGATGCATTCCTTTCAGGGGTAGGAGGCTCTGGTTTGAGGCGTCCGGGGAACCGCCAGCCTTATACCGCGTCCACACCCTCTCCGGCTCGGAAACCAAAAGCCACGCAGGGCGGGAGCACCGCCGAGAATCACTATAAAACAACGGTAAGGGTGCGGCGCAGAGAAGGTTCTATAATTGGAGGGCTGGCGCGCTTCTGCCGGAAGATCTGCGCGCCGCCTACACTGCACCACTACACGGAGCGCCGGAGTGGGGGAGGCGGGTGAGCAGGCCATCCCGTTCGTGTCCCTTGCGCGACTTGCGTTTGGCTGTCTCGTCCTACCTCAAGAGGACCTTTCAGGCGCGGGTGAGGCGCAGCGCGGGGCTGCAACATCGGCAAATACCACCGCTACGCAGCTGGCCATCGGACTGCTCGACCCGTTTTATCCACTGTCTCAAAAATATGGCGTTATCCAACTCGTGATTGAGTTAAGGCGGCCCAGGGCGGATTGGGAACCGACTGTTCTATGCCCGCTTACTGTGTTGTATACGTATGTGCACCCTTTTTCTTTTCCGGTTGATCCATAGTTTGTGTAAGTCGTTCAGGAGTTTCCCGATGCTCGTGTTACCGGACACTGGTGGCCAGTCAAGAATAGGCAAGACAAATACCGTCATCATCAGCTGGTGCCACCAATTTGTTTGCCCCGAATAGGAATGTAGATGTCGAACTCAAACCGCCATCTGACCATTTATGTCATGATTGCCCAACTCCCTCGGTTTGCATCAACCCTGACCAGCTTGCCAAGACACAGCTTGACGATTACGAGCTGTGATCCCGATAACTTGCAGCCGAGAGCCATGTGGCATCGAAATGCAAGGAAGGGTGACAGCACCAAAGTAAGACGAGTCCAAGTTGGTGTAGCAAGACCTGTACGCAACGACCATTTTCCACTAGCGATGGATAGCTCGGTGAGCTGAAGCGTTGCAGCGCGGCTGGCATGCATTGTAGTATTATTGTACATCGTACATGAAATATCATTACCATCAAGGTATCTGTGTCTATCTATTGAGTAAATTTGAGTAAATTACTACTACGAATAAAACCGTCCAGGGTATCCAAACGCAACCACCACAAACCACAACCACAAGCGCCACCCCGAATAACGCCGATGCCATGCAACGCCATGCCCCAAAAACCACCCATCACCACCACACCACATTCACCGCCCAATACCAAGACCATCCACACACACAGAGACACACATACACACACGCACAGCTCACCTCAAAGAACGCCCCACCACCCCCTCCGACTTCTCATCCCCCCACCTCCCGACCTCATCCAACTTCCCCCCCAAACTGCTCGACACGCGCGAACTCCCCGCCTCGCCCGGTCCCCGCCAGTCATCCATCATCTCAGCCCCCCCCTCCTCGCCCGGCCGTTCGCGCAGCGTGCCATCCACCGACGGCCGCTCGCGCGCCGCCATCCCAGCCAACCCCACCCCTCCTGCCCCCACCGCTGCTACTGCTGCTGATGCCCCGTGCATAGAAAACAGGGCCGGCTCGAGATCGTCACCGCCGCGGTGGCTGCTGCTGCACTGGGTGCTGCTGCTGCGCGTGCGCACCCATCGTCGCCAGGTCAGGCTGATGGAGGAGTGCTCCGTGTCGGCGGCCGAGAAGCGCGGGTTGAAGCTCGTGCGGGGGTGGTTGCTGTTGGTGAGGGTCGAGGGGCTGGATAGGCGTGGTTGGGGGGATGCTGCTGCTGTTTTGGGGGCGGTGGTGCGTCGTCGTCCGAGGAGGGGGAGGAGGGTGTTGTCGAGTTGGTAGCGGGTGATGGGGATGTGGAGGATGTTCCAGAGTCTGTGTTGAGGGCGGGTGAGGTTAGTTTGTGCGTGGGAGGGAGTTGGAGGGATGGGGCTCACCCTTCGACGCAGAGAAGGATGTACACCACCAGCGCGGCGAAGAGGGTGGGTAGACCCCAGTAGGTGTAGTCTTGAGGGAATGGGTCGCCCAACCCCATGTAGACCAGGAAAAGGGCGAGGTAGGCGATGCCGCAGGTGAATCGTAGCCCCAGTCCCCAAGTTGGCCACGGCTTCTTCGCCCGGAAGATTGTAACGACGTCAACGGCAACGTCCGTGAAGAGGAAGCAGATGAGAATAATCGCTTCGATGCTGAGTAGCGCAAAGCCTAGTTAGCACCGTCATGGGACAGACGACCCCCATCCATGACCTGGACACCACTCACCTCCTGTAACTCCCCATATCCTCCCGCAACACACGCATAGCATATGCAAATATCGCCAATAATACCAGACATGGGATGGCGTGTAGAACCCCGTTCACCAACCGCAGCCACACGCTCCAATCCCGACCCTCGGTCTCCACCGGGGAATCCTCCACCTCTGCAGCCGGGAAGGGGTTCGTATCGCTGGTGATAGCATTGCTGTTGACGTCCTCTGCAGAGCGCCCATACCAGTAATAGTCCATAGAACGCTCGGAGATGGACGCCGCCGGTGTTCGTTCCGACATATCCTCAGTGAAACGGGACTGTCGTCGTGGGCCGAGCCGTGATCTCCCAGTGGGAGTGAGCGGCGACGAGGTGAAGGGAGTGGAAGGCGTCGGTAATGAGGTTGGACGCGGCGTCATGGCTCTATTCGGTGTTTGGGCCATGGCGGGCGCTCTGGTGTTGGACCCGTGAACGGATGAAAGCGGTTGCGATGTCGTTACGGGGGCTACCTAATAACGAATGGATATTCGACAGCCGATGAGGTATCTGGATACACAACGCATCTCACACCGCTGGAAAGCGTGAACGAGCCTGGAGTTGATGGTTTCGAGGCCGAAAGTCGGGCGGAGGAGAGCGGGATGGAGTCCCTCAAAACATGGGACGCTCCGCCCTGCTGGGACTCAGCAAGCCCAAGCCGGATGTAGGTTTAAAGATCCCCTGCGCAACAGAACAACCTGGGATGTGTTCCCTTTTTTTCGATTTTCAAGGGGGCATCAGACGCCAGCGTGGTGTTGGAAGGCTATGTGCGGCACAAACAGGGGCACAGGCCGCGCCCGATATCATCCAACGGCGGCGCTGCAAAGGGGAGCCAACACACAACGCTTGGCCGAATAGGCAGCCCCACGAGCTCAATTCGGGATCAAACAGCCTGCCATCGTCCCAATCTAGTGGAAGGATGGAAACGAGGGGCAGGAGGCCCAACTTTGGGCCTCAAACGGGGGCCAATCGGAAGATAACGAAGCTTTGCAGAAAAAATCGAGCACCACGAGGCAGAGGAATAATTAAACGGCTCGATAAGAACCCCATTGTTACATTCGCTGGCTGGCAAAGCGGACTTGGCCAGGAACCGACGCGTCCTAGCTCGCCTGGGTAAAGAGAAACCGGGGCGAGCCGAGCAACGGCCATTCTAACGGCTGCAGGGAAAGCTAGTCCATCCAGGGTTTTCAGGGGTCCCAGGTGGCTCTGCCGGGCCGCTGAAGGAACGGCCAGGGGAAGCAATCTGGGGAAACAGGGCTGACCCATGACGAAACCCATATTTGCCCATCACTCTCGTGCCATCATTTCGATCTTGGGTCTTGTGACCTTTGAACCGACACTTGTCGGAAGACCGAATCGCGATAAAAAGAGCAGCTGGCCGACAAGGAGCTTTCAAGTATTGCGAGAGGTGGGCTCCGGGGATGCAACTCCCCAACTGCCCCTAATGGTATCTGAGACGTGGGCAACGGCACGGATGGAACTTGCGGCGCGGCCAGGGAAAGGATCTCGCTGGTGGGGGGCTAGTGCCACCAAAAAAAGATGTTTAAGCGCGATGCGCCGCTGCCAGATTCAGCTAAACAGCCGCCATCGCCAGATCCCGACACTAGCTCAGATTTGCCTTTTAACTTCATGGTCAAAAAGAACGACGCAGACTGGAAGCTAGCGCGCCAGGGCTTCCGAGGAAACCACAGTGCGAGCTAGCCGCCTGGTCCGCCATCGAGACCGTGACTCAGAAGTATCTGTAATGTATCATCACCGCCAGTGTCAAGCTGGGATTTCTGGCATCCTCATGATATCAGCGTGGTGCCTTTAACTTTGCCACTCTCCATCTTGGCTGTCCTGGCGCCGAACTGAATCTGCGGCGATGTTAGTGTGGGTGGCGCTGGGGAAACAGGCATGGACAACTCACGGCGCGCTTCTTCTCCTTTGCCGTATTTACCATGCCCAGCTCTAGCGCCAGCAGGCGGAGTACTCTCTTGCCGGCCTCAACACCGCTGGCATCCTCGCCATTCTCGAAATCGCACTTCTCCCAGGCCGGGGTCTCGACGGCCCACCTCACCAAGCGCTCGTCTAGAAACGGAAATCTCACCTCCTTACCCCAGTGGGCCAGAACTCGATCGTCCCGGCCCAAGTTACGCTTGCCCAGCCGCCCGACGTCAAGCAATAACTCATCAACCAACCCGGGGTAGCCTCGTTGTTGGAACGCGGAGGGGTGGCGAGAGTATCCGCCGAAGAGCTCGTCGGCGCCTAGGCCAGACAAGAGAACCCGGGCGGGGGACCGATATGGAATCGGAGAGAACCTGGGGATTTCGGTGGAGAAACCTTGGCCACGAGAAGCAAAATAGAGTGCGTATGCAATGGAAAGATCCATCTCAGTATTGTGAGGATGGATCAGGGAAATGACTTGCTGGCGGTGTGCCTGTGTTTCGGCGTAGGGAACGTTTACCTAGATGGTTTCAGAAAGGTGCTTCACAGGAAGTGCAAAAGTAAAACTTACAGCCACAAAGTGGAAGGCTCGCCCAGGACAGACTGTTTGCAACTCTGCAAACGACCGCCTTCCGGTAATCCTGTCCGGGCAAGCCTCGTAAAAGTCGGACAGATTGCTATTCTCCTTTCGAAGTTGAGCAACCACCCGAGGGTTCTCGAAGGCGACATTGAGCAGATCAATGGCTTGATCCGCGTCGAGTATATCGTGGCACAACCTGGCCAACACAGTGCAGTCAAGACCACCGGAGAACAAAACGGCGACTCGAGTCCTGCCGTTGGTACTCGATGCCGGTGGAAACGGTATGTTGAGGACCCTTAGCCTCAACGACTCAAGCAGCTGCTCCTTGAGGGCCACCACTGAAGGTGAACTGGGCGTCAACTGACAGCAGCCAGTGGGCAGCGCTTGGTTGAACCTGCCAATGCCGGAGACCTGGAGAAAGTAAAGTAAGTCTGACAGGACGGCCGACCACGATCGAACGCACAACTCGCAGCCGACCAAGCAAGCGTACTTACGAAATTAGCGGCACCCTCGCCAACAACCCAATCGTATCGCTTTGGGCTCGCCTCTTCGCCCACGGCCACCACATAAATCCCATCAGCCTCAACCTCTCTCCACCCTTCCCCCGCCTCGCCGGCGACACTGCATAGTGCCAGCCCGTCTTGACCCGTCGTAGCCATCAAAAGCGACCGCCTCCCCAGCCGGTCCCGGCCAAAGAACACCATATCAGCGGCAGCATCATAATAAACAAATGCGAACGGCCCCTCAATGTCTCGGAGAACACCCAGCACGGTGTCCACCTGACCAGTAGCAGCAGCGAGCCTCGCAAAAACCACCTCCCCATCATTCCCCACCACCCGCTCACCATCAACACCACGACCACCACCGCCACGACCACCACCAACCCTCCACGCCTCCCCATTCCAGCACAGCACCGACCCCCCACCGGAACGGTCACCAGCAGTCAGCGGCTGCTGCGCGACATGATCGCCACGCAGGGCCAGCACCGTAGACGTAAAGCGCAGCGACCAGTCGGTTCCACCATCGTCGACACGTCGCACAAGGCGGTCGACCTGGCCAAAATGATCCGGTCCTCGCGCGTGGAGGCAGCGGCGCAGGTCGGGTGGGAGGTCGGCGGGCGGAGGGGTGCGGGAGAGGGTGAAGTGGATGCCGCACATTTTGGGGTTGTGGTGTGGTGTTTGTTTGTGTGTGTGTGTTTGGTGTTTGGTGGAAGTCGGGAATGAAGAGGTTGTTGAGTTGGGGTTGGGCAGGGTGGAGAAATGATGCAATGGAAATGAAATAAGCGATGAAATACCTAACTAGCTAAAAGAGGAACTTGAAAAATGAAGGCCAAGAGCTGCGACGCGACCTGCAGATCTCAAAATGCTTGGCGATTTGTTTCAAGCGGCAGGTGCAGGTGCTGACTCAGCGAGTCACCAGAAGAGCATGAAGAATGGGAAGTCGCTCCTTCCTCAACGGCAGCTCAACAAGTAAAATTGTCAGGGGTATGTCAATATTGCCCCTGAATCAAAAAAGAAGATGCCCTCAACACCACAGAATCAAAAGATAATGATTCACATTAGCTTCTGCTCGTTTCGATCGAGCGACCTCCGGGTTATGAGCCCGGCGCGCTTCCGCTGCGCCAAGAAGCTTTTTTTGTGAATAGTCGTGAACTGTTGAGAATTGGGAAGAAACGTTAACCTTAAGTAGGAGGGACTTATTCACAGAACAGCACCTTTTAGCCGAAAGAAAGGCCAAAGAAAAGCTAAAGAAAACCGAAAACAAAAGCCAAAAGAAACACCAAAAGAAATGTCAAAGGGAAAGCCGAACTCGAAGGCAGAGCAATAGTTAAGAAAACGGTAAAATGCAAAAGAAACCAGGAAATGAGAACGAAGTCAAGGAAACAGAGCAAAAGAGATCAGATATAAGAGAGCCGAATAAAATGAAAACTAGACTTTGGGCCTCCGAATGTCCTTTCTTTCCTTCCTTTAGTCAAGGGTTTGGTCAACGTCTACACTAAGAGTTCGGCTTTTTTTGTCCATGGGGTGACTGTAACATCACCATGGTGGAAGAACACTAGCCATCATTTGTGTTACTGCTGCGACTAGTTTGCCGTTCAAGTGGGTGAATGAGTGTCTGCTTAAGTGGCTGTTTCATCATCAACTGGGTGGCTATTATTGGCTTCACGTTCTCTGGTCCACAGCACAAAGGTACGACAGCAACACCAAATTTATACAGAGAGGCTGAAGCAACCTTGACCCCTTCTCTGGGCGAGCATTGCAAATTACTGACACTATCCAGGCAATGCAGATACACCAAAACATGCAGCCAGACAACCCACCCATTCCGCTCGATGCCGCTTACAAAAAAAGAAGGAGGCAGAGGAGACGAGGAAGAGAAGAATTACGGTAATTAGAGTCAAAACCGAACCCACGGCCAACCCAGTCTTCCATTCCCATACGGCGCTGAACGAACCCTTCCAACCCCCCTCCTCCATTATACCAGGACCAGCGCCAGCTCAAGTCGACAGCGCGAGACAAGCATCAACCGCTAATCCAACCCTGCCATTGTCAGTCAGTAAACCTCCTCCCATCTCAGAACGGGTCAAGTACATACCTCCCCTCCTTCTGATACACCACATCGCTAATAATATCCCGGTCCAAATCCGGAAACATGCCCGCCAGGGTCTCCACCACATTCGCATGCTCGGCGCGATGCAGGCGCTGCGCCTCGGCCGTCTCGGCACTAGCCTGGCGCGCGGCCGCTTCCTCGGCAGACAGGCGCTGGCGGGCGCGCAGGTCGCCGTCGCCGCGTTCCGGCTGCGGGGTGCGGGCCGGGCTGGCAATGCTCGCGTTGGTGCCGGCGGTGCCGGCGGCAGACGACGACGACGACGAGGGCTCGTCCGAGAAGATGCGGCCGATGGTGCTGAGCGGCTTCTGGATGGAGCGCAGCAGCCCGGTGATGGCGGCTTTTTCGTCGCTGCCGCTGTACTCGCCGCTGTCGCGGGGCTCGTTGGACGAGGTGGAGCGGCGGGGGCTGGCTGGGCGGTCGACGTCGAGGGAGGGGCGGGTTGAGGAGGGCCCTGACTCCCCTAGGTGTGGCGGCCGTAAGGAGGTTGACTTCTCGGAATGGGATGGGGGCGGCGGCGGGGATTCGGCGCGGTGTTTCTCTGCGATGGCTGAGACGGCGGCCTCGACGTTGTTCTCGAACTCTTCGTCTGTGATGGTCAATGTCGTGCGGTCCATGTTCTCGATGAACTGGATGGCGCCCATCTGAGACGGTTAGTACGGCTCGGGATTGGGGAGTGCGCGACGCACCAATGACGAAAGGTAGTAGCCAGCCTCCCCGCCCAACTTCTCCTGGTTACGGAACCTCAGGATGTACTGGACGTTCGAGACGAGATGTTCCGGATTCGCTTGCAGCACGACGTAGATCAACATCGGCATGAACGAGTCGGCAGACGAGTCCGACTTGGTGTGTTTGAGTAGGCCTGGAAACGTTAACGTCAGTGGCTCTCAGACACTCAATCACCCGGATTTCTTGACCACTTACCGAAGATGACTTTACAGCAATTTAGGACGCATATAATCTTGTCCCGTGGTGCACGGTAAGACTTAATTTTAAGCAATTCTGTATTGTGTTAGCGTGGCCCTGGGTGAGAGAGTCGTGCTACTTACCCTGCTGCGCGAGCTTCAGGAACCGCTTTCCGCTATCACTCACTGGGGGGATATCCAGATGTTCCTCCCTCACCCAACTGTAGATGTTGATCTTCTGCGCCAGGATCTCATCCCGTTCCACATCCTCCTGATGCTGGCCCCGCCGCCCTGGGCCCATTACTCGGTCTGCCCCCCGCTTCTTTTTCACCCCGGGCACCGGCTGGGGCGCCGGAATGGCGGGAGAAAACGTCTGGGAATATAGGCGATTCATGACGAGCTTCTCCATGCCCTCCCGGGCGTTGTCAAACTCGGTGTCCGGCACGTCCCTCCACACCTCGCACTGGGCCATCTTGTTCCCGATGAAGGCGAGAAAGTCGCTGATGATTTTGACCTGCTCATGCACCATCCACTGGCGCTTCCCAAACTCGGAAAGAAACGATTTGAGATATCGTGCCACTGGATCGGCCTTCTTATTGCGCAGCTGTTCTAAGAAGCGGTGGAAGTCAAACGGCAGTGCCGGCTCGGGTTCGGGTTCGGGTGGTGGTGGGCGGTGCAGCGAGGCGATGGGTGACATGGGGGAATCAACGCTGTCATCCCGTAAACGTCCCGAATAGCCAGACTCGTCCTTAGGGGGAACTGGGGGCCCAAAGTCCTCGCCCTCCTGTTTTGATCTCGTACTCCCCAGCGATGAGGTCGATACATTGAGACCAGGAGCATCTTGGAACTGATGTGCGGCGGCAGGAGCCAGGGGCTCCAAACTTGACTTTCGAGGAGGGTGTTGGATCGGACCGCCCAATAGTGGTGAGGCTATCTCTAGCCTGGGACTCATGACCTCCTCGGCACCGGGACCGCCGCCAAGCTCACTGAACTGCTCCATAATGCTCTGGATCTCAGACCTAGACCCATGCTCCTGCTCGTCCTCGCTAGTGTATCTCTTGTCGTCGTACGCGGCATCGGACCGCGTGGGGGATGGATCGTCCGATCTCGACCGGGGGGCAGACGAGGGCGCTCGGGAGGGGGGTCGAGAACACGTCGGGGTAGGTGGGGTGGGATCAACGTAAGTTTTTGATTCGGCGGTGAGGTATTGCGTGGCTGTGGTGGTCGTGGAGAACGTGGCTGGCTTCAAGGTCGCGATCGAAGAAGACATCAAGTCGCTATCTTCGGGTAGTTTGTCTTGTCGCGTAGATCCACCGAGGCTCTGCGATGCGGCTTCGGAGTTCTCATCCACTTGATTTCCCTTCCCATTGCTAAGGTCTAGCAAATCATCCTCGCTAGCAGCCGCCCTCTGGGCCGCACTGGTAGTCGCATCCGGAGAGGCGTCTCGGGGCGCCTGTTCTGAAAAGGGGGACATGTCTCCATTCCCTCGGATTGTCACATCTTTGTGGATATCGGACGGGCTCGAGAAAATGGCCTCCTGGTCGTGGGGAGACATGCAAGGAACCGCGAAGCACTGGCGCAAGATGAGTTGGCGAAGGTGAGTCGGTCTGGGAGAGCTGGGCTCTGTTCGGGCTGGACGCCTTTAGACGAGGTGTTGGTGCAGACGGGAGTGGGGTAAGGTTGATGGGAGTTTTGTACGGGTGTGTTGTGTTATATTAGGTCACCGCAAGCACCCCCAAGAGGTAAAACGACGGCGTGTTGTTTTCGTTGTGTTGGTAGGCAAGGCTGTTGTTATGTTGAACTGCGAAACTGCCAAGATGCATTAGCTTTGGGCCGTTGACGTCCCATGCCCACCCCGCAATGCTAACACAGCCCACCCAGGGTTGGCGATGGTGGGGTCACGGTGCCCCGAACATCCGCACAGGACCTCAACCCCAACCCGGAAAGCCCCATGAACCAAGGCACCAACGCCCAAACTCTGTCTTCACATTACTGACAATGGGTGTCTTCATCAAACGAGGTCAAGTGATAGCCTTGAGTTGCGGTTACGATACAATAAGTCGAGAGTGGGCAGTAAGTAAGCATTTTTCTTTTCTGAAACTTCCGATCCAGCGATCGGATAGTTATAACTAATTAATTGTCTTACATATCCTCGCAAGCCATCCACTTATCTAAGGTACCTTGATCAAGAATGGCCAACCTATTTCAGGGCTGTCGAAGACTCTGTACGAACCTGGGTGGGTTACCGAACGGTTTCTGGCCTGGTACCAAGCGATGAGCGGATCGGATCAGCTACTCACTACCAAGAACACAGCGCGCCGAGCAGGGCCCCTAACTAATCTGAGATGGACAACCCGAAAAAATGAACGCAAGCCTGCTTCGTGATCATCCGTGGGGGGGTGACTCCATCGGGTTGTACAAAGTAACCACTTGTCTGAGTCCCCGATCTCGCGCTAACAATCATATCAGCACTGGACACTTGGCACGCCAACACCAGCGGCCCGGGTTTGGTCGCCGGCCGAGTGGGTCCTGGACCGGCGGTCGTTTCGGGTCCGGCTCCGATAGAAGCCGGAGCGGCGGAAGGGTTATCGCGGAGACGTGAATCACAGCACCTATGCTCGGAACTTCAGAAGTAAAACCGTTGCGAGCCCAGCACAGTATAATGCCCCCACGGAATAGCGGAAAGGCGGAAAAGCCCATTCGGCATTCACCAAGGCTCGCATGCAAGGCTTTTTCCTTGGGGCTGGTGTTTTCCATGATGATCTCAGCTTGAAAAGAAAAATTGGTAAAAGTACCACCCAGCTTTTCGGAAATATGGCTGCCTTTGGGCCGCCTGGGGGTTGGCTGTCGTTTGATTGGGCGCCTCTAGTCCTGCCGTTTTGTGCTTTCCGGTTCTCCTTATCCCCATCAGTTCCAGCCTGACGAGCTTAGTTTGAGTCATTGTTTTGAGCCTTGATCGTTTAACCACCAATTTCGGAACGCCACCTATCTAACGAGCGCGGAGATCCTTGGGACGACCATGAGCGGGAACGACGGCGGAGCAGGCGGAAATGAGGTCGCCAGTCTGGCAGTTGCCATCGTGGCGTTGGTGGTTGCTCTCGTGGCTCTAGTGGGCACAACAGCCCAGGTGTTTCAACAGTACCTAGCCACCGCCGTGGGCTATTCGAATTGCGGCAAGAGAGTCATGGGTCCTTGGGCCCGCCACACGAAGTTGGTTTTCCATCCTTGGGAGCTGCGCTTCGAAGTGGTCTTCAGAAGTCCCGATATAACTGTTGTGACTCTCCGCCCGGATCAAGCTGGAAGCGTCAATAGCATGCAAAGTTGGGATGTGGAAGAGCCAACACTCCTCCGGCAACCGGGATTAGCTAGAGAGAACAGCAGGAACGGGATCGCCGACTACTCAGCAACCTGGCTGGACTTACTATCCACTGTGCACGAAATGCTACGTTACGGCGTGCCTTCTCCCGGATTTCAGGGCGAGATGGTATCAGTGGAGGTGCAGGCCAGGCTTCAAACGTTGGACCTTATGCCGGAAGGCGTGAAGAAGCCATACGCAACGACCACGTTGAGCAGCATCGTGGTTCTTGCCGCAATGCTGGGCCTCCACTGGAAACAGTTTGACCGTAAAAACGACCGATACATAGCTGATGGTAACGGGCTGATGTTCACCGGGTTTGCGGTCCCACACCTTGGAATCATGTTCTCCTTTACCTGCCACGGCACCCCGAGGTTCTCACCGGCTACTCGTGTTGTCCCCTCAATCGGGCTTCTCGAATATTGTTTTGGCTTTGTTCCTACAATTTTGCGGCCGGTAGATGCCCCGCGCCCCGTATATCTTACGGATGTCCCTCGAGATCTCGGCACACTGCGACTGGGTAGCCCTTCAGGGATTGCGAGCACGCTGGCGTTGCTCCAATGCGACAAACATATTATCGAATCTATCGGTTCGTCTGAACACATATTCCCAGGTAGGTACACTTGCTCCAGCCATCCACTATTACAGACGGCCTCGTCTAACCTCTGCGTTCATAGTGCTGTTCGAGCTTGTGGGGATGCTCGGACGGCCCATGCATATTCGAGGCATCGCCGGCCGCACACTGCCGAATCCATTGCCGTACCGGTGGGACGACAAAAGCTTTTCCCCGAAGAGACTACTTACCGCCTACGTCAACAGGGTCCTAGATGGCGTGGCCCAGTCCATAGGTTATGGTGAGGTGGCGAGGACGATATCTTCACTGAAAATCTTCACATCCGACCCGCAGTTTCACCTTTTGCCAGAATCGGACCCTAAGTTCTTACACAATTTGCACGACATGGTGGATTGGTGCGATGATGAGCTCTTGCAATGGGATAGCGAGTCTCGGCGAGAGATCCTCCTGGTCATAAGCACACACATCGAGACGTTTTGGGGATCGCTGTTGAAGAGCCAGGAGCCAAAACTATATGATTACTCTAGCAACCTGCACTCTGCTTTCCGTCACCTCGACAAGCTTGATCTGGAGGACCGAGAAAGAGGGCTCGTCGAGATATATTTCGATACTGTTTATCCGAGACACCGGCAGGATATGGGCCCGCCCGACAAACCATCCCAACAGCCTTGGGGTATACTCTTTAACGAGAAGCCAAAAACGGCAGCAATATGGCCGCTGTTGATGCTGCGCATGGTATGTTGGCTAAACCTGCACACCTTCCACGCAGCGGACGTGCAGCTCCCCAAGGTTGATCTCATGGGCACACAACTACCAGTATATATCAGCTAGAAATAGCCACTTTAGCGGGTTCAAAACAGGCTTGACGGGTAGTCATATTCCAGAAGCAACGTCGTAAAGTCATGATTTATCTCAAGAGCACAGCTACCTAAAACAGACCGCCAAACCCATTCTTCTCAGCGGCTTTCCTCTCCTCTTCCTTAATGGGGAAGTCCTTGCCGGTGGCATTCTTGTACTGCTCACGGATCTGCTGAGCGATCAGGCGGTCCTTGGCCTGCTCGGCAGCGCTCTCGTTGGTTTGAGCGCCCTGCTTGAAGACCTTCTCCTGGACCCAATCGATGCCTTTTCGCAACACACTCGTCGTTAGCATTGATGATCGATGTTCTAGACCGATGACGTCACACGGTAATAAAAAAAAACTCACCCTTGTCAAGAGCGTCCTCCTTCTTCTCGCTCTCCGGGCCACCGCCGGCCAGGCCGTGGAGCTTGTCCATGAGGCCACCACCGGAGCCGGACTGCTGGGGCTGTTGCTGGGACTGCTGGCCTTGGGGCTTGTCACCCTGGACCTGGTTGGCGATCTTGTTGACGAAATCCATGGTGTGGGGTGGGTGTTGGGCGGGAAAGATGACTTTTACGGATTGAGGGTTCGTTTGGAGAGGGCTGGTAAGTACTGTGCAAGAACAAGAGGTTCACGTTCTGAAAGTAACTCAGGGTCCCGGAGAAATATAGTTGAGGGGTAAACAGGAAGGTGGGGGGAGTTCAGCTGGGTTGGACAAAGACGTGTGAAACCACCCTCGCGGGACCATGACGCGGGCCAATGGCTAGGAGATGGCGTCCTTGGCAGTAACGCGCGATGCAATTACCTTGGTCACCAGGGCAGTGCTTGTTCCTTCTTGCGGACGCCCTGCTGCGTGCGGTAAACAGAGATGGAATGTGCGGGGCAGCATCGATGACCTCAGCTCGTCAGGGAACCTCCCCGTTCAGCATTTCAGCTCGGCGGGACCGCTTGAAGGACCATCACAGTATATGCACTAAGTTTTGGCTGCCTCATGGCCGGGAAATACCGGTCTTCTCAAGCCCAATGATTTGTACCCTGTACAACCAAAACGGTACGCATTTAAGGTTGCAAAGGGACTTTTTGTGATGAGATCGAGGCCGCCCAATGTTGCTCTTACCTGCTGTGCCTGCCCAGAAGATACCATCGGGACCAAGTCCCTGCATAAGTGGGGTTAGTGGGGTAGCTCTCATGTGGCCCGTGCTTCTCCAATTTGCTCGGTAGGGGTCTTGCTGGCGAGTTCTTTGCTGTCCCCACTCCGCTCTGGAAGCTGTGGAAAGTGGATTTTGGAGTTCACCGACGAAGCCGGAGCCGCCATCGCAGCCTTCTCCATCTCAGCCTTCCCCATCTCGATACTGGCCACATCGGGCTGCACATTCCGCAGGACACTGTAGCGACTTGACAACAATTCCAGCTTCGCTACCTGGACTACCGTCTTATCAGGTTTTCAGCGGAAAAAGAAAAGAAAAAAGGATGGATTACGTTCAACAACGCATGGCGCAAGCCGCTGCCAGCACCAACGCATCCGCCAGGTACAGATCTCCCTCGAGGCGCCCCCACTCCATCCCCCCTTAAACAAACAAAGAAACCGAACTAACAACCGCCCCCCACCCTCCAGCACGCTCCTCACCCCCCTCAACGGCCTACTCCTCTCCCTCCTCCTCTACACGGCCTACACCTTCCTGCTGCGGCCCACCCCGCCACCGCAGCTACCCAAGGAGGAGCCGGCTGTCGTGTTCCGCACCTTCA
The DNA here is from genome assembly GCF_020726465.1 of Chaetomium tenue. NCBI lineage: Eukaryota > Fungi > Ascomycota > Sordariomycetes > Sordariales > Chaetomiaceae > Chaetomium > Chaetomium tenue. The sequence continues at coordinate 2,538,388 of NW_027117332.1, forward strand.
CGCCGCCCACGCTGCGGCCCTACAACGGCGAAAACAACATGCCCGTGTACCTGGCCGTCCGGGGCCGCGTGTTCGACGTCTCGCGCGGCCGCAACTTCTACGGCCCCGGCGGCCCCTACGAGAACTTTGCCGGCCGCGACGCCTCGCGCGGGTTGGCTTGTGGCAGCTTTGATGAGGATATGTTGACTAAGGATTTGGAGGGCCCGTTGGATAAGCTGGAGGGGCTTGGCCCGTCCGAGATGGAGGCGCTGCAGGGGTGGGAGGAGCGGTTTGAGGAGAAGTATTTGGTGGTGGGGAAGCTGGTGGCGGTTGGGGATGAGGGGAAGGAGAACTGAGTGAGATTGGGGTTGTGGTGGGTTGATGGCGGTGATGCGGTGTGGGGGAGGAGATATTTTCTGGGTAAGTTGAAGGATGGAGGGCGAGGTGTTCACGATGGTATGGCTGTCCCCGGCAAGACAACAAAGAGACATCGGCATGGTGAAGTTAGACCCGGTACGTAACGACAAACAATAGACAATCTACCCAATTTCCCATATCCCACAACCCAACCTCCATCCATCCCTCTTACTTCCCCATCCCCACCCCTTACCACCTCCCATCTAGGTACTTCACCCCCTCACAACCCCCCCCCTAATCTCCACCGCCGCCTTCTCCGCAATCCCATACACCGTCGCCATCGTATCCCCCCGCGTAATAAACGGCATCACGCTCGCATCCACCACCCGCACATTCCTCGTCCCATACACCCTCAACCCCGCATCCACCACACCCCCCACCTCCCTTGGCATCATGCTGCACGTACTCGTATACAGCGTCGACGCCCCCGCCCTCTCGCTCAAAAACCTCCCCTCCTCCACATCCCCCATGCCCTCCCCCGCCCCGGCATCGGCATCGCGCCGCAACCGTCCCGCCAACGGCTCCGCCGCCGCCAGCGTCTGCTCGATGAAGCGGACGTGGCGGGCTAGGGTGGCGCGGTCGACTGGGTGGGTGAGGTAGCGCGGGTCGATGGCGGGTTTGGTCGTGGGGTTGGGGCTGGTGATGTGGGTTGAGCCGCGGGAGAGGGGGCGGGTGAGCAGGGCGGCGATGGTGATGTATTGGGAGGGGGGTGTGGTGGAGGGGGGGGAGGGGGAGTTGGAGGGTTCGGGGGCGCGGCAGGGTACGAAGACGTAGTAGCCTGATGCGGAGGTGGGTGTGGTGAGCGTGGCGCGGGTGAGGGCGGTAGCGGCGGCGGTGTAGGCGGGTGTGGATTTGGTGTTCTCTTGCGGGGTGGTGAGGGTGGCGAGGAGAGCTTCGGCGTCGTGCTTGCCGGCGTCGGTGGTGAGGCCCGGGAAGGGGAGGTGGGCCATGGTGTTGCAGTTGGTGCGGGACAGGGGGCCGCGTCTGGCGGCGTAGGCGGCCGTGGCGGCGGCGATGGCGTCGGGGTCCTGCCGGGTGAGCGCGTCGATGGTGTCGAAGCCGGGCTCGCCGTCGTCGATGGTCTCGAAGGACAGGAGGCTGAGCGGGTGGTGCTGCAGGTTCTCGCCGACGTAGGGGTTGTCGACGACCACGTCGATGCCGAGGGATTGGAGGAGCTTGGCGTCGCCGATGCCCGACAGCTCCAGGAGCTTGGGCGAGTGGAAAACGCCAGCCGAGAGGATGACTTCCTTGCGGGCGGCGACGGTCGATGTCTCGCCGTTCTTGGTGTACTGCACGCCGGTTGCCACAGCGTCGTCGGCAGCCTTGTCGAACAGGACTTTGTCGACCGTGACACCGGTCCAGACGGTTAGGTTTGGACGACCCTGGACCGGAGTGAGGTACGCATTGTTGACGTAGCTCCTGGTTTTGGTCTCGGGGTGGACGGCGTCAGGGTACAAGACTACGCCGTGAATGTCGCCTGAGACGGGGTCATTGTAGGCGGGATATCCGAGCCCAGCCAAGGTGTCACGCCAGATCTGGGGCCACTTGGTCTCCTCCTCGGGAATGTTGGTCTGAATGGCACCGTCGTTGTCAGACTTCTGCCCGTCAGTCACGGTGTACGTCTTCTTGAGATGCTTCGAGAAGCTCTCCCAGTCCCAGCCTGGGTTGCCGAGCTGCGCCCATGCATCGAGGTCCTCCCTGGCGCCGACAACAAAGTTCATGGCGTTGAGGGCACTAGAACCCCCAAGGAGGCGGCCTTGGGCGATGGTCATCTCCCTGCCGCCCAGTGCATCCTGTGGGACACTCTTGAGCTGCCAGTCGGAGTCTGTACCTTGGAGTTGCGGCCACATGGCAGGGATCTTGACCCGGGGGTCGGCGGAGAGATCCTCGCCTGCCTCGACGACGAGAACCTGCACATTGGCGTCTTCCGACAGGCGAGTGGCCAGAACCAGGCCGGCAGTACCGCCGCCTACAATGACGAAGTCGAATTCGGAGGTCATGGTGGCGGGAGTCGGTGGTTAGATGGGCAATCAAGTTCTCAGGCTGGAGAAGAAAGCTCTAGAAGATGTGAGAACTGGGGGCAATGTAAAGCGTCTGGTCGAGAACTTGATGGGAGGCAAATATGGGCATATTTAAAGTTACAAAGACCGTCCGTCAAATTCCCCCTTCAGCCATTAGCGTGCCAATCGACCGAAATGGAACATTCCACAATGTACGGGCGTGTCTGTTAACCGTCAGCATTCATCGAGCATCTCGATGATTCTTGATGATTCTTGATGATTCCAGCTACTTCGAGGCTGTCATCCTTCTTCAAATTTTGTGGGGGTTGGAGCTGGAGGTGTGTCTCATGCGGGGATGTAAGATGACGGGACGGGCAAGGGGTTCCGCGTTTGTGAGATGAGTGGTTGGACGACCAAAGCGAAACCGAAGGCCACAGGAAGCACGATGGATGAGGAAGGGTAAGCTAACTTTAACTTCAAATAGGGCGAGATACATACTGGCGGATAACATAAAGATCCTTTAGCTAAAGGGGTAGGGACTTTCTTGGTCCGAAATTGCTAGGGAGTTCCCGGGGCATCGTCCTGGGGCTATTTAGGTGAGGTGCCAAACTAAGCTCAAATCTACTAAGGAGTGGTGGGAGGTGGAGGAGATTTGTAGAAAAAATAGGCGGTACAACGGCAGCTGGGACCTACTTGTGAGGTAGAAGGGTGGAGAGGAGATATGGGAGCCCTATGAGAACGTAGTAGAGACGGAGGCGCTTGACGAGTATAAGCGTCTTTATGGACCGGTTACCTACTGTAGATACTGTCTGAGAATTTTTAAAAAAGAATTGCCTCGGCTGCGCAATGACTACTTACTTCCTGTGCTGGCTAGTCATTTGCTCCATTTGTGAGGCGTGAACCTCCTTGCTCAATCACCCCGGGTATCATGTCTTGCGCTGTTCCGCTTTGTCGCGCCCTCTCCGGGATAGCGAGGTCCAGGCCAAAACCTACCTCGTTAGTCCAAAATAATAAAGCCGTCACCAAGCACGCGATTTCTCTCCCGTTTCACTCGACCTCCCGCCTCCGTCTGCACCTTTCGTGTTCGGCATCCGAGTTCTCGGCCTCGTTGAACCTGCTTCTCTTGGGGTTCCCATGAGGACTTGGCCGGTGACCAAAGGGCAAAGTTTCTCCCTCGCTCGCTTCCTGTCCATCGGTAAGTGGTTCCCTGGTCGGCGGTTGGGCTATGTCTGAGCCCCTGCCGCCTGAGGGATGTGATGCTGGTATGGGTTTTGTTGGCAGGCCCTTGGGAAGCTGTGATGCTGTGAAACACCGCCGAGCTACTGCGGCGTCCGGTGGTGGCTTAGAAGAGGCCTCTGAGACGCCATTCTCGACGTTATCCGCAATCACCAGGCCCTCCGAGCCCGCTATTGTTATGCCGGAGGGCTGTGGCCGAGTTGGTGGGGGTAGCAGCTCCTGCTTCCCTGGCGAGGCCGGGAGCTCGCTGACCCAATGGCCGAGGTCATGGTGGAGGAGATCCCAGTTGTCAGAAACGACGGGATGGGGCGAGTACATGTGAGGTAGCTCCTGCGTTTCGGTGCAATCGAAAGAGGAATCCTCATCCGGCGGCCTGTACTTGTCCAACTGCTCCTCATGGGGCCTACCATCCTGCAAGGGTCAAAGATGCCCGTAGCGTACCCGTCTGCAAGAGCAGCGGGGTGGTGCCCGTCCGCCATTGCTAATGATGTTCGAGCTCACGCCGCCAGGCAGCGGCGGCGCTAGTTGGCGAGCAGTCCCAGCTAACGGCCAACGTGTGGGTGCGGCGGCGCTTGCGAGGGTTTGACTACGGGTGGTTGGCGGCAACCACCCGGCGGCCAGGGCTGGGTAAGGGAAGAGCGGAAAGAGGGGACTGTCGTTTCCGCCGACCAGCTCTTTCCCCTTTCCCGGACCCGATTTGCCTTGCCGTCTGCGGTACCGTCATTTCAACGGTTGTAGCGGCCACAGCAGCCTCCTCAGCTCTGCGTCCCCGTCTGACTCGGAACCCAGCGTTGCACCTGGACGACGCAAGGTGATAGTACCTCCCTATCTGCTCTAGTTGCTGTTAGCGGCGCGATTAACATTCGACATGAGTAAAAAGCCCCAATTATATAGGTACGCGACCTTTGTCGGATCAGTCACACCACATCACGACACCAGTGCAAAACCAATGAACACGATTAATGCAGAATAAAGCTTATTTACATGCAAATCCCGAATCCCATTCTTTCCCCTTAATTCCCACATACCCCTGTACTAGCTCCCAGGCAACTCAAACACCCTGCGCGGCTCCTGGATAACCCCCAGCTCCATGGGGTTGTAGTATTTGGCGTTGTCACTATGGCCATACCCCCCTGGTATCGATAGCCCTGGCCGTTTTTCCGAGTACGCACCCCAGTTCCCCCCTCCCATGCCGTTATAGGGATTGTCGTCGTGGTATGCAGGCGCCGCCGGAGGCTGGACCATCCTTTTCCGCCTCCTGAATATGAAATAACCCGCAATGGCACCCAGCACGGCGGCAGCGGGTATGGCGACGCCAATCCCAATTTTGGCGCTAGAATCCAAGCCGCCTGAAGTTTCGGAGAGGGGAGCGTCGCTTGTGGCAGCAGGGCTGGGGGTGGTTTGGACGGGGGCGGTGGTTAATGTGGAGGTTGCTGCTGTCCTAGTGATGCTGGAGGCACTTGTGCTTCCTTCAGACGCCGCCGTCGGTCGTGGGTTGCTATTCGTCGTGAGGTTGAAATAGTGGCTGTTGGCGTCGGCACTGGATTTCCCTTCCTCGAAGATACTCAGGAAGAACATGTTGGACACCGAGAGGTCCTTGGTTGTGGCCACGATCCAAGTGAATGTCGATACGTCCACGACCTTACCTGTGAACCTGACATCAGCATGTAGCATAATACCAGATGGAAGGCAGTGACTTACGGGTAACGTATTGCATCGAGCCGAAGTATTCGGCCGTTGTGGCATTCAGTTGCCACAGTGTCAGTGACGTTTGTTTTCCTTCGCCTCCCGGAGTCCAGGAAACTTCCACCACGCTGCCTATCACGTATGTTGGGTTCTTGCTAACATCACCGACGGTCCCAAACGGAGGCGGGTTGATGAACTCCATCTCGGCCAATACGCACGGCAGAAGAGCCGTGAGGAATCGGAGAAGGTGCATAGCTAGAGAATGACGAGAGACGGTTTGGATCGAGTAAGACGTCAGGATAGCGCGAGCAAAATCATGGGAATGATGGGAAGTCGAAATTTGAGGTAGAATTCCTCATGAGGGGGGAGAACCCGTCATCTAGTCCAAGGTTGGTGGTGCGCGGGCACCTCCCTCCATGCGTATTATACATATTTTGACCTGAAGCTGTTGGTTTCAGCTACTGCAGCAGACCATTCAGCACTGTGTTGATCGCAGGGGTTCGTGGGTTGCATGGAATCTTGCTGGCGCTTAGCAACAGCCTTAGCTACGAATCTATTCTCATCGTCTCGACTTCGCTTGACACCGACCGCTGGTCATGCCCGAATTAAGCGCGCATTCAGGTCGGGTGCAAGCCCCCCTGGGCTTCCGCCAATAGCGCCCTGGGCGACCAAGCTGTCGGGTCTAGCGCTTGTTCTCAATTCGCCCATCGCCAACGCCAGGGGTTCGCAATCTCCAATGCTTCGCTTTTCCTAGCCGCCATGCCACGTCTCCCAATCTGTTGGCGCGGGTTGTTTAAAACGTGCCATTCCCCTCTTCCCTCCCCCATCATGAGAGGGGGCAGCGCAATTCCAAACAATAGCAGCGCTGAGCGCCGGCAACCATGCAATCTGTGCACCGCTTTTTAGCGTCGCGAAAGCTCTCCCGGTCCATCATCTTTGTGGCCCTCTTTTTGGCCTGCTTCCCTCCCTTGATCGTGTATACTTTTTGGAGTCCAAACGAGCGCTGGCGTTTGAGCGGCCGGCTATCCCAATGGCGGGCAACCCAGTCGCATCCTTCAACAATACCGAAAAAGCTGTGGTACAAGCTCGGACCGAAGGGCTTGAGCGACAAGACGCGAGCATGGACCGATAGCTGCATCAAGAATAACACCGACTATGAGGCTGAGTTTATGACCGAGTCTTCGGGCGACAGTTATGTCCGCAACAAGTTTGGAGCGGCTCACCCCGATCTCGTGGAGATGTATCTCGGCCTGACGGGTATGTACCTTGTGGCCCCAATTGTGTCATCCCTGGCTCCACGTTTTGCTAACGGTAGTTGGGATGGACCAGTCCCCATCTTTAAAGCTGACATTCTCCGATATCTTCTCCTCTTCTCCGAAGGGGGCGTCTACTGCGACCTGGATGTCTCGTGCGAGGTATTAATTGATGAATGGGTACCGCCGCAATTCCAAGGGAACGCCAGCGTCGTGGTAGGCTGGGAGTTCGATGTCGGCTGGCCCGGCAACTTCATCCGGCAGTTTACGACATGGTCCATCATGGCCAAGCCGGGGTCACCGCATCTGTGGATGGTGGTCCAAGATATCCTGCAGTCATTCCGGGAAAAAATGAAGGAGAAGAACGTGCCAGTGGAGGGGTTGACTCTCGAGATGCTCGGGGACGTGGTCGATGCCACTGGCCCAAGGCGGTTCACACGGAGCATTCTGAAGAGCGTGGGGGAAGCGTACAACACCACACTCGAGGACATCCAGGAGCTGTTGGAACCGAAACTAGCTGGAGATGTGCTGGTCCTCCCGGGTTACGCGTTTGCGGCATCGGCAAACACCTACGATGAGGCGATGGATGTGCCCCCTCCTCTGCTCAGACATCACTACGCCGGCACTTGGAAGAATGAAAAAGGCGGGGAGATGGTCTGAGAGTTTATTAGTTTTGGAGCAAGGGTCGGAGTTTGGCTGTTTGTTCATAATGTATTGTAATCGACGAGATGATACCCACCAAATTATACGCAGTGCATTTTCAATTTCGTCTTCATCGTGGGAATCCAAGGCAGGCTCGAGGGAGGGTGGTCGTGTCATTCCAGGTTGACATTTTGCTTTGAGCCAAGTACGTAACGAGATTAATCAACTGGCAGGACAGCGTGATCAAGTTCAAGGAATTGAGGAACTGAGGTCGTTGAACCAAAGGAGAAGGAGCTGTTGGGATAATCCTGGCAGCGTGCGTGCCTGGTTGGCACACCAGACCCTAACCCCTTCTCCCTTCACCCGACCCTCCGGGAGCTTCAACCTTGCCAACTTCAACTTTGCCTCACTCCCCTCAGTTTCGAGCATTAAACCACATTTTTATTCATTTTTGCGACACCAGCTCCCCAGCCTCGAAATACCATGAACGAGTCGGCAGGAACGCGCAAAAAAGTAGGTTGATTGGTTCTCCGGCAAACCAGATTATACTCGAATTAGGGCGTGGGTTTTGCCCTTAAGAAATGAGGTCATGAACCTGGCTCGATCCAATCCTGGAACAGCAACCATCAACACACCAACCAAGGCAACGAGAGAGCTTCTGTTTTCGGCAATTCATATCCAATCCATACTCCCCATCGAGCCAATACAAGCCTCTCCCCACCTCAATCCAACTCCAAAGCTCGGTTCCGGTTCAAATGCTCCGTCGACGAAACGTTACCAGCACTCCAATTTTGGGAAGATCAATGCCTCGACAGTCATATTCCTCGGCGCCCTGTTTCCCGAACGGCTCTCATTTGCTACCAGTGACTTGTAAGTCCAACGATGATGTCTTCGCCTCTGAAGCGTCGCTTCCCTCGGTGGCCATGGCAGGCTGCGTTGGCTGCCGTCATGCCCATCCTCGGTCCCCTGAACCTGTCCCTCCACACCTTGTATTGCGCTGGACGGGCAGTGAAGGGCCACTTGACCTTCACTAACCGCCTTTCTAGAACCCGGGGCCCTCACCTTGATCATCTCCCATGTGTGATTGCGGTGACAAGATGGATCTGCTGGTATGATGTTAGGCTTATTAGATATTGCTCCCTGCTGTTCCATCTTTTCTCCTCTTCGTCCATCAACCTCAGTAACATAACCACACCATAACCACCTCTTGACTGAGACCTAAAGGCACTTCTCTCTTGCCTCTCTCGCGCCCTGTGACCTGTTCACGCTGCAGCCTCCAAGACACGGTTCGCTCCGTGCCGTGACCTCATTGCTTCCCTCCAGCCGGCCCTGCCACCCACCCTCCCGCCTGCAAGGTGGCGAACCATCCCGCATCAGCCTCCCCGACACACCTGCGGCGATCACCATCGATGGCTTAGCAGGCCAGGCTCAGACTACTGCTGTCACCATGCCTTTCGCCCATCTACCGAAGTCCTGCTCAGACCCTGAAATACCCTCGGGTCCCCCTGGCAGGCCCCGATTTCACCACAGATGCACCGAAGACAGACTCCGTGAAGGTCTAGGAAGACCTCCGTCCTTCTCAATGTCGAACAAGATCGCCAAGGAGCGAAAATCTATCTTCAAGGAGCTAGGCTTGGATACAAATCAACCGAAGGAGTCCACTTCAAACGAGAAGGGGTTTGGTGAGCCCAAGGGACTAGCATCACCCACAAGCACTCATGTCCCCGAATCAGCGAACAGCAATGCAGACGATGACGGCCAGAGAGAGACCGCAAGGCGGCCGACACATAAAGAGGAAGACGGATGGGTAGAGCCCCAATCCGAGCCAACGTCCCCATCGCCATCCCAGCGGCCGTGGTACTCCAGACTACCCAGGGTTCGCCGGCCCAGGATCAAGAGTGTCTCAAGTGCGCCCCCAAGCATGTCTACCATCACCAGGCTCTCATCGGTTGCACTGCTTATTGCTGTTCTGTTACCCGGTTTTAGTTATTACCAGAGCCGCGAGGAGACTGCGTCAAATCTTGCGGAAGCCGGCGTGATTCAAACCACGGCCGCGGAATCCCGCCCTATTCTCGAGAGAGAAAACACGCCGACAGAGGTGTGCAAGCGATGGGCCCACCAGGGTGAGTGCAGAACGCGCCATATGAGGACAGATGGGATTACTGACACGGATGTAAAGCCGCCCAGCTGAACGGGACGTTGTACATCTACGGTGGCCAGGCTACGTACTCAAAGGAACAGGAAGAGAATACATGGAGTAACTCCTCACCGGCCAAACGGCAAAATGATGTCTTATGCTAACTTTTAATAGACAATAACTTCCTGGCCTTGGACCTCACAAAATCTTGGGACACCAGCTCACCGGCACTACGAAGCCTCCCTCAACCGTCAGGCCCACCTGCTGTGTCCTTAGGTTATCTCTGGAACGACTACAACAATCTCTATCTCTACGGAGGGCAGTTTGCCGACAATCCCTTTGTCGAGCCAGCCCCTGTTTCGACCTGGAAGTACTCTGTCAGCGGCCAGGCCTGGACCGAGTATCCATCCCCAAGAACCTCGGCCGGCAAGAACGCCGACCCTGGTGATCGACCAGTGCAACGAGCCGCCGAAGGCGCAGGCATATCGGTGCCCGAGCTTGGATTGAGCTGGTATTTTGGTGGCCATCTCGATCAGTCCACCACCCCCGGCTGGTCGAACCAGATCGCCCGGGTGTACCTCAAGAGCCTACTCGAGTTCACCCACCCAGGATACACCAACGACGCCGTCTACTCGCTAGCTGACGGGACTGGGGCCGGCGAGGGTGGTGCTTACCGCAACATCACCGAGGGCGGTCTGCAGGTCAAGGAGAGATTCCCCGAGAGAGCAGACGGCGTCTTAGTTTTCGTGCCTGGCTGGGGTGAAAAGGGGGTGCTCATTGGGCTGGCGGGTGGCAGCAACGACACGTTCGTGGACGATCTCTCGACCCTCGACGTCTACGACATTGCCCGATCGGAGTGGTACCAGCAGAAAACCACCGGAGACGCGCCATCCGTGCGAGTCAACCCATGCGCCGTGACCGCGGCCGCGCCAGACGCATCCAGCTTCCAGGTCTACCTCTACGGCGGCCAGAACCTACAACCCTACGTATGTTTCCTCCACAACACCCATCAACTGCCCCCCACCCACTACTAACCCACCCCCCGCAGGGCCAACAAACCCAATACTCCGACATGTACATCCTCACCATCCCCTCCTTCACCTGGCTGCTGGTCCCCACCCCCCCCTCCTCCCCCCCCGCCCGCGCAGGCCACACCTGCACCCTCCACTCCGGCCAAATCCTCATCATCGGCGGCTACACCGGCCCCAGCCCTACCACCCCCTGCGAACCCAACCCCCCCACCATCCACATCTTCAACGCCACCACCCTGCACTTCCAACCCCACTTCCACCCCCACCCCAACACCCCCAATAACCCCCCCACCGAAAACACCATCCTCACCAACTCCCTCGGCTACCTCGTCCCCGACCTCGTCGCCCACGCCATCGGCGGCGGGCCCCACGGCGGCGCCTCCGTCTCCACGCCCGCCGCCGGCCCGGCCACCGCGGGGCCCTTTGCCACGGGCAAACCGCCGGTTTTTACGGTCACGGCGTCTGCGGCGGCGGGGGGGGCGACGGCGACGGTGACGCAGTGGGGTGGTGGTGGTGGTGGTAGTGGAGGAGGAGGTGGTGGGAAGGGGGGGGAGGGGGAGGGGGGGTTGATTGCGGCGGGGGCGTTGGCCGGGTTGGCGGGGGTGGTGGCGGGGTATTTGGGGTATTGTGTGTGGTTGTATCGGCGGCAGGTCGCGGCGTATCGGAGGCATCTGGCGGTGGCGAACCGGTATAGTCCCGCGCCGGGGGCGTCGTCGGGGGGTGGGCCTGTGTTGGGAGAGAAGGAGGCGTCGCGGTGGGTGCAAAGGGGTTCGCAGCAGGGAGGGGCGGTGCCGTCCGCCCTGGTCGCTGGTGCGCCGGCGTTAGGCCGATTCTCGACCTCGACGATGGACTCGGCGTCGCTCGGCTGGGCGGTGCCGCCGGCCGAGCCACGGTTCTTGTCTGATGGAGAGCGGCGTAGCTTTGGAAGCGGGACGGGAAGCGGGAGCAGGAGTGGGAGCGGGTTTGGGAGTGGTGGTGGCAGCGACGTAGTACGTGGGGCTGGGGACGGGGAGGCAAAGCTGGCGCGTCGAAGCGGGAGTGTTAGTGGCGGGAGCACGTCGTCGACGGAGAGGTTGTTGGATGGGCAGGAGCCCAGCTTCTTCAGTGTTGTGCTGGGCCCTAGGAGGGCCCTCAGGGTTGTTAACGGGCTGGAAGGGGACAGAGACAGCGGTGGTGAGTAGGGCCTCGAGTAATGAGTAGAATCTTAGTTTTACGGGATGGCGATGTGCGTCGAAAGTAGTGGTTTAAATACACTATCTCTTGTGTGCAACTAGCACCAGTACATACATGACGTGTGTGTATGACAGTAGATAATAGACTGACGACGGTAATGGCCTGCGTCGCGCTGGGTATCTTGAGTCGGATGTCACGCCATGATATTACCCCGTAGAGCAAATGCATGGCTCGATCCAAAAACCGGCCCGTCCGCCATCTTCAGGGAAGTCTAGGGATGTGAATCTGACACATGATGGCCATTGATATCCTCGCGGCCCAGACTCCCTGTCTCCGGGGTATACGCCTACACTGTTCCAGTCGGCTCGAGTTTGGGTGAATAGACAGTCGTCATTGGAAATTCGGTGGCTAACGCAACCGGCCCGCGGCTCCGAAATAACGCCGCTTGAGAAAATACAAACGAGAGTGGCACCCGCGCTCAACAGCTAGCTAGCCCATGCAAGTGAAACTAGGTTGCCTGGAGGCAGCCTCCCTGAACCGTTCCCCTGAGTGTCCGCGCGGTTGAGGCTTGATCTGAAACCCGGGATCAGGTAGGTATTAGGTCCGCGGAGGAAATAAGCCGTTTCGGGTTCGCATACAGGCGCATGTTCCTCGCCACGACGTCTAACAAACGCGATGCTTCCTCAGCGTTGCGGGCCTGTATCAGGTACCGAACTGTGTCGATCCCTAATCGATAGAGGTCGAGAATGTCTGCGTCGGGTACGCCCTTTATTTTCCAGTTTCTGCGGCTTGAGAGTAACTCAACAGCGAGGCTCGGGGAAGGGTCGACGGGATGGTGCAAGTTGACAAGTGCCATCTCTAGAGTGGTTGACCTGCGCCCGAGCTTCTGTCCGACGGCGATGAACGGGTCATAGAGCTGTGCAGGCAGCTTGGTGTGTTCGCCAGCTTGTGTCGTGGCTTCGTGAGCTAGCCAACTCCACGCTCCCTCTAGGATACTAGCGGGTACCTTCATTTCCTTGACTATGTTGTCTGCTTCTAGGACGGTAGCAAAAGCAGCTTCCAGGCCACGACCGGAGCATCTCTCGGCCACGAAATCTCGGAGTAGATGTCGAGCCAAGACGTAATCTGGACCGGTGTCTCTCAGAAGACGTTTGAGCCAGAGCCAAAGTACGTCATCAAGCCCCTCGGTGACGAGAAAGGGCAGGAGGGCCTTGACAAACTTTCGGTTGGAGAGGAACTCGAAGTCACGCTCCTGGCCAGAGGAACGGAGCCATTGCAAAACGAGCAGGCCGGCACCGATAGTGGGCAATACTCTCCTCGGCGGCGAGTTGGCCGTGAGGGCGGACGTCTGGGACGGCACAGACGCGACGTGGATCAGAAACCCATGCGCGGTCGTTAGATTCATGAGCCCCCGCGAAACGGCTTTCTTAAATATGGCCTCGTGTGCAGCCAAGCTCCTTTGGGGGGCCCCGGGCACCGTCGGCGCGGCATGGCTGAAGAGCGGGTTGTTGAGAACGGCGTGCACGTGCCGGTCGGTCGCTCGGGGGGGTATTGGGTGGGCAGAGGCGGTTTTGTGTTGGGCGGGAGTCGAATTGGTCTGCCGCGGCACTGTAGTAGAGTCTGGGGGTACCCAACCGTGTTCTCGGTCAAGTTGTAGGCGGAATGACGTCTTGATGTTTTCGAGGAGTCGTTGGGAGTCACGCTGGTTCATGGGTAGTGGTTGGTGGATGCGGGGGAAGATGTCCCTGAGGGACCCGAGTGGTCTCGTTTTATGCATCCTGGCATCGCCCAAAAGGGCCGTTCAATCAATTGGTTTCGACGTTTCCTAGACTCGAGCCAAATCGAAAATGGCGGCGCGGCGGGGCAGTTTGGAGATGCCGTTGGGTTGAGCGAACCGAGTTGGATGTTGGTTGTGGGGACTCGAATCGGCTTGAAGGTGGGCTGCCGCCCGGAGCATCGAAGGATAAAAGCGGGTCTCCCCAATCGAGCAGCAAAGCGTGTAGCACAAAGTGATCACGTGCCACACTCTGCCGCTTGGTTGCAACCCAGCTGACGTTGTCGCGTTTGATTTGAGCGTCGCCGAGGTTTGGAAAGAGGGAGGAAGTGAGGTGGCAAGTCTCAATCCACCTTATCCACCAGGAGGGAAAAACAACGAGACAATTGATTCCGTCAAAACCAAGCCCAACTTTAGTCATTCCTTTGGGTATTCGTGATGATGGTAATGATACGTAAAAGTCAGTATCTGAGTTGGTAACGGGTTCATTGTGGTTCCTTGTCACACCTGTCGACAGGCTGGGCGCATTCAGCAAGTTAGTTGCAAAGAAACGCCAACCGCAGCAAGGTTGCGCATATGCATTTTCATGAGCCCGCAGGCGCCAGCTTGCTAGGTACCTAGGGCGCGGGAGAACAACCTAAGCGTCTTGACGCATTCTTGTGCGTTCCCAGGTCACGATACAGCGATTGGGGCCTTTGCAGGATATTATTTCGTTTAGTCTAAGCCAAACCATAAATATCGGCAGCGGCACTGCACTCATACTCGGTGTCTCCGAGGTGTAAAAGGGAGCCAGCTGATGGCTGGACAGCCCTGTGATGCACTGAAAAGGGACCCACAATCAATCGGGTGAGGCTGGAACGCCCTGTCACAGGCTCGCAGCTGCCAGCAGTGCACTGAAACTTGGGTGGCCTCGACTGCCCTTTTTCGGGCGGGCCAATTCTGAATCGCTAAGGCAAAAACTCAACGCCGCCTCCGCCTCGCTTTTCCACTTGCACTTTCCTTTTCCCCATTCCAGCCACCACCCGGATCGATCCATCCAACGGATTGCACCACGATTCGATTCGCCCTGCGCGAGCCCCCATCTCCTTTCGCAATCCGGCATCTTCTTCGATTCTCAACCGTTTTATTCCACACCGCTATTGTCCTGTGGTCTGCCGTCGACAACGCGATCCGTTCGCCAGATTTCTTTTCATCCACCACATTCTATACTCGCACACGAACACACAACATACACACACACACACAACTCAGCAATGTCTGAGGTACAGTCCAGACCGTCTGCCCCCCGCGGCAGAGGCTCTGGCCGCGGTGGTCGAGGTGGCTTCGCTGCTCGGGGAGGAGGTCGCACCGGTGCTCGGCCTGCCGCCACCAATGGTGATTCCAAGCATGACACAGATTCCTCCCTGCCGACACTGGAAGACGAAGGCGAGGTCGGCCAGCTGAAGCAACAATATGGCAGCAAGGTTGCAGTCATCAAAGAAATGTTCCCCGACTGGTCTTCGGTCGACATTTTATTCGCTTTGCAAGAGACCGACGGCGACGAGAACCTCGCCGTCACCCGTATTGCTGAGGGTAAGCTGGAACTTGCCTTTCTTTGTTCTTCCACGCCGGCTGCGCCCTTTGCAGCGCTTTCTGCATCCACCCTTGTTTGCTTCTCTGGGATCGCCTCGACACCGGATTGAATCATGGGCTGTTGATACCTTGCGGAGCCCAATGCGCTAACCAGCTTGTTTCTGCATAGGAACCATTTCACAGTGGGGCGAAGTTTCCAAGCCCAAGAAGGAGCGTACGCGTCCCAAGGGCAAGGCCGATACCTTCACGACCACCACTGGCGACTCAGTTCCTGCGGGTCTGCCTCGGAATGCCCGAGGTGGCCGCGGCGCCGACAGCGGTCGTGGTCGTGGTAGAGCCACCGAGCGCGGTGGCCGCGGTGCTGCGCGCGGCAAGTCGACTCAGGGCACAACCAATGGAACCCGGGTTAAGGACACCGACCCTCTTTCGGTGCCGACCGAGGAGGCGGCCGAATGGAACACGCAGCCGGCCGAGGAACCGACCGCTTGGAGCGAACCTGCCGCAGCAGAAGCCACTCCTGCTCCGACCACCGCTGCCTCGAGCACCACACCCGCCGCATCGAAACCTGCCACGGTCCCCGGAGCCACAAAGACGACCTGGGCGAGCATGTTGAGACAATCGACGGTCCCGAAGGCGGCCCCGAAGCCGAGGGAGGCCCCCACGAAGGCCCCCGAGCCTACCTTGGACACCCTTCCCGCCCCTGAGCCGACGGAACCTGAGCCCGAGGTGCCCGCCCCTGTCGAGGAGCCCATCCCTGAGCCCGAGAAGGAGGTTGTCGCGCCTCCTCCCGCTGATCGCATTGCCCCTATCGTCCCCGTAATCCCCGCCATTCCTGCAGTGCCCGCCGTTGTCGTACCCGAGGTCGCATTGGTACCGTCGCAGGATCAACTAACTGAAACGAACCTTGACAAGATCAAGGATGACTCGAACCCGCCAGTGACCGAGACCGCCGCCAGCGAGGCTACCGACTCTTGGGACCCGCGGGCTGCGCCAGCCAGTGCGACGGGCACTCCTCTCTCGGCTTCGCAACAGCAGCACCGGGCGGCCGCGGCCACAAAGGCGTCGTCGGGTCGCGCACCTATCCACCCGCGCCGCATGCTCGATCAGCTTGAGCCCGTTCGCATGCCTGGCAACCGTGATCAAGTTGACCGTGCTGCTGTCCAGTTTGGTGCTTTCAGCTTGAACGGCCCGATCGATGACGATGTTGATGGCGACCGTGAAGAGCCCGAAACTCGCCCTCAGCCCCCCGAAGACTCGCCAGTCACCCACCCCCGAACCTCTCTTCCTCCCGCCCAACCAGCGCCGGTCCCCGATGTCTTCCCGGCACAGAAACCGGCCGCTTCTCAGATCCCGACAGGGCCTGCTGGTATGGACTTTCAGCACTTACGCTACTTTGGCTTTTCAAGACTAACTGTTTTCTAGCCGCCGCGCCTGCCGCACCGCAAGGCAGCACGCCTTCTATTGCTCAGCGTATGTTTATTCCATCCTCTCCCCACTATATCATTCACAAGGCATACCCTAATGGTGTCACCTCCAGCCACCGTACAACCGCCTGCCACACAAAACAACCAGCAGTTTGGTCGCTTCGGCCCGACTGCTTCTCAGGACGCCTCATCGTTCCCCGCATCGAAGTCCTTCGAGCCGTTTGGCCAGCAGCCTGCGGTCGCCTCGGCCACGCAGAATCAGTTTGAGGGTGGCTTCCAAGGGCAGGGACAAGCGGCACCACCCCCAAGCCAGCAGCCCGGCGGCCCCTTGAGTTCCGCCCCCAGCGAGTTCTCTTCTTACTACACGGCGGATGCGCAGAACCGCTTCAACTACTATAATCAAAACTTCGGCCAGCAGCAGGGTGCGCAGGGTCAGCAGGATGCTGTGCCGTCGCAACCCCAGCGTTCGTTCAGCGGGTATAACGCACCCCAGAGCGAGAGTCTCAGCCAGTACCCTCAGAGTGGTACCCAGCACGCGCAGTCACGTTTCGGCGGTAGCACCACCGCTGACTCGCAGATCACCGGCACCCCCACGGGTACCCAAGCCACCACCCAGGCCCAAGCCGGTCCGAACACCCAGGCCCAGACACACGTCCAGCAGCCTCACGACTACCCATACAACAACAACCATCCCTACTACACGAACCCCTACTATTCCGCCTACATGGGCTACCAGGGAGCCTATAACCAGGGCGCTTATGGCGGCCCCTATGGCAAGGGTGGTCTTAACTACCAACCCAGCCAGTATGGCATCACTCCCCAAGGTCCGCATGCTTTCTCGTCCCCCGCGGGTGCCTTCGGCCAGTCTGCTCTCCACCGGGACAGTGCTGCGGCAGCGGGGTTAGGCGACTATGGCCAACGCGCCGGTTCCACCCCTTCAGGCCAGCAGGCTCTCGGAAGCGGATTCGGTGGTGTCCATGACTCGTTCAGTCGCGGTGGCTCCACTTACCAGTCCCAGGGTGGACAATCGTTCAATGCGCCCGGCTCTCAGCCTGGCACAGGACCCTCTGCCGCCGACGACCTGAAGCCCTTCGGCGATTCTAAGACTGCCGGTGGCCCGAGTCCCTCGCTCGGCGCTGCCGCCCGTCCTGGCTCTGCGGCGAACAATGGCCCGTCGCAGGCCGGTCTCCCCCCTCCTCAATCGAACCAGCAGTCTGGCCTCGGTGGCATGGGCGGCTACGGCTACCCCAGCCACATGCAACAACAGGGCCACGGCCTCCACGGCACTCAGTCTGGTGCCGGAGGCTACGGCATGAGCGCCAGCGGCGGCCAGAGCCACCAGAACAGCTACGGCGCCGGTGGCTATGGCGGACAAGGCTTCGCTGCGGGCGGTTATTACGGCAATCAGCCTCGCGGCTGGGGCAACAACTACCACTAGGAGGATGGTAGGGGTGGACCCCGTGCTCCCGCCTATGAGCTAAAGCAGCACAGCTGAGGGGACGACGTGACGTATCATGGGTGGATTTGACGGAAGGAGGATTACTTGACCAGAATTGGGGGCGACAATGCATCGGGATTTTTATTGATTGCCCCGCCGGAGTTCGCGCAGTTCACGCAGTTTTTGCGGTTTTGCGGTCTCGCCTTTTCACGAAAACAAGGAAGCTTTTCCATAGGCGAAGAAATTTCGGGTCAATGGACCCTGACCTGAAACTCAGGCTCTCCGCCTCTCTCTCTATCTCTCTCTCTCTTTTCCCTTTTTGCATCTGTGTACGATTCTTGGTGGTGGCGGCGGCGGTGGCGGCGGCGGTGATGGTCAATGACGGCGTCGGACACGATCGGGATTATCATTATGCTCTCTGTTTTGTGTGTGTGAACGAAAAAAACAAACAATCGCGTTTTAATGATCAATGGGTTGGCGGAATGGCTAGGGGCGGTCGGTCACAGGGTGGGTGGTTGGGGGGGTGAAGAGGGGCACAGAATGGGCAAAGAGACCGTATTCTTTCTACACCAGCTCATCATCATCTGGGACATTGGGAATGGAAAAAAAAGGGGCTCTCTGGTTTTAGTCTGGGTCGGCGTCGCTCTGTTCACACACCCGCCTCGCTCGTTTTGCTATTGAAAAGGAACCGATTCGTCATTAGCAATAAGTTAATTGATCACTCAGGGGCATTGATGATACTTTTTCACAGTAGCTTAAGCAGGCACAACGGCTTCAACAGATGCCATTCCATGTAGAGATCAGATCATTGTGCTTTTTGTTTTTCCACAGTCGCTAACTACGAACTACGTTGCTTTACTTCCTTTACCTGGCAAGAGAGATTTGCATCAATCCATCCCATCCAAACCCTCAAGGATCCGGCGCCCCTCACAGGTTGGCATACGCCTTGAACGCGCCCAACAGGCCGCCGGTCGACCCGTCGTGGCCCTGCCCGGCACCGGGCTCGTCAATCTCCTTGAGGATCTTCTTGGCGAGCACCTTGCCGAGCTCGACACCCCACTGGTCGAAGCTGTTAATGTCCCACACGGCGCCCTCGGTGAAGGTCAGGTGCTCGTAGTAGACGATGAGGGCGCCGAGCTCGGCGGGGCCGATGGCGCCGCCGACGAGGATGCTGGTGGTGGGGCGGTTCCCGAGGAAGACCTTGTGCGGGACCAGGTGGTCGGGCACGCCGCCCTCGGCGCGCACCTCGTCGGCCGTCTTGCCGACCATGAGGGCCTCGGCCTGGGCGAGGTAGTTGGAGGCGAGCATCTTCTGGTGCAGGTTGTCCGACACGGGGTTGTGCGACCGCGCGGCCAGGATGAAGTCGGTCGGGATCAGCTTGGTGCCCTGGTGCACGAGCTGGAAGAAGGAGTGCTGCGCGTTGGTGCACGGCTCGCCGAACAGGATCGGCCCCGTCGTGTACTTGGCCGGGGAGCCGTCCGACGTGACGGTCTTGCCGTTGGATTCCATCGAGAGCTGTTGGAGGTAGGCGGGGAAGCGGTGCAGGTACTGGTCGAAGGGGGCGACGAGGTGGGTTTGGGCGCTGAAGAAGTTGGAGTACCAGACCGAGAGCAGACCGGCGAGGGCGGGGACGTTCTGGCGGAGAGGAGTCTCGCGGAAGTGGTTATCCATGGCGTGGGCGCCGGCTAGGAACTTGTGGAAGTTGTCGTAGCCGATGTACAGGGCCACGCTCAGGCCGATGGCGCTCCAGACCGAGTACCGGCCGCCAACCCAGCTCTCAAAACCAAACATGTTCTTTGCGTCGATGCCGAACTTGGTCACCTCGGCCTCGTTGGTGGAAAGGGCAACAAAGTGCTTGGCAATATCCCCCTTACCGCCAGTCTTCTCGAGGAACCAAGACTTGGCCGTGTTGGCGTTGGTGGTCGTCTCGGCAGTGGTGAAGGTCTTGGAGGCGATCAGGAAGAGGGTTGTCTCAGGGTCCGAGTTGGCGAGCGCCTCGGCGATGTGGGTGCCGTCGATGTTGGACACAAAGTGAAGAGTCATGTCCTTCGCGCCGTAGTGCTTCAGGGCCTCGGTGACCATAACGGGGCCGCTATCATTGCATGGCGGGTCAGCAGGAGGTTCGGGGGCACGGAACCAAACGGGCAAACAAAACAACTCACAGGTCAGACCCGCCAATACCGACGTTGATGATGGTGGTGAGCTTCTTGCCCGTGTATCCCTTCCACTCGCCGCTGCGGACCTGTTCCGAAAACTCGCGCATGTGCTTGAGCACGTCGTTGACGCCGCCGGCGGTGTTCATGACGTCGACGCCATCGACCTTCATCTCGGCGTTGCTAACGTTGCGCAGAGCAGCGTGGTAGACGGCGCGGTCCTCGGTGAAGTTGATCTTCTTGCCAGCAAACATGTCATCCCGCTTCTGCTCAACGCCGGCCTGCTGGGCGAGCTTGATGAGCAGGCTCAAGGTGTCCTCGTTGACGATGTTCTTGCTGAAGTCGAACAGAATCTCGGTGCCATTGGGCTCGGACGAGATGTCGGCGGGGAGGGTGAACTTGGTCGAGAAGTTCTGGAAGCGGCTCTGGTCGGCCTTGAAAGCGTCCTTGAGAACGAAGGACTTGCCGACCTTGTTGTGGTGAGCCTCGAGCTCGGCCCAGGCGGGAAGAGTGTTGGTAGGGGCCATCGTGAAGTCGTGTTTTGAGTCGAGCTGACTGTTGGCCTTTTCGTTCTAAATAGGTTCCGGGGCAATGAAGGGCTCAAGCCAAGATATCCCGCCTGCTGCAGTTCTATTCTCTATGCTGTTAGGATGCGCGGAATGTTGAGCTCGGAGAAGCATTCGGGTTGGGAAGTGGGGTGTGGGGTGATTGATATCTTGTGTTAGCTGCTGCGAGCTCGACTGCCCCGCAATGCGGGACCAGAACGGCAACTGCGCGGCGCTGACTGACTGACGTATCGGCGCCACAGGAGGGAAGGCGTGGGAGGTGGTGTTGGTTTCAGGAGGACAGAAGAAAGAGGCACGCACTTACCAGAAAACACGCGGCAAAAACACTCGAAAAATAAGGTACCTACTTGACAAGAATAGAAGGGTTTTTGACGGCGTTCCCCGGGGGGGGTTGAAACTTTATAGAAAAAAGAAGAAATAAAATAATAATACAAATACAACTATCAATGCAAACCACGACGATCAAGCAGCCTTCAGTCTTGGGGACGTCACCATACATGCCCGGCCTGCCCCACCTTCGCGATAAATGCGTCAAACCCCTCGTCCGTTACTCTCCACAGCGGCGGATTTAGCCATTTTGCCTAGCGCGCTGAATAAGAGCCTCAGATAGCTAGCGCGGGGGGGGGTTCGGGGCGGGAGATGGACGTTCACAACATCGACCCCCTGAACAGCAAAGAAATTTAGTGGCTCCTCGCTCGGTCTCACGCCGGCTTCGGACGAACCAGGCTGGTATGTATGCTGAACCAATGCGGATGCTACGGCTTTGTTGCTGTCAAATTCTGATGTTCTTTTTTTTTTCTCGTCTGGCCTGGCCCCCGCCGAAGTGGAAGCTAAGCGCGCATTCTAACACTCTTCAGTCCCAAAACCATCGGAACAACAACCGAAAGAAGGAACAAGTACCAGACAGAAAAAAATCCCGTTGACCATGCCCAACCGCCAAAATGTGAAAAATATGAAATGGTACTAGCCGCTTTCCGCTTGCAAGCCCAAAACAAAGACTTGGCTACGCTATTGATGTCCCAGTACACGATGTGCTGCCCCGCTTTGGCTTGCCCGACCTCGCGTGTTGAAGAGCAGCCGTATGCCGGAGAACAGCCGCTCCCCACCTGCCAACCCCCCCCCCCCCCCCTTCCCCCCACCCATGGCTACAAGCCCTTTCGTGTCGTTATAGCAACTCAGATGAGGCATCTCCTCATCTCAGGCTGCCCTGGATGCTTCCCACAAACGACGGGTCTCTCACGCTGCCGCCAGCATCTCCAAGACCGGCGATGGGGCGGTTGTAGCTGAAACCAGTGAACTGGTTCTGCAGTGTCTCGGACAGGACCGGTCCGTCGACGTATGAATCCTGGGGCAGCTCGGACGTGAATTCGGGGTCGAAATTGGCCGTGTCCAGCGCATCAACCTAGGCGTGTCTGGTTAGTTTCTTCTGCCTTCCATTATATTACGGCGGGGAATATCGGACATACCACACTGGGCTTGAACGCAGGTTCATACTTGCGCTGCAACAGCTTCCGCCAGTCGATGGCATGGAAGAAGGGGTGGGCCTTGATTTCGGCAGACCCGTTGGCCCCTAGACGCTGCTGCGGGTCACGATTGAGAAGCTTGGTGAGGAGGTCCTTGGCCGCCGGGGGCACAACCTCGTGGCCCGGGAAGTGCAGCGGCTCGCTGAGGATCTTGCGGTACATCTCGTTGGTGTTCTCGTCGTAGAACGGCGGGAGACCCGTCAACATCTCATACAGCAGCACGCCCAGCGTCCACCAATCGACCGTCTTGTTGTAGCCGTTGCCCATCAACAGCTCGGGAGCTAGGTATTCGGGGGTTCCGCAGAACGTGTTGGTTCGGTCCTCGTCTTTCATGTCGAGCTTGCAGAGGCCGAAGTCGCAAAGGGCAATGTGGCCCTGGTAATCAAGCAGGATGTTCTCGGGCTTGAGGTCACGGTAGATGACATTGAATCCGTGGAGGCATTCGAGGGCGCAGAGTAGTTCGGCGGTGTAGAAGCGACTGCGGTTAACGTCGAAGCGCTGCTCCTTCTGCAGGTGATGGAACAATTCGCCACCGTTGACGAAGGCCAGGACGAAGTAGAGCTTCTCCGGGCTCTGGAAGGTGAACTTGAGCGGCACGATGAAGGGGTTGTTGATCTGGGCAAGCACCGAACGCTCCGCCAACGTGTGGGCCACTTCCGATCTCGAGATGATATGAGCTTTCCGGATCGTCTTGAGGGCGTAAATCCGGCTCGTGTCCTTCTTCCGCACCTGCATGACCTTACCGAAACTGCCCTTTCCGACCACCTTGAGCAGCTCAAAGTCCTCAATCTTGAGCTTACCCGCTCGGTTCTCGACGTACTCGACGCCGATTTTGAGCTTGCCGGTGCCGTACTGCACGTCGACGAACTCGACGCCGCTGTGGCCCAGGGAGCGCTCACGGCTCGCGTGCTCCGTCGCGGCCTTCTCGCGGTCCTTCTTGCTCGCCTTGGGATCCTCCACGTATGGCTGCTTCTCCTCGAACCTGGGGTTGATGCGGACCACACCAAGGAAGATATCCTGACTCCGGCCAGAGCCTGGTGGGGCGTTTGGGTTCCGAATGTAGAGATGTACCACGAGTTCCGTGACCCTGGACACGTCGAACTTGTATTGTGTGTTGGATCCCGCCCACAAGGGATTCTCGGGGTTACCCTCGACCGAGTTGACGAAGACCTGCACTTTGTCGAAATCGATCAAGGCGTAGGGCATGTACTTGGTGGAGATACGACCGTGGTTTGTAGGGATCCCGCTAAATCCGCCCGACGTCTGGGGGCGGCCGCCCATAAAAGCCGTGGTCCGGGACGACGATTGGGGCCGCGGCGAGCCCACCATGCCGAGCGCATTGCCTGTAGACAGCGAACTGCCGCCGTGTGTCGGGGAGAAGGCATTCCGGTGTTGCTCTGGGAGTGAGAACCCCTGGCCTTCGTGGAGGGTAACGACGAGGATACCGGGCTTGGGTGTCTTGACGACCGGCGCTTGGGAGAGGGCTTCCGAGGCCGCTGGGAGACAACAAACAAGTCAGAACATCTGTGGGGGGGTTTTGCGGGGGTAAGTGATCGAGCGACAGGGTGGACAAACCGATCGTGCTCTCGTTTGTGGGGGTCGCCGTTCCGGAGACGGTGGCCCCCTGGGTCTTATCGTCCTTTTCTGTGATGGTCGCCGTCGACGGGGATCGGGAGAAGGTGTTCGCGAGGGGACCCAGATGGGTCTCCTTCAGCTCTAAGGAGACGACGGTGTTAGCAACGCCACACTTTCACCCATGGAGCCCGCAACGGTGGAGGCTCTCGGACTGAGCGGAAATGCAACATACTCTTGGTTAGTTTCCACGACATGTTTGCGAAAGGGAACGGGAGGGATTCCGCCGGCCGGATCTCGGTGTCGTCGGGGTGGAGGGTGATTTTAAAGGGGAAGGACGGAACCCAAAAATGAGGATCGGGTTCTAGGAGGGCTAAATAATAGCAAAAGCGATGGTCGATGCCGCGGCAGGGGAATTGCCGCCCAAGTTGGATCAGGTCGAGTCCCAAGTTAAGGTGACGGATCGGGCGGCCTGAACAGCAGGAGAGTTGTGGTGCGGGCCAAGCTGGGGGACGCTAACTTCGAAACCGCCGCAGTGGACCTCAGCGTGACCGTCGGACCGCCGGGGGCAGCGTGGGGCGTCTCTTCCAGGTTTACCTGAACCACCAAAAAGAACCAACAAAAAGCCCCGCGGATTGCCCGGGTGGTACTTCGTAATGTATGTAGTTACATACGTACATACATAACGACATACGTAAACAGCCAACGGTCCCTGTTCGCAAAGCGCAACGCCAGAACCTGAGACGCAGGCCCTGGGTGAAGCAAAACGTGCAACAGGCACGCTACATACGAGTCTCCCGGCGAGCCAAATTTAGCAGCGGCTGTTTTAAGGTTGGAGATTAAAGACAGGAGATTGCCCTTTGGCAATCTCCCCCAACAATGGGAAACTGGTGGAAACTGGTGATAACCACATGGTTGATACAGGGGTTGGATACCTACCCAGACCTGCGCCCCGCCCCCCGGAAAGAATAATGTGCGTCCGTCAAGAAGCAAAAGATAGTTAGTTACACTTCTGGTGCGGCGTGATTTCGCATGGCCACTGGCCGGGCCTGCGAGGTTTGTTGCTTTACACAGTAGCGCCGTTCCTAAGGTTTTCTGTCACTGCTCGTTGGGTCCCATGCGCAATGTACCCAGGAGAGCGGTTGGCGATGCATAAAATATTCTTAACAACCCAAGTTATCGTCCAGGGAACAACATACATACATACATCCACATACATACATACATCCACATCCATACATACAAAGCCCTCCCAAGCTCTCTCACTCCCTCACCCCACTCCCTTTTCCGTGGAGCTGAGTTGCTGGCTTGTAGCGGGAGCGGGACGCCGTTCCCGAGTTGGCGGCATCGACCACGAGGAAAACCGGTGAGCCACCCTTCCCACCATTGAAGCACAGCCTCGGGGTGGCAAATTGCAAGAAAGCTCCCTTTTTCATGGAGCGTTGGATTGAAGAGGTCGAAATGGAGCAGGGGCAGAAAGGGGCGAGAGGGGTTCCAGGGCCAGTCCCTTGCTGGCGCTCGGGCCGTCACGTGGGACGCGGGCATCTTGACCCTGTCGAGCCTGTAAATCAGGCAAATAATTGCAGCACCGTGAGCACTCCTTCCCCGTTGCTTTTCAGGGTTCCCGGTGAGGTGCTTCTTTTGCTGGAAGATTAAGCGGCCACATAGTTAACAATGGAAACAATCTAATCATTGAGTTTTAGAAAGGGACAGAATGGAATATATTGCGATGTCATTCGGAGACGACCCATTGCAAGTGTCATGGCGGGGAGAAGATGCCCGGGGCTCAAGGGAGGACGGACTGTGGGGCCGTCATCTTCTTGTCGTTGTCGTCGCACAGAGGAGCGAGCCATTCCTGCCGACCGTCACCAGGATGCACTTCGTGTAGGCGCCGGTTTATCCATACCTTACCTACCTTTCCAAATGGCTATCCATGCCTTTTTTGCCTTTACTAACTACCTACAGACGGGAGATCGATGGCCGAGTCTGCCGTTTGCGGACTGGGAGTCTGGGACGGAAGCGAAGGCAACAAAAGGCCACCGTCTCGTCCGAAAAGCAGTGTGAGAAGAAAGACAACCATTACACAGTAACCCGCAATCAGTACTGGTTTATCACCATCGGCCTGGGATCGAAAGAAACCATCCCATAAAAGATTCGTTTTCGCCACACACGGGAGAAGATGGTGCCAATGATCCCACCATGTGTCAAGACCACAATGAATCGAGCCTCCCCTTCCTGGAACGCGACCCATTGCAAGCGGCAGCTCAATGAATCTCTCGGCCACGGCGTCGATGAGGCGAGGGCTGCCAAACGCTTGGTTCGTCCCGGGCCCCTCGAAACCATAAAGTCACCCACATTCTCTACGTTCACTGTCCTCGATTCTCTCTCTCCGCCAACGATTCGAAACCACTCGGGTTGAAACCAACAACATTACAAACCATGACAACTGAGCAGCCTATCGCCGCGACGCTCCTCCAGATATTTTCAGACTCGGTGGCTACGGCGCTCAACGCGGCTGGGATTCCTTGCCTTCTATGGAATCACTATCTTTGGCAAGCTCACGGCATTTGCGTATTGGTTCCAGTAAGCTGCCCCTTGGCACCATACCCATTGGAACAATCCATGAACGGCACGCTGACACTCCAAAGTCGGTTGATTTCGTTATCCCGGACGGAAGTGTGGAGGCTGCAAAAGAAGTCATGACAACTAGTCACTTCTCAAAATCAGTCGATGCGTGCCCGGATACAACGAAATGCAGCGAGGGAAACGCCCCAGACCGAAAATATCCACACCCCTCATTTCACATGCATTCGAATGGCCGTGGGGTAGGTTTCTATGTGCAATCCGAGACGCTATGGTTCCTGCCACCGCTGGACGCCACTCTCGCGAACCCCAAGGCCAATCCGCTCCCGCCGTACCTCGCTTTCGCATGCGATCGGACAGCTCTGCCACCCGGCGCGCCCGGGATCGGAATGGGCACCTTTGACTCGGACGAGACTGTGGTCCTTGTCCTCAAGGCACACATCCTGACGGAAGCCTTGATGCGCATCATGGCCGCCCACGCGGGCAAGATAATTGGTACGTATGCGATACAGCACTTTTGCTATATCGAAGAGTTCGTCGAGGGACGTGGGTTCCTGGACATTGACCTGCTCCCCCGGCCGCTCGCCGACTTCTACAGAGCGTTCAAGGACAATCCGGCATTCGGGTTGGTCTTAAAAGAGTTACAGCGCGCCCTCGAAGTACCAGTTCGCCCGGTCGACCACTAGAAGCTGCACGACTGCTGCCACTGTTGCAAAGTAGCCGTACATTTGCAACCCAGCAATCTGGGCGATCTATACCTGTGACGGACAGATACGTTCGAGGTCACTATGGGCAGTCGCAGGTTCTGAGGCCTGGCTGAAGTGGCCATTGGGCATTTTGCACTTATTCCATTGCTCTTCTTTGACTTCATTCTTTCCTTTGGATTACCTTCCCTTTGGGCTTGCCCTTCTTCGGCTTGTCTTTCCTTCGGCTTGCAATCCACTCAGCTTAGTGCGAATACACACACAAACACATACGCAAACTTGTTTCCCTGCGGACGTCAAGCTAGTTAGCGGGCGAGTTTCCCTCTGAGATTGCCTTAGTTCCGAATTCCGCTCTCTGATCACTCCTGTCCCCAATCTGGTGCAGGTGCAACACCGGTTGACGGCAGGCATGGTCGAGACCAGACAGATGCTGCTTTTTGGTTGGCTGGTCAGGACGAAGGCTTGAACCCAAAACAAGCGGCTGGGGCGGTCAGGAAGAGAGAACAAAGCCGTCGGCATGGCCCGGTGATTCCGGGACAAAACAAGTGGATAGCGAACGCCGGCGAAATGATTTCTTTGTTTGTATCCCTTGTGAGGCTGGTTTGATGCCCGACGATTGGATGGTCTTGGAAACTCCCAGTTGACCACGGCAGACGGAGTCTTTGCACCCATCACTTTATATCCAACAACATGGGCCGTCGTCAGTGTTCGACGCTCTCTCCTTATTCCATATTCACTCTCCGGCAACACAGCTGCTTTTGGCGATTCGACCAATTCTAGGACCCATTTCAGCCTATCCCACCACTCCCAACACCATGGACTCTTGCGCTCAGCCCCCCGTGGGGGGTGTCGACAAGGAAGCTCTTGAGGACACGGCTAGGGCCGTTATCCAGGTCCTCAAGGACCTGCGCCTTGATGCTAGAGTAGCTGTCATCGGCGGGCTTGCTCGGATTCACTGGCACGATGCCAAGGGGCGTATCACGCACGTGAGTTGAACGGCGTCCTCGATGCACGAACTCCTCAGAGCTGATGTTGTGCCTAGGATGTGGACTTCCTCATTGATGATAACAAGATCAATGTGGACAGCCTCAAGGCGACTATAGGGCTTGCCAACCGCTTCGGCACCGACAGAGGTGGCGAGCTGTACTACGACCACTTGAAACGCGACGCTAGCACTATCCGCTGCTTCGTCAAGCTCATTGCGCAAAATCAGGTAAGCCCCTTCCTCGCAGAAGGCTTCATTGTCTTCTCTAGACCACAACCGTTGTGCTAACCTGTTCTCCTCAGGTGCCTTACATACCCTCCGACGCTGAACACGTACGAGACATCCAAGGCAAAAACATTCCCTACATTTCGATCTCAGATCTTATCGCCTTCAAGATCTACGCCTGCGGCAAAATCACAACCCTCAAGCGGGTCACCCATGCCATCGACGCCCACACCCTGCTCGGCGCTAACGCCAGTAAAGAAGCGCCGCTTACCCTCACCGCAGACCAGAAGGCTGCCGTGGAGAGCGGGATCGAAATCCTCCTGGTAGTGTGGCAAGGCGACAGCCGGGATTGGTGGACAGACCGGCTTGGTCTGTGAGAACCACAAGCAGGTGGACAGGCAAACGGACAGGCAAACGGATGCAGGCGATGCGGGTAATGAGGGGGAGGGGGGGGGGCGTCGAAGAGAGGCGTCAAGGAAGCTGGTGAGGAGGAGGGCAACACATTCCCTTGTCTCTTCTCTTCCCCTGGCTGCTCTCTGCTCGGGTTTCTTTTGTTGGACATGACATGGGCGCATTCAGATTGTTGGGGAAGGATCATCGGCGGTGCATGCATATTTCATTGGATACTTTCTGGATAGATTTCTCATTTGCACTCATCGAAACATTTTTGCTGCCTGCTCTGGGAATGCCGCTGGGGGCTGGGTTCACCTGAACGCGCGTTCTAGAAGCTGAATTGTGAACGAATCTGACTGATCTCTCGGTGTCAGTGTTCTGCGACGTCGTTGATGGGGCTCCAGTGGGGGAGTGGGGCACAGGGGATCGTCAATGGGGGACACCACGAGCATCCACCAGCAAGACTTGGCCAATCGGAAATAGCCGTTGTGGGTTGAGCTGGTCGAGCCAATCACTGCCGATGGACAGCACAAATCGATCCGCGCAGAGATGGCTCTTTTGGGAAACTTTGGAGAACATTCTGATGTGTAAGTTTTCTCTCCCGTCATAAAACCAGGGGTCAGGTCTCCCACCATGGATAGCTCAATCACCAAATTTTGGGCTGCCTTGGGAAAGTACCGAGAGTGCATTCAAGCATTACATTTGCCCGTATTTTGCAGGTCCTTAAACACATGTTGTGGCTTGGTCGATGCCAAACTTGGTTGTTGCTGAAAATGGGGAAAATAAGGTGTGTTGCGTGACGATGAGTTACCACGGGCGCAGGTGAGGACGTGAAGTTTCATCCACGCAGCCACAATCCACTCCTCCCTGACGACCCTGGTTTGTTCGTATATGCGCATGGCTTCAAGACCGCCATCACTTCTCACTCGACGGCAAAGCCGTGCCTCCTCTCACGGAAAAAACGCCTTCCATATTCTGGATTAATCGTTTCCCGAATACCGCCTTCCTGTCATCTCCCTCATGCAAGACCGATGTCACTACGTGTGTGGCACGCGACTCGCCCCGGCATTGGTGGTGTGTGTGGTTTTAAGGTGTATCACCCTTCAACATGAGCCGCGCATTGGTGGCGTGTGTGGGTTTGGAGAGCTTTGGCATGCACCGCTTTAGTATATTAACTGGATTGATTCGAATCGACGCGGTTCTGCAGTGCTGGGAGAGTTTGGTAGTTGGTTGGAAAGTTGGCGGTGGCTACAGTGGCGGCGAAATACAGACTCTTGCTTGGCGGCGCTGTCAAAATGGGCATTCAAGTCGATCTATTCAGCGATTTTACACGTACTGAAATATCGTTTTTTGAACGCGTTGAGCTCAGCGATTCGAATGCAATGGTATTTATCAGAATCAAGATGTTTTGCAGGGCTGAGGAAGCCTCTTGCAGCCGGAAGGCGGGCTAGCTGCCAGGCGCTGTGGGCGACGGCGTCGTCAGGGGGGACGTTTAGGTTACAACGGTGCCATGAGATTCGCGCCATCGGATCAAGACCTCGGACTTTTATATAAGGATAGCACAACCCTCATTTCCGCATCCACCAGCAGCACCTTCAATGCGGCGGGTAGAAGATGCCTAAACTAATACGACATTAGAAGCCGCGTGTAATTTCCATACAAGACCTGCCGCCGTCCCCCAACTCCTTCAAGTAGCCTCTTCCTCGAAACCCCCACCAACACCACAATTAAACCAACCACACACACCGACCCTCCCAACCTCTCCCCTCCAACACCACCACCATCCAACACCACATCAGCAACACCCCGCCCAAGATGCGCTCCCCCACCCACCTCCTCCTCCCCCTCCTAACCCTCACCCTCACCAACCTCCCCCCCACCACCGCCGCTGCAACCCAACAACAACACCACCAACGACAACAAACCCCCTCCTCCCACCCCCCCATCGTCTGCCCCGCCCCCTCCACCCCGGCGCCCACCACCTGGCCCGGCTACGCCTTCACCCTGCAATACACCCTCAACTACGACTTCCTCTCCTCCCAGCCCGCCGCCGCCGCCCAGCTCTGCCAGGCGGGCGGGTCGCTGGTCGACTACGCCGTGGGCACCAACTCCGGCTCCGATTCATCGGCGGCAGCATTCACGTGGGGCATGGAGGCGGTGTCGGACGAGGTGGCGGCGGGGCTGGGGTACGTGGCGGCGGCGTTGGTGGTGCGGGCGCCGTGGGGTTTGCTGGGGGAGTTGAATGAGCAGGTGGGCAATGCGACGGCGAGGTTGTATGGGAATCCGGATGCGTTGGTGAGGCAGGTGGCGGCGCAGATTGATGATGCGTTTGAGGTTGTTTTGAGTAAGTTCGGCTTTTTGGTTGTGTTTTCTGTCTGTTGAGGTTGGTGGCGATGGCTAACGAAGTGACTGTAGGGGAGAACTTGTAAGCTGTTGGGGAGAGGGTATTAGAAAGGTTGCATCCCCGGTCAGTATAAACTGCTGGGGGGTTTTGTTAGACGGGTCTTCACTGGTTGGGGTGGTGAGCGAGAGAGAAAAGCCACGCAATGCACTCTGGGCGTTGCAAAATTGAAAAGCCATCTAAATTCCAAAAGCCAAACAACTCCTTCTGCCAAACCTTGATATACACAGACATCGACTCCGTAACCTGGTGGAGTTGAGCAATATGCCTGTGCTCCCAAAACACATTTTCCCTCTTCTACAACTTCGTATATTACGTCTCGCGTAGCCCCCGCTGCGGACTTGTGGTTGTCGCCATCGTAGCAGGTCGAATCTAAACTGGTGCGTGGGTGAATAGATACGAAACCGACTCGCCTGAAACACGGTTAGCATCAATGGACAGACAACAGGGTAGCGTTAGTAAATACCATTGTGGGTGCGGCGGATGGCCTGTTCCAGGATTAGCAATCAGCATGCATAGGGCAGCAACAAGACGAGAAACATACCTCGGCGATGGTGGGGCTGATGTCAATAACACGCAGCTTCGGGCACTGAGAGAGGTCAGCCAAGGTTCGAGCACTGGATACACGGGCAAAACACTTACCCGATCGACCTTGTCTCCAAGCGGCACGGTGTTTGTGACGACGAGGGCCGAAAGGACACTGCCATTTAGGGTTTCGATGGCGCTGCCAGACAAAATGCCGTGGGTGACGAGGGCGAGCACAGACTTGGCACCATTCTCTTTGAGCACTGCTGCCGCCTTGACGAGGGTGCCACAGGTGTCCGCCATATCGTCTTGAAGATGTCAACATCACATCAAGTAGAGACCAAAACTAGGGAATCAACTTACCAACCAGGATAGCAACCTTGTCTTCGACGTTGCCGACAAGGACCTGCATTCCCTCGTTAAACACTACTCTGAGATTTGACAACGTTCCGTTCTTACCATGCGGCCGACAACGTTGGGCCGGGGGCGCTCCTTGTGGATCAGTGCGAACGCAGTGTTAAGGTGATCAGCAATGGAGGTCGCACTTCGCATCGTCAGCCAAAAAGATCCATTTCATTGGGAGTGGGGAACTGACCGCTTCGCACCACCGGCATCGGGGGACACAATGACGCAGTCTTCCGCGTTGAAGTTTTCCCTGATATAGCGGAGGAAAGAAGGTTCGGCGTACAAGTTGTCCACTGGTCAAAGTTAGCCATGAGGTTATTGAGTGGTCGGGACCGGCACATACCTGGAACGCTGAAGAAACCTGCACCAGAGATTGGTCAGCGTCGCTTCTTCATCAGGAAGCAGATGGTGGATGTCTGTGTCATACCTTGGATCTATGATAGATGTCAACGTGTGCTCATCCTAACAATTGCATCGATTCTAACGTACCTGAGAAGCGTGGAGGTCCACAGTCACAATGTCTGTGTTGTTGGTTAACATCCGAATGGAAGTCAGAGATTGAGGCAGAAGGCGTACGGTTGGCACCGGCCGTGGTCAGCATATTTGCAACCAGCCTTGCGCTGATGGGAGCTCTCGACTGAAATCCAGGTTAGCCGGGGGCGTGCACTATCAGTAACGGATATGTCGTACCTTGTCCTTCTTGTCTTGTCGAGCATAGGGGAAGTTGGGGCTGCTAAGGTCAGCATCAGTTCCCACGACTGGCGGCCCTCCATGAATCCGATGTCGCCCGAGGCGATACTCGTGGGGAGCTCACATAACAGCTGTTATCCTCCTGGCACTACAGAGGCAATGTCAGCGACCGATGCACCCAGTGCCGGTGTGCGCTCCCCTACCTAGCAGTCCGACAAGCCGAGATCATAATCAACAGCTCCATTAGCCCTTCGTTGACGTCACCCGTGGCGGTGGATTGCACGATGAAGACATCCTCGTCGCGGACCGACTCGCCGACGGTAAAGGACGTCTCCTGGTTCGAGTAGTTGAGGGAGATGGTTCGGGCGACTTCGATGCCGAGTCTGGAAGCAAGCGCATGTTAGCGAGGCCGGACGGACGGGTAGCGGTGGGTGGTCTCAGAATTGAGAAGTCGTCTCGATGGTGCTCGTGAAGGAAGGAATCGGGTTCGATCGTACCGCTTAGCGATCTTCTCGCTCAGCTGGGGGTGGCTGCGGCCGCTGATCAATTTGATCTCGTTTGCCATTTCGGCGGACATGGTGAGAAAGAGAGCGAGCGGCTGCCGGACGACAGCACCACTTGAAGTTTTTCTTGCTTCTTCCTGCAGCTGTTAGCGGGGAACGGATTGCGGGGCAGTGACAAGGGCTGTGACACGTACAGGGGTTGACAGGTTCACAAGACGTT
The DNA here is from genome assembly GCF_020726465.1 of Chaetomium tenue. Lineage (NCBI taxonomy): Eukaryota > Fungi > Ascomycota > Sordariomycetes > Sordariales > Chaetomiaceae > Chaetomium > Chaetomium tenue. The sequence goes on from NW_027117332.1 coordinate 2,571,598, forward strand.
CACGCTTCGGGTGGTAGCAGGACCGGAGTTCTGGGGAAGATGGGGGTGGTAGGAATCCAATTCGAGGTTGGAGAACCACTGGCGGCGACTGGAGACACTGACTTGCCCATACCGGCAGAAAAAGTTGAAAGAAAGCAGGGTGGAGATGGTCCAGGCCGCGCTCCTCTAGGTACCTGGTCGGTGTACCCGCTAGCCGAGAGTGACACCCTGGTGGCCTTCCTTATCGTTATCGGAACAACGCCTGTCCTCGGCTGCATGTGGATCTGTCAGCGGACCTCAGTTGCCGGAGCATTGTTCAGGTGTCGTCATGACACAGGCATCAGAGTCACCCAACATTTGGCTTGGCGTGCTGGCGTGGTACCTCGGGTAGATACTCAGGTAAGGCAAGGTAGGCATTTTCCAGGCTATGGATCACAACCAGAACTTCCATTACAGCGGATGGTAGCAGATGTGTATTTGACTGGCTTCATATATCTAGAGAAATTTAGAGAAAGATATTTCATCACCAAACGGTTTAAAGAATGGCAGGATCGCGGCCTTTAACATCGGACTTACCACCTGATCCCTGACCATTCCCAGGCGCTGCCTCATCCGGTGCATCCAAGACATCCTCCCCCGTCGGGCCACTGATCTTGACACCTTCAATGGACGCTTGGTCATCACCATCCTTCTCTCCCTTTACCACACCGCCGCCAGTCTCCTCAACCTCCAAACTCTTCACGCTGCTCGCCTTGCTCACCCCCTGACTCTCGGGGTCCTCCATCCTCAAGCCAAGGTGCTTGTCAGCGGTTGGGTCCTCGTCATTGCCCCCCTTCCAGTCAGCCGCCTGCATCTGTGGCACGGGGCTATCCTCTCCGGGTTCGTTGATGGCCACCCCCGGGGCAACCTCCGCTCCTCCCTCTGCCCCGGCCTCACCGGCACCTGCCACACGCCAGACCACGGCTACCCTGTCCAGCGCCCTGGTCCCTCTCCGGCTGGAGCCTTTGATGCCGTCCATCTTGTCCCAGTCGATCTCGAACACGCCGCTCTCATCTGCTTTTCCGTCTTGCTCGGGGCCGTTGCCTTCGAAGAATGTGTTGAACCAGACGTGTGCGACAGCCGTAACCATGGTCAGGCCGACACTGGCGGGGGCGCGGTTCCGCCGCTCGACCGAGATGTTGATGTCGCTGTTCGGGATGTGAAGTGGGTCGGAGGGTTTGAAGATGACCGCTTGTCCGCCGGGTTCGGAGTCGGTAGAGGAGACGCCGTTTTGCAGATTAGTCGCCGACTGGGACTGTGGTTCATTTTTCTCCGGGAGCGTAGTGCTTGTCGACGAGGTCTGGGAGGCGTCTGGCATGGCAATGGTCTTGCTCTTGGGGCCCATCTTGCCTAGCTTTTTGAGGTTGGGAGACGAGCTGGGTTTGCGGCTCGATAGTTTCCTCATCAATCCTGCGGTCTGAGATCCCTTGAGTTTCTTTGAGGAGCTTCTCGAGGGCGTTTCCTCCTTATCGTTGCCACTGCTGTCGTTACCGCTGCCACCCCCCTTCGCAATCTCCCCGTAATCCGCATCTTCTTCCACTTCGCCCGTCTCGCCTACGGCCGCGTTGACCCCATAGCCAGCCATATCCTGAACCATGTCCATCACGCCGCCGCCGCCTGGGGCGCCCGGCTCAACCACGATCCGCTCCTCTCCCTTGAACGTATGGAAAACGTGAATCTTCTTGCCCTCCTCCGCGAACCCCTCCACGGCGACCTTGACGCCGTTTCGCAGGCCCCAGACATGGATCTCGACAATCTCCACCGGGCGGTCGAAATACTTCTTTCCGCCCTTCGCCCAGCGGTCCACGTAGCTCACCCAGCGCAGCTGGCTAGGGATGGACACGCCGGCACCAAAACCGGGCCTCATGCGACGCTGGGTGAACCTGGCCAGGGCGTCCTCGGGCTTCCACCCACACTCGGCGATGAGGTAGCTGCAGGCCATGGTCCCCGACCGGCCCTTGCCCGCCTTGCAGTGCACCACAATAACCCGATCGGCCTTGACGTCCGCGGCACCATTTCCTCCCCCGCCTTCACCATCCGTCCCACCCTTCCCGTCCCCACGCGCTTCACCATCAGTCCCCCCTTCCCCATCCTTTCCACCACCAGTCCCCCCCTTCCCCTTCTCACCACCACCAACCGCCTCACCACCCCCCTTCCCCCCACCCCCCAACTCCCCATCCTCCAAAATCCCATCCTCCAACTTCCCCCCCCCAACCCACCTTCTCATCCCCCCCACAATCCCCGGCACCAGCCCAAACGGCGGCGGGTGGTGATCAGGCCAGGGGTAGTGGCGGACGCGTCCGTGGACGGCCTCGTCCGGGTAGCCGGTGCCCTCGGCGCGGAACTCCCAGACGGCCCAGGCGGCCGGGTGACGGGCGTCGAGGAAGGCGACGAGGCGGTCGAGGGGGTTGCGGTAGGCGCGTTGGGGGTAGGTTTGGGAGGGGCCGGATCTGGAGGTTGCTTATTTTTTTAATTCTTTTCTTTTTCTATTCTCTTTTTTTTTGATGTGTGCGAGGAGAGGTTGGTTGGGGAGAGGGGAGGTGGGTTGGTTTGGTTTGGTCTGGTCTGGTGGTCCTGGGTGTCTGGGATGCTTTGGGGTGGGATGGGGCCTCTGGGTTGGTTGGGGGAAGGGGGCTGGGGTTGGTCAAGAAGGCGGTGGAAAGGGGAGAACCCACGTTGCAATGATATTCGGGGTCACGTAGCACAGATCGAGACCGGTTTCTTGGTGTTTTACGCGGGGCCCGGCGACGATTTGACGGAGTAGGGAGGCCATGATGGCATGGAGGGCGGTGTAGTTTGTATTGTCTGATCAATTTTGTACGGTGGTGAGCACCAAGATATGAGATTAGGTTTACAGGATATAACAAGGGCTCGAATCAAGTAAGATTTTGTGAGTGTCCAACGTCCAACCTTGGCTCAGTGAGGGTCAAGGCAGAAACCGACCAGGCGGCTCAGGAACAGATGGTTTCTGAAACCCCATTGCGACGTCATCGTTGCAGGAAGGTGGGGTCTGGATAAGGCTTGGCAACATCGCCTGGGAGCACGTGGAGGGTTGGATCTCTCCCAGCAGCGCTGCTGCTGCAAAAGTGCAATTCGCGGCTGATGCTTGAGGTTGGCATGGAAGAATTGGTACTGCCTCCACGTGCACCCAAACGTCGGGTCGGAACCGTACACCATCACCGAAAAGCATGGTTGTCCATCGATACTGGTTAGATATTGTGATACAGTGATAATAAGACCGATACCAGGAAACCCATCCGCTTCTACCTCCAGGATTGCCCCAACTCCTCGGAAACCAGCACCAGGTCCAGGGAGAAGTTAATGAAACAAAGAGCAAACACCGGCCCCAGCCGTGACAGAAGAGATCGCCAACTGCCGTCCAACAACACCTGTTTTCCTCCCCCGCGAGCCATCCGCTGCCCGCCTGCTCTCCCCTATAAATTAACCAGGTATTGGTGTTGCGTAATCAGAACGGTTCATTGCGCACAAACCCCGCTCCTGGATCGGATTGCTCGGCTCAAGGCCGCATGAGCATGCACGCGGAAAGCCTTCTTGTCGGGTGATCAAATATCCCTCGGAAACGGGGCCGCTTAGGAAGTCTTCTTGGGCGCAGCGGCGCCATTGACGTACTTGTTGACGTCGGTGGCGCCGTGGAACTGTCTGGCCGTGCCCTTGACGCCGTCCCACACCTGGCGAGCCACGGGCGGGGTGCCCTGGGCGCCGATGAGGTTGTCGATGCGGGCCTCGAGCTGGGAGAACGAGCTCTGCACGTGGCTGCTCTGGGCAAAACGGGCGCGCAGGAAAGCAGTGTAGAGCGCGATCAGAATCCACGACCGGCGCTGGAAGAAAATGGCGGCGAGGAGAAGGCGAATCCACAGGAGAATCTCGAGACTCGAGACCACCGACATGGACGAATCGTAGTATTGCTTGACAAACGACTTGATGGCCTCCGAAGTCGGGTGTTGGGTGAATTGCGGCTTAGCGCCCGGCGACGCGCCGGCGGGCGGAGCGACCTTGGTGGGGGGGGTGAGGGTAGGCACAATGGTCGAGCCGATGTACGTAGCGACGTGGAAGATGGAGTAAATTCCATACGGGAGGAGGGCAAGCGGGTACTGGGGCATAAAGAGCCAGACCAACGCCATCACTGAGACCAATCAGTCAGCCGAGTCTCTCACGCGATGCAGGGCATGCGAGGTGGGGGGCACATACCAAGGTACTGAACGTTCTCGTCGGAAAGGTAGCCCAAGACACCCCCGGGTTGCTTCGCCCCGGTCTTTTGGCGGGCGCGCCACGTCTTGTAAACTACGATCCCGTAGGTCCCAGCCGCCGAGAGGAAGGCAAAACGGTAGCAGAACTGGGCCACGCCTCCGTAGTAGTTCATGCGTATCCATGAAAAGGAGTATCGGAAGATGCAGAAGAGGAGAGCCGCATGTCTGCGCACAAAAAAAAGTCAGCCACGGACACAATATTGGTCGGCTCGGTAGCGCCGAGGAAAGAGCCTGCGTTCGCCCCAGCCAGCCCCTTAGCTAGCTGCGATGGGTCGCCGCTGAAGAGCTGGGAATGCAATCGACATACCCGGAGAACCAAGCGACTAGAAAATAAACTTGGTCAGTTATGCGATTCGCACTAAAGCACGGTGTTGCCCTGGCGGCCCCGGGCGATGAAGGATGCACACGTACATTGCAAAGTAAAGGCCATCCGTTGCAGCCTCTCGGTGATCGGCATGTCTGCTGGCGGCGGAGGAGCCATTATGCGCAGCTATGAGCTTCCGAGATTGAGATGCTAGTCGATTGATGTAATGCGGTTACCGTGCGTTGAAGCGCTTGGATTGCGGTGTTCGGTCGTCGGAGAGCTGGCAAAGGATGCTCGTGCCTTTGTTGTGGGGATTGGGAAAAGGTGGTGCTTTGGTCGCCGGGATGGAATTTGGCGATGGTCGGTGCGTCACTGCCAGCACTTGAAGGAGCTGCAGGGGTGTGACGTCGCTTGTTTGGCGGTCAACTCAGGCGTTGGTTATCGTTAGCGCTGGAGTTGTCGGCAAGCTTCTGGAATTATCCTCGCGGTACAGTAAATAACAGCAAAATTGTTGCGGCAATGGGAGACGATAAGGCGAGAGGCCAATTAATAAGGAGTCTGAACTTGGCAGCTTTCGAGACGAACAATGAGAGCTGCCTTGACTTGTCAGGTGCAATCGTCACGGCTTGTCGTCATCAGCCAAGCTCCGCGTGAGCCCCACACGAGGTTGTTCTTGGCATTCTGTACACACTGCGAGATGCCTGCCGACAGCGACAGAAGTCACAGAACGGCAGTGCCTCGGGACCAGCTGATGCTCAAGATGATGGAATCTTCTGCACGCTCTACACCAAGACAACTAGTCACGCAAAAAACGAAAACTCGAGGACCAGTTGCGATCGAATTAAGAGAAAGCAATGATGCGCGTTGTTGCCCGGACGGAATCCTGACAAGCACCAATAAGGAGAAATCTGCACATCTACGAACTGATCACTGAAGCTCAATCCACACTCCTTCAAAACTCAATCTACGGTCCTTCCAAGCTCAGTCAGCCTGCGAACCCACCTGCGAGTGTTTATCGCCTGTACCATACCTGCCCCAACCGTCAGCCTCCATACCTCGCCGTCAAGCCTTGTCCATCGCGGCATTGTATTGTTGGGATGCCTTCGTGATGCCGTCGAAATACGCCTTGTAGCTGTCTTTGATGGACCCGTCGAGCTCGTCGCACATCTTCTTCGTCTGCTCCACCACGTCGACGATGTCAAGGATATCCAACACGGTATCGACAACCGACATAACGACGGCGACCACAGCGACGAACTTGCCCACTGCGTCCATCATGCCGAAAGCGCTCTCCTCCACTTCGGGAACCTCGAGTCCAGCCTCCTTGGCAAGGTTTGCAATCTTTTTATTGGCGATGTTCAGCTTGTAGGCCATGATGGCAATGGAAACGTTGCGGATGATGGTCAAGGCGGTGCTGTTGAAATCCAGTCCCTTGAGGAACCCTATGAACTGCTTGACATCGTCGTCCGACTTGTCACTCAAGTTCAGCTTGTCCAAGGCGTCGTAAACGTCGTTGATCTTGGCGCTGTTGTAGAGAGTCCGCGCTGACTCCGCGTATTGCTTGAACGTAGCGATATCGATTGTTCCCTTGGCCTTGTGAACTTGGGCCATGAACTGCATGAGGATCGCGCGGAATCTTCGGGTGTCGAGGCCTTTCGGCGCCTTGGAGGCGATCAGGTTGTTGTTTGCCTTGTACTGGGTGACGTAGAGGTTGACGTCTTTGTTGATCCTAGCCGAGATGTCGGTGTCGATGGTTTTCAATTTCTCGTTCAACTCCTTCGACTTGTCGGATATCACCTTTCTCTCGATGGCCTCGGCTGCCTCAAGCGCGGCGAAGGCGGTCATGCCGAGGCCGAACGTCTAGATGGCCGCCACTGCGGCAGCATCAGCAGCAATCTGGGTTGCGTCTGCGGCAATGGTCGTATCCCGCACGGTGGTTGCCAAACCGGTGAGCGTGTCAAATTCGGCGTTGATAGCGTCGTCCGAAGAGAAGCTGCCCACACTGGCGAACAGTTGTTGCTCGGAAATGACCTTGTTGATGTTGTCGTCACTCTCCGAGTCCCAGGTGGACATGTAATTCAAATAGGCCATGAGATCAGTGCTCATCTTGACAGTTGTTCGCGGGGACGGGCTGAGTGCAGCGGGAATTTGTGAATGAAGGGATTCAGACTGGAGTGCGGATGATGTCGGTTGAGGATTCAACAAAGAAGGGAGGAGAGGAAGAGATCAAAACCTCTTTTATAGCCAAAATCTTGGTAAAATCCATGTCTCCATTGTACAAAGTGGTCCGCGCAACTATTGACCTGCCGCCCTGCTCTCACTCGAACGGGCTATACGGCCTGTGGCCATGTTGCATGTGTTCCGATCGGCCTTGATGCGGTTTAGCTACAGCTCCTTGCGGTCATCACGCCCGATCTATTGGAAGTTTTGAATGTCAGGCACCTTGATTGCAGCGGACGGTGACCCATCGGCTGTGATGCAAGGACTCGGGCCAGCTGGCACCACTCTACAATCGCCAGAATTGCACAGAGGATGTTCTCAGCCAGCCACAATACATGTAGTTTGGCTGAGTGACAGGGAAAAAGCACTACACAAAGCCGCACCAGTTCTGGAACAATACGCTGGTCGTCGATCACCTACCTATCTAGGTAGGTACCTATGCAAGCTTCCAGTCGGGTCAAATATGCAGGCTTTGACTCTCAAATATGCAAGTTTTGGCCCAAACCGCACCTACCGGAGTCACTCGCTACGTAATACAAATAACGGATGTTCAAGCTACATGATCCCGCATGCACATTAGCTGCACGGACGGATGTTTTCAGCTGGTCCGATAGTCGCATCACCGAGCTACCACCCATAGATCGCTGATTATGGGCGGATAGGGATTAGGGCGGGTAGAGCGGGTAGGACGGGAAGAGCGGATAGAGCGGGCAGGACGGGCGGAGCGGATAGAGTATGTGGGTAGGGCGTGCAAGGTGGGTACATACCCTGAGATACCTTAGGTACCTAGGTATTGACATGAACGACGCGGGCATAAGGTTAGTAGTATATGAATTACATTGAAGCCTGAGGTACCGGGGCAGCGAGCAGTCCGCGTTGAGTTGGCTGCCAGGGCCTAGGCTGGCCATACTGGTAACTGGGGACTCCGACGTGTTTGCTGCCATCGCCAGAAGCAGCGTTAACGCCTTTGCCTGCTAGGACATGGCAGCATGCTTGGCCCGCCGAGAAATGCGAGGTCCAGGCACCTACCTATCCCAGCAACACTCCTGGTGTCTCGGCATTTGGCCCAATCGATACGTGCGGCAATTTTGTGACTGGTCAGGATGCGCAAGCCCTGCGGGTTGAATGGGGAAATGGGGGCCTACCTGGTGGGCATAGGTTCTGATTCTGCAGGCGAAAGGAGGTACCCTGGCAGGCAGGGCGATGGGCGAGGTGAGATGGGCGAGGTGAGATGCCGCTCAGGAGGAAAACCAAGCGGGTGTTGAGGAGCTTGAGTGTTGAGCGAGAGTGACCGCAGTCGAGTCAAGAGTTGCCGGCATAACGCACCGTGGAGGTTGGAAACATCCGGCCAAGGTCTCGTAAGAATGAGTTACAGTAGTATTAAAATCACTCCAATTAATATCATTACTTTTAATTTTTTAAATTGCAGCTACCTAAGTATATTAAAAACATACACATTAAATTCAAACGCCCTCCAGCACAAACCCAACAAGATACAAACCGTGGTGGCCGTTTTCCAAACGCCACTACCAAACGCCACTTCCCACCTACCTCACCTTCTCACCTACCCCACCCTCTCACCTCCTCATCCGGCGCCATGGGTCCCCGTCCCCCTAGCCGCCGTAATAGCCGTCCCTCCGGCTAGGCGGCCACGGGGGCTCGGGCGAGGAGGGACGTGGCGACGGGGGTGCCCGGGCGACGGCGGCGGCAGCGGCGGAGGCGGTGGGCAACAAGGGCCAACCGGCGTCCTCTCGGTCCGGGGGGGGCGGGCTCGACCAGGTCCGCCTGCGCTCCAGGGGGTCGGCCAGGATCCCGGCGTACACCCGGTCGGTGCTGTTCCGGGGGTGGGCGGACACCGTTCTCCGCGCCCTGGCGAGGTTCTCGGCTCTGGTGCGCTCGGCGGTCTCGGCCTCGAGGGTGGTCGGCCAGAGCGACAGTCTTGGGCCCGGGTTTTGGGGTGGGGGGCGGACCGGTCGGAAGGGTGTCGAGACCGCACCCGCCACACCCGCCACAGTGGCGTCCATGGTCGTTGGCCTGGGTGGCGTGGGTGCACGTGCTCTGCCTCCAGCATTTGGGACTGTGGCTGGAGGTGGACGGATGGGTTGGTGGCGGGAGGGTGCCGAAGCCTCGCCTGCCGCAGTGGCGTCGGTGGTTTTCAACCTGAGCGGCCGCACCCAACAGTCCGCATCTGGGGCGAGGGCTGGAGTCCGACAGGTTGATGGGTGGGAGGGTGCCGAAGCCTCACCTGCCACATTGGGGTACCTTTGTGCAAGCAGGAGGGGTCGTAGCTGGTTGCGGTTGTCGGTAAATATGGCGGTCCCACGAGCTGATCGCCGGTGGGGGGTTGGGACGTGGACTGCACTGTTTCTACATCTGTCAGTTGCCACCGGCCTGGGTACCCTAACTTGGGTGTCACGTGGCACGATGGTTGCAGTCCTCGGGGCGGATGGTGAGGGCTGCGTTTGGACCTCAGCCTCCACCGCAGTGTCTATACGCGTGTCAGTAGCCAACGGCCCGAGTGCAAGTGCAAGTACTGGATCCCTATCCAGGGCGATGGTCGAGGGCTGATAGATGGGTTGCGGGGGGCCTTTGAGGGGCACAGCGTCGAATGCGGTGCTAGGAGTGGTGCCGCCATTCAGGTTCTTTTCCTCGTCGTCATTCTTCTGAGTTTGTCGCCATAGCTTGCGCCGCCGAATGACGAAGAACCAATGCGCGAGTAGCAACAATAGAAATAGGCCGGTTGCTGTGACCAAGAAAGCAATGAGGAAGGTCCGCGCGGCTACTCCCTGGGCCATGCTTTTGGCTTTGGGGTCGGGAGTTTTGGGTTGGCCCTCGGGGGACACGGCGTGGGACGACACGTCGCGCGACGACGCGACTTGGGCGGATGCAGTTTGGAAGTATGTCATGGCGTAAGAAGTCATAGAATATGAGTTACGGCGGTTTCAGGGAGCTCAATGGTTGTGGAATGTGAGGATGCAGACTCTGAAGGTAAGTTGGGTTGAGGATGTAAGAGTGCAGAATTCTCTGGGGAAGAGCCCAACGCGTGCTGGAAGATAAGCATCGGAGCTGGCAGAATTTTCCCAGAACATGTGACATGCCGTGCTCACTGCTCAGACGTCCTCCCAAGGCAACGCTCAAGGCAACTCTCAAGGCAACTATGGGACTAGACCCGCACCTACCTGACCACGACACAGGCGGATGAGTAAAGGAAGCATTCGTGATTTTGAGTCGTTGTCCTATAAGCAGAGACTTGGACACCATCAAGGGTTGAGCGAGCTCGGAGACGGTGTTGATAAGACGACAAGACGAACGAACGGAACACTGTCCCCCACCTTCAAACGATGGTCTGTGGGTTACAGGAGGAAGGACCTAGACAGCACTTGATCGACACCTCGACAAGACCGCTCCCGTAGCCGCCCCTCCATCTTGGCAATCCGCTCCCGGTTTGGTTCCTGCACCCAGATGGTGCCTGCCCCTAGGTAGTCGACCAGCCGGTGTCACGTGTGTGATTGATGGATCTGATGACTTCCCCGAGACTTGGAAACGACAGCTTGGCGGCTTGACAATGGAAGACCGAAGACCTGGGTGCAGCACGACCTTCACTCTCGAGCCCGCGTCACAGGTCAAAGCTACCAAGTGATAGAAACCCTCAAGGCACTGGTTGGTGCCCTTCTTCAAAGTGGGGGTCACTCGCTCACAGGAGTCACAGCGCACGCCGAAGGGTTTAAACCGAGAGTGATTTCAGGTGGGCGTTGCAAAACTCCTTCAGTAACAGGGGGCATGGCTAGCTTACACTATATAGGTCGGGTATAAATCTTAGCAAGAGGTAAACTACCTAGGAATAATTCAAAGGATGATTACGATGGCTGGGTGGGCAGTTGTGTCAATGGACTTGTAAGACATGCAGTCCATTTGTGCCTTTAAAATGTATTGCCGGCTGATCCCAGCTGTGGCAATTTAATGGCCAGCTGGTAGAACGATACCCGATCCACTTGGAGCTGAAGCACCTTCGGTCCTTTCCTTCCCATCACACCATCGGGACAATCCAGTTATCATTGAAGACTCGGTCTTCCCCGCCAAATCCGCCCAAACAAACAACTCTTCCCATATACCCCCATATCGACCAAAATGGCCACCATAGGCACACTCCAACGCCTCTCGGCAGCCTCGCTCTCCCAAACCCTCCTCGCGGCCCAAGAACGAGCCACATCCGGGGACCCCACCATCGCCATCATCGACGTGCGAGACGACGGTAACTACACCATTCCTTCACTGCCTACATCACCCCTCCAACCCCAACCCAAGCAAACACCACCACCCCAACCCCCAACCACCCACCCAAAGTCCCAAAATCCCAAACCCCCAAAGGACCCAAACTAACCACCCCCCCCTCCTCCCCCCCACCCCCCCACCAAACAGACTACATCGGCGGACACATCAAAGGCTCGCTCAACATCCCGTCGCGCACCCTCGACGCCATGCTCCCGACCCTCGTCCGCCAGCTGCAGAACAAGCAGACCGTGGTCTTCCACTGCGCCCTGTCGCAGCAGCGGGGGCCGGCGGCCGCGCTGCGGTATCTTCGCGAGCGGGAGAGGGTGGTGGGTGATGCTGCTGCTGCGGCGGAGGGGAAGGGTGAGGGGGGGAAGGAGCAGAAGGTGTTCGTGTTGGATCGGGGGTTTGTCGGGTGGCAGGAGGTGTATGGGGAGGATGAGCGGTTGACGGAGGGGTATCGGAAGGAGTTGTGGGAGGATGGGTATTGGGGGTGAGGTTGGGGGTTGGAGGTGGACTGTTTAATTACGTTTAGAGATGATGCGGAAACACACCTCAGACTTTGCTATGATTCTAGTAAGCCTTGAATTGCTGTACAGAGTGACACTTGACGAAAGGGAAATTAAGACTGCCGCAGGCAGTGGCTTGACATTGAAAATGTCAACAGCAACTTCCGAGTTTGATTCGACTAAGCGAGGGTCTCTGGTCACATACACAATCAAGGTCACATGCTGGGAATCATAAAACGAAGATGAGGCCAAGAGCAATGTTGGGACGACTCAGAGGTCGTGATTGAATTAAAATTATCTGCGCGCCAGCCCCCATCATAAAAAACATGATCATCTTCCATCTAAAGCTTGGTATATGTATCTCTGCACTCGGGTATCCATCCCCTTGTCCATCCTGATCCACCAAATGTCGAGCTTAGAGGACGACGGCAACGACGCCAATGAAGGCAGCGGCGGCAACAGCAAGCCCAGCAACGCCAGTGTTGCGGTGACCAGCGTTCTCATCCTTGTCACTGTCGCTGTCGGAGCCGCCCGAGGTGTCGTCGTTGGCCGGGCCGTCGCTGCTGCCGCCGCTGTTGCTGCTGTCGGTGCCGCCGGTGCAGCTGGGCAGCTGGATGTCGTTGGTGAGGCTGGCCATGTCCGGGCACTTGGACAGGGCCGAGTTGATGTTGGCGCTGTTGGCGGCGGCCCACGAGGACCCCGCGCTCTGGAAGCTCGAGACGGCCGACTGCAGCGACGCCGGGTACGTCATACTGCAGAAGTCGGTCTGCGTCTGCGTCATGTAGAAGGACTGCAGCTCGGGGGGAGCGGTGGGGATCCCCTTGTAGGCCGACGAGATGGCCGAGGCGCACTCGGCGTAGTCCTCGACCTGACGCTCCTGCACGTTGTTGGGCAGGGCGCTGACGGCGACGGCGCCGGTGAGGGCGATGAGAAGGGTTTGGGAGAGCATTTTGGCGGTTGGTTTTAAGGGTTCGGTTTAGCTTGGTTTGAGCTGAGTGTTGTAAAGGAGCGTGGGTATTGAAGGAGTGACGGTGTTGTGAGGATGGGGAAAAAAGGGGCTCGGAAAGTCGACAGGAGAGAAGCAAGACTTTAAGTACTTCCTTTTCCATAACTCGCTCTTTTCAGGGACCACCACAACGGTTTTCTGCTCATGACTAGCCACACCCTGCCTGGGCTTAGTCCCGCCCAGATTTCCATCTTTGGGTTATGATTCGGGGCACCCCGAGACGCGATCTGCCTACCAAGCCAGTGGGTAAGGATTCTTTGCCCATCCCGCTCGCGACCGCAAAGTTGATGACCCGAACGCTTTTCCAGATCGAGGTTAATGCTCGTCAATGATAGGCTGGAAGCCTCGACGTGGGCTGGGGTGCTGGGATGTCCTGATCAGCTCAAACTTTGGCTCCTCAGCCCAGGTGGACTTCAGGGAAATGAGCCGCTTGGCGGATTTCGCAGTCGTGCCTATTTTGGGTGATTTGGAACTGCGCCACATCGAGATTCGATGTGAATGGATTGCTGTTGTTCAGCTGTGTTCTTGGCTTATATGCATCTTGAATCTTCCTATGGCAGTGTACACTCTGTCTATCACGGCGACACCGTCATGGCTGATCAAAACCTTTGGATTTCTAGTTCACTAACTGCGTCAAGGACAGACTTCGTGATTCTTTCCTTTTTCCGGAGGCAGCGAGCCGCCCCCAGTCTTCACTGCCGGGGTCGATCGAGGTGGAAATAAGCTTCCTCAGGGGAATCCTGGATCCGCCCCTCTCTACTGTCGATCAATGGCAGGCCAACTGTCAGATTCGGCCTATTTCACGCCGTCGCCCAGAGCACGGTTCAGAAAATCAGCCTGTGCTTCCTCGAAACGTGACACGAGACCATCACAATCTCAATTCCCCAGACGCGTCGACCAATAAAACCGATCATGGATGGAGAAAAGAACCTTCACATTCACATTTTTGTCTCTCATTTTCTGAGCCGCTATCACTGCATTGAGTGCCTGACAAGGGGGGGTTGGGGGATGTTTCCCCTGGTGGTGGTCCGTTGTCTCGCACAACCCGCGACGCGATGACATGCGCTTTTTTTTCCCTCCTCACCAGATAGTCACATGACCCCAGCTCTCTTTGCCTCGCCTTGGTGGGAAGCAGGCAGTGCGAGTGTGGAAAATGCTCCAGGAGGGTTTGGAACATGGTCGATGGGGCAAACGTCCGGCGTTGTTGGTGTTGGTGGCAGCTTCGTAAACAGCAGGGGAATGGCATTACAAAGACCACGGTCGTAGTTACAGTCCCAAGCATGGGCCGGCCAGGTCGCCATGGTTCAAACCAAAGACCGCCGCTGTGCTACACATTACAGTCACATCTAAACAGGCTGGTCTCAACGCGAGGCCGTTTCAAAAATGGCCATTTGGTCAGTTGGTTGACTTCAAGTATTATGTGGCGACACAGCATGATAAAATGCGTTGTCCAAGGTTGGAAAAGGGGGCCACTGTGCCCCGTTTCAGACGCAACATCCGGCCAACAGCTGGGCTACTTGTGTCTATCTCGCCATGTTATTGAGTTGGCGGCGGCGGCCATTTGTCCATGGCCAGTCTTCCGCCGCTGCCCTGCATCAACCCAAACTAACGCCCTTGGCCCACCTCCGACAGCTGAATCCGTGTCTTTTGATTTCTAACATTTGTTCTGCAAGGGGTGCGGAATTCGAGGCCCGCTGGTGACTTCGATCCGTTTCAGCTTCAGCGTCAGACCTTTCGGTTATTTCTTTGCTCACAGTTTCCGTTCATCAGATGGTCCCTCGCCAACGGCAGGATACTTGTCAGATAGGTAGGTAGTCATCAAGTACTTATGAATCTACCTATGGAGTCAATTCTACACGAATGGCTTCTATCCCGTTCCAGTCTCTGATGTGTGAGCGTGTGGTGGGGAGAATTCTCGTGAATTTGAGGCCCGGTGAGAAGCAAATCTTAGCCTAAGGGGAGATGTAATCAATCTAGCAATTTTCCAGTGGCGAGCAAATGGTAGTCGCCCTTCAGCGTGTTCTGCTTCGGCCTCCGCCATTCAACCAACTTTTTCCCTTGCGCCAGAGCTTTGGAAAGGTTCATGGGCGTCCAGGTCTCTACCGTTCTGTCGGCTCCAGTGCTGATCGTAAACTCTCCAGTTGGTATTTCCAGAATTGGCCAGTCAATGTACTCAGGCGCGTCCGTGTAAACGGTGACCTGCTTCCCTTCCGCCCGCGTCTTCAACCACGCGTTCAGGAGCGCACGGTACTCGGCAACGGGGTGGTCGAGTGTGATGTCCGGATGCTGTACCCACTCGATATCTTGTATCAAAGACACATCGAGCTTCTCCCAGTCCTCTTCCCGGAAATGGAAGTCGCGCGTGATCATCTCGTAGATGGTGAAGACGACGGCTCTCACGTCATCCCGAATGTCCCTAACCTCAGGGTTAGTCGTAGATTTGAGAGCCAAGGGGGAAGATGAGGAGGTTGGCTTGACATACCAGTATGATAAGAAGAGGGGACCTCGACGACGGCCAATCTGGGCCGACCAGTCGAAATCAAATAGCATGATATTGTCCGTGGATTCGTCGACCAGCAGATTGCGTGGAACGATGTCTTGGTGGGCAATGCCGTATCGCAAATTCAGGTCGTCGACCAAGGCCATGAGTTGTTTGCACCACTTGAGCTTGAAGGTGCGGGACACATTGTCTTCGAGGGTGCCACCAGGGATGAAGATGGTTGTGAACCCCACGACACCGCCTCGCACTTCGTCGAGCACAAGGCGATCAATGGGGACGATGTTGGGATGATGGGACAGGCGCAGCCAAAGATTCATCTCATCCCATATCTTCCCCACGAATTGAATATTCCAGTAGTACTTGAAGACGGCCGTTTTGGTCACGGACGCCTCCCTGTCGTCGGATTCGGCCTGATACGAGACCAGGTCGACATTTCCAATGAACCGGTCCAGCTCTCGCAGTTCTGAACGGAGGATGACTTGCACGCCCGCTGGTCGTTCGACAAGATCTGAAGGAGGGTAGTACATGGAAGGGGTATTGTCATGAACAGGGTCGCTCGAAAGCGAGATCAAATTGCCATCAAGCCCTACGTGAATCAGGGTTACGTCCGGGCCGAGGTTGTCGACGTATTTCTTCAAATGCTCAAAAGCCACGTCTTCCGAGTCTTGTTCTTCGTCCATCCTGACGGTGATGAGGCGCCGCTGGTCAGTTTCCGAAAATCTCCACTCGCTCACCCCCTCCTCAATGCTGCCTCCCTCACACCACAGCTTATAATCCTCCGGGATTGGCATTGCCGAGTGTGATTAGCTCGGCTGAATCTTGAGCAGGCTATCTTGATTCTTGAGATATTTGGCGTATGTGCTGCGTCCGTGGGCCGCCGGGAAAGCTTGCGGGGTGGGTTGGGTTGGGACGTTGGTTCTGGGAAGATATTGGAGAGGAGGATAAGAGCACCGACGTGAGGAGGTAAAGTCGTGTTGTTGGTTCGGGCGTTCGAGACGACTGAAGGCGGCCTCGCATGCAGGCGCCAGTGGGCCAAATGCTGTTGGTTGCCAGCGTCACATCCGGCACACCAACGAGGTGAAGCAAAAATAGCCAAGGGTGTGTGGGCATGCTGCCGCGGGCCTGCATCGGAAACGTCAGGGGTTATCGTTACACGAACAAGAGAGGCCATGTTCACAATGTGTATACCTAGGTAGAGAGGTACATACATCGCTAATGCCATTTTAACAACAGAGCTAGCTTAAATGTCGATCCCTTAACTTAATGGGGCAACATGACCCATCAAAATTGATATAAATTAATACCCATTCCTGGCCTGGGCTGGACAAACGAGGTACTGAATTCCGCCACGCCTCTCTATTGCTGAAGGCGGCCTCGTGGGAAGGGCGTAGGGTTATGTGGTTTAAACAATCGTTCGCCCAATGGCCCCAACTCGGCGTTGCCGACTGCGTACCGGAACTGGGCTTGGCCGTTCATCAAACGATGGACCCAAACTCTCTGGATACCTCCGGGTCACCGTCCGCATAGGCCAGTGGCCCAGTGACCCCAGTCTAGCTCATGTCTAGCACTGTGAGCTCATTGGAGTAACACTTGCGTTTTACTCGGGCAGCCCATGGCCAAATGAACCGCGCCATAGTGGTAGCTGTGCCATGCCTGTTGGTGACGGTGCAGTGGTTTTGGGTGGATATAGCCCGGGGACAGCGAGTCTCTCTCAATCCCATTTTCTTTCCCAAACAACTTTCTTTCAGTCACCATTTGCGAATCCAGACTGACAACTACACCCCCGTTTTCCCACCCTGTTATTTGTTTACTGTTTCGTTGCTGTCCCCACCGTCGGTGGTGTCTCAGCACGCGCTGCAATGGACCATATTTACCAATACCCCACCGTCATCCATAAGCAGGTGTTGGAAGACCAACAGCCACGATTTCAAAGTTATTGCACATATGATGAGAGCTTACAACAATAATTTGAGGTGCTCATAAGCCATTCAGAAGTGATTAATTGATCTCTGGTTCTATCTTTTTCTCCTCTCAGAGCTCTTGAGAGCAGGTGGCTTTATCCTAAATCTCTCCTTTGTCTCCTTAAGTTAACCCGTGGTTATCCGGATCTTTGTGGTGCCAGATGCCATGAATCCGTTTCCGGTACCTGTCCGTTTCCGGGTGTCATGACCGTTTCCGGTGCCATGACTTTCCAACAGCAGGACATCGGCTCTAAAAAGATCCAAGTTCTCGTCTCCCATGAAAGCAACCCAAACTCCTGCACCTGCGGTTGGTACATCTGGAAGAAGATATGCGGCTGTTCCCTTCTCAAGGATGATTTCAAATGCGGTGGGCGGAAGTCCACAACCGGAAGATCAGCATTCTGCCGGACTCCTGCACCGATAAACCAAGTAACACAGTTCGTGGTCAACGAGCCATGCCGACAGCCGGCACAGCACGTAGCACCTCTCATGTAAGTCCGCTTTTTAACCTCCCCACCCCCACACACACTCACCACCCCTTCTCTACCCCCCCGCGCCTAAAAGACTAACCCCACCAAACAGCATCCCCGACGACCTGTTCCAGTTCGACTTCGCCGCCGCCGCCGCTGTCGGGCCAAGCCGGCAACACAGCGTGGCCCGCTCGATGTCCCCCGCCGCCGCCAGCCCCAGCCACGGCCACGGCCACGGTCCCAGCTCCGGCAGGTCTGGCGCCGCCATCACCGGCTCTGCTGGCCGCGGGTCGTCGACGTCCCAGCAGCCTATGAGACAGCTGAGTGGGCAATCGCCGGCGAGGAGGGGAGCGACCGCCACGCCGTCGCCGTCGGGGGCTGGGGGTTACCGTGGGCAGGGCGGGCATGGAGGGACTAACTAGGTGGGAGTGGGGATGACTTGGCCGGTGGTTTGGGAGAGGGTGTGGGTGGTGGTGGTGGTGATGGTTGGTTGCGTTTGGATCTGTTTGATTTCTATTTCCTTCTTGGCGCCCGGTTGTTGTAATGGTTATCAGTGTTAGAATTGACGTGTGTTTCTTTCCCATGGGGTTCTCAAGAACCCAAAGTTTGGAAGATTGATGAGAGTTGGGCAGGAATCTGAGAGATTTTGGCTCATTATTCCCTTGAGAGCCTCGGCTGTAATATAGTATAACAAAGAGCAGAAACGCCAGGAGTTGATACGGGATACCCGCTTTCTTGCTCCTTGCTCTGCCCCTTCTGGTTGAAGGTCCTCGACGATCATGTCCTCGAGCGGTATTGATCCCTTCCAGTGCCTTGATCACCGGTCTGCCCCTCACAAACCGCACGCAGCTCGGCAAGCCACGTTTCTCGTTGCCGCCGCTTCATCTTCACCACCTCGTCCGTATCCCTAGACCAGAACTGAGACAGCAGCTTGTCCTGCTTTGGTGACAACGGGGTGCTAAAGTGGTACCGCGGTCGAATGTGCTGCTCGAAGAGGTTGTACATGGCATTTACGGAGTCGAGGCACCAGAAGAACCAGTTAGACCCAGAAGCCCAGGTGGATTGCAAGGTGTGGGAAAGTAGAGCATGCTGGTTCCCTTCACCCGCCGCGACGAGCTTCTCTTCCTCCTCCCCGAGCAGCGATAGAAATTCTTCCTTCGCCTCGGTGTATTCCTTCAGCGCTTGTTCATCCTCCGGATCGCCAACCTCGTCGATCCCCTTGGATGTGATCCAGTAAGGAACATCGATCATCTCAAGAGGGCGACAACAGATCCACTCGAGGTCCACGACGGCAGTGATGTTCCAATCGTCGTCTACGAACAGGTTGCTCTGGTGGAAGTCGGTGAACTGCAGCGCGAACGGCTGCGAGCGCGGCCCGAGGTAGTGATGGGAAATCATCCGCAGCAGCCCGTGGACGGCGAGTTGGTAGTGACAATCCGTGTCGTCCCTAACGGCGTTCGGCTGGGCCAGTAGACGGCGGTCGTGTTGGGTCAGCAGGTCTGAAATGTACGGCTCCGCGCATGGATACGTCTGGTCCCTCGCCATGACGCGGGACGCGCCGCTGTTCTCCAGGACCATGGTGCTGCAAGACAGAGGTCTGTTTGAAAGAGAGACGGTGCCGTCGTCGCGGAATGTGAGCGAGCCGATGCGGGCCTGCGGGATGCGTGCAACGGAAAGGATGATGCGTGCCAGGCCCCGAAAAAGGTTCCGCCGCCTGACTGGATCGTGGCGTTTGGCGTCCCACGTCTCGGACAACATTCGGCCCTGTGTAGGTTCGATGTATTCGAGGAGGAGATACCCGTGCTGGAGGGCGGAGGGAGCTAGCAGGTCGCGAAAACGGACGTAAGGCGAGGGGGGCGGCAGATTGAGGAGTGTGCAGGCACGACGGAGGATGGACCATGCCCACTGATGGTAGAAAGGCCGCGAGTTTATATGGGTAAACTATCCGAGCCCGCACGAGTCACTCAAGGATGAAAAAGGGAGCCCAAAGGAGAGCGTTTCGTATCATGACCTACGTTTGAACCGCCGGGGAAGCCAAAGCCTAAGAGGTTGGGGATCGGAATTTCGGGGCAGTTCTCCTGCATCCACACATAGGCTGCAACTTCGCACCGCATTTTCTCATCGACGGTCCCAGGATAGCGGTCCTCAGCGAGCTTGTGTGGCAACGAACACCGCATCATCACCGTGTATGGTGCGTGACTGGGCGAGTGACGGACACGAATGGGAATGCAGAGGTTAAAACTGCCGGTAATCCAGCTGTCGGGCGGCCGGACGGAGACAACGTCGGGCTCTGAGGTCCCGATCCCAGACCCCATCACATCCCCAATACTGGTCCCGGATTTTCGCGGCAGATCATAGTTAGTGCGATTGCGGCTTCGGAGGCCGAGGTGCTGAGAGACTGTCGCGGCGATGGCCAATCGTTGGGGGCGTTGCCAAAAGTGCGAGCGCAGTTCGCGGGTCGCGGCCTTCCACCGCATCTCTTGCAAAACATCATCCTCGCCTTGTGCGGCGGCCTCGTAAGTGAGTGACACGCTTTCAGCCATGCAGGGTGCGTCTCTGCGGGGAAGATAAAATCACAAAATCAAGAGAATGCCGAGTATCACGACGGGAGTTTTGGTGCGGCAGGCGCGTGAGGCGGTACGGGCGGTTACCTAGCACTCTCTGGCCAAAAAAAGCCGAACTCCAAGTGGAGGTGCCGTCGAAACTTGACTCGAGGTAGGTAGAGGAACGAAGAGAAAACCATTCGAAAGCCCAAGATCTACTTTTTATTTGATTCAGTTTGTTTTGTTTAATTTATTTTACTCGGTTTCCTTTGCCTCTTTTTTCTTCTTTTTTTCTTTCTCTTTTTTTTTTCTTGATTTCTTGCTTCCCTTTTAAGTTCGGCTTCTTTTGGCCAGAGAGTGCCAGGCAGGCACGTTATGGACATTTACAGGGGGGAAGTGGAGACCGCCGCGCTGTCACGTGATTAGATTTGGACCAATTCCGGTCTAAGTTTTTCGTGCACGGAAGTTACAACAATCTTTTCCTCATTTCTCGCTTGAGATTCAAAAAGATTGGAAGCGACAGCTGTGAGTCCGTGACGGCCGGGCACATTGACAGACCGGCGTCCACGGCCAACACCCCTCACTTCTCCACGATGCGGCTCAACTGTTGCCGATCCCTAATTCCCTACCGTCCCCGGTCGAGCGATCATGAACCCTTCAAGGCGAGGTGCAGGCAAACTTAGGCAGTCATCTGCAGAATGACTCCAAGTTTCCAACAAGTCCACTCCTACGCGCCGGCCCGCACCTAGCAAATAAAGTCCCCACGGTGCGGCTCGGCCGACATGGGGCAAGATCATCATGACATGAGCTGTGACGAACCTACTTCAGGATCCTATCCTGTTAGGGTTCAGCTTCGTTGAAGGTAATCTCTCGAGGATGCTTAGGTTCGGTGCAGCCAAAGGGTGCACAACAATAGGCTTGTCTCAACAGTAGGCTTGCGAGCTTGTAGCGAACTGTAGTTGTGATTGCTAACTGGAGAACTCCCAGAGCTCTCCAGAACGAGTGACTATATACTTGTCTATCTACCGTTGCTCATGATGCTCAAGGGTCTTGGCCCTGAGCACTCTGAGCACCGCGGTCCTTGCCCATTCATTGGTTACGTGTTTCCCCTTAATGATTGGTTCGAGGTATTGCCAGCGTACCCCGCCGGCCGGCTGCATGCGGCCATATCCGTGACATGAGCCTCCATCAGAAGCGAGTCAAGGTCAAGCTAGGTAGATCGGGCTAGGGTGATTGGGTGTTGAACGACCTCCGCCTGGTCTACTATGTATAGGTACCTGACTTTGTCACAACCGTCCACTCGGAAGTTTGGCCCACGTTCCAAAACATGCCATTGACTGGTACTGTAGCCACTCGGAGAGCGTGGTATTAAGGCCTCCTCATCACCTTAGTCACAGCGTTCCGACGATTGGATCCTCCCCCACGGCGGGCCAGGCTGCCCTCCGGTTTCCGTTCCCGAGAGTAGGCCTGTGTCATCTTCTCGTTACGCAATCTGCGCAGAGCCGCAAACATCCCGTCTCATTGATTTTTATGCAAGACGGTCCAATCCACGCCATGGGGTTGTATGAGACCTTTGCGAGCCAATGGTGCTCCCAGTGGGTTGTCGGGGCAGGTCCCAGATTGGTCGGCCCGGATGCGAGGGAGGCCAGATGACCCTGATTTCCCCAATCAAATATACAGAACTTATCTGCACCTCTTTAGCCCCGTCACTTGCACTTTTTAGTGGAACTCTTGTTCCTTGTCAGGATTGAGGCTCTGCGGCATTGCACGGTGCCGGAGCCGATGATGGCAGAGATTGGTAGCTGTGTAGGGCCGACTTGGTGAAGATGAGGCTCTGCGGTGGATGGATATTTAATCAGTGGTAATTCAGGGAGAAACAGACCCGGTTGAGAGCATGAAATTCATCACCCAGCGCTTTTCTCAGTCCTTGTGCGAGCTTCCAAGGATTTAGTCGCAGCCCCTAGTTGGCAATCAACACTTACACAGAAACCACACCTTTAACCCTAACCCCTGCCCTCTCCTGAATTCCACCCCTGAATCCGCATCAATCATGGCCAACAGCTTCTACTCCAGCGACCCTGCTGAAGAGGCCGTGGATGAAGTCGCTAGACCCGATATCGAGTGGATCCCGTCGATGAAGACGTATCAAGACCGGGTTCAACATCTCCAGGCTCTCTATCCCAACCGTCGCACCACTGTCCCCTACGGATGGCCCGCCCAAATCAACACAGCCCGAGCCTGGACTGGTTCCGACTTCAACGATGAACACGACTATATTATCCACCTTGGTCCTGAGGACATTGCTGAGATTGAGTTTGGGCTTAGTCACTTCAAGAGTAAGTCCTTCGCATTTCTTTGTGCCCTGTAGTTCACATACCGCGGACATGGCTGACTCGCAACCATCAGGTTATGACGGCCTCGGCCCAGATGACGTTAACCACAACACTTTCCCACTCCCGAGCCTATGTAGCCGACTCGTCGAGGCCTCGCAGATTATCCACGATGGCCGGGGGTTTGTCGTGCTCCGTGGCCTTGAGCCAGACAGGTACACGTCGTTTGACAACATCCTCATCTACCTCGGCATCACAAGCTACATTGCCGAGAAGCGTGGGATGCAGGACTTTGATGGGCGGATGATTCGTGCGCTTGCATACTTCCATTATCCCCCCATCGGTCGCTAACACCGTCCAGTCCACATCCAAGCCGTCGCCGAAGACGTCAAGAAGCACGGCGCCATGCCCAACTCGCCCTATGTTGCTCGCGCCCAGGTAATTAAACTCGTCACTAGAGGTAGAAATAACTCGCCGCTCTAGCTAACACACACCGTTGTCCGATGCACAGCCCTTCCACACCGACCTGTGTGACGTCCTTGGCATGTACGCTCTGAATGTAGCCGCCTACGGGGGCGAGTCCTACCTGGCCTCGTCGGCCACGATATACAACGAACTGGCCCGCGCCCGCCCGGATATTATTGAAGTCCTGGCCAAGGACGATTGGATCTTTGACGAGTATGTCTCCTCCCTTCTGTCCCCCCGCACCTCGCAAATCTCCATCCACAGCCACACATACTAACCCACCACCCCCCACAGATTCTGGCAAGGCCAATACCACACGCGCCCCCTGCTCTACAACTTCGAAACCCACGGCCCCGGCTTCCAATTCTCACGCCGCCCCCTCACGGGCTCGCACTTCTCCCCGCACCACCCTTCCGTCCCCGCCATGACCGAACTCCAAGCCGAGGCCCTCGACACCGTGTACTTCCTGGCCAAGCATCACGCGGTGGAGGTCCGACTGCAGCCGGGAGACATGCTGCTGTTCAACAACTTCGCCATGCTGCACGCGCGCAGCGGCTTCACGGACGATGCGTCCGAGGGCCGCCAGCGCCATATGCTGAGGCTGTGGCTGCGCAATGAGCAGCGCATGTGGAAGACGCCGCGGGAGTTGGAACGGATTAGCTGGGAGTGTTATGGCGATCATGAGTGGAGGCAGAACAGTGTGTGGGATATTGAGGCGAGTCCGCCCGAGTTGAGGGTTAAGCATCGGCGCGCGAGTTGTGCTTGAGGTTTGAGGGGTGGTCTGTCTTGGTTTCTTTGGTTCGCGTGTGATCTAGCAGTTTGTCTCGCCTTTTTCATTTTGTCTCTATTTTCCTTTTTGCCTTTGGGAAGAGGGAACTGCTTGGTCATTTAGCTCCTTTTCTTAGGGGTTTGATGCTCTTTGATTCCTAGGTACCTATCGAAGTGCGTGTGGTTCAGGAGTTCAAGTCTTTCTCAGTCTGTCACTTCCAACATAGGTACATAAATACGGTATTGAAGGCAACGGGCAACCCTACCCTCCTTCCGCATTCAGTTGTGCATTAAAATGTATTGAGGAAGGAGGAACCTACCTAGGTCCCTGGCCCCGCAATCCATCCTCAGACCTTCTGTTCGTTCCAACTTCTAACCCGTTCTCCCACACGACCCCATGAAACCCTCCACTCGCACTCAGACTACAGTACACCCAATCCAAATACAACCTAAGCAAATATCATTTTAGGCTTCCCACCATGACTACCATATCCGCGGAGCCGCCGGCGGCAACTCGGTTTTTCGGGACGCCCGAGCTCATAGTGGCCTTGGCAGAGCATTGTTACTACCCGTGCAACGGGATTAACCCAACCTTGGCCAACCTTCGACTGGTGAACCGAACATGCTACTTCGCAGCAACGCCAATTTTCTGTATGGAGCAGCGCATTTATGTATCAATCGCCAGCGCCCGGGTGGGACGGAATCTCAACCCGAGGCCCGACCTCGTCAGGCACGTTTTCCTTGTCCACTATATGGATACCCAGGCGAGGCTCAGGGACATGATTGCCCAGATGCCGCTGTTGGAAAGCTTTGTGTGCGTCCGTCTCTGTATTTGTACCTTGTACAGATATGCCAGCCCGTAACAAAGCCAGCTAACAATTACTCCCGCGTAGATACAACGGCGGTGAACCGGTGATGCCGTTTATCCTCGACACGCTGAAAGCTTCATGCCCGCGCCTCAAGGTTCTGAATATGTTCTTTGATCCTGCCAACATAAAAACACCAAGCCCTGAACTTAATTTTCACGGGTTCAGAGGCCTCCACGAGCTGGTGCTTACCCACCTTCCATATGACCCTTCCGGGGGTCCGTCCGGGGATCGGACCGACCGCCACTGGTGGATTCCACGTCTTGCTCGGCTCCTAGTCGACTCCCAAGGACTCAGAAAGCTAAGCCTGGGCTTCGACCCGCCGGGTTCTATCATACCGGGCGGCTTACGCAGGCAGATACTCGACGAGCTCTGCTCCCTCTACACACAGGCCGGAGGCTCACCCCTACGGCTCACATCCCTCTCGCTTTCTGACGCCCTCATCCCCTCCGGAGTCAGCCCGCTCAACGACCTCGTCGACCTGGCCCACCTCAACGACGTCTACATATCTAACCACTTCCTCCCCGTCTTCAGCGACGACCCAACCCAAAGAGTCGCCTAGGAGGCCTTCGCGCCGCCGCACGCCCCCAACCTACGCTACCTGCGCACCGACCAGTACCGCCACGATCTGCACGAGCACCTCTGCAGCATCGCCGACCCGGCCTTCACCCGCCGCCTGGGCCTCGCCTACACGCACGCGCAGCGCACAGCCCCGGGGCTCGACACGTCGGCGCTCCTCCGCCCCAGCGCCCGCCACCCCACCACTCTCCCTCTGGCGCTGCGCATGCTGGACCTCTGCATCGGCCCCTTCGACCTGGTATACCCCAGCGGCATCGACACCGGCACCGGCGCTGGCACGGTAACCGTCTCCGCCCCGGAGACGCTCGAGAACCTGGTGCGCACGTGCGCGGACACGCTTGAGGGGCTCGGGGTGAACATGTTTTGCAACCGGTTGGCCCCGCTCACGGAGGAGTGGAAGGAGGGCCGGCTGCAGCTGCTGGAGGGCGCGGTGCGGCGACTGTGGCGGCTGGAGCAGCTTAGCGTCGAGGAACCGACACGGCACGGCTGGGACGTTTGCAAGCTGAGTAGGCCCGAGCTGGTGGCCATGGCGAAGCGGATCGCGGCGGCGGCGGGACCGCCGTTGCGGTATTTGAGTATTGGACGCGTGTTTATGCGGGTTCGGTTTCAGCGTGATGATAATGATGGAACGGGCGGGGGTGGTTTCGTTCCTATGCTGGAGTTCCTGGAGTCGCCGGAGACAAACCCCTACCCCTATCTTCCGCCGCTGGAGGTGGAACACGTCGAGTTGTGGAAAAATACCCTTGTCAATGCCGTTGGTATTGACAGATTGGGTCTACGATACGGCAGAGGTACGGTAATGTGGGCTGTAGCTCAAAGCTAATGCTGTCCTCCCTTTATTGTGTATATATACTTTCCCACAACACACACCGGAGGCGGAGGCCTACAATGTCCGGGTACTTTACTGCCGCTAGATTATAATAATACGTCTATCTCCAGCGTCTTGCCTTATCCCCTGGTCGTGTAGTTTCCCTTGGGCCATTTTGGTCCGTTCTCCCTTAACTCCATTCCTCCTTCGACTTTTTACCCGTCGCCCCCTCAACGCCTGATTTGCATCACACATCCACCGTTGGATCCATCAAAGCCAAATCTTGCCATCCCCAATCCAAAGATAGATTCCAACCATGCAGCATGATGAGACGGTACCATACAACAGAGAAATGACTGAGCTTAACCAACATACGCCTGTGACTTCCCAAAGATCCCAAACTCCTACCCGAAGCCAAGGGTACCCATCCCTAAACACCGGACCAAGATTAACAATAAGCAAATCTGCGTTGCCGCAAGACCTCTCTTTTCTATTCCTCAGATTTCACCCCCAGCTGACTTTCCTTTTCTGCTTCCGTCTCGCTTTCATCGAGCTCTTCCACGACGTGTACGGGCGAGGTATCAAAACTTTCGGTATACAGTTGGCCGGTCCAATACAACGTCCTTTCGTACTTGTGCGATTTCCTGAAACGGAGGACATCTGGTTCTGCGCGCCGAAGGTCAGTTCGAACGGCCGGAAATAAAAGTAATGTCAGGGTAGCGGCTGGGAGAGCATACCTCTTGCCCTGATCATGGCCTGGGTCTTTTGCATGAGCTCAACCTGGCTCTGATCGAGTTTGGCCATGGCCGCCAGGCTGGGTGACGTCCAATCCATTTTCAACGGCACGGATCCGTTACATGCAAAGTGGAAGCGGGCGAGAATGGACTTGGCTGTGTGAAAAGCGCCTTCGAGGAATTTGGTGTTGGAATATTTGCCCTGCCAAAGCTAGGTTAGCGATACATCCAATCTCGAATTGCGATTACCGCCACTCACCGGCATTGTGTGTGTCTTGGCGTGGTCGACAGAGTGCTTCGCTAGCCGCTCGATGTGGTTGGTTAAGATGAAGGCAGAGAGGTAAATCTCCCACCAAGACTCGCGCTTGGCAGGGGTGATGAGGCTCTCGAATTTGTCGATAAGCCTCTTGCGTAAGGGCGTGAGGATATTCTTGATAACGATTTGGTCTAGCTGGGTGTCCATGATGGGCGGGATCGGAATTCTCCCCTTGTGAGGACTTGTAGCATCTGTCACCGGCGAGACGCCAAGGGTGTCGGGTCCGCACATCTCCCAGGGAATCTCGATCATTCGTGAAATGGCCCAAAGGTCGAGAGAGTCGGCAACTAGAGATTTCTAGGCGAGTTAGTAGAGGAACATGAGTTTAACATCACAGTACTTACTGGATTTCGTTGAGCATATTCCATGCCAGCGGAAATGGTCATCGACACCAGCTCATCGTCAGTTTCGAGGTACGCCCATTTGGCTGAGCCGATGTACTGGCATATATGGCGGTGTATCTTTTCCAGGTTTGTGAGGCAGTAAAGCGGCATGCCTAGCTCATGTAATTCTCCTGTGCGATCCGTCCACTTGTAAGAGATGACATCACCGGGTGATGGCACAAACTCGGAGGCGTAAACTGTTAACTGATGGGATCCGATGCGTTGCGTGAGCTTCAACATCCTCGCGGGGACATTTGGCTTGGACAGGTCTCCGAGGTCGGTTGAATCTCTCAGTCGTTCGGTGAAGAAGGGCTCGTTTGGTGCCGGGCCTTGAAGCTTGTTAGTGTTTTGAAGCACGATAGAAGCCATGGTACTACAATGGTTGAGGTGCAGAAGACCCGAGGGGAGAACAGGCGGCCGCAGGGAGATGACTGTAGAAATGATAACTCACCCGACCGGAAAAAGAGAATTTCTGCTAAGGTATTCTTGAAACAAGGGTGTCGAGGGGCGTTCTTGTAAACCCTGTGCTCTGTACAAAGAGTACAACTAACATAAGGGCTCTCCTTTTGGGCCAGATCGCACTGAGGGATGGGTTAGCGCCCGTCGTTTGAGGCCTGAAGTTGGGGACAAGTACCTGTCTTTTGGATCTCTTGCATCTTGGGCAAACCCCTTTGCGCCTAGCTAGAGCTGTCCGTTGGCGCTTCTCCTCGTTAAAGGGAGCCCTCGTCTTGGACCGGTTCCCGAACGTCATCATGGTCCCCTTGACTTCTCCGAGGTCATCGCGCACCGGTACTTGGCGAAGAGTTTGGGAAGCCATTCCCTGGGGTGCAACTTCTTCCGGGGCTGGCCTTTTCCTCGACGACTTTGCTTCCGTGTTGCTGGGGGGTTCATACTGAACAATTGCCAAGGGCGTCGACGGGGTTTTCGCTCGGCGTGTTGGCCGGCGTTTCGCTGGCGGAGAGAAAACCGGAGCGGTAAAATTCGGGGTTGTGGTATCTGTGGATACTGTCGAATTGGATCGCTCGTAATGGCCACCAGCGGTGCTGTCGACGAAGGGGTTAAGCCACGGGGAAGTATGGCCCACGTTCAAGGACCCAAAGGCCCCATCATGAGGGGCGGGATTGAACGGATGGAATGCGTCGGTGAGGTTGGGAGGAGAGAGGGAATATAAAGAATTCCCGTCGGACAGTTGACTCGGCCCCGGAGTAGCAGGCGGAATAAACGCAGCAAAGAATTCTGTCGGAAGGGGTAGTGCCGGGTTGAACGGGGGTTGGGGCATGTCCAAGGCCGGAAGCGATCCAATATTAGCCGGGCCCTCCGAGTTCGCGGGCAAGGAAGGCCAGTCTGCGGCACTGACGGAGCCGGCGGGGTGGAACCCGTCCGGCGCGGACGAAACGGGGGTTGACAACGATGGCCTTCGGGATGGTACGTTTGGGGCATAATATTGCCGGGCGGCGACCTGGGCGGGCCCCGGCGGATGTGCGGCGGGAAACGAGTTAGAGATCAAATCGATTCCGGGCCGGAGGACGCGCGGGGCCCCTCGGGCAGCCTGCGATCGGCAGGTCGGCGGATTGACGGCCAACTCGGTGTTGGGATTGGCGAGGGGATTGCCATGGTGGTCCAACTCGGCCGCAGGGGTGAAGAACGATGGAAAGCCCCAGAACGCGTCGGTGACAACCTCTTCAGACTCTCCTTCCCTATAACGCAATGCGCTGTCGGGATCTGGGCTGGGGTACTCCATGTCTCAGACTGTTGGTTCGTTCATGGATGACACGGACTGTCAGGAAGGACAAACAAATGAGACCAGAGTCACATCGGTAGTCCCGCTTCCGGGCGTGCATCCAGAGTCCGTCATATGTCTGTGGGATGCTTGTGGGATGTCTTCGGGGAAGTTTGCCGCAATGCGGGAAGGAAGTGCGACGCCTGGGCCAGTCTGGTGCAGCTTTGGGTCACCGAAAGGGGGCGCCGGAGGCCGCGGTTGCTGGCCCAATCATCGCGCCTTCCCCATGAGCACCGCATTGCCATATTCCCTCACCGTAATTCCGAGTTTGGGTTAGTGCTCTGCAACCAAGCAGACCAGGGCAGACTTGTCAAGTTCAGAAAGCGCACCTGCCAGGCACACTTGCTTGCTGGGGTGAAGCTATGGAATTGCTAAAATCGATGGTGACGGGAAGTTTCCCGGATTCTTTTTTTTTCTTCCCGTGACTTGAGATACATCAGACATGTCTGGGCACATGCAATGTACCAACCACACTCGCTTGCCGGCCCCCAAACGCAGACTGGCAGACACAGCCCCCAATGAAGACGCGGCTAGCTGCGCGGACGAGGCTCAGAATTCAGGGGCAAAGCTGCAAGCAAGTTAGGCAAATCGGTAGTTAGCTGCACCTTCCTGAAATCCCTCTTCCGTCACTGCCACGGCGTTGGCTGTGGAATTGCGGCGAACCCGAAGCGTTTCACACCATGACCGCGTCACGCACGAGCATTTTTCATCGCATGCATCACGATGCATGGGCTACACAAAGCCAACAGTGCGCCAGCGAGGCTCCAAGTGTCCCCAATAGTCTAGTTAAGGCTCCCTCGCCCGCCCTAAACCCCAGGTTCGCCCTGCGTCCCCCGGGCCGCCAGCGAAGTCCTCCTTCTTGCTTGCCCCCAGACACACTAGCCAGTCAGCCTTGCTCGACCAACCTTCGCAATGAAACCCCGATTGGGTCTTCCAACCGATATTGAGGCGGTCACCAACGTCATCATCAAGACGATGCCGCTTGACCCACAATGGGACTACCGTTTCCCGTACCGGCATCGGTACCCCGAAGATCATCATAGGTATACTCGAATGCTCTTCGAGTATTTCCTCGACCCGGAATATGATGATTGGGTAGTCATGGTGATTGAAGACAGTCCCAAACCGGAAGCCCCAAGCGAAGTGGTCGCGTTTGGGGTTTGGGATGTCTCGTACATGAACAAGCGGCGGTACGGCCCCGGCTACAAGACGCAGGACCGCAAGTCTAGATGCTCAAGGCCCTCGAGGGCTGACCACCCTTGTGACATTCACTAACACTCAAGCAGCTGTGACCGAAGTAGAAGAACGCGGAGGCAAGACCCGCAAGGATGCCAACCACGAGCACTTCAACGAGTTTTGGAAGGGCCAGATCAAGGCATACAAGAAGTTTTTTGGCTCGATCGGCCCGGAGCAGATCCACCTTCAGATCCTAGCTACCCTTCCCGACTTCCAACGTCGCGGCCATGGGTCCTCGCTCTGCAAATGGGCGATGGAGCTGGTGATGAGGGATTCTCTCAATGACATGTCTGTGATGGCCAGCCCGATGGGGAACGAGCTCTACACATGGTTAGGGTTCGAAGATGTGGGGGCCTTTCACATCCAAGTTGCCGGCGAGAGTCAGCGGCTGGTGCTTCATGCTATGATGTACCGTCCCACCAAGTTGCGGATGGCGACATCCAGAAAGGATGCGGATGGTAGTTGTTGTGTGGTGATTTAGACGGGCAAGGGGCAACTCAACTTCATACAAGACATGAAGTAACGATTTTATGAGACATGAACTTCTGCGCCAAGCATACAAACACCTGTGATGACTTTTGTCTTGAGCATTGATACCGCAAAGGGTGTATTAATACCACCATCAAGTGCGAACAAGATGCCCTTCATTTGATATTGTATGGACGAGGATGCGCCGACATTGCCCTATCGCTACCTTCATAAATTAGAAATAGACATTGGCGGCAGAATTCAATAACGGCAGCTGGTGTCAGCCATCGTGCTCCAACTTCCGACTCATACCGGATTTAGATAAGCTCGGTGATGGTGTCCTGGAAGATTGAATTTTCAAAATTGCGAATGGCTGACTGGAATCAAAGATTATACGCAGAATTTAACGCCGTTACAATTCACTGTACTTTGTCGATGGACACAATATTTCCGACATGATGGGCTGTGGACCCGGGATCTCAACTTCGAGTCGCTTCGGAGCCACCGGCAGCGGACCCCGGTTGGGCCGCTTTTAGCGCCGGCGGGATCGGACGGAAAGAGTGGGGCTCAGTGGGTCTTGCCCCTCGATGCATCATCGGCATGCTGCCCTTCGCCTCAACAATACGAATGCCATGGTGAGCATAGAACTAGCTTCTCAGCTTCGAGGTTCATCATCTCATCTTACGGACCACCTGCCATTATGGAGAACCCCCAAACCCTCGATTCCCTCCCCAACGAGGTCCGTGAATCCCGTAACACCCTCTCTCTCTCTTTGTACATAAGGTCCCCAGAGTCACTGACAGCCCCGCGCAGCTCCTCATCTCCATTCTCTCCCAACTTCCCACCTCCTCCCTTCTCCCCCTCATCACAGTCAGCCGCCGCATCTACTCCATAGCCCTACGCATCCTCAAACAACGCCTGAACCATGCCACCTCCCAACCCGACCAGCGGCTGATGCTCGAATGCTACCACCCGAGCGAGAAGCTGTACACACCCTACCTCTACTGCAACTACCTCCGCACGGACAGCTTCACCAGCGCAGAGCCCAAAACCAGCGCCACCGGCGGCACCGGAACCAGCGGCCTGTCGGGCATATACGCGCACTTCCGCCCCGTCGAGCAGGACGAGAACCGCCCCCGCCGAGCGACGCGCGGCTTCCGGCGGCACCTCACCCCCACCCCCACCACTCCCACCACCACAGCCACGGATAGTGCCAGTAGTGAGGAACCACGGCCGTCAACAGACGTCTACCTGGACGACGACGAGTCGTTCTCGCAGCTGTGCGCCGTGACCAACCTTGTGCGCCTGGGCCCCAAGCCGGGCCTGTTCCGCAGCCACGTGAATGTGAATGAGGGTGTGTTGCGGGTGTGGAGGGACTGGTTGGCTGTGCGGGCGGCTGTGGAAGGGCAGCGGCGGGGTGGGGGCCGGGGGGAAGGGTCGGGACAAGAGGAGGGGGAGGCGGGGGAGGCGGGACAGGAGGAAGAAGAGGAGGGGGAAGGGGGCGGTGGTGGTGGGAGTGGGGGGGATGAGGGTGAGGGTGGTGACGAGGATGGTGTGTTGTGGGCCGATGCGTCGCGCGATGTTGGGGTGCGGTTCCGGGTGGCTGAGAAGGACATCCGCGGGCAGCACCCCGTGCTTGTCGCGAGCGACGAGCAGTTGCCCGTGGCGTACCGGCTTGAGTTTGAGGAGCTGCTGGTGAGGGCCACCACGCTACTGCTCATGGTGGAGAAGTCAGAGGTGCAGGAGTTTGCGGCCGAAGGCAAAGCTATCGTTCTTGCATCGTTTTGAGGGGTCAGCATACCCCCCAGCTCCTCAACACGACTGAGCGTGGGAAACTCGATCAAACAATCCTCCGGTTGAGGCGATCATGGGTGTGGGGGCATAGCTCACTTGCTAAAGGCATAGAAACGCCGTTTCGGTGTTGAATTTTGCAGCCGTCTGGCATTGAGACGTTGTCGTCATGTGGATCCCTTTCGAGCATCCAAGGTTTCCTCGACGCCTGTTGTTTGACCCGCTGATCGAACGGGGCGGACGTTTACAGAAAATAGAAAACCCCCGAGCCCGTCAAAACCGGGAATCAGATCACGGGAGCATCACGCGCATTCACGTTCCAAGGATGGCTTGCTCACCCAGGGCTACCAACCCCAAGATATCCAGTCGGCAAGGGCGGTTGTGATGCTCTTCTTGAAGATGGCTAAGGAGAGTTGGGTGGCCTGTGGGTAGGCTCGGGCTGCTTTTTTGGGGCAGTGAACAAATGGAAGGTGGTCCTCGAGGCTTAGGATCGATTGACGTGTGACGTGTTTCTAGTTTCGTTGGCAAGACGGAAGATCGAATCAAGATCGCGGGCATTGTGTTCTAACTTGGGCTCAACGCCGCCCGCGGTTAATGCGGCGAAAGATGCTGCCGGCTGCAGCGCTGCCTGATCGCCCGCGGTTTTGGGACCGGTTATCGCGAGTATTATGCATTCATCGGTAGCCAATCCCCAAAACCTGGTTAGTAGAGGTCGGAGGTCGGATACAACTGCCCCGCCGGTTGGAAGAAACGTGGAAAGTCGAAACAGCCATGACCACTGAGGCTGGTGAACCGGCCATTGTTCCCTCGTCTACCGAGGTGTTGCACCGTTGCACCTCGAACGTTACGAACAAACTCTTTTCGGTGGTCTGTAACCAGAGTTTGATGCATCGGGAATAGGTGCTCTGTCCGTGCATCTTTTTCATCCTTTTTTGCACAACCGTCCCATCTCGCGCAAGATCGGATGCCGGTCCAAAGCAGGGATGGCTGCGGCCGACGCAGGCCCTCGGGGCTACGAGTCTCGGTTCAGCTCCGAGGAAAGGTCGAGACCATGTGCCGACTGGAGGAAGCAATGGTGATTGTTGAACATCTGCACGGTATCTGGCGGTGAGGACGCGTCTTGTTGGTAGGTTTGCGGCGTAAGCGCAGCGAGCGCGGTCACAAACTTCCAATGGATACGAACGGGCAGTGGGCTAGCAGGATGCAGTTGTCAGGAGGCACCATCAAACAACATGGAACCCTCGAGCTAACCCGGAAGAAGCCGAATCCCATGCGACCCCACTACCCCCCCTGCCCCTCCCCCACTTGCCCTTGCTTCGCGGGGTCCCTCAGCCCTACAAAGCACACAGCTTTTCAGTTTAGGGAAGGCAGCTTCGAGTGAGACCAAAATCGTGAGTTACACCTAAAATATAACAAGTTCTACGATCTGGAAGGTCATCGAGAGCAATCTCGGCGGGCTTCTCTGCCGAACTTAGTGTAACGGCCAAAAACGACAAATGTACCTGCGCCAACCCCCTCTGCGTCACCTGAAGTTTCAGCCTCTTGCTGGCCCCTGCGCTCGCTTCTGCGAGTTTGCGTCGCCCGGGTTGAGAAAAGTCGACGTTACGGGTCAGAGCGGGCCTGATCACCGTACCATCCAACCGGGACATGACCAGCTGTGGACCGTGGATGCGACCCCATCGTTGACCTCGTGCAATCCGAGTGGCTAGTAGCAGATGGCGGGCCCGAGATCTGGCTTCCGGTGCACCACTCCCTGTCCTCAGATCCACCCTGGACGCATGAGGGAGGGTTGTGATAGCTTCCGGGTCCAGAGTGATCCTGTTCCCCTGCTTTATGCTTCGGGCTAAGTCAGCAATCACGTTTCTTTTCGAGCATGCAGTCATCGTCACCGCCAAGGACGTCCCTCGTGCAGATGATCGACCATGGCTCTCCTTCTGGTAGACGAGGGCTCTCTCCTCGTGCCCTTTGGGCTGGTTGATCAACGCAGTCACGGCAGTGTTCCACCACCGCAGCCCTTGCGTATCTGATTGTTGAGGTCAATGCTTGTCTGATTGCCCCCCATGCCCCCCACAACTGCGGTGCAGTCGTTCTTTAATGTTAATACATACCCTCGTCCCTGCCCCTGGCTTTCCTCTTTGAGGCTTCAACCGACCTTCGTCTCGTCTGCTGGGCACGACAGATGCCATTTGTTTCCCAGGTCACATCTCCTCTGTGAGTTGAGGTGTCTCCGGTCGCTATTATGGACTTCATGGGAATGGGCGGGGACCCTGAGAAAGAGTTGAGGGTTGGGATACCTCGTCCTGGAGATGATGAAAGCATGAGGGAGATTCGAAGGGGACCGAACATGACTGTTCCACCAACGCCCCCAGCAAAGGACTTGCCTCCCCCACCAGCGTTGTTAAGGCTGAACCCCTCGACTCCTTTGGACAGCCCATCCGAGCCACCTAATAGGCCACTGCCACCAAGACCGACGGCAAAGGCGCAAAGCCCCAAGGCTCCGCAGCCGTCAAGGTCACCACCATTCAGGCCACAAGCACCTCTAGGGATGAACCCGCCAACTCGACCGGGGACGGCAGCCAGCCAGGTTGCAGCGACGACAATATCTTCCAGATTTCCCTTGTCGTCAAAACGGCTGTCTTGGATATCGGACTCCTCGAAGAGGCCTATCAAGTACGGCCAAGGGAAATATGGCCGTGTTGAGCTGGTACCACAGCCCAGCAATGATCCAGATGATCCACTGGTATGTCCAGCCTCGGAACTTATCTTGATTAATGCTGATAGTTTTCAGAACTGGTCCAGATGGAGGAAGGAGCTCAACTTTTACTCGCTGTTGATGATGGTTGCCATGGCCGGCGTGACGAAGACGATGTTTATGACAGTTAATGCCCAGCTCGCTCAGGGGTACCAAGTTTCTTATACGGCCGTTGCCGCCTTGACTGGTGTTCCACTAATTCTTTCGACCTTGACTGGCATGGCCTGCCTCGTGGCATCGAGGATATGTGGGAAAAGGCCGCTTTACTTGGCCTCTCTGCTGCTCATGTTTATCGGCACAGTTTGGAGCACCAATGTTGCAACCAGCTACAGTCAGTGCATGGCTGCTAGGATATTTCAGGGGCTGGGTTGGGGTGCTTTTGACACCCTTGTTCTGGGATCGATTCAGGACACTTACTTTGTAAGAGCAAACCCCTCCGCTGTCTACGTTCTCATCAGCTGACGATATTCAGGAGCATGAACGTAGCATTCGCATCGCCATACACTCAATCGTTGCCGTGATGACAACCTGGGGTCCGCCGTTGATCGGCGGCGTTGCCTCTCAGGGCTCGGTCGGTTTCAGTCTGCAACCGACGATCCTCAGCGCCTTCTTCGTCGTTGCCGTACCCGCCATTTCCCTCGGGGCCCCAGAAACAGCCTTTAACCGGAGCATCGCATTCCCAGAAACGCCCGCCACGTCCACGAGCCAGTTCAAAGCCTCCCTGCCGCTCACATCACTCCGTTCTCTCTCCCTCGAAACCATTGCCGACTATGTCGTCAAGCTTAAGCCGTACGCCTACCACAGCCCTGCCGACCTCACCATCCTCCTCCAAGCTCCGCGGGCCTTCATCACGCCCACAGCGGCCCTCCTTGCCATCGTCTCCATCCTCCCTCACGCCTCCCTCTGGGGCCTCGTCGCTTCCATCTCCCTCCTTTTCTCTCCCCTCCCTTTCGCCCTCAACCCAGCAACCATCGGCGCCCTCTTCCTCGCCCCCTTCCTCCTCTCCGCCGCCGCAGTCGCCCTCCCAGCCCTCGCACCCCGCTGGCAAACCCGCTTCACCCCCAAAACCCACATGCTCGCCCTCGCAGCAGGCACCGCCCTCGCCTTCATCGGCATCATCACCTTCGGCCTCCACCTCAACGACGCCATGACGCCCCCACCCCAACCAGAACCCTCCCTCTCCCCCACCCCAGACACCATCACCAATCCCACCACACAACCCATCTCCCCCTTCGCCCTCAACTACCTCGCCCCCCGCGCCAACCTCCCCGCCCTCTCCTTCCTCCTCGGCCTCCTCGCCGCCGGCGCCTCCCTCCTCGACGCCACCGCCCCGCCCCTCATCCGCGCCAGCACCTCCTTCACCGGCGCCAACCTCGCCTCTTCCACGCGCAACACCGCCGACATGACGGCGGCCGTGGCGTGCTGGCGGGCGGTGGGCGCGGGGGCGTTCGTCATGGGCGTGCCCAATGCGGTGTGGTGGTGGGATGGGCTGCGCGGGTTTTGTTTGGCGGTGGGGGTGGTGCAGGTGGTGGTGGTGGCGGTGGTGGGGATGGTGTGGTGGTTGTGGGGGGAGGGGGTGCGGAGGTGGGATGGAAGGGTGATGGGGTTGGTGGATTTGGAGGGGTTGAGGAGTGGGACGGGGAGTTTTTTTGATTTGGATTGAGGGAGTGGATGGGCGTAGGTGTTCTTGTGTTGTTGTGTGTGTGTGTGTGGTTTGTGATGGGGATTGGGTTGGGGGGCGTTCTGGGTTTGGGATGGGATGGGTGGGCGGCCACTCACTGTCTGATGGTATGATGGTTTTGTGTGGGATGGGACGGGTCTGGAGTTGTTCATTCGTTCTTGGAGGGAGATGAGGTGATGATATGATACCAATGCCATTCTTTTCTACAATATCTAGGGTTCAACACACATATTGTAACCAACTGGGCTCACCAGCCTTTTAATATGCCCACCACCTACCTAGTCAACCTGAAATTGCAGTTCATCACAACGGTTAGCCACAGCCGCCAGTAACTCTCCCGTTCAGCCTGCGCCGTATCTCGTCGCAAAGGGCCGGCCGGTAAAATAGAACCAGGGGAGGCTTCTGGAAGCTTACTGCTTCTGACTGCGGTAGACAACATTCCCGGCCCTAGGCCGTGTCGATCAAACGTGGCCAGCCGGGGGACATCAGGTGATTAGCCAGTTCAAGTGAACTCTGGGCAGTGGTGTTCTGATGGCCAGTGGCTACCTTACAGATGGCCGGGGGAGAGAGGCCGAGTTTAGTCGCTGAGTTTGAGGCTGGTGTTCACCTGAAAGCAAAAGGATGAATAGCAATAGTACTCAATTTTCAGTACTGTACAGACTGTGGTGGTGAGACGCCAGTATTGCCACCTATTTCACGATTTGACCCGATGTACGCCTTAATCCATATGCGAGGGGAGTGGGCCAGCGTACTTTTCCTGGTCTCATCCAGCTCTCCCCGTTGGTATCTTGACAAACATGTCGCTTATGATCTCCTCCCAAAGCCAAATAATTATCCACGATATTATCCATTGAACCCCAATCCGTATAAAAGACCACTCCTAGATTAACGAACGAGCAGCGAAACTAGAGTCCCCTGCGATCACTGACTGTCCACCGGCGCTTCGAGGCGGTGACATCCCGGAAACGGTCCGCGTCGTCAGGCGGCCGTGGTACGCCCCAAAGACCCCCAGCTCCCGCGCCTAGTTGATCCAGCTCAGGTTTCGGCGAACGCTCATTGGGCAGGCTTGGCCCACCGCTTGACGAGGCGTCGACAACGGCGCCCCCGTTCGTCGTTTGGGTGGTTGTGCTCGGTGTGAGTTTGAGTTCAGAGGCGGGATTGGGAGCCGGAGCCGGAGCTACCGTCGTTGCCGGCTTCTTTCCAGAATTCCCAAAGTTAAAGGCAGGGCCGTCGTCCTCTTCGTCTTCGTCTGCAATGGGTGACCACAGACCGCTGCTGCCAATACGGGCTAGATTTGACGGCCGCGTCGCTGAAAAAGACGTCACGCCGCTTCCAACAGTGATACCCC
Source organism: Chaetomium tenue (assembly GCF_020726465.1). NCBI lineage: Eukaryota > Fungi > Ascomycota > Sordariomycetes > Sordariales > Chaetomiaceae > Chaetomium > Chaetomium tenue. The sequence goes on from NW_027117332.1 coordinate 2,609,971, forward strand.
CAGTGCTCACAGCGAAAGAGAGCCGAGGAACGGGCGAGTCATTTTTCAGACCCTGTCGAAAGCCCCCTAGACCAGAGTCTGCGGGTGAGCTAATCCTCCCCGGCCCGTCGTGCCATGAGAAGTTGGTAGACGTGGAGAATGATGCGTGGCGCCCCCGGATGCCGTTCGGGGTTCCTGGAAGGATAGGGGCCCTTGAATTGGTTGGAGTATCTGTAGGAGATCGCAAGTGGTCGGTATTGGCGAAAAGCTTGAGATCGTAGAGCTCGTGGACGGGTTGCGTCGTCCCGGGTTCTTTGAGGGAGCCCAAGCTTTCTGTAACCGGCTTGCGGACCGCCATCGTGAGGGATGCCATGCCAACATCCATCAAAACAGGTTGGTGAGTTATGGCGCCGATCAAAGCATTACAGCCGGCTCCGTGGGAGACCATAATGACGATGGATTCGACTTCGACATCCTCATCGTTTGACTCATTGTCGGGTTCGGACCTCACACTTTTGGTGACTGGCCGGGTTGGCCTATCTGCTGTCGAATACCAGTCCACTAGGCTTTGGGCCCCGGCACGAAACCGCTTGTGCATGGCTGCCCATTCTTCGGGGAAAGACCCGCCGTCCCCCCAATCCAGCAAGCTGCGTGTAGAATGCCACTGGTAGTCAACCATAACGCAAGCATCCCGAGCATGTGAGACGTATCCTGTTGGGATATTGTTGTTGTTGCTAATAGCGTAATGGGGAACGGGCGAGACATAGCCACTCTCTTCTCTCGCCTGGCGGTCTCTCTGGCCGCCGGCGCTTGAACCGGTCGCCGGGGAAGTCGCCAGGTTTGTCATGGAACCAAATTCTTCTTTCTGGCCGCTGTTAAACGGAGAAGCGGAGCTCTCCCGGGCTGATGGGCTCCAGAGTTGCCCTTGGGAGCTGGAATGGTGGTGCGAAACAGAGTTTGGGTAATGGGTATAGTTTTCGCGACGGAGGAGGTCGGCCTTGGCGCTGGCCAACATCATGACGGACTCGGGTGGTGGCGTGATGAACTCGAAATAGCTCGGCGAGAGCCATTCACCGAGAAACGCATCCAGCCGCAGCACAGACTTTCGGATATTGGCACTGGAGCCGAGATTTGTGACGAGCGTCGGCTTGGGTCGGCAGTCTGTGGTGGAAGTCCGAGTGGGAGACGTAGTTTCGGAAGAACTCGAGGACTCGAATGGAGCTGAATCCTGGGCGAGACCTGCGCTGATGGCAATTGAGGTTTGGATGCATCGCAGAAATGGCGAACTGTGTAGAGCAACCTCGTATCTTTTGCGTTTCGGCTTTACCGCGGCGTCGGTATTTTGGCTCGCGGCACGCTCATCTTCTTGAACCCTCTCCCGTATTATCGACGCGATTCTGGAACCCAGGCTCTTTGCTTGCTGCCAGCCGCTGTAGGTCAGAGGCGGGTCGTAGGGTGTCGGGGATGTGAGATGCCATTGTTTGTCGGCGGCATCAAGTCGATAGCCATGTCTGCGGACTTGTCAGAACCTCTGTCTACGGCACGGTATATCGGCCAACGGGGCGTTGGTTTTGGAGTCGTGGATTTGCTTACCTGACGACAAAAAGGTACGCTGGAGGGCGCCCCATCGTGGTTCTTATTTTGTATGCCACAAGACGGTCGGCGAATTGAGGAAAGAAGCGTCGAGTAGAAGAATAGATTCTCAGCTTCAAGTGCGGACGGAAACCGGGCTATTCAGCTTGGTCGCGTCACACAAAAAAGATGGGCTGTTTGGGGTGATTGCCGTCACTGCGATTGCGGGGGAAGTTGTTCTGTGATTGCAGTTGAGTCGGGTTTGGTCGGCGAGGATGGATGGGAGTTTAAGGTGCGCCGTTTTAAGCTTCTTAGACTATGAATGATGAAGAAACGGCTAACGAAATATGATCAAGTCACGCGCACTTCGCAGGTCGATGGTTTCGCGGCCACTTGCGTTGGTGACGGGCGCAGCGCGGGGGATGGCGGGGGAAGCTGCTGATGCGGCAGGGACTGTAGCAGGGGTTCAAATGCGACATCAGTCATCTGTCGGTGGGCCCACTTCTGCCCGTCTCAGGTCTCGCCGGATCCAAACTGTCGGCGCTCATTCTCTTTTTCCCTAACTATGTATGTACGTAATTTTTCTTGCATCGAGTTGTCATCATTTGAGTTATAATGGCTGCTTTGATAAGCCCCAGCATATTTTAACTACCATGTACTCTGTACGATAATCCTTTCGTTGTGGTACCAATTCCAGATCTGTATGTCGTGTCCACCACAGTAACGTCACCGAAGTACGAATAAATGGTGTTGGGCCTCTTCGGTTTCACTGAGCCACTGAGCCACCTTACGACTGCGTGACAACATCAGCTCATGGAAAGGCAAGGAGATGCGGTGGTTCTGTAGATCGAATGTTACCGTGTGTTACCATATATCCTTGTTTTGGCCTGGGCTGGCAGGCAGAACGCAAACCGGCGTAAACCGACGACGTGCATGGCCTTCGATGGTTGCAAGCTGTCACATGCTCGCTCGTCTGCGGCCTGCATGGATGCTTCTTCAGCGGGGGGCGGGCCGGAAAGAGGAGCCGATGGGTTTGTGTCGGAAAGAATTGCCGATCCACCTCATTCCCCGGGATCGCCCAGGAGCCGCTTATGTAACCGCTAAAGTGATCTGTCCCAGCGCAACGGCTGCGCCTGTCAACCCCTGTGTCGATGACAAACCATACCAAACCAACTCGCGAATCGAACCGGCGCAATCGATGGAGAGCAGCGCGCTCAGGTGACGCCCTCGATCCCTAAGCCGACAAGTCACTCCTTTTACCACTCTTGCGACGACCAAGATGAAGTTTTCTGGTCTCTTCGGCCTCCCGGCGTTGCTGGCCGCTACGCTCCTGGCGCCCGTGGCCCTCGTCGGAGCCGAACACACGAGTAACTGGGCGGTGCTAGTATGCACCTCGCGATTCTGGTTCAACTACCGACATCTGGCAAATGTCCTGTCCATGTACCGCACTGTTAAGCGGCTGGGGATTCCCGATTCGCAAATCATCCTCATGCTCCCTGACGACATGGCCTGCAACCCACGCAACGCCTTCCCCGGGACAGTCTACTCGAACGCCGACCGCGCCGTCGACTTGTATGGAGACAACATCGAGGTGGATTACAGAGGATATGAAGTCACTGTAGAGAACTTCATCCGGTTGTTAACAGACCGTGTTGGGGAGGAGATGCCGCGCAGCAAGAGGCTCTTGACGGATGACCGAAGCAATATCCTCGTGTACATGACGGGCCACGGCGGGAACGAGTTTCTCAAGTTCCAGGATGCGGAAGAGATTGGTGCCTTCGATCTTGCCGACGCATTCGAGCAGATGTGGGAGAAGAAGAGGTAAGTCGCCAGCTCTCCTTCGTCTCGGGGAATGTGTAACTGACCTTAGCAGATACAACGAAATTCTCTTCATGATCGACACCTGCCAGGCCAACACCATGTACAGCAAACTCTACTCGCCCAACATCATTGCCACCGGCTCCTCCGAGCTTGACCAATCGTCGTACTCGCACCACGCCGACAACGACATCGGCGTCGCCGTGATCGACCGCTACACATACTATAACCTGGAGTTCCTCGAGACCGAGGTCCGCGATACGAGTAGCAAGAAGACGGTGGGCGACCTGTTTGACAGCTACACATACGAGAAGATCCACTCCCACGCGGGCGTCCGCTACGACTTGTTTCGCGGCGGCGCTGAGGCAGCGCGGAAGCGGCTCGTCACAGACTTTTTTGGGAACGTACAGAATGTCGAGGTCGACGCGGCTAAGAATACAACGGCTTTGGACGAGGATATACTCGCGCTCAGCCGGACGATCGCGGCGCTCCACCGCAAAGCCGAGGAGGAGGAAACTGCGCACAAGAAGAATGTCAGTGGAGAGGCCGAGACCACATCGCCCAGGCAGAAGAAGGTGCAGTTTGCCAAGCCGCTGACGGACGAGAACTGGTGGACCAAGAAGATCCTCGGGGCGGCGGCGGTTGCCGGGTGCACGGCACTTTGGGGGTTAAGCTCGCTTCTCGAAGGGTCGGGGAGGTAAGGGGTGATAACAGACGGTTTGCATTTCAACAAATAATTACATACAAGCATTATTATCAAGTTCGTTGGTTACAGTGAACCTATGGATAACCCTAAGTAACCCCTTCCCTTCAACCACATGCCTTCCACGACGGGGGTTGATATCTAGGCCCAGAGACCTACTCATAGATGCCGAGTCCCCCGCCCACGTTATTGACCGTCAAAGGCCATTTAAGCGCAATATCGTGAGCGGCCATCGAGACAAAGTGCTAAACCAAAATATGAGTCGAATATGGGCTTGCACTACAGTGTAGGTGTAGTGGTTTGGTGAACCGCCGTCAACCGCTGATGGGGGTTAGGGTTACACTCAACTATGCTGTTGTTGATGTGGAACTGGTCCTTTTCTTCAACACCATTTCCTGCAGCTGCGCTGACAACCTCGACTCTTGCACTGAAAATGCACCAGGTTTTTCTTCCTCATCGCAGTGCACTAATTTTACCTGTGCATGGTAATATTTCTTCGAAATGAGCACAGTAACTTCGAAACCCAATAAGCAGAAGGTGCGTGGTCATTCTTCATTTCATCCCACTTAAACCGTTCTAGCAGGACCTTATATATCATTTTTTTGACGGTTGCATTGGTTGTTTTATCTTGGGCATATACTTCGCCAGGTTTGGTTTGATGAGATGGTACATGGCCCATTAGCAACCTTTCGACTTGAAACCCAGTGTCACTGACGGCCCTCGCAGTTGCTGCCTTTTCCTCGCGCAATTCACTAACAAGAAGCCACAAGTTTCTCCCACTTCGGGAAATTACTGTCAACTCACGGCCACTCGTCAAACGCGCAATACAATTCTCATGCGATGGTGACCTCGCCGTCACCGCCGACGACTCTGTCCATGTCTTTGTCCCAGAGTTCCCCGATTTCTCCAAACGCCGAGAAAAGCTAAAAGCCCGTATCACTGGTCAGCCATATGGCGCTGAGGATGACTCCTCAGAGGAAGAAGAAGACGAGAATGGAGGCCCAAGGAAATACAACCATCAAGCGCTCCGCGCTCAGTACTCCGAGGGCAGCAAGCACATGCCCGTGTCTTTCCCGCCGTTAGATCCGCGCGTCAACCGGGAACTCTTCGTGGCTCAAGATATCCGCTTTCCTTATGAAGGTGCGGCCGATGCTGATGTTGCGGACGCCGACAACAACGACGACTCTGCGGGCTCCGAAGGCGCCTACGATTCGGAAGATGATGAAGACGACCAGGGCACCGGTTTGGGTACCAACCGGCCCTACGGCGCTGGCTATGGGCCCATCACCGGAGTTGGAAGCAGTATGAACCACGTTGTGGGCATCGGCTGGTCTCCATCTGGCCTGGGTGTCAATCGCCGCCCTGTTCTGGCCGTCTTGACGGGCTCGGGGACGCTCACTATTTTCGGAGATGGCAGCGAGTTTGCAAATATCTTGCCGCGCGCCAACGAGGGGATGCTCCAGCGCCGTGAACTCAACTCATGGGTCGTCCTTTGGGGTGTCGGCGAGCGCTTGATCGTGCCGGGCCAGCAGACCGAAGTCAGCGAGTATCTTCGCGGCTTCGCATGGGCCCGTGAGGTTGCGCCTGGCCAAGCATTGCTTGCCACCATCAACGACTTGAACGAGGTGGCTATCATCAGTGTACAATGTATTTTTGTGACAGATGACACTGGTTCCAAGGGGGCCTTCTCGTTCCAAACAGAACCCCGGGAGAACGTTGTTTGGTTGGTGTGTGAGATCGCACGTTTCAAGGCGCAAGGGCCTCATAAAACAACAAACGTGAGTTGCCCGCTCCTAATCAAATACTATTACGCGTTAACACTCCCCGTCAGCCATTGGACCCAGACTTTGTCCCCTTCGGTACTTCGTTTGGTCTAAGATGGGGCCCCTGGCTCCAAGCTAACGGCTCTCGCACCTGTGCCCTCTCTTTTATTGACCGAGGCTATGTTGGTTTCCGAACCATCACAGTCAAAGAGCCCTGGGTTCGAGGCGAGCTCCCAAGCCTGGAAGTCGGGTCCGAGGACATCCACGGCATGTGTGTACACCTTTCGGTCGACGCGTTCGTCGAGTTTGAGGATGCTGTAAGCTGATATCTGCCTGGATGACGGATACCGACTTCCATGTTAATGACACAATGTGCTAGATATGGACGCAAGGCCCTGTCACTTCTTGCAGAGGACTGATCGCCACTGGGTTCGACCTCAAGCAATTCGAGGTGAATCTCCTCGGCGCGGCGAGTCACAAAACGGAGAAACACAGCGTTTGGGACTGCGGCACCGTTTATCGCGAGGACGCAGAGCATGCGTCACAAAATCCTATTGCCGGTATGGGCCGGATTCTAGTAAGAGTTTTCGGGTTCGCTAATGCTTGCAGACCTTGTCATTCACCCGCCTGACCTTGCCAACCCAACTTCGACTCCGCTATACACACTCATCCGCCTGTCCGCTACGGCCACCACTCATGATTGGTATCAAACGAATCTCCCTACTTCTAATGATCCCGCAGCAGATCCCCGACCGCAATGGGTGCGTACCATTGCGCAGAAACTCGAAGTCCGAATCCCCGTCGATATGCACCTAACACGGAACTACGACGACAGCGGATCAGAGGGCTCTGGTTCGGAGTCTGAGGACGAAGAAGATGACCTAGATATGGATGGCGACCTTGATTCTCTCGGGGATGAAGACGAAGTGGTTGATAGTGCCAAAGCCACGATCCTCGAGATTCCCGAGATCCACCCCCATCGCTACCGTCTCCACGGCCTGACCCTCTCCCCCGGGGGCGGTGTCGCCGCGGTCCTCGCCAGCAACCACAGCACACAGAGGCCCGAGCGCGGTGGCTGGCATACGGTGAGGTCCACTGTGATGTTTGGCCACAAGTCCCGGCGTCAGCGCCAGACCGCGCAGGCGACACAAATCGACTACGGCTACCCAATCAACCCGCAGGTGATGGACATGAGTCCGAAAAACCACACTGCGGTGGTCAACCCCGACCACTACAACCACCTAACAACCGAAGCCAAACTCTTCGAAAACCTCTACGGTGGCGGCCCCGAAGTGCCCGGCGTACACTACCACCCCATCCACACCACCACCACCACCACAACAACAACCTCATCCCCCTCCCCATCTTCCACCTCCACCCCCAACACCAAAAACCACCTCCGCGCCCTCTTCGCCCCCGCCCAAGCCACCCAAAAATGCGACCTCTGCGGCGCGGCCATGGACCAGCGGCGCGGCGGGCTCAGCGGGTGTCGGCACGGGCACTTCTTCGGGACGTGCGCGACGTCGGGGCTGGCGGTGCAGACGCCGGGGGCCACGCGCAGTTGCGGCGCGTGTGGCCTGCGCACGATGCGCGCCGAGGTGCTCGTCGCCAAGATGCCGGACCCGGGGAGGCGGGAGGAGGTGAGGAGGCTGGTGGGGGAGGGGGTGTGTGGTGCGTGTGGGGGGAAGTTTTTGAGTTGATGAGAAGGGGGGTGGTTTGTTTTGGGGATGGGTGATATGAAGGGTTGTCTTGGTCACCAGTCTTCGTGTCTGGGTGGATGGTCAGAATAGCCCTGCCGTTACCCCTGATGTATGTAGTCTAATTATGTTGCAGTTGTAGCCCGACCACCTCTTGCCGTGGTTTAATGCGCTCTAGAACAAAGAACTGCAAAGACAACAACATGAAACGGACCAAAAGCAGAGTAATGCCTCAAATCTAATGCTCAAATAGGAACCCAAACTCCTCCCGCTCTCTTCGGCATCCGAAATCCTTTGCAGAACGAGGTATCCCTAACAGAAAATGCCGGCCCATCAGAGTAAAACCACACGCCAGTCTATCAGCGCGCAACCCACACCGACAACCCAACGCCCCCTCCCTCAGTTAAACGCCTTATTCATAGCCTGGTGCGCCAACTCGACCCCCAAAAACGTCGCCGCATTCGCCGGCACCGCCCTCGCCAGCGCGGGCCCAAAGCCCGGGAAAAACGCCTTATACCCGCCCTTCGCATACAACCCCTTGACCACCCCCCCAATCGTGACATTCCCCTCCGCCGTCTGCAGCCTGCTCTTCACCGTATCGATCGGGAACACGGGGATCCACATCGCCACGCCCGCCGCCGCGCCCGCGCAGGTGACCGCCGGCAGGCTGAGCTTGCCGCTGGGCTCGCCGGTGACGGGGTCGCGCGGGGTGAGCATGCGCTTGATGTACTCGTAGGCGGCGAAGTAGGCGGCGGAGCCGGGCCCGTCGCGGGCCAGCGTGGCGGCCGACCCGCGGAACACGGAGCGTACGCCGCCCTGTTGGTATAGCTGCCGCACGACGTCCACGCCGCCGGAGTATTTGGGCTTTTCGCCGGGGGCGAGCTTCTTTTGGCCTTGGACTTGGAGGATGACTTTGACGCGCTCGAAGGGGGCGGTTATGGCGGTCATGGGGATGGCGGAGAAGAAGCCCGCGGCGGAGATTTGGGCGATGGAGAGCGAGCCGTCGGGGGAGACGGTGCTGGTGGAGCGGACGATGCTTTTGCCAAGGTCGTAGCCCCAGAAGGAGACGGCGACTGGATGGAGGGGGGAGGGGAGTTAGTGGGGGAGGGTGGTTAATAGGGGGGTAAGGGGGTGGACATACACATGGGGGTGACGCCCACCAGCGGGGCGGAGACACCGGCGTATAAGCCCCGGCGCAGACCGTCCTTGGCCACGCTCTTCCTGACGACGTCCATGGCGCTCGAGTACACGCCCTTCTCGGCTGTCTGCAGGCGCACCTTGACCAAGTCGAAGGGGTGGCCGACCACGACGGCGCAGATGCCGCCGAAACCGCCCGCAACAAAGGACCGGAGCTGGGCAAAACCTGCCGATGTTACTGTCTTGGCCTCGGCCTTGATCTCAGCCTTGAGTTCCTCCTTGCTTTCTGGGATGTGGGGCAGCTTCTCGGAGACGGCGTTCGGGAGGGACGACTGCAGCTTCTGGTTGACCGCCGCGGCGGTGGTCCCGGATTGTGATGGTGACGAGGCCATTGCGCCGGTGTTGTGATGATTGATATGGGGTTAGAGGTGGTGCGGAAGGCTGGTGTTAACTCAGGATCCCGACGACGGGTTGTCTTCCCCCTCCTTCTCTTTGCGCGCGCTTCTCTGTGTCGTGTGTAGCCGAGCTGTGTCCGTATTCAGATATCTTCGAGTGTTTGTCTGCTATTTCTGGTTCCAAAGACAGTCGGTATGGCGAGAGAAGTGATTGCAGTTGCTCAAGACAAGTTGATTTGGGTTGGTGTTGATTTGTCTCAAGGGAGTTGCCTCGGAGTTGGGGCGCTTTCGGTGGGGTTTTGAGACAACTTTCGGCCCGTCGCAAATGTTCAGCCATGAACGTCACCCGTCCTGGGTTGGAACCTCGGCAAAAAGGAAACCTTGCCCCGCCTTCGCTTGCGGGAGGAATTCTGACCCCGAACCAAGAAGGAGGACTTCTTTACCACCACACCACCCCTCATGATCGTGAATAAATCGCGCTTCTCTTTCCCATCAACCACCCTAGAGAAATCCCCTTGCCTGTTCGTGCCTGTTCGCTCGCGTGGCCAACTAACCAACTAAACAATTAGCCACTTGCCCCTCTCCCGTTACCCCACACAGATCAGTGGACCTCCTTGCCCCAAGCGTTGAATCTTGAATGACGGTTTTCCGGCATCATGGGTTTAGTTAGTCCCATTACCACTATTACCAATTAAAGGTGTCGTGACCTTCCATCCATCTAGCCGTCCCGGGCGAAAGCATCTGCACCGGGCGGGCGGGTGACGAGGGTGTTGAGCCTGCTAAAAATGATGGGTCCGCGCCAGCTTAAAGCGACAACCCAGACACCAACTGCGATTCGTAAAAATAAGGTACGGACGCCAAGATCGCCCCCGGTTATTGGCATGTGAATGCGCCATTTTGGAGATGGGGAAGACGGCATTTGCCACAAAGAGTGAACCTCTTGTTCCATCCATCCCTAACCCTCTCCCAATCCCGTGATACACACAACCAACCACCAAGCTGTCGGCAATGAAGAAGAGGGACATGGGGAGCAAAAACATTGCGGAGAGCTTGATTAAATGGAGCTGTGTTAGGTGGTTGAGATAGCTTCCCGTTAATTATAATAAGGTAACTAAGTCGCAGTGGGCGGTCGACCAGGGGCGCCGAACTCACACCTCGAGTAGATCATGGTGTGATGTGTAAGAGTATATGCGTGGTTGGCAGAATGGTTTGATGATGGCGGCGACCAGTATGCTGTTCGGCTGAGAAAATAGATAAAATTACAAAAAGCTCACCGTCTAACCCTAGTTACCACGCAACTGAGGGGTAGGCGGCTACGAAAACCCCTGGGGGATTTTGCATCGTGGGGAGACCACGTCTCGAACCCGTAGTGTTTCCCTTAACCCCCCAAGTTGAAACCGCTGCGGCACCCGTGGCGGTACTTGGGAGGTGGGTGACAGTTGACCAGTTGGAACTTCTATATCTAGTGCGGAAGGGCCAGAGTTGGGATGGCGGGAAGGAGCAGCGAGAAGTTCAGATGAGAAACGCTCATACTGAGCGGGAGCTAGGCGGCTTTGATATCAACTACGAGCTAGGGTACCTAACTAACAACAGGAAACCTGGCTTCGTATGCTCCATAGTTCGAACGACCCCTTAGTACCTATCAACAGTTGCAATGCCCATAGAGGCAACAGATCTCCCCCATCACCAAATCACGGCAGATGCGATGCCAGCTACCCAAACACCCAATACTCCCACAATCGTACACCCCTAGCCCGAACCCAAGCCGGTCACGCCCTCCCCCCCTTCAAAAAATGCTTGTACTATGCGTCGACCGATGCGCCTGCGAGAGCGGGCTGCGCCCAACACCACACCAACAGCTCGCATCCCCCTCCCGCTCCACCTGCAGCGTGGCATCAATATTATGCTTGAGCAGATAACTCCTCACCCGATCCCGCACATCGTCCATATCCGCCCCCCGCACCGCCACCACATGCATGACACCCAGCAACGCCCCCTCCCCACCCGCGTTACGATCATCAATCCAAAACTTAGGCGCAGCATAACCGACGACGCCGCGCAGGCCGGTGATGCCGGACAGGGTGTCGCGCAGGGAGTACTCGATCTCGGGCGGCACGGTGAGCAGCAGGCGGCGTGCCGACGACTTGACCAGCGGCAGGGCCGAGAGCAGGATGAGCACGGCGATGAGGAAGGAGGCCAGCGGGTCCCACCCGGACCACTTCCAGAAGTGCGTGAGCACGGTGGACACGATGACGGCGGCGCTGCCGAGCGTGTCCGCTAGTACGTGTAGGTAGATGCCGTACATGTTTTCGTTGTCGTGCGAGTGGGTGTGGCCGTGGGAGTGCCCGTGGGAGTGTCCGTGCTTCTCGTCGTGCGAATGATCGTGGTCGTGTCCGTGGTCGTGGGAATGGTCATGGCCACCGCCGTGAGTGTGGCCGCTGCTGCATCCGCCATGTGAGTGGCCATGGTCATGCCCATGCCCGTGGTGGTGGTGCCCAAACGCCATCATGCCCACCAAGTTGACCAGCAGCCCCAGCGTGCTAACCACAAACAACTCCCCGAGTCTCTTGGTCTCCCTGCCCTCGTATATCCGCTCGCACGCCTCCGTCATAATCTCTACACTGATGAGTATTAGAAATACTCCATTACCGAACCCACTCAGGGTCTCGATCTTCCCGAACCCGTACGGAAACCTCTCGCTTGGCGGCCACTTGCTAGCAACGGCCGCAAACAAACCAACCGCTAGAGCTACGCAGTCGAAGAACATGTGTACACTGTCACTCAGAAGGCCAAGTGAGTCCGTCACATAACCGTAAAACGCCTGCACCATCATAAATGCAAAATTCAAGCTGCACGGAGGAAGGTTAGCTAAACATTCCCCCACCATTTCGGTACAGCCCCCAAAGTACGAACCTCATAAAGTAGAATATCCTCCTTGAATCCTTATTTGTCACCACCGCATGCAACAGCGGCCACCTCGGTGTGTACCGGAGCAGCAACCCCGTAAATTTCGACCTCGGCCCCGAGTGCTCATGGTGGTGATGCGAGTGCGAATGCGAATGTGAATTTGCCCTCGACCGTGCGGCCGTAGGAGGTTCATAGACGCCGGCCGCGTCGAAGCTAGCGTCCGTGGGCGACATCAATGACTTCCCCCCGGGCGTTGATTCCATCCTCCAATGCCCGCCCGACCCTGATGGCGGAGGGACGTTGATCGGCACGGGGACGTTCGAGTTCGCTCGGAACTGTGTGTGGTTGCTGTCGTGGTGGTTGTGGTTCCGGGTATGGGAGTGCGCCCGCGAGTCTTTGCGACTCCGCGAGGGACTCAGCGAGGTCAAGGACGATGTGTGGGAGTGTGAGTGTGAGTGCGAGTGCGAGTGCGAGTGTGAACCGGCATTTTCCCCATGGTGATGGTGTTGGTGAAGCGCCGAAGCGGGGAGAACATATGAGGAGGCCATTGTGTCCCGTCGCGACGAAGCTCGGGGGGGCGGACTAGTTCGAGAGGGAGAGCAGCCAAGGCGCGGGGCCTTGATTCGTAGGCTGCAGGAGTGTCGGCACTCCTACTATGATCGGGTCACCTGTCGGTGGGCATCGGAGGGCTTGTTGGGGACGGTCGGGGTAGGTAATTGCTCCGTACGCGCTCGATTAAATAGGTACGCGACCGGTTCCTCGTGCTGTTTAACAACAACGCATTAGCGATGCTGGTTCGACTGCCGAAGCCCGACAAGAGCAACAACGCAGCAGTACCTACTCAGGTGGCCTAGGAGGCTCAAAATGGACAAATAATCACCAATTGACCAGTCCCATGGATCTGGGTGCTCAATGTTTCTCCGGGGCGCAATTGGAGAGGGAGGACGGCGCAGTCGTTTCGAGTTGGTGGTCCGGATTTGTTGATGTCAAAGTCGTCAAGGAGCAATGCCAACACCGCCCGCTGTGGGCCACGCTTCCACAAGGTTGTTCAACTTGTCCCTCTTCTTTGATGCGCCCCTGTCGCGGTCACCGTCCGCCGCTTTTCCCCTTCTGACCGCTTACCCCCTGAGCCTGGTGGAGAAGGCTGCAGCATACAGATAAAGTAAGGGTTTGATTGGCTGTATGCACGAAATCTAGGCGGGCCCATGTCAACCCCGGAATCACCAAACACCCTGCAACCCGATAAGCCGCTTTAATATGGGGCCGAGATTAGCTGGCCACGACCAGAGCAAACGCAGCTTCCATCGGAAGTTGGGACGAGGCTGATGGTGTGAAACTTCTCAAATACAAGGCCGAGATTGAAGACGTCAGAAATACCGTTTAAGACCATCGATTCACAGCATTTCGTGTCTTTTTGCGGGTCACTCCGTTGCAACACTTTCTGACTGCCACGTTGCTGAATTCGACCTCATCAAGACAAACGGCGCGGACAAGTTGTGGCGATGCGAAGATGATTTCTTTACTAATTCACTCTTTCCTTTTTTTCGTCTGGTGTTTGAGCGCATTCCACATGTACCTCCTGTACGGCCTCACAAAGTATGCGAAACCCGAGGCTGGCTCGCCCAAAAAGCCCGTTTCTGTCCATATTCTTGTTCTGGGAGACATTGGCCGTAGTCCGCGCATGACATACCATGCCCTGAGCATAGCCAAGCATGGAGGCAAGGTAAACCTGATAGGGTATCTCGGTATGTGCTTCTCAGCAGCGGTGAAGACAAAATTGGCTAATGTGACACAGAGACCTCCCCTCACCCTGATGTTGTCAACAACCCCAACATCACCCTCACTGCACTCCCCGCCCCTCCACGCAGGCCGCCGTCCATTCCCTTCATTCTATTTGCGCCCTGGAAAGTTCTCCATCAATTCTACCATGTCTTCAACATCCTCGGCCGCACCCTCCCACCAGCGGAATGGATCCTCGTCCAAAACCCGCCAACCATCCCTACCCTCGCCATCGCCAGCTGGATCAGCACCTACCGCAACAGTACATTTATCATCGACTGGCACAACTACGGGTGGACCATCCTTGCTGGCACCCGAGGTGCCAACCACCCGCTCGTCGCTCTCTCCAAACTCTACGAATGCCACTACGCCCGCCTGGGACACCTCAACCTAACCGTAACCCACGCCATGGCACGCCAGCTCCGCCTGCCACCCTACTCCACCAGAGGGGCCATGGTAGTGCTGCACGACCGCCCCGCCGCCATCTTCCAACCCATCACCTCCCCGGCCATCCGAAAAGAAACCCTCACCCGGGTCCTCCCGCCCGCCGAACAAGACCTCATCCCCACCATCCTCTCGGGCGACACCCGCCTCATCGTCAGCAGCACCAGCTGGACGCCCGACGAAGATTTCTCCCTCCTCCTCGACGCCCTCGTCGAATACGCCAACCCCCCACCCACCGACACCACCGCCCGAACCCCCCTCCTGGTCCTCATCACCGGCCAAGGCCCCCAAAAAGACCACTACCTCGCCCAAATCGCGCACCTCACCGCCACGGGCCAGCTCCCGGGCATCCGCATCGCGACGGCCTTCCTCCCCTTCGCCGACTACGCAGGGCTGCTCGCGTGCGCCGACCTCGGTGTGTGCCTGCACCGCAGCAGCTCCGGGGTGGACCTGCCGATGAAGGTGGTGGACATGTTTGGGGCGGGTTTGCCCGTGGTGGCGTACAGTAGGTATCAGAGCTTTAGGGAGTTGGTGAAGCAGAGGGTGAATGGGAGGGGGTTTAAGACGGCGGGGGAGTTGGCGGGGGTTTTGGTGGAGTTGTTGGGTGGTTGCAGGGGGCAGTTGGAGCGGTTGAGGGAGGGGGCGCTGAAGGAGGGGGAGAGGAGGTGGGATGAGCAGTGGGATGAGAAGCTGGCGGAGTTAATGAGGTTGGTGACGTGAGATGGTGGGAGGTTGTCATTTGGTGGGCAAACTAATGTATGGGGTTAAGCTTTTGTCTTGTTTTGGTATGGTTTTCTCTAGTTTAGGTCTTCGCTGACCTTGACCCTGAACGCCCAAGCCCTGCGATACTCATACTTCCCATAAAGCGCTACTGTGTCTTTTACAAGCCGCCCTAAGCAAGGACACCCAATATAGAGCCTCCCCTTAGCCACCCCTCGCTATTATTCCTGCTATCCATATTTACGTCTCCACGCTGCCTCCCCAAGGGGCTTAATCCTCCCCCAAGCTCTCCCTCACGCACTTCCGACACCGCCTCCTGAAATCCTTGTTGTTCCCCTCCCGCTCGTCACGCAACATCCTTGCGGCCTCGACATTCGCGGGGCTCTCGTCGTTGGGGTCCTCGAACAGGCTGATCACGCTCAGCAGAATGGTCTCGGGGGTCTGCACGGGGCTCCACCGCTCGCTAGCCGCCTCGTAGCCGTACTTATCCTCCTCGGGCGGGTGCAGGATGCTGATGCAGAGCTCGCCGTTGGGGTAGATATTGGGATGGAACGGTATCGGTGTCTGGAACACCATCTTTGGGGGCATGAGGGGGTACGTTGGGGGGAAGGTGAGGTGTGCGCGGAAGTTGCCTCCTGGAGGTGGCGCTGTTAGCGGCAGGCTCGCGCGACATAAGAGGGTGGGGTGAGTAGAAGGGAATAAGCGCACCGCCGTAGTATTTACAGTCGTCGTTGATCATTAGCATGACCTCCCACTGGAAGACATTGTTGTCGTTTACCAGGCCGCACGAGATGCCGGGTAAGTCCTTGGCTGACTGCATTTGCTTCAGCTGCCGCGCCAGCAGGGCGCCGGAAGCCGCCGAGCTTGTCGATGAGCCTGACATGATTGCGTGTCGGTGAGGAAGGCGGTTTAGTGCTCTGTATGTGGAAGTAGAGATGGCACAAGCACAAGAGTCCCGAGAGCAGTCCCGACGCAATCGGACCCACCTTTTAGAGACCCGCCTTTGCCCCGCACCACCTCTACCCCACGCTGCCGCTCGTTACCGCTGCCGCTTTGCCCCACCAGGTCTGGCCGCTCGCACGACCTCGCCTTGGGCATCATTGACGTACTTCATAGACATCATCGTGATCAGGCCACTGTTCGTCCGCAGGGAACGCTCAACTCTCGGGACCATGTTCCGTCGTTGAGGCTCGCGGTTCGGGAAACCCGCACAAGACTAAATCTGAATGGCGTAACTATTCAAAATTTCAAATTGAAATGCCACACCATAGCAAACCTTCTTTCCATGTTGACAAGTTCCAGGGGTTGGTTAAATATCCAGAGGGCCGTAGTTACTTCGTACTTTTATGGTGATACCAGCGAAAGCCATGCGTACCATATGAGTTTACCTCTCCTCCTCCATTCTGTATTATGATTTAACAACCAGTTATTCTTCCTTCCATAAATCTAATCCCCATTACCACATCTAAGGCCTCTTCATTTTCGCTTTCATATCTTACCATAATAGCAAGGAAAGGGACGGTTGCCAGACCTTTCCATTGTTATTATTCTCTCCAGGAACTGTTTGAAAGCTGGCTGCTCGGGGTTCAGCGTAACTTGGAACATTTCCCAAGCACGAAGAGTCTAAGAGATAGAGATGCAACACATAACTGTGTCCCGATCCCCCAAAGGGGATACATCTATATGTTGCCATGCCCACATAATGATATTGGCTCACAGCTGACCGCAATATCCGTCTTAAGTATCTCAGACTAAAATCAAATGCGCCTTGTTCGTTGAATGACCGGCTACTGGCCCACCAGTTACGCAAATATTCCCGTCGCCTTGATACTTTCCAGCCATCCAAGGCGATTATCCGTGACTGAACCCTTCTGCCCAACAGGAAGGGGGTACGGGGCATCTTTTATCCAGTATCAACTCTGTGTGATAGGTGCGGGTAGTTCTCTATTAACATTTTTTGTACGTTATTCCGCCAACAAGACCCTTTGAATGACTTACATGCCATGAAACTTCTGATCGTAACCGGCCTAGGTATTGAACCGACACCTGTCTCCGGCCACACGGTTTCTGTTCCGTTAGTTCGAAAAAGAAAACGCGAACATGTGCCCTAAAGGAATAGGTGGTAGGAGCAACGCGCCGCTAGCTAGACTAAGGTATCTCGGTATTCTGTTCAAGACGCCTTTCTCGAGCCTTAGCTTGCAGGGCGGCATGCCATCCTTTCAGCTTCGTCTTGGAGCTCCTCGCCCAGTCTGATAGGCGCGCATCCATCAGCAAGTCTTTCACGGACCGAACTCTCATGATTCATGGGCGAGCCAAGACTCGGCTGAGCGTCAACCTTGCTGATCGGTTCTCACTTATCGCGGCTCAAGGTCACCTGTATACCCAAGAAGTGTTGTCGTCTCAAGGACGGATAGGGAATCCTCCGCAATGTGACGGCGAAGCCGGGGACTCGGACCGCAGTGTGAACATTTTCGCAGGGAGGGCCGATTTCCGTTAGCGCCTGACTACGAAGTTATCTACTTGGGATTGGTGGCTTCAGAAGGCAACATCTGCCAAGAGAGATGCAATATAGGGTTCCCCAGTTTGGCACGGCTACTACGCCTCGGTTCCGGTCTTTTGAGCTTCGCTTAACGCTTTGCACCACAATCCGCGGGGAAGCGTTGCATCGAGTTCAACGCTTGTACACAAACTCCCGATCCTGCCGCTGACTTTTGCGTGCCGAGACTACCATGTTTTCAGGGGCGTGATTGTTGGGTCAACAGATCCCAGATGCGCGCCTATCGAGATGCAAGGAACCATCTCGCGATGGAACTCCTTTGGGAAAGAGATGTGAAACCGTCTTTGAGCTGGTGATCTTTGACGGAATCAAATGCCGCATCTCATTGCCGAGGATGGGATTGAGGTCTTGGAAGTTGTTGAAGATGGCAACTGACAAAAGCATCCCCCGTATCGGCGGCAACGCCAAGGATAGAACGTCGTGATGCTGGCGATCTCCTATATAACGACCGGATCTTGTCGAGAACAAGGGGAGGATGAGCAGCAGAGCGGCAAGGAAGAAGATCGATTCTCCCTCTACCCCTGAACCTCTTCGCATCCCAACTCTCTCCTGACCAACCCGCCGACATGCAACTCACCAACCTCGCCCTCTGGGCGGTTGCGGCCGTCCAGACGGTTCAGGCGCACTACCGCTGGAGCAAGTTGATCGTCAACGACCGCCTGACCGGCGACTGGGAGTACATGCGCGAGAACAGCAACGGCATCATGCCGACCAAGCAGTTCATCCAGGCGAGCGACGACTTCCGCTGCAACTCGGGCTCGTTCGCCAACGCGGGCCGCACCGGCGTGTACAAGGTCAACCCCGGCGACAAGATCGGCTTCCAGCTGTGGTACTACGCGACCATGCAGCACCCGGGCCCGCTCACCATCCACATGTCCAAGGCCCCCAACAACGACGTGCGCAGCTACCGCGGCGACGGCGACTGGTTCAAGGTGCACCAGATGATCATCTGCAAGCCCCCGTCCAACGGCTACCTGAACGACCAGGACTGGTGCACCTGGGACCAGTCGACCGTCAGCTTCACGCTGCCGCGCGACACGCCCCCGGGCCAGTACCTGGTGCGCGTCGAGCACATCGCCCTGCACGGCGCCAAGGACGGCCACACCGAGTTCTACTTCGAGTGCGCCCAGATCGAGGTCGGTGGCAGCGGCACCGGCCAGCCGGGGCCCATGGTCAAGATCCCCGGTCTGTACGACTCCGAGGACCCCGCGCTGAGGTTCTGGATCTATGGTGTGCCCAACTACCCGTACACCAACATCGGAAAGCATTCCGTCTGGACCGGCGGACAGTCCAATGGCGGCGGGAACTCTGGAGGCGGCGGAAACACCGGCGGTGGCGGCAGTGGAAAGGCGCCTCTGTATGGGCAGTGTGGAGGCAAGGACTGGACAGGGCCGACGTCTTGTTCCGAGGGGACTTGCAAGGCTAGCAATGAGTGGTACTCGCAGTGTGTCAAATGAGCGAAGTATCCGGAACGGGAGGCCACTTGAAGTAAGCTTGTGATAAGATGGGAGTCTGTGCCCTTCAAGGTACTTGGAGATACTAGGTAGTTGTATTAGGTACCTAGGTAACCGAACACTCTGCCTGGTATTGTTGCCTCAGCGGCCATACAGTTTCCGCGCAAGGAAGAGTAACTCGCCTTTACCAAGCTCCCTAGAAGAGCGCCCGGTCCACTATACAAAGCCAGGGTGACCACAACCAGTGATTGACGACATAACCCCGTGGCCCTCGTTCCCTTCTTGAATTCGATGTTCGTTGTTGGTTGTCTAAAGATAGGGTTCCGAGACTAGAAAGGTTGTTCGCTGAGATATAGCTGTTTTCGCGCTTCCTTATGCTGTTTTTGATTCCCGCCCGCATCCTGCCGTAAGGTGTGCAACCACCGAACCTGAACTCCAAACACCGCCCTATGGTTGGTATCTTCGCTCACATAAACCAATGCGAGCTTTTATCCGTAAAAGCAATACCCAAAAAATGACCAGCCCACCCCCTTACTTCTTCGTAGCCCCGAATCCTGTGAACCCCATAGCCGCCATCATGTCGTCCTCGTCATGTTCGCCCTCGATCCGAACATCATCCCCATACTCAGTCTTGACCTTCACCGCAGCCTCCTTCTCCAACCTCTTCCGCTCCTCCGCCTCCTTCCGTTTCCGCCTCTTCTCCTCCCTCTCCTTCTCCTCCTCCTCCTTCCGCACCTCCAACCTCTCCGCCAGCGAAACAACCTGCTCCCTCTTGCGCTCCTGCTCCCGCTCCCACAGCGCCTCGATGCGCGCGTGCACCTCCGCAGCCGTCGCCTTGCGCACCTCGCCCGTAGCGCCTATGCTCCGCTGGTGTTGCATGCTGTTGGTATGCTCGATCCACTGCAGGTTGTCCTTGAAGGTCAGGTCGCAGGCCTCGCAGTAGAAGCCGGCGCCGCGGCCGCGCTTGCCGACGCCCGCGCCCGCGGGGACCAGCGTCGACGTGCCGACCAGCTTGCTAAAGTCCTGGGTGGCGTTGCGGGCCGTGGTGAGGGTCTCGCTCCCGTCCATCGGCTTGTAGTATTTCTTGCCCGCCATCTTGGCCTCCCATCGCGCCTTACGCTCCTCCTTCTCGGCCGCCTCGCGGTCTTTGGCCTTAGCTGCATACTCGTCGAGGTCGTACTTTTTGCGAAAGTCGGTGTCGCCGGCCGCCTGGCCGTATGCCGATTCGTTTTTGGGCATGGTGGGCGGTTGCTGAGGATCGGTTTGGTTTGGGCCGGTGAGCTTGTCGCGGGTTGAAAGACGAACACGCGATGTCTCGGCACGGCACATGCATGCGCCATACCTATGTACCCATGCCTGTAGCGAGCACCCCGATAATGATAAATGACCCCTGTCGGTTGTTCACTGGAAATTTTGGCGGGGCAGTTTTGGCGGGGTAAATTTCGAGCGCTGTTCCTTTTACTTCTGTTCTAAGCTCCTCGCTTCGACAAGATAACACGCATTTTCTGGAAGACAAAATGTTGTATTTGGTTGGCCTTGGCCTTTCTGACGAGACGGACATTACTGTCAAGGGTCTTGAAGTCGTGAAGAAGGCTTCTCGGGTGTACCTCGAAGCCTACACCAGCATCCTGCTTGTCGACCAGTCCGTCTTGGTATGTAACCGTTCTTGTATTTCTTCTTTCTTCTTTTTTTTTTTTTGCCAAATCCAGGCTCAGCTAACGCTAATGCGCAGTAGGAATCCTACTATGGCCGCTCCATCGTAGTTGCCGACCGTGAGATGGTCGAGTCTAACAGCGACGAGATCCTCCGCGATGCCCAAAACGTCGACGTAGCCTTCCTCGTTGTCGGCGATCCCTTCGGTGCGACGACCCACACAGACATGGTCCTCCGCGCGCGCGAGCTTGGTATCCAAGTACGGACCGTCCCCAACGCGTCCATCATGTCGGGCATCGGAGCGGCTGGGCTCCAGCTCTACAACTTTGGCCAAACCGTCAGCATGGTGTTCTTCACCGACAACTGGCGCCCGGCCAGCTTCTATGACCGGATAAAGGAGAACCGAGACATTGGCTTGCACACGCTCATCCTCCTTGACATCAAGGTCAAGGAGCAGAGCCTGGAGAACATGGCCCGCGGCAGGAAGATCTACGAGCCGCCGCGCTACATGTCCGTCGGCACCTGTGCTCAGCAGATGCTCGAGATCGAAGAAGAGAAAGGGCTGGGAGCTTATGGGCCTGAAAGCTTGGCCATTGGCGCTGCGCGAGTGGGCGGCAAGACGGAGAAATTCATCGCCGGCACGCTGAAGGAGCTCTGCGACGCCGATGAAGAACTTGGGCCCCCGCTGCACAGCATGGTGCTCCTGGGGAGGAGGACACATGAACTGGAGCATGACTTTGTCCGCGAGTTTGCTATCAACAAGGAAAACTGGGATAGGATATGGAAGGCCGAGTACGAGGGAAAGCAGTAAGTCAGTCAATGTGATTGATCCTATTATACAAATTCGTTCAAGAAACAGCTGGCTCGACGCCAAAACCATGAGATATCCATCCAGCACTGGGTTCATTCAATTTGGCCTCCCCAACCGACACCCACCTAATGAGACGATCTCCACTGGATCACCTCTGCGGCACTAATCTCGCGCAGCTTGGTCACCGACGCCGGCTTCCCCGTCACGGCCGCCTGGGCAACCTGGGCCATCTGCCCGATTATACTCTTGGAAGAGATGGCGTAGTGCGCCGTGGTCATCTGGACCCGGATGATGCCGATGCGAGGGTCGTTTACCCCCCCGTCATGGACACCGTCGCCCAGGTCTCCCAGCCAGGCCTTGAGGTGCTGGGTGTAATGCTTCTGGACGAGGGACCGGTCCGTAACCACATTGGCTGTGCCGCTCACCGACGCCCAGTCGCCCGCGTAGTTGAGGAAGCTGATGTTGATGTGCGAATCACTGGCGATGTCAACCGTCTTGCCTGACTCGGTGTTTGTGTGGAAGAGGAGGTCGATGCCGCCGCTTTCCTGTAAAGTGTTTGGTTAGGGGGACAATCGCTTTGTTGCTTGCGCTCTTAGCGGATTTTACGTACTTGGGCTGCCAGTGCCATACATCTTGACACTAGGTTTCCGGAACCGGCGTCCCGGGTGGTCATCATCCCAAACTTGCAATGCGTCATGAAGTTGCTGAGGTCTTGGACCTTCTGATCCAACGGCACATCCTCGTCGGCGTTGGCCTCCTTGTAGGGATCGGCGTGCTTCACTGAAGCCTCGGTCTGTTGTTCCGCCATATTGGGTATGGAGCCTGTTCTTTCTAGTTGCTTGTTTGTTTGTTGTTATGTGCTGATGTGTGTGTTGTCGTGTAAGTCGCTACGCTCTCGACCATTAAAGGCAAGGATAAAGTGTTGAAGCGGGTTGCCGTATATGTATTCCCATTCAGACCATGATGTAAACCTTTGAGCATGCCATCACCATAACGTGGGTCAGCAGGTACTGACGTCAGACTGCAGGAGGAACAAGTCATATCCGTAGTGGCGATTCTAGGTAAAAGCAACCATCTTATATGTGCAAGAAGCCCAATTATGCATCCAGCGTGGTCTGGCAGGGCCTCGCCACCGGCAATTGAGGGTAGATAGGTTTTCGAGGCCTGTTACCTCTAATAAGTTATCCATATGTAGCTTAGCTCTTAGTTTCTTAGATACCTCTCTATGCATGGAGATCCACGCACGATGCCAACCGCGGTGGGTGGTATTTTGTGTGGATGGATTATTGTATTCATCAAGCATACTCCCGCCGAGGGCCCTGTCTCGGCGCAACACATAAAAGGACCATGGACACTGACATCCAACATAACATGAAGATTGCCTGGGCTATTCCTTTTCTTCTTTTTGTTCATCACAGATCACCGCCAACTCTTCTGTTGGTGTTTCGCACTCCGTCCCAACGCTCCCGACTAATTCCGTTCGCTTTGCAATTCCGAAGTCGAGATGGGTTAGGCTGGCAAAGCTGCACCTTGAATGCTCATTTTTAAACCTGTAACTTCTTCTCTATCTCTTAATGTCATCATCCACTAATGGGTTCGGATGCAAACTCAACTCAGCGTGGAGTGGCGGCGCATTAGTGTCATACCGTGGCGTTTTATCGCTGAGGAAGGAAGGAAGGAGCCCCTGAACTTCGGATCTAGAAACCCTTAGCTCGACTCAGAGCATCATAAATCGGCGTCATTCTCTGCTGTTGCCTGGGTAATTGGTCCCTCTTTCCAAATTCGACCAAAGGCACATACATGGAGGGCCTCTGCTGTTTTTTCTTCATTTCTCACGTTTCAACATTGGACTTTTCTCAGTCGTTGAGGGCTAGAGCTGAGGCTTCCATCCATTCATCCCACGCGCACATTCTTACGCCGTCAGCGGCGGCACATCGTTCTTCTCCATCAGCCGATCAGTTTTTTGTGCAACCGACGACTTTCCCCAACAAACGGCCAACTACGCGTTTCATCATCCCGAGCGACACTCATTGTCCTTTTAGGTATCGGCCCAACATTTGTTGCAGCGACCCCGCCATTTAACACGCCGACCGCGACTTTCCAGATCAATCGCTTGCCCACTTTTCTCAGTCGCCGCTTTTTCCCCTCACCGACGAAGATGAGCTGGGACCCAGAGACCGTGAGTTAAATTTGCCCCCGCACGCCATTGCCAGCAATGTGCTCGGCCTCACATGGGAGGTACTAGGACGTTACTGATGCTTTATAGAGCGTCTTGCCGGGTGAGGAACGCGATCAAGAAGAGCAGGCCAGGGCTTGGTATGACGAGCCCACCCGCGCTCAAAATCGGTTACTCGAGGTTGAAAACCTGCGCCTCAAAAAGCTCTTGCGAGAGAACGGCATCTCTTGGGATCCTCGGTTGACTCTCGATCGGGATGATCGGACTAGAGGCGTTTGGTCTTCTCCGAAGCGGTCTCGGACTCGCAAATCCAAGGGTTCGGTGTCACTTTCGCCACCAAATTCACATCTGCCCATGCTTCCCGTAGAGATCCAGCTTTACATCTTGGAGTACGCCTTAACAAGCAAGACGCCGATCATCGACCCTCTCTCCAAGTCGAACCGAGACACCCTGTCAGCCGCCGAAAGAACGGCCGATAACCAGATTGCGATTGGCTTCCTGGCGACCTGTAAAGCCTACCTGATCGAGGGCACTCGCTTTCTCTGGAACAATAACACGTTCATCTTCACAAGCCATGTAGCCTTGCGCAACTTCGCCAGCTTGAGCCTTGAACACCGCAAAGGTATCAAGTACGCCACTTTCCGCATCATCGCACGCTATTACGACGACGAAGAGCGGAAACATCTCGCCCCCTATCCTTCTACGGCCGACACGTACTCCAAAACGATCAATTTGAAGACGACCCTGCGAATTAAGGAGGAGAACCTCGCCCGCAAGGGGTTCCGCAGCTACACGTGGGAGCAAGTCGTAGACTTTCTCGACGCGATGCGGCCGCCTTTTGACCCCCATCACCCCAAAGGGCAACCGCGCCCTCGTCTCTTGCCTAGCTTGGAGACGTTAAGGATGGATTTTGTCAACTTCCCCGAGAGCTTTCTCAGCCCAGGCTCAGGGTCCTTTCTTCACAGCTTTGCATCGCACGATCTGGGTTGCACACTGAACGAATTGCAACTGACCGGCCTCCCGACCTGCGATCTCGGCGATGAGCTGGTATCCGAGTTATCTGGGATGGTTAAGGATGAGGGCCTCGTTCTCAAATCAGACGCCACCTACGTCTACTCTGGGAACCAACTCCGCCAGACGGTAAAACCCCCGCATAACCAGATGCCACCCCGCTCGCGTTGGATGTTATCTTGGGATGCCAAGGTAGTCCGTTCGTGGAAGGCCCTTGCAGACGAGTATGCGCGCAGTAAAAACAAGTCGGCAGCTCCACAGCCCTCCCATACCCACCACCGCCATAGCCACGCCGGACACTACAGAATGCCACCGGCCCCCAAGGAGGAGGGACACCCGGAATCCCCCTGGAAGGAACGCCGGACACTATTTAAGCGGATACCTCGCCATAAGCTCACCGGGGAGCGCGATTGGGCCGAGTTCGACCGGCTCACTGGCCTTAAAATCGACCCTCTAGGGTACGATGAAGAAGATGACGAATACGACATATCTGACCTCGTCTGTCCCCATTGTGATGTCATGCACCCCCCTTCAGGCGAGCATTGATCAATGGATGAAAGCTGTAGACCCATATGTTTTGTATTTTGGTGGTGGGATGAAGGACCATCGCGACAGGATTGCTCCTGATACCGTGGTGCCTGTGTTACAATAATGGCTTGTCCGTCGGCCTTGTTCATGAAATCATGTCTTGCTTTCTTACAATATCTTGAACGGTCTAAGGTCCGGAGGGGTGGGGGCATCATCATTTACACGGGGTATTGCGGCACGGAAGGTGTAAGGAATGGGGATTGGCGTCAAGGGGGAAAGAAAGGGTTCCAGAGCAGGGGTATCACGTTGGGACTCCCAATTAGATACCCGTATTACCTCTAGTGTTGCTTCTCAACGGATGGCTAGAGTACAACGGCTTGTTGTTAGTTTTGAACGTGTTTGTCGGAGAATCTCCGGCGATCGTGAACCGATGGTATTAGCGACGAGGCATATAGTGATCCGGATTCCTACTTCATCTCGCCGAACCCGCCATATCCATTACCCAAGCTCGCCACAACATTAGATCCTCTATCCCACGCATGTGTCCCTCACATTCCCGACCCATCATCTACCCTCCAAACTGACTCCCAGGAACCCCCCTCTTCCACAAACCCGCTCCGGCCGCCGTCCTCCGAGTCGAACCGTTCCCCCCAACCCCCGTCCCAAACTCCTGATACTCCCCCAAACTCGGCGGCAAATCCTCCACCCTCGTACCCCACGAACTCTCATTCCGCCCCAGCGTCAACACCAGCTCCTTCCCCTCCGTAAAAAAACTATGATCGACCCAGTTCCGCGTATACGGCCTCCCATCCAGCGTGGCACTCTGCACATACACGGCCGCATACGCCGGATCAAAATTCACATTCCGCACCGTCGCCGTGCGCCCCGTCAGCGGGTGCGTGATATTCACCTCCTCGAAAAACGGCGGCGTGATCAGGTACACGTCCTGGCCCGGGTTGGGGAACAGGCCCATCATGGCGAAGGCCACGAAGGAGCCCATCGCGCCGCTGTCGTCGTTTCCCGGGAGGCCGGCGGGGGTCGGGGAGAAGAAGGCGGGGATGTAGAAGTGGGAGCGGAGCGCGGAGAGGGCTGGGCGCCCGGCGTAGTGGTATTGGAAGACGGTGAGGAAGGAGGGCTCGTTGCTGATGTAGGTTATGGAGTGGTCGTGCAGGTAGTTGAGGCGGGAGATGAAGGCGGTGGGGCCGCCGTAGAGGGTGATGAGGGAGGCTTGGTCGTGGGGGACGAAGCTGGATGGGGTGGGGGGGTTGGTGAGTGAGTGGGTTGTTGTGGGGTGGGGAGAAAAGGGGGGCGGGTGCTTACAAGCCGTATTCCCAGATGCTGCTTTCAAAGGTCTCACGGCCGGTGTTTTGTAGGGAGCAGACGCTGAAGGAGTCGAGGTTGCTACAGTTTAGGGGGTCCTGGTAGCCCCATGTTTGGTTGAGGTAACGGGGTTGGAAGAAGCCCGTGAAGCCGGTTTCGCTGCCGTTCCACCAGTTTGAGACATGATCTGCTTTGAAGAGATTTTCCCAGTTGCCGCTGGACTCGATGTACTTCTGTTTGTCACTATCCTTGCCGAGCCTGGCGGCCATCTGAGCAATGCAGAAATCGTTGTAGGCGTACTCGAGCGTCCGCGAGACGCTTCTCGTCATGGTACCGAAGCCTTTGTGGTCGAAGTCCTGGACCGGGATGTAGCCGAGGGACTTCCAGCTGTCGAGGCCTCCTCGGCCTTCGCAGCACCAGTCGTAAGGTTCGACCTCGGCATCCTTCACGACGGCCGCATACCCATCGTCCCACTATCCGCCGTCAGTGCCCACTCATAGCAGTAACAACAAATAGAACCTTACGTCAATGCCTTCCCTCAACCCTTTAATATAAACATCCGCCAGCACAACGTCAGCGTTGGAGCCGCCCTGGCAAGGTGAGCTGTGGGTTCCTGAAACAAGGGGACTGCGGTGCTCTTCACTTGAGTGTAACCCTTGTTTAGACTCATACGACAATCGGGGAGCCACCCCAAGTGACGGTAGGTGTCAATGAGCGAGCGAACCATGTCAGTCAGAGCCAAGGGATCCGTAATGGCCAGTAGAGGGAGCTGTGATCGGAACTGGTCCCACAGACTAACTATCATTTAGCCACAACCACAAGCATTCCAAGGAAGTATCGTACCAGTAGAAAGAGTCAAAGTACGGCTCGCTGCTAGACCACAGCGGATTCTCACCCGTATAGTTCTGCGGATTGATCATGGTCCGATAGATGCCGCTGTAGAAATTCGTTAACATTGAGCCGTCAACTTGGTTTGTCGACACCCTGATGGGGCTCATCTTCTCCCTCCATGCCTCTGTTGCAGCCTCCGAGACGGCAGTGAAGTCAAAGTCCGGAATCTCTCGCTCGGCATGCTCGCAAGCCCGCTGAGCACTGATGAAGCTGGTAGCAGTCCGGACGAGTATGGGCTCGGCACCCGAATTAAACCTCACAAAGGCACCCCCGGGAAGTGGGTAACCGTTGATGGATCTCGAGATGGTGAGGTCGTGGACCTCGGTGCTGGCCCGGCTGTCGACAAAGATACCGCTGTTCATAACATCGGCGCCAGAGAAGTCGGTGCAGAAATGCAAAACAAAAGTCCCGGTGCCAAAGCTGGGCAGGAAGCGGGCACTCCCAGTTATGCGGCCCGTCACGGGGTCCACGGTAACCGTAGCATTGTCCTGCCTGGAGTCAGCCAGGTCTGTGAGATCCTGGAGAATAAGAGGCTGGGCTGGTTCATTGTCCGGCCCGACGCTGGGGAAGGAGAACTTGAAAAGCGAGGTGTGATGGGTCGTGGTCATCTCGGCTCGAATGCCGCTGTCTAGCGTGATGCCAAAGGTCCCCGGCTTCGCCGATACGTTGCTGTTCTTGAAGCGCCCATGCGCAGCACGGGTTTTCTTGGGGAAGCTACACTGGTTGATGTCCCCGTTGGGGCAGTTTGTGTAGGCGAAGAGGGCAAAGTTTCCCAAGCTGGGACTGCCTCCGGTACCGCTGTCGTGCATCGTGCTGAAGCCTGTCACGGGGGATCCATCCATAGTGAAGCCGCCCTGTCTGCTCCCGCTGTTGGTGTCGGCAACGGCCTTGGCCATACCATATGGCATCGAAGCGCCGGGAAATACATTGCCGCCGTTGCTGGCCCCGATCAACGGGTCGACGTATGCGAGAGGGTCAAAGGTGTCCCGAGCCTGTGCCTTGCCCATTAGGGCCAACCAGCCCGAGATGAGGAACAAGGCCATGATGGTGAACGCGGAAATAGGGGGTGACTGTTAGGTATGAGGCAGCTGCCAGTCCGAGGGTTCGAACCTCCAGGAGTGTCTGATGGTTGGGCCGTCACCTTATGAACGACGGAGCGTCGGACAGCAAC
This sequence comes from Chaetomium tenue, assembly GCF_020726465.1. Classification (NCBI taxonomy): domain Eukaryota; kingdom Fungi; phylum Ascomycota; class Sordariomycetes; order Sordariales; family Chaetomiaceae; genus Chaetomium; species Chaetomium tenue. The sequence goes on from NW_027117332.1 coordinate 2,638,457, forward strand.
AGACATGGTCATCTCACAGCATGCCCAAACCCCTGAGCACCTACATATGTACCTGCTTCAAAGGTGAGGTGTGTTTACACAGAAGGGTGATACAGATCCGGAAGGTACCCGTGCAGATCCAGAAGTGACGGTCCGAAATTAAATTGTGTCTCGTGGTCTTGCGCGACATGCCCAACCCGAGGAGAGAACCTGGAACTGATGCATGCCGGCGACCACCTTCCAGTTTGTGCCATGTCGACTGACCAACATCATTCCTAATCCTCAATTATCTATCATGTCAACTGCGCGAGGTCACAGCAACATTGGGGGATCGATGTGCATTGCAGGATGCGCTGTTGGAATGCGGGAAAGGATCCATGATGATACGTTTAACAAAAAGGTAACCCCACCGAGCGCATCGCAGTAACCCCGAAACCAAAGGACGGTTCGAACATGGACGATTCGGTGGACGGTTCAGTGGACGGTTCAGTGAGGAGGTGAAATTACCTGATGAAGTCTGTGGTGCGTCCACTTGCCCTTTTTGGCGCCTATCTTTCTGCTGCAGGGGTTATCAGCAGCCAGGGCCGCGCTGGGACCCACTGCCGAGAGATCCCGGCGATCCCCCGCCCCCACTTCCACTCCCACCGATTCGAAACCGTCCCGACGCCACCACCCACTGACTCCAAATACTGACATCGTCCCAACTTTCAGAATGTCGAACGATCGCGGGGATGCTTTTTTCAGACGGTAGTATTCCAGGCTACCCACTGACCCCTTTATACCCACACAGTCTGCAAACCAGGTCCAGAACTCTAGGTTCTCCCCAGGTTAAGTTTTTCGGTTGCACACAGCCGGGCACAGTGCAACGACCATCACCCAACCATCCATGGCACCGAATTATCCATGTATCACGGCAGACGCAGATACCCGATCTCTAAGTCAGATTCCGAAACAAGTACCATGGAGGATGAGCATAACCTCAACGGTGGGCTTTTCTCTCCACCCACTTCAAGAATGATGTCTAATCACAATGGCGTTAGACGGCATCGCTCGAGTTAGACGGCTTCGAAAATTTGTCACGGAAGCGGTTTGCTAGCTAGAGTAGACAGGTGGCCAGCTTTATTTTCAGCGTCCTGAACCATCGATGAGACGGATAGCAGCGACGGCTCCAAGATGCCAGTCACGGGTTTTCGCGTTTGCACGGTATGCACTGAGCCAACAAGACGGTATACCATGACATTTCTGCAAACGACGTGGCGGCCCCGCGCATAATAGCGGCGCCCATGCCGCTCAATGAGGCGGCTTCAAACGCAGCCTGGATCGAGCTTCCGATCTCCACTCGTTCGTCAGACCGCGCCACCCACGTCCCAAGGTCGCGATCGTCCGGCTCTCGCTGGCGGAGTTGACCGCGGGGCCCATATCGCGAGTCATTGTTATCAGGGGAGCATATCGCCAGGCCAATTTGCAGTTCGCTCCAGCAGCCCTTTATAAGAACGCCGTTGCCCGTTGTTTACCTCCTCGAGTTCGTTAGATCTCAAAGCGACTTGCCATACAGCTTTGGCAGTTGTCTTTTGCTCTTTCGCACACTCGACTGCATCTGGCACAGAGCGCAGGCCTTCGCAAGATTTGAGGGGCGATTCCCCTCTGACATCATGCCGCCTGTAAGGTCGAATACAGCCGATTCTCTACCCACGTTAGGGGACAACCTCAGCAGGGTCAGCCGCAACAGCAAGTCGAATCCGGTCCTAGTGTTGCCCCAACAATACGACAGACAATGGAGCAACCCTATCATGACGGCTCTGTCGCCGCCCCCGAGCTCCAAGCCAGCTCAACCCCCGCGGACAAATTCCCACCATCGACTGAGAAGCGATTCAGGCCTGGCATTGCACACAAATCAAGCTGCCTTCCGTCATCGCAAATACTCGAACTCGGCTGGTCCGGCGTCTGCTCGGCATCCTCCCGCTAGGGCGTTGAGCTTCGATAGCAACAGTAGTGTGGAGGACTTCGCTTTGGATCGCAGCTTCAGCCCAGAACTGGGCGGGTTCGTGTCCAACGGCAAGGTCATCCCTGACTTTTTCGAGCCAGCCGTGGTCAAATTGGCATTTTCCAATAAAGGGACGGTTCGGAGGCTCTGTGCGTTTGCAGAAACCAGACATGACGGGTCGGATATCGACTTCTTGCGCAAGGTGATTGCGCCTCGCATCCCCAACGTCACGACGCCAACATGCTAATCCGATTACAGGTGGAAGAATATTCTCGGGCACTCGGAAACCTAATCTCTTCCATGAGTTACATATCCTCGAACTTCACCGGCACAACCGCAACCTCGCCGCTCGAGCTCTCATCAGAGGTGGCTGGTGCTCTCAAGTCGGACATCAAGTACTGTGCAAGATCAGCGCTACCGGCCCTTGACAAAGTTTATCGGGACGCAAAGTCTACCGCCGAGGACCGATTGTCCAAGAGCCTTTACCCAGAGTTTGTCAAATACCAGCTCTCTCGGCGTTTGACGACTTCGTTGACGTCAAACCGTTCCTTGACCGGCGAGACCAACACCCCTTACCCCGGTCTTGGCGAAGCTTTCTGTCTTACCGACCCGTATCAGCCCGACAATCCCGTCGTCTTCGCGTCCAATGGGCTCTTGGCCATGTCAGGGTATTCGCGGAGGCAACTTGTTGGGCGGAATTGCCGCCTCCTTCAAGGGATTGCTACCGAAGCGACAGCGGCATTCCGGCTCAGCCAAGCCGTAATGTCTGGAAGGGAGGCTACCGAGCTACTCATCAACTACCGCCCCGACGGGACTCCCTATTGGAATCTCTTATTCATTTGCCCTCTCATGGAAAATGGGACTGTGCGTTATTTCCTCGGCGCCCAGGTCAATGTCTCGGAGAATATGGGGTCTGATTACATGGAGATCATGGGCGTCTTGAACTTTGGTCCGCCTCGAAAAGAACAGCCCACACTATCACCCGAATCTCCAACATCCCCGATCTGGCCAGCACGGCAGAGTTCCGACAAACTAGAACTCCCCAGCTCCAATGACCAGCATGAAGAAAAGCACGAAGAAAAGCCAGGTTCGCGCCGCTGGCGTTTCTTCCACCGCCTCCACCGCAAGGCGCCCTCCCCGCGTGCCACTTCCCCTGAACACCGCAGCACGGCCTCGGAGCCCGCAACCGACGACAACTCATCACCACCCCAGGCCTCCCGGAACGGCCCTCCTCCCAGCCCCTTTAGCGCACATATGGAGCTCCATCAGCGCCGTCCGTCGGAACAGCAGCTCGACGAGAATAGTACTCCGTACTCTCGCTTCCTAGTCATGCGCTACACCAGCCCCCACCCGCCGTCAACCACCAACAATCGTCGACAGCAGTCCGGAAGTAAGCGACTCGCCCGTAGCGCTCCCCCCCGGCTGCCGGTATCCTTCTGCTCCTCTCATGCCCTCTCCCTCCTCGGTCTCGAGCCGCAGCCACAACCCCACTCCCAGCCGCCCGAGTCCTCCCTCCTCGGCAGCGACATTTTCTCGGTGCTCTCGTCACACTTCAACTCGCCCACCCTCGATCGCACATTCAAGGCTGAGGTGCTAGCCAGGCTCGACCGCGGGGAGAGTGTCACCGCCGACCTGATGGTGCGAGTGGGCAGCCCCGAGGGATCGGCGAGGGGGGCGAAGAGCGGGGCGCCGATTATCCAGATCAATGGCACCACTTCGGGGTCGGCGACGTCGTCGGGGGAGGCACTGCCCCCCGGCGATGCTAGGCCGAGAGTCAGTGGCTCGTTGGACCGGGGAGCGGGGTTCTTGAGTCATGTTTTGTCTTCTGGGGGAAGGGGTGCGCTGAAGAGGATTGTTAGCAGCTGGGTGGCGTTGAAGGATGGTGAAGGGAAGGTGGGCTGGGTGATTCTTGTTCTGACGCCGGCGGAGGGGGAGTGTTTTTGAGAAGGGCTTTGGTGGATGAGATCTCAGGCATGAGGAGAGATCGATTGATGATGTTGCATTTTTTGGGATGGGAAAACAGCACCCAGAATGCAAAGCCTTTGTATGATACTGAATTTGGTCACGAAAATGCATAATCATGGTTCGGCGTTGCACACTATATGTACAAGTTCTTTCCTGCAAGTCTTCAACGAGGACCACCGCCCAAATGGCAGTGGCTTAATTGGCACTGGCGGTGGTCCTCCCGCCCCGGGCAAAGCTGTTTGCTGTGTAAATCCTCCGAGAGGTTGCAGGTTCGAGCGATGCCTCGGGCGAGGATTTAAGGGGACTCTCCCCCTTAAGTCTCACGGAGAAATCCCACCGGGGGTTTCGTAGCCGGCCACCTCCCTTCCCGAAGGGGGCTGGCCGGTGAGCTTTTGCTTTTTCTCGGCGTTTGTTTACTTCGTGAATCCATTGTTGTCTTTTTTTTTTTTTTTTGGGTGGTTAGTGCATATTGTGGTCTTAGTTAAATAAATGAATAAAAATGGTCGGTTGTTTGTTTGTTTAGGTACTCGATCACTCAACCACCCAACACCGCACTGTGTACCCCAAACCCCAGAGCCACCCTTGGCCCCCCACCCCGTGTGGATAACCCCCCCAACTCTCCTAACTAGCACAGTGCATCACCCGCCCATGGTTGCCGAACGAGCAAGTCAACCCATCAATCGCGAGGAAGCTCCTGGCCCCAGCCCTGGCCACCCGAGCCACGGGCGCATGATGTGGTGGCGACGCGGGAGCGGCCGGCCGATCAGTGGGGCGTGGTCTCCCGCCCGCAACTGCCTGGTGGGGTTTCTCCGTGGTGGATGGGGGCGGGGGCGGGGGCGGGGGTTAGGGGCGGTTGGGGGGGTTGTTTTGCTTGGGGGGTCTGGAACGGTCGGTTCGGAGCGCGGGTTTTTGGGTTTCCGGTTGCGGGTAGGGGGTGGCTCTGTTGGCATGTGATTTGGGCGGAGATAGGGGTACAAGAGGGTTTGGACGGGGATTGGGATGGGGACGGGGGTTGGGGAGCTGTCCGATGCTATTTGCACCAGCTTCTTTACCCGTGGTGCGAGATGGAGTTACTGTCACAGAGTCAAGCCAGGTGCAAAACGAGAAGTAAGCGAGAGATAGAGTACTTGGGTAGTTAACCGTTGGTTGCCTTGGGGTTCAAGATAATGACGATAGTTATCATGAGTAGAGTTACACCGCTAAGAACACAAGAGAGAAGGTGGACATAAAGGCCTTGTCCTTGGTAACCGAGGATGCACTGCGCCAACCGTAGAGAAACCCACAAATGTCCCCGGGAAGTGGTCTTGACCTGATCAAAACTCGCGCGTCTCCCCCACAGCACAAACATCAAACGCACCCGTCTCAGGGAGCCCGCTCGTCTTGAGGGCCTCCTTCAGCAGCTTGGGGGGCTCCTCAACCTCCTCACACGTCAGGACCCAGGTGCCCCAGTGGATGCCCATGGCGCGCTTGCAGCGGGTCTCCTTGAAGATCTCGACGGCGTCGTAGGGGTTGGCGTGCATCCAGCTGAACAGCCAGCGCGGCTTGTAGGCGCCGATGGGGATCAGGCCGAGGTCGAAGGGCCCGCGCAGGTCGCCGATCTGGCGGAACTGCGGGCAGCGCGGGAGCGCCTCGTACTCGGGCCCGTAGTCGTCCACCTCGGCCGCGTGCGCCGTCTTGGGCACCCGCCGGTAGCCCGTGTCGCCCCCGAACCACACCGACTTGTCCCCCGACTTGACCGCCCACGACGCCCACAACGTGTGGTCCTGGTCCCGGCCCGTTCGGCCCGAGGAGTGCTGGCACGGCAGGCAGGTGATGCGCGCCGAGATGGTGCCGGGCGCGGACTTGTCGTCGGCTGCCGCCGCTGCGGTGGTCTCGTTTTTGTCCTTTTGCAGGACCAGGTCGGCGTCCTGCCACCAGTCCATCTCGGTCACGTTGGGGATGCCGCTGGCGCGGAACCACTTCTCCAGCCCCAGGCCGACGAAGAACTGGGCGTTGGGGTTCCGCTTCGCGAGCTCCTGCACGCTCGTGTGCGAGAGGTGGTCGTAGTGCGAGTGCGAAATCACCACGGCGTCGATAGGCGGCAGCTCCGAGAGCGAACATGCCGGCGGCGAATACCGCTTGGGGCCGAGCCACTGCACCGGCGTGCAGCGGTCCTCAAATACTGGGTCGAAGAGCACCCGCAGTCCGCTGGGAAACTCGACGAAATAGCAGGCATGACCAAGCCAGGTGGCTCGAAGCGCTGTTGACCCGGTCCGTTCCGACAAGAACTCGGGCTTGACGACGGGGATTTTGACGTTTGAGACGTCAGGGGTTGGCATGGCGCCTGTGAGACGGGCCCTGCATCATGTCAATAACCCCGGCTATACATCCGCATTACTTAAAGTAGGTATTTATTTTACTTACCAGATGATCTGGCCGCCAACTACAAACGGCGAGCTGGGCGGGCCGCCGCCGGCGGATGGGTGTGGGTTTCGGAATTTGACGATTTCCCCCTTACTCCCTTTGACATGGTGAGGAGCGAGACGGGCATCTTCGGGGATATCCGTCCCCTCCACCTTGGAAACGACGCTCGAGTACGCGGCCATGGATGCGGCGGCGGCGGCAACAGTTGAGAAGGAAACGGATGCGCGCAAAGCAATAGCAGTTGGTGGCCTGGATTTGAAGGCGAAGGAACGAGCGAGTCTTGTGGCAACCCGTTCCATTGCAAACGGCAAGAGACCACTGGCACGCAACAAGCTGCAAACGACCGCCCTTAACTATCAGATTCCCAGACAGTCTCGGACCTTGACAACGCGTGGCTTTGTATCACCTGAGACTCGGCTTCGGGCCAATACGCTCGTTACTGCATCATGCAACCCGGGCCTGTGAACTGCGCCATTAGCATGCCATACGTATGTTTTTGCTGCCTTTTTCGACAATATTTTGCACGATTTCCGGCCCGAGCGGGCCTAAAGCCCCTATCTCCGGCTTCCGATGCCCGGCCAGATTTTTTGGGGAGTTTTGCGGCGGAGACTGACTGGGCCCGGACTGCAAAGTTTGCCCGTGGCCGAGGGGCCGCCTGTGGAACCTACCGCTGGGACTTCCATCGTGCCGAGGGCGCCAAGTAGGTACATACCATACCCTACCTTAACCGCACCCGTAGATGGCAACATGCCAACGAATGATGTTGTCTCCCACGCCAATAATCTGCTTATCTCTCTATATTCGTATATAATATGATCCATCCTCGAGAACTTCCAGAGCCAATCCCCAAAGTCACTAAGCTTGATATTGTAGGTTGTTTACTTGTTTCGCCATAGATTCGAACTCGGTTTCGTTAATTATACTAAACCCCTGCCCACTCAGTATACCCGCTCAAAAGTCCTTATTTGGACCTTTCATCATTGTCTACAAATGATCCCTTTGCTTGCTGGGCGCTCGGGTAGTAACGCTACTTCGTTGGCCCTATCTCTGTGAAAATGACTTTATTCTTGACGGGGTAGTAGATGCGGACGGCAAGGGAAGGAATGTAAGTGTCTGATCCGCAGCGGGCCAGTGGTAATTAACCTGGCATCGGAATGCGATAAAAGTTGGAACGAGGGGTAGGTGGCGCGTGGGTAGGTAGGTAGCTAAGTGGAAGATCAAGTCCATTGCAAAAAGCAGAAAAATGCAAAACAATTGAGTCGAAGGCGTGGTCTGACTTACGCACGATCCACATTTCCTGGTTTTTGAGAAACTCGTTGTTGCGGTTAACCACTGCACCACTCCTCCTCCTCGGCGCCGTTTGGTTATGTGTTCGGAAATCGAGTTGTTCAATGGGGAAGCATTGACATTGTGGTGCAGGGGAGGCAAGGTTGGGATGGAAACTCATACCCATACTCAGTGGCCTTGGGCATAACATAATACAACACAAATGGTCTAGGTACCTAAGCATCAACATAGGTAGCTCTTACTTCATAAGGTGCATGGTACTTATAAGATGGCTAGAAGTAAAGACAGGGAGTGGGCTTCGAAGAACATGCCGTAAAATAAGAGCAGAAAGCAACGCAACATCTGCTACGGCACTATCAAAACCACAGGAGCAAACAATGAGCAAAGAGAACGGTGCGCCTTTGTAGGGCCAACTACCTACTAAACTCCCCGAGAAATAAGAACACCCAAAAATGAACGTCTCTCCCAGCTGTCCAGCAACGCGAAAATCCCCGCCTAACCCTCCGATATATCCATCCCCTTGCATTGCCAAAAAGGAATGGAAAGAAATCTGAGGAAAGCCAAAGCCAGGAAAAGCCCTACTACAGTCCCCCAAACACCCCCAATCAGCACTCATCCCACCTTACAAACAACCAACTCGAAAGAAAAAGAAAATACCACATACCTCAATCATCCCCAGGGGCCAGCACCCAAACTCAACCCCAAAACCACCTCCCCAATCTTTACCCCCCCACGCAACTGGGCACTCAAGGCGCATACCTCTGCGGCACATCCATCTGCATCAGCGGCGGCGGCGGCGGCGGCGGAAAAAACGCCACAGCAGCGCCGTAGCACGGCAAGGCAGTGGTGTGGGTATGGGTATGGGAGTGGGTATGAGTATGCGCGGGCTGTACGGCGGCGCCAAAGAAGATGGGCGGCGGCGGAGGCGGGGCAGGGGTCCCGCCGATGTAGGTGATGGTTGATGTCGGGATGATGACTGAGGGGAGGGGGGGTGCTTGTGAACTGTGGTTGGTTGAATTGCGGTGTTAGTTGATGGGTGGATTTGGGTGTGAGTGAGTGAGTCATGGGGTAGGAGGGTTGGTGGGAGTGGTGGTGGGATGCTTGGGAATGCATGATGCGCTTGTGGATGGGTAGGTGGTGTGTTGCTTACCCGGAGTGAGTGGTAAATTTGGGAACGAAGACGCTGGCCATGGCCGGCGAGTAGACGAAGGATGTCATCCTTCGCTATGGCTAGGTGGTCTGTTGGTCAAGTCGAGTTGATGTGTGGTCAATGATTGCCAGTGGTGGTAAGAAACAACGGGCTAGTCGGGCAGTAATTCGAGGTTTGCTGTAAAAAATGGGTACCGAAGCAAGGTGTTATAGGCACTTTGAATTTCTTTATGTAACTCTGCCAGCGTGCGCAAGAGGGCACAAGTGACGAACGAACACATTGACTTGGTTCTCATGACTCACCTAGGCTGTCTTCCGAACGAAGCCGCCGCGCAAACGCCAAAGCCGAGGGATTGGGAAAGAACGGATGAATTGAACACATTTGAAACCCCGTGGTCGTTTCTCAAAGGGGACGCTCACGAGCTGCACACATACCATGGGCCTCGAGAACTTGGGAGTATGACATGGAGTCCTCGCAGCCAAGGTGCTTCTCATAAAAAAGGAGGAAATCAATCGCAACAGGCTCGCAATGTCGAGTGAAATGCTTTTCCATTCGTGTCCCTCGTTAATGAATTCATAACGGAATTGCGTGGGGAGTTGTATCAATAACACGACACGTCGCTTAGACCTCTCAAACAATGTTGACGGTAATCGCCTTAGCCAAGTGTTGGGATTTAAACCAGCCTTCCTTTCCCAACGACCTCACCAAGGGTGGAAGTCGGTGTTCTCCTTTCACTTCGAATGCTCCTTCACCATCTTGGCAGCAGCCGCAGCAAGGTCCTTCAATGCATCACGGCGCTTGTACTTGGCATCTTCAATGACGCCTGGAGAAAGTTAGTCCAAGATCTGGAGACAAAAGGTCCGCGGGGGCTTACCGATGTCGGCATCGCTCGAGAACTTGGATGTCCAGCGGACAAAGGTCGTGTCTTGCAGCTCGCCAGAGGTAACAGCCCAGCAGCGAATAGTGCTCACGACGCTCGAGTACGTCAAATTGGGCTCGGCGTTGATGACGCTGTACGTGATGAAGTGTTCTAGGTTCTGTAATTTGTCAACATCGTTGACTACACGCATCACGGGGGAGCCAAGATGCTCACGCTGTGCTCGTCCTGCTTTACTTCGACGACACTGCCGTCCTTGAAGGTCCACCTGACCACGTCCGTCTCGTGGCTGGTTCCCTTGACGTGCTCGGCCTTCTCGATCGCAGACCAGAACTTATGGAAGTCGGGCAGCTTGATGAAATGCCAGACGTGCGAGAGTGGAGCCCGGATGACGGCGCTCTCGATCACCTCGTTCGTGGTGGCGATGCCCTTTCCAGTGGAAGAAGCCATGATTCACAAAGTACCACCTGGTTGAGCAGATATGTTTTGGCTTTTTTATTCGTGTTGTGGGTTGGCGTGGATGGTGTTGATCCCAGTTGACAAGAGATGGGAAGGGGTTGGTTGTGTGTGATTAGAAAACCAACTTAAACACAAAGCTGACCCACGATGGCTTCTGGTTGTTTCCGCAAACGAAACGAAATGATATGTGCCTTCCTCCGCTACGTCATTTGGCAGCCATGACATACAAAGCAGGCGGGGTCCCTTCTCGCAAAGAAGGGACAATTGGCTGACAGAGACAGCACGATGTGGTCTGATTGGGCGCATTTCACCTGCCCGCAGCTGCGACAGTGAAGATTGAAGGCAAGGGCGAGACCGCCATCGGCCTTTCCTTGACTGGTACCTGAGGGGCTTGGGTGCTCTCAGGACCTTAATCTCAAGAGCCTGGATTCGGATTCTCCTGCGTGCATTTCCTTGGCTCCTTGAAGAACATGCAAGGTCAAGCCCATTCATCACCAACGATGGCGCCTTCAAGTGAGGTTGGTCGGAGTTAAATTGAGCCCCCTCTACTAACCCCACAGCAGCTGCCAAAAATAGAAGATGAGCTTTCTCACTCAGTTTTGGTGGCTTGCTCTCGATCGCCACAGACGGGCTGCAGGTCGGTCCGAGCTGGACGCAAACTTTCCGGCCCTGTGAACACAACACATGCAGCAGGACTAAACCGTTTGACCGCGCTTCGAGCGCGACTACACTAAACTGATTTGGCCGCTAGGACCACAGCCTGACGAGTTCAGCCACAGCCACAGCATTTATTTCGGTGGAGGGAATGCGGGAATCCTGGCAAGGCAAGGCACCGAGATATCGGACCCCCCTGTTCAGCGGAGGGGGTTGGCAGCGGAACTTTCTTGGTGCGGTTGGTGGAACCTGGCCACACTTCGAGAGACTCTTAGCTGCCTTTCAGCCATCATCGCTGTTGGCGATGTCGGTTGTGTCGGTTGTTGGGTTCGCCGACAAGATACGATGGCAATGCTTGCTATATCCTTCGGAAAACAGAGACTCCGGCCATGTGTTCACTTATTCTCCGTCTTTTCGACATTCGATATCGCCGTTATGATTGGAGCAGGGAACGAGACGCCCCAGGAAGTTGAGATTGTGGGGTGTTTTGCGTGACATGGCCCTGTCTGCCCGTCTGTCACCCGTGCCCGACAAGGTTCGACCCACACATCCAGCTCAGCTCAGCCTCAGGGCGCCTGGGGGGGTGTCGCTGATCCAAATGCTTGATTGCTCTTTACCCGGGCCTGTCGCAAAGGCCTCGCGTTGTTGGAATTCTCTCTAGTTTGTTTGTTTCTTTGCTGTCGCACAACCTCCTCCCTCGCAGTCGGTCCAGCACAACTTTGAAGAGAGCGCCGAGGCCGAGGTCGGGTTGGCCATCGCATGCCGCAACGAGAGTAACCCGACGCTAGCTACCCGGCGGGCGCACGCAGGAACCAAAGTTCGATTTGGCAAATTTCGAAGGCCCAGAAGGTCTGGCCACACCATTGACCACCAGATCGACCGCGGCGAGGCACTCTGCTATACATATCCACAATGGTCGGCTTCAAGCAAATACGTATCCTCCCGGCAGCGCTCGTGGCGCTTATCCTAGTCTCCTCGTCGAGCGCTGCCGATGATGTGGTAGATTTCAGCTTCTACCCGGCGCCGGCGCGACAATGTCTCTACGACGCCGCCGACAGCTCCAAGTGTGAGTCAAAAACGGTCGCTGAGACGAACGCATGTTTCTGCCGAAACGGCGGAGACTTCATCACAACAGCCGCCGCCTGCATAGGGCAAGAGTCCAAGGGCAATCTGAGGACGGTATACCGGACGATGCGAGATGCATGCGACACTTCGGACACGCCCATCAACGTCACCGAGGGCGAGTTCATGGACGCCGCCGAAGGTACCTCCTCGACGACTTCCTCGGCAACGTCAGCCTCAAGTACGACCAGCGCAACCTCCGCAACGAGCACAGGCGAGACGGTCACCTCGGCCACCGGCACCGACACGGCCACTGCAACGCCGACCTCGACACCCCCGCCGGCCGAAGAACAACAAAGCGGGGCTTTGTCCACGGGCACAATGGCCGGGATCATAGTCGGCGTCATCGGGGGACTGGCGATCCTCGGCGGACTGGGATACTGGCTTTTCAGGCGGGGGAAGAAAGTGGGTGAAGAATCGCACCCAATGCTGCCACAGCATGGGCACGCCTCGATGGCGCCGTCGGGGCCAGAATCGACTGCATACTACAGCAGCCCTCCAGATACGGGGGCTTGGCCGAAGAAGGACTGGGGCGGTTCTCCCGACCCCAGGATGAGTGACCCCAGGATCAGTGGACACAGCGGTTTCAACTGGGAGTCGCCTTCGCATCTGGCATTCCCCAATGCGGCGCTGGCGCCGTCACCCCCCGTGCCGATCCAAGAACTCGACGGCTCTCATCAGTTCCGACCGGGGTCGACAGAGGCGCCGGCGGAGATGGGGGGCACACCCGTGGTGACGACACCACCACTAGCGAATAGCCAGTTCCCCCAGCCCTACCATTCCGGGCAGCAGTACCCGGGGCAGGGGTGGAACCAACCACAACCATAACTAGCGGCCATTGCAGTGGCCAGGATGCCCGCAGAAAGCGGCGGTGAGGGGGATGCGATACCGGGGCTTTTGAGATGAATATGGGGTTAAATCAAGGAAGGCTAATCATGAAGGTGGCGATATGGGACTTTGTCTGTCTAACATGTACATCCGGGTGGTTGGGCAGCCGGCATTAGTTTGGGACGGAGGGGCGGTCAACCGAACCCCACGGCATCCTGGCAGCGTCGGCTTCTTTTTCGTGCAGCGTGGGGTTTAGGTTTTTGGTCACAAGGACAGTGGCTGGACGGCGCTTTTTTTGGTCGGACTTGACTGGCGGTAGCGAATGGGTGCGTGGAGAAAGCATCTGGGAGTTTTGGAATTGAATACCCTGATTTGACCGTCGCAACTCACCGGCATATGCGGGCGCCCTGGGACAAGGGTCTTTTTGCTCAATTGCAAAGCTGCAGCATGCCATCTGAAGAGCCATCCGATCCGACATGGAAGAAGAGCATCTGTGATCTGCATCTCTTAGGCGCGCAATCTGTATCGGGTTGTATGTACGAAGTAATCTGTATGTACGGAAGCATCCCCGCCCCGAACACCTACAGGCAGCATGGATAAGTCGCATGAGCATGGGTGGTGGTGGCAAGCAACAAGGGACATGACATGGGTGGGAGCATTGCCGAAAGGAGGAACACCACTATGATCTGGACAGTTTGCAATGGACGCAGCCAACAACCCCCTTCACAGGCAGGCAAGGCGGGCAAGGCGGGCACCGTACACCACCTAAAAATAAGGTGCCCATCTCATCTCAGACGGCCCGGCCCACAATGAAGCAAGGGCAGCATCCACCTCTGCGGCGTCGGGGCAGAGTAAGTAACGTTAGTTAGGTAAGTGGATCTCACCCTCTCCCCTCGGCAGCCCCCCGTTGGTTCCATCTTCGTCTGTTCTGCATCCCTAACAGGTTCGAGTCAGTCGCCGGGTATATCTCCCGAGACACCCGCATCACTGCATCTTCTGCATCTCAGCATCTCACAACCATTGCTCGTCAACCACAAACACGCCACTTAAACCACCCAAGACTGCCGCTTTCCGGATCAACCCCGCGCGGGCAACCCACAACTCGATCGACCTGCATCCAGCAGTCCTACCCTGATTTGCCTGCGTTACACAGTATCCGCGATTCCCTTCTGTGTATGGCCTCTTTCTGGCTCCCAAACTGTCGGTGAAGGGTGGCCAAGTAAAGAAAACCCCCCCGTTAAGCCTATCTTCCGATCCCCGGGTCCGGGTCCCCTTTCCGGTCCAAGTCGTCCCATGCCATATTGCCTCTTATAACACGACCCCCCCTGTTGCCCTTTGCCATGTTCTCTGGATAGACGCCTGTTCCTTTCTCAGTGTCCAACCAACACCTTCCCGACTGCCAATTGGCCTCCCCTCCCTGGCCTTGTTGGTCTTGAAGAAGAACATCGTCGCGCCCCCCCATTCTATGGCTGCCGCCTGGCTCGGTTCCGGCGGGTGGTGGGACAGTTTGTGGCCCTGTTATAGTTGCTGCCGGAAGATCTGGGTAGGTTCGGGTGACACCAGATCCGTTTTTGCAACCCCTCCCTCCTTCTCACCTCAGCACGCAATTGCTGACACGCATATCGTAGATACCCTCATCCGGACAGTTCAGCCCCCAATGCCTCGGTGTCGTCGCACACATCCCATTCTGGGTTGCCCTCTTGACAGTAGCCCTCCGCTACGGCCTCGGTCCGGCCTGGTCTGCCTACCGGCCCATCTGGCTGCGCAGGTTCGCCGCGGAGCAAGATGAGCTCTCGTCTACCGTGCCCGACCAGGAGTCTGGCGCGGGGCCGGCCGCCCGGAAGCCCTGGACGGCTTGGACGCTGTCTCTTTTGTCTCTGACCGTGGGCGCCGCCACTGTGGGAGCCATTGGTGCTTTGGCCTGGCCAGAGCATGCTCAGCTGTGCATGACGCCTATTATCCCTTGTGTAAGCCACCTGCCTACCCGCCTTGCCATCCGGAGAATATCCTGGGATAGGTGCTGATCGGTCGGTTGAAGATCATTTCAGGTCTTATTCTTTCGGTTGAGCGCCCTCGGGTTGTTCCGGGGGCTGTCTTCGTTATTAACAGCGTCCTGCTCTTTGTGGTAGCGAGCATACTCGCTCTGATGCCCGATGCACTCTCTGGCGGCTGGCCCCGCATCGTTGCCTGGGTAGCCGGCGTTGCCCTGCCCCTTGCATCCATCGTCCTGATGCTCAACATGCCCATGAGAGACCCCTTATTGGACAGCACGGGCATCGGGAAGCCGTTCGACGAACCAACCGCCACGCTCCGCAGCCCCGAGGATATCATCACTCTCTGGCAATGGATGACGGTCTCTTGGATGGGACCTCTCATCAAGATCGGCTACAAGCGGCAGCTCGAAGATGAAGACGTCTGGTTTCTCCCGTATGAGTTCCATCACAGCAGAGTACATGTCCTGTTCCGCGAGCTCTCCGGCACCGTATTTGTCAGACTGTTGAAGGCCAACGGCGTCGATCTCCTCATCACCACATTCCTCGGGGTCCTCGAAACATCCCTCGAGTTGGCGGACCCCGTCTTGCTCAAGCAGCTCTTGGGTGCGTTAACCGCCCAGGAGCCGGATGTCCGGGCCGCCATCGTATACGCCGGAATCACCCTAGTTGCGAGGCTGGTCAAAACCCAGTCGGGTGTCTTCTCACTCTGGTACTGCCGCCGCAACTATGAACGGTCCCGAGGCGAGCTGATCACCATGATCCACGATAAAACGCTCAGAAGGAAAGCTTTCACCATCCCGAGCGGCCATGACCTCCCCGCAGAGCAGCCAGAAGACCAACAAGAGGATTCCTCCTCTTCTACCCCGGGCATCTCCACCTCGACCACCCTCACCGACGACGAGTCCAGCAACCACGATTCCACCGACGCCGACGCGGATTCCACCACCTCAGAGCCCACCAAGTTCCAAAAGCTCCGCTCCCTCGTCCACCGCGGCTACACCAGCCTCAACCCCCGGCCCACCCCACCCCCCACAACCACCACCACCACCACCCCCCCCTTCACCCCCGCCTCCACCGGCAAAGTCCTCAACCTCCTCCGCAACGACTCCTACGAAGTAGCCCAACGCTTCTGGGAAGCCCCCAACCTGACCACCAAACCCCTCAACTTCCTGCTCTCCCTCTTCCTCCTCTGGCGCATCCTCGGCCCGGCCTCCCTCTTCGGCATCCTGATCCTGCTCGCCGGCATGGCGCTCAACGTGCTCCTCATGCGCCTGCTCCTCGCCATCGAGCGCGTCCGCCGCGAGGTGACCGACGCCAAGCTGCAGCGCACCTCGCAGTTCGTCGAGGCCATCCGCCACTTGCGGTGGTATGCTTGGCAGGATGCGTGGTTGGATACGATTATGGAGAGTCGGCGGGCGGAGTTGCGGAAGAGGGTGCAGAGTAATGTGGTGGGGAAGGGGATTGCGATGGTCAATATGACGACGGCGTATTTGTTTCCCGTGGCGGGGTTCTGGGCGTACACGGTGGTGAGTGGGAAGGAGTTGACGGTGGATGTGGCGTTTCCGGCGCTGGATTTGTTTGGGATGTTGCAGAATAGTTTGAGGGAGCTGCCGGATCTGGTGACGATTTTCTTGAACTCGAGGGTGGCGATGGGGCGGATTGAGGAGTTTATGCTGGAGCCGGAGAAGGAGGAGGATCTGGAGGGGGATTTGATCGGGTTGGGGGTGGGGGGCGAGTTTGGCCCGCCGGGGGAGCTGGAGATCGTGCTGAACGATGCGACTTTCTCGTGGCCTGGGGCGACGAAGAAGGTGCTAAGGGATGTGTCGATTACCTGCGGGCCGGGCTTGACCGTGGTGTGTGGTAAGGTGGGTATTGGCAAGACGGCGCTGCTGCAGGCGATCTTGGGTGAGTTGGACCAGCGGAGAGGTGACCGTATCGTGCCGGCCGAGACGATTGGGTACTGCGCCCAGACGCCCTGGCTCGAGAGCATGAGCATCCGGCAAAACATTCTCTTCTCGGCTGTCTACGACAAGGTCCGCTTTGAGCAGGTCATCGATGCCTGCTGCCTGCGCGACGACCTCAACATGTTCCGGTGCAAGGATCTTACGTTGATCGGGGAGAATGGTGTTGGGCTGTCGGGCGGCCAGAGAGCTCGTGTGGCGCTGGCCAGGGCGGTGTATAGTCAGGCCCGCATCTTGCTGCTCGACGATCCCATCGCGGCCCTGGATCACCACACGGCTACTGCTATCCTGAAGAATCTCTTTGGCGCCAAGAACTCGCCCCTGATGGCTGGTCGGTTGGTCATTTTTGTCACCCATCGCGTGGATATTGTCACGCCCTACGCCTACCAGATCATCGAGGTTGACAAGGGAGGCCGCGTGGAGAGCTTCGACAAGAAGGATCTGGAGAACAACGAGGAGGAACTCGAGCACCTGGCCGAGATTGCCGATGCCGCCGCTTCCGGGGGTGAGACCACGGCTGCGGTGGAAGAGGATGAGCCGATCCCGGATAAGTTCATCGAAGACGAGCACCGTGTCCATGGAGGCGTCTTGGCTTCTGTGTACTGGCAATACGTTAAGGCTGGGAAACTTCGGTGGTGGGTCACCATGGTTGGCTTCTTCACCCTGTTCCGCATCGCCAAGATCGGGTACTTCTGGTTCCTCAAGGAATGGGGTGAGCAGTACCCCGACACACCGGAGGTGCCCCCTCCCAGTGGTCTAGGCTATGGGCTGGAGTATTCACCGTCTGTGGCTGCCTCACAGAGCATTCTCCGGCGGCAGACCGTGGCGGATCCCGGCTGGTTTGACCTAGGGGGTTACCTACCTCCACCCAGCGAGAACGTCCAGCCGTGGCTCTTCGGGTTCTTTATCTTGTCTATGATCCAGGTGTTCACTCAAACTATGTCGGATGCGGCGCTTGTGGTCATCATCTACAAGGCTGGCAAAAACCTCTTCGAGAGAGCCATGCATCGAGTGACCAACGCCACCTTCCGGTTCTACGACGTGACGCCGGTTGGCCGGCTGATGAACCGTCTGACGTCGGACATGGGCACCATTGATGGCCAGATCGCAGGACAGCTGATGTCAGTAGCATGGTACTCGCTCGGCTGGCTCACCTCGATGGCCGTCATCTCCACGACGACGCCCACTTTTTTGGTCATCAGCATCGCCATGACGGCCCTCTTCGTCTTCATCTTTGACCGCTTCCTGCCGGCTTCGCAGTCTCTCCGCCGCCTCGAGACCGTGTCGTTGTCGCCGCTGTTCTCCAACTTCGGCACCCTCGTCGAAGGACTAACCACAGTGCGCGCGTTCCGCTCCGAGCCCCATTTCCAAAACCGCATCATCACCAGCTGCGACGCCTTCCAAAAGATGGACCACATGTACTGGTGCCTCCAAACCTGGCTCCAATTCCGCTTCGACCTCCTCTCCGCCATCAGCACCTTCACCCTCACCCTCACCGCCATCCTCTCCGGCCTCTCCAGCGGCACCATCGGCTTCGTGCTCGCCTCGGCCTCCAACTTCGTGCAATCCACCCACAGCCTCTGCCGGCGCTACGGCGAGATGCAGATGCAATTCGTCAGCGTCGAGCGCGTCGTCGAACTCCTCGACCTCGCCCAGGAACCACACGGCACCGTCCACCCGCCAGCCTCCTGGCCCCTCTACGGCGACGACATCGTCTTCCGCAACGTCACGCTGCGCTACGCCCCCGCCCTCGACCCCGTCCTCAAAAACGTCTCCTTCACCATCCCCGGCGGCGCCAACGTCGCCGTCACCGGCCGAACGGGGTCCGGCAAGAGCACCCTCGCCCTCAGCCTGCTGGGCACCCTCCACCCGGACACGGACACCCTTTCGGAGGGTGGCGCGGGGCGCATCAGCATCGGCGGCGTCGACCTCGCCACCGTCGACAAGCACGCCCTGCGCCGCAACATCACTTTTGTCGCGCAGGACCCCGTGCTGTTCCCCGGTACGTTGCGTGATAACCTGGATCCGCTGGGTGAGCGGGATGAGGCGGAGCGCGCGGATGTCCTGCTCCGGGTGTTGGGGGGTGGGGCGGCGGCGGCGGCGGCTGCGGCGGCGTCGGGTGGTGGTGGTGAGCAGGGTGGTGAAGAGGACGGTGAGGAGGGTGGTGAGGTGGGCGCGGAGGCGGGTGATGGGGCGGGGACGACCTTCACGCTGGATAGTCGCGTTGATGGTGGTGGGAAGAACCTGTCGCAGGGGCAGAGACAGCTGGTGGGGCTTGGAAGGGCGATTCTGCGGAGGAGTCCGGTGGTGATTTTGGATGAGGCCACGGCGTCGATTGATGCTGAGACGGCGGCGTATATCCAGCGGTTGTTGAGGGATGTGCTGAAGCATAGTACGGTGATTACTATTGCGCATAAGGCGGAGGCGGTGCAGGATTCAGACTTTGAGGTTGTTTTGGAGCAGGGGCGTGTTCTCAGGGCTGGGTCGAGGGGGGCGAGGTTGCTGCAGCAGCAGGTTGAGTGATGGGGTGGAGGATAGGCTGGGTGGGCTGGTTGGGGGTGTTTGGTGGTGTTGATGGGGGTGGGTGGGTGTCAAAATTGGGATGATGATATTTGATGCTTTCTGTTTTTGTTTTGGTTCGAAGGTTGAGTAGACTTAAAAGCATGTTAACGGGGAGAAGTCTTAGGAGTTGGAGTATATGGTTTTGGTTACAAGAAATACATGATTGATCAACTGGTTCAAACCATTTCACTTGTTGACTTCCAGATGTGTTGAGGATGATTTCAGTTAGAAGGTGAAGGATCCTTGACTTGGCCAACGCCGCCCCCCTTTCTTCGTGTCGCGCATTTCATCCCATCGCGTTTCTTCAGCCCTAGCTCAGGCTGGTCTTGGTATGGTCTGCACCAGCTTATTACTTACTCCCTAATTACTTTTCAACCACCGATGTCGAGATAAAAACAACTGAGCTCAGGAGGAAGCTCGTGTGTGATGAGGCAGGAAATTGTGAAACCTAAGAGAAAGACCGTCACTCATATTCTCGCTTTTGACCTCGTCGTTAATATATCGGCCAATATTGCTGCTCAGCTGGACGAAGAAGGCCATTGACGAAATAGTGGCTTTTTCGATCCCGAGCGAGGCCTCTCGAATTTACGTTCCCATCCTTCGCGCTCGGTCCGAGTCTGATACCAGGAACCACGGGGCTCTTTGTGAAGGAGAAAGGGCATCAAAGTGAGAAACCCGTTCTCGTGTTGCCCATGAGGATGTTTCTTTGAATCCGTATTACCCCGTAAGCGGCTGCTAACTCCGAACTAATTTTAGCTTTTTGATGGCCCCTCATCCCTGCTCAAGTGCCTGGCCAGACGAGGGTTGCTTTGGAATCAAACAAATTTGCAAATGTTGATGCCCCTGTCTGTCTAGGTATTAAGTATTACACTACACAGTAGACTTTAGATAAGGAACTGAGTCGGTTACATGTGTTTGGCTCTCTGTCGTCTCTGGGACATACAATGCCGTCAATGCCTACTACGTCAGGAGGCAACCTCGAGAGTACGCGTGCATCTATAAATTCTTTTATTTCCGAGGACTCGAACCAAAAGCCGGGACCATTTTCCTTGTTTGTTAACAAGGCGAGTCCGAGCCGAGCAACTGGCACCCTTGACAAGGTTGAAATGTGAACGGGCGGGAGATCATCTTCATATATATAATCAGTTTTTCCGAAATAGGAATGTATAAGTTCATTGCACCCAGGATTCGAAAAGCAGGTCATCGAGTTGAATGGAATCAACAGAGGATTTCATGGCGTGAGGCACATCGGCAGCCAAGGCCGATGGTGACCCGCAACAGGCGGCAGCTCGGAAGAACGGCCGATTCTCAACAAACAGCGAGCTCGGCTCCTGGGCTGGGCTTTCTTGGTTTGTGTTGCCCACCGGAGATTCTTTGTCCTGGTCCGGGTTCGCGAGGCATGGCGCGGCCAAGAAGTCGGGGAAGCCAAACTGCGGTGCCGTCTGCAGGTACACACTCGTGACAAAGACCGATCAATTCCATGGATGTTTCGACCCAGGCGAGAAGGGGATTGTGTTTGAGTGGCACCCTCCGCGACACGGTCAACTTGAGCTCTCATGTAGGGGTTGGGCACATTGGCAGCGGTGCATTCAGGAGCCCAGCCTCTGTCAGCAATCTGCACGGTGCCGTTGAATCCCATACTGGGCCGGTCTGTGTGTTACCACATTGTGAGATAGATGTAATGTTCATCTCAAGCGCTAAGAAATATGTACCTATTTTTGCGCATCGCGTACTGTGTAGAGGGGAGATAAATGCACGCACACGAGAAAAAGAAAAAAGACCAACAAAATCCCCCAATCCCCGATCCCCAAACCCCCAAACCCGAGGAAGACCGAGATGTCGACGTCAACAGGGTGGTGTCGTGTTGCATCCGGATTTTTCAATAGTCAAAAACCCCATCCGATGACATCGCATGCATCGCATCTTTTGACGGTTTCCCGGTTTCCGTCACAGCGAGATCGTTTCCAGGGTTTGTTGATGGGCAGCAGGGACTGAGCCAATCAAGCCCCGCCGGGCCACGCCATGCGAGGTGGTTGGGTGCATGTGGTCTCACTTGAGTGGCCACTGAGCTGCAGGTCGGCGCCTTCCTCATCTGGGTAAGGAAAAGAAACTTCGACAGGCCCGCGCTTGCCCGTCTTGAGCGCAGGAGCACAGCCGTGAAAAGTTGAGATCAGGCGAGGAAAAGCAGGGCCGCTCGGCCAGTCCTTCCCGTGATTCGGCAACGCCGTTGTGGAATCATTTGAGGGTCGCTTGTCGGCTGCCCTTCCAGGGCTTCCAGGCTCCACCATTCCCAGTCCTTTGTGTTTTCTGGGCGGTTCCTGGCTTTCATGTCAATTTTTGCACTTTCCCGCCGTGGACTAGCAGAGTCACTAGTTCGGATCTGACGGCTTGTGGCTTGGGGTACTCGGGTTAGGTAACACGGCTCGGTTGCCACCCACCCTCCCACCTTGAGCTGCAGTCCTGCGCTTCTCAGGCGCTGGCCGCGTCCGACGTTACTCTCAGGTCACTCCCGCAATCTCCACGCTCCCACCGCGCCCATGCAAGGGCTTCCTTGAGGGCCGTTGACTGGCTTCCTGGCCACCATCGTGAATGGGTCCAAGCTCTCTTGGGGTTTAGCCTGCCATCCTGCTGTCACTGTGGAGCGCTCCCTTGGTGGCCGTGTTGCCGTGGTGGCTCACTGGTGGGAGGGTGGGTGGCTCAATGTGGGTGGGTGGCGGCCCTAGTCGGTTGCCCAGCGCCCAACAGCGCCGCATCGAGCTGTGAATCTCGTATTCATTCCCGCTGGTTCGGTTTGCCCTTTGTCACTGACCAGGGTTCGCCCTCGGCCCAGCCCATTGATGGGCGCCGCACCCCAGCAGCGAGATCTCGAATCTGTGAATCATATAAAACTTGGAGTCGCCTCAAGTACCCCCTTCCGTCCTCCCCTTCTCCCTCTCACCACCACGTATACGTGTATATATACCTTAATACACCTTCGGGTTACCTAGTCTCTCGCTTAGACTCCCCTGCATTTTGCAAGTCCATTCGCTCAGAAAAAGAAAAAAAAAAAACGCCAACATGCGTACCACCGCTCTCTCTCTGGGCGCCCTCGCCCTGGGCCTCGCCAGCGCCCACGAGTACCCCAACTGCGTTAGTCAAGCCTGCCTGTTGTCGTATACCACCAGATACTAACTCAAAAATACAGGAGTCGGACAACTGCTACCGCAACTTGATCGACCCCCGCTTCGCTGATCAGGCTGTTTCGTGGTGCCCGGAGTTCCTGGCCGCCACCACTACCGAGGCTGCGGCTATCCCCACCAACTTCAACAACTGCGACGGCGACGTCAAGGCTGTGAGCTCCGCCTGCTCGTGCATCACCTACACTGCCACCCACACCTCCGGGGAGCCCACCCCCACCTCGTCGGAGGAGCCGGAGGAGCCCACTTCCACTGAGGAGGCCACCACCACTGAGGCTCCCGAGACCACAACTACCGAGGCCCCCGAGTCGACCACCACCACCGATGATGATGATGACGAGTGCACTGCCACCGAGACCGAGACTGAGGCTCCCGAGACCACCACCACCGAGGCCCCCGAGCCTACCACCACCAGCGATGATGGTGACGATGAGTGCACCGCCACCGAGACCGAGACTGAAGGCCCTGAGCCTACCACCACGGAGGCCCCCGAGTCTACCACCACCGATGATGGTGACGATGAGTGCACTGCCACTGAGACCGAGGGCCCTGAGCCCACCACTACCGAGGCCCCCGAGTCTACCACCACCACCGATGATGATGATGATGAGTGCACCGCTACGGAGACCGAGACCGAGGGTCCTGAGCCCACCACCACCGAGGCCCCCGAGCCCACCACCACCAGCGATGATGGTGACGATGAGTGCACCGCTACGGAGACGGAGACGGAGGGCCCTGAGCCCACCGAGACCTCGACCACCCAGTGGACCACCAGCACCATCACCACCACCACCACGCGCACCATCACCTCGTGCTCCGCCTCGGTGACCAACTGCCCCGGCGGCGGCACCACCACCGTCACCACCGAGACCATCGTCACCACCACCGTGTGCCCCGTCACCGACGAGCCCGAGGGCCCGTCATCGACCGAGACCGAGGGTCCCGAGCCGACCGAGACCGAGGGCCCGGAGCCGACTGAGACTGATGAGCCCGAGGGTCCCGAGCCCACCGAGACCGAGGGCCCTGAGCCGACTGAGACCGATGAGCCCGAGGGTCCGGAGCCCACTGAGACCGACGAGCCCGAGGGCCCGGAGCCGACCGAGAACCCCTCCAACATCCCCACCTTCGTCCCCACCCTCTCCACCACCTTCACATCGGACGAGATCGCCCAGCCCACCACCTCGGAGCCCGTCACCGCCGGTGCCGGCCGTGCCGTCCGCGGCGCCAGCACCATTGCTGCCATTGCCGCTCTCTTCGCTGCTTTCCTGTAAAGGGAGCTAACTAAATTGGATTGCCCGCCTCTTGGGAACTGGAGGTGGTAGTCTAGATGGGATGGCATATGCATACATACTTCTTTGCCTGGTAGATATGATGAGGGAATGATTTCAAGCGTGCGTTTTTAATGTGGTGGGTGGAATGTATCACAACTCGTACTTATTGATGAGGTATGATACATACCCCTGCTCTTCGATTCTTGTATATAGATAGATCTATACTTTAATGGGATTCGGGTTGTCGTGCTTGCTCCTCCTCACGACTTCTCGCAATATCCACTTTTGCGAACCGTTGTCATCCATCCCTTGTTGCACCTATGACCTTGTACTGGCCAGTAGACGTCATCACAGTAAGTACTGAATTGTGACATGTCCCTAAGTTCTGACATGGGGATCAACTGACGGATCCATCATCGAGGAGTGTCCTGTGATTTGGTTTCGGCTTGACTTTAGAGTCTGCACGTGAGGAGCCCCGGGGCTCTCCCTGCATGCCAGTGTGAAACGGCATCAGCGCTAGCTAATCAACAGCCGTTGTTGATTCAACAACCATTCTTTTGCCAACAGCCGGAAACATGTCAAGTTGTGACCAGCCTGAAAAGTTGAAACGACGCATCACGCCTTGGCCCCCGCTCCAAATAAATTGTTTTGGGTAGCATCCCGCTGCTTTCCACTCTAGATCCAGCGAGATGGAACCCAACGTTGAAACCGTAGCAGCGCCATCTTTGTTAGTTGGTAGTTTGATACGAAACCTAGGATGAAATCAAGTCGTTGAAGTGCGGTTCACGGGGTTTGGCCAAGGATGAAGTCAGACACACTTCCAAAGAGGATGAACACCAAAGTGAGAGTATCATGCCAACCGAATTTGCTTCTACGAGGTGATGGATACGTGTGAACGAAAAACACGGTATCTTTTCGAAGAGTAGGTCTCTTCTAAACGTGCCAGCAAAGTCCAGGCAACAGCTCACTTCGAATCTTGATACTCTTCGCAGAACCGGTTTCTAGTTGAGGTACTTTAACACTGGTCGATGTTACCGCACCATGTACCGAGGCTACAAACGTAGACCTCCGGCTCACATTACAGCCCGCACCAGCTTGCTCGTGGATATCTGGCGGTGAGAAGGGGCGGTTGAGAGAGCGTTCCCTGGCCGTCGACGAGAAGCTGACAACAGATGTCTGTTAGATGGCGATTTCACCAGACTGACGGGAGTCTGTCCAGGCGGCCTCAACCGCGGGTGTCAGGGTAGTCAAACTAAGGTATGTCTCCAAAATCTCACAGCACCCCATGAGCACCTCCTAGCTACTTGAAGCCGCTGGGAAGAAACGCGCTAACGGAACGAGGACAGTCGCCGGGTGGCTACAGAGCAGCTCATTTGGAAGGTCTGTAGAAAATACAACAGTAGTTCATATGCACACAGCGCTTCTCGAGAGTGCATCATGATATGGGCCACTTACAAAGACGGAAAGATCAACAAGATTGGGAAAAGTGACGCCCATCCAAGGTGTCGCTAGCTTCGGATCACGCTGATACGTAAGCCGCTTGTCTCCCTGGGGGTATCTCGGGCGCCTTCCCCGTCGCCGGCATCAATGGGTGCGTGCTTCGCCCCGCTCTTCTCCTCGGATATGCTGGTCATGGTCATTATACCTGGATGAAGGGAAGGATTGGCAGACGGAGTCGGCCCAGGCGAAGGCAACAGCGGTAAGTCCCGCGTTTTCCACGCCATCAAAGACATGTTCCGGCAAAGGACGGGTTCCGCACGCTGTTCCTGACGGGCACCAGCTGCAAAATGCAGCCGTGCTCATCGGTGAAGTAACGCTCCACTCGGTGACGTCTTGTTCGAAGCCCGGCGAGCACACTAGCTCCCTTCCATAACATGCCGTCATAGTGCTGCGTTGCTAGCATTGCGGCCTCGGCTCATTACACTCAGGACTGGGGTTAGGAACGAGAAGAGCTGCGGGTCGAATTCATCTAGCTAGGTAGTGGTTTCTGTTTTCATTATCCCAAATTCAGATTCATTAGAGAAACCCTCTTTTTCCAGTCCCGCGTGCGCGTCTACCGACCTGTACACAGGTGTAGAGCGGTATTCTCCTCTTTCGCGAGGCGACCAATCTAGACACAAAGGTCCAATTCCAGGTTAACAGGCTGTGGGCATCCATAGACCTTGCTCGCGCCCGGCTTGCTGTAGCAGTTGGCATCGTTGGCAGCGCAGTCAAAGAACTCGCAGCCGTCTCCTGGGGTCAGGACGTTGTGCTTGTCAGCAAACGGGTTGCCCCATTGTCTAGAGTCGAGTGTGTTAGTAACAGGCAATCAACATAACTCATGCAACCTTGATTAACGTACGTGCTCAGCTCATCTAAAAAAGATATATTAGCTTGACTGCGGTAATCTCTTAAGGAAAACCCATTGTGTACTCACAGTAGGCATAGTCCGGGTTGGAGCTGAATGAGTAGCCGAAGAACAGCGGGGTGCTCAAGGTCTTGGTCTTCGAAACCTTGACGGTCTGCACGACTTGTTAGCATGCTCCAGTTTCTTCTCCCATTCCTTAAGGGAGGAAAGTCTAACCGAGCCAGACTTGCGCAAGTCCTCAGTGAAGGACTTGCCCGGTGCGAGGGTGGTCAACGGGCCAGCGGCGCTGCCGTCGTACGGGAAAGACTGTACGTAGACATTGGTCTGGCAGTTGTTCTTGACGACGGCCTGCTGGGCAGAGGCGCCAGTAGCGACGAGGGCAGCGGTCAGGGCGGTTGTGAAGAACTTCATTGTGACTTGACGACTAGTACGTCTTGGGGATTTATTAGTTGAGAAGGTTTGAAGGGTTGAATAGATGAAGGCGTTTGAATGGAGAGCAGAGATCAAGGCCCCAAACAGCACAGAAGAGCTAGCTTTATAGGCAGTTACTTACATGTATGATGTATGTTTGCATCTCACCGGCTGAGCAGGTATCATCAATAATCTTAGCGAGTGTGACGTGTTCTGCAGTGTACCATCGTACCTGGCATATTTCCCCGTCATCATTCAGAAAGCATCCTACACTGCTCGTAAGTTTTCCATGCAAACACTAAGGTAGATGCCACCTCGGTCAACTGACCAGCTCAATACGAGACTCAACGCTCGTATCACCAGGGATCTGCAAACAACAACCAATCATACCCTCATCGTCATTAAGCGAGCTCCGCCCGGACCGCTAATTTCGTAATCCTTCGAGAGAGGACCATGGGATACTTCCCATATTTTGACAATGCGACCTGCTCTCCCTTCGGTGCTCGATATATGATTCTCAGTATCCTCCCGAACACTGATTACACTGATCACCTTCACAGGTTCTCAGGCGCCTTTGACTTGCAACACTTGTCCTTGGGGATGGCCAAACTTGTTCATCTTCTATCCATGTTCTGCTCACAGTGGAATCATGGTTTCCAAGAGCTGCGGCAACGAGCGGGGTAAGATGGTCTCCGTCGTGCACTCAGGTCGACATGGGCACCGTGGTTTAAGAAGCAGCCGAATGACGGAGTCGCCGCCACAACTCGCTGCCTCCTTCGGGGTCATTAATGGAGCAGACTCGGGTCCGAGGTCCATGTCTTGATCGAGATGGTGCCAGGATACTTCGTCAGCGTATGCGTTGAGGGCGCCGTCTAGCGGAGTGACGGCGTTTCAAATCCAAACTCTCTGAAGACGTCGGGGTCGGTAAGGAACTCGGACACGAGCGGGCTGAGTGCAGGGACTCCGTCAGGCGGCTCTTGGTCGGTGAAGAAACACGAGTCGAGGCGCTGCTTCAACTCTGCCTGACGAAGCGCTGGAATGATAAGGGCCATTTGATTCGAACACCCCCTCATCGCCACGGCCAGCCGGTAACCGTTCAATCCAGGAACGGTGAGCAGCTTCTCGGCCCACATAGCAAGAGAATAGTTGCCCGCCTTCAGGTCCAGATAAGTGAAATGGCACGGTTGGCGAACCATCAGGAAGTGCATCCCCGACGGGGAGAGGGCCGTTGTACGCCATGACGCAAGGACGGGGCCTTCGAGACTCGAAAATTCAATGGCCTGGAAAAGTCAATGAGGTTGGGTTTAGGGCGGATGGGTCCAGGGGTGTTGTCATCGACTACATGTAGAGCACGGTCGAGGCCGCCGAGTTACAACTCTGAGTTGCAAATCTCCCAACAAAACTAAGGCAAGCTGTGAACCCAGAGGAACCCTCTCCCTTGTCAACTCAGCCTCAACTGCTTCACCCATGTCAACCGAGCCCATGCACATCATACCTACCAACCTAGACCTACTAGACTGTAGGTGTCACAAAACGCGCGTAACTGGACTGAGTATTGCTGATTGCCTCACCGCTGTCACCCGTCAACACAACCATGCAGACCAAATCCAATTTTGTAATGCAGGATTCTGATGGGTACAATCTTTCCAAGTAAGCGACGTGGAAGATGCTTCAGATTTAGGCCTCTCGACATGTAAGGTGATTTCTGATAGCAATCAAAGCAGAACTTGGAAGAATGCCTGTATCGAGATATTGAATCTGTATCTCCAGGCTCCACGAACTATCACAGAACGCCCGGAGTTTGGTTGGGTTCTCGAAGAGGGAAGGGGGGAGGGCCTACAGGTTATGTTGGATCTGGGAAACTCAACCGGGGGCGGTAGATAGGTGGTCGTTGGACCTCTGATGAATGTCACACCCGGGGGGCCACATGTCTAGTACTAGGCAAACAAGTCGGACAGGGGTTCAGGAGTTAAATAGTTGATAGACAACTGAAACTATTTAGGAGCAACCGTGCCCTGAGACGCGTGACTGCAACTAATTCTCGGTTTCTGCCACTAATAGTACCAGGTGATGCCCTGGGGTCAACCAATATATGCGAGCGGCCGGCGTGTTCAAGCTGATGAAATGTCAAGCAATATAACAGGCTTAAATGCCGTGTCTAAAACCGACGTCCCACGCCCAATATCACGCCACCTGCTTTACATTAGTACTACTCACGCGCGGCAGTTGTCCTTGTCTATATCTCAGTCTTGTTAATCAAGGTTTCGAATGCCCATCCTCTCAAATTGATTAACCGTTCCGTCGATCTTCCAAAAGCGGAGAAATGATAAGGGCCCCAAAGCACAAGGAAACAGCCGGGTAATTAACCTACGCATGCCATATGTGAGGCCTCGTCATGGGCGTGGAGAAACCCGGGTAGGGGTCAGATGTGTAATATGTTATGAAGACAGCCGCCGGTCGAGTGCGTCTCACCATTACAACCTAGAGATTCCATTTTCCTAGTGTCTACATGTAGCCTCTTGAACTTTCACTTCGATGGCCCAGAGTTGAGAATGGCCTTCTCTGCTCTAGTCTTTCTGATATGGAGCACCATTCTTGTCCTCCCCTCCTCCGCGGCCCCTTTCAACCATCCTCACAAAAAAACAGTCCAGCAGCTCCTCCACGAAGCTGACGCGGCATTCGACACCGCCGCCCTATCCTACTACATCCCCCTCCCACCCAGCCTCGACCCCTGGTACCGCCCGCCCCTGACCTACGACTGGACGCAAACCGACCCGGGGCAAGTCCTCAAAATCCGGCGCGCCCCCCTCCTCAACCTAACCGTCCGCAACGCCCTACGCGCCTACCAACTCCTCTACCGCTCCACCGACAGCAACTACAACCCGACCTGGGACGTGACCACCCTTCTCATCCCGCGCCAACAAGCCCGCTGCCCCATCCCCACCACCCCCAACTCGAACCCCAACCCACCACCCCCCTCCACCCGCCCCCCCTGGTGCGCCCACGCCCTCCTCTCCTACCAGCTCCCCTACGACACCTGCAACCCCGACGCCAGCCCCTCCTACGGCCTGCACGTCGGCGACCCCTACGGCGAGATCGGCGACGCGCTGGCGCTGGGGTGGTTCGTGGCGGTCCCCGACTACGAAGGCCCCCGAGCGAGCTACGCGGCGGGGGTGCAGGCGGGCCACGCGACGCTGGACGGGGTGCGCGCGGTGCTGCAGGTGGCGGGGGAGTTTGGGCTGCTGGTGGAGGTGGCGCGGGTGGGGTTGTGGGGGTATAGTGGTGGTGCGCTGGCGACGGAGTGGGCGGCCGAGTTGGCGGTGCAGTATGCGCCGCGGTTGAGGGTCAGTGGGATTGCGTTGGGGGGGTTGACGCCGAATGTGACGAGCGTGACGGAGTTTTTGAATGGGAGGGAGGGGGCGGGGCTGATTCCGCAGGGGTTGATGGGGATTTCGTCGCAGCATCCCGAGGCGAGGAGGTGGATTGTGGAGAGGCTGAAGCCGGCGGCGAGGGAGGTTTTCTTGAGTGTGAGGAGGATGACGGCGGCGCAGGCGATTAGGGTGTTTCGGTACCAGGATATTTATGGGTATTTCGTGGGCGGGTATGCGGACTTGCACACGCGGGTCATGCAGATGATGTACAATGTGGACGGGTACATGGGGTACCATGGGGTGCCGAGGATGCCCGTGTTTGTCTACAATGCCATCCACGACGAGCTGAGTGATATCAGGGATGTGGACGCGCTGGTGGACAGGTTCTGTGGCGTCGGGGCCAACATCTTGTACCACCGGAACACGGTCGGCACTCACACGCAGGAGCTCATCAACGGGAGACAGAGGGCGTTTGCGTGGTTACGGAGTGTGTTGGATGGGAGCTACAATGACCTCTATTCCGCCATGGGGTGTACCATCTACAATGTCACTTACAACATAGCGCCGTGGGTTGGATGGGGGTAGAAGGTTAATGGGAAGGTTAATCACATTTGGGGTCAGCAGCGCGAGGTTCAAATGAAGGGGGTTGAAGTAAGCCATGGAGGTTGAGTAACCTGAATAAATATAAATCATACACCGGCCACTTAGAAGAGAATGGATTCTATTATTAACTCAGAGTTTCAGGCCTAGGCTCAGTTCCCTAGACATTCTTAAGTCGCATTAAGCTTTCGGTTTGAATAGAGTTATTGGATGGCGTGCCTTGATTAGGCAGGTGGGAGAAAGGGGGGAAGACGGTGTACATGAAAGTGGTTAGCTTCGCAGCAAGACTTCAGCTCTCCTTCATTCATTCATTAGGCCTTCATCTGCGATCGGCCGCTTTATCCTCCGGTATGACCCATGCATGATGAATTATCCATGAACACATCGTGAGCACCTGCTTCCCCGGCCAATGACAGAAGGCAAGTTTTCAGCTCGAGAAAGAGTGAATGTCGGGCTGGTCACCAAAGAGGGACAAGCCGCAAACCCCATGAATCCAGTCTGTATATATATATCACACCATGGCCTGGCGTTAAAGAAATCCATCGGCGGGCTTCCTTGTTCTCCCCACTCAACAGCCCTCTCTGCCTGCCCATTTACACATAAACCCGTACCCGGTACACCTGGTAGCCATGCAGCTCACGGTTATTTCTGCTACTCTCGCTGTCCTCTCCCTGCCAGCACCCATCCTCGCCGTCGTGGGTGGGCCTTGCTCCCGCATATGGAATGACGGATCGTGCATTTGCCTCGACCACAACGTCTGCGCCGACAGGTACGGCGGCACGCCAGCCCAGGGTCAGGCCGTACCCAACGGCTATCCTTGCCCTAACGACCCGGCCAACGTTTGGGGCTGCTATATCAACCACAATTGCCCGGGCCATGGTGTCGAGACGGGCTGTTTCTGGAGGAGCAGCTGCCGGGGTGCCGTGTTGTCGGGTAAGATTATTGCCCGGGAATGTACCTAATTTACATACGCTAATATGGGTACGTGTAGGCCCACAAGACCTTGTTTGTCCCGGAGGCAATGACTTTGTGTGCTGCCTAAAGGGGTAATGATGAGGCGACCGCAATTCCTGGTTCATAGACGGCCGAAAGGCACAGCCATCATGTTCCCAATATAGTCTACCTAGTCTGGTGCCTGCCAGTGCACGTAGTAACTATGGACGTGCCGGATAACTAGATCTGAATCAGGGGCTGAAAGCAGGGTTGCCGGTTGACCAGCGTTGGTGTGCCGCGGCATAATGATGTTGAAAGGTTGGCTTTCGGTCGTAGCTGAAGGTTGAGGCTAACAGCTAACTGATAGGGGGATTTGAAATCCATTTGACCGTATAGTCCAGGCAGGCAACTAATAACTCCCACCAAGTACAAATATCCCCATGATATTTTGTCAATATCAGAAAGTTCTGCCTTCAGACAGGGAGCGTAGTGTCTAACATTGTTCATAAACCCCGATCAACACTTGTTTCCATCACACAGAAACACCCCTTACTCCAACGCCTCAAACTCCTCCGGCAGCTCCCTACCCTCAACCCAAGCCTTCACCCCCTCCGCAAACACCTCGGGCATCTGCAAATTCCACGCATGCACCGCCCCCCTAACCACCACCGCCCTACACCCCGCCCTCCCCAGCTCCCTCCAAACCCTCCCCATCCTCCTCGTCGCCTCCACATCATCCTGCTTCCCCCCCGCCACACTCAAAACCCTCACCCCCCCCTCCAGGCCCTCCCCAACCCTCCCCACCCCCTCCCACCCCCCCACCCCCTCCTCCAACACACTCCCATACACCCCCTCCACCACCTCCCCCCTCGCCCCATTCACCCTCATCTCCCCCCTCAACTCCGCATGTCCCCTCATCCCCTGCCACCGCACCAACCACTCATACACTGTCTCCGGCAGCGCCGCCACCGCTGCCATCCCCATACCCACCAACCGCGGCCTGCCCGCAACCCACCCCTTCCACCCATCCAACGGCGCCGCCCCCGTCACCCACACGCTGGCGCACAGCTCCGGGTACCGGCGCGCGAGGTCCAGCGCGACGAAGCCGCCCATGGACAGGCCGACGATATGCGCGCGGGAGTTGTGGGCGTGCGCGCGGATGAGGGGGGCGACCGCGTCGGCGAGGGTGGGGATGCGGTAGTGCTGCGGGAGGGGGGGGGTGGTGGGGGAGAAGGAGCGCGAGTGGCCGGGGAGGTCGACCAGCAGGAGGTGGTATTCGGGGAGGAGGGGGGTGATGTAGGCGTATTCGAGGTGGGAGGAGAGGAGGCCGTGGAGGAGGAGGATGGTGGTGGGTTGGGCGGGGTTGAGGGAGAGGTGGTAGGGTGGGGGGTGCTGGAAGGGGGTTGAGTCGTGGTCGCGGGGAGTCGGAGGGGGGGCCGGTTGTGGTTGGGGTGGTGAGGATGGGGGAGGGGCTGGGATCGCGGTTGGGTCGAGCCCCGTTGCTGAGAGGGATGCGTCGGCCATGCTGAAGGGATGGACTATGATGCCGCGGAGGTGGATTGCTCAGGGGTGTTGGGGAGTTCAGCTTTGAAGGACCTTAAAAAGCAATTGCGGTGGCGATGGATGTCCTCGCTTGCTGGCTAGTTAGCGTCACGTTCGGGCATCTTGGGGTTCAGGGGCAACTTTGTGCCGTGCTGATCTCGGCGCCAAGATTCCTGGGGTATTCCGATTTGGCATGGAGCATGAAGGCCCTGTCTTCTCTCCGCTCTCGATCACAAGGTCCCTCAAAGTCGTGGTGAGATGACTTCACCTTGAACGGATCCTACGATGGTAGGTTATGTTATGATACGTGAGAAACTATTAAATATCTATTTGAAACGCTAATGGCCGTAATCATGCTCCCCATTAAATGAAGACTTGTACTTTTGTCAAAAAACCTCCCCCAACCTTGTGTCGCCAGTTCCAGTCAAGACCTCCTGACGTAGACGACCAAATAGCGGTTTGGCCCAAGAGCAAAACAGGCCGTGGCCTGCCACCATAGGAAGTGCCCGCCTTGGGCATTTACGTCGACGTCCTGCGCTCGAAACCGCCCCGTTACCGCACGCCCTCACCCTGGTATCATCGTGTTGACAGACTCCTCCGCTCCACCCTCCACTCGACATCGGTCCGCTGCCGTATCCCCCCACTCGGAAACGCATCCTCATCCTCCCCACCCCCCAACGGCGTCGGCGTCCTCTCCCTCCCACCCCCACCCCCACCCCCACCACTCAAATTCCTCTCCAAATCCCTCTCCTCATCACTCCCCCTCCTCGCCGCCCCCGACCCCGCCCCCTCCCCCGGCGGATCCGCATGCACCGTCACCCTTACACGCCCCGCCACCGCCTTGGGCACCAATTCCAGATCATCGCGCGAGTGGGCGGGCTCGCTGTCGGGCCCGCTCTCGGCGATGCGGTCCCAGTGCGAGCCCAGGCTGCGCCCGCCGCTGTGCTTGCCGCCGCCGCCGGCCTTGCGGCCCGTGCCGCCGATGGTGACGATGCCGACGCCGGAGCCCTTGAGGTAGGAGGAGGGGCCGCTTTTGGAGCCGCCCGTGCTGGACGGCCAGGCGGATTTCCAGAGGTCGCGGACGAGGGGACCCTGTGTTGTGGGGGGTGGGGGTTAGATGGTGTTGTTTGTTATGTTGTTTGGGGGTGGAAAGGGGGGTGGAACAGGAGGTATAGAGGAAAATGCTTACCATTGTGGGCAGACATGCCGAGACGATGCCGCTGCTGATCTCGATGATGTTCCACGCGCAGGGGTCGGCTAGTGACCATGGCACGTCGTCGGTCGTGTAGTCCAGGTACACGCGGAAGCGGTAAATGCTAGTGAAGACGACGTAACTTCCAAGGGAGAAGACAAACACCAGCAGCGCTTTTTGCAAGATGTTGGTCTTGAGCCGCAGGACGTGGGGGAGAGGGAGGCAGAGGATAGCAATGTCGCAGAGGATGCTCGGGACCGAGATGCAAAGCTGCGTAAGGAACAGGTCGATGCAGGTGCCCTCGAGCCATGGCATCCACAGCCTCTGGCGGGGCGTGCATTGCCAGGTAGCGGCTAGGATGCAAGCAATGTTCCAGGCCGTCGAGATGCCGCCGCAGATGTAGCCGCCCAGCCGCACGGAACGGATGGGGAAGACGCGGAAGTAGAAGAAGAGCAACGAGATTTTGTACAGGTTGACGCCAGTGACGTAGATGATTTCGGCGCCGACGAGGGTCTACAAGACCGTTAGTATCCACAGACAGTAATGGATATCGGGATGTGGTGCTGTGCGTGCATACCTCGTTCAACTTCTGCAGTTCTGGAAGGGTCAAAGCCCCTGAATGCAGTCCCAACCCCATTTTGATGAGCTCCAGGTTCATGATCATGTTTCCGATCAGCACCAGGAAAGCAGCCACCATCATCCAATCGTCGATCAGGATCCGGGCGGACTGTCGATAGCGTGCGAGAAAGCGTAACGCCACGAAGACGCCCGCAAAGACGGTGAAGGCTATCGTGACATCTCGAAC
The DNA here is from genome assembly GCF_020726465.1 of Chaetomium tenue. Taxonomy (NCBI): domain Eukaryota; kingdom Fungi; phylum Ascomycota; class Sordariomycetes; order Sordariales; family Chaetomiaceae; genus Chaetomium; species Chaetomium tenue. The sequence continues at coordinate 2,673,330 of NW_027117332.1, forward strand.
GTAACCCCTGGAGTCCTCTGTCAGGTCTTGCTTGGCAGCGAAATCCGTCAATAGCTGCAGGTACGCGCGTTCGGCTTCAGACCGGGAAGTGTCGTTGACCGGATACACCACCGGTGTCGGTTTTGGCGGCGAGGTCATTGTCGGCTGTGTTCTGGGGGTGCCCTCGGCTTGGATCCACGAGTCCCGTCTCTATGTCACTCCGAGGTTGTCACAGAGCAGCATAAAAGCCAGGCTGGGGGATGGGGGTGGATGGGGTAATCACCCATGCTTCCAAGGGCGACAACTGCCGCTATAAAGTCTTGACTCTGCAGCAACCCGGCAGCCTGGAACGCGAGCCTCGGATCGATCATCGTTCGAAGGGCACGCGATATGCCCTTGTCTTGGGATCTTAGCCCCTTGGCGATGCTTCAAGATAGGCAGCTGGGGCGCAAGATGTCGTGCACTACCATTGCTTCTGCGAGCTCTTAAACGAGTTTTTACCCTCATGTCATGTTTCTCCAGCGCCACATTGGCTCACCTCAAACACATGCAACTTTTTCAGTCTTCCAGTCCACTGACGAGGCCCGGATGACATACCCCAGAGCGGTAAAGAGTGATTGCCTTTCATGGGGAAGGATCGGCAATGCAGGCATCTAAAACCCTCCGGCTCCAACCCAGCGGCGTTCGTTTCCCACATGGGTGAAGAGCGAAACTGGGCGTTCATGGCGTCGTGGGTCAACTCCACACCGCCCACACCACGTTTCTTCAACCACCAATCGAACATGGTCGCGCAGGAGTTACCAGGGCAGGTAACGGCTAGCCCGAGCTCGCCCCATTCAACAAATTACCGCGGACCCCGGAACAAGAGCTAACAAGGGCCCGCATGAAGCTAAATTAGTCCCAACCCCACAGGTTTTCCAATAGTATCCCCCGTCAACAGCGAGATGGCGATAAGTCATTGTGCCCACTCGAGGGGTCCTGAGCGGGGGAGTTCGTGTGTTACGTCTCCCTCGAAGGGGGCGCTTGTTGCCGTTAGCCAAGGTAGTTAAAGGTCGATAACGCTGCCAAAGACTCGCCGATCCCGCAGCATCTGCAGCTCCTTCGCTTCCAATCCTTTGGTGATCTGCATTGTAACACAAACTGCTCGGACTACAGCTGCGGGTCCCAAGTGCTCGGATACACATAATAAGGGGTTGACAAAAGGACACCAAAGATGCATCAACTCACTCGCCTCCTCCAAGTCTTCATCTTGGGCATCCTATTCGCCTCCGCCATGGCCGCCGCCACCAAGCCCACGATCGTCATCGTCCCCGGCTCTTGGCAGCTCCCGTCCGCATGGGACGACTTCCGGTCCGTACTCACCCAGGTCGGCCATGAGTCGCACCACGTCCCCCTACCCAGCGTGGGCGGCACTCAGCTGCCTCTGACCGGCCTGCCTGAAGACGTTGCCGCCGTCCAGCAGGTCCTCACCGGGCTCGCCGACCAGGGCAAGAAGATCATCCTGCTCTGCCACTCATCCGGTGGCGTCGTCGGCAGCAACGCCGTCGAGGGTTTTGATGTGGCTGCCCGCCAGGCCGCCGGCAAAGTTGGCGGTGTCACCCGCATCGTCTACCTCTCCGCCTTTATGCTCCCCAAGGACCAGAGCTTGCTGGGCATGTTGGGTGGTACTCCCCTGCCGTGGATGATTGTTCAGGTAAGTAACCGTCCACTGCACGCCCAACCATCAAAAATATTGCATCTTGCTAACAAGCACCCCAGGGCGACCGCGTCATCGGCGACCCCAGCATGATGCCCGAGATCGGCTTCAACGACCTGCCGCCCCAGCAGGCGGCGTACTGGGCGCAGCAAACGACCTGGACGTCGGCGGCCCTATTCGCCGCGCCGTCTCAGTTCGAGCCCTGGAACAACGGCATCCCGGGCGCCTACATCTTCCAGACCCTCGACAACGCCCTCCCGTACAACCTGCAGCAGGCCATGGCCCAGCAGCTGCAGGCCGGGCCCGACCCGCGCCTGGCCACCATCGAGACCGGCCACTGCGGCTTCCTCAGCAAGACTGGGGCGCTGCTGGGCGCGCTGAAGGATGTTATTGGGGAGAACTGAGCGAGCGGTCGAGCATTGATGGAGGGCTCGGGGATGCTGTGGGAGTAATATGTTGCCATGTATAATCACAAGCTATTTAAATATCCTGACCTAGTCATGTGTGGGAGTGCCGGCATGAAACTGAACCCGTGATGGTAATCTGTGATACCGCGAGTCGAGAGAAAGGGCAGCGTCGCCGGCTCCAAGATGGCGATGCTCACTTTGACATCTTCATCCTCCCTTCCACGCTTCAACTCGTACTGTGTAGTGACAAGACCCGGCCGGCAAAAGCCCCACTTAAGCCTTGATTGCCGTGCGAGAGGGGAACTCAGGGGTTAAGGGAATGTAAACCCGGCTACATGCCGGGGAGGAAGTGCCGGAGGATGACGCCGCATATCTTGGCAAGACATGTAGTGTAAGTCATGACTACGGACTGGTCAAACCCCTGTCTTTTAACGAGTCATGGCCTTTCAGATCAGCAATATTACCGGGTGTGTAAGCTGAAACAGCCCTATCAAACTATGATAATGATCAGAGACAAGTGAGTTTACCTCACTGCCGACCACCAGCCATGATACATCGACAGTCAGAAAAGGAAGAATATGGGGAAGCGAGGGCCAGGGGACAGAATTCGTTGCGGGAGGTGGTATTATATGTACCACCAGTGCGATAGCTTCCTTAACGGAACCCGTTCTCGTTTTGGGATTTGCGACATAATCGCTGCCCGTGGTGAGGCTTCAAACCCGAGGTCGGTCACCGACTTCATGTTGCCGAAGCTGCAGGGCCGGGACATGGCGCAAAGGTATGATATGGCTATCCCGGAGGTTCGTCGAGACGTACTTGTACTACAGATACTTCTCCTCGACAGGCATTAAAATTTAAACCTAAGGCGATGGCTAACTGGCTGACAAGCTGATAGGTAATTGTTCGTCAGCCCCGAGCGGAATGTAATACCGATCAAGAAGACAAGGACACGAGGAGGCCAATGGGAGCAGGGACAAGGTTGCATTCCGCTCAAGAAAAGAGCCCGAAAGGACAAACGCCATCCCGTCTTCGGAGGATTGATAATCAGGGCGTGTTTGTCGTTACTCATCGCGGAATCAACTACCAAGTGTAAGTTCAAATATGAGCCTTACGCCTACGGAGATGGACGCTTGCATATTGCTAACTAACAACAACAGCTCTCCTCGCCCAACGCGGGTATAATCCACTTCACGCAGCCTATGCCCATATCACACAGTCACACCCCATCAACCCCGCTCACTCACCTTCAACGTCAACATGGTCGACTATCCCGAAGTACGCGCAAAGGTGGCTGCCGACTTCGAAACCAGGTTTGACCGCGTCGATGCCACCTACAAGACGGTCAATAACACGGCCCTCCAAGCCGCCATCTTCGTCCCCAAGACAATCTCTTCCCTCACCGAGGCCACCACCGCGCCAGTCCTGGTTCACTTTCACGGCGGCGGCCTAATAACAGGCGCTGCTCCCGACCTCCTTTTCCTCGTAGACTGGTTCGTTCCACCCCCCCCCCCCCCCCTTCAACCTCCACTCCAAGAGTCCAAGCCCCCCCCAGCTACCCCTGACCCTGACCCCCCAACCCATCCCCCACCCCCCCCCAACCAACCAACCCCCAAACCTAACCCCCCCCTCAAAACCCACAGGGTCCGCGACCTCGCCCACACCACCCGCGCCATCTTCCTCTCCCCTCACTACCGGCTCGCCCCCGAAACCCCCGCGACCTCCATCCTCGACGACATCGCCGACTTCTGGGCCTGGGTGCACAGCCCCCACCTCCGCACCACCCTGACCACCCACTGGCCGCACCTCACCCCCAACCTCACCCGCCTCGCCGCCGTGGGCGAGAGCGCCGGCGGCTACCTGGCCCTGCAGTCCGCGCTGCAGCTGAATCACGTGGCGCGGTTGAGGGCGGTGATCGCGCAGTACCCGGGGATTTTTCCCGATTTGGCGGCGTTTAATCCGAGGCCGGTGGCGCCGGATCGGGCGTTGGATGCGGTGGTGGAGGGGTATGTGAAGGGGTTGAGGCCCGGGGTGGTGAGGGTGTCGACGGCGTGGCCGGGGTTGGGGGAGGTGACGATGGCGGCGATGCGGAATGGGTTGATGAGAAGGTTGTTTGGGGAGGATGGGGAGGGGAGGCTGACGCTGGGGTATGCGTTGGAGAGGGCGGAGGAGGTGCCGCCGGTGATGTGGGTCATTCAGGGGGGGGAGGATGGGTTGGTGGCGAAGGGGGCCGCGGATGAATTGGTGGAGAGGGTGAGGAGGGAGAGGCCGAGGGCGGTGGTGAGGTATACGGTGCGGGAGGGGGACCATGGGTTTGATGCGGGGAGTTCGTTGGGGGATGAGTGGGTGGCGGAGGGGGTTGAGTTTGTTAAGGGGTATTGGCTGAAGTGAGGGAGGTGTTGTGGTGAAGGAGTGGTCGGTGTTTGCTTCTAGTAGTGGAGATAACTCTGGGCTGCTCAATATTAAATCACATTTCAGATTCAGCAGGCCACACGTGCCCGAGAACTACTTCTTTTGGATAGAGATTGGAGAGGATTGCAAAATAAACCGATATTCTGCACCATCAAATCAAGCATTTGTCCCGCTTGGCATGCAAGAACAGTGGCAAAGTGGGAGCTTAGAAAGGAAAACAACGAAACCCAAGTGCCACAGTATGTTTAAAAACCTCCTTGCCGGTGGAGGCTACAAGCTGGCTCTGGGGAAGGGGGCGGCAACGAAAGCGGAGGGCCGGATTAAATGGACACTCGGCAACATGATGGCTCTCTAATACAAGATTTACAAACACGAGACAGGTCTCTAGTCCCCCCTAGTTCTGACTTTGAACTTTTCTGCCCCTATAGGATTTCCGCATGTTCGCAGCCAACCATGCCCGGCCCTTGGGCTTGTCGTGGGGGGAGGATGGAAGGCTGTACGATGTCTAGCCGTCTTCCAGTTATGAGTGAGCTGGTGACAAGATAAACTGTGCGAAGTATAAGGCATCTTAGGTTAAACTTGGCAGGCATTGTCAATGCGCAGTGAGCAAGCCGAATCTTTGGGACCAGGGAACCCCGATGGATTAATTATAATTAAGTATTACTGTACTTCTCGCCTCTAATCAGCCACGAGTCCAGACTCGAGTGGCAGTGCGTGAAAAGCTATATACAACCGCGAGTCTCGACAGAGAACTCGACGAGTAAATCTTTGTACGTATTGTACGTAGAGTCTATAATGTGGCCATTCAATACGCCAACTGAACCACCGACAATCCAACCCCCAGACAATATCCGATACCCCCCTTGTGACCAAGTGGCCAAGTCGTCCCCCTCCTCTTCGTCAGGGCGGGGCTAGCCAAGACGAGCACGATTCCAACGAGGCCCACGATGCCGATGATGTCAACGATGGTAACGATGTCAACGACGGTACCGATTCCAATGATGCCGACGATGTCAAACATGGCGGTGGGGTCATGGGGCCACACACCGTCTCAACCTTGCCGTAAGTTACATGACTAAGCATACCCGACGTCGGGAAAGAAGCTGTTACGCCATCCGCCATGACTGTCTGGACACCGGACCAGCGGAGGTTGACGCGGCCTTCCCATACCATGGCCAAGCAGAAGACGGCGGGGTTATCGGCGCTCATGGAAATGGCGGTACTCCAAGTCAACTGGGTCGCGCTGCCGGAATGTTGGTCGTAATTCTGGGTGGTCCCCTGAGCCCAAGTGGCGCCAACTCCCGTGTCGGCGACTCTCGGGAGCGATGCCGTGAACGTCGACGATACCGAGAAGGCGCTGTTGAGCCCAGCCGAGAAGGTTGTCGAGGCGTCGCGGATATCGCTGCCCGAAAAGTTCCAGGTGTAGTCGGTTCCGTTCCAGAGCGCGCTGCCCTCTCTCAGAGTTGTCAGTCGGAGACCTTCGGGGTCGGGAGTTTGTTCGAAAACGATATTTTCGACGACTGAAGTCGACAACGGCTTGAGAAAGATGGGGCTAATCTGGTCCATATCGTTCCCTGCCCTCCCTTGAAACCCAACCAGAAGGCCGGAGCCCACGTTTACCTCCTTGCTGGAGAGCTTGGCTGTGCCGTCCATCCCGTAACTCCAGGAGCGTTGGCTGGTGGTGATGTCAATTCGGCCGACGCGCACGGCGGAGGCGTCGGTAGCCTTCCGCCAGAAAGAGAAGAACGTCCTTGCTGGAGGATAGTAAGCCCACAATGTCATCCCGGTGATGCGTTCGTCGTTGGATAAAGTGAACTCGGAAAACTCATCCTGGCGGACGCCGGCTTGCATCTCGGTCCCGTCGGAAAAGACGACGACAATCCCACGGAGGTATCCAGCTCTTCCACTGTTGCGGTACATCCGCATCATCTGCACCGACGAACCAGGCCGGCCGAGGATGGTGAAGGGAGCACCCGCTTCGGTAGATCCGACGCTCGTGGGACTAACACAGAGTTGAGGGTCCCACGACTCTGCGAAGGGGTATCCAACAACGGAAGCGCAGAAGCGGAAAAGTGTCATCAAGAACGGCCAAGATTGGACGCGGCGAGCAAACATCCACGAAACCAGCGAGGAGCCAATGCGGGACCCAAGGCGGCACAAGAAGCGGCGGCACCTGCGATAGATAGCCGGTGCCATGGTGAAGGCAAAGTAGAGACCGGCGACGACAGCTAGAGTTGTTTGGACAATTAGGACAGCCCGGACTGCTGCCGAGACAAAAGGCCAGACGAATTCAGGGCCGAACATGATTGTGGCAGTGATCAGGAAGGTCGGAGTCAGGACGGAGCAGTGCATTACGAGTGCTTGTGTGAAGGTTCTTCCTCTTCTCATTATAAAGTAACTCGGGCGGATGAGAAGTCAAGGTAAAGATGGATGCGCGAGAAAGTAGACTAGAAAGTATTGTGTTGGTGAAGATGATGTTTGAGGTGAACGCGTCGTGGTGCAACTTGAAGCTGGAGAAAAATAAATAGGTCAGGCGGAAGGTGTGCCTGTTCAGGGCGCTCAGAATCACACAGGAGTCACGTTACTGAATGGATGCTCTCATGGGCCTAGGTACCTGCTTAGGGACGGGAATTAGGTTGTGAGGCATGGGCGCCTGCTTCGAATGGAGTTGATGGAAGTTGATGGAACTCACTGTCTGTGCGCAACAAATCCATCACGCGCAACTACCTTACCTCGAGCTTATTTTACTAGGTAAGATGCTGTACCTTTTATATTCATACTGCACTTCCTCCAGGTTTCATACTTGTTTCTTTTGGTGGCTCTGAAGCTCACTATGCGTGGTATGGTGAAGCTCCCGTCTCCTTCCCCGGTCCGGTTGGCGATGCGGTTGACGGTGTGACCAAGGCTACATTTTGTCGATCAAAAGCCACCAAAAACTGAACGTTGAAGACTGGTATAAAACAGGCAACTGCCTAGCTTGTGTAACTAAAGTACCAGGCCCTCGCTGCGAACTGCAAACTGCAAACGCACTGGACGTGACGGGTAATTCGAAGCACGCTTGCTTCCCCCCCCCCGGCCTATTGCAGATATCCGGGGCCAATACGATATAATATCATGTTTCCAGCGGACTTGACATTTATATCAACATTGCAACAGCATGGAGATGCAACAAGCGACGTAAAATTATGTTCATTTGAGATTTTGAGCCAAGGCTACCTGCCCAGATTCCCGCGTTCGCCGTGTCGACGGCGCCACACACTGTCCACTCCCATCCGGGGCCACTCCTTCCCTTTCTTGGGTCACTCCCGGTAACCACCTATCCAGTTTTACAACCTCGGCCCTTTCTATCCTTGAAGTCAATCCATCTCGCAATCCCATTAAACCAAACAACCTGCCACTCCCTGTCCATTATTAACGACACCAATCCCAACTATGACCTGTCCACGCTCCACTGCTCCGTCACCTGGATGCTCTGCTTCTTGGGCCCATGCCTCTGAGTATGCCCATTCGCCGATTCAACATCGCTCATGCCAGTCCTCCCCCTCGAATCCGCCCCCAGAATCTCCTCCTCGCTCCCGTTCCACTCCAGCCCGCCGACAACCGTAGCCTCGTGGAACGGAGCGTCCGCGCCCAGCTTGTCTCCCGACGGGCCCCTCTTGTGCGTCTGGCCCGACGAGCCCACGACCCCCGCCCCGCCCGCGCCGTCCTTGCTATCCGTGTCCGAGACAATATCGCTCGAGCTGTCGGGAGCCGCGGTCGGCTCGGCGCTGCGGTGCGCCCTTCCCGGCATGGTGCCGCCGCCAAATGTGCGCAGGCCGAACCCGCGATGGGAATGGCCCTCGCCGCTTTGGCCGTTTTGTTTCTGGTACCCGCCCGACCCGATGCCTGATCCGTAGCTGAGGACGCGGTCGAGCCACTGCTTGTAGAGCGGCCGGCAGATGGGGATGCCGATGCAGATCATGGTGACGGCGATCTCGGCGGCCGACCAGACGATGAGGCCGACTGTGTCATCTGTTTTGTGGGCTAGTGTTAGAAGAGGATCGTTGAGCCTGCAACGGCAGGAGGGATATAGGGGGGGCTTACAGGGATAGTCGGCACTCGAGAGACTGGGGACTTCGACGGTGCGCTTGATGCCGCATGCCCCGGCGCTACAGGTGTCACTGGATTAGAATGAGGGTGAGAAGGCCGAATGCTCGGGGAAACCTACAATAGGCCCAGGCTCAGACTTATCGCGATGACCATCTTCTCGCGCTGGTTCATCTGTAGCTGCCACAGGAACAGCCAGGGGAATAATGCAAAAAAGAAGTCGGCTATAACGCAGAGGACTGGTGGTTGATTGCAGTCAGCAATGCGGCTTTCTGAAGGGAAAAGTCCGAGCATGAGGAGGCCACTTACTGCACAAAGTAAACGAGACAGGGGTCGTGTTGATATGGCAGAAACCGCCTGGGATGCGTCGGTCGTATAGGTAGGCTGGTGGCGTGCATTGCAACCAAAAGACGAAGCAGACCGAGATGGAAGCCGCCATTAGGCTGGCCATGGTGATCCAAATGGCTACCTTGTGCCATGCCTGCGTGACCAAACGCAACAAGAAAAGACCCAGCGACCACTTTGCCACGGCCATGCCGACGACGGCAAATGTTTGCCCAATAGCCTCAAAAAGAATGGTATTGGCAAGGTCGTCTAGGTCCCCTATGTCGGCGACCCGTTGCCCGAATCCATAGTGAGCCGAGACCGTAGTTGCCGCGCTGTAACACACAAGGAGGAGCTGGAAGAAAAGAGAGTCAACACTTGACTTGTCTCTCGGTGGATCCGTGGACCGTGGAGCCTGAGACTTACAAATGCAAAGTTGTAAACGTGGTCGTCGACGCCGTAACTCTGCACCACTTTGATCCGTGTGTAGGCGCGGAGGATAACGAAGACGAAGGCCACGACCGTCACAATCCACATGACTGCAACGGCCCAAGGACCATGACCTCCCATAGTCATCTCGGCGGCGGCTGTTGTTGACGACGGGAGCTTGGAAGGGAACGAAAACGGGAACGGGAATGGCGGGTGGTAAAACGAACGAGTGTCGATGCGCCGAGGTGGGCTACAGAGTTAGAAGGAACGCAGTCTGGAAAGGGGGACTGTGCTTGTCCTAGAGTCCCGGCTCCTTATACCACAAGATTCCCTATCCGATGAAGTCGAAGAGAAGTATCCCAGTATCCCAAGCCACCATATTCGTCGAGCGATATGCACGCCTAGTTCGAACTCGAACTCGAAGAAGCACAAGCCGCACGCTTTGCAACTGACTTCTATCTCAGATCAGCTGCATTTTTGGATCGGGAACCGAGAAAGAGGCGGCGCCTCAACCAGGTCGCCGGGCCCTCGTCAGGCTCAAACTCAAAGTGACACACACGCCCCCAGTCAAGGGGTTCATATTGTCAGGGAGCGCGCAATTCTGTTTCCCGGGTCCTCCAGCCACAAAAAGCAAGAGACGGGGGCGATCCAGTGATGAAGAGAGACGCGCTGCTTTCCCAATGCTGGAAGTCGCCGTTGTGCCCCATGTCGAAGCGGGTCCAGAACTTTAATCCACCGCCGGCATGGTCCCCGGGAACCGTTGCCGGCTCCGCCGTTGGACTAGACCAGCATGGTTGATTCGGCAAACAGGGGGGTTCTTGCCGGATGGTTATGCAGCTAACCGGACGATCCAAGGATAGTGCAACATGGGGTTGTGTGACGATTGCACAAGTGTTGCAAGGCTCCATTTTTGGAAGGTCTTAGTGTCGAATCTGTGGATCTATCGTAGCAATCGAGACCCTATTAGTTGTTGGGTTTTCGAAAAGCAAACCGAGCTGGGGCTGGGGAGAAAGTTGTCCGAAACCAGACATTATGTGGACGGGTTTTCCCTCCCGAGGAGGGAAGACATTCCTTAGGAAGGAAGACCACATAAGTTCCAGGCGGTGTTTTTTTTTTTCTTTTTTCCCGCGCGTATCCCGGGAACCCCCAAGATAAGAAAACAAAAGGCCAATGAAAAACAGAAGCTGGGAAAAAACGGCCAAATCGAAGACCAGGCAACGATGCCGCCATTGGTAGGCGACGACCCCGCCCCCGCCCGCTCCTTCCAGCTCCGGAACGACGTTCAACCACGATAGTTCCGTCCTGTTTGCTGTAGCACTGCGACTCGGTTGCAGGAAGTTCCGGTGGGGCAGTTTTCGGGAATAGTTCCGCAGTCTCCTGTGGGCTCAGCCTGTGGAAAGAACTTACTGCTACCCAGCCGCTGGAGGAAACGTGGCCAGCCGTGTTTTTAATGATCCCCAGCGCTATCTGACATTCTGACTGGCCTCAAGACGACCTGCGAACACGGGTGTGCTCTCCCGTCCCGTTCCTTCCCAAACTCGCACTCGCAGCGGTCGGTCGTGTGGACCATGCATGGTAGATATTTGTCTGCAGCCCGGTAAGGGGGCGAGTTCACTCTCTTTGGTTTCGCTAAGAAAAACAATAACCGGTCCGGCTTTGAGTCCGGCTAAAAATACCAGACTCTCGCTTTTTCTCCTCTTCCCATTCCCTCTTTTTATTCAAGCATCGACTCGACTCGACAGTCGCGGCAATGCGTGCTGAGCTGGTGCCAGGCCAAGTCGCCTCTTCGCGCCACTTCGTCACTGGCGTGCTGACGGCCTAACCCCCAAACTGCCTGTTGTGCTTTTCAGTTCAGCCAAGCCTTCGTCGCGGGAGCATTACACCACTGCAACTCGAGGGACGACTCGGAACGGGCCCTGTGCCCCTCGTACAACCTGACCTGTTGCAACAGACCTGCAGCAGCCGTGATCGGCAGCCACTGCAGAGAACGACGAAACCTCCCGTACCTCCCAAAGTCCACTCCACCCTCCCCCGCGCCCCTGCTCTGCCATGGAAATAACCGTCGCTCCATCAGCTAGTTGGCACGCGCCAGGAACGTCCTCAGCGCTCGTTCGATATCATATGACATTTCCAACCGTTGTCAATCCCAAGCGACGCCAGGCAGCATGGCTGCCCCGAGGCCACAACCACCACTGGTACCGCAACTAAGCTTGAGATCGGAGGAAGGATGTTTCGCTACCAGCACCGACAGAAAATACTATCGTCGCGGCAACGCCTTCATCAAGCGTTGTCTCCGTCCCCGCGAGTTTCTGCATGGCCCCCAAGGGATCCACATCCCCCGGTTACGGAAAGAATCGCTCAAGAACGAGGCCGATACACTACGTTTCATAAATCGGCACACCGAGATCCCTGTCCCCCTCCTGTTTTGCGACTTTGAGGATGACGACGCGTATTACCTCATCACCGAGTACATCGAAGGCGTTAGCATGGCCGATCTACCGGAGCACCAGAAGGATGTTGTTATCGTCGAGCTGAAAAACCACCTGGCCCGGCTCAAGACGCTCAAGTCGAACCGCATGGGAGGGCCATCTGGAATCGTGATCCCGCCCTACCGGGTACTGTGCGAGACCGAGAGGGACGACTGGAGCCAACTCCGCCCGTCTGATCATGCCGAGTACGTGTTTTGCCACAACGACTGCTCGCAGCACAACATCATCGTCAACCCGACTACCCTCAAGATCGCAGCCATCGTGGATTGGGAATACGCCGGCTTCTACCCGGAATATTTCGAGTTCCCTTTCTACTTGCGAAAGGGACCGTCGGTGGCCCTCGGTGAGGAGGAGGATGATACGTACGCCATGCTGCATTTCCTCAACTCGCAGTTGTCGTGGGAGGTATAGACGCCAGCGATAACCCCGTGCGCGCTTTCGATTGTCACTGACGTGTTGCACTCTCCAGGGCCAGGGGCAACGCACCCCAATGAGTCCAATCTCAGCACCGTATCAGTGATATCCACCGAGTCCACCCCATCATCCCACGTGCCGCCGGCCAAACGTCGCAATCACGTAACTGGGCATTCAAGGATTGGGGGAGGGGTTTCACGCTGGGCCAGGTTTCTATTGTCTCTCCCAGAAGTTTTTGATAATGAAATCAACGTTGACCCACCTGCCCGTGACAGCATAAATCCCATCCCTTGCAATTGTACCATTCAGCGCCATGCGACAAAACCGTGTCATGCAACAGACGGGGTCACGGGGAGCTCTCGCGGAACCAGGGGTTGACGCCCCGGCCCGGCAGGAATCGTTAGTTTCTTGGCGGCTTGGTGTTTCTTGGTTTCGTGGGAAGTTCCATGGTCGGGACCGTTCCCAGGCTTGCCAGGCCACCCAACACCAGAGAGTCCCCTCCGTCCCCTCCATTCATCCTCTTGCATGCCGAGATCGTTGTTGCCGGACAAGGGCCCAACCATCGCCGGATCTGCCACTTGGGTTTCTTTCCCGGCAACGGCTATGCCCCACCCCCGGCTGCAATGCCTACTTTCGTCCATTTCTCATTTCCACGAAACCGCCCCTCTCAGCCTCTTGTGACCAAGTGAGACATGATGAGTTGTGTGCGGAGCCCAGCCGCAACCTCGCTGGAAATTTGGACCCTGAAAATCCTCCCACCGTTGCTCCGACGCCTGGGTTCATGCGTGGCTGTCCCGTTCGAGAACAGAATGAAGTGATCTGCGGGGTATAAGCCGACGATGTGCTGGATAGCCCAATGATTCTCTGGACTGACGATGCTACCATTGATGAACACGGCAATAGCGCCGCTAGCTCCGGCGACAATTGTTGCTTGTCATATCGCGGCCAAGTTCCCCGGGCCGGGGGGGAGAAGGACACGTCCCGAGACACTAGCGGAGCGACTCGGGGGTAAGGGCGGGGTGGGCTAGACCGCATTCTCTTCACCTCACATGCTTTGATGCCGTACGAACTACCGCGTTGCTTTTCCCATTCCTTCGGGTTCTGGGCCCGGCCAACTCGGGGAAGTGGCGTCAACGAGCCCTGTCCACCCTCGCCACAAAAGAAATGACCACAGGGCGACGGGCGTGGACACGGCAAATACCATCCACCTTCTCCTGCTCCTCTGACTTGCGAGAAGCTGATATTGCTCCTGTCGATTCTCATCAGCATGAACTTCAATAGCATCAACGCAAGGTGGACGGTGCGAGTCTAGACGCCTCCCTGGTGGCGAAATAGGTTAGTTAGGTGGACATGTTGGAACGATCCCGTCCTCAAACTGCAACGGCTGCATTAGCGCATCCCTGTTGGGACCCAGCCGCGAAGGGAGGATGGACACCTTGGTATTCGGGGGTGTGCTCTCGGTCGAGGAGTTGTGAAGGCATTAAACCCGCCGGCTCTCCCCCGGTGAAGGGCTTCTGGTGGCGCCCAGGGGCTCTCTGTCTGGCTTGCTTCTTTGCCTGTCACTTGACTGTCACCTTCGTGTTGTGAACATGCCGTCCTCTGTCGGGGAATCGCTCCTGCTGCGGCAGGGGTTGCTGTTGCAAGCCGCTCCCAACGTGTCGTGGCTTTCGGCAGCCCTTGTCCTTCCTCTCACGCTCGTCGCGTGGTATACAATCTCCTGGGTGTCATCGCCTCTTCGGAAATATCCTGGGCCATTTCTTGCAGGTAAGGGTTGATGTACCTTTGTCCATGCCATCAATATGCTGACTCGGCTACCAAATCAGGCTATACCAATTTCTGGCGTCTCGCCCAGGTGTATTCCGGCAACTATCAGGAGAGGATCAAGAAACTCCACGACAAATATGGCCCGGTTGTCCGTATCGGGCCCAACTTGCTCGACCTTGACTACCCGGAGCTCATCAAGACCATCTACAGCACGGATGGAAAATGGCTCAAGGTAGGAACGCCAACTTTATCAGACCGAGGCCGTAGCTAACCAGCCTTGACATAACAGACTCAGTACTACGAGAACAACTCGGCCATGGTCAACGGCAAGCAGACCTTCCACATCTTCAGCACGACCGACCCAGCCGAGCATGCCCGCATGAAACGCCCTGTGGCCAAGTATTTCTCCCTTGCCCACGTGCTCGCCCTCGAGGGCCACATGGACTCGGTCATCACCGACCTGCTGAAGCACATTGACACCCGCTTCGTCGAGACCAAGAAGCCGTGCGACCTCGGCGAATGGATTGCCTTCTGTATGCTCTCCCCGTCACTACTCCCCCCTTCACCTAACTCTCTCCCAACCCCAGCACCCCTTAACCTAACACCGGTGAACAGACGCCTGGGACCTGATCAGCTCAGCGACCTTCTCCCGCCGCTTCGGTTACATGGACGCCGGGCACGACTTCGACCAGACCATCACCATCGCCGACAAAGCGGCCGACTACTTCAGCATGGTCGGCCAGATCCCCTGGGCGGACTACCTCCTCGACAAGAACCCCATCAAGCGCATCGGCCCGCCCAACCTCGACAACATCACGCGCATCTCCCTCAACTCGCTCATCACGCGCATGCAGGGCAAAGACGCCAACTTCAACCCAGCCACCCCGGACTACCTGCAACACTTCCTCGAGTCCAAAACCACGCACCCCGACCTCGTCGACGACGGCATCATCATGGGCTACCTGCTGGTCAACCTGCTCGCCGGCGCCGACACCACCGCCATCACCATCCGCGCCATCTTCTACTTCTGCCTGCGCAACCCTTCCACCCTCCACCGCCTCGCCACCGAGGTCCGCGCCGCGGGCTTCGCCACCGACAAGCCCGCGCCGTACGCCGCCGCCCGCCAGCTGCCCTACCTCGAGGCGGTCGTGCGCGAGGCCATGCGTCTGCACCCGGCGGTCGGCATGCCGTTGGAGCGGTGGGTGCCGGAGGGGGGGTTGACGCTGCCCGGTGGGGGTGGGTATGTGCCGAAGGGGGCCGCGGTGGGGATGAATGCGTATGTGGTGGGGAGGAATACGGGGGTGTGGGGGGAGGATGCGGAGGAGTTTCGGCCGGAGAGGTGGTTGAGGGGGGAGGGGGAGACGGAGGAGGGGTTTAAGGCCAGGTTGCAGAGGATGAATGCGGCGGATTTGACGTTTGGGGGGGGCTCGCGGGTGTGCAGTGGGAGGAATTTGGCGCTGGTGGAGGTGTATAAGGTGGTGGCGACGTTGGTGAACAGGTATGAGATTGAGTTGGAGGATCCGAAGAGGGAGTGGGAGGTGTTGTGCAGGTGGTTTGTGAGGCAGAAGGGGCTGGTCACTAAGATGAGCTTGAGGGCTTGAAGATGGGGATGGTATGATGGAGCTGTTTCTTTTTTTTTTGTGTGTAGTGTGTCGGGGCTCGAGCACATGTACGGAATACGTGTACGTGTAGAGCAGAGGTTCAGATTGACAATACAAGTTGGCGCGTGTAATTTGAGAGGCTGAAGCTGATGGTGTGAAACACAAAGTGGGACAATGCTGTGAAACATGAGCGTAGCCAAGAGTTGAACCGAGAGTCAAATGGATTGGATTAGGTATGAGAGGCGATTAGCACTGTGAGGTTTGTTGGTCCCATTTCCCCGAATGGCCACGGCTTGTTCCTTCCCTTCTAACAACGTGGAAGTCTGCCACTTCAAATTTTACGTTTCCAGTAAAACTTAACCTTGTTTAAAGTCCCAACACATGCAACCTGCCAACCTCTACCCACCAGTGCCACCACTTCAAGTACCAACTTAAAAGGTCAGAATAGCACCAGCCTCGCCCGGGACCTTCCCGGCCACCGCTCCCGAGCCAAGAAGCGAGTACTTGTATCCGACCACGTCTGTGGCCATGTTACCCTTGGGCGCATCGTTCAGGCCACCGCCGAGGTCAGTGTCGATAACCGTCGCATATCTAAGGCCACGTCAGTCATCGATTTCTGATACAACCACACGAGGAATAAGCTGCCAACTTACCCAACCTCCTTCGAGTCACGGCTGGTAACGGGAACAGTCACGTTGCTGAAGACGTTGCTCTGGACCAGCACCTGGGCGCCCATGCGGGTGTTGATGGCTGTGCTCATGCTAATTAGGTGGACAATATGTCAGCTTGCCCGTCGGGTTTCGACGTGATGCCAACACCGGCGACTTACTTCTCAAAGTACGAGTTGTAGATGTGTCCCGTGCCGAATCGGAGCAGCGGGCCGCGAGAGTTGATGTTCTTCCAGTGGTTGTTGGCGTACGTGATGTGGAGCTTGCCGGTATCCTGGCCACCGTTGCTGTCGCTGTGTCCGGCGAGGGAAGCCTTCCAATGGTCGTGGAAATAGGTGCTGCAAGAAATCAGTTCCGTGACCGATGGGGTGGAGATATTGTCAGCAGACTCACTGGGAAATGGTGATGAAGTCGGCGCCATGCGAGGAGTCCACCAACCCGTCGTAAAAGTCCTTGTCGGCAACGAGAGCCGAGTAGAACTCGCAGTGGTCAACCCAGACGTTGGTGCTTTCCTAACAGTCACACCATTAGGTACCGGGAAATCAACTAAGGACGAGCTCGAGTACATACCTCGATTTTGAGCGCATCACCCTGGTCAGCCTCAACGAACGAAGAGACAATGTTGCGCACGATAAGGTTACTCTGCTTCCTGAAGTGGAGGCCGACACCCTTGAAGCCTAAACGGTCGTCAGTTTACGTCCATCACCAAGTTCTGATACCTAAGAATAATAGCCAAGCTTACCTGATCCAGGCAAACCAATGATGCTCTTGTTGCTGCCAACCCGCACCTTTGCGGTGCCACTGATCACGCCCTTGACGAAGACCACAACTGGTTCGCTGTTCTTCTCGTTGACAGCCTCGGTGAATTGAGGCAGCGTTGACACCGTTGTCACGGTACCACCCGCACCTCCCTTTGTCCTATCCAACAAGAACGCATTAGAACAAGGTGTCTGTGTGTCCCATACAACCAACCATCTTACCCTCCGTTGAGCGTCGCATATCCCAAGTTGGCCGCCTCTGAGACGTCCGCCCTCTTTTCTATCCGAGGCGTTCCAGCCTGGGGTTGAGTAGGAGTCGGCGAGGCCGTGGCCAGCGCCAAAAGCGAGGCGGCTGCGAGAAGCTTCATGTTGAGGGAGTGGGTGTTGAGATAGTCAAAGGGAGATCTCGGCCGAGGGAAGCAGGTGAATAAGGGAGGTGCCGGAAGTGGTGAGGTCGAGGGGTTACTGGATACGGAGTTTTCACCATGAAGTCGGACGTCCCGGGCTTTATGAACAAAGCCTCGCTGTGATGTCGCCACGCTGCCCACACCCTCGGCGTCGGGACGAATACAATTCCACGCGAAGCTGCATCATTTAGCTTCCTCCGACGGAGAATCTCCAAATTCAGTCACATTCGGCAGCCTCTCTCCGTCTCCCCCCTGGAGGGTCAGGTGGTAAACGGTCAAGGAACGCTACGAAGACTGCCGAACACCCCCTGTACGGTTAAGATGATCACCCTAGCGGGCCTCTCATCTGCGATGGTGGTATTCCAACGATGTGACACGCCAAGGCCACGTAGTTTGTTTCATGGTCTTCCCCACATTCTTCCTATGCAGGTTATACTACCGATGTCCCGAGACCATGGCCGCAGTTATCCCCGGAGTTGGTCCACATCGGGGCAGTTGAGGGACCAGGAAACCTCTTGCGTCTTCGGTGCCCAAGAGCCAAGGCAATTCCCCACCAATCCGATGTTTCTCCGTTTCCACACCGAAATACAGTCCTCTCCCTGTTTGTTCGCTAGCGCATGACTTCAAGACCGGGGCCCTTGCTAAAATCCCCAACTCAACGGTAAAACCACCAATTTTTTTAGGAAAAAAAGAATTGGAGTGAAAGAGTCTCTTCAGGTGTTTCTGAATATCGCATTCTCTTTCTTTTTTAACCGTTGTTCGGCTGTTGAGCTGGGGGTTTTCAACTTCTGGACCAGGACCCCTATCACAGGAGCCGCGCTAACAAACAAACAAGTATTGAACTGTACTTGCTTGGTACGAGTTGGTGTATGAAGACCTCAGTCACTATGTACATTCAGAGCCGCATGGATGGTGAATGCACGGGATAATTACTGGGTGCGGTCCGCATTTGGCAACCTTCAAGACAGGGCACAAAACCGGGTTGGCGGGATTCTGGAGTGATTGGATCCTTGTCCGGAACCTACATTCCAGCCTTCGGGGCTGGGGGCACAACAGAGGAGAAACTACGAGTTACTCTCCCACCCACGTCTGAACGAGGCAACGCTTCCAGCGACCTGGGATGACGAGGATCTGCGCAATATGACGTTGTTTGCTGGAGTGGACCGGTTGGGCCCGAATCTGACTTCGGGTCCAGGGGGAGAGAAAGGGGAATCCCAAATTATCGACTCCGATAGGTAGTTTGAGCACATTGTTGCACACAGGCATGGAGGCATAATACCCACACCTTTTACTCCGTTGCCCCGCTCTTCTGTACTCCAATCTCCGTCGAAGGTCGAAAAGTACGAAGTAAATGGGTACGTATATTGATATGAGCTCAAGATCCATTGAAACACGAGTTAACACGAGATAAACGAGACCCAACATGGTTTTACTCTTGGCTCGCCCTTGCGCTTTCAGCGGGAGGACCCTTGGGCACAGCCGTCTCTGCTCCCTTCCGATTCTTCCTCATTCTTCTCACCTCACTCCAAACAGCGACACCCATCCACAAGGCCCATATGACACCGGCCACGATGCCGTACACTCTCTTGTGATAGGCCGAGGCGCCCGAAAGATACAACCCCAAACCGCCGTTGATGATGCCTAGGCTGATGCCAACACGCCCAAAGGTCAGATGCACGTACGACCACACCTGCCGTTTCTGCACCTTCTTGAACACCCTGTGGTGGATGAAGCCAACAACCGGCTGAACAATCAACAGCACCAGCAAGACCAGGCCAATAATGGGATGATACCTCGTGTCCGGGTTCTCGAACTAAACAACACCAAAGCAGTCAGCACCACTCAACGCACCACAACCAACCCCCCAACAAAACAGCAAACTCAACATAGGTAGGTAAAGAAAAGAAAAAAGGATCCAAAACTTACAAACCCACCCCCGGGCAACCGATCCCCCACCAAACTAACCAAATAAATCCCCATCCCCACCGCCGCGACATACACCGCCCACGCGAGCATCTGAAAGCCCGCGTGCACCCACACGGCGAACCGGCCCGGCACGACGCGCATAATGATCGACCCCACGGGGAACAGCACCACCATGGCGGTGGCGGCCAGGATGCCGTGGATGCGCCGGTAGTCCATCATTTGCGTGATGTCGAAGCCGGGGTTGAATCCACCGCCGGAGTTGGAGCTGCCGCTGTTGGGGTTGTAGGGGTTGTTGTTGGGGTTGTAGTTGGGGTTGTAGGAGGGGTTGTAGTTGGGGTTGTAATTGGGGTTGTAGGAGGAGCCGGTGGTGGTGGCGTCTGAGGAGTCGGCGTTGGGGTCCGCGTCCGTGTTGGTCGTGGTGTCGGACCCTGAGCTGCCGCTGCCGCTGCCGACGCGGGCGGATACCGTGAGGACTGGGGTTGGTTAGTGGTGGGGGTTTATGTCCGTGGTTACACGAGGCACCGGGATAAAGGGGTGGGTCGGGTGAGTTGACGTACTCAGCCATGAGAAGGCTAGCAGGAGTACTGCCCGGTGGTATGTGCGACGTTGGATCATCTTGGTGTTGGGTACTCGACTTCACGGTGGAGTTCAGTGGTCTGTTTCTGACCCAGGATGGAACAGAGCATGGAGATACAGAGAGGCCGTGGCACGACAAGGTGGGCTCTAGGGGAATTTATGAAACAACCTCTGGAGGCGGCATGCTACATTTGGAGCCAACCCTCGAAATGAGGGCACCGAGACAAAGGTGCCCTAGACGTCTCACATCTCGGCGGCCTCATTTGCTTACATAGTATATAAGTAGGCTGGAGGCACCGGACAAGTAATCCGTATGTTGTGCTGCACGCCACAACCAAAGTATGTCGTCGATGGGGCCAATCCGGTAGCAAGAACCGCGCGTCCTTCGTGGCAGGGTAAGAAGTTTGTCCGGCTTTGTCCATTCACGATGTAGGGTCACACGGGTCGGGACCGAGCCGGACTTGGCTCCAACCACGATCCCGTGTTTCTAAGAACGAAAGTCGATTGATGACATGCAGCCAAGAGCCATGCTATGCATCGGTAGAAAATACAGCACTCTACCTGTGTAACTCCAGCTCACCCGCCAATAGGGGTAAGCCAAGCGAGCTCAACCAACCATCACCAACACCATCAACGCTGACACACGATAGCCCAAACCCCGAAACCCCAGCCCAACCCACCTCCAACCCCCCCCCAAAATGGGCCTCACCACCCTCCTCCGCGGCTTCAAAGTCCCCATCCCCATCCTCGACCGTTTCCTCACCGCCCACAACGTCCGACCAACCGAGCACAACCCACCCCACCTCTTCCGGGGCCTAGGCGGGCTATCCGCGGCCACGCAAAACGTCGACCCGCAATCCGCCCTTCTCCGCGCCCGGCTCGCCGCCGCCGCCGCCAACCCGGACCTGGACCCGGGGGATCGTGATTCAGTCCGCCTCTTCGTCCCGCACCGTCGTGGCCAGGATCCTTCCGCGTATGGATATGTTGCCTACGCGTTTGTGATGGTCTTTGGGCAGCGGCATGTGGATCTTGATGTGGAGCTGCCGGAGCAGGCCCCGAGTGGGTTTGCTGCGCTGCGGCGGGAGGTGTTGGGGTTTGTTGCTGAGGGTGAGGAGGATCTGCTGAAGGCTGCGGGGATGCAAGAGCCGCGGGCGGAGAGCAGGTTTTTTGTGGTGGTGACTGATGGGCGTGAGTTGCCGCTTGAGCGGCCGTTTGTGAGGGAGGTGAGTTGGGGTGCTTTCTTTTTCAGTTCTTCGTCGTCTCTATTTTGTTTTGGGCGTTTTAGAGCTGCCGTTGAGATACTGCTTGCCTGGGTAGGTAGCTAACGGTTGATTTCTGCTCCCCAGTCGGACCTCCGTTGCCAGCAGTGCGCCGTTGGGTTCGAGACATTGCCTGCGCTACACATCCACAAGTCCGAGTTGCATGGGGTGGACATGATGTCGAACCCGTTGCCGGATGACCTTTGAACCCGTTGTCGGGTTTCCAGAACATGGCTGCCATCTGAAACCACCCATGTGTAACTACATACACATACCACCCCCCAATTTGCCAACGCATCCACGACACGACCTCTCTTGCCAAGTTTTGACCACGCTATGCCAACCCTCACCCAACCGCGTGGCAATTCCAACTGGTGAAAAGGTACGCAGAGGCAGGGAAGAGACTGGATAGCGTAGAGCGGGAATCATAATCTGAACAAGGATGGGCAAGGTGGGGGGCCATGAAGGGGAATGTAAACTCGAATGATAGAATGCAAGGTGCCATACATAGGTAGCCAAAAACACCCATATTTACACCCCAAGAACCGTCTTAGTACGAATGCAAAAAAATTCAAACTCCCATTGTGTCATGCCCAAGAAACACAAGCGCTGCAACCACTGACCAAGACTGTAGGTATATTAAATGTAAAAATAGTCCAAGCCACCCCTGTACCCAACCCCCCCAGTATCCATTCCTCACTTTACAAAGCGATGGCACCGACGAGGGTGAAGAGGAGGACAGCTCCAGACACGAAGAAGGGCGCGGTGTCCAGGCTGGGGATGGTGCCACGCATGGCGGCGTTCTCCGAGGTCTCGGCGTCGTCGCCGCCATCGGTGCTGCCGCTGCTGCTCTTGCCGCCCTCGGTGGTCGAGGCCTGGTCAACAGCCCACTGCGAGCCCGGGCCGTCCAGGCCGGGGCCCTTGCCAGCACCCTCATCGAAGAACTGTGGTTGTGCTTGTTAGCGGGTTATTCAAGAGGTTGGCCGCGCGGGTAGGCGAAAGGGAGGAGGGGAGACAAACCTTAAGGGCACCCTCGGGAACGTCAGGGAGAGTGGCGGAGCCGACAGCCCAGTGGGCGTCCTCGGACGGGCACTCTGAGGCCTTGTTGGTCTTGGTGTAGCCGGCATCGCCAGTAGGGGCGGGGTACTTCTTCATGGCGTTGGCGAAAGCGGAGAACTCGGGCAGCTCCTTGCGGTCGCCGGTCTGGTCCTTGCCATTGCCCTCCTGGCCGCCCTTGATCTCGACGATGCCGAACTTGTTGGGCTCCATGGTGTACTCGTACATGAGGCCACCAGAGTAGACAGATGTCATGTTGCTGTGCATGAGCGCTTCGAGCTCACGGAAGTTGCGCGTGTTCTGGTTGCAGCCGTACTCGGATAGGAAGAGGGGGAGGCCGTAGTCACGGAAGGCCTCAACCTTCTTGTCCCAGCCGGAGGTGACGAAGTCGCTAGTGCACCACGAGTAATCGTTCTGCGTCCGAGTCAGTACCAAGTCTTCTTGTTAAAGACTATGCTTGGTGGTGGAACTTACGAAAGCGAAGAAGTCGCTGCGCTCATCGTCCGAGCCGCAGTTAAAGTACTGAGCAGTCTGCATGCGGTTGTCGGTGACATCGGCAGCCGAGTATCCGACGAGGATCTTGCGGTACTTGCGGGCCTTGATGTAGCGGCGCATGTCACGGTCGGTGGCCTTCACGTACTTGGCCGCGAGGGTCGTGTTCTTGAAGTCGTGGACGACCTCGTTGCCGGAGAAGAAGGCCATGGTGTTGGTGTACTTGGCGAAGGCATCGATGGTCGCGAACACACTCTGCAGGTAGGGGGTGTTGTACGTGCCGTGGGGCTCGTAGCGGTGGATCGAGTAGAGCGGGTTGTTGGCATCAAGCACAACGTAGATGCCGGCATCCGCGAGGGCGTTCATGCACTCATCGTGATCCTTCGAGTTGTCGGTCGAGTAGACACGGATGACGTTGATACCGAGCTTCTTGAACTTCTCGATATCGGGCATGCAGACCTTGGTGTCGGCCAGGGGATCGACGTTCGCCGCGGCACCGCCGGGCTGGTAGTCGATACCACGGACGTAGAAGCGCTCGTTGCCCTTGAAGAAGGCATTGCCAGTCACGGTAATGGGCTCGAGTTCGGTCGCGCGGGCCTTGGACCTCAGGGTCGCCGTCGGGCCAGCGTTCACCGCGGCCGCGGCCGCCACAGCGGACAATAGAGCTGCAGACCTCATCTTGCTTGTGTCGTGTGATCGGAGAGATGGTTCGTCGTGGGGTTTGGATGCGGAAAAACCGGGAATCACGGGTTGGGAGAGATGAAAATTAAAGCTTAAAAATTCAAATGGCCATCAAACGAGCGATTTGGCCGAAGGGTTGAAGGTCAGAAACAATCTGAGAGAGCGATTGACTGGAAAGAGGAAGCGACGTTGGTGGTCTTGAAAAGTGCAAGAAACCTGTTGGTGCGTGGTGCCGGGGGCGCGCGACAGTTAAAACGCGACCACCCGGCCGGCCCGAAAAGGGGTTATTGCAAGCATAGCCACTTTCCAAGACTTTTCCAAGAAGTCTTGGAAGTCTCGGAATGGCAGCTTCAGCATCGGCATTGCGTCTGCCAAGATGGGGCGACATCCCCTGAAATCGGGGCGCCCAGGCTCGCCAGAACCAATGGTCGAGACATTTCCTGTTCTCCTGTGCGACGAAAGAATTGACTACCCTCCGATTCGTTCGATCCTGAAACGAAAACAGGATACTTATTCAAGCAGGCCGCGAGCATGAACTGCTTGATGAGTACTATGCCGTTGAAAAGCGGGAAAAAGCAGACGATGCAGGGCGGCACATGGGAAGTTCTCGCTCTTTTACCGCGGCGCCTTCCTCAAAGTAAAATAAAATTGCAAGCGTTGAAGGTAACTCAGGCCAGCATGGGATTGGCCAACGTTAGATGCGAAAATAAATACCAAGAAGAGCCAAGACGGGGTTCCCCACAAACAACCAGACCTTTTTGTCGCAAACCTTCAAAAAATCCCGGATCAACACGGGGCAATGGTGGGCTTTGAAGTCAGACATAGTCATTGTAATCTCAGAATTGAATGGCACCTAACCCACTATTCGTAGGATCATTGTTCTGGCCAATCTCGAATTAACTGGAGCCGACTTGACATGGTTGTGATGTGCCAAGCCGTCGGGTCGAATGGATGTGCGTTCTCGGTTGATCTCACCCTCGCGTCAGGGATGTGAAACCAACCAGTCAAGCCAGTCTGTTTGGATCTGCACCAATGGCTTGGGCCAACGATGCCACCTGCCATGAGCCAACAGTCAAGATCTTCCAAGGCACAGGTACCCGAGGTTTTACCGGTCAACCACAACCGAAAGATCACGACTGAAATTGTTCTATTTACACTCATCGCAGAACCTCCTCCAATGACATGGATGGAGATGCATTTTCAGCGGCAAGACCCCATCCTTTATTTGCCGACAATCATAGGCTGGTGTCTACCTAGGGTTATTGAACCAACCACATTCAACCCTCACAGCTCGGTGCGCTCACGCTACATGTATCAAATCTACTTCTTACCAAAAGTGAAAGTGGAAAGACAAGAATACAAATGAACGGCCCGTTACGACGGTAGGTATCTTGGATAGGGTACCGATATGATTTCGTTGATAACCTATCGTTGTCCGCGGGCGGCTATGCGACCTTGGGACCATATTTCAACCTTCGCGGCTCTCTATCGCTCCATCGCCCAACCCATTCCCCAAAGCCCGGAATACCATTCGCAAGCAGCATCCAAACATGGTTCGCCGGTCAATTCCCATCCATCCAATCTGGGAAGAGCAGACCGGCAGCTGCCTTGAAAGGAACAATCACAAAGTCTTTCATCCCATCGCCGTAATGGTTGTAGATGCGATTGGCGTGTCCAAAAAGCATCGACGCCGACTCAAATTGCCCTGCCCGCGCAAAGTAGCTTCCAATATTTATCAGCGACCAGATGTCCCGAGCGGGGTTGGGATCTCAGTCTTACCAGCTTGCCTCGAGTAGCAACGTAAGCAGACGCCGTGCCGTCTCAAACGGTAGGCCCGAGTGTCCCTGGGCCGAGCCGTAGGCGGCACCGATGGTCAACACATGAGGAAAAACCTGGTCGTATTGGACTTTTTTTCGGTACGAGCCCCCGGGCCTGCCCGATGCAATTTCCCAGGCTCCGTAAAGCAAATCGACCGCGATCTGGTAATAAATGTGCCACTCCTTGCGCGTCATCCTTGCCCGCACGACCTCTAGGACTAGCTTGTTCCATCCGAGCTCCGCGGTCTCGGTGTTCCTACTCACGAGAGAGGTCCTCAAGAGTTCGGCTCGGGCGGGGAAGTACGCGTGGTTACCCCAGGGATAGAGGCGCCTAACCTCCTCCTCGAAGTCCGGGTTGTCCATGTTCATGTCGATAGCCACCTCTTGCTGTAGAATGCTTTCGGCCACCGCGCCAGGGTCCATGAGCACCATCACATACAGGAGGCAAAGCGCCTCGCGGGAGAACGACTCGACCTTCTAGGCCGTAGAGACGGTAAGGCGGTATTGCTCTCTGGGCGGGAGAGCCTTGACTTTGTTGAGTTGGCCGAGCAACAGGTCTATGTCGAGTTCGCCGCTCAGATTCTTTCTGTCGCATTTGTTAAGATATTCCTGGAAGGTCGTATGATCCCTTCTGACTTGCGCGGCAATCTGGGAGATAGCTAGAGGGATGTAGCCGAGGTGTTCAAACAGAGTCTGAGGGGCGGGGTCAGCGCGATTAATTCTGATACTCTCACCCATCTGGTTATTGACGAGCAAAATGCATTCGCTAGTAGTCATAGGTGGAAGATCAATCCCTTTCGCGGCGAGATCAGTCTTGGCCAAGGGGTCCCGGGATGTCACCAGGATGGAACCGTGGGCTGTAGGCGGCCAGAACTCGCTGACGAAGTCGATATCGTCGACACCGTCGAAGATGATCAACCACTTGGCAAATTTAGAACCAGCTGCAGTGGTATCGGCAGAGCTCGCCGCTGGTGGCGGTTGCTGCTGCTTGCGCGGGTTACAAAGCCACTGCAGTACCTTGTCGCGGCAGATGACCATATCTTCTTTGTCGCCTTCATTCATGAGGCCTAGGGCTTCAGCAATGTCACGAAATCCCTTGTAGATGTTTTCAACGTCATTGGCTTGGACCCAGAAGATGGCGTCAAAATCCTCGGTTCTCTCGAGTGCATAGAAGGCTGCGGTCTGAGTCTTGCCGAGTCCCCCAAGACCGCAAAGCGCAAAGGAGCGAGAAAGGGAAGGTTGGCTCTGGCCCGGACTCTCGGGGAGCAGCTCTGCGTCGATCTGGTTGAGAATATCATATCTGCCCACAACGTTGGGGTTTCTGCTGATACCAGCCCAGAGGTAAATGGGCATCTTGGGGGGCCCGCTCTCGGCGATGGTGTGTTCAGAGCTCAAAGAGGACGGGCTAGCTCCGAAAGGAGTCTGTACCGCTGATCCTACATCAATAAGTGAAGTTCGAATTGGAATTGGCGAAGGCTTCTAAAAGATGAGAAATAACAAAGAAATAGACTACCTATATTACCTTCTGTCGAGTCAACATTTGACCCGGTGCTCGCCAGGTCGCTAGCAGGGAACGGAGGTTTTGACTCTATTGTAATGTTGATTGAACGGTAACGGTTAGCAAAGCTAGGTACCTAGGTAGCTAGTGCTGCTTTGTGTTATTATTAAGAGTTAGGCTTTACCCATAGAATCCATCATCTCCATCTCCCAGTTATCAAGAATAGACAGATCTGGGTACGAATCCATCTTTTAGAATCGATAGTGTTCTCGACCTCTCAGGTATAGCAACTTGTGCAAGTAGGCTCCGATAAGCAGGCTGCGTTGCACAAAGACTTGTTAGATACCTTTCAATAGTTGAGGATGGGAGTAAGCAGGCACTCGCAGGTAGCTAGGTACCTAGTATTTTTTCCAGGGAGTGAGTGGTCTTCAACTCATGTCATGGGTGGTGAGCACAGGAGAGCGTCAACCGGGTCGACTCCTCAAACTTCTTGAAACGGTTGGCAACAAGAGGAATAAAAACTTGGCAGATTGCACGGAGAGTCGGTTTCTGGCCTTTGGGACTACATGCAGAACCCCACCGAAGCGCGTACGTCACCATCCAATCTCGTCCGATCCGCATGACTCCGATATCACGCTTAACCTGAAGAGGAGGATTGTAACTTGGAAGGAGCAAAGTCATGATGTCAGATTTGCCGACCGGAAGCAATAATTGCCGGACAGTGAAGTTTCTGAAAGTGTGATGTGCTCAGCTGGTTGGTTCCTAACTCGGAATTTGACAACATGTTGATAGAACTACCCGGGATCTGGTGGTTCACTACCATCCTATGATGTCACACTCATACCACCTACAGGCTGCTGCCTAAGAAATTAGTAACAGGACCGGAAAGCAAGACCCTGAAGGCCGAATAAGTCCAAGAACCAGTAAGTACCGTACCTAAGTACATGTAGGCACCTACATGTAGGTAGGTTAGGTAGGTAGGTTGCTGCTACCTACCTAGCTTACCGCTGGCTATATTTTATCATTGTCGAAAACATGTCAATATGATATAATAAGTGAATTTAGGTCATTGTAAATAATACATAAATGGCATGGCCGAGAGTCTTTTGGACTACGACCTATGCTGACAGCGTTGCAGCCCGCTATCCCATGGTGTTTCAAAAAGAGCAGATCCATCTGCAGTACTAAGGTATATCTCCTTGGTAAAGGTTACGTCCCAGTCCCCCCATAGCGCGGCTACCATGGTAAGTAGGCACCTACCTAGGAAGGTAGGTAGCAGTTACCACGGCCATAGGCTCGTAGCCATCTTTGGTGGCGGCCCCCAAGACCCAATACCTATCCCCCCAGATCCCTCTAATTTCAAGATATGCTGCGTCTTCGTTAGGTCTTGTAAACGCCAATCCTCTATGCTCGACATCCTTCAAGATAAAGTGTGGACATCCAGTCCGAAAGTCCATCACCCAGCCCGACTCGGCTCCCTTAGCCCGCCGCAAAACGGCGACTCTTCAAAGTAGTTCTCCTCTACCGATCGCAGGGATCGCGCCCGTACCGGACCTCCAACCCGGGCCGTCCCTGGAGCAAGCGATGAGCAGTCTGTGCCTGGCAGCGGAAGCTCCCAAACCGAAACTCCACCACCACCAGCCTCAGCACCCCAGCAAACGTGATGCGATCCTCTGTCCCGACAGCAACCTCATCCATCTCAAACACAAACTTGGCCTGAAACTCCGCCAGCAACGCGCCTACGTTAATCACGCCCGGCAGGCCCGTCACGCGCACCACGCGGGTATAGCCGCGGGGAAGCGTCGCCTCGGCAACCCGCGTACGGTTCCGCTCGACAACAACACGCTGCCCGCCCACCAAAAGGGGCTCTGTCGTCGGCGTAGTTGTAGGAGTAGGAGTAGGAGTAGTAGTAGTAGTAGTAGTACCCCCCTCCCCACTACCACCCCCTCCCCTCCCATACAACCCCCAAAACCTCTGCGCGGCCCCCCTCTCAAAAAACACCAACTTCGCCGCCGCCGTCGGCCAGCCATACGGCCGATTGGCCGGCGCAATCACCGTGCAATACACCCGGCCGACGCCGCGCACCGCAGCCAGGAGCGAATGCACCGTGGTGCCGGCGGGCAGGCCGCGCAGCCAGAAGCTGCAGCTGTGGTCCTCGGGGATGTTGGCCGACAGGTTGCGCGGGTTGTTGATGTCCCCGCGGTAGTTGCCTGATACGCCGGCTTCGTGGAGGTCGCGGCGGGGGGCGCGCGGCGCGTGGATCAGGTCGGCGGTGGTGACTTGTTGCATGCGGGAGGGGGCGAGGGTGGTGGTGGGGGTGGGTGTAGGTGTGGGGGTGATGGCTTGGCTGGGGGCGGGGGTAGTGGTGGTGGTCGCTGGGTTCGAAGTGGTACCGGGGATGGCAGCTGGGGTGGTAGCTGGGATGGTAGTTGGGATGGTGGCTGGGTAGCCGGCGGTCGGGTAACTTGCTGTCCGGTTGCTGACGGCTGGGTAACTTGTTGCCGTCCGGTACAAGTAGTCGGTGGCCAGGTAGTTGACGACCGGGTAGCTTGTTGCTACTGGGTAACTTGCCACCGGGTAACTTGCTGCCCGGTAGTTGGTGGCCGGGGGGTTGGTGGCCGGGTACATGTGGTTGGTGACCGAATACATGTAGTTGGTGGCCGGGTTGGCCGGCCCTGTGGGCGTTGGAGCCCTAGCAGTCTCGCTACCTCGGCGGAAATCATGGGTGATTGGAATTTTGGTTCCATTGTCTGCATTGTGCAACCGGTTAGCCTTTCTTCTTTGAATAACATTGGCTGCTAATGACTGGCACCTACCACCCTCGCCGCCTTCCTGGGCCGCCGTCGAAGGCAAGGTTCTTGCCGGACCGAAGGCACCATTTGGCCCAAACCACCGGCTACCCCTCGCTCGCTGCTCGGCCGTATCGCGAAGGGCGGCTTGGCCACCAGGCAAGCCGCCGCCGGGCAAGTTGCCGTAATCGTTGGCGACGGCCCATTGCTCGGGCCGGGTAGGATTCTGGTCTGACATTTGAATCCTTGTCCTTTTGACGACTTTCGAGAAACCCTACGGAGGAGCGAGCCCCCAAAGATACTTGAAGCGAGAATACGGGAAGAGAAAAGGTAAAAAGAAAGAATGCGCCTTTCAAACTACCTAGTCAGTGGCTTAGGCGAAGGCCACTGATGGACGGCGAACAGTGGGATGGTTGATTTGATGGCGTTGTTCACACCAATAAATACAAGAAATAGGTCGTGAAATGCGGGGATAGGGCTTAGGTGTGAAAAAGGGTCGCTGTTTTTATTCACCGCGCGAGACCGCGTTATAGATCGGACAAAGTTGAGATAGAAGGACAAACAAATATCTGAACATGACCTATACTCGCTCACTGTTCATCACGCAATGACCAATAGCCTTTCCCCCCAATCTGGGCAAGGAGGATAATGACCATTAAAGAAGTGTGAATCCCTGCAGCCATTTAATTCCTGACTTGATGTTTCAATTCAAATTTCACTAGTTTATGAGAGAGCTGGAAACGTCCACGTCGTTGTTGTTTCTACAGTGTCCTACAGCGAATACAATCCTGACCCGCACTTTACCAGACTAGTCTCTGCTGAGCCTTTAGCTGTTTGGTTGCAACAAAACTACCAACCTGACGCCTCGAAGGCTGGGGTCCCGTGAGTAGTAAAGTGGTATGTATCTGGTAAATCTTGATTTGGGTTGGTTGAGTATCGAGCAGACAAGACCAACACAGGAGGTAGGAGAGCTGTGGGGTCCTCGGAATTTCGCAAATTTCAGGCAAAGGCTATTTACAATTATGAGATCTAAGTAAGCTCGGGTTGGAATAACTCCTAAAAGTAGACCTGCACTTGAACGGTGGGTTTCTTGCCTACATCTACAAAGAGCTAGGGACCTAGGTACCTCTACCTGGGTAACGTTGAGTTTAAAACTTGCTTTTCGATACAGTTTGAGATTTAGGGAAAGGTTCGGGATTCGCACGGCGGCCAAATAGTTGGCACCAAATCGTAATCCTGGATAAGGTTAACATGTACTTCCTTCCCTTAAGAATTTAGGTCTCTCATATATTAATACCACGATTATTACCACACACTGATAATAACTCTAGTCGTATGTTTCTAATTATTTTGTCGTTATATTAGGGCAGTAGTGTCAAGGTTCCACGATAAGCTGAGGGACAGATGGTTTTTAGTCAAAAAATACAAAGGATTGTTCTCATGCTTCTTTGAGTGAAGTATGCTAGGGCTAGAACTGTTCATTGTTGTCAATGCAAACAAGGGGCTAACCCCAACCCTGAGACCACACCAAGGGCCTCGATCGGTGGGTTAGCCGATCGCCCCACCTGCACCCCAGCGCTGCATTGTTTACACCTGCAAGGCTTAACCTGGATTACTGGCTCTCAAGGGAGGCAGGTGTCGCAGACCGCAGGTCCACGTGTGCAGCCACCAAAGGTCGCGACTGACCGACTGACCGCCTGAAGTCGACACACAGCCGTCAATTGCAGCTGGCCGATTCTGTTCTAACAACAGCAAACCTAGTCGACAATGTCGTGATGGCCAACCTCAACGGAACCTCGGCGCTCAGCCGCGCGAGGTCGAATCGGGCTTCTTCAACTGTTGCCTCTAGCAAACCGGCGCAGAATACTTCTCGAGGGACCGCGCCGGGGACAACCTCGACGACCACCGTTTCCCACCCGACCCTCTCTCCAACCGCTCCATCACACCTTTCCCTTTTCCTGGGCAACCTCCGACTCCTCGATTTCGACCTCCACCCTCAGTGGCCCGACATCAGCACGCACACGTTCAGCACCAGAGATGCCGCAGGGGGCCAGAAGAAGCGCGTGCAATGCGTGGAGTGGGCCCTGTACCACCTCTTCAAGCTTTGGGACCCCGAGGAGGCCCGCAACAAATTGCAGCCTTTCTTTCCGCCGCTTGACCAAGTCCAATCACTCAATCTCCGTGCCGCACTGCTTCGAGGGCTGGAACAAGCAAAAAAGAATGGCATTCTGGGTCGGGATGCGGTCGTGCGCAAAACCATGCTGGATGAGTGTAAAGGAGAGAGGTTGGAGGAGGTGCTCGCGGTATTCTCGTCGGCTGTCCTGAGAAAGGTGGTGGCCGAACAACAGCTGAATGGAGGGGGCTACCCTGCCCTGGCCCAAATTCTCGCTTTGGAGAACCGAGGATATTCTGGCGAGCAGACAGAGCTGACAGCACTGGTGTTGGCACATAGAGTGTCGCTGCGCCGGATGCTCGCCGAGAAGAATGCGTCGCGGGAGCGGTTCAGGGAATTTTCGGAGTTATTGACGACGAAGGAGAAGGCCATCAAAAAGAAGCGCGAGGCCGCCGAGGCTGCGAGACGAAGCGGCGAGGGGAAAATCATCACTGATGACCAAAAGCGCAAAGTTTGGAGCACCGTGCGAAACAACTGGACCGGCGACGAGCGTTGGATGGATGCGCTTCTCTACGGCGACAGCAAATCGAACAAAGATGGGTTGCTCAATGCCCCATACGACAGGGTTTGGAGGCGGGTGCAATCCGGCCGGCTTGCGGAACTCGAGGAGGCATCCGCCGGGCTTCTGAGTCAGTTGGATAGCAGAGTTCGGGATCAACAGGAGAGGCTGCAGAAGTGGCAGGGATTTCGCCAGAAGATGTTCGGCAAGTCTGGGTCTCAACCGGCAACGGAAGAGCAAGGACAGGAAACCAAGCAACGAGGTATCGATCTCAGATTCAAGGCTCACGAGGCTCTACACTTCGACCGCATGAGCCCGAAGAAGCTACCACGCGCCATCCCCAATCAACTCGATAGCCACTACGAGGCGCTCATCACGGGTCTTAGGTTGGATTTATCCAGGATCAGCCCCGCAGTTTCAGCCATTCCCTCATTCTTCGAGAGACCGCGAATAGAGAGGCCAACGTATAGAATGGAAGATGGTGAGTCGGAGTCCGAAGTGATATCCGACATCAGTGGCCACGAGCAGACGCAGGTCCTCCCACGTCCATCGCCCTCTCGCCGAGAGCCGGTCAAAGTGTCGGAGGAGCCTGCGTTCGAACCTGTTTTACGGAAGGCGAAGACCTTCAATGAGGAACATGCATTCCTTGATGAGGAGCCACTCACTCCATCGCGCCTTCAACGGTCATCAACAATGCAATCCAATTCCTCGTCTATTAGAAGGCGGCAGATCACGGATTCCCCAACAAAAAAACCAGAACGAAGACTCAGCATAACCCCGAGACGGAGACCGCGCCCACCATCACCCACTCGCTCCCCTCCGCGCTTGACCGCCCCCTCTCCCGAACCCCCACCTTCGCCCGAGAGGCCAATCTCCCCAACACAAGATCTTGCAGACCATATCCTCGCCTCCATGGATGCCGCCTCTCCATCACCTGTCAAGAAACCACGCCACAGGCTCTCCCTGGCCGACCGCACCCGTCTGACCCTGGCGCGGCGCACCTCCCACGCCAACCTCCGGGTCCCAGCCGACGAAGACGAAGACGAGGAGGAAGAGCAAGAGGAAGACCCATCCTCCCTTGAGGACACTGAAGAGGAGAACGGGCTGCCCGCGCTCAGCCCCACCCCCATCACCATCCCCACCGTTAGCGAGCCACCGGCAGCAGACGACGAGGAGGAGGAGGTCGCCGGCGAAGAGGAGCGGTACGAGGACCTGACGGCGCGCACGCGGCGGAGCATGGTCGGGTATGAGGCGGCGCGCCAGAAGGCGCAGCTGGAGCGGCGGCGGTCGCTAAGGAAGGCGAATCAGCCGCCGTCAACACCCGTTGCTGGGAGGAGCGCCTACTTCCCGGCGGTGGACGAGGAGGAGGGCGTGGATACCACGCTGTTGCTGGCGGAGGAGCTGCTTAGTGGTGGGAAAGGGGGGGATTATGAGGCGGTGTTTATGAGTAGGCCGAAGTTGAAGACTAGTCCGGTAGGGACGCCGACGAGGGAGTTTTGGGATTGAGTTTTGTTTTATGATGGGGGGGTGTATGGGTGGGTGGGTTGTTTATGAAGGGTATGATGTGGGATGCGGAGTACACTTGGCTTAAGCAGCAGTTATGGTAATGGGAGGATGATGGGTGGCCTGTGTTTCACGCGGGTGGTAACGATTATGATTGATAAAGTTCGTATATTGGATGTCGTCAGCAAACTATAAATACAGATTACCATGTGAACCAAGATCTAGTAGCCATGGCATTTTTCCTTTACACATCTTGCCTTGACCTGGCTCTACGTCATCCCCCAAACCCAGCCGCCAGCCCCCCGCCGCCAGTCTATGATGCACAACGGCCGCCACAGCACCACAACGCCATTTTCTCCCCCCCTCACACCCTTACCACCCCTGCCCCTTCAACTCCATAGCCCGCGCAATGCAAGCCTTAAACCCATCCTTAAACCGCACCTGCCAACGCTCCCGCTTCTGGCGCTTGCGCTTCAGCGCGGGGCGCTCGTAGAACTTGGACAAGCGCACGTCCGTCTTGACGCGGTTCTGCGCCACGGACCGCTGCAGCAGGCGGAAGCCGCGCGCCAGGTCCACGCTGCCCTTGATGTCCACCGTGCGGCCCGTCGACGGCCGCAGCCGCAGCTCCGGCTCCGACACGTCGTAGTTCTTGGCCAGGAAGGCGTCCTCGTTCCACGTGCTCATCATCCCCGTCCCGGCGCCGGTGCTGGGTCCAGTGCCGAGTGCCTGCTCCATGTCGTTGGTGATTTGGCTGGGCAGGTTGTAGAGGTTGTTGTTGCTGCTGCTGTTGCTGGTGCCGGTGGGGGCTCGCCCGGTAAGCATCGTGCTGCGGATGAGGGGGCTTCTTCGGGCAACGCCGGTGTTGTTGGTGTTTTGCGGGATGGCCCAGACGGGGGAGAAGCGCTTTTGGCTGTCGAGCATGTTGCTTTCGCGGAAGGGCGGCCGCGGGGGCATGGGGGCGCCGCGGTTCTGCGAGAGCGAGAGCGAATGCTGCAGCCGGGCGGTTCGCTCGTAGCGGGGGTCCGGGAGTTGCTGCTCGGCTACGGCGGCCGCTTCGGACTGTTGCTTGGGGTTGTTGGTGAAGTGGCGCTGTTGGAGGAGGATGCTCGAGGGGGAGGGCCGTGTGCTCGCGAGAGAGGGCCTCGTTGCTGCCGCTGCCGAACGGCAGACTGAGACGACCTGGCGGAACTCCATGATTCTGTAAATTTGTTGTGGTTAGTAATCAAGCAGAGACTAATGCAAGTATCCCCGGAGCCAGTTCGAAACATACTCAATTGATCATGGATGTGCCGTTTTCCACTTCATGAACACCGTGAGCTCCTAACGACGATTCGACTTTCGATTTTCTAAAGTCGCGCCCCGGCTACGCTAAAGTTAAAGTCGCAAGGGCCACTTCTGCAGCTTGGCGGATCGGGATTGGTCGGTGAATCATGGGTCCGCTCCGATTTTGCCCGTTTCCAGGTTCCCAATGAGATGGCACGGTGGGATGGGTGGGATGGAGACTTCTTTTGATCCTGCTTGCATCAAGTGGACCGTGCACATCGGCTATCCAATCCTGGCGAACTTTTGCTCGTCGCGATCGCGGCCAGCCATTCGACATCGCCTTCAACATCCTGCATCTGTCCCAATACCCAATCCCACAGCAAACCGACCGGGTTAATACAACGCCGCATCTCCCCCCTAAACATCGACATACATTATCAGACGCCCGTGTATTCCATACCCGACTCGCCGCCATGGCGTACAATCCCTACGGAGGTTGGTGACCTAGCCTTGCGCATTGTTTGCCTCTTCCTTACGACAGCCTCGTTATGGTCCCGTTTGTCTTTGGTTGCGCTGACACACTGTTCTAGCCCCTCCCTTTGGAGCGCCGCCGGCTTATCCATCCTACCCAGGCGCGTCGCATGCTCCGGGAATGGCACCGCCCCCTGGCTTAGGTATGCCCATAACCCACGACCCCACGACCCGCTCGCTCGCCCGCTAACCGCCCGCTAACTCGGTTGTCCAGGTCCTCCACCAGGCATGTCCTCTGCCCCTGGGATGGCGCCACCTCCTGGTGTCCAGCAGTCCAATAACGCGACGCAAGCTAATCGACCAAGCGGCCTTCCTGCGTCCTTCCAAGCGCCGCCGAACCTGCCCAACATCAACTTCAACGCCCCCGTGATCCGTCTCGGCGCCAGCATGCCACCGGCGAAGCCCGGTTCCTCACTCACGAATGACCGCAAGGACTCATATACCCCTACTTCTGGTCGGCCGGGGCTGGGTTCGGAGCGTGGCATGGACCAGTCCCGCGCCCAGATGAGGGAGAATATGCAGTCGCTGGTACCACCCACGACAGAAGAGCGGCTCCGAACGATATTCGTGCACAAGATCTCGGACGGTGTTGGCGGCGAGGCGGGCATACAGAGGCTGCTGAACACGGTCGGCAGGCTGCGGCGGTGGGACTCAGGGCAGTCACATCTGTCGGAGCACAAGGGGGCTCTGTTTGGATTCGCACAGTACGAAGACCCCGAATCGCTAGCTGCTGCAGTCGAGTTACTCAAAGACATCGAGGTGCCCCTGAAGAAACAATCACCGACCGAAACCCTGCCCGCCGACGAAGACGACAAGTTTGAAGGTATCGAGAAGGCGACGCTGAAGGTCGAGGTCGATCCGAGCACGGTTAAGTACCTGGAATCTTGGAAGGAGAGCAGGGCAGACGACTCGGCGGTCGACGCGCGATTAAGCGAGGCGAGGTCTTCGCTGAGGCAGCTGGTCCGGGACTTGTTCTACCCCCGTGTGGCCGGCGGCCGCGATGGTGATGGCGACACAGCTATGGCCAACGGTTCAAACGGTATGGGCGACGTCGAGGTGATTAACATTCCCTTGGCCCCCGAAGACGAGCTAGCAGACATCCCCGCCGAAATGCGGGCGACAGTGGCTGCCGAGATCGCAGCGTTTAGAGACCGGAGCAATCAGCGAGATCTCGAGCGCCTCCGTAAGGAGGAGGAGTTCGAGGAGATGGAGCGGCAACGGAACGGCGCGCCTCGCAAGTCCAGGTTGGAGCAATCACCCCCACCGAACAACTCCAATATGGTTCCGCTCGGGCCTCGTGGCGTGCCTAACGCGCCATCTGGTCCTCGAGGGCAGAATCGGGGAGTAGACTTCGTCAACGGCGGCACCACGAATGGTCAGTTCCGGGACGAGGATGACACGGACGCAGACGACGACGAACTCTACGGCAGGGAGCTTGCGAAACAACGCGCAGAAGACGACAAGATCTACCTAGAAGCGGAGCGCAAGTGGGTCAACCGGGAACGCCAGCGCGCAGCGGCCTTGGATAGAGAGCAAGAGCGCGAAAAGTCAGAGACGGAGGGCTTCGGCCGGAGGAGAGACGAGCAGCTCGAGAGGGACAAGAACTGGGACGACGACCGTGAGGCATCGCGCAAGGGCCACCTCTACTACCGCGACCACGGCCAATGGATCCGCGAGCGGACGGCGTTCCGGGCGGCGGAGGCGGCACGGGACGAGATGGACCGGCGCGGCGAGGAGGACGAGCGCCGCAGGGCCCAGGCCGAGATGGAGCATGCTAAGGACATGGCCGACTCTTTCCTGGAGCGACAGGCCGAGGAGATGGAGAGGCAACCGGTGGCCCCCGCGGCACCGCAGCGCGTTACCATTTCTTTTGGCGCGGCAGCACAGAAAGCGGCGCAGCGCACGGCTGGCGCGCGGCGGACGGTGGCCGAGGTGGAGGGCCTGCTGGACGACGAGGAGCACGACCAGACGACCAAGCGGCAGCTCGTGCCCATCAAGTTCGAGCCCATCACCGACACCAAGGCCATGACGGAGGAGGACATCCAGAACGCGGTCCGCGCGCTGGCCCACGAGATCCCCGTGGACCGGGACGGCCTCTGGGCGTGGGACGTCAAATGGGACTACCTGGAGGAGTCGGCGATCCGCGAGAAGCTGCGGCCGTTTGTGGAGAAGAAGGTGGTGGAGTACCTGGGCGTGCAGGAGCAGTTCCTGGTGGACGTGGTCGAGGAGCACCTGCGCAAGCACCAGAAGCCGGCCGAGCTGGTGGAGACGCTCAGCGAGGCGCTCGACGAGGACGCCGAGGACATGGTCAAGAAGCTGTGGCGCATGGTCATCTTCTTTACCGAGAGCGAGAAGCGCGGGCTGCCTGCGTGAGCCTGTGTGGGTTGCTGGCTGGGGCTGGGGCTGTGGTTTGGCTACCTAGGATTAATCCACCTGTATATTGTTTAATGGAGGCGTCCCCGGCATATCTCTTGGCTGTACCAAAATCGACATCATTGAAGGTTGTATTGGGATTTTCGGCTTGTCTTTGCCTTTAGTTGTATTGTACTTGGTTTGCCCACCATGTGTGTAATCTGCTCGCCATGTGTGCTCCCCCGTATGAGGTTCAGGGGGTTAAATCCTGAGATGATGTTTTGTTGAAGTCGTTGGCTGCGGAGTTGGAGATCCGGGGGAGCCTCGGCCCCGCCAACAATCCCTGCCATTCGCATCCATTACCCCAACAAATGACGATGAGGCCGCGGCAACACCGGGAGGGGAAGCATTTAGTTGCCGTTTTGGGTAGGACGTGCCTGGGGTAGCCGAAGGAGCGAAGCTCGGGTTGCATTGATTGACTGCCGAGTATTTGACATTCGAGCATCCAGGGTTTCACGTTTCCTCAACCTTTTTGTCTTTTGTCACACCCGAAACTACAACGTTCAACAATTGATGACTTACGATTTATCCCGGCTCAGCACATATCCGCAGCTCTAGTCATCATCAAGAACTGCAAGAACAAAAGTCAACCAACTTCAAACCACCATCTACTCAAGCAACACCACAACGGTCTATCTCCACAATCCCAACTCATCCAAACCAACCCAACACCACCCACAACCACAACCACAACCACAACCACCCCCCAAAATGACCCCCCCCTCCAACCCCCCCTTCCCCTCCCCCCCCTTCACCACCCCCCCACCCCCCGTCCCCAACATCCACCTCACCCACCCGCACCCCCACATCCTGCAAATAACGCTCGCCCGCCCCGCCGCCCTCAACGCCATCCCCGCCGCCCAGCACGCCGCCATGGCGGCCCTCTGGGCGTGGTACGACGCCCAGCCGGCGCTGCGGTGCGCGATTCTCACGGGCGGGGACGGGAGGGCTTTCTGCGCGGGGGCGGATTTGAGGGAGTGGGATCAGGATCATAATAGTGGTGATAAAAGGGGTGGGGGTGGGGATGGGGGGATGGCGGCGAGGTATCGGGAGCGGTGGATGCAGGAGGGGTTTGGGGGGCTGTCGAATCGGGCGGGGAAGAAACCGGTTGTGGCGGCGGTGAATGGGTTGTGTTTTGGGGGCGGGATGGAGATGGTGATTAATTGTGATTTGGTGGTGGCCGATGGGAAGAGGGCGAGGTTTGGCCTGCCGGAGGTGGGCAAGGGGGTTATTGCTGTGGCGGGCGCGCTGCCCAGGCTGGTGCGGACCGTGGGCAAGCAGAGGGCGGCGGAGATGGCGCTTTTGGGGCGGACCGGGTACACGGCGGAGCAGATGCGGGAGTGGGGGTTGGTGAACTTTGTGGTGGGTGAGGGGAAGGCGGTGGAGGAGGCGTTGAAGGTGGCGGAGGAGTTGGCGGGGAATTCGCCGGATGCTGTGATCACGTCGAGAGAGGGGTTGAGGTTGGGGTGGGAGCCGTTGGGGCCGCAGGTGGGGACGGAGGTGCTCGAGAGGGGGATGTATGGGAGGATGGATGGTGGTGAGAATATGAAGGAGGGCGTGAGGAGCTTCGTGGAGAAGAGGAAGCCGGTTTGGAAGGACAGCAAGTTGTAGTGGGTTGGGTCCATACGAAGTACTAGGGTTAGCTTTCCCTGTCTGTCAAGCTTCCCTATTTCATATCGCCTGTTTCAATGCGCCAGAAGATCCCCGCGACGCAGGTGTATAATATATCGTCTCAGAGCCGGAAGACAGACACCGTCATTATCACAACATCGCATTATCTTTGGTCAGAAGAAGGAGAACATATGAACATTGTGGCCCAGAACATCCCTATTCACTCGGTCTATCCAAACAGTACTTAATTGATCACCCCTAATCCGTGATCTATTTACAATTGTTGTCTCTTTTAACCGCCGAGAAGTTCGAATTAGGCGTTCTCTTCAACCACTGGGCTGGGAGTGCGTGCAGGCTTGGATTCCTCCACTGGGCCGGGAGTGCCTTCAGGTTCCGCATCTGGCTCATAAAGGATAGCCATAGCAGTGCGCGGCACCGGGGTAAAGTAGAGCTCCGGTTCAGCAGGCCGGACCCATTCAGAACGGCAGTACTTGTTGCATACATGCTGATGGAAGAAGTTGTTGATGCCATTCACGCCCAGGTCGGTAACACCATACTCTCGGGTCAGGGAGAGGATCACGGGGTTAGAAAGGACGACCTTGGTCCCGTAGACACCGCCCTGGAGGTCGCAGAGAAGGTATTCCCCTCCGGTGATGTGGTAGCTGAAATCTGGTCAAACATGTTAGAGGGACGCGCGGACGAGAGAAGGGGAGGAGGTTGTACTTACGGCTGAGTGCCTGCATAATCAATGACCACGGGTTGGTACCGTCGCCCCAGTAACAGTTTCTCCAGCCCGTGTTGCTGTTGAACCTTTCAAAGTTTTCGATGTAGGGCTCGCACAGGGCCCTCCGGCCGCCCCAGTGGGCATCGCCGTCGTTAAATTTCCACGCAGCAGGGACGTTAACCTCGATGCGTTTATCCACCATCCTTAGTCGGTTGAAGTGGGCCACGATTTCGGTGGCTTTGTTGACGGCCGTCGTGTCGTAAGTGAAGTAGTCTTCCTCAAACCTGATGGCTGTGGACTTAAACCACTTCACAACACAAACCTCGCCCCGGCGCGGACCACTAGTATAGCTCCCCCTCGCAAGCCAACGATTCTCGCTGGAAGCGAAAGGGGATTCCAACTGGCGGTAGCTAACCGAGCCACCACTGGAATGGCTGTAGCGAGCGTCTTCCGGCGCGGAGAGGAAGGGAGAGCCGTAGATGTTGACGCAGGCAGCGCATCGCGAGTTGCCCTCCCCAGCGGCCCACTGACTAGGCGAGAAGGAACGCTCGGAGCGGGTCCGGTTACAACTATTGCAGCGGTGGCTGATGGTGGAAGACATATTGAATGGATGAGTATATAAAAGGAGTTGTCGCACTGGAGTTGGACTTATTGATTTGTTGGTCGAGAGTTGGGAACGGAGAAGGGTAACGGCTCGTTGATGAGAGGTATTCGTATTTATAAAGACCATGGGTTTTGTACATTGGACTTACCGATATATGTTATTGTGCTAGGAAGTGATCAGGTCACGAGCCCTTTGTGGGCTCTTTGTGGCTGAACAGACTACGCTGCTTGTTTTCAGTTGGGAAATGCGAACATAGTCACCTAGCCGCTTCACTGCTTCTATCCCAACAGTTTCAGTTGACTCACACAGTTTAATTTCAGAGTACCTCGACAGGATATTACAAATCAAAACAAACATGAATCCATCAACCCTAATCAGCCAGCCAACCTTTGACTTATACCTACCCTAGCCATCAACCCATCCTCATTCCAGGCTCCTGACACCCAAACGCCCCCTTTTTAACCCCGAGTAGACACTCATCAACCACCCCACCCCGTCCAATCTCTACCATCATCATCCCCTCCATCACTACTACCTCCACCACAACAACAGCAGCACCCACCCAAACCTCAAACCCTCCCCCTCGCCAACTCCTGCCTCCTCACCTCCTCCCGAAACACATTCCCCGCCTGCCCCTCAACCCCCATCATCCTCCTCGCATTTCCCCTCAACCCCTCCAAATCCGTCTTCACCACCCGAATCTCCACCGCCCGCCCCTTCAACTTCACCCTCCCCCCACTCCCACCACCACCACCACCTCCCTCTCCACCCCCATACCCATACCCACCCCCATATCCCGACCCCCCCATCACCCCTCCTACACCTCCCCCCATCCCCTCCTGCCTCCCCCTTCCCCCTCTCCGCCTCCACCACCCCAAACACCCACACCCGCCCAAACCCAGGCGCGCCAGCACCTCCGGCCGGTGCCGCTTCAGTATGGCATACAGCGCCATGGCCAGCGCGGTGAGCAGGCCGAGGGCGATGGGGAGGGCTATGGCGAGGGGGTTGGGGGCGGCGGTAGGTTCGGGGGTAGGTTCGGTTGCGGTTGAGTTTGTGAGGGGGGAGTTGGTGTTAGTCAGGGTGGTGTTGGTGTTGGTGTTGGTGTTGGTGTTGGCGCGGAGGATGTGGACGCGGGGGCCGGGGAAGCGGATGGTGGCGGCGCCGATGCGGACGAAGGTGCCGTTGGTGGTGGGGGCGTGGGAGAGGGGGGCGGCGAGGGAGAGGGTGGCGGTGGTGGTGTTGCTGGTGGGCGGGAGGTAGGTGGAGAGGATGGTCCAGGGGAAGAAGCCGGTGTTGGGGTCGAGGGGGGCCGAGGTGAAGCCGGCGGTTTCGGGCGGGCCGTTGGTGCTGGTGAGGGCGAAGTCGGCTTGGATGAAGATTTGTTGGGGTGGGTCGGCCGGGTTGGAGGTGGTGAAGAAGTTGGGGTTCCAGATGACTGGTTGGGTTGGGTTAGCATGGTGGTTTGTAGGTTGAGAAGGGGATGTGGTGGCTTACTCTCTGCGATCTCCCCTACCTGCAGTTGAGCCCCATCCTGTGGGGAGCAGAAGGGAGTGTCTGGATCGTTATCGCACATGGTGAGAGCGAGCGAGATGAGGGTCAGGTTTAGACGAGTCAAAGGTGAAGTGGGTACGACGGCAACGGCAAAACAGAGAATAATAGTAATTCCTGGGATGATACTTGAAAAGAGTAAACAAAGCAGGGGAGAAATCCTTGTCGGGCGGAAAGTGGTTGATTGATATATGCCCGGTCGCCCCTCAGACCGTCAACGGCTCCTCGCCATTCCCGCAGCTTTCCAAGAATGGCCTGATGCATGGTGAGTTATGCATTCTAACGATTCTGGCTGTGTTCTCAACTTCACGGCCATCATGGTGGGTGTCACGGACCCCTTTCTCAGCATTGAAACTCGGTGTGGCGATCCGGCCGTCGGGCCCCTGAATCCAGGGGCCAACTACTCGTTGTCACCCCAAGTCATTTTCCCCGGATTTTCGCATTCCCCGCGTTTATCAGTACCTCGAGGATTATGTGCATTGTCCTCGTGGCATTTATCAATTCCTGGAGCACGGCAAGTGTTTTAGCGAAGGAGGTTGCCATTGGATGTCACTGTAGCATCAGTATCACAACATTTCTTCCTGTACCACACAGCCCACATTTCACACAACTACATTCTCTACCATGAATTTCTTCGTGAAATCTGCCGCCGGCAACTTTTGTCGCCATGAGTATTTTGGGTTCCGAGAACGTAAGATTGACAACATACGTAGATGTTGATGCAACACCAGGTGATGACCAAGGAGGCAAACCTGACTGCATACAAAAGCCGGAAAACGTCATTCTTACGTACCGGTCGTACAAGACACACCACCACATGCCATTAGTCATTTGATTTTGGTTTGCACGACTCGGTATAACCACGTGCAGCACCCGAGGACCGAGAAGCTCGCCGTGCTCGGTGTGCGTAGGGCTGGCTGATGGTGTGGCACTGCATGCCAAGCTCCCCACGGCTTCGTCGGAGCTACCCGAACTGACCAGATCCCTGGGACTGGTGCACACGACGTAGGCAGGCGTGACATGAGACTGGTGGTCAGCGGCAGGATTAAGGTGCTGGTTTAGGTAGCCTTGGGGTCCGCCTTGTGTCTCCACGTGGAATCATGCGAACGTGGGACTGCGCCGCGATCCTGCATCCTGTCAAAAGTAAGAAGCTGGAGCATCCGACTGGCGAGTTTGGTTTGATGACACAGCACGGTAACACAGATAATCGACGTCCGGTACTCTGGTGTGGAAAGGTGTTGGCATGCAATGAG
The DNA here is from genome assembly GCF_020726465.1 of Chaetomium tenue. NCBI lineage: Eukaryota > Fungi > Ascomycota > Sordariomycetes > Sordariales > Chaetomiaceae > Chaetomium > Chaetomium tenue. The sequence goes on from NW_027117332.1 coordinate 2,716,976, forward strand.
TGTGTATAGCGAGGTAATGCCGTGAAGCAACGCTATGCTATCTAAATCTATGGAGCTTTTGTGCCGTGAAAAATATGTGAAATGTGAAAACGCCCAAAATATGCCCTGGTTGCCCCCGTCAACCAAACCCGAGTCGTGTGCCCCCATCATAAATCAACATCGCGGATGTGTGATATCTTGAATCAATGACCGATCCCCCGACGCCACCAGCACCTTGGAAAAAAGGAGAACCCCAATGCCATCATTGCCATGAGAATGACATGAACATTCATAAGCCGGAAGTCAAATCCTTAACGCTTGGCGCCTCCAGAGCCCTGCGATGGCAGTTAGCAATCTGACAAGATAACAAGGGAGAAAGGGGGGAACGTACGCCGCCAGATGGGTATGAGGAGCCGCCGGAAGAGCCGCCCGAGTTGGATCCTGAAGAGCCACCGGTCGTGGAGCCGCCGTAAGGGGGGAAGGCAACATCAGGCTTGAGGATGCCGAGGGCCGAGCCGTGCTTGAGCACGTCGTCCCAGTTGCGAGTCGAGTTTCCCGAGGTGCCAGACATTGTCGGTGGGTTTTGCGAAGGGGATAGCGGGTTGAGATTGTTGAGATGGGAGGGACGTCTCGGGGATGCTAGAGACTGGAGGTGCTGGATGAGAGTGTTTGTTGTGGTGGTGAGGTCGATGGGACTGGTGATGGTGATGGTGTTGCTGGTGCTGCGATGTGCTGCTGAGCATTGTGGTGATGCAGACTTGGTGTCCATGGCTTATATATCTCGGGAGACGAGCCAGACGACGAAGATGTCTTTGATAATGTGCCTGTACTTGTCGATATTTCTCAAGGCCGACAATGGCAAAGTCCTAGGCCGACAACGAAGGGGCAAGTGCTCGGTCCGTGAAAGCTAGTTGCCTAGGGAAGCTGTTCCGCATTCGGGTTCGGATTTGGGTTTTCTTACTACAACCTATAGGCACAACACTGTCGGTTCAATCAAGGGTTAAGATCGTGAGCTGGCTGTGCTAGAGAGAGCCTGGAGGGGTTGGGGAAGCAAGCAAGTTGTTTAGCATGATTGGTGGGAGTCCGTGGGTCACCGAGAGCTTGTGTGTCACCGTCTGGTGTATCATAGGGATTTTGAGAGTGTGGCCACATTAGATAATCGGTAGAAACCGTTTACCTGGTTACCTGGAAAAGGATTGCGGCGGATGGTGGAAATTTCAAAGCACGGCCACGGACAGGCTTTGCCGATTGCGCAAGTTAATACCAAAACTGTTATTTCACGCGATTGAGAACTGGGATTTTGGGGGGAAAGTGCGAAGTGCGAGCTGAGAGTCCGAGCAAGTGGGCCACACATCGTCGATTTCCGCCGGGCGGGGGCTTGCTAGCGGAGCGGGAGCGGCGCCGGGGCACAAACAACCGCCCGAATAGGCAATTAGACCCACTATACATGCGCAGCAGCTAACAGTGAAACCAACAATTTAAGCGCCTAACAGCCCCAGCCGAGGGCTGGAATTCGCCTCACCTCTGCTCCCCGGTGTGGTAAAATGACGTCCATAAGGAACGTGGCTTGAAATGAATGCAAACCCATCCACCCGGGCTCGCCGGGGTCGATTGTTGTTTATGAGGCACTGAGGCTCAGCAGTCGTCTTGCGCGTGGCTTTGCGAGCTTCCGATTCGTCGGTGCGCTTAAGGCTCGTGATTTCGAGCTGCGTTTCCGAGCTCTGCACAGCATCTAATTAATAGACTCGGATAATTCCCTACCTTGCCTTTGGTAGGCATCGTTACCCTCTCCGGCGATTCAATACACATTTCAAATGCTTTGTAAATTCAATCTGGTGTTACCATAGTTCTGACTCGGACGGGTGCTCCCAGGCTGTCCAGGTTGCTCAGCTCTCTAAAAGCAATTTCTAAGCGATTGAACTCGGGTAGTTTCTAAATTGGGAGGCTCTCGTGGGTTTGATGGTCACTTCCAGGTTGTTGGCTCGCCACGGGATCACCTGTCACAGTCGGGCCGGTGACAATTGCCGTGTGGGCGGTGCCCTCGGTTTGGGCGTAGTTATAATTATCCTGCCCTAAAGTCCTAGACGGAGCTGCTAGGTAGAAAAGTCAGTTGAGGATTGTGGCTTGGGAGCCTCAAATGGCATGGTTTGACCGCATGTTTCTGACCTCTGCCGAAATCGCAATGTGAGCTTGAGAGTATTCAAATCGAGATTTTGGGCAGCCACTGAGCCGAGGCTGCAGAGAAGAGGGTCCTTTGACTCCTTTTCGTCCAGTTGCGCGCACAACGCATAGCGGGGGTTGTATGCCCCAAAGAGACAGGCAGGCACGACATCCAATCGTGACTGCCCGGTTTCATTCGCGCATGGAGCGACAGAGAACCAGGCGGAAGCTGCAGATGGGTAGGTCGGCTGCCCGTTGTGTTTGACCCCAAAACATCCAATCAATGGGCAGCTCCCCAGTTACGGTTTTAGTACCTGGGCGAGCCGCACCGTGTGCATTAACAATTGAGTCTCAACTAAGTACCTATGTGAGGGGCTGCCCTAGGCTTTAAATTCCCATCCCCAGATCACCACCTCGTTGGCATTCGCCCTTCTCTCTTTTCCTTCATCCTTCTTCATCCCACTCAACCAAACTCGGAATCGTCGCGAAGAGGACAGTAGTGCCCGGGATCAGGGCTCCATTCAGGGCTCCATTCATGATGTCTTCATGGCCAAGGCATGCATGCATGGAGCCCTGATCCCGGGCACTGTTGACTCTGGGGATTACTGCATTCGGTTTCTTTTGTACTTTCTTTTATTTTTTCCAGTCGAGGGACCCCCTTCTTCGCCTCGGGCAAACTGTGAGGTTCAAGACTTTCCGTTTTGCCTGAATTTGACACCCATGATGAATTGTCTAACAATCATAAAGGCTGCATCGAATCGACCTCGAAGGAGCTTGGACGGTTCAACCCCAAAGGCCAAAGTCAATGTTTTACCAACATCGACTATATTGAGCGAAAGTCCTTGGGAGGCACAAGCCTCCCGAATGAGTACCCGAGTCACAAGTCTTGATACCCAAGTCACAAGTTCAAGACTCGTGACTCGGGGATTCTATTCGCTCAATAGAGTCGATGTTGGTAAAACGTTGACTTTGGCCTTCGGGGGAGAACAGTCTGAAAGTTCCTGGCCGTGAAGATGGTGATAATAGAAGGGGGACGGTGTCGGATGACTCGCCCGATGTGTATCATGAACAACGTCAGTTTTCTAACCTACTGCGGATGCCATCATATCTTTTACTGTATTAACATGTTTCACCGTCTACAGCAGATTGCATGGGACCTTGATATGTCCCTACAAAAAGGTCCCGCACGATCCGTACCGTCGGATCACCACACGCACCCATCAGCTCGCAAACTATTCGCCGCTCTCCCAAGCAAAAACTGCAAAAACACAACCAGCCCCAGTGCCCCCAAAGCCAAGACACGAGGCCATGAGCCTCCACTCGCCAACAATGATGGAGGCAGAACAATATGATCAGCTTGCCGCTGGACCATGGCCCTCCTGGAATGGCGACAGTTTCAATGAAATCGAGTGCAACGACAATACTAATACATTCAAATACAGCTGCATAACCGCGGATTATCTTCCCTTAATGCCGGAGTTCCTAGCCTGTCCGGAGTTCCTACTGACTTCTAACACACAAACGGACGGCTCGTCTTTGGATTTTGCGTCGAAATCCGAAGATCGCATCCCACAACTATTAGATCTACCCTGGTTTCAGCCTACCTCGATGATGAATATCATTTCTCCAGTCAGTTCGGATGATACGACTTGGACTTCACCATCGCTGGAATTTGACTTCAAAAGCCCCGTCATGGACACCACAGCGGCACAGTCTGGGGTTGCTCAACTGGACGAGGTGGCATGGGTGAGAGAAGACCCGAGTTTTGATACCGCCAACATCGCTCCCATGGACACCGTCCAACAGCCGCCGCCACAATTTGCTCCAGAAGCCAACCTCTTGGACGATGCCCAACAACCACCACAATCGTCTGCCATCGGGGTCGAATTGCACACAATGGAAGATCGCCCGCCCGGTATTCCAGCGTGCGTGTCTTTTCTGTCTCGTTGATCGGTTGACCAGCCAGGGCTAACAGATGCACAGACGCAAATGGCGCATGATGGTCAGGCCGGAGAAGTGCCCTGCCTGCCAGAAGGGTCACTCGCATCGGTCTGAGCTCAAGAAGCACATACTCGTCCACCATCCCGAGCTCGCTGCGGAGTATGAGATCCCAACGGGACCATACATCTGCCAGTGGTGCAAGAGGTCATATACGAGACCTGATCGTCTAACGCGTCATCTGACTCAGAAACATGGGCGGGAAAAGAACGCAACGAGAAAAAATAGGCAGGGGACTTGAACACGGAGCTGATGAACATCATGAGTGCGTTATTGAACCGAGCTTTTGGATTTCTTATTTTCGTATGGTTTTGCGCGAAGCGGAATTTCGGATTGGTACACAAGGGTGGAGTCTCCGAGTTGAGGTTTTTCTTGACTTGGAGACGGGTTTCTCACTGCCTACTTTTGAGACACAAGCTACGTTTCACAGCTTTCATGACTTGATGACTTCAATTGAATATTCTCTATTTTTTCAACACTCTTGCTCCACAATACAGAGTAAAAGGTAACCGGTGAATTTCCGCCTCGCAGGATCAATCCTAGGCTGGCCTGGCGTTTTTGACGAGGAACACCATCCACTCTCGACTGCAGAAATAAGTAAGGCAACAGCATTACGCCGGCGTTAACACTTGGCGTCCCGCTTGGAAAGACGCCACCAGGACTTTATGAATTTTCCGTGGCTTGTTCTGGGATACAAACAAACAGAGCTCCGATCCTGCAGGAGGCTGGGGTTGCTGGGCCGCAGGATCACAGGCAGTCGCTCCTTAACCCCAAACGAACCAGGCCACCGGTATTTTGCGGTGAAGCCACCCTAATGATCCTTCGACATGGCATTTCCCGCATTGACACGCTGCCTGTTCCGACGTGCGGCGGGTGCTTAGTTGATATCAGACACGAATCCCGGACCTCCGGCTCCGACGGCCCCACTTCGGCAAACCCTTCCGGCCCGCGGCGGCGGTGCCCCACTCTTCCGCTGCGGAACAGTGCGGCCGATGGGATTCCGGATGGAGTAATTATGCGATGCAGGCAGCCAGGCAGCATACCACAGTCAATAAAGCGTAGGACTCGAGTGGTAAGGCAGATTGTACGACTGAGAGTTAGGTAGTATCCCATCTTAGTCGTTATTTTCGAGTTGACTTGTGTGTTGCGGTTTTGCGATGGCAAAGTGATGTACCCAGTGTACTATCTAATTTTAGGCAAGCTGATGTTACCTATCCTCGGCTGAAATTGGCAATGGCCTTTTGCTCTTGGATTTCTCTACATGACCTTAGGTTATTGTGTAGGTATTCCCAATCTGGGTAGGTACCTAGCTTGTAACCTCTCTTTGCAAATGGTCGTGGTCAGGCTCAGGTGCCCGACTTGGCGCGTTCAGCCCTGTAACACGCCAAGCCTCCAGCGACACGCGACGTCAGGGCCAATTCAGAATCCGCAGCGTGCCCCGCGTTAGGTAAACTTCAACATCCGTCACACACTCAACACAATTCAGGAAGTCGGCGTGCCCAAAATTGCATGCGACAACCCGCCCATAACAACCAATGAACATGACGAGGTGACATCCCTTCAAGTGCACCAACCACCAACAACAAAATGGCGCTCCCTCTCCCTGCAGGCCTAACCCACGCCGAGGCCGCCTTCCTGGCCGAAATGGAGCTCGTCACAGTCATCCCACGCCAGCGACTAGAGAGCATCGACTTGCTCAGCGTAAGACCTATTCCACCCATGACCCCCTCTCCCTCGCTCCCTAACCACAACAAACCCCAAAACTAATCTCTCTCCCCTCCCACCAGGGCAAAACCCCACCGCTCCGTCCCCCCCACCGAACCGACCTCCCCCTCTGGCTCGCCCTCCTCCTCAAAAAACAACGCCGCGCCAACATCCTCCCCCCCGCCTGGCTACACCCCAACGCCCTCTCCGAAATCATCTTCCACGAAACCAAAACCGACCCCACCGCCTTCTCCCCGCCCCCGCCCCCCCCAGCACGCGCACACCCTTCCCACCCAGGCCACGCCCACCGCCAGGGCTCCGGCTCCCACAACAACCCCCACCCCCAAAAAGAACAAGACGTCCCCCTCTCCGCCCCCTTCCTCCCCGCCTGCACCGCCTCCGCCCCGGCCCACTTCCTCCCCTACCACTGGCAAGAAGTCGCCGAGGCGCTCCTCGCCCACGCCGGCGACGACATCACCTCCGCCACATCCACCACCACCAACACCACCACTGGAGGAGCTGGGGAAGTGCGCCGGTTGCTGCGCGACCTGGTGGAGGTGCGGGCGGCGAAGCTGCGGAGCGGGACCGCGGAGCTGGAGGGGTTTGGGGGCGGGTTGATGGGGTTGCGCGGGGTGGGGGCGGTGGAGCTGGCGGAGAGTAGGGGGTTTGTGTTGGGGGTGGTGGATGGGGTGAGAAGGATTGGGGGGAGTGCGGAGGCGGGGAGGAGGGAGGAGGAGGAGGAGGGGGAAGGGGGGGGTGGTGAAGGGGGGGAGGGGAGTGATGAGGAGATGGGGTTTTGAGGTTTTAAACAACACAAGGTGGGAGGGGGAGGGTGGTGGGAGATGTCTACGTTCAGCGTTCAGCATCAGCATTGTGAGAGGGTTGCAAAGCAGTACAGCGAGCACTCTGGAAATGGCGCAAAGCAAACAAGCCGGAGGACCGGCAATGATATTATGTGCCACAGCATCATGGCTGCGGCAACACTATGAGCTAGGCAACAACCGCCGGAAGGGATGGGCCTCCGTGTTGAGCACAAACTCATTAAGGTTGATCAGCTCCGGGTCGCTGAAAATGAGATAAAAGTATTTCAGCGTCTCGGCCATCCAGAACGACTCCATCGAGTCCTTCACCTCGGGCTTCTCCGTTGATGTGACGTCGCGAATCGCCGAGTTGGCCAGCTCGGTGCTTGTCGCCTTGTCGATGGCCGTGAACATGTCCCACGCCGCCTCCATCAGCTCCACCTTGCCAGTGACGCGGTACAGCACAAAGACGCTCTCGATGGCTTCCGGACGCAGCAGGTACGCCCGGTCAAAGATGGCGGTGAACCCCTTGGGAAACCGCTGTTTCTTAACGATATCCTCGGCTTTGGCCTTGCTCTCTGGACCGTCGGTGTTTTTGTTGGCCTTGCGGAGAACCTCCTTCTTCCAAACAGCTTCGTCCCACTCACAGGCATCGCCTGTCGGACACGAGACCATAACGAACGACTCGGGCATAATACCCTGGGGAAACGCCTTGTACGTCCATACGCAACCGTCAGTCAACTTCCTCCCCGCAATCACATCCTTCTCACGGTCATAGAGCCTCCCACCCAGCGCCATCAGCCCCCCCAAGAAGCAGGTGAGATGCTGGCCCCGCGCTTCGAATTCCATACCACTCTCCCTAGCGTGGACATCCCCCGCGATGAGAATGTCCTCGTTCGTCGGCGTCATGGGGCGGAACAGGTTGTGCTTCGTGGCCGCGTCCATGGCCTTCTCGTACATGGTCTGGTACATGGGCAGCTGCCCGCCCATCATGGCCGACATCTTGGGCAGGTACTCGTATGCCGAGTCGGCCATGGCGCCCAGGGTGAAGTCCGGGCCCGAGTTGAAGATCCTCTTCTGCCCATTCACCTTCAGGGGCCAGAGACCGGGCACGGCGGTCGAGTCCTGCTGGGCGGCCATGTCGTCGGTGATGCGCTGCGCCAGGTCGAACCACTTGGGATCGCCCGTCAACATGGAGAGGCGCGTAAACTCCATGGACAGGGTGCCCACTTCGGCGATGAGCCCTTCACTGGCGACTTGCTTCGTGCCCTTGATGGCGGCGCGCATGTCCCACCGCGTGATGGGCATGTGGCTGGGCGTGTCGAAGGCCTTGTACAGCAGGTCGCCGACCTCGGTGGCCTTGCCCAGCAGCCGCTTGTCGCCGCTCAGGTCAAAGGCCGCGAGGAAGCCGCCGAGGTAGCGGATGTTGGTCTCGAAGACGTTGACCCTGTCCACGGCCGTGTGGGTGAAGTTGATGCCGTCGGCCGCCGCCACGGCCTCGTCGAACTCGGTCTTCATGTCCATGATCCACAGCGTGTCGAGCGAGTCGACCAGCGTGGCGGCCCATCCTCCAAAGGGGTCCTTGCGGCCGCCCGACACGGGGGTCAGCTCGTCGGCGCCCCATGCGAGCTTCCGGTACGACGCCCAGCACTTGGTGAAGACGTCTTTGACGGCCTTTTGGCGCTCAGCACGCCGGCCGCGGGCAGCCTGGTCCTCCTCTGCGGGGAATGTGGTGGCCTGGATGGGGGGGTATTGGACTGGCAGCCCGGTGGGTAGCGGCCGGATAGAGTCGGGCGGATAATGGAGGGGGACCTTGCTCCAAAAGGAATCTTCCCGACCGGCACCGGGCCGCCCGCCATCCTCTAGCCGCGGGAGCGTCACTACATCCGGGCGGAGATAAAAGACCAAGAAGAGCAGGATCGCCGCGGCGGGAAACAAAGTGAGGAAGCCTCTTCTCCTGACGACGAGCATTCTGAAATTTGGAAGCCGGTCGTTGATTTGGAGCATCCACGAGAAGAGCTACAAGTAAACACCCATTTAGAGGTCCGCTTTAAACCTCCTCTTCACAACATTGAACGAAAAGGAAAACCTCTCAGCTGGCCCCTGAGACGTCATTGCCGAGAGCCGCTAAACACGCTGCGCCTCCAGTTCCCGCCTAATCCTTGGGGGAGAAAAACAATGTGGATTGGTCAGATCGTCGATGCTAATTTACCCACCATGGAGACAGGGATAGTTGGTGCCGTGGTGCCGGACTCAACGGTTCAAGCATTTAGGCATTGGCGAGAGCAAGGTTCTTCCTCGCTCATTGCTTGTTCATGCCCAGTCTCCTCGGTGTGAAGGAACCACGTGGGATCGCAGAGATGTTAGTTCCTGACGAAGACAAAATGCCAGTTCAACAGACTTGACTCTACAGACTCTAGCCTGGCGGATCATGCAACCTCCCCCTCCCCGAACAGAGTCGACGTTTCATCATGGTTGCGATTACCGCCCTGTGCCGCACCGACACGGAGCCTCGCAGAGCATGGCAAATGAAAATTGTCACGTCTGCGGGGATCAGGGGAAGGGGTGGTGATGGTGCTGACTGTACTCAATGGTAACTAGGCAATACAAGATATTTATCCCCGGCCGGCGCCGGCTCCGTTGTTGTTTCTTTGGGTTTTCCGTGTTCTGCCCTCAGGCGCGCATCTGGGACGTTTGTTTGCTCAAAGCATGGCCCCCGCCGTCGGCGCCTGGGTCTTGACCCTCTCCCTCGCGACCTGCTGGCTCTCGCTTGGGGCCGAAGCCGCATGTTACTACCCGAGCGGCAAGCTCTCGCCCAACGACACGCCATGCCGGGACGACACGCCGCACGCGACGTGCTGCGGCCAAGGCTACGCGTGCCTCAGCAACGGCATGTGCCAGGCCACGGGCGAGGAGCTGGTGCAGGCCGGCGCTAGCGAGTTTGTCCGGGGTGCCTGTACCGACAAGACGTGGCGGAGCTCCAGCTGTCCGTTGTTCTGCATCGAGGAGGACGTTGACTTTTTGGATGGCGGCAACGGCGTCGCCAAATGCGAGAACACGTCTCAGGATCTGTACTTTTGCATCAACTCCCGCTCGGCCGAGGAGGCGAGTTGCGAAGAGAACAGGAAGTTGCTATTCTTTCCCGGTATGTGCGAGAGGACCCTTGCCTTGAAGCTCAGAGCTTGACGGCCTTTAGGAACCCCGTCCGCCATCACGACCATCGGCGTCGCACCCAGCTCGACGTCATCCTCATCCACCTCCACCGCCGCCGAGTCATCATCCACGACATCTGACCCGTCATCGTCCACAACCTCGGAGCCCGACTCCACATCCCAGGACAGTTCGACGTCAACCGCACCCGGGCAAAGCGAAAGTGGGAGCGAGTCCGAGACACCAGCGCCGAACGACGACACGTCTTCGGGATCTACCAACATCGGCGCCATCGTCGGCGGTGCGGTCGGGGGGGCCGTGGTTGTGATCCTCGCTGCGTTGGGCGGGTGGCTGCTGGCTCGGAAGCGGTGGGCTAACAGCGGTAACGGTGCCAGTGGCACCCAGGACGGCAACGGCAACGCTCCTAGCTACGGCGACCACAACGATCACGGCTACGCCCAGAGCTACGGCAACGCCACGAGTGTGATAGCACCCAGCAGCTACCAACCACCGGGAGAACAAAAGCTGGGGTTCGGCGACACCCAAGTTTACCAAGACCCTTACCACGACGAAGCGTATCAAGCGCATCATTACGCACCGCCCCCATCGGGCGGGTGGAGTCCGGAGGCGCCGAACGGTCCTTACGAGCTGGGATTGCAGGAGGCTCGGCAGCGTCCCCGTGGACATGCGATGGAAATGTCCGTAGACTTACCCCTAGAGCTGCCGGGGCATCGATGACAGACGCTTTTGGGGGCTTGAAGGGGAAGATACCTATTTGATACCACAATAATACACAAGACACAACTCTAATCCCATCACCATGCCCCCCATTCCTCCCCTACCCCCCCATAACCACCCCCGCCCCCTACGCATTATTCAACCCCACAAAAACCACCAACACCGCCGCGTACGCCGCCGTCCCCGACAGCACCTCCATCGGCCGTTCCAACAACCACGCCATGACCAGCCCAAACAACACCACACACACCGTCGTCGCCACCAAACACGTATACAACGTCCTCTGCAGCATCATCAACCACATGGGCCCCACCAAAAACACGCCCCCCAACAACGCCATCACCACGCGGTCGCGCAGCTGCGCCAGCTCCGACTTGGCGCGGTTCTCGGAGCGTGTGCCGCCGATGGGGATGCTCGCGCTCTCCCAAGGGCCCGGGACGGGGATGGGTTTGGTGGTGAGGAGGTGGGGGTCGTGCGCGGCGTCAGAGTCGAGCAGCGTGTGCAGGATGTAGCTGTCGATGAAGCGCTCGCCGGTGACGAGGAAGTCGTCGCGGACGCGGCGGCTGTGCTGGAACATGTAGTCGTAGTCTTGGAGGGCTTTGGCTGTTGTGGGGGGGGAGGGGGTTAGGGTGATTGTCTTGATGAGGGGGGTTACTTTGAGGGGGGGGTAAAAGGGGGGTGGGGGGGGATGGGGTTATTATTCGACGTGTACTTACTGTATGCTTGCAAATCCGCCTCCCAGTTGTCCGGCTCTTCATTGCGGAACCGCATATCTGCGACGTGCTTCACCAGCTTACACTGCAGCTTGCGGAGGTGCATCCGCTGCAGCTCGGCAAAACTGATGCGGTAGCTCTGATGGGGTCCGTCGCTCGAGCCTCCGGCTTCTTGCCGCGTCCAGGCATCGCTTTCCGTGCTGGATGGGGTTCCCTTCGACCGCTTGAACCGGTTTATCAGCCTGGGGCCGCCCAACAGGGGCGTTGTTTCCTCCACTTTCTCGATCAAGTTGTCCTTGTGGTGTGAGATGACGAAGGTGTTGAACGTTTGGGTGTTGTCCAAGTCGACTCCGCGAAAGCTCGAGGGCCGTGTGCCACCCCTTTCACTCTCGGGTGGTAGAAGCCATGGATCCTCAGTTCCCGCATGTCCCGTGGACCTAGGCGGCAGCAAATGGGTCATTGTTGGCCCACGCCGCTGCCCCTTTTCATTCTCAGAAAATGCAATAGATGTTCGCCCTCCTCGCTCGCCTCTCGATGACCCGGCATCAGATCCAGAGTCAAGGGTCCACGGTTTCTCTCTCTCTTCCGGCGGTGATAGTAACCCGTGCGCGTGGCGTTGGTTGGCTTCCTTTGTATCGCTCATCTCCGCCCCGATCACCGACCGCCTTGTAGACCGTACTGGACTATGTTCAGCTGATAATGAGGGACTGGGGGTTCTTGTGGCATTTGCTGAGCCACCGGTCTTTTCAACATTCATCCTAATATGATGTTTGAGTCATCCACACTTGAGAATTTGTGAGGGTTTGCACTAGCCCCTGACCTGGGATTTCATTCGCCAGAGAGATCTCCAAATCTGAGGAACAGAGGTCGAGGCTTGCTTGAACGAGAACATGTGAGACTGCGAGATTCCCAGCTGCAGCCTTGGATCTCTCTTCAGTGCTTGGCTGCAGCCCCCGCAACTGGACGGGGGTCCCGAGAAGGGACCTATAAGAATACTCCGCGTACAAATATTTAGCGCCCGCATTGCATAATCTGCGACAGCGTGACAATACCGTTGTACAGCCCCGGCGGCTGGGCCCGTTCTGTGAAGGCTGTGCCCTCCCTCCTGGGCCATATTGGAGGCCCGGTTCCAGATACTAAGTGTCCAGGCGCCCTCCGGCACATTTCCAAGCTCAGAGAACATGAATTAACTCTTAGATTCACCTAGACTCTTTTATGATCTAGTCATCTTGACTCAAACACAAACACGCCATGTCGAACATCCCCGAAGACGCCGCAATTTTGGGGTTTTATATTTCTTTTGAGCCGAGGAGGATGCATGTCGAGTTCCGCACAGAGACACAAGCGGTGGAATACCTGAAGAAAATCCAGCAGCGGTTGGTTTACACCTCCAACTCCCTGCAAGGAGAGCAAAACGGCAAAGTTTGTTCCTTGCGGCTTCCCTCGAGAATCGTCAGTGCCAACGTCTGGGGCTCCGAGATCTACTTGACTTTTAACGACAAGGAATTCGCCGATGACTGGGTGAACGGGTTATTGATCTGGGGGTTCCGGAAGAATCAGGATGGAACAGAGAGCCCGACCGACGTATGCCTCTACCGCGCCGCCACCAATAAGCAGCTCAACAGGGCGTTGGGGATCTCGGAGCACGAAGGGGCTAAAGGATCCGGCGTCTCTCACCGGCCGAGTAATACCGTCAGGCCCAAGCTGCCTCGAGCCGCTACGACATCAGCTACGAGTAAAATCAAGGAACGAGGTCGATAGTTCGATGACTGGAATGGGGTTAAACGGGGCAGCATAATATCACGAGCAACGGCCGTCATGAGCTTGGATAGAAAAGGGGGGTTTCTGTCTTCGGCATGATATTTCAGAACATATAATGGAAGGTACAGGCGCGGTTGTCTTGTTTACCTATACCTTGGGATTAGGACAGAATTCCGGTGAGCAGGGCCAGGTGGTCAAGCCATACGAGAGAGTGCAAGAGTCGAAGACAACTTGTCGGTGATAGAGGCTGTGCATTGGGTTTTGGACAGGCTGGTGTATAATATAATCAGGGTTGGTGACTTGGCAGTTTGTCTATGTAAGACCCAAGAGATTGTGTTGTTGGTTTCTCCATTATTGCATTTCGACATGCTACTTCATGTACATGTTTAGGTACCTTGCGTGCTTGATTCTGGGTTCAGAGGCTCGCCGGTAGGATAGACAACCCCATCCTCCGCCCACCACTTCGCGTATTGCAGCTCCATCCTGGCGTCCAGCTCGGCGGCTTTCATAACCCGACCGCCGTTGGCCATATCGATCAGGTACAAATTCTCTCCGCCGCAGTGCCAGTGACTCCAGTGTTCCAGGCTAGCGTCATGCCACCCCATTAATACGCTGTCGTCGACACAGACGACAAAGATTTCCTCAACATTGAGAAAAGCATCCAAATCGTTGACTTCCCAATGGTAAAAGACTTCGTCCACATTATCGCGCTCAAACTGGAGGCGCTTGATGAGCAGCGCACACGGGTGGAAGTAGCTAAAATAGCTTGTCCCGATGGAGATGATGTCCATGTCCCAATCGACCCAAACATAGCGGCCGTCGGCATCAATTTCGGAAAAGGCCCGCTCGTAAAGTCCGAGATTCCGGGCTTCGCGGCAGGCCTGGATTGTTGCCGGCACTGGCGTTGGCGAGACGAGGTGCAGGTGGCGATCCGCACCTGGGCCGCGATCATCCACACGGACCTCGACGGTACGGGGCTGGACGGTGAACTGCCAGATGAGAGCGCGAAGCTCAAAGGGAAAAAGCGGAAACAAGTGGAATATGTCCATGTATGATGTTGGTTGCTCCTGTTGGCGGGATGCTGGCCGAATTAGGCACCGAGGGAATCACCGAGGGAATCCACTAAGTGAACCGAACCGAACCTGACACTGGAAGGTGCCATGGCAAAGGAAAACCACCCGTGCATCTTGTACTTGTATGGTGCGGTCGCGAAATGACTCTTCAGGTAAGCTTTGCTCGTCGACTCATAGTTGGATCCCTTTTTTGCGGTAACTCACACCGACGCAGGCACGGCGGGGAGGGCGGCCAACGACCCGGGTTTGACCTTCCCGATTTGCAACAAGACCTAGGCAACTTTAGCTACCTGCCCTCGCTGCCTTATTGGTCAGTCGGAGAGGTAATCTCAGAATGTTGCAGACTATAGTGGGGCGACAACCGTCACGCCAAAAACCTTTCCAATCGAGGTTGGCTGTCGGACGAGCATGGAAGCCTCATCCGCAGCCAACGCTCATTGATCTCGTGCCAAGCTCCCACACTGTCCCACGATTGTACCTCGTTAGCTGTTGGCTGCGAGGCTGAGTGTGGGTTGCTGCATGTGGTGATGGGGCATGGCGGGGAGCGCGCCTCCTTTTTCTTCATTCTCTTTCCGACCCCAATCTGAATTCCAATGTTGAATTCTTAATAATACTTCGGAATACGCGCAAAATTGAAATCTCCGCTGGTCTGAAAGACTGGAACAGACGCAAAGTTATACGACCTAGCCTCCCGCCCACTGTCACGCCCCTTTCTTGAGTCATCCACCATCTCAGTCCTTGTTGAGAAGTTGGATTTGGCATCCATCCATCGCGGTGCTTGTTTGCGGCCATGAAGACCTCCATCTCTCTCGCTCTTGTATCGCTCGCCGCCCGACACGTCGCTGCCGACGAGCACCCGCGCCTGCAATGGGACCCGGCGACCGCCAAGGACTGCGTCGATTGGTACGACAACACCGACTCAAGCAGATCTTGCAAAGAAGTCCGTGATTATTTTAGTATCACCCCGGAGCAGTTCCACGAGTGGAACCCGTCCGTCGGCCTCGATTGCACGCCCTGGAACGACTGGCAGTCATACTGCATTGTCACCCTGCGGCGGCTGGAGACCGACCCGCCACCGCTGCCAACAACGTCAACAACAAAAGTGGCCACCATACCCACCACCACCAGCAGCACTCTCGGCCCCTCTCCTACCGCCTGGGAAGACAGAGGCTGCTACGTCGAGGACCCCACGCTACCGCTCCTCGACCAGAATATGAGCGGAACCGACGGCGACGCATCCTTGACCATCGGGCAATGTAAGGACAGCTGCTACCTTGCGGCGTACCCCTTTGCCGGCGTGCAGGAGGGCAACCAGTGCTGGTGCGGGGCCTACGTCGGCGGCGAGTGGACCCGAAACCAGTCCGACTGCAACATCCCGTGCACAGGCGACAAGACCACGTTCTGTGGTGGCAAAGGGGTCCTCAACATCTTCGAGGCGCTGGAAAACCAGGGGGTTTCATCCGTGTCTGTCACTCGCTCCGCTCCCTCCGGCACTCCCACCGTCGCCGGGACCGGCATCGCCACCAGCAGCACGGCCAGCTCCGGGGCCAGGAGGAACATTGCCATGTTTTGGTAAAAAGTGGAATCAGTGGATGTTATGTAGATTCTGGTCTTTAATATGTACATACATACGGTCCATTACGGTGGTTCTGGCAAAATAATTAATAGATAAAGTAGTTCTCAGACATCCTGAGTAATCTCAGAGCATACTTGGCCACGAGACCAAGCTTTATACACCTCACCCTCCAAGCAATCGACACTCTGCTCCTCCCAATCCACCCTCTTCCAATTCCTCCTAGTAGATAATGTCGAGCTGCGTGCCGAGCACCATGACCGGGCTGTCCTTCTAGGTCGCCCTGTTGTTTTTTGCGCGCGGCGGGATGATAAGCATTACCGAGGTATTTCGTATTTATACATTACTTTTACATGTCTAGGAGCGCTTACATTACCTTGGCAGGTACCTATGCAAACCTTTGTAACCTTCAAATCATCTGATCAAGTACCGTACTCTTACACCACCCATTCCCACATGATTCATCTAAACACTCCCATCATCCCCACTACCCTCCTCCTCATCCTCCCCATCCCCACCACCCCCCTCCTCATCCGCATAATACCCCCCCTCCCCCTCCTCCTCCTCCGCCGCCGCCCTCTCCGCCCGCTCCAACAACGCATCCATCTGCGCCTCCTCCCTCCCCCGGTAATCCACCACCCCCCGATGATCCCCCTCCCCAGCCCCAGCCCCAGCCGCAGTAGTAGTAGTCGTGTTGTTGCTGCTGTTGCCAGTCTCCTGGTCCTCGCTATCCGGATAATCCGCCTGTTCCCCCCCGCCCGAGCTGGCCGACTAATTCGTGTGGTTGCCGTCGTCGCCGTTGTTGTTGTTGAATACCAGCAGCTTGGAGTGGGCGTCGTCGGTGTCGGTGGAGCTGCTGGCGGAGCTACTGCTGGACTCGGAGCTGGTGGGCCAGGTGTTGGGGGGTGGCGAGACGCCCGGCTGGTAGCGCATGAAGGGGGGGCTGTGGGCGTCGATGTACGGGCTGCATGCTGCGTTCACTTCGCGGGCGTAGTCGCTGTTGGGGCTGATGTCGGGGCTGACGGGCCAGGTGCTTGGGGTGGAGGGGGTGCGGGGCTTGGGGGGGGTGGATGGTGGGTTGTTGTTGTTGTTGTTGTTGTTGTTGTTGTTGGGGCGGCTGCCTGATGTTTCTCCGTCGGATAAGAATTCCGTCCAGGAACCGAGCCATGGAGGGGGGAGACGCTGACTGGTGTTTGGTTGTTCTCCCTCGTTCTTTGGGGACTCGCTTGAAGAGATAGAGGGCTTTTCGTCACTGCTGCTCGAGCTGCTGCTGCTCAACTTGGGCTCGTCGCTGCCCTCAGTCTTTACGACAGTTGTCGCATCGGAACTGGAACTGCTGTCGGGATTGTCTGAGTAGTACATGCAACCGTAGGTGCCACCACAGGTAGGTTTGCACCTGGTGCACGGCTGTGGGTCGCCAGGACGGGGGCGTTCATCGGCTGGCGGGGGTGTGATGTCCCCTATGGCTCGGGGCTGGGGGGGAGAGGCTGGGTTGGGCATTGCGTTTGGGCCTGGTTGTGGCCGATGGTCCTCCGGGCTCGGGGCACCCGACCTTATGAATCGGCGCGGGTCATCAGGGCTGATGGGGGGCGTGACATCCTCCTCGTCACCCTCGATTAACACCTAGATTTCAGACTCAGCAGAGGAGTCTGAAGCATAAACAACACGGGCGGGGGCTGGGAGTGATGACTGCTGGGGAAGTACACTAGGGACGCTATTATCGTCCAGGAACTGGAGCGGGGACCCTCCATGCAAGGCTGCCCGAGACCGGGTTTGTCGTGGCTGGTAGTTGTCATCGGCCCTCCCGCGGCCGCGGAACGATGACGAGCCTGCCGACAGACGGCGCCGCTTGTTGGGCACCTGTTTAGCGGGGCCGGCGTTGTTCCTCTTTGGCGGCATTAAAACTGTCGTGGTTAAGGGGGAAAAACAAGAGAAGTATGGGCACAATCGGGTTGCTTGGAATTGGAATGAAGATACGAGTTGGAAATAAGACACCACTCGTAGAAAAGACAGGAGTTCTGCTTCTAGCTGTGGTAGGAATCAGTTTGTTGACCTTGTCATCATCAGTCTACATGACTCAGGGGTTGGCATGGCACCGCTCAGGGGTTATAACCTGGATTGCCAGACAATGAGATTCTGTGAATGCCACAATGCCCCAGCTAACCGGTTGTGAACAAAGAGGCCCTATTTTTGCAAGAGTTAACAATGTGTTATTGAACGTAAACTGAAAGGCCTTTGTTGGAGATTAATGGCTAACACTGCCAAAGCCATTTACTAGGCGACTAGTCGCCCCTTAGTCGGGGCAGACCAAAGACAAAGAGAGGTTCAGTCCTGTAACGAGATCTCTTTCTTTTCCTTTCATCTACAAGAGCCATCTTTAACAGTCCCATAAACGCACCCCCTTGGCACAACTCATAGGGGCTTGGAGAAAACCAACGTATTCCGCCGCGAAACACTTACCAACCTTTGATCGCCCTAAACTTCGAGACAACAGGCTAACATCACAAGAAAGCTTAGCCGATTACTTCCTGCTAGCAAGAGTGTCACAAACCGCACTTCAACGCAACGCCATGGAGAGATATTACAAGAATCATATTGACGACGACTGGCCTATTCCACCCCAGTTCGACGTTGGCGCTTATAGCTCGGCCCTCAAAGCCAGGTGTCGCGAGTCCTACAAGAGACGGACCGGGGTCAAGTACGAGGACGGCAACTACAATGAGTGCGACTTCGGCAACCTCTACGCAGTCCAAGCAGCCAAGAGGGCAAACGAAGCCGCAGGCACAGCGAGGACAGCCTTGATCGGCTCCTCACCTCCCACCAACCAATTCAGCCCTCCCAAACTCACCCTAGAACACCCCAGGCCGCCCTCCGGCCCCTTCTTCCCCGGCGGCGGCATCGCCCTCCTCTTCTCCCCCAGCGTCCACATCCTCGCCCTCCTCCTCGCCACAGCCATCGCCCTCTACAACCACCGCGAACTAGCCCGCTTCATCCTCTACTGGCTCGCGCGCGCCGCCGGGATCGACCTCGGCGCGTGGTCCAGCACCATCCACCTCCTCCCCACCGCCCTGCGCGATACCACCCCCAACCTCCCCCGTGTCATCACCACCACGACTACCACTGCCACCACGCCCACGAGAAGCCGCACCACCGCTTGCCAGTATCCCCGGTTCAGCGGCAAAGCTGAGCATTTTAGACGGTCACTGCGCCCCACCACCCCCTTCCCCCGAAACGACCCCCCCCCCCACCACCACCACCACCCCCACCCCCCTCACCACCCGCCCCCTCCCCTCCCGCTACTGGACCACCCTCCACGCGCTGCACCCCCAAGAAAACCTGACCACCCCCGCGCTCACCTCCCTCCAAATCTGGTACATCCTGACCCTCCTCCTCCTCATCCTCATCTGCCCCCCCGGCTTAGCCGAAGCCATCCTCTCCTCCACCTGGAGCGGGCTAGCCTGGCCGGCGGTCCAGACATACCTGCTTGTGGTGGTGATCACGAGCGGGGTGCGGTGGGGGCCGGAGGTGGTGTTGTGGGTGGTGCGGGAGGTGGGGTGGTTTGGGGTGTGGGCGGTTGGGGTGGCGGTGAGGAGGGTGGTGGAGGGGTGGGTTGGGGTGGTGAGGGGGTGGTGGAGGGTGTTGTTTGTGGTGTGGGCGGGGTGGGTGAGTTGGGGGTTGGTGAGGGAGCTGGATGGGGGGGAGGTTGTCCAGGGGACGGTGGGGTGGGTTTTGCGGAGGGGGGCTGGGGTGTTGTATTGGGCGGGGGATTTGGTGAGTGATGTGGCGAGGTGGGTTATGGTGAGGGCGTGAATGGGGGGTGTTGTTGATTATATTTGTCTTTGATATAATATAGAAGGGCCTGGTTGCCCGGTTGACTAATGTTCCGACTTGCGTTTTCCAAGACGGGGCCAACTGCTAGCGTATGAGTCGCGGGTATGTTCAAAACAACGCTATGCCTTCCCAGCCGTTTTGATACCGTTCGCCCCTGTCTCGATTACCGTATATCCATCCGCGTTCCCTTCTCCCTCGGCGGCCCTTGCGTAAGCCTCGTCACTCCTGTCACACAGCACCTCCAGGTCCCCATCACTCAACACCTCCTTGTCTCCCGAGAAGTTGTACACCTGCCCATCCTTCAACAACAGCGCCTGGAGCGTCTCCTTATCCAGGTCCTCGCGCATATCAATCTTCTGCCCCATCGTCCGGAACCCGCCCTTCTTGATGACCAGCTTTTCCAGCCGGCGCTTCGCATCGGCACTCATAAGCAGCCCTTCTTCTACCGTCCCCTTCGTTGCAAGCCGGTACACGACGACAGGCCGCGTCTGGCCGATACGGTGTGCCCGGTCCTGGGCCTGCAGGTCCTGCTGCGGGTTCCAGTCGCTGTCAAATAGGATGACCGTGTCGGCGCTGGCGAGGTTGATGCCCTGCCCGCCGGCACGGGTGGATAGCAGGAAGATTTTGAGCTTTGGGTCCGTGTTGAATTGGTGGATTTCCGTGCGCCGGTCTTCTTGTGCAACGCCGCCGTCGATGCGGCAGACGGGCCACTTGCGCAGTTCGGAACAATAGTCTTCGAGGATATCGAGCTGAGTCTTGAACTGCGAGAAGATGAGGACCTTGTGGCCGCGCTTGAATAGGGTTGGAAGCAGGCGGTCCAGCAGAAGCATTTTGCCCGAGGCCGTCACGATACTCTCGTCGATAGGTAGGTCGGTGCCGCTTGCCCAGGGGTTGTAGAAGTTGTGCGGACTGTTGCAGACAAGTCGGAGCTGGAGAAGGGGATTACCGAGCTTTTTGTTGGCAATTTCCCGTTCTGTTGGCAGTTAGTAAAAGCGGACTTCAACGCAACAAAATGAATACGTACTCGCAACCTCGAGGGTTTGGGCACGCTCGAATTCCTCTTCGTCCACGACCTCCTCCACCACCTTGGGCTCATCCTCACCCATCTGCTCAGCAAGCTTGGCCTCGAACTCATCGTCATCCAGTAAATCATCGTCCGAGTCGGACTCCTTATACGATTGTTTTCCCCTTTGCGGCCTGCGGCGGGTACTGGCTGGGGTGGACTGTCTGCTGGATTTCGTACTCTTGGTGGCCGGCGACTCAGCTGCCGGTGGGCTCTTTCTCTTCGTCTCTTTTTTTGCCGATTTAGGGGGAACCCCAGCCGCCAATTGCTCGACAACAGCGGGGGCCTTGGGTAGCCGGCCTCGAGGGGGTGGCTTGCCCATCATGAGGCTAAAAGCGTTCTTGACCGGCCGCTCGACATCCTTTGGCTTCGCGGGGGCAGGCTTGCCTCGTGTTGGCGTTGGCTTGCTCTCCGTAGCAGGTTCTTTCTTGACACTACTCGATCTGGAAGAACGTGTGCTGTGGCTCGGCGACGACGCTTTGCTGTTGGTAGCCTCAGTAAGACGCTCAACGACCTTGTTTTCTAGATACGCGCGCGTATCAATGTTCTTGTCGTTGATGACGTTGTACAAGTCCGTTTGCTCCTTAGTCATGGGCGCGTACAAGACATACTCGCGCTTCTTCGGGAGATATTTTGCCACATCCGCCTTTATCCTACGGAGAAGCAGGGGCTGCAGCACCACGTGCATCTTCTTGACCAGTTCCTGCTTGGTCTTGTCGGCGATGAACTCCTCGGTGCCCTCTTCGTCTTCCAGATCGCTGAAGTCGAACCAACTCTCAAACGCCTCCCAATCCCGGAAGATCTTGGGCAGCAAAAAGTTGAGCAGGGACCACAACTCCTTCAAGTTGTTTTGCAGCGGGGTGCCGGTGATGAGGAGACGGGTAGCCGAGGTGAAGGACTTTAGCTCCCGGAAGAGCTTCGAGTCAAAGTTCTTCATGCGGTGACCCTCGTCAATGATGATGAACTCCCAGTTGATCTTGGACAAGGCAGCCCGGTCCTTGAGAACCATCTCGTAGCTGGTGCACACCACGGGGAACTTCTCGGTCGGCCTTCCTCCGTGGAGATGGCGCATGATCTTGGACTTGAAGATCTCGTCGCGCTGCTGTGGCGTACCATGGTACATGACGACTGGTATTGAGGGAACCCATTGGTGGAACTCATCCAGCCAGTTGGACAAGGTGCTCAAGGGGGCAACGATGAGATGTGGGCCGAGGTAGTTCTCCTGCTCACGAAGCAGCGCGATTAGGGATATTGTTTGCACGGTTTTACCTGGCACAAGTCAGTTTTGAGTCCCCCGGGGGAAGGCTACTTGGACATACCCAGCCCCATCTCGTCAGCCAGGATCCCGCTCATGCCCTGGATACAAATCTCGTACATCCAGGTCAGACCCTCAAGCTGGTAATCTCGCATGGTACCGCCAACGAGGCACTTCGGCTGCTTAGCCATGGTCAAGTCATGTTCGCCAATAGTTTTGCCGTCTAGACTTGTGCCAACACGCCCCAAAACTTTTGTCTTCTTCGTGAGGATGCTGCTGAAGGCCGCGCTTTGGGCTAGGAGCTGATCCAGGTCCTTCGCCTTGGATTCGCGCTCCCTCTTGCTCAGATCCCGCTTCTTCCACTTCTTCCTACGCTTGTCCTCGGCCTTATTGTTTTCCTCGCGTGCCTTCTCCTCCTCTGCGGCGAGGATTTGCTCCTCTCGCAACTTGGTGTAGCTCATCTTGGATTTATCCCTTGGTGGACTGGCCAGAGAGGCTGGAGGTGGTGACGATGGGGCGCTAGTGGGGAGTCGTGAAAGGGAGCTGACAGAGTCGCCATCGGATGAAGAAATGTACGGCATCGCCGGAGCAGATAGGCAACGGAGTAGAAAAGGGGTTAGCCAATGGGTTGTGATTCTGGAGGAGGGACACTGCAAGATTGGAATTTGGAAATCGCGAGTGGGAGCTAGATTTTGGACAAGTGCAGAATCATTGAACATTAAAGAAGGTGCATGGAGGTAATTCCGGTGATCTTGACAACCCAAACTTGGGAGAATTGAGAGCAAATGTGACGGAGGGAAAGGGACAGCTGAGGCAAGGGCGGGAGTGGGTCTGTCAATGAAAGGCGCGCGATCCACGCGACAGCCGATCGCCACTACAATCGAAAACGCGTCAAAGCTCTGCGCGCTGTCACGAGCCAGGGGGGCAGCCCATTAATTAACTGAAGTGCTTTTTCAGCACCAGCCCCACATTGTCCCCAAGCCCTTGGCACAAGCAACCCTGCCAAGCCTGCCTATCGCTGCCCCTCGTCTTGACTCAATCAATTGCCCCGCATTTCCAGTCAGGTCAAAATTGTCGATTTCACCCCACCATCGCCCGCCGAACCAGCAGTTCAACACCAAAACTGTCCAACACTGTCGCACCTTTAATTTTCACTACTTGTTCTTCCGGCGCCCCGCAATCCACCAGACTGTTCTCTCTGCGAGCCGCCGCGCGCCCTGTAGCCGCCCTGCGAAGCGTCCCTACGCTCCGCCAAGTTCCATTTCGGCCCCTCAACACCATCTCGTTCTCCAACCCGCGCATCATGGCAGCACTCGACGCCCGAAAATACACTCCCGCCGAGGAGGCCGAGATCCAGACCTGGCTCGACAAGGCTACCTCGCTCAAGGTGGCCGCTTCTGATGCCCTCCTCGACACCCTCAACACCGATCTCGCGACCCGCACCACCGCCATCGGCACCAAACCCAGCAAGGCTGACGTCGCCCTGTACGAGTCGCTCGCCCCTCTTGTCAAGGCCTGGACCCCGGAGCAGCGCACCGGCGAACAGGGTCGCCCCAACATTGTACGCCTCGTCGACTTTGTGCAGAACAGCCCGCTATTCGGCCTCAATGTCGCCGATGCCGACAAGGTACAGGTCGACGCCGAGGAGATCCTCTACGTGAAGCCGCCCGTCGATGCCAAGGCCGAGAAGGAGCGTCTGAAGAAGGAGAAGGCTGCTGCCGCTGCCGCTGCCGCTGGCGGGGACAAGACCCTCGTGGACCGCACAAAGGAGGCGGCCAACACCGTGGTAGAGAAGGCAGTCGAGGCGAAGGACAAGGTCGTCGAGGCCGTTGCCGGCGAGGGCGCCGCCAAGAAGCAAAAGAAGGAGAAGAAGGAGCGCGCCCCCAGGCAGCCCGCGCCGCCCCCGGCGCCGACGGTCATGTCACCCTGCCTAATCGACCTGCGCGTGGGCCACATCCTCAAGGCGATCAAGCACCCGGAGGCCGACTCGCTCTACGTCTCGACCATCGCCATGGGCGACGCCCCCGGCACCGACGACACGACCGAGGTCGACGGGCAGGTGGTGCGCACCGTGTGCTCGGGCCTGAACGGGCTCGTGCCGCTCGAGGAGATGCAGGGCCGCAAGGTGGTGGTGGTGTGCAACCTCAAGCCCGTCAAGATGCGCGGCATCAAGTCGTCCGCCATGGTGCTCGCCGCGTCGCCCAAGATCAAGGAGGGCGAGGTCGACGACCACAAGGGCCCCGTCGAGCTGGTCAACCCGCCCGCCGACGCCAAGGCCGGCGAGAGGGTTTACTTTGAGGGGTGGCAGGGCGAGCCCGAGAAGGTGCTCAACCCGAAGAAGAAGATCTGGGAGGCGTTCCAGCCCGGCTTCACTACCACGGATGCGCTTGAGGTGGCCTTTGATGCTGGTGTGGTCGAGGCATTGGAGGGCAAGACCGGGCTGGGCAAGCTAGTGACAGCGAGTGGTGGTGTATGCAAGGTCGCCTCGCTGCAGGGCGCCCAGGTGCGGTAAGATGGGGTGGTTCCAGGTGCAGGGAGATACCAGCAGTACATCATCGTCACCAAACATGGACAGATAGATGGATGTCAAGTGGCAAAACAAAAACAATAGAACAATCTTCTAAACAAACGCTGGCCAAAGCCAACAACAACCCCACTGAAGCGAACTAACTTTTCGTCCCCCCCTTTTCCCACCCACTCAACCCATTCACTCTCTAAGCCACAGTAAGAATCGCCGTCGGGCGAATGATACCCGTCGTCTTGCACCCGGTCGTGACGGTGACCGTGTGGGTGGGGATGACGCAGCCCGTCGTGCAGCCGGGGCACCGCCCCTTCTCGGTCACGGTGGCCGTCGGCGTGCGCGGGCAGCAGTCGGTGCTGGTGGAGGAGGTTAGTTTTGAGTCTCGTGTGTGATCTCGTGTTTTAATGATCGTTCATGGGGGGGGGATAAAGGAAGGAAAGGAAGAAAGAAAGAAAGGGGGGGCTTTACCTGCACGGCACGGAGACGGTTGTCACCTTGATCACCATGGGGCACATGATGGGGTCGGTGGGCGCGACGCATTTGATCATGGGGCAGATCGCTGGGGACAAGCACATGAGGTGTTAGCTAAGTGTTACACAGCTCTATTGCAATAGCAGGGGAAAGGGGGCGGCGGGGCTGGGGGGGGGGTTGGGAAAAGAGTAACTCCGGGGCGACATACTGGGCACGGCTGTCGTGGTGGTCGTCGCCGTGTAGCAGGTCGGCTTGGTGCCCCAGCCGACGCAGGTCGATGGCAGCGCCGTTCCGAAAGTGACCGGGTCAATGTCCTGGCCTGCCGGTGCCGCTGAGCTGTGTTGGGGAGTCAAGGTGTTAGTACTGTGTGTGAGAGTTGGAGGTGGGTGCTGTGGTGGTGCTCTTACCTGATGCCCAGCAGTCCGAGGAAGACGAGGGTGCTGGAGAGTGTGAGCTGCATCTTGAGTCGTGTTTGGGGCGGTGTAAGACTTCAGGTTAATGCAAATGTGTGGAGTATTGTAGTCTAAGAGGACTCTGTCTTGTAGTCTACTAAGGAGGAATTAATATCCATAACTAGGGCCTCCCACGGGGAGACAGCCCCTTGAAGTACTCTCTGGTCTGGTTTAGCAGCAACAGACACCGGCTCACCCGGCTCTTCCAGCAGCCACTTCATCCTAGCAACTATCCAACGCCACCTTTCGGGATACTACAGATATTCGACTGTGACTACTTGACCAAGACAATCGGAGGCTAGTGTGGGTTGCAGTGCTAGGCTCAACAAGTCTGGCAGCCAGTCAAAGGCCCTTGGCTCAAGCCGGCGTCTGCAAGGTGAAGGAGTGTGAGCTTCCGGGAGACAAGAGTTTTCTCTTCGGTTCCCTTGACAGAAAGTGGCGTCGACTTTTGGCAAGGTCTTACTCAGTTTCCGAGAGTTGGCTGCCGGGCCCCTTGTCTTGTCCCCTGTGTCGATCCGAGAGCGTAGAGTCGTTGAGCAATATCCTTTGAGAACAAAAATAGTATCAACCGACCAGGAACCCGGTAAAGCATCAGAACCGGCCTTTTATCCCGAGTCTCAACATCTGATTACCCTTGGCTGTCATGGACTTTGGCTCGCCGATGTAGTATTTGGTACTATATCCAGATTAGCGTCATTACCAGAATGGCTGAATTCGAACTGCCAATACCCGCTTCCGTGCCTTGCAGAAGGGTCAAGACTCGGCATGCATGCCAGTCAACAGGCTCGGCAAGGGGGTGTGGTAATCGCGGAGGAACCGACGTCCTCGAGAGAAAAGGTGCTCAACAAGGTATGGGAAGGTCAAAAAGGTAGACGGAGATCTTTAATTAAGTTTCGAATACATTGCCCCCTTATACTATACAACACCCTCAAGGAGCAGCAGATATTCGCATCTTAGCATCAACACCTCTTTTGACGTTAACGTACATACACATGCATCTCAAACAACCCCCTCTTATCGCAAACGCCGCGCCAACCATGCCACCTTCGTAAAATACCTCGTCAGAAAACGCCACAAAAGCAACCAGAGACAAATGCAATGCACTCTTGATGGTACAACAGAAAATGCCCCACTCCGCCGTTGACCCGTACGGCTCGCTCAAGAGAAGAAGTACTTGCTCCCCTTGAGTTGCGCCACATCGAAGTCGCCCTTCTGGGGGATCTTGGGGAAGGTGAGCGGCAGCCAGACGGCGACCTGCGAGTTTTGCGGCGACAACTTCGCTTTTGCTATCCTCGCTCGATTCGCCTTGTCCATCTCCATCTCGAAGTAGTTGGTGCCCGAAAGCTCCTTTAGCTGCGTCGCATAGTTCTTTCTCGCCTTGCGGTTCTTGTCCTCAGCTGGGCCTTCGTCGGCGGCGGCATGCCCGTCCACATCCCCGTCCGCATCCTCGTGCAACTCCTGGGGGTCCACTTCGTTCACAATCATGTCCGGCGTCGCCATGGACTCGAAAATGCTAGCGGCCGTGACCATCTCCTGACCCTGCCTCACCTCCTCCGGGTCCATGGAGTGCAGAAGGAGTTGGCGCCGCCTCTCCAGCAAGAGTTCTTCCTTGACGTCCATGCGGTTACTTTTTCGGTACTTGAGAATCATCATCCCGACTTCCGTCTTGGAGTCGACCTTGGCCCGGTAGAGCGCCCCGCGGTATCTCGCCTCGAATTCTGCCTTGAGACGGCCAATGACGTCCTCTTGGTGGATACGGATGAAGGAATCACGGATGACGGCGTTCATGTCATCCACGTCGGCCGCATGTGTCCAAAACGAGTCGTGCACGGCGGCAAAGGTAAGCCCGATGGCATTGCACTCGAGGGCCGACAGCATCATGTGGCTGGCGTCGAGCGAGTGGATAAAGTTGGGAGGGAATGCTTGAAGCTGCTTCCGCCGGTTCACCGGATCATCCCGGTCCAGGTTGGTCAGGATCAGGTCTTGTAGACACGTCGAGATCATCCGAGTTCCGCTCTTCCTATACGGCTGAACCACGGGCATCCGCAAGGGCGTCGTCCAGACGAGTGTGTTACGGAAGTAGCCGTTCATCTCGTCCTCTATGTCCGCCTTGGACTTGGATGCCTTCTTGGGTTTGCCTTCTTCGGTCGACCCCCCCGCCAGCCGGTCGATCTGTTCCGGTGTCAAGGCACGGCACACGCGGCCACCGATTTCACCTAGCCAGTTTTGGATGTCGTGGGCGCCACTGAACATGGTCGACAAGGCCGTAAACACCTTGGCGGCGAGATACGACGCGAGCACGGTCGAGCTTATGCCCGTCTCATGCTCGATGTTGGGATAGATCGAGTCCAGTTGCTTTTGCACCTGCTTCTTAGCACCAACAAACGTGACACCATAGACATTCGTCATGACCGTCTGCTTGACCACCTTTCTGTTGATTTTGCCGTCTACGGCCTTGGCAAACTCGTTGCCGTTCGCAAGCTCCTCCTTCACCTCTTTCTGTACCAACTCGGCGACGGCCGCGTAGACGTCGGCAGGGCGTTCTCCTGGCAGGAGATTAACCTGCTGCGCACCCCAGGTATCACCGCCGAGCGCGGCATAATGCTGCAGGCCGTTGCAGGTGCCATCCTGATGAACGGGTAGGTGTGAGACGTAAGCGGTGGGATCTGGGGATGACAAGGCTGCCTTCAATTCAAAGCATGCGCCGAGGCATTGCCAGGGGTCTTCGGCTTCGAGCCACCACCGCTTCCCCGTGAGCGGGTTGTCGGCCGAGTCGAAGATGTTTTCCAGGTTATTGGTGGCAAAGTCCTCGCGCTCTTGCAGGCTGGCCTTGTCGAATCCGTACACGTTGGAAAGCTGGACCTTGAGCCAAGCCAGCCCCTTCTCACCCAGTGGTTTACCCTTGGCGAAGAGCAGCATCCCACGCATGTGGTCCGCACCCATGTGGTTCAGATACGTCGGCATCGGATAAGCGCGCCCGCGGAAGTCGATGTTGTGAGGGAAATAGAAAGTCTGATCCCGGAAGGCTCTGGCGATCTCTAACTGGAAGTTCATGAAACATCGGACAGAGTGCAAGCCAGATTTCTCGTTCTCGGCGGCTTTAACCGACCTCAGCCACACTCGCTTCTTCATCGGATCGTCGGTCGAGTCCGGCTCGGCGGGGATGGGAATTTTGGGATCCAGCGCGGGCAGGTTGGCAAACTCCTCGCCGGTGTTCCATGCCTCTAGCATCACATCGAAGACGGGGCGGTTGATTTTCCAAGCAGTTTTCCCGAGCACATCCAAGCCCTTCATCATCTGTTCCATGTCCCCACGCTCGATGGCCGCCTCAGCGTAAATGCGTTGGTCTTTCTCATGGTTTTTTAGCCGGACGAGAGGGTTTGGCGCTGAGATGAAACCGCCCTTATCGAACTTGGACCATGGAACGGGTTCAACAACCATGGGCAGATGCCGGGCCAATGCTTCGCCCCGAGGCTCCCGCTTCATGAGCTCTATCAATTCGCGGTTGGGCTGGATCACACCTATTTTCCGTCCCTTCTTGAGCTGCACGGCGTGGGTGAAGGCTGGTTGGGTTTGGCTCAACTTTTCCTTTGTTTCTGGGTGCTGCCGTTGAACGACGATCCTTGCTGTGTCCATCAGAGCGGCGAGAAGAACGGCGCCAACCTTTGCCTTGATCAGCATCGGCCACCGCGCTTCCAAAGATTCCTTCCTATAAGCGAAACTATTTTCTGCGACAGCAGGGGGGGCTGACAGCATGTTCTCAGGCTCGCCTGCAGGTTCGGCTTCGGCCGCGGCCGCAGGCTCGGCTTCGGGCACGGCTGCGGTTTCGGCGTCGGGCGCAGCCGCAGGTCCGCCGGGGGTGGAGTCGTAGAGCCGGATCAACTGCCGGGCACTTTGTTGCCGGCGCGGTTTCGATTTGGCGTTGGGAGCGTGTTTAGCCTGGTTCTGGGCGCGGATATCCTCCTCGGCAATCTTAGCAAGTTGCTGTACCATGTTGGAGACCGGAATGCCCTTGTCCGCACCGTGCATGGCCAGACTGCTGAGTGCGCTGAGAATCGTGACAGCAGCGAGGCGTTTTGCGGGGGACTGTAGCAAGTGGGGCCCATATACGCAACGATCCATATCCTCCTTCGACTTCTTGGTCGCCGATTCGGACGCCTCAACCTTGGCTTGCTCCTCGGCAAACCTGGCCTCCAAAGCTTGGTGCCAGTCGTACAACTTCGAGTTAAGAGTGGGCGTCGAGAGCTGTGTGTTTAGACCCATGCCCATAAGTGCTTCGTTTTCCTCCCGCCACCTCGCAACGGCAGCATCCACGCAATCTTTCTCAAGTCTAGCTTGGACCTCGCGTCGTTGTGCGATGGGAAGAGAACCAATGTCTAGCCCAGGTGGAAGCTCAGACAACATGGAAAGCGCCGACTTTAGAGATTTAAGCCCCATGCCCTTTTGCGGTGTGCCCAAGACTTCCGGCGCGCCGGTTGACGTGTTTTTCGTCGCGTCCAGAGTCCCCGGGCCCGCCGACCCACCCTCCTCGTCTTCGACGAGGGCCTCAGCATCCGCGGCAGCAGCAATGTCGTCGGGGACATAGTAGGAAGGGCATATCTCGGCGATAGTGGACAAATCTTCGTCGCTGAGAACGTTCCCCAGGTCCAGTGGCTCCCCGGCGTTCTGCTCGGGCATCATGCTCATGTAGCGGTCGATCCGACCCGCCTGTGTACTGTCTGCGGGGGTGAGGAGGGTTGTCTTGAGCATGTATGCAATGGTGAGGGGCGTGAACGGTAGGCGGGCAGCCCGAATGTGAAGCTCGAACCACTTATGGACTTCGTCGGCCTTGTCCGCGCGTGGCTCTGCCATGAGCTCCGAAACGCGACCCTGCAAGTACTGGTTGTGTAGCTCAATTGCCTGCCCGGCTTCCAGAATATTCATCCTTCCGAATCGTTGCAAGACTAGAGCGGCACGGTCCAGTCTGCCGACCTGCACACAAGCTTCAAACACCGAGAGCATCTCGTCGAGGTCGCCTGGAATGCCATGGGGGTTGAGCCTTTGCCTTGGTGGGTATGGTTTCGGCTCGCCGACGATTAACGGAGAATTCACGTTGTACGGCCTCAGTAGGTAAGGTGCTATCTGTGGCTTTCGCGGCTGGTATTGGGCGGCCAAGCTAGGTGGTAGACCTTCGAACGGTACATCGTCACTGAAGCGATGCTCGTCGAGGGCAGTGGCCAAGTTGCGCTCGAAGCCGACCAGGGCACGATAGGACTTCTTCTTCCAAGGCCGTGAGTCGGGTTCAGTTGTGAGTGGCCGCCGGTTCCCAACCAGAGAAGGGAGCGGGTTGGAGAGCGAGCATCTCGAGCCGTTTCGGAGGGGGGTGGCAGACGAGAGGAGACGGCGTATAGGGAGGGGTTGTCGTGCGGCGCCCGAACGGACGAGCATCTTGAAGCAACGGGGGGGCGTGCGCCGCAGTCGTGTCGTTACGCTGCTTTGCCGTTCTTGGGGGGAAAAGTTGTGGGGGAGGGAGAGGGCAGGCTTCAACAGAAAGAAAATATCTGTCGAAAGCTCGGCGATAACTAATGCATTAAACTGAATAACGGTGGGAATATAAAAGAAAAAGGAGAGTCGGTGGCCCTATCACAAGAACAAAAAGAAGGCTGCTGTCAACTCTCTCGAGGATAGAGGACAGCGCATTTAATTCAAGATTCAGTTCACGAGACAGCAAAACTCGAGACACTGGATGGGATGGCTCGGGAAGTTCAAAAATTGGCCTCCCACCTGCATGGCAATCTTATCGGGGCGAGCCAGTCTTCTCGCGTGGTCCCTGGCTCGCTCGAGAAAAAAAAAACCGTGAGAGGCGCGTTTGATTGGCGGATGCAATCAAATACCCACCAGCTTTGGTGGGGTTCGCACGGGATCATCTCGACAGCAGCGAGCACCAATCGACAACCGAAGCACCTTTCTGGCTTCGAGCTTTGGCTCCAAAGTTTACACAGGCTTCGAAAATTATATTCGATCTGTTGCCGCACATTTTTGGTCCTGTTTCTCAATCTCATCAACACTGACGGACCACGCACCATGTTAACCCCAGCAATGACACCCGCCACTATCCTCCGGGTTGCTCGCTGTCCGGCCTGCAGTATCTCAGCCCTGCGTCCGTTCATCAGCAACTTTGCAGTACCCCATGCCCGCGTATCAGTGGCGACACCCAGAAGCCAATTCCTCGCTCCAACAGCTGCCACGGCGTTCTCAACCTTCTGGCCTACACCACGTCGCCTAGGCAGTCCCTCGATCACGGAGCCAATAGCTGAGGAGGAACAGAGCAACGACGAGCAAAAGCCAAACGCCGAAGCATCTTCAGAGTCGGATGGCTCCGAAGTACCATGGTATTTGCAGGTCGAGCCCCCGAGACACCCGACTCTCGTCCACGAACCTTCGCCGTTGCCCGAGATCCCCGACGACTCGCCCAAACTTATGGAACCGCTACTCAAGTTCGTGGCGGATGAGCTGGGCTTGGACGACTTGGCGCTGCTCGATCTGCGGGAGATGGACCCCCCTCCGGCATTGGGCCCGAACCTGATGATGCTCTTTGGGACATCCCGCAGCGAACGCCATCTTCACGTTTCGGCAGATCGCACCGTCCGGTGGCTACGCGGCCGTGGCGTCGTGGCCGTGGCCGATGGCCTCCTTGGGCGGAACGAGCTGAAGGTCAAACTCAGGCGCCTTGCGCGCAAGGCGAAGCTGCTTGGGAACTCTGGAGTTATGCGCGGCGGTGATGATGGTATCAGCACGGGGTGGGTCTGCGTCAACCTCGGAGTTGTGGGGGGGTCAACCCAGGAAGTTGAGATGTTCGATGAGGAAGGCAGGTCGACGGGTTTTGGTGTGCCACAGACGGGCACCACCATCGTCATTCAGATGCTCACCGAGTCGAGGAGAAGGGACTTGGATTTGGAGGGGTTATGGGGTGGTATGCTGCAGAGGAGCCTGGAGAAAGCACAGGGATTGCCGGCCCTCGGTGCTCGGAGAACTACCCCGTTGAGGGCAACAACCTAGGTGGAAGAGCGTTGGCTCTATAGGGGCGCTGTATGCCCCCCACCCTACGATCAGCGCCGTTCAAAGCCAAACAATGGCGGCTGTCTTGATTCCGGACACAACTCATGCAGCCTCGGAACCATTGGGGCGGTGGTTCTCTGGCAAGTCGCTGGCCCACCACGGCTGCCATGGCTAGCGGCAGTTGTTGGTCCGTGGCTGGAATCCCGACGCAGTGTTAGGGGTCAACATATCCCAGTCGGCTCAAAGGCTTCCCGTCAAGAACCCTCCGGTTGGATCACACACTGCGCCAACCAAATGGGAAATCTGGGAAAAGGAGTGGCGGATTCGGCTTCCTGCAATGCGTCGATGTGCTCAGTTCATCATCGTAACGCGAGACACGGCCCTTCCCCCAGCCCAATGTCACAACGCACCAACGCGCCAACGCAGGAAGAGAGAGGCCATGAATGCGGCGGGAATGTAACACCCATGTAAAATAATGTATACTCTACCCAGAGACGTTTTTGCCATAGCGTTTAGGATAGGCTGAAGTAAAAAAAAATACCCGACCGTGTTGAATCAATTCCCAACCACCCATCTCAAGTCTCCAGCACGCCCCAAAATACCAACTACCAGTAAACCAACCCCCTCCGCCCACCCATCACATCACAACCTCGCCACCTCCCTCATCACCTCCCTCAACATCGGCGCCACCTGCTTCCGACTATACTCCACCCCCCCTTGCCGCCAACAAACCCTCCACTCCTCCCCCTCCCCTCCCCTCTCATCCAACATCCCCCCCTCCCACCTCTCCAACCCCAACGGCTTCCTCCCAAACCTCTCCCCAAACCCCCTCACCGCCTCCACCCCCCTCTCCCCCCACCCCCACACCAACAACTCCCTCGTAAACACCCCCTCCGCCGACGTCGACACCGTCATCACCGCCGCCACGTCCAGCCCCTGCTCGTCGCGCGCCCAGGCACGCAGGGCGGAGAGGAAGGCCTCGCGCGAGCGGGTGCCGGAGCCGGCTTGGGTGATGGTGGTGTGCAGGCTTTGCGGGATGGTGGACATGCCGAGGGCGAGGGGGCCTTCGGTGAAGCGCTTGTAGTCTTTGCGGAGGACGTCGCGGTAGGGGAGGGCGGTGAGGTCGGATTTGAGGGTGGTGAGGGTGTGGTGGTAGGTGGTGCGGTTGTAGGAGGAGAGTGAGGGTAGGGGGGGTTGGGTTTGGGATTGGGACTGGAAAGGGGTGAGTTTGAATTCGGCTAGCTCCGCGGCTTGCACGTCGCGGTTGGTGGTTTTGTCTTTGGAGGTGAGGTTGACGGTGTCGATGAGGATGGGGGCGAGGGCGACGTGCGCGAGCTGGGCATCGCATTCTGCCGCTGATGTGCCGTCTTCGCAGGCCGTGGATGCGAGGCTGTCCCAGATGGGCTTGCAGTGGTCGAGGATGAGGCTCATGCAGCTGCCGCACGGGGTAATGACCCGCGGCTGGTCCTGCGTGGTGTGGTGCGGGATGACGCCCTCGTCTGCATGGTGGTCGATACAGCCGACTACCTGGTTCGAAAAGGATGCGGCGAGGTCTCCGGTAAGGGCGTTGTGGTCGACAAGGAGCCACTGGGTGCCTTGCGGGTTGAGGCCATCGCGCGGGAGATCAGAGAACGTGATGAGGTCGTCTGGCTTGAGCCCTGCGGGGTGGAGGACAGCGCGGAGTTCCGGGCGGAGAGCAAGGTCTGCTCGCTGGAGGTTGGAGAGTGGGATATGCAACCTCTGGCTGGGGGTGTGCGTGCGGAAGTAGGCGAAGAGCAGGGCCGAGCAGAGCGAGTCGAGGTCTGGATGTTAATTAATATACTGACTAAATGACTAATTGTATGGACTATGACTATTAAATGAAGGTTTCCTTACCTGCAGACTCATTGCCAACGACAAAAGTCAAAGTATTCGGTCTTTGGCTAGGAGGGGATAGAAGAGCCTTCTTGGCGGTTGCTAAGAAGCCCTTGAGTGAGGCCCGGGTTGGCGACATGATGAACCATCATCAACTGGGCTCAAGTTGGGGTTGGGGTTGTGGGTTGCAACATGAATCAATTGTAAAAGGTACACAGGGAATGCAGTCTTTGCTCACGGCTTGGTCCGCTGGCGTATTGTATTGTGTAACAAACGCAACGGGTCTTGGCACAGTGCGGACCGGAGCCGATGCTGACCGTTGACTCCGTCACATGCCGAGTGGAGACTGTGGGCCGGGCTTCTCGGATCCGATTCTCGGCCTGACAACCCGAGACAGGTTCAGGTTCCAGTTGGGCGACTTTGGAAGTTGCATCTCATCCCAACTTTAAGTGGCAACTCGCTGAAACAGTGAACCAGGGGAATTTAACACAGGACCAATCCATCGGGATCAGCCTTATCAAAAATCATCTTTTAACCCATTAATTAATTAACAACACCTTCACCGACTCTTGTATTTAACCCCCAAACAGAGTCAAGAGTCAGCACAGTCAACAGGCTCAACAGAGTCAGAGTCAACAGAGTCACCACATCATCAACATGCCCCTCCGCCTCGCAATCCTCGAAGCCGACACCCCCGTCCCGGCCGCCAACGAGCGCTACGGGGGTTATTTCGGCGTATTCAAGCACTTGTTCACCCGCGCCGTAGCCCCCGCGCCGCTCGAATCCGAACTCATCCTCACCGGCCACGACGTGGTTCATAACCCCTCAACGGCCTACCCAAACCTGGACGATGTCGACGCCATCCTCATCTCGGGCTCCAAGCACAACGCTTTTGAAGACGACGAGTGGATCCTCACCCTCGTCGAGTTCGCGCGCAAGGCCCTGCTCCACGACCGGGTAAAAGTAGTGGGCATCTGCTTCGGCCATCAGATCGTTGGCCGGGCGCTGGGTGCGCTGGTCGCGCGGAGTGACCAGGGGTGGGAGCTCAGCGTGGTTGAGACGCGGTTGACTGAGAAGGGGAAGGAGGTATTTGGGAAGGAGAGGGAGACCTTGGTAAGTTGTTGCTCAGCTGTGATGGTGACATCGCGGCATCTAGGGTTGTGAGACCAGGCTAATTTGCTGGCAGAATATCCAGCAAATGCACCGCGACCAGGTGTTTAGCGTCCCACCTGGCGCCGAAGTACTGGCGTCGACAGACAAGTGCCCGAACCACGGCTTCATCATCCCCGGGCGCGCGATCACCGTACAGGGGCATCCGGAGTTTACCGAAGACATCATGGGGGAGATCCTCGAGCTACGGCACGAGTTAGGGCTGTTTACTGACGACTTGTACCGGAGTGGCAAGGAACGGAACGGGGACCACCACGACGGCATTTTCATGGCGCAGGTCTTCCTCGGGTTCTTGCAAGAGCAATAACAAAATACGAACGCAGCCATGCCATTCTTGGCCCGCCAGCCCACACAATGTGACAAGCCCACCACGCCAAGGCGATGATCGTCTGACAATCACCCGCGATGATCGCTCACGCGTCCCCAGACTGTTGAGTTCGCGAGCCCCTTTGCGAGCTG
This sequence comes from Chaetomium tenue, assembly GCF_020726465.1. Taxonomy (NCBI): domain Eukaryota; kingdom Fungi; phylum Ascomycota; class Sordariomycetes; order Sordariales; family Chaetomiaceae; genus Chaetomium; species Chaetomium tenue. The sequence goes on from NW_027117332.1 coordinate 2,752,739, forward strand.
TGAAGAAAGATCGCCGTCCCTGCATCTCGCGCACAAATTGTCCAGAAAAGGAATCGTGCCATTTCACTAAAATATGTGTACCAAGTAACTACGCAAAACTGCTGAACGACATTTTGAATGCCCCTCCCCATGTCATAACGCCGAGAACCGCCCCTTGCCATCTGTCATGCAACCTTAATCAGCCACAACCCGCCCAAATGCAAACCAAACCAGGGTATAGTGTAAGCCTCAACCGACTCCGAAACCATGAAGACCGCCAATGCATATGCCCGCATGCCTGTGAATAACCCAAACCACCACCTCCCAAAACCCCATCAAGCCATCCTCTGTCGAGCCTCTCCCCCCTCTCCCCCACCTCTACCCTCCTCATCAACATCATCAACGTCAACATCATCATCATCACTCCACCCCTCCCTCTCCACCCACCCATCCCACCACTCCCTCCTCACAGGGACAGCAGTAGTAACCCCCTCCCCAGTAATAGTAGTAGAACCCCCCCACCCCGCCGCCATCGCAACCCCCCTCTCCCTCCCCCTCACCCTCTCCACCGCCACCTCCCCCTCCCTCCTCTCCCTCGCCAACCGCCCATAAACCAACATCTCCTCCCTCGTCCTGCCCACCCCATCCCCGTGCAACCCCACCCCCATCCCACCACTCCCCCCACCCCACCACCACCACCAGCACCACCAGCTCCCCCCCGTCCTCCACGCCCACCGCTTCCCCAATACCACCCAAAACCCCCTCCCCCGCGCATACCGCCACGGCGTCTCCCGCAGCAGGAAGAGCAGACAGTCCACCGCGCCCTGCACGCACAGGCTGAGGATGGAGACGACCAGCAGCCAGTGGGACGGGTGGGAAAGTGGGGTGGTGGAGGAGGAGGAATCGTCGTAGCCGAGGACGTGCGCGACGAAGGGGAAGAGCCACAGGATGATGTAGACGAGGGGGTAGGCGAAAAGGAGGCGGAGTTGGCGGAGGGTTTTTTTTTGGTGGGAGCGGGGTTGGGTGGGGGGGGTGGTGGAGGAGGAGTCGGGGGAGGTGATCGTTATGAAGGGGGAGGTGCCAACGCCGCTGGTGCGGCCGCTGCTGCCGCGGGTTGGGCTGAGGATGGGGGAGGAGTCGGGTAGGTCGGAGGAGTCGGCGTCGGCGTCGGCGTCGGCGTCGGCGTCGGATTCGGGGGTCGGTTGGCGTCGGTGGTGGTGGAAGGAGACGCGGCCGTTGCTGTTACGGTTGTTGTTGTGGTTGATGTTGTTGTGGCTGATGTCCATGTTGATATCGGCCGAGGGCATTAGGCTTGGGCGGGGTATGTGTGCCGCTGCCGGGGGAGTGAGGAATGTTGGGGATGTGGGTGAGGTCGGGTCGCTGGTGTCGTCCCCTGAAACCCGACTGCCCTCGGCCGACTGGGTGTGTGTAAATGCAGGCCAGTTCCACTTGACAGAGTTGTGGGGTCTCTGTACGTCCACACTCGTCCTTGCGCTCGTGGGCCAGGGCGAGCCGATCGATGATGGCGGGCGGAGCTGGTCTTTGGCCGTCAATATGGTGTCGGTTGCCGAGCTCCGTCGCGAGCATGGCGTGGAAGGAAGGAGTCCATTGTACCGGAGACGTGGTGTCGAAGCCGCCACCGTTGATCGCCTGGGCGCTTGCGACTGCATGGCTTCCGAGCACCGCCTTCCGTAGTCCCCCATCCTTCTCCGGATATACAGGTAGATGGATACGTAAATGATGACGATGCTGATGCAGATAATGTATCGTGGGATCCAGCTAAGCAACAGCCGCGCCCAGCTCCTGTCGGTTCGCAGATAGCAATGGGGTCCCATGTTTTCGTACCCATTACCGCCGATAAATGCTAGGCACGCAGCCAGAGTCGGGTACAAATAGAAGACCAAGTAAGCCCGTCGGCGGTACGGGTAGAGCCCTGCCCTTGGCCGGAAGATATACATGGCAGAGTGGAGGGCGATGAGCAAGACGGCAATGTCGGAAGACTCGATGCCGACAGCGAGGACAAATCCGCTGGCCTGGCAAAAGGCTGAGTCGGAAGGAATAGTACCCCCAACAAAGCTCACAATGGCGAATATTACCAAGACCATCGACTTTGCGAAATCGCTTTGGATTAGGAGCAAGATTAACCTGCCAATGGTGAGCAAAGGGCGGCCGGCTTTTCCCAGGATGGACTGGTACTTACTCGTGCCGGAAACTCCGCTTCATCTTCACGAACCAGTATAGGGCGAACAGAGTTGACAAGACACTGATCGACGCGAAAGTGGCTGTTAAAATCAGCATGACGCGGACGATGTGTTCGTCGCTGCCGGTGACTGAAGGATGCCGAGCCACGAGGGGCGACATCTCAGAAGCTGCAGTTCCATGGAAGAGGTGGTTGAGAGGCGTCCCCGGGAACGTCCATCTCGGCACCGTCATGACGGTCTGTGTTGTTTCTTCTCCAAATAGTGAGACTACCAGCCTAGCCTATCGTTCCAGGGGTTATCCGCAAGACGCCCGAGCATGACGGCGGCAGTGTCACAGTTGTCCGTCGAGTCTTGAGAGGAAAGACACCCCATAAGAACAGGGCGAGGAACGAGTGCCGACAGACGGCCGGTGGTTTTTCTTGTCGATCGTGGGAAAGAGAGCAGGGAGCGTCTATCAAAGTGGTCTTTCGGCGGGTTAAGACGGAGTGTATTAACCGTGGGTCGTCGAGGTGCAGGACACAAACGGACGGTCAAAGAGAGCAGGCAAAGGACATTAGAATGGATGGCAGAACCAACAAAAACCAAAAACCAGCAGGGGCGAGAGCACGGGAAGACATACGAATAAAAAAAGAAATCAGGGCTGTGGTGTAATCCAAGACCCTCGGCAGGCGAGCCGGAAGGTTAGGCCGTCCTGGGGAGGATCGGCATGATCAGGCGAGGTGTCCCGGATGTGCAGCAAGCCAAGTCGGGCGCTTGAGAAGCAAACGCAGCACATTTTTGCATTTTTGCATTTTGGAATTTTGTATTTTGCCCATTTGGTCCATTTCGCCCAGTTGCGAAACCGCAAGAGACACGGAGAGGGCTGTCGTCCACGTCACAACCCTGGTTGGCGGTGATTGCCCATAAAAAGGCACCAATGGAGTGAAAAAGCACACCTCGGGCCAAGCGAGGTGCCGTGAAAGAGGAGCGGGAGATTGCGGCTGTGAGGTATTCCGTCCGCAGGATCAAGGCCGAGGTAGACCGCCACATGCAGGCGACTGATGAGGCGGCCGTTGCGAACCGTCAGCCTGCGCAGGAATAAACCCAGTAAGCCTGTCCAGTTGCGTATTTTGTCACCGACTTGGCTACGGAGGGTTGGCCGCAGCTACTGGCATTGGATAGACAACATTGTGACCCGCTCTGTTGTCACCTGTGTGGTGTTGTGAGAGGACCAGACAAACCAGGGTAACTCGAGCGGGCACCCCAGGTGACTGCATCTCCAAATCACCAAGTCGATCACCCGCAGCGGCCAGCGCTTCGCTCTCCAAGTGGGGACGGGACGATTCGATCTTGTGCGCGCTCCTTGTGCATCAGCTGTCCCGATCCCGGGCTTCCGGGTGCGTTGTCTCGCTGGTTTCGGGTACCGGTTTTGGCGCACAGAGGGGCGTCGGGCGTAAGCCTAATTCTGTGACTAGTTGCATCGCTATTGGCTAGACTCTAACCGTGCATCATTCATGATCGCGCTGAGTCGTGGGTGAAAATGCGGGATGTTGCGCGGCTGCCGATGGGAGGGAGAGAAAGAGGCCCGTGTCCTCCGATTCCTTGCAGCAGTTGGGATTGCCAGTGGCACCCGGGCCGGTTGGACCAGGGATGTTAGTGGGGTTGTTTGCCCGATTGAGCCAAGCGACCAGATCTGCCACAACCTTGAACATTTGGAAACTCAGATTGGGATTTGCTAATATGATGGGTCGAGGATGGGTGGGGGGGGCGGAGGATGGCTCGAGGATGGGTGGGGGGGCGGAGGATGGCTCGAGGATGGCTCAGGATGGCAGGATGGGTCTATCAACTCCCAACCGGGCCGAAATTGTCGAGTCGTTTCTCACCGTTGCAAACGGCTCGTCACAATAACTAAGCGAGCCGTTCTCGAGTCATCAATGCGGTCGCTTCCTGACGTTGGAATTTCTCGGTTAACCAGCCACCCGAAGAACCCTGCAATTTCTGTGGAAATGTACGAGTAATCGTTGCGTATGGGAAAGGGAGTTATTTTTGTGACAAAACAGAGGGTTGTGGGGAAAAGCAAGCTGCAAAGGACGAATAAGAGGGGTCACAAAAAGCAAAGGGTAAATCAGACAGGGGGCAGGCAAAGGTTCAGTTGCATTTGTATTGTATTGTACATTTGACGAATACCAAAAACAGCATGCCCGAAACCATATCCCCATCGCGCCGTCGCCCCGAACCCAAAATCCCATTCTTGCAGGGGTGCACCACAAAATGCAACCAAGTCAATGCGCCCTCCATGCCAACCCATTTTCCTATCCAAGCAAGTTGATGTACGGCTCGGGCCATCTGCCCCATACCATCGGCCGGTTTCCTAAACGGCCGCTGACCGGGGAAAGGACCTTGAGTCGCCGCCTGTCCTCGTCCACATCTGCGATGGCCACAAATCCCATAACTGGTGCTTGACGGATCACCTCGGGCGGGTCGTTTACTGAGGCGTTCATGACAGCGAGGGTCCAATGGGACATCTCTGCTGAGACTTCGGCACGCTCGAGGGCTGGTTTGTTGTCGTAGAAACCTGAGGCTAGCTTATTGTCAGTCATGAAGGGCCATGGTAGTGAAGAGAAAAGAAAACACTACCGTCAGGTGTCCTGAAGACGGCTACATCGTCAAAGCTGACGGACTGCGTGAACGGGCTCAGCGTCCTCTTGGCGTCGCCGAAAAAATACTCCTTGATAGCAGCTTCGCGAGTAAACTTCATAAAGTCTTTATCTCGTTCTGCCACACCATCGGACTTGTCGAGCAGGATCAACGTGATGGGTTCTCCATGTACCGTCCGCTGGTTCTCGAAGCGGCGCTGTAACTCAGCGTGCAGGTCAGCCGAGCCGAGAACAACCACGATATTAACTGTCACTGTTAGCCGCAATCCCGCAGTGTGCTCAGCTTCTGATAACCCACCTGCAAACTCATTCACCACATGCGTCAAGACCTCCAGATCCCCCTTAGCCACGCTCGCCGCCGGCGTATCCAGCAACAACCCCGCCTCCCTAACCACCTCATCCGCCGCAAACTTGTCCCTCGCCGCACTCCCCAACTTCCCCACCAAGTCCCTCCACAGCGGCACATCCTCATCCACCCTCTCCCTCCCCACGTAGTACACCATCGGCAGCTTGACCGGCACGGCGCTGGGCCCGCTGCTCGGGGTGCCGCTGACGCCGAACCCGGCAGCGGGGTCCTCGACGTCCATGACCGTGCCGAACACCGCCGCGCTGACCGTGCCGGGCAGCGCCAGCATCCCCTCGCGCGGGTCGACGCTCCCGACCAGCGGCTGCCCGCCCGCCCGCGTCGCCAGCGCCGCCAGCGTCCGCGCCACCGTCGTCTTGCCGCTGTCCTTCTCCCCGCAGATCATCACCCGCGGCCCGGGGGCCCCACCGCCACCGCCACCACCACCACCATTGGTATTATTATTATGATTATGATTACTCCCACCCGCCGCCGCGGCCGCCGCGCGCAGCTCCTGCAGCGCAAAATGCAGATTGAGCACCGGCAGCTGGGGCGAGGCCTCCGGGGCGGGGTACTGGGTGACGGAGTCGACGAAGGCGCCCGAGACCTCGAGGGTGGCGCCCGTGTAGGTGAGCAGCTTGGACTGGGTGTTGCGCGGGAAGGTGTAGGTGCGGTTGAGGGCGAGCTCGGTGCCGTCGCGCTCGGCGGTGCCGCTGGTCAGGCGCACCGTTGCGCCGCCACCACCGCCCGCGCCGCCGCCGAGTCCGGTGGCGGTGATGGCGGGGTTGGTGGTGGAGATGCTGCTGCGGGGGACTTCGAAGCGCCACTCCCAGAAGGGGCGGAGGGTGATGGTGCGGGTTGTGGAGGTTGTGGGTTGCTGTTTGTTTGGGGACGGGGGGTGCGCAGGTTAGTTGAGTTGACGGTGGTGAGAGAGTGGGGGAAGGTGGATGGTGGGACGGGGCATACCTGGGGAGCAATCTGACCCAAGCCGGGGATTGACATGGTCGCTACTTCATCAGCAGTCCTGTGTGTAGGTGTTGTAGGAATTGGCAACTCGAGCTCAAACAGCTTCGAGCTTTCGCTATTGATGATGTGGGTAAGTGGTTTGCGGCAGGCAAGGGTGGGGCTGCCAAGGGAAATTTACTGACTTGGGGATTGAAGATCGCTCCCTGGCATGTGAACACAACCATCCGGCCAAAAAAGAAAAACCGAATTCGAAAGGTGAGCAAAAAGTCAAGAAAAGAGAAACAAGTAAAAGAAATCATGACGATGGTAAGAGGTAAAACAAAACTGAGTAAATGAGCAGTAGATTTTGGGCTTCCGAATGGCTTTCTTTTCGCTCCGAGACTGCATCGGATGACAGGTCAACCAACGCCCAAGGTATGGAAGACCTCGCCAGACACACTTCAAGGGCGGCAGTTCAAGATAATTAGACTAAAACAATAAACTCAATGCAAAGACTAGGGTATTCATGAAAATAATGCCACCTCTATCCTGTCGCTTTCGTCAAAAACTCACAACCCATCTTTCTTCCTTCTCGTAGCGCCATGCTAAATACCACTGCAAATCCCCGTCCGTCTGTTTCTGCCTTATTGAGCCAGCTCTTCGAAAACCTTGATGATGTTCCGAACCCCTACCAGGCTGTTCTCATCCGGGCCCTCTCCGGGAACCCACTTGGCATGGGCAAAGTCGATAAGCTTCAAGGAGAAGATCCGTGGTTGACTGGACAACTCATAGTCGTCATCGTCCTCATCTTCGCCATCAGTCAGGACATCTCCCATCAACTCCACCACTTTAACGTCTCCTTCGATGGCGCCAGAAATTATCTGCCCATCGATCCCGGAGTTGTTCTCCTGAACAAAACTTATCCCGTTGGACTGTGATTCCTTGTCTTGCTCGAGATCTTTCATCACAAGGGTGCTGCACCCATCCACGGTGGCTTTCTTTTCTTCAACGCGGATTTTCGCTTCCTTGAGAGCGTTGACCCTCTCAACCAGGGCGTTGTTTTCTTCAATGGCGGCTCGGAGCGCCTCGCCATCTCCCTCAAAGGTGAACAGCAAGCTCGCTGAGTACATGCGGGTTTCTGAGTTGGCCAGGACCTCCTCTACCTGCTTTAGCTCCTCTAGGAAGGCCTGGGCGACCGCTCTCCCCAGATCTTTGTCGATCCCGGCCCTCTCGTTGAAGATGAAGTTGACAAACGGCTGTGCGACGTTGTCCTTGCTGACGCCAAACTTGCCATAGTCCTTGCTGTAGTTTTGGAAATCGTCCGCGTCCAACTCCTCCGGGTCGTCGGTCCCTTTGTACACGCGCATGCCTGCGATGCGAAACCCGTGTGACCCGGTTGTTGTCTGCCTGGTGACCTCGTCGAACCTCTTCCGCTTCTCCATGGGCGCGTCGTCAGCCCATAGTCGGCGGCCGAGCTTAGCGTCAAGAATGTTGGGCTTCTTGAAGCCGTGCGTGCTATTTTGGAGCACGACAGACTTGTTAGTCGGGATCCTGCGGTTTTTGTTCGGCCTCCACGAAATATCGATTATTTCTTCGCCTTGCTCCGCCGCTTCTTCGGCCGCTTCTTCGGCCGCTTCTTCGGCCGCTTCTTCGGCCGCTGCTTCGGCCGCTTCTTCGGCCGCTTCTTCGGCCGCTGCTTCGGCCGCTTCTTCGGCCGCTTCTTCGGCCGCTGCTTCGGCCGCAGCCGCCTTCGCCCTCGAGATCGCCTCTTCCTTTAATTCCCGGCTCATATGGTCAGCGACCACAGGGAGTTGCTCGTTTAGGGACTCGATATCGGTCGTATCGTTAAGCGAGAGAGTCCCGAAGTAAAGAGGCATCAGCGAAGCAAACTCAAGGTGATCCTGGAAGGTTTTTTCGTAAAAGTCTATCTCCTGCTGAACGCAGGGCTTGATGAAAAGCTCGCCGTCAACGTCGGAAAGTGTTCCATCACTATCAATCACGATGTTAGAAACCAGAGACGACGGTGGGGCAACTATGTGCGCACGTACTGCCCTGCAACCGCATGGTTGTAAGGCTGAAGATCAGCATGTTTCGGAAGTTCTCTGCTAGTCGCCATGATGTTTTATCGAAACTGTCGCAACGCTAACACGGACCTTGCGAGGAAGGGTGTCTTGCAATGGGCGCAGATTCTGCCAGTTGAGTGGTCGGGTACTTATGGAGGAGGGAGGGGGAAGGATCTGCCAACAACTGGAGGCGACGGTTGCATCTGCATGGGCGTACAGAAAATGTTGAGTTGGCTCGTGCTGGGGTATCATGAACTGAAATGTGAAATAAAGGCACCCTGTGTTTGCGGGTCAGGAAACCAGATCATTTTGTCTTAGGTTGTTTAACGAGGGAGGCATGAAGTTTCGAGGCTCAGGAGTGTTGGCTGGGAATTCGCGGGGCGCGACAGCTCAGCGGGGCGAAGTGCGCTTTTGCTGCAGATGCGTGGTGGGGGTTCGAAGCTTGGATGGTCCCGCTCGCACCCAACTGCTCGGGAGCTCGTCCATGGTTAGCCAATTAAAACCTCTCAACAAGACCTGAAGTGCCGTGCGGGCTGGCAAGGTTCTCAGGAACAAGCCTCCACCTGTCGTCACCCACATAAGCGCTTCATCCCATCGGGCTGAGCATGACCTGCATAGAATTGCTCGGATTCCCGACCCTGCGGCCCAGCTGAATCGCAAGGTGGATTTGAGGGCTGATGTCCTTTGATTACCAGTCGCAGAACACCATCACTTTCTGTCAGCGAATGTCGCATACCTCACAGCCACCGCAGCCCCTCCTCCGTGCATCGTCCTTCGATTCCTGAGCGTTTTACATCTGCACCTTGCCTTCAACACTGCCGATATGTCGTACTCCGAGTCGACTGCTCGACGTTTAGGCACCGCCCTCGGAACGACCGAGCCTTGGAGGTCTGCTCGTACACATCTTTATTAATTTCGTTGATCCAATCGAAACTGAGGAGCCTAGTCATGAATCAGACTGGGCAAGCACCCATGCGTACAACTGGAAATGTTCGCTCAAGTGGGGCTTTGTTCTGTTCTAGGTCGTATCCTCGAGGCTTTCTTTTGTGGCTTCGTGCCAAATTCACTTCACTCTTGTGCGGAACTTGTGGATTTCTTGTCCAATATCATGAGTCCATAACCGCCCTACATGCCCTTTCGTTCTTATTGTGGTGGTAGGCCGTGACTCGCTCGTTCGAAGTCCGCATATCTCCATGTGACCACTCCTATTTTTCAAGTCGCTCCTGGCTAGAAGTAGCTGCCATAAATCGCATGGGGTCAAGCCCCATATGATCGACTCAAAAATACACCGTTATTACGTGTATGAAACATGCGAGACCTTGGTAACCAAGTTGGGTAAAGGTTCCTAGGTCTAGCTTTAGTCTTCGGCCAGCTTCAACCGATCAATTTTCCTCATTATCGGGGTAGGTGAAAAATTGCCTCGCCTTTCAATGATTGTCACGTATTTCGTCTCGAGTTTTATTCCCCGAGAATAATATCGATGATGTCCATTTCACCTGGAGGTAGGTCCTCTCTCTGAGCCTCCTTCCCGCGCTGCCCACTACTATCGGTAGCTTTTGTTCTGTTTGCTTTCAAAGCCGAAAATCTGCCATTAACCTGACAACACATTTCAAACCCGGCGCAAACTTCTTTCCATGCAAACTGCCTTCACCAATCTTGACCGATTTCTAAGCTTTCTCCCCGCTACTTTGCCATTTCCCTCATTTCGCAACCCGTGGTCCATTTCACCCAACAGCAACACGCTAGACTTGGAATAAACTTCGCAGTTGCGCAGCAAACTCCATCTAGCCCTCATAATCTCTACTTTACAGGCCGTACGAGATGTCTTCCACTCCAGGTCCCAGTTCGGCTCCAGCGGAGGATGCACAGAAGGGCGCGCCAGCTGAGGGCGACTCGCAGACCGTCGAGACGCAAAACGTGAGAGTGCAGGACGCCAAACCCAAAGATGGCAAGAAGAAACCGAAGAAACGCAGCGCTGGAGCGAAGAAACGCGGGACCGGATTTGAAGGTGAGTTCTGTGGCGGATTATGAACCCGCTGTTTGTAGCCGCTTACAAAGTCTAGAATTTTATTGCGACCCGCCGTTGACTGTGGCCGAGCACAGCGAAGAGAAGGACGTCATCTACCCGCCGCATCGCCCCTTCGTGGATCGCATCGAGGAATGCGTTCAGCGGTTCCGTGCCCGCCGCCGCATGAGTCCGGAGCGCGAACTTCTGTTTTCCAGATACCTCGTCCTCGGTGGCATCGACGCCACCGTGAGACAGTTTCAAGGCACCCGGAACATTGGCGATGATGTCCTGGCAGACTCGACCAAAAGCGCTGTCCGAGAAATGACGGCCGACGACGTGATTCAGCGTGGCGTAGATGGCAACCGCAGCGTCCGGTTTTACAACCCGAACTATCCCGACCACTGGGATGTCGACTTCACTGGCGTTGCCGCAGGATTTGTGTAAGTCCTACGCACGCTAAGCACACACTCTCTGTTTAAAGTCAGCTACTAACATACTCAGGTCCGAGCATCTCCCCCAGTTGGTAGGCGCTAAGACCGAGCAATTCTTCATGGGGGTTGATGTGGTCCTCAACTTTCTCAAATATGTTGATCGACACGACGTATGCCCTGAGTATGCCGACGATGTCAGGGCGGCCCAAAAGATTTGCCTGAAGGCTCTGGAGGAGTTGCCTGCTATCACAGAGCTGCTACGACGGCTCCCGGGTCATTTTAACACCTCCATCAGGGTGCTGCATATGAAGCCAGAAGACGACGACTCCTGGAATTTCAGCGCTTCTTCGGATCAGGCGGTGCCTGATATCAAGTACGCCAGAGCCAGCCAGGCCGCCACTCTCTCGATCCTGATGGGACCCAACCGCTTCCCAGCGGATCCCGAGTGGTCTGTCACCGACAAGGCCGAGCAAACCTTCGAGGTCCTCAGCATCGACCCCCCGAGCGACGCCACGCGCGCCAAGTACAAGGCCATCAACCAGCACCTCACCAGCTTCCCCGACATCCCGACCTGCGGCACCATCACCGCCCGCTCGGTCATCATCTGCGAGGGCTGGGACAACGCGGCGGCCACCAGCCCGCCCGACGCCGGCAAGAAGTGCCAGTTCGTGCTGGAGGAGGGCATCCTCCGCCTCCTGGTGGTGGGCATGAAGCTGACCATGGGCGTCTGCACGCTGAACGTCGGCCTCAAGTTCATCCAGTACATCCGGGGGATCCGGCCCAGCTTCTACCTATTCCTGCCGCAGGAGCTGATGTTCCAGTACAAGGAGCCGGTCCCGAACGACCGCCCTGCGCGGAGCGTCCACGACCGCGAGGATGAGGGAGATGACGTGGGGGGTCGGGATGACTGAAGGGTTGGGTAACTGGCGTTTTTGGAGTTCTTGGGGGATCGCCATATGGCTGCTTAGCTGACGGGGTGGCTGATTCGAGAGGTGCACCGGGAAATACCCTAGACCTAGAGAGAAAGAGCTAGGGAAATGGCTTATCTGAGAGCTCCGGTCTTGGCCAGTACACATGTGCGTTGTGCAGTATGAGTGATGCGTTTTGCTCCCTCCCGTTAGTAGGCAGATATGTGGCGACCAGTGCACTGAGAGACTCTCATGTAGACAGCAGCGCTGATATGATCCTTATTCTAACAACAACGAGCTAAAAGATTCGTCAACACCAAGGCGCATACCCCGCCCACCCATCCAGCCAAGATTTGAAAACACACAGTATCCTACCCTACAAACCCAACACCCTACCAACCCAACGCCCAATTATTCCCACGCGCAGTCAACCAGCACACATTCCCATCCGGCCTGAAGCATACAATCCACCATGTAGCAGCGAAAGTTCATCGATGGGGAAGCATAAAGAGAGTTCAACCCCCAACATCGTAGTTTCCTCTGCCCCCAACGGCCCCACCCCCGGTCATCTAATCATGGTTCTGCACCTTATGATCCCCCGCCACAACCTGTGCGTAGCTCGGCGGCGGCGCGCTGCCATCGCTCGGCCCGGCCTCGGCGGTCGTGCCCTGCTCCTGGGGCTGGTGGTGCTGGGGGTGCTGCTGGGACGCAGAAGAGTTGCTGGTGCCGTAGTCCATGTGGCCCTGCGGCTTGGGCGGCTGTGCGTGAGCGGCCTGCTGCGGCTGGTAGCCCTGCTGTGCCTGCTGTCCGCGGCCGCGGCCGTCGCCGTGCGTGCCGTTGACGAAGACGTAGATGCGCCCGTGCTCGGCGTCCTGCGGGACGCCCTCGTAGTCGTAGTCGTAGGGTGGGTCGGGGTACTTGGCGATGATGTACCAGGCGTGGAGGAGGCCGGGGATCTGGGGTGAGGGGAGGGGAGGTTAGTGGTGGTGATGGTGATGATGAAGGGTGGAGGAGGAGGGGGGGCTTGTTAGGGTTATGGGTGGATGAGGGAGGGAGACCTACGTAGCCGAGGATGAGGAGGAGGATGTTGATGATGGAGTCGGCGGAGCACAGGCCGCGCTTGACCCAGACTGTTTTGGGTGACTTATTAGTTTGTGATTCTTGATCTGAACAACCATCACAAGGCAGTCGCATGTTGCGTGCTGCCTGTTGCATGTTGCGGGGTGCGGGGTGACGAACCGGCCAGCGGTGGGAAGAGTACGGCTAGGAGGCCGAGGAAGATATCTTGTGAACACATCGCGACCGAGTTACTGCGCTAAACTGACCGAGAGCAAGTCGCGATTGTTGACGTCGAGGTGAAAGAGCGTGGTTTGGGGAATTGGCTGATGGGTGGTTCAAGAGGGTCGTTGAGCAATGATGCAAGAACGGGTCTCTTGGAGTCATGCTCATCATCAGATTGGGTGGCGGTGCCTGGGGCTTGCGTAATGTGGGAAAGCGCTTTTCCCCTCTGGTTCTGGCGCCTTGGCGGACTTGGCCATGCCCCGCATTGCACTTCGGGTTAGGGTTAGCAGAGGCGCTGTGTCACGTTGTGAAGGCGGTCGGAAGAACAGCGGCAGAATTTGTTCGCCTTGCATTGCACGTGCTGCTTGGACGTGCTTGGACATCTTCCATCAACAAATGATCAATTGGCACTTTGGCCGCTTTACTCACACCTTCCCATCTACATGCTTTAATCACCTAACCACTTCACCGACATCATGGATGATATAGCATCTCTCGAATTGCTTTCCTTGGTGTCGAAAGTCACCTCCGAATTACGAAACCATCTCGGTGTCAATGAGCCAACACTTGCCGAGTATATCATCGCGCAACGCCTAAAATGCGCCACCGTTGACGAATTCAAGGCGAAGCTCGACGCGACCGGTGTCGAGTTCGCCCCGAGTTTAGTACAGAGCATCGACCGCCTCGTCCAGACCATGCATCCGAAATTCAAGGGGAAACAGGATAGTTCGAAGTCTAGCATCGATGAAAAGCCGGCGCGGTCGGCGGAGGAACAGGCCAAGACGTTCAAAGGCCTCGCCATGCCTGACAAGGATATGGAGTTAATTGGCGATTCACTAGCATTGTTTGAGAGCCTGGAGCCGAAGAGGGCCGACAAAGAACGTCCACGAAAACGCAGCCGCACCCCTGACGACTCCCGGGGCGACACGAGACGGAAACGTAAGGAGAGGTACCGGTCGAGGTCAAGGTTAAGATCCCGATCGCCGGCACCGGGTCGACGGAGAAACGGCCGCTACGAGGATGACGACGACTTTCGCCGACCACCTCGCCAAGAGTTGGACGAGTCACCGCAACTGAACAAGGTTTATGATGGCCACGTCACAGGCATCAAGGACTTTGGCGCCTTTGTGAACCTTCATGGCGTCATGGGGAAAATGGATGGGTTGGTCCATATATCGGCATTCGGGCAACGAGTCGACCATCCCTCCGACGTTGTTTCCAGAGGGCAGGATGTCAAGGTCAAGGTAGTCAAGATCGAGGGCAACAGGATAGGGCTTTCGATGAAGGATGTTGATCAACAGACGGGCATGGACCTCGCGCCAGAAATGAAGCTGGGCTCTGGCGCCAACATGGAGGCTCTAGGTGGCCGTGGCAGAGCACCCGCTGTCACAGGCAACGGAGCGATCGGTTCATTCCAGGCATCTGCAGTAGCCAGAAGCCAGAAGAAGAGGATGACCTCCCCGGAGAGGTGGGAAATCCGTCAGATGATTGCCGCTGGGATCGCCAAAGCCTCGGACTACCCCGACCTGGAGGAGGACTACAACGCGACGCTCCGGGGAGATGGGCAGCTGGAGCTGGAGGAAGATATCGATATCGAGATCCGAGACGAAGAACCCCCATTCTTAGCTGGACAGACGAAGCAGTCACTCGAGCTGTCACCTATTCGGGTAGTCAAGGCGCCAGATGGGTCGCTTAACCGCGCCGCGATGGCCGGAGCTAACCTGGCAAAGGAGAGAAAGGAACTACGGCAACAGGAAACCGAGTCGCAGGAAGAGAAAACCAAGGTCGACTTGTCATCCCAATGGCAAGACCCAATGGCCAACCCCGAAACTCGGCAATTCGCTAGCGATCTTCGGAAACGGCCCCAGGCTGCACAATCAACCTCGGATGCCGTACCAGAATGGAGGAAGACCATCGCCAAGGATCAGTCCCTAGGAAAACGAACAAGCATGACGATCAAGGAGCAACGAGAGTCCCTGCCCGTTTATGCTTTCAGGCAGCAACTTATCCAAGCTGTCAGGGAGAACCAGATCATGATCGTGGTCGGCGAAACTGGCTCCGGCAAAACCACACAGCTCACACAGTACCTTGCGGAAGCCGGGTTCACCAACAACGGCATGATCGGGTGCACACAGCCTCGCCGTGTGGCTGCCGTCTCGGTTGCCAAGCGTGTTTCCGAAGAAGTTGGGTGCCAGCTAGGCCAGGAGGTTGGTTACACTATCAGATTCGAAGATGTCACCAGTCCTGCAACCAAAATCAAGTACATGACGGACGGAATGTAAGTGCAGTCCCTTCCGGCGCTATCAGCTCCATTTCTAACCCGACCCAGGTTGCAACGTGAAATCCTCATGGACCCCGACCTCAAAAGGTATTCAGTCATTATGCTTGACGAAGCCCACGAGCGGACGATCGCGACGGATGTCCTCTTCGCGTTGCTGAAGAAGACCATCAAGAAACGAGACGACCTCAAAATCATCGTCACAAGCGCCACGCTAGATGCTGATAAGTTCAGCGAGTATTTTAACTCGTGTCCCATCTTCACCATCCCCGGACGCACCTTTCCGGTTGAAATCCTTTACTCACGCGAGCCGTAAGTTCGGCCCCTACGATCCCCTTGCTGTGGTATCGACGTACAAATGACTGACGAATGAATGCAGTGAATCGGATTACCTTGATGCCGCGTTGACCACGGTGATGCAAATCCATTTAAGCGAACCGATGGGCGACATTCTCCTGTTCTTGACTGGGCAAGAAGAAATCGACACGGCCTGCGAGATTCTATACGAGAGGATGAAGGCGCTAGGAGCAGGTGTTCCAGAGCTCATCATCCTCCCGGTTTATTCGGCGCTTCCAAGTGAGATGCAGAGTAAGATCTTCGAACCAGCGCCACCCGGCAGCCGTAAAGTCGTCATCGCCACCAACATTGCCGAGACGTCGATTACCATTGACTACATCTATTACGTTATCGATCCCGGCTTCGTGAAGCAGAATGCCTACGACCCGAAACTGGGAATGGATTCCCTGGTGGTTACCCCTGTTTCCCAGGCACAAGCGAATCAGCGAGCGGGCAGAGCCGGGCGGACAGGTCCCGGCAAGTGTTTCCGCTTGTACACAGAGGCCGCATACCAGTCAGAAATGTTACCGACGACCATTCCCGAGATTCAGCGCCAGAATCTATCAACGACGATCCTTATGTTGAAGGCCATGGGCATCAATGACCTGCTTCGCTTCGACTTTATGGATGTAAGCCGCTCCAGCCCTCGAGTCCATCACCTTCCCGTTACTAACTCTCTTCGAGCCACCGCCTGTCAACACCATGCTTACGGCGCTCGAGGAGTTATATGCATTGGGGGCCTTGGATGACGAAGGGCTACTTACCCGCCAAGGGAGAAAGATGGCGGATTTCCCGATGGAGCCGACGCTTTCCAAAGTCCTCATTGCTTCGGTCGACAAGGGCTGCTCTGACGAGATGGTGACCATCGTGTCGATGCTCAACTTGCTCCAGGTATTTTATCGACCGAAGGAAAAGCAGGCGCAAGCGGACCAGAAGAAGGCTAAGTTCCACGACCCGTCGGGCGATCACCTTACGCTACTGAACGTCTACACCTCCTGGAAAAACAACGGCTACGCCAACACGTGGTGTTTCGAGAACTTCATCCAAGCTCGCTCGATGCGCCGGGCTAAGGAGGTCCGTGACCAAATCGTTAAAATCATGGAACGCCATAGGCATCCCATCATCAGCTGTGGCCGCGACACAGACAAAATCCGGCGGTCCCTCTGTTCGGGCTTTTTCCGCAACACGGCCCGCAAGGACCCGCAAGAGGGCTACAAGACTCTTATTGAGGGTACTCCTGTCTACCTCCACCCGAGCTCGGCACTGTTTGGTAAGCAGGCCGAGTGGGTTGTCTACCATACCCTCGTCCTCACGACGCGCGAGTACATGCATTTCACGACCACTATTGAGCCTAAATGGCTGGCGGATGAGGCGCCAACCTTCTTCAAGGTCGCGCCGACGGATCGGTTGAGCAAGAGGAAGCAGGCTGAGAGGATCCAGCCGTTGTATAACAAGTATGCCACCGAGGACGACTGGCGGTTGAGCGCCCAGCGCAGGGCGGGACGGTCTGGTGGCGGTGGTGGGACATGGGGTTGAATTGTCGAGGGCTATATCGATTGGTATATCTCTAGCGTTTGCTGGAAGCTTTGTGTATTTCCATAGCGAAGAGCGTGGGTTTTGGAGGAAAATAATAGAACTGTGATACCCTTTCACCAAATATGTCCCAAGCACCCTCTGCCCAAAAAAAGTCGAACTCCAAGTGTAAGTGCCGCCGAAACCTTCGACGAGAGGAACGAAAAGAAAGCCATTCGGAATCCCGAAGTCAGCTTTTTCTTTGACTCGGTTTCTTTTCTTTAATTTATTTTGCTTGGTTTTCTTTGCCTCTTCTTTTTCTTGATTTCTTTTTATCCTTTCTCTTTTCTTGATTTTCTTTTCTTGCCTTTTGAGTTCGGCCTTTTTTTGGCCAGAGTCTGCCAAGGTGATATTGCGGCAGCAGGCGAGAGGCCAGATCAAACGCTGATGACCCGCCAAGCCCAACATGAGCCAGTGCCTGAGATGTTCACCTGATCATCCACCCAACCTGTCAACATACCTGAATCGACTTATGCTTCCGCCCCCGATACGGCCCCATCAAGGGCCTATTGCATTTGTGACTGCATCTCTATTTCATCCAAGTTGTTCAAGGCAGTGACAGATCCCCCTTCCCCGCCCCGAGCAACGTCGTACCAGTTATTTCATGGATGATGGACCCCAACGGGCCCGACCGCGAGGAAGTCCAGCGAGCTCTCTCGCTCATTGAGGATCTCGACCTTCCACATCCGACAGGGCCCTTGCTCTCGTTATTCGTAACAGAGGCTCTTCACCCCGTCCCCGCCGCGCGCTACGTTATCCACAGACTGTCAACGGGCAAAGCTCGCTCCCTGGTGGCCGACTGGATCTATATTGTTGAATCCGGTGAGCAACCCTCGTCCCCGAACTTTCAGTTCTTTGCCTGATGACTTTCAGTGACGAGATTTGGTCGTCCCCGGCCACCACCCGATGCCAAAACTCAGCAGGATGTCAGGAAACGAGATGGGAATAGATGTTGCATCACCGGCAAGGCCGGTACTCTTTGGGATCCTTTGCTTGTTGTGCCTGTTCTTCCTATCCCCTCCCGTTGGGCTGTAGACAAGGTGTGACAACAGGCCCTTTGGTTATTCCACTACCCCGGTGATCTGCTAACCACTCATGCCAAAGCCTCGCATCTTCGATATGCTCGGGGCATTCTTCACTCCGGCAAAACGGGACTGGTGGCTCTCACAGGTTGAGGACCCCGAACTACTGCCGCAGTGTCTCAGCCACTGGTTGGTTCGCAAGTCTGCTGCTGAAGCCTTCGCACGGGGTATTGTTATCTTGAACAGGCGGTTACCATCCGTGATCGAGGTGAGGCAAGACATGACCCCTATTTTCTTCCCTTGACCACGAGACTAACTATCCACGCCTACAACCAAAGTACGAAGTCGAGCCAATCATCATGGGGCCCGAGGAGCCATTGGAAGTTGACGGCCCATATGCACTCCTCGGTGATCACTCGCGCTCAGGAATCATGACAGTAGACTCGCACTTCATCGGCACCCAAGCACGCCTGGCGAGAAGCATCCGATATGTCGACCTCGCCAAAACCATCGCGCCCCAAATCTTCCCCCCTCCCCACCCCAACCCCCCAACCACGAACACCACCCAACTCGCGAAACTACACTTCCGCAAACGAATCCCCTCCCAACCAACCCGCATCCTCAACACCCTCCTCCGCTTCTCCGCCCGCGCCTTCTTCACCGGCTGGCGCTCCCTCCCCAGCCGCTTCCGCGCCGCCGCCTACGACCTCCTCCGCCACCTCGGCGACCTCCTCTACGGCGTGCCCGACCCGACCTACTACGTCCGGCGCCTCCCCTTCGGGCTCTACCTCAAATACCGCAGCGAAGCGGACCTCGCGCGCAACGAATTCAACGCCCTCTCCCGCATCCACCACGAGACCTCCATCCCCGCCCCGACCCCCCTCGACCTCCTCCCCGACGAGGAAGACAACGCCTACCTGCTCATGACCCGCCTCCCCGGCCACCCCTTATGGCGGTGCGAAGAGCTCTTCTCCGACGCCGACTGCGACGCTATCGTCGCCCAGCTGCAGGACTACGTGGGCCAGCTGCGCGCGCTACCCCGCACGGGCGAGGCTGGGGCGAACCGCCACATGCTCATCTGCAACACGCTGGGTGGGGCGTGCCGCGAGCACCGGATTCGGGAGGCGGCGCCGGTGGGACCGTTCGCGGACGAGGCGGCGTTTAGTCGGTTGTTGCGGTTGGGGGATGACCCTGCGCGGAGGGGCCATGGGGTGGTGTTTACGCATGCGGATTTGAGTCCGCGGAATGTGTTGGTGGAGAGGTTTGTGAGGTGGGATGGGAGGCCGGGGTGGCGGGTCACGGGGATTGTGGATTGGGAGACGGCGGGGTATTATCCGGAGTATTGGGATTATACGAAGGCGGTGTTGGGGGCGGGGAGGTGGAGGAGCAGGTATGTGGGTATGGTGCATAGGGTGTTTGCGGCGTTTGGGGACTATGAGAGGGAGTTGGATGTGGAGAGGCGGAGTTGGGAGTTGGGTGATGGTGTGTGAGTGGTAGGTACAGACAGGTAGGTAGGTACCTGGTGACTTGTGTCGTGTGTGGGGAGGAGTAATTCAAGTCTTCAGATGCCAGTGGGTAAGGTACCTAACAATACAACATGAGGAAATTGGGAGACACGAGTGTAAAACTTGAAATTCGAATATTTCTGATTGGCGAGCCAGGGGAGGTGTTCGGCTGACATGACCTGGTGTCTAACCTAGATCGAAAGTCTATGGGACAGTGGCCCGTTGTACAAATTCTCTATAACTGGTATGGTTCCAAAAAGGATCTTGGGCCCGGCCACAAGTCAACATCTACTATCTACCCTCTGTGGAGTATAATAGGGTACATGCCGCCGAGGCCAAGTAGCAATATCCACCCGAAACATGGTTCTGACTCTTTCCTACGATGAAAACTGAACCGGACATAAGAGGACCGCCCGTCATGTCTCTGAGTAAAATGGACATGTACATAAAGCCCACAGAGTCTTTTAGCTTCACATAACGGCCAAGCAAACTTCCTAGAAAAGTACCAGAAGGCGAAACTGTCACTTACCATTCAGAATATGGCAGTTTTGCTCCGTACAAGACCATCGACCAGTGTGCGGATACTGATGGGGAAATCTCTGGATAGCCAGGCCACTAGTTACATGATGGCTGTCATAGTAAGGCAAGGCCCTCGGCAGAGGCGATGAAAGTCGGGAAGTTCGGACGTGTTGGAGCAACAGAGGGGTTTGGGTGCGGTGGAGGAAAGTTCAAGGCCTCGGCCCCGGCCCTACAAGCCTCAATTCCACTTCCAAATTCAACGAAACCGACTTCATCTACCTTAAGGCCATCTAGACGTTCAATCCTTAGACCAATGCGGCTAGGCTACGGGCAAGAGCTAAGAGTCGTGGAAAGATCGTGCCCGCACTGAGGGCACATCATAATAACCCTGGCTATATCCTAACTCCCGGCTACCCTAACTCCCCGGGCAAGAACCAAGACCCCTGGAAAAGTCGTGCCTACGCTGGCGGCACATCATCATAGGTGGCAAGGGCAAGGACAGCAAGTCTTGGGATGGACAGCAAGTCTTGGGATGGACAGAGAATGTTCATCCGGAATGGCCTGTCTCGCCAAAGCATTTCAACAAGGCGCTCGGGTCACTCGCTAATCTTGGTGTTCCCTTTAACGCCAACATTGGCAATCGCTGACTGCTCCTAGCTTCCACCCAGCATTTCAACGATTGAGGACGTCATCGACACCGTCACCAGCTTTCGACAAAGAGGTACAGAATCAAGCCTCAAATAGCTGAGCGAACGGGACCAACCCGAGGTCCGACGTTTTGAATACGATTACGAAGCCGAGACTACATATCTCGACATCAAGGGCGAATCTGCGGCACATTCCGAAGTTCAACTGTGGCTTCGAGATTATATCGAAGCTCGTCTCCAGGATTCGCGTCGCGCTATGAAGGAGTAGAATCCAAGCCGTGCTCATCGTCGACCTTAAGTACCCCAAGTTGACGAAGGGGTGGGTAAGCCTGCCAGTCGCGAAACATGTGAAGAGAAAGGCGCAGCAGTAGCTCGATTTCTCGCACGGCAAGATCCAACCGGTCCGTACCCTCGCCTTATAATACCATATATGGACTCGGGCTCTAATTGCACTCGTGCGGTATTTGCTCGCTTCGGGCTATTGAGTATAGGGGTTTTACCTGAGGCCGGTAACCGACTCCTTCGTCGGAGAACACGCCCGACAGAGCCCTCCATGCGCTCCATGGCGTTGCATACAGGGATGTAACCCCGTCCACAGCTTGTCTCACTTGCTACTTGTCCTCCGATTATGGGCATGGATCTGAGAGCTCCGCATGTGTATGTAGAGCGGCAGAGAGACTAGGTGCAAAGCGGACCCACAACCCATGTCCAATTGACCCTCTCACCTCGGGGCCCGGGGAGCTGTGACATTTGTTTTGTTTTTCGCTTGTAGAAAAGCGGTTTCTATTGGAAGGAGTCTGAAAGCGGTTACTTTGACAAATGCTGGGAGGTAGCTGGCAACATGAAGGCAAAAAGTAAAACCTCCTCTTACAGGAACCACGCGGCGATGTTGCTGAAAACGCCAGCCGCACATCCGCATCCCGAACACACTTGTCTTGGCGTTTCGAACCGTGGACCTCGGGAGACCGCGCTAGGGAATCTTGGGAACGTGGCTTCGATTCCAGCAGCTGACGTCAATCAATGTTGTGACGAGTTGTGTCAAGGTTAAGTACCTACACTAGTAGCTTGTTTTGGAAGTTCCCCACGTCAAATTATGTCACAAGCAGGGCAACCACGTCGTATGAGAGCCAGCATCGTTTGTTGATCATGAAAAGATGCTTCAAAAATCAAGCCGAGCTGCCGAGGCAGATGCCGTTGCTTGGCACGATGGTTGGAAACAGTACAACGACATAGTTAACTGCAGGGGCAGTTCTTCAAATTCTTCACGCGGCACGGTTGGTGTCCTGAGTGACTCTATAGCCACGGCTGTTACAACGATGGAGCCTCGGAGCACATGGAAGAGGGCCAACACGTTCCAGAATTCATGCTTGGGTCGTCTCCGGTCTCCCGTCCCGAGGTGTGTCGGTGAAGCGGGTACAGGTGGGGCACCATGTGAAGCGGGTTGCGGTTAAATCGTTGTCGAAATGACGTCGGGATAGGCGGTCAGCTGGCTGGTCGAGGCTGGTTCCGGCTGAAATGCCCTGGAAGGGCGCGCTGCGCCCCCCTGTGGCCGGGCCGGTCTTGGCGCCGCAACCGAGCCACAAAACAGCAGTGGCAAACTGAAACGAACAACTTGGGCTCTTGGGCCCGGTCTGGTCGAGCCTGGGAGCCTGGGAGCCTGGTCGCCGGTTGGGGCTCACGGGATTCGTATCAAAAGATGTCCTTGCTATGTTTAGAACGGCCAATGTCGGGGGCCCGGCGGTGAGTTGGGAAAAGAAAAGGGCCGGGCCGCAGCTGAGAGATTGACATGAAGTTTCTGAACGTGGCATCCGTATTGTTGAGTTCAGACGGCGGTGACCTGCAACGGGTTTCAGACGCGAGCAAGAGAGAGACCTGGGATTCGAGGGATTTGTTGAATTCTGAACCAGGGGTCCAGTACAGGCACCTTTCCGGTGCAGCGTGCAGGTCTGTACATGTACCCTCGTACCTACTCTGTGTGGCGGGTGCAAGCTTGTGTGTGGCAGCTGGCGGTGTGCTTTGTGTGCATCAGCGCCCTTACGCAAGTCGGTGTTTTGGCCAACCAGAGACGACCGATAAACATCCATGGGCACACCGATCTGGGCCGTGGCGATCGCGGTGGTGGGGTGTCGGGGGCTATCGGAGGGGCCGGCGGGCCGGAAAACGTCGCTAATAATAAAGTGACAAAACTCAAAAACCCCTCATTGGGCTGCAAATGTCTCGCCCATCGCGGGCCGTATTTGAACACATTCCTGGAGAGGCGCGATTGGCGAAAGGAAACAAGGGATGAATTGGGCACGTCGCGTGTTTAGGCCGTCTTTTCAGGGCCGCCAGGGACCCGGCAGGGCCTAGTGGCAGCAACAAAGGCCTCGATGTTTGGGAATGTGCCCCACGGCCCCGCCACCCTCCCCCCATGCGGGGCCCCTCCGAGCCGTCACCGATAAAATTCCCTCGGTCCCTGCATTGAAATGTGACTCTTTTCGCAACTGCCCAGGTCCTCTGCCGTCACTTATTTGATTTCCTTGTTTTATTGTTGCTTGCATTCAGAAACAACAACAACATATCTCACGGCTTCGTCCACCCCTTTCGATATTCCTTTCCATACTAGATACCCCAGTTTCCCAAACACAACACCAGTAACACCGCAATTATGGTACGTTGGCCAAATTTTCGGCTTGTTGTGGGCCCCACTTATTAACAAACCTGTGTGCGTAGGCGACATCAGAAACATCAATTTCCCGGTCAGAGATCGTAAGCACCAACAGGACGCACGAACAGTAGCTCCGAGCGCAGTACTAACGTGCCACCGCCTTTAGGTCAACAACTACACCTCTCTCGACCAGAAGGGCATCGTCATCGCAGAATACGTCTGGATCGATGCCGAAGGCAACAACCGCTCCAAGACTCGCGTACGTCCCTCCGAACCGCTTAGAACTCGAAGTAAACGCGGGTAGCTGACTCAGCTTGCAGACCCTCGAGCCTCGTGACGATGGCAAGCAGTGGGACGTTGACACATTACCCATCTGGAACTTCGACGGGAGTTCCACCGCCCAGGCCCCTGGCGAGAACTCGGATGTCTACCTCCGCCCCTGTGCCGTCTACCCCGACCCCTTCAGGAAGGGCAACAACATCCTGTACGTTTTCAATGTTTGGAGAAAGTCGGTGGTTGCAGGCGAGTCCCGCGCTAACACGTTGCTAGTGTCCTGACAGAGTGCTGGAACCATGACGGGACCCCTAACAAGTATAACTACCGCCATGAGTGCGCCAAGCTCATGCAGGCACATGCCGAGACAGTACCCTGGTTCGGTCTGGAGCAGGAGTACACTCTCCTTGATCTGAACGACAAGCCGTACGGCTGGCCCCAGAACGTATGTTGCTGTCCGCTCGAAACCTCAGACGCTTGACGGTCGAAAGACTAACACTCGTTTTTCGTAGGGTTTCCCTGCTCCTCAAGGCCCATATTACTGTGGCGTCGGTGCTGGCCGGGTGGTTCAGCGTGATATTGTCGAGAGCCACCTGCGCGCCTGCATTTACGCTGGCGTCAAGATCTCGGGCACCAACGCCGAGGTCAGCAAGTCACAATGGGAGTTCCAGGTCGGCCCTTGCGTCGGCATCAGCAGTAAGTTTCATTGGGTGTCGCACCCTCGAGAATAGTTCACTGACTTGAGATTCAGTGGGTGACGATCTCTGGATCGCTCGCTACATCCTCTCCCGCGTCGCTGAGGACTTCGGCGTCAAGGTTTCTCTGCACCCCAAGCTGATCCCTGGCGACTGGAACGGCGCCGGCATGCACAGCAACTTCTCCACCCAGGAGATGCGCGAAGAGGGTGGCATGAAGGCGATCGAGGCTGCCATCAAGAAGCTCGAGGCCCGCCACCTGGAGCACATCGCCGTCTATGGCGAGGACAACGAGAAGCGCCTCACTGGCCGCCACGAGACTGGTGCCATTGACTCATTTACCTAGTATGTTAACCCGCCGGTGCCTGCGCTAAGCAACATTTTAAACTAACCGAACTCTAGTGGCGTTGCTAACCGCGGCGCATCCATCCGTATTCCCCGGGAAGTCGCTGCCAAGGGCTGCGGTTACTTCGAGGACCGCAGGCCCGCGAGTAACGCCGATCCTTACCGTGTCACTGGTATCCTCATGGAGACGTATGTATCCCTCGACGCACCTGCCATTGTGTTCTAGCTAACCGCCACGTAGGATTTATGGCGCCGTCTAAGGGTTGGTTTAGTGTCAGTTTGGATTCGTCGCTTTGAGAGCATCTTAGTGGCTTAGCCCGGGGGGCCGCGCTGAGTTTTGATGGAGGGCACTCCGCCGGTTTTCATTGGTTATATTTTCGGGACCTACCCTTGTTTAGATCTGCCCACGAGGCTAGTCAAAAGGGATCAGGATATTTAGAGGCGTACTGCC
Source organism: Chaetomium tenue (assembly GCF_020726465.1). NCBI lineage: Eukaryota > Fungi > Ascomycota > Sordariomycetes > Sordariales > Chaetomiaceae > Chaetomium > Chaetomium tenue. The sequence continues at coordinate 2,777,824 of NW_027117332.1, forward strand.
TGCCTGTCTGCCTGCCTTGCCGGCTTTATATGAAGGCTAATGCATGGCTCGGAAGGTTGCGAGCATTTGGGTTATGACGCTGCGTGTTAACATAGAGCATTATCGTAGGGCGCCACGGGTCTTTAGGAAAGGGTACACCGTTTACAGGGCATAATATCAATAGACAGGATGAAGCGGCAGAGCTATCATCCACCGCCTTTCGGCATTTTACATCGGCGTCCCCATCTTGCCCAAACTTGCCGCTTGAACACCAGGGCGCTTGCTGCCCCGAGAACTGCACTTTAGATTAAGCGCGGCGAAGGGAGGGCTACACAGGGGATAAGCAGAGGGTTGTTTCTGACGTTGACTCGGGAAGGGGCGTTGCTATCGTTGTGATGGGTTCCATGTGAATTACTGTTTAGGCACGGACGGCGTCTGGGGAGGGGCCATATCACGGCTTCCTAGCTGCGAAGGGGCGTGTGTGAATGCGTCCCGCGAGGATCAGGTACTATGCGCAAGATGGCGCTCTCCCGAGACCTGGGCGCCTCCAACTTCCTGGATGGGGGTCAGTAACAGTACCTGCCTACTACGCAAGGTATGGCACTTGGATTGCAATTAAAGGGAAGCAGACTGATGGTTTGTTCTCGGTCTAAACTCTAAAGCCACCTTGCTCCGACTAGAAAAACAATCGCTCTTGCATCTACAATCCGTCATCGTACTGCGCCAGGGGAGGAGCACTTCACATGCCAAACAGACACTTGAGTCGTCTCTTGCTCGAACGGGACAAGGCAACTTGAAATTGCAGTTGAAGCACTCCAATCCTAAAGTTGCCTTCCATTCATCTTGTTACTGCCTTTGATATACAACTAGTTTCCTTCCCACCAGAATTCCCACCCGTACCATACCTTATTCCAATACTTTTGGCAAGATGCCCGGTGGCAAGGACCGAGTGTATGTCGCGCTCTTTTGGACCAGGGGATCCAATCCGGCAAGGTATGCCAACCAAGGAGCGGGGGAAAGCGAGGAGGGACGAAAGCAAACTGACATATTCTCTCCCAGGTACCACTGGGGCTTCTGCATATGCCCCAAGCACGAGAATAACGGAGCAATCACCGGCAGCGCCTACCGCGTTGAGACGATGGCTGGCATGCAATCATTAAGAGACTACCCTCTCGACCAAGTGCACAACAACCCCGACCGCTTGCTTGGGCGCATCCTGATTGCTAAGACTGGAGACAAGCCCGGGGTGGAAAACATCATAAGCGACCCAAAATACCTCGGGGCTGCCATTGCTCTGCAAACACAATGGGACGAACGCAACTGGATGGCGGTGGTCGTGCAGGCGTTGAAAGATGACCAGGAAAGGGGGGGTTCTGTGTCGAGTATGATTGGGCAGCGTTGGTCTTATATCAGAGTTGTCGCTCGACGGTACGTGCGTACAGAGATTGAGCATGGGAGGTATTGTTGGCCTTTTGATGCGAAAGAGCCGGTACCAACTTTGTGTCTGTTTGAGAACAGGGTGCTTACGCCCTAGGCTCTCATTGCCCCTCGCCGGTGGACATATCACGCGGGGTTTTGTGGATGAAGACGCAGTGCAGTGTACAAGGGATGGTGGCCAGCGAGGATGTTGTCAACGATCAACTTCATTGGGGGGGGATAGAATACATATTAGGTAATTAGAGTATAGCGGATCCGGGGATGATGGAACATGAAACAATGCCTCGTCGTTTCTTTACTTAATGCGACGCTGTCTGGTTCTTGTGTTCGGCCAACTCGTCCATGATTGCACTAGCTGTGACTAACCGACCCGGACCTCAAAATCCGGTTGTAGAGAAATGGCCCCCAAACATTGGGAGCCAAGGGGCCTAGGCTGCTTTGTTTTTCAGGCATCGGCTAGAGCGGCAAGTCAAAGTCCTCGGCCAAGCAGAAGGAAATGAGACGCCAAATCCTCCAACTCCGCGGCCGCTGCTTCTTTAAATCGACTCCAACTTCCTCCCAACATTCCCGATATCTTTTTTGGCGAGTTTTTATTATAATTGTTATTTTATTTAGATAATTTGGCACATGGTGTTTACCACAATGCGGATAACAGCGCTCTCATTGCTGCTTGGCGCCGGCTCGGTGGCCGCCTTGGAAGTCGACTTTGACTCTACAAGTGAGCCAACAGCAACATATTAAATTGAACGCGTTGAGATGAGAGATTGAAGAACTAACGTAGCGCCCAGGCTCGGTCAAGGCCGCCGCCAAAGATGTCGCGTTCGACCTCATGTCCTACTACAAGGGCAACCAGAGCGGCGAAATCCCGGGCCTCTTCACCGAGGACGTGACCAAGTGGTGGACAAACGCCCTTGTGTGGTCCAGCATGATCGACTATTGGCGTTACACGGGAGACGACACGTACAACAAGGTAACCGTAGAGGGTCTGATCTTCCAGAGCGGTCCGAGCCTCCGACAACCTTTCATCCCGACCAACTACTCCATCAGCATAGCCAACGATGAACAGGGTCTGTGGGGCATGGCGGCCATGCAGGCCGCCGAGGTGGACTTCCCGAGCCCTCCGCAGGTCGAGCCGAGCTGGATCGAGCTCGCGAAAGCCGTGTTTGACACGCAAGCAGCGCGCTTCTCTGCCGAGAAGACGTGCGGCGGTGGTCTGCGCTGGGCCATCTCGCCCTCATCCGCCATCTGGGACACCAAGAACACCGCGTCTACTGCCATGTTCCTCAGCCTGGGTGCGCGCTTGTACCGTTTTACCAACAACGAGACCTACGCCGAGTGGGCCGAGCGGAGCTGGAACTGGCTCACTGACGTGGGGCTCCTGGACGACGAGCTCAACGCCTGGGACGCTGCGATTGATGCGAACAGGAACTGTTCCGCCATCGTCAAAGTCCGGTCTTCCAACACCGCAGGCATCCTCATCCAAGCGGCCGCCTACATGACCTCTCAGGTGAGTTAACGTGCCAATCTGAATCTGAATGACCCCTTCCTTCGCTACCAACCACCCTGAATCCCAAGAACAAAAAGAAAACCAAAAACAAAGAACCAACAACACACTAACAACCCCCCAGACCCCCAACACCACCACCGCCCACCAGACCTGGCAAACCCGCCTCACCACCCTCACCAACCACACCCTCGCCTATTTCTTCCCCCCCGCCACCAACCTCACCCTCATCGAACGCATCTGCGAACCCCTCCCCAACGAGACCACCACCTCCACCACCTCCTCCTCCCCCTGCAACACCGACCGCCTCTACTTCAAATCCCTCACCCTGCACGCCCTCACCAGCGCCGCCGCCGTCATCCCAGCCTTCCGCGCACCGGAGCACCCCGTCGCGCGCGCCTTGCGGGCTACGGCGGAGGCCGCTGCGCGCAGCTGTGTGGCGGGGGATACGGGGCGGGGGTGTGCGTTTGAGTGGGCGAGGGAGGTGCCGCGGATGGGGTTTGGGGGCGGGTTGTCTGAGGAGATGAATGCGTTGGCGGCGGTGTTGGCGCCGGTGGTGGGGGGGTTGCCGCCTGTGCCTGTGCAGGGGGGGACGGGGGGTGGGGAGGGGGATGGGGATGGTAGTGAGGAGGGGGGTGAGGATGGTGGGAATGATGATGGTGGGGAGGGAGGTGAGGGTGGTGGTAGTAGTGATGGGGGTGGCGAGGGAGGGAATGGGGATGGGGGCAGTGGTGGTGCCTCGGTTAGGGTTGCCATGGGGTTGGTGCTGGCTGGGTTGGTTGCTGCGCTGCTTTGAGGACGGGGATTGGAAATACCCAAGCATAAGTGGTCGCATGTTGCGCATTTACAAGACCCTTTCCAGCTTTTTGACATGATTAGGAAGTGCCCACTAGAGTTAGATATAAAGTAATGATGTGGCATGTTCAGCTCGGGGTCACCATGGCTCTCGCTGGTTCTTCCCCTTCTGCAGATGAAAGAGCGCCACGCCGAGGTGGAAACCCGGCGCATCGACGCCATTGGTTTTGTATCTTTCCAGTAGCGTCACTTGGTTTGCGGGCGTCTTCCAGGGTAACTTCAACATCCGTAATACATACCCGTGCATCGGCTCGACTTGGCCTGAGATGTAGTTACCCATGGGCACTTTATCTTTGGCTTCATCATGTCGCAAAATTTACCATGCCGTGATTGCCCTCTATGACGATAATACCAAGAGACTGCAACCGTGTTACAAGACGTAAGTAAGAGGTGTTTGTGAAATCGGTTTTCTTTTGTATTGGGCAGGTAGTTGCCGCTCCTGCCCTGTAAGCGCCTGCAGAATCAAGAGCAGTTGCCTCCGCTGTCCCCGTAAATTCCCAAACCTTCCTTGTTCACTTCACTAGTATCGTTTTTACGCAAGGCAAAATTAACCGCAACTCATCTCCTCCTGAAGCTGCAACCGCGCGGTAGAGACAACAGTTGTTTTTATCAGAAATACAATACACCACGCGGAACATCCATACCCCAGAAAGAGGGCCGAGAACCGACAAAGAAGCATTGCAGCAGTGCTACGGACCGGGCTGCCAGCTGTACTTGCCATGAGCGCCGCCGGCTTGGAGTCGATGTTGGCGGAGTCGACCCCGGATTCGAACTACCGACTCTACACCATCAACCCCCAAGATGGACTCGGCAGAAGGTCCATTGTAGACCCCATCTTAGCTGGGGCGTTGTCCCGCACAATCAAAAGTTTTTCCATCGACTTTGGGAACTCTCCGGACGGCCATGATTATTCTCTCGCTACATTTCGGTTCAACTTCGATTTCTCAGATGGCACCGACCCAGGCACCTAGGCTGCGTCATGTGTGTTGTCCATGAGCGTAGCGGATGGCAAGTTTCCCGGCTACAACTATGGCGCGGGGATTTGTACACTCAGACTCTTCCAAAATACCACTTGCCCGGCGGCAGTTGCTGTGAGCTTTGAATTCCCCACCATTGACGGCTTGGTGGTGCAGAGAGTCCTGCAGGTTATAATGGGCATATACTACCGCTTATCATCATTCGACAGCCCCATGATGGTATGCAACTTGCTCAAGTTCGATTTCACCCGTGCTGCCCAACCTGAGCCCGGACCCATTGTATGGCATGGGTGCCGGGACTGGATGTAAGTCCCACCTAATGAACAACGCCTTGTTATAATGGAAAACTAACCGCTTACGATCTAGAAGCCAAGTCTTCATCCGCCTGCATGCCACTGGTTTGATAACATGGAATGTTTCTGGAATCGGCGGTCGGGAGCAGCCAACAAGGAAAATCGACGAGAGGACTCATGAGCGAATGCTTCAAACGCAGGATTGCGCATTCATAGACTGGCTAGCCGCTCGTGGTGTTGGCTTCCACGACATCATCGGAAAGGCTTATGATTATGACAGGGCTTTTGGCATTGTCTGGTACAGACAAATGGACGTGAGATACGGCTCGTATGGTGACGGGTTTACCCAGTTTACAGAGTCCATGCGAGATTTGGCCCCGGCCACTTATACCTTGCCGTATTGTTAGTTCTGGGGCTTTCTCGAGGAACTCAAATACGATACAAACGGAGCAGCGAGTCGCCGTTAGGGGATTCTACCTTGGAACCCGCCTTTAAGCGGAAATGGGGTTTACCCTTCAGCCCTGGCCGGGCATATCAAATTAACCAGCCGGACGATGTTATTAGTTAGTGGCCAGGGGGCCGCAATATCCGGAACCCTATTTTAGTCGAGGAATCATCTGCCGATCTCCGAACACACGGCTCTTCGCTCATTCCTCACTGCGAAGGGTTGGATTAGAATAAGTGGCCCCGTCCGCCGCTCCAGCTTCCCACCTATCGGTGATTCTAGAAGCTCCCTAGTTTAATTAAGCACCTCCGAAGTCTGTAGATTAAGAGGGGAACAACAACGTTGGATCACATATACTTGCCTACATATGTACACCGGCCCCATTCGCCTTGGTCGAAGCTTGTCCATAGACCCTCCAACGTCCTCCAGCCAGTTACGATACTATCATAATCACGATGCTCCGCGCCTCTGTTATCCTCCTCGCCCTTGCCGCGGTCGGCCTTGCTCAAGTCCCCGAGGGCTACCGCACCGTGTACATCACGTCGAATGTAGACCCCAAGTTTGTAATCGTCGCGAAGGCGCGTACTACCGGCAGCACCACCATCGTGTATGTCTCATCTCCCCGTCAAAGCATTGTCCTGTAAGACAGTAACCCCCTATTAACCAGAGCGTTTGCGCCAATACAGCCAAACCCGCAAAAGCACGCCGGAGCAGCAGTGGTACCTCAAGGACGGCGCGACCAAGATCCAGCTAGCCGGCACCACGCTGTGCATGGACGGAGGCGCCAAGGGTAAGTTTGGATAGGTAGGGGGTAGGAGGGGGAACAACAGAAGCCATAACCTCCCCCTGAAAATACCTAACCAGAGAACGAAAAGCACTGACGTTTTGATACCAACATAGCCAACTGGAAGGACATGGGCAACATCTACGTCAACGAGTGCGCCGAGACCGAGTCCCAGAACTGGTTTGTCATGGCCGACGGCCGCATTGCGCTGGAACCCTCGGGCCAGAGTAAGTCTTTCGGGGGTTATTCATTCATTATCCCTGAGCCCCTGAGCCCCTTAGCCCTCTCCCCCCCCCTTAAAATCCCAGCATGTATCATCGAATCGTGCAGCAGCACAAAACCCCGCCGGTTTAAGTACGTGGACTGACACCAAAACAGAGCAGTGCGTCGACTTGGTTTACATGAGGGCGGTGGAGAACAACGCAGTCGGGCTGTACAGCTGCGCCGGGCTGGGCAACACGGGGGCGGCCGACAAGGGGATCAACTGGCCGTTGGTCAACGTCACTGCTCCTGCTTAGGTCAAGCATGTGCTATCGTCGGGTCCAGGGGCTTAAAATGTAACTCGGTTTGGTTCGGGAGACTCAATGGACAAGTGCATGTGTTGCTCCCTACTCGCATTGCATCCAGAGAGAGAAGACACAATACAGGACGGGGGCCATTCCATACCCCACCCCCTACCTCCCCCCAGCCCAACCAACTCCAAGCACACACCCACCACCCCATCCCCTCCCCCCTCACTCCATCCGTTCACTTCCACTCCCGTATAATCAAATCCGCCGCCCTCTCCCCCACCGCATACGCCGTCGCCATCAAATGCGTCCCCGGCACCAACGGCAACACACTAATATCCACCACCCGCAACCTCCCCCCCGCGCCATGCACCTTCAAATCCGTCCCCACCACACCCCCCCTCTCCTCCGGCAGCATCGCCGCCGTACAGCACGGATGATTAAACGACAGCGACGCGGACTCGCGCACAAACGCGCGCAGCGCGTCATCATCGGCATCATCCACCCCGACCCCGGGCGCGACCTCGACGGCGCCGTAGCGGCGCAGGGTGTCGGTGGCGCCGGCCCGGCGCAGGAAGCGCACGTGTGCGAGGTGCAGGTCGAAGTCGACGGGGTTGGTGCCCGCGCGGGAGTCGAGGATGGGCTGGGCGAGGGGGTTGGTGGGGTCGAGGCGCACGGTGCCGCGGCTGAGGGGGTGCAGGAGGATGGCGGAGGCGGAGGCGCCGGTCCAGAAGGGCGATTCGATGCTGGGGGATTGGGGGTTGGCGAGGAGGTCGGCGAGGGCGGAGAGTTGCGCTTGGTAGCCGGTGATCATGGGGGTGGAGGTGCGGTGGTCGGGCGGGAGGTAGGAGGCGGCGAGGGTGGCGTCGGCGGCGATGGCGCGGATTTTGGTGATGATGGATTCGTGGTTGGAGGGGGCGAGGTGGGGGAGGGAGACGTACGCGGCGCTGTTGGCGAGGGCGAGCGTGTAGGGGCCACGCGAGGGCCTCTCGTTGAAGCCTGCCGCTGCGTCGGCGGCGAACGCGGTGTCATCCATGGCGCTGGGGACCGGGTGGAAGTCGCCGGGTGTGGTGACTGTATGGTCGTTCAAGTCAGCAAAAGCACGGTGGTTAGGGTTATTGGTCGTGGGCTAAGTACATACGGTTCCATGAGACGGACGGCCCAGTATGGTCCTGGAAGTTGGAACCGACACCGGGAAGGTCGAGCACAACCGGGATGCCGGCGGACTTCAACACTGATGCGGGGCCGATTCCGCTTCTCATTAAAACAGTAGGGGTGTGGATGGCACCGGCTGAGATGATGACCTCGGCCTTGGCTGTCACGTTAAACAGGGTGTCATCAGCCAGTGATCGGACCTCAACAATCGGCGGGCCAGCGTTGCGTCTAGCTTTCTTGGGATACACAACCCTGACGCCCTGGTGCTTCACGAGAAGGTCGTAGTTGGGCCTGGTGTCGATGACAGCAGCGTAGTGGCCGAGCCCCGAATGGGAGCGGAGCGCAGTCACAGGATCTTGCGTGGTAGGCACCCAGCAGATGCCTTCCTTGTTACCATTGGCGCATTCCTTGGGTTCTTGGACCCCCAGCTCTTTGTACGTATTCCACATAACGTGCTGGTCAGCCCACTGGAAGGGGGGGTAGGTGGCGTAGACGGGGGTGGAGCCGCCGTAGGCCGAGATATCCCAGGTATAACCATATTTCTCAACCAGCTCGGTTGATGGTTCTGTGAGGGTGACACTCTGGCAAGGTTTCAGCAAATGCCAGGAACAGATTAAGGGATAAGGGGAGGTTGAGAGAAAGAACACGGGTTTCAAAGCACAGAGGGTTGCTGTTACCTTTTTGAAATACGGGAATAGGGTCTCCCAGTTCCAGTTGATACCAGTAGATCCCTGGCCATTGAGCGCTTGCCACGAGTCGTAATCAAAACGCGACCCGCGGTCGAGGAACTGGCCGTTGACGACAGTGCTCCCGCCAACCACCTGACCGAGGCTGACAAGGGCCGTCTTGTTGTTTACCTCGGGGTTTGGCAGCGAGGTGACTTTCCACTGGCTTGCGGGGGTGGTCGGCGGCGGGTCAAAGTTTCCAGGCCCAAACTCAATCTCACCATACTCGACGACAAGAACGGTTTCTGGATAGATGAGCGAGGTGAACTGGGTTAGGAGATGTGGGACGCCGGTCCGGACTCACTCTTGGGAAAGGCAGCTGTAAGACGGTCAGCCACGGTGAGGCCGCTAGTCCCGCCGCCAACGATGACAAAGTCGTAACTGTCACGGAGCTGTGAGGCTTGACGCTTGACCGTGGAACCGGGGTGAGCGCTCGCCAACGCGGCGAGCGAAACAGTAACAGAACCCGAGAGACGCATTTTCGTGACGGCTTCGGTCAAGGACACACGCCTCTTCCCTCAGGGGCCAGGGCCGTTTGCGCACACATATTTATACTGCCCTCCGGTCCTGGTAAACCCAAGTAATGGGGGGTAAGCGGCAAGCATATTATGCACCCTATGATCCGACGTGCATGGTAAGGTAACAGCGACCCCGTCACTGGACGTGCAAAACGTGGGCAGCGAACGATCTCAGCTGGTTCTTGAGAACATAATTGTTCCTCGACCCCTGAGGGTTCGGGCCGAGACGCCCGAGGGAGGCTTCTCTTTGGTGTGATCGGTCCGGGCAGGGGTTAGGAAGGAGTCATCACTTGGCATCCCGGGAACTCGTGGCTGGCAATGAGCAAGGACAGTCGGGGGGTTGGAGACTGGTCTGCTGCACGCCGAAAGAAAACGTTCTTCGGTATGCTTTTCCTAATCCAACTTCCGGGCTTGCCGTCAGATTTTGGATGGCTTTCCGGAAGCGGCATACTCCAAGCCTCGACCATGAGCGCTCTAGGGGTCGTGCTTGACCCCTGGGACCGCAAGTCTGGAGTGCAGTGCATATCTTGAATTTTGATATCAAGGTTCTGTGACAGCGCAGGTGGAGCGGTGCAGTCTGCAGGAGGTTGGTGTGATTACCGAGGAAGTGATGGCACTGATGGGTGCACCGCAGCATTGCACTCGGCCGTTGCCGCCTTGCACCGCGTCATTTCGTGCTTGTTTCTGCTTGTGATGGAACCAATCGACGCGCCAGAGCCGTGGTCTCGGGTTCTTCCAAGCAAGTGTTTGTGGCGGCCTGATTGGCGGAATGGTGAACACATCTCTGATTGGAATGGCGGTGAAGTGGCCTCATTTCTGGTCGTCTTTTTTCTGAATTTGTTGAATGGCCCAAGAATTCGTGAGGAAACCCTCCAGACTGCTACGTGCCGCTCGGTAAGGCAGGCACGATGGGGGAGTCGGAGACCACTTGGCGGGCCCGTTCAAATCATTGACTCGTCTCTCATCCCTTCCTGCTTGAACCAAGTGTTCGAGTCTCCTTGAATCAATGCATCCCCCCGGGGCCCGAGGACGAGTAGCAAACCCCAAAACAATAATACAATTATTTCCATTTGCAAGCTTCTCAAACAGTTTAGTGGTAAAAAGTCAATAAACTGAAGGCATCAGTGGCCACTAGTAAGCCGACCCTAAGTTGCTGCTGATTGCTGACAGGAATGCATCAAAACATAACAAGTCCGAGAAGGCTTGCGGCGAATTCCACGTGGTGTTTCACTTAGTGAGACCCACAGCCCAACTTCATGTTTCCTCACCGGTATTTGGGACCTGCTAGATTTAGGGTCGCAGTTCCATGGCTCCCTGTCTGCTGTGTCATTCACCTCCGGCAGCTATTAGAGACTCAAGTCCAAGTCCCTGCCCTCCCGCCACTTGTAACAACGTGGCTCAGCACACCCTACCAAGACATATAGGCCACAAAAGGGTTGGTCAGTAGCAAACCCCACCCTAGCAGAGAAGCCGAGTAACCCGAAAGTGTTACCAAAGTCAAGGGATTGGGGTATGTGGAAGATCCACTATGCACAAGTGTCACCCGAGAGAGGACATGGGCATTAGCTGACACCCAGCCTAGCAACCAGTTCAGATCAAGCATCACCACCTCATTACCTACCTCCTATCCCCTAAAATGACGGGCTACGAGCCACCTAAGCCGCCAGTTGAGGAGCCGAAACAGTACGGCCAGGATTACGGGTCAACCGAGCGCGCAAGGATGATATCTGGTGAACCAAAGAAGAACGCGGTTGACCCGGAGGTATGGGAGCCGCCCAAACCACCGGTTTTGCAGAAGTAGAAGGGGTCATGAAGGAAGGGGATGTACGTGTATGTGTTTGGGTAAGAATAATGGGCGGGATGTGGGAGGAAAGCAGGGCACTATAAGATGATTGCTGAGGTATGACCTGGCTTTAGTAATTATATTCCCGCTCGGCAGTGTTGGTTCTTATTTAGGTAAAGCAAACACGGATGGTTATGTCATGGGCTGGAAGGTGTCATATTTCAGCCGTTGTCTCGGGTGCCAGTTGGAGAACTAAGATTGACTGTTGGGTTCGCTGCTGGCTTCGGAACCTGAGGATCATTTCATAACTACCTACCCTAGGAAGGCCATCCTGACAAAACCTAACTCTGAACCCCCGACAGCCATCATGTATGAGTGTTCAAGTATGAGTGTTCAACAACGAATCCGTTTCCTTCTCCCCCTCCGACGGCGACTGCACATAGCCGCTTCCAATCTGATCCAAGATATGCCGAGCCGCAATCACTCTTCCGCCCCCTGACTGCTTGCACAGCTCGGCCAGTTCCTTCGCCTTCCGCGCATAGGTCGGCGCCTTCTCCCCGGCAACAACCTCCGTCAACACGGCCCCAAGCTCCTTTTCCTCACAAAGCTTGCGAGCGCGCCGGTTCCCCCAGCGCCCGATGCCGAGCAGCTCCGTCCTCCGAGCAAAGTCGAACGTGTCCATCCACACGGGGAGGACCACCTGCGGGACCCCGGCACTGCAACACCACATCGTCAGCGACCACAACTCACAGCAAAACCACAACAAACTTACCAAACAGCCTCCAAAAACGAATTCGCCCCCCCATGATGCACCGCACACACCACCACCCCCGACTCCAACACCGCCATCGGTTCCGCCTCCAACCAATCCACCACCTTCACCACCCCCGCTCTCACCTCCTCCCCCAACACCCTCTCCACGACCCCCCCAGCCCCAAACACCCACTCCCTGCCCCTCCCCCCCTCCACCTCCAACTCCTTCCCCCGGCTCGGAATCTTCCACAACACCCTCACCCCCCCTTTCGTCATCCCCGACGCCGACGCCGCCACCAACAACCGCTTCACCGCCCGCGCCATCTCCCCGGCCTTCTCCCCATCAAAAAACACGTGCGTCCCCAAATTGATATACACCACCGCCGGCGCGGCCGCCAGCCACGCCGCCAGGTCAGGATCAGCCTCAGCGACGGGGCGCGCTGGGCGCAGCATGGGTCCGCAGGGGATGATGTGGGCGGGGAGGCGGCGGAGGGGGAATTCGAGTTGGGGGAGGTTGGCGACTAGCAGGGAGGGGGGCGGGGCGGTGGTGGTGGTGCTGGTGTGGTCGGGGTTGAGGGCGGTGGGTTTGAGGGAGATGGTGGCGAGGGTGGTGAGGCGGGTGGTGGGGTGGTAGTGGGTGGCGAGGTAGTGGGATAGGGCGCGGCGGTGGGGGTCGAAGATGGCGATTATGAGGGAGAGGATGATGAGGAGGGTGTTGTGGGGGATGGCGTGGAGGGGGAGGGGGTAGGGGTAGTAAGTTCCGAGGCTGGGGAGAGGAAAAAAAAGGGTGTTAGTGAGGGTATGGGGGAAAGGGGGGAAGAGGGGAAGAATGTTGGTTGGTTGGTTGGACGCACCTGGGGTACTTCCAGAGTGCTTCGGCATTGGGCTGGACGGGGATGGCAAAGTCTTTGATTGTGTTTGGCGAGAGAATGATGAACTTGGCTCTGATGTGCCGGAGGACGGTGAGGGCCGGAGAGAAGCACGGGTCAACGGCGATAATGTCCGGTTCCACGTCTCGAACGATGTTGGCAACGGAGTGCATGATCTGAACAAATTCTGGTCCCGTCCAGGGGAGGGTGACTTTGAGGAGCACTAACGTCCGTCTAATGACGTGGAGGAGGGGTATCATGCTGCGGTTCTTCAAGGCTTCCTGCTCTGCTGTGATCTCGGGACGTGTCCAAGCCGACACCATATCCACACCGTCAATGGCGTGGAATATGATGGGCCGTGCCCCAGGTTTGTCCTGCTGAGCATGGTCTGAGGTGCTCAAAACAAAAGGCTTAATTGGGTCAAACGAGGCAAAGTGAACTTCAACGTCTTCATCATCGAACGTGAGCAGAGCGTAGCTGGTTGCGAGGAAGACGCTAGCTTGGCCATGTTCCGAATTAGTCAGAAGCAGAACACGCCTTGGTGCTGTTGTGGGTTTCATTGCCATCCGCTGAGGAGATATCAGTACTAGAAGAAGGTCGACCTCTGGTCGCCGGTGCAGCGAAAAATGCGAGAATAGCAAGATCTTTATCTTCTTCTCCCCCCCGTTGAGGAGCGGAGGCAGTCATCATACCCATGGCCGCGCGGCCCCAGTATGACATGTCTTCCATTGCGAGCCAGAACGGATAGGCCTGCAGCTGTAATTGTTCTTCCCTTGCTTCCGGTGATCGTCAGCCAGGCGGAGGCTCAGGGGGAGAAAAACCTCCCGTGTGACCAAGTAAGCGAGATCATGCTCGGAAGCAGAGGGGCTTTGCTCCTCGATGTGATGAACTGCATGGGAGCGGCCTCGAGTCGATCCGTTGATCTCTCTCGGCTAGAATTGACTTCCTAGGATGGCCCTGGTTTGCTCTGAGGATGACGCGGGTGGAAAGAATGTCCCCATTCGGGGCACACAGCGCGGAACCTTCCATGTTTCGCCAAGATCAGAGGTACCAACCAGGGGTGGCATTGTATAAACGCAAACCTTCGAGAACCCGAGTATCAATGAGGCTTGGGTTTGCCAAGGCAGCCGCATGCCTGGGTTACAAGCGCCGGGTCGGGAAGTGGAAGACGGCCGGGTAACAAGCTCAAAGTCTGTCGATCCGGTAAGTTCCTGGCCAGAGTGATATGGGCGATTAAGCGCTGGACATGTCATTGGATACCCGTTTCCGTGTTCGAGCGTGCGGGCGCATATCAACGCGTTGTGTGAGTTGTGTCATGTACATGGCGGGAATTCTGGCTAAAATGCATTCCACACAATGGTTTATTAGATCGTGACCGAAGACGTCTAAAAGGAGTAGATCTTTCCTTAGGGAAATGGTGCATTGGGAGTCCTGGATCACGCCAATGCGCAGCGATGCGGGTTGGCAGCAGTGTTCGTAGAGCTGCCCACCGCGGCGACAAGATACGTCTATTCGGCCGGCGGCCCCCGTCGTCCGAGCGTATATTACAAGGTTGAAGTTTGGCGGCGCCCTGTTCCTGTCAAATAAAGTTAGATAACCAAGGACCCGGTGTTGAGGCAAGCCGTTGGACCACTTACTATCCAGTGTTGCTCCCCGGACGAACCGTGGTTGAACCACCACGCGAAAGTCTAGTCCAGGCCGATATGAATGATGACGTGCCCGATTGCTAGCCCCTCGAACGTATGGCTGCGGCCCGCTGCCTTGTTGTGCCGGCTCTCTGGGTTGTTGGCAAGTCAATTCACGGCTGCCTTAAGAGGGCACATTGCCAAAGAGCACACCACCAGAAACACAGAGACTGCAGTGATTCCACTGCAGGCCGGCGCCTATCTCAAAGCTTCCTTATTTGTGTCAGTATTCGTGAACGGTGAATTGGGCAGCAGGGACTCCCCTTCCCCGCACTTTCCAAGTTGCCGCTGCCTTATTTGGGAACAAGTCCTGATTTTTGTACGTTCTGCTGGATCAAAACCATCGTCCTCTATTGATGACGAATCCGAGGAAAAGCTTCGTCAATCTTCGATACCACATGAGGGGCCCCGTGGGAGGGACTAGATATGCGTATTATGCTTCTATTAGAAGAAAAATGACCATATGCGGCGGTCATCAGGAAAGCCGGCGCTGCGATGCAAGCTAGGATATACCCGGGCAATCTTTTGCGTCCAAAGGTGTGGAGAGCTCATCTCTTATCTCAGGTTCTCTTTAACTCTCGCCATACTGTGTGAACTCTTTGGGAAAAGGACTCCGCAGGAGAAGCGGCCTTGACGCGGCCCATTGGGACCGGGGCACCTGGCATGTACCTAGGTAGGTAAGAGCGAGGGCGGAAAAGCTGGGCATAAAACGCTCCTTCCTAGACAGATGGAACATCAAAGTTAGGTGGGTAATAGTTATTAGCTTTTAGAAATTACCTAAATATTACAGTTGAATCCATCGAAATCTGTTCCTTTCTCGTTCCAATACTCATTTCCAAAACTTCCGACACCCGCCGAAATATGTTCGACTCAAACACTGCCTCCCCCCTCCTTGGCCAACCCCTCATACACAACAATCAACGTAGCCAACCAGTGTTCCAAAATCGGCACCGCTTCGCGTGCAGCATTTACCGCCGCATCCGGAGACAATCTACTCGAACTACTCGCATCCCTCTCGGCTGCCGACTGCGTTATCTGCGACAACAACCTCTCTCGTCTACAGCGTTTCAATACCACCCTGTACGCTTCCATCATCAGCCGCAGTTGCATCTGTGTCAAGGTAGACTTGAAGCCGTAGTCACGCCTCTCGATTCCGTTACCGTCCCCATTCGTTGGCTTCGAACCTCACCTTGCTGCAAGGCGGACGCCTCGGTCAGCTGCTCGACAAGTCTTTTGGTGCAGACGTGCATCACGATCAAGCCGCGTTGGCTGAGAAGATACCGGTGGCGACGTTAGGCTTGGGGCTCGGATACCGCTCTGGGTCGTGTGGATGTTGCGGATACCGGAGCGACGTCCTGTGTGTCAGCCTCGGGCGATAAATCCCGGGTTGACAGAGCGACACCGAAAGGCCATGGACTGGTGCGGCTGCGTGAGGGTGAGCCGGTGTCGCTTGCGTGAGGGTGAGTCGCGTCGTCAGCGAAGTCGTTGTTCTCTATCACTGTCGAGGACACAATCGAGGAGCTAGGCTGTGCCTGATTGAGTGAGGGCACAAGATGGGCTCTCGACGCATTTCTTTTCCCTTTGTCCGTCATATTTTCGACGTCAGGTGTCAGCAATGTACCGAGATCAATGCTGCTTTGTGGACACTGGGCCGATCGCCGCTTTTCCTTTCCTTTGGTTTTGTTATCGTCATCTCCCTCATCTTCCTCGAACATGGTTTCCCAGTCTGGCATGCCAGACCGCTAGACCTTTGCTAGTTCGGTTGCTCGGTCAATAGTAGGCGCGCCGAGTGGTAGAGGCCTGTCTCTATCCAAAGTCGGCATGCTTTGACGCGCTAGGGCCTTGAGGTCCGCAACGCCCGCAACACGGCGGAGTCTTGGGCGTCTCTTCGGCGCAGTGTCGATATTGCTCTGTTCAAAAGAGCTCGAGCCTTTCGTCGAAGTAGAGTTTTCATCTGCCGACAGTGATGGAGGCTCCCGTGGCTCTGCGATCAACGCGTCGGATGGTCGTGGCGGGGCTGGGGCATCTTCGAGGGAAGCAGCCTTGCCTCCGGTTTGACTGCGTTTGCCCGACTTCAGCCAGCGGAAGAGGCTCCATCCCTTCACCGTCGTTTCTTGTGCATCGTTAGTCAAAGGTTGCGCCGACTTGTTGCGGCGGCTGCTAAGGAATGAGAAAATGAAGCGCATCTTGGAGTCGTCAAGGAGGTAGGTCAAGATGATGTTGCAAGATTACAAGGTGCGAGCTCGTTGCTTGTGCAAATTTTCCATCCCTTTCTCAAGCTATGGCGGGTGGCCTATGGGCCTAGAATTTCGGGTTGCCTGCTGCCATTCTGCACATGTGTTGCCTGGCCCTCCCAGACCAGCTGATCTGCAAAACCTTCTTCCTCCTTCTAACTCTTACCATGCCATGCATACACAGCACAGCGTATTTCCATTATGCCAACCGCATAACTAGGGGTATCCTGTCGGGCTTCGAGTCATGATTACATCACCAGGTGTCGTTGTTGTTTGGAATCGTGGTCTGGTCAAAGTTCACGACTCGGGAAGGAGCCATCGCCCCATGACCCTCCATGCGGAGGTTAGGTTCGTAACAACAAATCCATCCTGCACTTGTCAAGTTCTTTCCCTTGATCCACCCAGCGCTAGCCCCTCGTCTTCCTGAGTCCTGCCTTTTTGACTGATTCGGAGATTCTGCAACTTCTCAACCTACAGAAACTTCTATCACAAAGCCATTGTTTCCCTTTGTTGTGGAGATAACATTGTCTAAAATACAATCCATATTCGCCTTGCCTTTGTTCGACAAAAATTATTGAAGGCCGCATCACCACCCAGACGAACCCTTTGTCCCAGCGTCAAGGTATTAGAGCATTGGCTTCCCCATCAATGGTATTGTTGGAACCAAGAGAACCTGTCTAACTAATTCGAAACCCAGATCACTTATTCAAGGCTCAACGAGATCAAAAGTTCACACGCCGGACAAAAACCAACTTGTAGACGTCCGACGATAAACACAACACCGAATATGCCTCCCAATGTACAAACCCGCGCCGGGGCTGAACGAGAGTTACAAGGCCGCCAGCCCAAGACATCCTGGCGGGAACGGATCAAACCCGACTGGCCGGCCCCCATAATACAAAACGTCGTCGCAACGGTCGACTTGGGTTGCCGACTCGACTTGCGGCTCATTTCCGAACAAGCCCGTAATGTCGAATACAACCGAAGAAAATTCCACGCTCTGATCATGCGCATCCGCGAGCCGCGCACCACCACACTCGTCTTCTCATCGGGCAAGATGGTCATCACGGGGGCCAAGTCGGAGGCGCTGGCCAAATTGGCTGCCCGCAAACACGCGCGCGCCCTACAAAAGTGCGGCTTCGGGACCGGGTTCAGCGACTTTAAGGTGCAGAACTACGTCGGGTCCGCCACGTGCGACTTCCTCATCCGCCTCGAACGCATCGCCCACATGTACCGCGAGTCGGCCATGTACGAGCCGGAGCTGTTCCCGGGCCTGGTCTACACCATGCTGCGGCCCAAGCTCAAGTGCCTCATCTTCAGCACGGGCAAGATTGTGCTGACGGGCGCCAAGGCCGTGGAAGACATCCAAGAGGCCTTCGCAAATTTGTACCCGCTGCTGCTGGAGGCCAAGGTCGAGGGAAGTAGGGCACCACCACCAAGAGTCAGACCCCGCCTTACGCCGGAGGAGAAGGCTGCGAGGAGAGATTTTAGAAGGCTTCAGCGTCAGGAGCAGCAGACGGCCGGCAAGTGATATTAAACATGGACGACAGAGTCGAACTCGGCTGACCGGGCTTGCAAACACACAGGGCCCATCGCAGAACCCGCAGCAGATCTACAGTAATTGTAATTGTGGAACTTGTCGCCTTCCGCCCTTCTACTCGAACTAGGACTAAAATACTAGATTATCAGACACCATTGGAATGTAAGTGCACATAAAGAAGCCGTGCACTCTCAGAGTGATTGTTAACTTTCTTTGTAGTGGCGGCTCTTGAACCACGCCGCTTCGCCAGCAAGCCCGTTACGACATTCCCGCATGTCCCAAGTGACGTCACCGTCTCTCCGCGACGATTCAAACCCGTTGCTCATTAGTAGCTGCCCCAGCCTCTGACGACCGTCGCTGGACGGTATCCAACTCGACCTGAAGCACCTTATCCACGTTCTGCTGCACCTTGTCCTGCATGGCCTTGCCCTCGAACATAAAGCTGAGCTCCTCCAGCGTGCGGTTATGCGTCTCGGGGAACAGTAAGTACACCGTGGCGATCTCGACCAGGATCCAGACGCAGTATACGATGTAGTATTTCCAGCCGATGGAATCGAGCGCGATCGGGTTGACATAGGTGTTGAAGAAAACGGCGAAGCGGACTGTCAGCTGCTCCACGGCGATGCCCTTGGATCGTTGTTGATAGGGGAAGATCTCGACCATATACGTGTATGCTAGGGCGTTCCAGCCGATGTTGTAAAACCTGTTTTCCCGTCTGTTAATCCTTGCGCCCCCAACGAGCAGTGTGAATGCAAAGAAACTTACGGCGAATACACAAAAATGAACACCAAGACGGGGATGGCCGCGGCCGCCGAGTTCTCGATCGCCGACCTCGCACTCGCAACAGTCCATACCGTGTAAACCACCGCCGTTCCGATGGTACAGATCAGAAACATGGTCCGTCTCGGAAACCGCGGCGCAATCAAGGCAATGGGCACGGCGTTGATGAACCCCCAGCAGGTGTTGCTAAGAATAATCTTCTGCACCGTCCTGTCATCCGTGATGTTCACCAGCGCCAGGATCTTCTTCATGTAGAAACTCAGCAGACCATTCCCGCTCCACTGGGTGAAGAAGCCAACAATCCCGGCAATCATAAAGCGCCTGCGCATGGGCGGGTCGCGCACAACGTCGGCCCACACAAACTTCGACTCCAGCTCCTTCTCCTGCGCGATCGTGGACTGGATCTGGGCAAATTCAAGACGCACAAACTCGTCGCCGTCCTGACCCTCGCTGTGGTACTTCTGCAAAATCGCAAACGCCTCGTCCCCACGGTCCTGCGAGATCAGCCAGCGCGGCGACTCCGGGCACCAGTACATGAAGCCGATCTGGAAGAAGCTGGGCACGAGCTGCAGCAGGCTGGGCAGGCGCCAGGCCCAGGTCGACGACATCTGGAAGGTGCCGTAGGTGGTGCCGGCGGCGACGATGGCGCCGACGAACCACGACGCGTTGAACAGCGACGTCATGACGGGCCGCTCGTTGGCGTACGACAGCTCGCCGATCAGCGACGACGCGTTGACGATGGCGAACGGGATCCCGAACCCGAGCACCCACCGCGACGCGAGGAACATGTCGGAGTTGCGGGATCCGGCCTGTAGCCCGGCGCCCATGCACATGATGGCTGAGGCGAGGAGGATGGTCCGGCGCCGCCCGAGGTATTGGCTGACGGTCGGGATGAAGGGGATCGCCATTAGTGCACCGAGCGAGTACATGGCGTTGAGGAGACCGAGACGGTCCGAGGTTGGGTTGTCGAAGTCTGGTGGGAATGTTGGTTAGGGGCTGGCTCGCCGTTTTCTTTTTTTTTTGCTTTTGGGGGGGACTGACAATCAACCCATGATTGGACAGCTTGTAAGCTGTTCATCATGGAAGAGTCGAAGCCCGACGTCCATTCAACACCTAGGGCCGTGGGGACAAGGATAAGATACAGAAACCGTAGGTTCGGTTTCTGGTACCATGGCTTCGTGTCGGCCTGCGCAATGCGCGTGAGCCGTGGGTCGACATGTTGTTCTTTCGCGCCGATGATAGCCATTGTCTCGGTGTGCGAGTAGCATCGTGGAACAAGACTTCAAGATTCCGCGATCGAGTGATCCGGGAGGGTTTTAATAACAAACACCGGTTCAGTCCTCCCCCCCAACCCCAGTCGCCGTCACACCTGCCATATCAAGAACCGCACGTCGATCGAATCCTCTTCGGTAACCTCGAGCATGCGAGAAGGAATCTGTTGGAGGATCGAGACGCCGTTCGACATCGAACCCGCAGCAAGGACTTCAAGGCCAGGCTCGAGGTCTGTTGGTTCAGCGAATAGGAGGCCGTGGTGCACAAGACCCGCCGGGTTTCTTCGAGCTTGCAGCTATGCCAAGCTCTCTTTGGGGTTGCTTCTTCCGACGTCTGCGGGGTCTTGACGGACAATAATTGCGGCGAGGACCTGGCTCGAGCCTGGTTGCCGGGATTTGAAGCAGCGCGTGAGCGGCACCCGGGTGAAAGACGCCCGAGGTATGTTTTCAGCGGTTCTCGACAGGGGCCAAGAGGTTGGGTTCATAAGCAGCCGGGCATCTCGTGATTCATCCCTACAGACGGACCCGCAGCGGGAAACGGCAGTTGAGCAACCCACGCGGTAAGGTAAAGAAGGCGCTTGGGTCAATATCGCCGTATTGTGTTGCATCAGCGGCAGCTTGGCGCGGGAAAAGTCGCCTAAGCAGAGCCGCACGCGAAAGCATCGATTGTTGATCAAAATACCTTGCCCATAAAAACAGTCTATCTCAAAAATATGAAGCCATGTAGATCTAAGCGCTCGCTCCGGGTTCCGCAAAGACGAACTCCTCAAGCTCCTTGTACGCCTTCTCCAAATCCTGCGCGACGTCAGCACCTCGAACGATCCCCTCGAGCCAGCACGGGGAGCACTAACATCATTCACGATGATCCTGTCATGAATGCCGGGGACCTTGGAGTACTCGAGTTCCACCTTGGCCTGGTTTAGGCGCTTTTGGATGGACTCCTCCTTCTCCGTCCCACGGCCGCGCAGCCGCTGTTCTAGCTCCTGCTCAGACGGAGGGGCGATGAAGATGTAGCGAGCCGGGAAGCCCGAGGCCCGAATCTGCTTCACGCCCTCCACCTCAATGTCCAAAACGACGGTCTTGCCTTTGGCGGTCTGCTCCTCGATCGTGGCTTTCGACGTGCCGTAGAAGTTGTCACCGAACTGCGCGCTGTTGTCGCGGATGTCAGTGGGCGGGGTCGGACGAATATTGAGGAGTGGCCATGTTCGGTGCGTACTTCTCGAGGAACCCGTTATCGGCCTTCAGCTGCAGGAACGCCTCCTTCGTTACATAATGGTAGTCGACGCCATCTTGCTCGCCGGGGCGGGGGCCGCGGGTGGTGTGCGATACAGAGAGGGTGAAGGTTTCGGGGTGTCTCTATCCAGTCTGTCAGGAATCTCGACAACGGGCGAACAACGGCGGGCGTACTTGGAACAACAGTTTGTAGAGGGTGCCCTTGCCGACGCCTGACGGGCCCGAAATAACGACTGGGCGGGGATCGCGAACTGGCGCTAGGGTTAGTTTTGCCCCGGTACTGATGTCTCAAACAAGGGAGAGGGTGGGCATAAGTGCCTACCGGGAGTCATGGCGTGGAAGCACGAACGAAAGACGTTGACGAAAGAAGCGAGTGGACGCCGCATCTCTAGCGACAAGAAATCCTTTGGAAATCTGCACCCTCGGTGATGGTCAAGACAGGAGGGTGTGGGCCGTGCGGGGTGAGGTGGGGCAACTGAATTACCGGATGGAGAAATACATGGGATGAATGAGGAAGGGTTAGGGTAGTAGCGGAGTGGATACGCTCCCAGCCAGGGGCAGATGCACCCACACCAACACCAGCATCACCGCCTTTATCTTCTAAGTGGCTATAGCAGTCCAATAAATTATTTACCACGGCATGACCTACATTTAAGTAGGAGATTGGCGGTAATGCGAGTGGCTAGGAAGCACACAGCCCTGTCCAAAAACGACAAGCATTTGGGCCTATGTGACGAACCTACTTCAGGATCCTATCCTGTTAGGGTTCAGCTTCGTTGAAGGTAATCTCTCGAGGATGCTTAGGTTCGGTGCAGCCAAAGGGTGCACAACAATAGACTTGTCTCAACAGTAGGCTTGTGAGCTTGTAGCGAACTGTAGTTGTGATTGCTAACTGGAGAACTCCCAGAGCTCTCCAGAACGAGTGACTATATACTATCTGGATCACCATCCTCGCCAAGTGATCCTTGGTGTTGGCTCACCTGGATCATGTCTCGATCCTGGTGATCCGTACGACTGGATCACGATGCCAAGCCTGCCTTAATCGTGATCCCTATCTAATTGGTTATCTTAGCGACTGGCTGGGAATGCTCCCCGCGCATTCCCCATGGCCCTTCATGCGGCCATGACCGTGACAGCCTAAAGGGGTCCTCTGTGGCTCCCGAGTTCCTCTGCACTGGGAGGTCTATGAAAAGAATGTTGCAAAGGTGAGAGGATAAACTTGGGGTGTTCCGGAAAATATATATATTATTCATACTCCGCTATGCCCTAGGGCGTGCCGGACCCTCTGCTATTTAGTGTACAGGAAAACCGTGCCCTCCCGGGCCGGGTGAAAAACCCCTACCAACAATCAAGGAACGATGCGTTCTGGTGAGTCTACGTATACAAAGAGAGGAGGCCTCCTGGCCTCCGAACGGGGGCGCTTTAGGCCGCCGTTCCCAGCTCGAGCCTCCTGGCCAAGCTGTACATCGGCAGCCTCCCCGAGTCCATCAGCCAGTCGAGGATCCTCCTCGCAAGCCGTGCAGTCGTGGGATTGATACCGTGTAGAACTGAGTAAAAGTCCCGTCGTGTCCGAATTCCAGTTCTCTCCCATCTTCGAGTCAACGGTGGGGCCAAACACCACACTACCAGGTGTTCGGCAGTCTCTCGTCCCTCGCCACACTCGCAGGAAGGCGTCAGAACCTTCGGGACTTCCCGTGTAAACAAGTAGTCCCGTAAGCCTATTGCTCCCGTCCGGATTTGAATGAGCAGTGAGCTTTTCGCCTTGCTGAGACCGTCATGCCTCCTTAGGGTTTCGTTCCGGAATAGCGTCTCCCGCTGATGGTCAAAGTCGTCCGCCGGCCTGGTGATTGCTCTGCCGTCCCGTTCCTTTAACCACCTCGCTCTCCAGGCCTCTTCTACTGCCTTGTCCGTGTCTATGGTTCCCCCCGTCCAGCGCTTGATCGTGCCCGCGGCTCTCTCTACCGCCGTGGGCCCTTGAGGTCTCAAGGTTCGCGGTCGGCCCCTGTTGCCCCTCCTCGAGTTGAGTCTCTGCTGTATCTTGCGGCAGGCGGTAAGGATAACGCTCCCCGCCGTCTTCTTGCCGCCTTGGCCATCGTCCAGATTGGGTTGTTGGAGTCGGTTTTCGAAATCTGCAAGCCGTTTGTTTAGGTATAAGTCCAATGGTGGTACCCACGTCTCTGTCTCGAGGTTACGGATGGGGGTAGACTTAAAGGCTCCCGCCACAATCCTCAGGCTCTTGTTCTGGGCCTTCCCGAGGGCCTTGGTGATGCCTTTCTTCACCGGTTCGCCTCCCACATCCGTGGGAATGTGGAACGACGATGCGCCATAGGCCAGCGCTGACCGGATGCACTTTGTGTACACCTCTCGCGCTTTGGCTAGCCCCAGTCCCCACGTCGATGCCGCTAGCCTCGACAGGGCATAGCTCTGGGTCCTCAGCTTCTTCTCCACCGCCGCAGGGTGGGCTTTCCAGTTGAGCTTCCGGTCCAGCCAGACTCCCAGGAACCTGGCAGACTCCTTCGGTCTGACGGGGCTGGTGCCTCCCCCTGGGTTAGTGAGTTCCAGCTGGTTTGTCCACTGCCGTCGTCCCTTGTTGAAATGGATCAGTTCGCTCTTTTCCGGGGCGAACTTCATCCCCCGACTGTCCGCCCATCGCATGCATGTTTCCCACGCCGCCTCCAGTTGCCGGACATTGGCCTCGGGGTTTCGACCAAACACCAGGAGGTTGGTGTCATCCGCAAACCCCGTTATAGCCAAGTGAGGGTGCTCGTCTTTTAGCTGCTTGTATAATGAGGAAATATAGAGGATGAAGAGAACAGGGGAAAGGGGTGAGCCTTGGGGGACCCCTGCCCGAATTGCCGTCGGTGCCGCCGTCTTGCCGTCGAAAAGAAGGGTGGCCTCTCGACCAGTCAACCAGTCTCTCGTCCAGAGGACCAGCCACCTCGGGTAGCCCATTTCTCGCAAAGTTGCTAGCAGTCGGGTGTGGTTGACCGTGTCAAAGGCTCCTGAGATGTCCAGTTGCAATAGGGACGCCGCACCCTTCTGTCTCCACGCCTCCTGGACCTGGGCTACTACTAGCCGGACAGCCAGCTCTGTGGAGCGGTGTGCTCTGTTCCCCATTTGTTCATCTGGTACGAGGCCGTTGACTTCTGCAGTTTGAGTGACCTTCCTGGCGACCACTGACTCTATTACCTTCCCTAGGGTTGGCAGCAGAGCAATGGGCCTGTATCCCCCCGGGGTCTGATACACCGGCGGAGCCTTTCCTGGTTTCGGTAGTACTACAGTCTTCGCCCTCTTGAAACGGTTCGGGAACCATCCTAGCTCCAGACACCTTGTCGCCAGAAGGGCCAGCACTTCAGCTAACGGTGCTCCGCACGCCTTCAGAAGGCCCATCGGGAGCAAATCCTCGCCTGGCGCCTTCCAGGGGCTTGCTCTTCCTATCGCTTCCGTGATCTCGGTCGGCGTCACTGCTTGTACAACGTCGAAGCCCGGGTTCCAGCTGCCCAAAAAGGCTTGGTCTTCCACGTCCGTCAGGTTGGCCGGTGGGTCCGGGAAGAACCTCTCGGCCAGCGCGCTGGCCTTTTGGTCGTGCGTTTTGGCCGTTACCTGTCCGGAAGAGTCCTTAAATTCCGGCAGCCTCGGTGGTTCTGGCGGCAAAAAGCTCCGCAGCCTAGCCCATCTTTCCAAGCTCCACATCTGATCGGGCTTCTTTGCCTCGCTTGCTTCCTGTAGGCTGTTTCTCCAAGCCCTCGTCCGTGCTTCGCGCGTTGTTCTGGCGAGGTCCTTGAGCCTTTCGCTGAGCTCCTCCCAACAGTACTCTGCCCTAGTCTCCTTCGCCAACCTCTCGGCTCTCCTGGCCTCCCGGGCGGCCTGCTGCACCTCCACAGTCCACCAGGGAGAGCTGTAGCCGCAGCTCGCCTTCTTCCGTGGAGTGCTTTCCCCCGCGACCCAGGTGAGCCACTCAACCAGGCTATCGAAAGCTTTGTCAAGACCCTCGACTGTCCGGGTCCTGGCCGGTAGTCCGTCCGGTCCCGGGTCCGTGAGCCCCATGGCCTTGCATAGCAACGCTGATTCAGCCTTCACCCTCTCTCTGTCCATCTTGTTCCAGGCCCAGCCGTCCGGCTGGGTTGGCTTCGGCCCCAGCCTCCCCTCGATCTCGAGCACCTGTGGGTAGTGGTCTGACTTTCCGCGACACTCCTCCCCGTAGTATGTTGTCTGGAGGTTTCCCGAGGTCCAGAAGTGGTCTATAGTTGACGGACGGCCCCGCTGTCGCCCCTGAGGGGCTCGTGTTGTTGCTCCCCTTGGGGTCCTGATGGTGAGGTCCCACAGGAGACCCAGCTGCAGTAGGTCTTCAGACTCCCTGTCGTAGCGCCCGAAATCGTCCCACAGTGGGTGCTTCAAGTTGAAGTCACCTGCCAGAACTACTGGGTGGCTTGGCCTCGGTCGTCCCTGAAAGGCTCTTGGTACGTTCTCGCCGCCGGGGGGGTTGTATATGGACCAAAGCTCGAATCCGGGGCCCTCCCTTCCAAGGTCTGCCTCTGAAAACCACACACGGCACCAGTTCTCGGTGGCTTCGGAGTCCCACTGCTTGATCCCAAACCTCTTGCTCACGTATATCGCTGCCCGCCCCTCGAGCTTGTGTACCAGGTGGTATCTGCTGCTCCGGGGGCAGTATGTAGACTTCGTCTCCTTGTTAATCCACGGTTCCTGCACCGCCAAGAGGTCGTATTTGGCCTCCTCCAGCAAGACTTCCAGTGTTTGCTTGTTTCCTTCGGTGTTCCAGAGTAGGATTTTAATTTTCATTGCCTGCGACGGTGATCGAGTCCATCGTAGTGTCCCCCTCGGGGTCGCGTTGGTTCGGAGTAGCAGTGACCGCAGGGTTGGCGGCGACGGCAGGCGTTGGTCCGGTAGCCGGTTCGGGCGCCCGGGGCGGCGGAGCGGCGGTGTAGACACCGTTGACTACCGGGTTTGCGAACTGCACCCTCGGAGCCTCGAAGTTGATCCTGGTCTGCTGGGGGTCTAAGAGAGCCTGACGTTGGGCCGCAGCCGCATTCGTCGGTCTTCCTCTCAACCTCTTCCTGCCTGCCACCTGGTAGCTGTCGTCGTCCCTCTCCTCGCCCTCGAAGTTAAACGCCGGAGCGCTCGTAGGGGCCGTGCTGGCAGAGTTCGCCGCTGCGGTCTCATAAGTCCGTGGCCGGAACTGGTAGGCCTCCTTGGCCTTGGCGAGGGTCCTCGACTTCTCCGGGCACTCTCCTGACCACGCCGGATGCCTTCCTCCGCAGGCCGGGCATCGGAGCGGGATTTCGTTTTTGTGAGTAGGGCACTGGTTCTCGCCGTCCCTGCCGCCCTCTCCATGGGCTTTCGTCCCGCAGCGCGGGCACAATGGGGTAGCCTTGCAATGATGTTGTGTGTGTCCCCACTTCCAGCACTTGTAGCACTGTGTTGGGCTAAGGGCAGCCCAGTAAGGCTCGCAGTCCAGTAGTTGAGCCCTCCAGATCACTCCCTCGTCGCACGCCTTGCGTGCTTCCTCCTGGGAGGTTAAAGCAACCAGCACTGTTGCCCGGGTCGCCTCCCTGTGTCTCGGCACTCTGAACTTCACTTTATCGACTGTGTGGAGGCCTGTTTGTTTCCCGAATTCCTCCTCGGTGACCCCCTGCAGGTCCTTCTTCCACACGCCCTTTAGCAGGACTGCAAAGGTTCTCTTGCTCTCCTCGGCCTGCTCTCCGAAAGCCTCCTTGATCCAGTTGGTGTTCATCGAGTGCCAATCTCTCGCGCCTGCGTTCTGGAATGTGACCATTGTATCGCCGCTGGGGAGCCTTCGGGCCGCAACTGCTCCCTTCTTGATAGACACCCGGTTGATGGCCTGGATGGTTTCTTGCGGGGTGCGTTTGGCGAGATCGGCCGGCATTCCTCTGCCTCTGACTAGAATCTCCTTGTTTATGCGGGTCGGCACTATCTTTGTCGGCGTGTTAGGCTGCGGCTGAGAGGGGGCAGCTCCATGAGCGGCCACTGCGGCCCAGGATCCTCTGTCCTGGGCTCCGGTTCCGTTGACGGCTGCCTTCATTTCCTCGGCCACCACCTTGCGGAGGTTGGCAAGCGAGATGTTTCCAGTCTGTGACTGAGACGCGTTGTGCACCTTCCGGACGGCTGCTAGCAGGTCCTGTCCCATGCCTCTGGCTGTCCCTTTCTTCTCGGGGTCTGCTAGTCCCACCAGCTCGTCAACCATCTTCTTGATAACCTCTATGTCGGAGGGTGGGGGTGAGAGGGGCGGGGTGGGGGGCAAGTGTCGGGACTGCTCTAGCCCACTTCTTCCCCTTTGGACTGGGGCAGTAGGGCCGGCCATCCCGCCTCCACTCAGGGGTTCAGGGGGGCGTGGTCGTCTGGGTAACTGTGGGTGGGTCGGGTAGCTCGTGGGTCCGTGCGTGGGCGATAGAGATTTCCAGGGCGACTGCGTGTCCCGGATCGCCCTTCTTTCCACGCCCACTGCGGCCGCGCTGCGGATTGCGCGTCGGTGCACGTGGTGTGGCTAGATAGGGCTTTGCGAGAGCTTTCGATCAACGCAAGCTTTGGGACTTTTGGGGCCGAAATTCAAGGACGTTCAGCTCTCTAGGATCCATGTGTTCCGGAAAATACAAGTGGTTTAACTCGTGGTATACAACTTATACAAAGGCCACCCAGATACCTATATAAGTACTAGGTTATATGTTACGACCTAACTGCCATTCAAGGGGAGAGGGCAGTAGCTCGATCATAAGCAACCTCGCGGAGATGGGCCTAGCCCACCTAATGGACGCAAAGGCGCCGATGTCCCGGCTACACATCACAACCGACAACTCCAATGTGGAGGAATTGGGGAAAAGATTTAGCAAGAGCCCCCCAATATCTAGACGTAATTGTGGTGGTGTGTTGCAATAAAGGCATGCAATGGTAAGCCTTGTCACATACAGTAAGCTTGGCATGTTGAAAAGTGGGTTCTCTTTTGTATATTTACTCGTTCTCCACAGCATTTTCTCTTTTGTGAGCATGGCACTCTTTACTTGTCTTGGGCATCACACCGGGTCGTGGCGGGAGGCTCATGGCACCCATGGGACTCACAAAACCAACCACAAGGAAAGAAAGTGGTTGCTCATGGCAGAGAATAACCCACTACCAGAAGCTCCCAGGTCGTAACCCACAACCAATCGATACGTAACCTGGATCTAAAGGGCAGTTCGTGCTTGGATTCATCTCATGTTGCAATGTCTGTGTTAAGATATAGTGTCCGTCCAAACATATGTGGTCCGTCCAAGCATATGTTGTCCGTCTCAAGTTCCGCTGTCCGTCCTAAGTTATATTCTTCACCCCACACCACCTACGATACCATTTATCTCCTCCAGAATGCGTCAACATGACCCAGTTCGACGATTCAGCCCCTGCACCAAAATTCGACATGTGATTGGCAGCCGGAGACTGAGCAGCCGGTGATGATCGACACGGAGCCCGCCCGCCAACCTCTCATGGACGGGCGCCGGCAGCCGGACAGCCCGGTCGAATACAAGTGCCGGGTTTGCGGATGGGACTGCATTAGCGGTTCTTACCCTTCATAGGAGTCATGGAATACTCCGTGAGGGGCGTGCCAGGGCATGGCTCGCTATGGACGCTGACATAATTTCTGCGCTACTCCCCGAGCTGCTCTTCGAAGCACCGAGGGGCGATAATACGGGAGGGATAAGTGACCCGGGCCGATAAAGTCGGAGAGATAAAGGTCAATCTGCCTGGCGGGTTACATAGGTAGTATAGTATACCTTGAGATGGACAGAACGTTTTGAGACGGACATTACCCATTCAGACACATGAGCCCTGCGGTAGTTGCAAGCGAAATGCGGGCCCATTCGCGGAGTGTGTCGTTTCCGAGGTTTACGTTGCCGCTGCCGGCTCCTGTGCCGGATGTCACTACAGCTCCGGGGATAAACGATGCATATTCAACACCAACAAATCCCAGGCTGCTCCTCAGGTGGAGAGTGCTGTCCATAACGATTGCGAGGACCCCAACGAGGATATCGAGGAGTACATCAAGAAGATGGAGGCTAATCTTGCAGCCGCGAAAGAAAAGAAGGCTGTCGATGTAGCAAAAGCTGCGGAACTCACAAAGGCCGCCGCGGCGCAGAATATTGTTCAAGGCCCGTAGTAGTGTTTCTCTTTCCGTCACCCTATATCTCAAAAGAAAAAAAAAAAAAAAAGAAAAAGAAAAACAGAAAATGTCACCACTCCCCCCGAACTTGTCTCCCAGACATGTGTAAATGAGCAATGCGACCCATATCAGTCGGGCTTTGTGAGTTCTGTCCGATGAGAGTCATGTTCGTAATCCCCCCATCTTCTCCCGTTTTGTAAGTTCTATCATACTCCCCACAAAACGAAAGAAAATACAAGGAGTGGGAAACTGGAGGAATTCCAAAGAAGGTCGATACAAGCCAATGGTTGCTATATAGTAGGTAGGTATTATCTAGTTGTTAATAACTAGTGATACCGAATAATCTCGCAGCCTAGCTCCGATAACCCCCAAGTCGATCTATAAAAAGTACAACCAAACCACATCCCAACCTCCGAATTCCTGCATATCGCCCTCTCAACAAATAACCCT
Source organism: Chaetomium tenue (assembly GCF_020726465.1). NCBI lineage: Eukaryota > Fungi > Ascomycota > Sordariomycetes > Sordariales > Chaetomiaceae > Chaetomium > Chaetomium tenue. The sequence continues at coordinate 2,807,770 of NW_027117332.1, forward strand.
CGTATAGGCCAGAAAGCCCATGACCTCAGTTTCAAGCAGCTCTTCCGATCCCAAACGTAGAACTCGACCGCCTCCGTTTCCCAACGCTTGGCTTTCCCGCCAAAATTTCCGCCTCTCTCTGCGATTGCGTCACAAGATAGTAATCCCCGACGTCTTGCCCGCTTGCCTCGCCCCCGGAGTTCAACGTCTCAATCACCTCTATCGACGTCTGTTTCACAATCACGCCGGGTCTGACAGTCGTCGTGCGGGCCGACTCAAGGTCTGTATCGTAGGAGGCTGTGCCGCCGCCGCCGCCCTCGTCGTTGCGGGTGTAGATGTTCTCTTCGCTGTCGTGCCCCGAGAAGTTGGGGATAGGATTGACGCTCCGGGGGCCCATCCCACGCCGTGGGTTCTTGTTCTCGATGATAAAGCCTCGGAGCTTCACGTCTCCGTTTTGGGACGACCTCGCTGCTCTGTTTGTGGAAGAAGAGAGAGACGGGAGGCTGCCGATGATAGGGCGGAAACAACGAGCGATGAGGGACGAGAGGATGGGCAGGTTGGAGGTGACTACGGCGACGAATGTTTCTCGGACGGCCCACGACCCTGCCTTTTGGGCCCCATTGACTGGGTCCTGTAATGGCACACATGCATCAGCAATGGTTTTCATGTCATTAGAGTTGGTGGGGGTCCAGACGGTGATGATCAGTATGCAACGCAGGATGCCTGCCGCCGTTACAAAAACGCCGCCGGAAAAGAGAAGAATGACGCCAGCCTTCTTAAGGGGTTTCAACGACGAAGCCCAGAGCATGGGTATCGGGATGCTCATAAGGTAAAGGTCGGTCACTACATTTAAAACGACTGTGACAAAGATGTCAATCTTCGAGATAGCCGGTTGGCAGGCGTCTGGTCTCAGTCAGCAGACGTCAGCAGAGGATAGGGCGGGAGGGCTCACTCCCAGGGTCAGGGTATATTTGCCAGTTCTTCTCAAAAGGATAGCAGCCAAACAGGATAGAGAGAAGAACAGCGACCCAAGTCGCCCCGATGAGAATAAACCCAGCATATATGCGGTTCTCAAAGCCCAGGCCGTCCTGAAATTGCCATCAGCGGTGGTTAGAGTCGCAGGAAGCACGAGGTGTCATACCGTAAGACGGAGATAGAGGTTGCACATGGCTGCCTTGATGACCCAGAGCAAGAGCGTGTAAGTGGACCAGCCAGCAACTTGTGTCTTGGAACCATTGACCCTTGAAATTTGTCAGACCTGAATTGAGCCTTCTTGGCTGGGGCTTCCTCTTACCGCCAGTGGTACTCCTCACTATTCGGATCCAGCAGCCGCCGTTGTTCGTCGGTCATGGCATTGTTGGCGAGCCCTTTCCAGAATGCTCCAACTGAGTAAGCAAGATACGTTTCGACGGAATAGACCACCTGTCTATCCGATTAGCGAAAGACCAAATACTTGGACGCAAGTGTACTTGCTGCGGCCACGATCATCAAGTAGTCGTCTGCATGGAGATGCTTGATTCCGGACGAAGATATCCTGATGTAAAGTCGGAGGCCAATCACGAATAAGCCAATCCCAAGCAATGTGAAGGCTTCTTGAACAAAAGTGTCCATAACTACAATTGACGTGACCCCACGGCGCCGCTGGATTGCTATTGCTCTCGGGATGGTGCGAGCCGGTTTAGAATGATATGGTGTCAGGGGGCGAATCTCACGGTATAAGAAATGTGGGACAGTTCAAGGTTGGACAGTCCCCATGTTGCACGCCCCAGCATCATGATGAACTTATGACTGGAAGGATGAGCGGAATCTAAACTTAATAGCCAAGGGAACACAAACACAAGATGTTTGACCTCGTGACGTTGGTCTGAGCCTGCTCTCGTCGAGATGAGCGAGCGAAACTTCCCCCGACTCGTGCGACGCTGAAGCGCATCTCATCGATCGGCAGGTACCGTCGCACAAAGCACCAGGATACGGCGCACCATTGCCTCGGGTCTAGTGATTCAATTTGGCAAGCTGCCGATACAGTGCGGGGGCCATCGCGTGGTTGGCGTTGGTGCCTCGCACCGCAGATTCATTGGCGGAAGCAGACATGAAACCTAGCAACGGGATGGAAAAGATGAGGGCTGTCGGAATTTGGACCGGAAAGATGCAGTTCTGGGACGAGAGCTGGATGTTTGTGCGACACATATTGCATTCTCATGACTTGGGATCCTGGGCTTGCCCGAGACAACGGTGTTTTTGCACTCGGCTTCGCGACATGTTTGGGCAGAATTGAAAGGGACAACTGGCTGAATCCATGCGATGCATGGATGCCAGGTCTTTCGGGTCTCCATTAAGGTTACCTGCGTTGGATGGAACCAACAGCGGAAGGAACGTTATGGTTTTCATGTTGCTTTCCGGGACCAACCGAGAGAGAGGAAGGCGGCCAGTTTACCAGTTCCGACCCTCACCCTCCGTTTCCGAACATCGAGGATTTGGTCCTTTGGTGATGCAGTTTGCGCATCATCTCCGAGCTCACCATTCCCAAATCTGGCTCCGAGATTTATCGGAATAAACCGTCGGTCAAACCCAAACAATGGGAGTTTGGGACCATACCCGACTTTGCCCATCTGCGCAACCGAGTTGATGGACTGAATTTAGAGGTTGGTAGGCGCATCTCAACTCTCATTTCCACGCTTCAATCATCAATTGCTTCTTGACACCCTAAACAATTAGCCCTCGTTTCGCCCGGGGAATGGGTTCCTGCGGCGCCTTGCGGCCTTCTCCGTGTGTGTTACAACTGCAAAACAGTGGCCCGCATGGGCCTCCCAGTGATGGTCCGATCGACGACCTGCACAGCAAACTCAGACGAGTCACGTCCCACCCTTTTGTCAAATTACATGGATCCAGGGTTCATGCTTTTTGGGCTCGAAAGTTGCGAATGCTTCAAGGGACCCTTTTAAAACAATTCCCGACTTCCACAAGATACTCCGTGGGCTCACCAGGGCTCCTCGTTGGTGGCGCTGATGCTGGCAATTATCGCCTGGGACAAACAAGAGATCTTCCGCAAACTTTCCAGGGTCTTATCAACAGTCTGGAGGGTTCGCATTGGTCCCCCAGACAATCCATGCTCATGAATAACCGGCTGGTTGGGCGGGCTCCTTCCCCACATGGCTTGCAGGGGGGTAGAGTTAAATCTGTCGCTCGTTTCCTGAACCGGGGGCCGTGTCCGTCCTGGGGGGCACGATGTGACGCTCGGCAGAATCACACAGCACAGCGCGATTTCCTTGTCATTTATGATTTGGTCTCTCATCCTGACATCCCTCGGCGAATCTTGAGAACGGCGTGCCAGAATTGAGCGCAGAGACAAGACACCACGGCAACTAACAACCCCCCCCCCCCCCCCCTCCTGACGTCCTAATCCTCATCCAAAATGGAGACGCTCGATTGTGTCGTAGTCGGAACAGGCAGGTGATTGCACTCTTCTGGGTGATATGCGACCTGCCCGTTAACATGTACGATAGGCATCTTCGGCCTTGCCGCCGCAAAAACATTCCATCAACTAGAACCCCAAAGGAGCCTAGCCATCCTGGACTCCGGAACTACCGTTGGGGGTGTCTGGGCTGAGGAGCGTCTGTACCCTGGTCTCAAGACTAACAACATGCTGGGGACCTTCGAGTACCCGGACTTTCCAATGCGCACTGACACCTTTGGCGTCGAGCCCGGAGAACACATGCCAGGAGAGCTCATGTTCAAATACCTCACGCAGTATGCTGAAAAGTTTGGCATTCTTGACAAGATCCGTTTCCAGTCAGCGGTCACTATCGCCGAGCACCAAGACACCACCGAAGGAGGGTGGATCTTGACAGTCCGAAATGGGGCCGCCCAATACCGAATCTTTGCACGCAAGCTGGTTATGGCCGGAGGGCTCACCTCCGAGCCGTTTCTACCGCACATTGAGGGCCAAGAGAAGTTTGGGGTGCCCCTTTTCCACAGCAGGGACTTCACCAAGTACGCCGGAACACTCGATTCTGCCAAGACAGTGACTATATTCGGCGGCACGAAATCAGCTTGGGATGTTGCCTACGCTTATGCTTCAAAGGGTGTCAAAGTAAACTGGGTGATACGAGGTGGGTCGTCCCCCGGGGTGTGGTACTTTGTTCCAAGCTCACATGTCTGGCTTCTGCAGCAAGCGGTCATGGCCCAATTTGGATTTCGCCTCCTTATGTTACGCCGCTTAAGAAATGGCTCGAAAAACTGGTCCGTAGGTACAATCGCAACCATGTTCTGGACAACCGGTTTTGGCAGCTTGTTAACCGTGCCCTACAGACACACGTCTACTTACGTGGTTCAGTCCTTGCATATGGGGTGACGTCGATGGATATGGTTGGATCCGCCGCTTCTATCACGGGTCTGCGATCGGTCGTGCGATTACAAACGCTTTTTGGTTCATCCTCGGCAACGACGTCCTCACCTTGAACAAGTACGACTCACATCCGGAGACAAAAAAGCTCAAGCCGTGGAGCCAGGCGATGTTCACGGCATCCTCCTTCTCCATCCTGAACTACCCAACCAATATCTTTGACTTTGTGCGCGATGGCACCATCAGGGTGCACATCGCAGATCTTACAAGTCTGTCTGAGAGGACTGTGCACCTATCCGACGGTACACAGCTTGACACGGACGCGCTCTGCTGTGTCACCGGCTGGAAGCACGTGCCGCCCGTCAAGTTCCTGCCCGAAGGCATCGACAGAGAGCTGGGACTGCCTCGCAAGCCCTCAGAAGACGATTTCTTCAGCCCTACGCAAGTACACCTCGCCGACGAGACGATCCTCTCGCGCTTCCCGCGACTGCGCGACCAGCCGGTCCAGAACAAACACTTAGCGCCGCTCCTCGCCACCAAGGGCCTCACAACCACGGACGCCATCAACCCCTCCACACCGCTCACCCCCTGGACACTATACCGCTTCATCGCGCCCCCCTCAGAGCGCCTCCTCCAGACCCGCGATATCGCCTTTGCTGGCATGCTCCTCAACTTCTCCACCACCCTCGTCGCGCACGCCCAAAGCCTCTGGATCGCCGCTTACTTCACCAACCGCCTGCCCGCCGCGGTCCTCCCACCACCAACTCTAACAACACCCCACCAGGCGAAAGACCAACAAGGCCAACCCAAAACCATAACCGCCGTGCGCACCGACACGCTCTTGCACGCGCGCTTCGGCCGCTGGCGGTACCCGGCCGGCCACGGCGCCCAGTTCCCGGACTTTGTCTTTGACGCGCTGCCGTATGTGGATCTGTTGGTGCGCGATCTGGGTTTGAGGGTGCATCGCAAGCGGGGGTGGTGGGCGGAGGTGACGGAGCCGTATGGCCCGGAGGATTATCGGGGGTTGGTGGGGGAGTGGGTGAGGCGGGTGGAGGGGGTGGAGGGTGTGGAGGGGAGGGGGGGTTAGGTGTTGCCGGTTGTGGGCTGGGGTTGGGGGTTGGGTTGTGGGTTGGGGGTCGTTTGTTTGGTGGATTTGTCACTTTGTGCAATGTACGAACTGGGAGGGTGTGTTCTTGGATATTTTATGTTTCTTGATCAAGGTGGTGGTCATTTGTGTGCGTGGTCGACGGTGGGACGCGTGGATTTTGTGGAAGTCGTTGGAAAAATACTGTGTGCAACGGTTTAACTCTGTTTTGGATGTTACTATGAACATCTCATGATCCATGATATCCCATGTTTAGCCAACTTAAGGTACCAGACCCCTGGAAAATGAATGGCTGGACCTGGAAACGGTGGGGTGAAATGTCACCCTATCCCAGGCTTGATTTGTGGAGGTGTGGGTTGCCAAGGCCACGAATTCAACGACGTGTGCCAGCGTGTAAGCTGGGGCTGGTCGCGGCGTTGATGAAATGAATGAGCAAGCGGCGGCAACATGTGTTGTGCATTGGGTGTTCTGCGGGTAGTTCGAGACTACGAGGTTGTGGTGGTGGGTGGAAGCCAAGCCGAAAGAAAAAATAACGATGGCCAAAACACCATCAAGTTTGGTTCGTGATGTTTTTTCGCCGCACGTTGTGGGCTGCATTGATGGAGCAGGATTGTTAGGGTAATTGAAGTCAAAGAAATAATAAATACAAAAACACTACTCGTAGTTGCTCTCAACCCTCAAATTTATTAAAACGCCCCCGATCGAAATTGTTACTGCGTGTCACGGGCACAGCCCGTTCCATATACGGGTTAGGGTTGTAGTTAGTCAGGGTCAGGGTTGCAGGGCAGGACCCCTGGTAGTGGGGTCCTGCTAGTATGGTCTGTGCGCGGCCCACACAGACAGGGTTTTCCCTGGGCGCGCCGCGCCTCCTACATTCGGTTGCTCGTGCAACCACACAATATACCAGAGATCCCCTACCACGGCGATTCCACCCGTGATAGTTGATTGCACCTCTAGTTCGCGTATGCAGCAGTGAGCGCTACGAGAGAGCGTCAATATCCAATCGGTTACGAAGATCTAAATCCCAACAAGTTTCTCGACGCTCCTAGCGACTTGCAGCTGTGTCGCGCGGACCACTGTATCGACAGAAAATACAAGATTCAACAAGTGATCGACATCGCCAAGAACGCCAAGATGGCTGGCGACAGTAAGTCCCCGGGTACGGGTACCCGTGGCATCAAGGACGACATCATCGCCAAGCTGGATGAGACCGCTCTTCCCAGCCTTAAGAACTTTTTCGAGGGCCTCCAAGTGGAGGTCATGGGCAGCGAGGCCACTGTGGACCTCATTGAAAACATGCAGAAGGACACGGACGGCCGCGCGTTTCTCAAGATGATTGACGACGTTGTTAGCACCCAGAATAGTCGGTACAACAACCTGAACAACAACCTGAACAAGCAGGCCTCGGAGGCAGAGGTCACCATTAGCAACTTGAGGGCGGCTGTCACAGCCGGCAATACAGAACTCAACAATTACAAGGAAGCCCTCAACAGGACCCGTGTCGAGCGGGATACGTGGGAAAAGGCGGCTACAAAGATCAGGACCAGCGGTAGTGGTGACAACGATGGGCCCAACGACCGCGATGGTTCAATACCGCACCCAGCCGCATTTACAGGCGACGAAAAGGATACTGCCAAGCGAACGAGCCAGTTCCGCACCTGGCAGACCCGCGTCATGGGCCGATGGGTGTCCCGCCCGCAGGAATTTAACACCGAAGGCAAGAAGATCATCTATGCCTCCGCCCTCTTGGAGGGTAGCGCTGCCACCGGTGTCTTTACGGGTGTCCAGAAGGTGACGGCGAACCCTTCCGATTCGGCCACCTGGCCGTGGGAAACCGCAACCGACTTTATGGACCATCTCGCCCGTAAGTACGCTACAATGGATCTAGCGGCCGACGCGGAGAACAAGCTTCGTAGCCTGTCACAGAAGGACGAGTTTGCGGCGTTTAGCGACTTTTTGACTGAATATACGAACCTCACCGACGTATGCGACTGGGATGGTACGGCCCGCGTTCGTGGTTTCCGTGAGCGGCTCTCCAAGCGTATGCGGGAGGCCCTCAACATGCAGATTAATACCCCGGAGCGCAACGATTTCGAAGGCTGGGTCAAGATGGCCCAGACACTGGCAATCAACATGGAGGGCGAAGACCACCTCCGCAAGGCAGCCAGCAACAACAACGGTAGTCAGAACCGCAGTAACAGCAACGGCGGCAAGGCTGAGGATCCCGACGCCATGGACCTCGACCAGATGAGGATCAACTTGGCAAAGATCCCTGAAGAGGAGAAGCTACGTCGAGCCAACGATGGTCTCTGCTTCAACTGCGGTAAAGCCGGCCACCAGGCCCGCCAGTGCCGTAGGCCCACATACCCGGGCCGTAGTGGTCGTGGCGGCTCTCGCGGTGGCGGCCAGCGTGGTGGCTATGGCGGCGCTTACAACAGCCAGGGCTACTCTCAGGGTTATTATAACCCTCAACAAGGTGGGGACAACAATTATTTCGGAGGCGCTTACCAGCAGAAGCGAGCGCTCAACGGCCCTGGTAACAACGCGAATACCGGCAATAGTGGCAACTACCAAGGTCCTCCGACTCGCCGCGGCGAGATGCGCGGCGATTTCCGGGGCGGCCGCAACCCCCAGGTCCGTTTCTTGAACGTGCAGAACCCAGGCCATGTGGTAGGCGAGGTCGACTCCGAGGACGGTTGGAGCGGCGATGGCCAGCCCACCACGGACTACGAAGGTCGGAGCGAGGACCGCAGCAGCCGGGGAAACGCCTAACCTCCACACAGAGCCGCGTGTGGAGGCGGAGGGCCGACTATGGGGAGGAGGACAAGGTGTTGGGGATAACCCTCGCCGGTGCCGATGACAGATTGGTCATTAGTGCTATCGGCCAGAGAAATTCCATTACATTGTCTTCTTGTCTCCTTGTAGGCGGCCGCGCAATTCCGTGTGTTTCACTGGTTGATTCTGGGTGTACTGGGTTGGCGTTCCTAGACTTCAGATTCGCGGTCAGGCACCATATTCCGTTAACGAGACTACCAGAAAAGAGGCCACTTTTCCTTGCCGACGGCGCTCTATCGTCATGGATTGAGTGGAAGACACAAGTGGGCCTAGTGATTGGCGACCATCGCGAGCAACTGCAGTTCTTTATTACAACGCTGGCGGAGGATAACCCAGTCATCCTCGGCTTACCGTGGCTGAGCAAACACAACCCGGCCGTGGATTGGAAGAAATTATCCCTTACTTTTGGCGAGGGCTGCCGGGGGCACTGCCGGCCGCCCCGAGCAATTGGGCCGACCACAGTTTCCGACCCTGGGAAGCGATTCCATATGTATGTCGAGGATGTCGAGGACGAAGGCGAACCCGAAGGGCAGCCGGAGACCGTTGCTGGCAAATTATCTGTGGAACAAAAGGCAGCGAGATCGCGCAGGAGGCGCAGCTGGCGCCTCCGCCAACAGCTGTTACAGCATCGCAACGCCGCGGAGGCGAGAGGAGGCCCCCGGTGGACAATGGCGCCACCACACGCAAGGGCCAGAATGATACCAAATCAGCCCTCCCGTTCTCCCCGGCAGGCGAGAATGGTAGCGGGGAAGCGAGCAACACCAGCCCAGCCGCACCGGGCACTGCCGGCCCCTGGGGTGGCACGACGGACCGAGCGCATCGACGGCGCTGATATTGAGTTGCTGAGCGCACCTAATTTCGCCCTGCTCTGCCGCCAGAAGGGTGTCGCGGTCATGAGAACCACCCTCGGCGAGCTGGAGCAGGCGATGAAAGAGGTACCATATACCGAGCTTCCCGACCTGCCAGACGGGTTCTTCAGGGACCTTCTCCACCGCAGTGGTGATGCAGGTGATTACAGGGCACGACTGCCAGCTGTTTTTCATAGCTTTGTTGACGAAGTCTGGCGAGATGGACCGACGATGCGGCGCATCACCGAGGAGGATGCCCGCAAGTTCTTCGACAAGTCGAATAAACCGTCTTTGACAGCTGACGAGATCAAGGCGCGACTTCCTTCTGAGTACCGCGACCTGTTTGAAGCGTTTCTACCGCGAGAAGCGGACACGTTGCCACCGCACCGCTCATACGACCATAAGATTGAGTTGGTCCCAGGGAACAAACTTCCATTTTCGCGTAACAGACCCCTCTCGCCAATGGAGCTCCGGGTGGTCAAGAGGTGGCTCGATGATAACCTCGCCAAAGGATTCATTCGGCCATCGAAGTCTAGCTCCTCGTCCCCGCTATTACTCGCCCAGAAGCCCGGAGGGGGTGTACGTATCTGCGTCGACTACCGCGGTGTGAACAATATTTCAATGAAGAGCCGCTACCCGATCCCATTGATCAAGGAAACCCTCGACTCGATCTGCAAGGCGAGGATCTTCACAAAGCTGGATGTCATCGCGGCATTCAACAGAGTCAGAGTCGCGCAGGGCCACGAATGGCTGACCGCGTTCATCACCAGATTTGGGCTATACGAGTCGCTGGTCACCCCGTTCGGCCTGCAGGGCGCCCCCGCCACATTCCAACATTATATTAACGACATCCTATACGACCTTCTCGACGATTGTGCGACAGCGTACCTGGACGATATCCTCATATACTCTGCAGGCAGGGGAGACCACATTAAGCAAGTCCGCGAGGTCCTGAAACGACTAATCGATGCGGGCCTGCAGATCGACATCGAGAAGTGCGAGTTCCACACTGAAAAGACCAAGTACTTAGGCTTGGTCATCACGCCGGGCGGTATCGAGATGGACCCCGAGAAGGTCTCTGCCATTAAATCGTGGCTGCCGCCGACGACCCGGAGGCAACTCCAGCGTTTCCTGGGTTTTGCGAACTTCTACCGACGTTTTATCAAGGACTTTTCGGGTGTGGCGAGACCATTGTACGACCTTACCAAGAGAACGGTGGATTGGAGCTGGACGGACCGCTGTCAAGCGGCTTTTGAGCGACTAAAGCACTACTTTGCATCCGCGCCGGCATTGCGGATCTACGACTGGGAGAAACCGGCAGTCGTTGAAACGGATGCCTCGGACTGGTCTGCGGGCGGCGCCCTCTTGCAGGAGGGCGACGACGGCGAGTTACACCCGGTGGCATACTTCAGCGCGAAACACTCGGCACAGGAATGCAATTACGATATCTACGATAAGGAGCTCCTCGCGGTTATCAAAGCGTTGGAGGAGTGGCGGCCGGAACTAGAGGGCGCAAGCCAGCGGTTTGACATCATCACGGACCATAAGAACCTTCAGACATTTGCAACTACGAAACAACTGTCGCCGCGGCATATGCGATGGTCGGAATTCCTCTCGCGATTCAATTTCAGAATCGTATACCGCCCCGGCGCAGCGAACGCGAGACCGGACGCACTGAGCAGAAAGCCCGAACACATGCCACAGGGCGTCGCAGATGATCGGCTGCGGAACCGGAAACGCCCACTAATCGACCCGGCTAGGTTCGACCCGCTGACTTTTGACGAGCAGGAGTCGCTGTTCGGGATGAAGATCTTGCAGCTTGACGTCTCTCGCCACATCGACGACCTGCTGACGGAGATGTACGCGAATTCACGCCCGCTTCAGGCTATAATGGAGGCGCTGGCAGACCCAGGCGCGAGGGCATGGCCGAAACAGTTAAAACAACAATTGCGAGTGCCATATGCCGAGTGCCGTGTGGTTGCTGGCAAGGCGTACTTTCGCGACAGACTGATCATCGACCCTGAGGATGCGGATATGCACCTTCAGCTAATCTACCGAACCCACGCCTCGGGCCCGGGGGGTCACCCTGGCCGGACCAAGACACTAGACCTGATGAATCGCAAGTACTGGTGGCCGGGGATGAGCGTCGTAGTCCGCTCGTATTGCAATGCCTGCCTCCTGTGCGATAAAACGAAAACCCCGAGATCGCTGCCAACGGGATTTTTGAAGCCATTACCGGTACCACTGGCGCCGTGGCGAGATATCTCAGTCGACTATATTACGCCTCTACCACCATGCGAAAGGAGAGGGCAGGAATTCCGCCACGTCGCGGTGGTGGTCGACAGGTTAACCAAGATGCGGCATTTCATTCCTACAGCTACACTGGAGGTAGAGGAATTGGCAGACCGGTTCATCGAGAGAATATACAGCTTGCATGGCTTGCCAGAGACTGTCATCTCCGACAGGGGTACGCAGTTCGTTTCAGCCTTCTGGAGGGCGTTGTCGGCACGACTGGGCGTGGCACTGAAACCGTCGTCAGCGTTCCATCCGCAAACAAATGGGCAGACAGAGCGGATCAACGCCGAGTTGGAACAATATTTACGGCTTTTCTGCGACTGGGCGCAGGATGACTGGGTGGATTGGCTGCCCCTAGCGGAATTCGCTGGCAACAATACGACGTCGGAGACAACCGGTGTATCGCCATTCTTCGCCAATTACGGTTTCCACCCTCGCATGGGCGTTGAGCCAGCGCAGCCATGCCCGCCGAACATTACAGAGGCGCAACGCCGCGAGTTCTTCCGGGCGTCAGAGATCGCCGAGCGCTTTAAAGCGATTCTCGAAAAGGCGACAGCGTTGTCGAAACAGGCACAGGATCGTTACGAGGAGGGCGCAAACAGGCGGCGGTCCGACGCGCCTGTCTACCATATCGACGACTGGGTTATGCTAAACATGAAGAATTGTAAAACCGGCAGACCGACACAGAAACTGGAGCCTCGGTGGGAGGGCCCGTTCCAGGTAACGAAGACGTCGTCACACGCGGTGACACTGCGACTGCCGGCCAACATGAAGATCTTCAATACCTTCCACGTCTCGATGGTGAGACCATACCGCAAAGAGGGTATCCCCGGCCAGGAGCAAACCGATGACGACGTTACGGCTAACCGGGGGCGGATGGTTACCAGGACCGACGATGGCGATGACGTCGTCGAATGGAGGTTCGAGAATATCCTGGATTACGGAAAGGCCGACAACGGGAGATGGCAATACCTGGTGAAATGGGAAGGCCATAACACGCCGACGTGGCAACCAGCGACCGACCTGCGAGGCTGCGACGATGCCATCTGGGAGTTCCACGATACGCACCCGGATAGTCCGGGACCGCCCACATGGGTAAAGAAGAAGGGGCGTAGCGACGAAGAGCGAGAGGACCGACAGAGACATCGTAGAAGGGCGCCGGCGGGCGCCGCAGGCGGAGGAGGCCAGCCGCAGAGGCGAAGCCGACGGACCAGGACCGAGGCCACATGACCTTGTTTCAATTTGAACGTTTTGAGAAGGCTCAGATAGATTTGATGGATTTGATGGCCGGGGGGCTAGTTTTGAGGGGAGGGTAGTGTCACGGGCACAGCCCGTTCCATATACGGGTTAGGGTTGTAGTTAGTCAGGGTCAGGGTTGCAGGGCAGGACCCCTGGTAGTGGGGTCCTGCTAGTATGGTCTGTGCGCGGCCCACACAGACAGGGTTTTCCCTGGGCGCGCCGCGCCTCCTACATTCGGTTGCTCGTGCAACCACACAATATACCAGAGATCCCCTACCACGGCGATTCCACCCGTGATACTGCGCGAATGAAGCGAGTGTGTTGAATTAAAAGGACAGCTTTCTTTTGGGAATCAGCGGTATCATGTGAGATAACACAAGGAGAAAATGAAAAAAGAAGAGTTTGACACGTTTGGTCACCCCCGCCCACTGCCCCCAGAACCCTCAACCCCCAGAACCCTCAAGCCCCAGTGCCCTCGCAATGCCACAGACGTAACCGTCAGTTGTAGTGGACACAAGTGCACCTACTAGAGTGCCAGAAATTATTGCCATGGACCATTGCCACCCCGGGAATTGAACCCGCGGTGCTTTGAAGCGGTGGCGGCCCAAATGGGATGCACCATAACCGCTTGACCAAACGTGTGAGTGTTTTGTGTTATCATCGGATGGGTTGTCCCTCCTTATCAACCTGCCGAGCTTGCGCACTGTGGCCTTGCTCACATGCGAGGTCTTCGGTATAACCTCGGTCGTCTTAATTGCCAGGGATCCCCAAGGGTCTGGTGGCTGTTAGTTGATCTTACGATAATATATATTATGTCTCATCGATGAGTTGCTCTTCCATAATTACACTGGGACCTCCTCTTTCTTGTTTCCGGACTGTAAATCTTGTTGATGTTGCCTAGCAGTGGAGGGCTGTGGTCATCGTGGAGCCGTGTTTTGTCAGGTTGTAGCTAGGATAGTTATTTCCTAAGTTTAGTTACTTTTCTTACGCTAAAATCTGTCTAGCGCTAGTTTTGAACTGTTCGATGAAGGTAATCGCGCCAGATTTGTAGGATATGGACCGAGCTACACAATAGGCGCTCGGATTTGAATCCACAGAAGATTGATCCCCACTGCCAGTAAACAGCTGCGGTAAATAAACTGACGAGGGCGGCAAGAACGTTTCGAATGAGGGCACACAACAGAAATGCGCCATTGGGGAACAATAGGAAGGTGCCTATAGCGGTTTGTGGAAATATTTCCTCTTGTCTCTTATCTGAACTCGCAGTCCCCGATCGTGCCTGCCCTAAAAACCACCCGCTTCCTGAATATTCACTCGACTGAATTTCCCTCCGCCTTTTTTTCTCTTCACGCGCCAGAATCCCAACTTCGTTTCTCGTCGCTTCGTCGCTTCGTTACAAAAGGAAAAAAAACCCATCGACATTTCCCTCGGCCGTGTGTTGGCCGCCTGACTGTAGGTTATATTTTCCTGTCTTTTTATGGTATTTTAGTTTGTTATTTGTACGGCGTGCGTTGCATGTGTACAAAAGCGACTAACATTCGCGTCACAGTACTTGAACAAAAAGCGGAAGAAGATGCCTCCCCCCCCCGCGTCCGCGCCGCGAGGCCCGCACTAGGGCTCAAGGCTTGCCTGCCGTGGGCCGGCATGAATTGGTAAGAATGAACATCTGTCTAAGAACTAAACCGGAGGAGTCGCGGCTGACCACACCCGATCGCCAACAGGGGGAGTGGACGGCCGTGTGTCGCCCCCCGCCGCCGCACCGACATACGCGTGGTCAGGGCCCTCCGATCGCTCGGCGTTCCGATCAAAAACGGGATGTGCAGATCGAGCTGACCAACCTGGTGGAGGAGGCCACCGCCTTCGCCCGCGGTGTGACCTCCGTCCCGGGTCGGGACGTCGAGCGATCGGAGTTCCTGGCCGAATTCCGGGAGGCAAGCCGCCTCGGAAGCCTTCTCTCGCCTGCTCATTTTGAGCAATTTTTTACGACGATCGTTTTGGCCAGGTACCGGTACCTAGAGGACCGGTATCTGGATGACTTGGTAAGTTTGAATTCGTTGTTCACCCATCGCAACTTGAATCCATTTTACAACTGCACACTGCTAACCGCCCACGCTTCCAGCCGGAGGAAGACCCAGCCGACCACTGCCACCTCGCCCGTGCTGTCGACGCCTTCCAGGCGGCGGCGTGGTTCTGGTCGTCCGTCGAGGCGTTCCTCGAGGACGACCACACTCGGGCGGACGCCGCCGAAAGGGGTGCCGCCGAGCCGTCGGACTCCGACGCGGACGACCAGGACCGCGCAGCCGCCTCGTCGGCAGCCACAATCGCCTCCCCCGCCGTTTCCGCCGCCGCCGCCCCCACCTCCGTCGCCGATGCCAACGATCCGGCGTACGTCTCCCTCGTCGCCGGTGTCGACGCGATGGACCTTGACGACGTCGCCGGTGACATTGGCTCGGAGATGGAGGTGGACGGCTAGACCATCAACACGCGTCCTCGGAAGTAGTGGGAGAGGTGGGGTGGGAGGCTGGGTTGTTGGGAAGGGCCAGGTTTGCCCTGGAGGGGCTTCTTTTGTTTTTCTTGTCGCTTCGCGGTTGGGACGGGGGGTTGGGGTCCGGTCTTTTTGCCCTGCGGGGATCATTTCTCTTTTTTGTTGGTCGTTTTGTTTTCTCTTGCCCTTGTTCGGGCCGGTGGAGAGCTCCGATATGTCGGTGCCGGAACGGGGTGGGTGGGGCCTGCCGGAGACCCGAATCTCCGCATGATGACGTGTTCCGCGACACCACCAAGCTTTCTGAGAAAGCGCACTTCAGGTCAGTCCCTTCTTTTTGCAACGCACTCATTCGATAAAACCCTTGTTTCCGTTTGAGCTGACAAGAATTGTAGTGCGTCGCGCTTCACATCCCAACTTTTACGTCATGGCATCCCCGCAACAGGCATGGTCCCTCACCGGCCACCTTCTGGCAACCGAAGAACAGCTTTACAAGTCCGCGACTCAGCACCCCTTCCTGCTCGCCGGTGCCGAGGGTCGACTACCCAAAGACATCCTAAGCCACTGGCTTGCCAACGACCGGTTGTACATTCACTCGTACATCCGCGCGGCGGGCCAGTTCCTTGCATCAATCGACCTTCCGAAGCAAGTGTCCGGATCGCAGGAAGCGTTTGAGACGAGATTGGTAGATTGGGTGACCGAAGCTCTAGTCGCCATCCGGAAGGAAGAACGCTTTTTCATCGATGTTGCTGATCGCTACAACTTGGGCATCGAAATCGCGGTTCCATTCCCTGCTACTTCGGCCGTCGCACAGGATACCCGATCCAAGGCTTCCACGCAGGGCGGAAAATTGCCGGGGTTTGTTCAACTAGAATCCCTCTTCTCATCTGTCGGCACTCATCCAACCACCGCCGATTCTCCCAACACACTATCCGGCGGATCTCTTGTGCGATCCCTCTTTACTAGTAGCGCCGCCACCACGACCCCGCCAACCCTCCTTCCCTGGTTGGAAGGAGCCCTCACGTTCTGGGGCACTGAGCGCTGCTATCTGGACGCCTGGTCTTGGGCCCGCGACAAGGCCGAGGAGCGCCGCTCTTCAGGCGAGGACGCTGGCAAGGAGGATGCTGATGGCGGTGCGCTACGCAAGGAATTCATCCCCAATTGGAGCAGCCCGGAGTTCTCACGGTTTGTGGAAGAGTTGGGGAAGATGATTGACGATGCAGTGGCGGAAGTGGTGCAGGGGAAGGAAGGGGAGGAGCAGGAGAAGGTGAAGGAGGCGATTCTTGGGAGAGTGGAAGGGAAATGGAGAACACTTTTGGAGGCTGAGAAGGAGTGTTGGCCTGATGTTTGATCTCCCCCACCACACGCAGTCATTTTACATTAGTTGGCCCCCAGCTCGCTTCACGATACCCCTGTTATCGAAATGACTTTTTTTGACAGGCCTCATTCAGCACCATGCCCCGCGTGTAGATGCCGACCAACCCTTCGATTAGTGGAACGAAAAAGAAAAAAAAAACGACAAGCCCGAAGTCTAGTTTGTCTTTCATTCGGTCTCTTTTATTTTGATTTCTTTTGCTCCGTTTTGATTTGCTTCGTTTCTTTTTTCATAATTTCTCACTCCCGTTTGGCCAAAAGGTCTCCTGGCGCGTAGTGCTTGATTGGTCGCTTCCAGGTTATTCAACAAATGCTTGCATGGTTTCTCGTGGGGGCCGTTTTGTGATGTGGCAGTGTGGCACTGCAACAGCGCCCCCAGGCCCTGGACGCAGAAGCTCGAATCTGCCACGCCGCGCGCGTCCTCCACCGCGCAAAAAGTCGTGACAAGATCGGCATGGCGACGTCAATATCCACGACTCCAGTTACGGATAGCATGATTGATTCCGATGAAACGACGGCTTCCAAACTCATCGAAGTTCTTAGTAGAATCGACACCACGCTTGGGACTCTAGACCGGCGCCTACAGATTCTCGAGAAGTCATGGCCGCCCGCTCAAACTGGTGCTATTATCCCCGTGGCAGTCCCAGACGCAAACCGCGCGCTGAAAACCGAGCACTCGGGTTTCGTTACAAAAAGCAAGACCGATCTGGACGGGTCAAGCCACCTCCAGGAGATCATTGTGGAAGACAGCGACCTCCTTGCACTGCTGCTATGCGCCTCGAGTCCCTGTCTGAATCGCCAGCAAACCCGACAAGCCACTAGCATCGGCCACAGAACCTTCACTTACCCTTTCACGGACCTTCTTTCTTACCGGGATGTCCTCAAATTTCTCATTCATGAGTCGGAGGAACCCGATAGTGAGCTTCGATCCCTGTATGCCGACCACGAGGCTAGCCACGCTTTAACACCTCGTCTGAAAATCCAGACCGCAGACCTGCTCGCCTGTTGCGATGGACAGTGTAGGACGCTTGTCCGGAGCAGAGACGCCAACATAGCTCGCGGCGTCGTTCTCTTCGACGATCTACCGACTATTTTCTCCCCTGGGATGCTGCTCGTTGGGCCAGGAGGAGAAGGTCTTGAGCAAGTGGTCGAGGTTTCGTCGTGCGACATGATAACCGGAACGGCAACCACAGAAGCTTGCGTGGTGCAGGTTTGGCACTTCAGGTGGGACGGCAAGGGGTTCTCGAGGACGAGCAGCCGCTTTGAACTGGGTCGTTACAGCGGGGCGCGGCCGATTAAAGGATTCCCATACTACCCGGTTATTGGGTTGGATACGGAACAATCAGTCGCTCGCTTGGGGGAACTCGTCGCTAGAAACAAGAAGCATCTCGCACTTCTTCAAGAGATCTCCGAGGTCGAGGTTGGCGATTACCCTCTTTGCGTCTGGGAGTCGGAGTTCTCAGACGGTTTCAGACGTGGCTCTACGGTATGGTGTTCGATGGAAGCAGCGTTCTATTACCCCGGGATATTGACTCACCGAAATAGGCCGTCAAAACCATCCTCGACCCCGCAGCTTTCTCCTTGTACAACGAGGAACCGCTGCAAACAACAGCTACTTTTGGTTGTTATTGTTCTGGATGCACAAGTTCCATCTCGTCTGAAGACGTTCTTCGCAGTGCCAGATATCTTTTACTGGCGCCGACGAAGGTCGAGGGGTTTCTGCTCATAGCCAAGAAGTGGACAACCTTCCCCATTGGTGAACTCCGTCTTGTCGAGCCGTCCTGGTGGAATGCCGAGACTTTGGAAACCGTCGCCCTCGATGAGAATACCGTTTGTTTCCTCAAAGAGAAAATCACGGAACACTTTGCGTGGCGAATGGAGGTTGTCGAGGGGACAAATCAGTATCCCCTGACGGCTGAGCACATCTCACGCAAAGCGTTTGTTGCCCAGTTTCATGGTAAGCACGGCAAAAGTACTTGAGGACAGAACATACCTACTAAATGAAGTGCGGGCACAGGTCCTGAAGGTGTCGGGAAAGCATTGACAGCATCGTCCCTGGCAGATTATTGCCACCGCCCAACCCTTCGTCTCAGCCCTGACGACCTGGGTTTGGAGTCCGAAAGTTTCGCGAACAGATTGTCGTTATACTCTGAACTAAGCTTTCGTTGGGGTGCGGTCATGATCTTGTTTGTATTTTCCACGCCTCGATGAGAGTCGCTTCGCTGACGGCTGAGTAGTTCCGAGGCAGACAACATGCTGCAGAGCAGACGCCTGGATGGCCTGATCCGGAATCCACTCGGAGAAGGTGGGCATCGACCGTCCATGTAAGAGTATGTGTGATCAATTGCTCATCAGTTGCAGCACTCGCGCAAACCCTCGAACGCTTTGGGGGAGCCATGATCTTTCTCACCGGGGACCTACCCTCCTTGGACAGTCACCTCGTGCGATATATCCGGCAGGTTTCCTTCCCACTTCCGTCACCCGAAGACATCAAGAAAATGTTTACATCCTACCTGAGTCAGTTGGATCCCGAATTTGTTGAGCCGGGGGATGTTATGGTGAACTGGGTAACGGCCACTGCTACCACGTTGCGGCTGTCAGTTCGCCAGTTCCGCGACATTTTCCAGCGTGCTGCAGCTCATGCAGACAGAGGCAACCGGAAATTGAATCTGAGTAGCCTTATCAAGGCCTACACATCAACGACCGGACGGCCGGATGAGTGGAGCTTCATTGCCGATACTTCGTTGTATGGAAGCAGCCAGGTTTCAGAGGGGACCACTGCGCCAGCAGTGACCAAACTCTTACGCGATGCCTTTGGCTCCTGGAGTGAGCTTCCTGACGACGGGCGGCTACCACTTACTATTTCTGAGACATTTTATTCCGGAGCACCGTCGGATTCCGCGGTTCAAGGTGCAAGCGCCCTGGAAAAGGCCACTGAAGAGCTACAAAAGTGTGGCGCCATGTGGATCGTGGACTGGGGTTGGCCAAGAGGAATATGGTACCCAATGCAAGGCTGCGCGTACACGCCCAGTGGACTGTATCGATGGATAGCCCCTGATATTAAGCATCCTCGCGAGGAATGGGAGCGAGCGGGATTCACGGTGGGACTGGCAGACCTCATCCTCAACCAAGAGCACGATGGCTTCCAATCCGGCAGTCCTTGGAGGAGGCTAGTGTAAGTCGCTTCAACTGTTTTTTCACAGTCGGGGTTTAGAGACGCTGACAACGAATTAGCCTCCTGGAAGGACTCTCAACCATATCTCCAAAGATTCTAGAAGAGGCGAGTGGAGCCTTGAAGCGAATCCCTCATAACGATGATCGCTTGGTGTTAAAATATATACCGTGGGTTGGAGCGTGCGATGACGATCGACCGTCGTCGGTGCCCCTGGTTTCTTGTTTCGGTTCTCTAAATAGTCTCGTTGAGGCCCACGTTCAGGCGACCACATTGCAGTCGTTCGGCCCCGCCGCGTCCATTACTCGGCTGGACCCGTTGAATCAGGATCTCGAAGACACGCCTGAACCCGATTTGCAGTTTCATATCGCGTTTTTTCACCTGATTGCACTCGAGAGCGGGAACATTGGAGGCCTGCGAAACACGACTCAATTCTTCAATGCCCCTACGGTTGGAATGAGCAAGGGTTGTTTTACGGTAATTATACCTTGGATCCCTGAGCAGTTGCAACTTTGAAAGCACTGAGGCTGACAACGGACTTTACTTTGTTATAGATCTTTCCTGTGCCCTTAGTAAACGAATCTCCGCCGTTAACCGGCCCCATCCATTGGACGCTCATCTGCCTTACACCTCAAAGCTTCTGGGCACCCTTCATATACGAAACGTGCGCAGCGCCAACCCTCAGGGCACAGACAACATACTATGTGGCTGAGGCGCTTAGAACAGTGGTAGCTGGCTGGCGGGAGATCCTTCAGGCGACCGAAAACCTCGTGGATAGTGACAGCGTCTTGCGGCAGCCTGATCAACTCCAAGACATCTTGTTTGACGATGACGCCTTTTCGACCTCGAAGCGCTATTTCTGGGCTATCAATTTTATCCACGAGGCGGACAAGCTACTGGATGATGCGATCCAACAATGGGTTAGGTTTCGCAAACGGTCTGTGACGCCGTGGACCACCATGGGGTCCCAGAGTGACCGGGAATACTACTGGTATGAGAAGTCTCAGGAGGTGCTCGCCACGGCGGACCAGGTGGCGGAGGAGTCGTGCGAGGATCTGAAGCGGCTGAGGCAGGAGTTTCAGGAGAAGTTGGAACGCATCACCATTATGAGAGACGGCGTGAGTTGCCCTGCCCAAAGCGCAATTTGGATATCTGTTGACAACCTCAGCTCTTCAATGCCAGCGCGGTGATGGAATCTCGCGCCTCCACACAGCTTGGCGAGAACGTTAAACTCCTCACCTTCGTTAGCATTTTCTTCCTTCCCCTGGGTCTCTGCATGGTAAGCAACAACCCCACTCCCTCCACCCACCACGACTCTCTTGCAGCATAAATACTCACTCCTACCTCCCCCTTCCCCCCCACCAGGCAATCTGGAGCATCAACGAGTCCTACAGCAGCACCAACCTAGCCATCGTGACGGTGGTCGTCGCCGTCGCGACGTACGCGCTCACGTTCAACCTCAACAACGCGGTGCACGGCCTGCAGAAGATCTACGGGCCCAAGCGGCGGGCGCTGATCGGGCGGATGGAGCGCGACCCGAACCCGACGTGGCAGTGGTTCGGCGACCGCTTCAAGGTGTTTGAGCGGGCCGAGCGTGGCCAGCAGAGGCCGTCCGAGTGGATTATTTGGGCCTATTTCTTTCGGCGTATGTGGAGGGTGGTGTTGAGGAAGAGGGATTCGAGACCGGAGGAGATGGGGGAGGGGTGGAGTCTTTGATGATGGGCTTGGTGGGATAGCGATGATGGTGGGGTGTTGTTTGTGATGCTACGGAGGATGTAGGAAAGCAGCATTCTTGCTTTAGAGGAGGAAGAAAAAGCAACAACACATAAACCGAAGACAGAGGCTGAGAGTTGAAGAGATTGTGGTGGGTCGGCTGTGAAGGCGGAGTAAATAAAGTACTGTGTAAGTGCCTGGTCGTGAGGATGGATTGGATGGCACAAGCCAAGCTGTTAGGAACATTGGCAGTCGGAAACCCCTATTCCGCGCTTGGAGAAACATGTCCATGAGCGTATATGAGTCGATGTCGTGTGAATAAAAGAAAAACAAAAAACAAATAAACTGTATGTCCAACACAACGGCTTAGGGAGCTCCCAACTGTAAAAGTGAAACACTCCCTTTTCCTAAGTGGGATTGTTTTATCACTTTGGCGGACCCGAAAACCGTGTTTCGTGTTCGAGTCTGGGGAACAATTAACTGTTCGGGAGCAGCGGGGACAGGGGCGATTGACTTACCTAACGCAACAGCTAAACTGGCCCCGCCTGTTGGGGATCCGGCATGGTGCTGCCGCGCCGCCAAGAACCCCTGCAACCGAGCCGACAAGGGGCGACTCGTCTCCTTGTCGTGTGCTTCGGATCGGCAATTTCGACTTCATTCAACAACACCGACCAAACACCATCAATGTTGGCTCACAGAGCCGCTGGCCTGATGAGCGTTACTTTGCTTTCTTTTTTAGCAATTTGCTGATTGTTTCGTCGTTTCCACCACACTCCTTTGCGATTCTGGCAATAAATAACGTTAACTACCACTTCGTACAACAACCGCTTTGGTTTCAGCGCCGTCGTTTTCCCGAAACACATTTAAAATCGTCCGCATCCAAAACTATCCGCGACGACTAGACAGACTCCGCACAAGCCGACGGCCACAAACCCGCCTACCATGGCGCCAACCCAAGACCAGCGGTACGACCCGGTACCGCCAATACCGACCTACGACGAAGCCGTCGCGGGCGGCAGCGCCTGGCACCACGATGTCGCCGACTCCCCCACCGACCAACACCACCACGACCCCGACCACCGACACACGACCGAAGCCGAAGCCGAAGGCCAATCGCTGCTAACACGATCCCGCCACGCCTTCGAATCCTCCTCCACCCCCACCCACCAACCCACAACAACAGCGCCGGGTGGTGCCCGCCGCCCACCCCGCGGCTACCACCCCCCAACCGTCGAGACCGACGACGAGAGCAACCTCTTCAGCTCCGACTCCGACTCCGACTCCGACGCCGAGCGCGAGGCCGAACACGTGCGCCGCGAGATGCAGGAGCTCGAGATCGACGACTCGGGCGTACACGGCGGCGGCCGGGGTCGCTCTTCCTGGGGCAAGCGCATCGGCCTGGCTCTGCCCCAGTGGCGTTGGCGGTGGAGGTGGCGGTTGCCGGCGCTGCGGCGGGGGGGTGCTGCTGGTGGGAGTGCTGGTGGGAGTGGGAGTGGAGGGGATGGTGGTGCGGCGGCGGCGCCGGAGGAGGGGCCGCGGGCGTCGTGGGCGTCGTCGTGGTTGGCGCGCGCGCCCGCGCTGCCTAAGTTTGGGAGCCCTGCCCTGTTGCTGCTTGTTGCTAGGACGGTGGCGGTGTTTGTGGTTTTGGGCTTGCTCTACTTGGTCTTCTCGAGCGACATGTTCAACAACATGGCCCGTAGGATGGGCAGCCAGATGTACGACCCCGAGAGCGTGCGCAACCATGTGCAGGGCAGCATCGACGCGAGGAGGATACGCGACCACCTGAGGCACTTCACGGGCTACGCGCATGTTGCCGGGACGGCGGGGGATTTTGCGCTGATGGAGGACACCGAGATGCTGTTTCGGAAGTACGGGTTGGAAGATGTCAGGCGGGACGTCTACCATGTTTATCTGAATTACCCCAAGGCGGGGGGCAGGGCGGTGGAGGTGTTGGGCAAGGGCGGCAAAGTGACGTGGTCCGCGAAGTGGGAATGGGAGGTGGTCGCAGGCGTTAAGCGCCCCACTCCTGCGTTCCACGGACATTCGAAATCGGGGGATGTCAAAGGACGGCTGGTATACGCACACTACGGGTTGAGGGAAGACTTTCAGTTGCTCAAGGACCGTGGCATCAACTTGAATGGGGTTATCGCGTTGGTGCGGCATTACGGGCCGCAACACGACATCGCGTTGAAGGTCAAGGCGGCTGAGGAGGCTGGCGCTGTGGGCTGCATTACATACAGCGACCCCGCGGATGACGGCTCTCTAAAGGCGACGGCAGCATCCGGGGATCAGTCCATGCCGACCAATGGCGTGCAGAATGGGACCGTGAGCTTGCTGAGCTGGGTTGTTGGAGACGTTCTGACGCCCGGTTGGGGCAGCAAAGAAAACCTGCCACGCATGAAGCTAGATCAGACGAAGGGCCTGGTCAAAATTCCCAGCCTTCCTCTGACATGGCGCGATGCACAGGCCCTGCTCCAGCGTCTCAAAGGCTCCGGTCAGCGGGTTCCCGAGCAGTGGATCGGGGGTGTCCCTGATGTGAGCGAGTGGTGGACCGGGGACAGCTCCTCGCCCATTGTGCGGTTGAAGAACGTGCAGGATGAGGTTGAGAAGCAGCCAATCTGGAACGTGTACGGCAGGATCACAGGTATCGAGCAGGGCGAGAAGAAGGTCATCATCGGCAACCACCGCGATTCATGGGCCTTCCCCGCGGTAGGCCCCCACTCGGGAACCGCCATCATGTTGGAAATTGCCCGCATCTTGGGTGACCTCGTTGGTCGCGGCTGGCGTCCCCTACGCACCATCGAATTCGCGTCGTGGGATGCCCAAGAGTACAACTTGATAGGGTCAACAGAGTATGTCGAGCAGAACGACGAAGCGCTGCGCCGAGACGCCCTCGCCTACATCAACCTCGACAAGGCCGTGTCCGGTGACACTTTCCACGCTGCTGGGTCGCCCGTCTTCCGCAAGCTCCTCCTCCAAATCCTGAATCGCGTCGCCGACCCTCACTTCAACAGCACCCTGCGGGAACGCTGGGACCGGCGCAAAGGCGAGATTGAAGGCCTTGACACCGACTCCGATTACGTCCCTTTCCAAAACATCGCCGGTACTTCATCCCTCGACATCCATTTCGGCGACGACAAGTCCTCCCATCGTGCCATCCACCAGAACTTCCAGTGGATGGACAACTTCGGTGATCCCGGGTTCATCTACCACGACCTCCTCGGCCAGGTGCTGGGCCTGCTGATTCTCGAGCTATCCAACCGCCCCATCCTGCCCTTTGACATCCCCGCGTACGCCAACAACCTAGTCCGCTGGACCCAAGAGCTCGAGTCCTGGGCTGGCCTTCGAGGAGGCAAAACCCCGTCTTTCGAAAAACTCAAGCTCGCGGTCAAGGAGGTGATCGCGTCGGTCCGCGAGTTCATCAAGTGGGAGGCCAATTGGGAGCACAGCGTGCTTGCGTCCAGCGGGTGGGAGCCGTCGGGGTTGGGCAGCCGCCGGTGCGACTACAACGCGCGCATGGGCAAGTTTGAGACGGATTTATTAGACCTCGCAGGGGTAAGTTGACCAGCTATTCACCCATATTCTGTGCTATTCGTGTGCTAACAAGGGGGTGAATAGATACCCGGCCGCACGCAGTTCAAGCACGTCGTGTTCGGCCCGCAGGCCTGGTCCCGCGACCCCGAAGCCTACTTCCCCTCTATCCGGGACGCCATCGTCTCCGGCAACATGACAGAGGCGCAGTTGACCGTGGACGGCGTCGCTTCCATCTTGACACAGGCGGCTGTTAACCTGGGGAAATGAGCCTGAGCTTGCGCCTACTCATCACTCGCTCACACTGCGTATCTCCTTTTTTTTTTCCTTTACTGTCAAGTCATATGTTAGACTGCCCCGAAACAGGAGCTCGGGAGGGAGGATAAACCAGGAGAGGGGAGGATTTCTTGCCATCTTGTTTTTTGCATCGCATCGGCGCATTGGGTTGCTTTTCGTCAAGCTTGCACTTTACCTGCCTGCTTGTTTTCGGGTCCTTGCCGGCCACCATCGTCATATTTCCTTTTTTGAGGGGTTGTTGGAGGGCGCCGACGGTGGCCTCGTCGCATTTCGGGCTGTAGTTTACCTGCCTGTCGCTGTCTGTCTATGTACATTCACGACTGGGCTAATTCAGCGGAATGTCAAGGTCTCCAAACATGGGGATCTCCATTTGTCGACATCTATGAACGAGGGTTGTACCTGTGCGGTGACGGCCTTTTAACACTCCCTCCTGCGTGCTCAGCGTTCACCTTACATGTATGCGTCTTTGACTGGCTGCTCCCGTCCCGAATTTCCCTGTGAAAAGCATGAGCAGCTTACGGCTCTCTTCTAGGGGCGGAGATTGAAGGTTAGCTACCTGCGAAGGGAATATCATTGACACTAACAAGCAATGTAGTGGCTTCTGGCTCAGACGAAAAGCCGTCTGGTTAACCTCCGATAAGACACATAGACATAAGGGGAAGGTGTACATATATACAGTAAATGTACATGCAGGGAATACCTCCATGCGGTATTGCGGGTGTAGCGGGAGCTATCTCTTTCTCCTATCTTCTGCCTGCGTGCCCAGTCCGCGAGGACCAACCTCGAGGCCTACTGTCACCCCCTCGCAGGCAGATCAATTACCATCTCCACCAAACGAACAAAAACCAACTATTTTGGCGTAAGAACAATGCCCTCGTACTCCTTACTCCGGATCATGTCAAGTGTCTGCATAAAATGCTTCCTGCTGGCCTCGACGGACGCCGACTCCTGCTGATTGCCGGCTAGGTTCGAGTGAATGAGCTCGATGAGGCCGTTGAGATACTTGGTGGTGACCTGCAGGGTATGTTAGCAAATAGGGGCTCACCATTTCCGCCAGTGAGGATTACTTACCGATTCATTCTTTTGGTCAAAGTAGTAGACATATCGATCGAGAATCTCGACAAACAGCTCGATCGAGGTTGCCGTCTCCATGCACGAGTCGGCCACGCGGAGAGCGCGCTGGAGGCACTCGAGGACGCGCTTACCGTCCCGGTAGAGCTAGTATCCCACGTTAGTATCTTCTCAAATAACGACATCACGAAAGGCTAGCAAGGCTCACCTCTGTCTCCTCTGTCTCCCCGTTGGCGGCGATCGGTGTCGCCCACCACAGGTGGCTGGCCAGGTAAACCGCGCGACACTGGTCCGGCTTGCGGAGCAGTTTGCTCGCGTGCTGGGCACACTTCGTGATGAGCGTGTCATAGTTCTCTTTGCCGAAGTTCCTTGTCCGGTGGAGCGCGCTGGAAATGACGCAGACGGCTTGGAATTGCGCCTTGGAGTCACTAATTGCCTCCTCGTACACCGTGAACGCCTGCGCGAAGAACTCGTACGCGACCTCCTCGAAACCGGTCATGTCGGCGACCTGCCCGCAAGAGCAAAACAGGCGGAGGGAGAGTTCGGCGGCGCCTGAACCGTTAACGCGGGTGTACAGCGTCGATACGGCAGAGTGTAGGAATTTGAGGAGGGCCGAGGACTGTGATGACCAGTTATCGTCGTAATGCTCGCGGGTCTTGAAACGGCGGGCGAGCTTCAGGCCGGCGGTAACGAGCGGCGGCGTTGTGGTGCGGATCCGTTCATTGCCTTCCCCATACGCCTTCCTCGTCATTTGCAGGAGGCGGAACTGGGTATCGTTGTCGTCGGAATGTACCAAGTGGACGAGGCGAGCCAACCAACCTTGCTCCTCCATTGTCTCGTCCGTCTCGAGAGCTCGAGCTCGGGGCTGTACGACACCGGGATAGCCGGCCGGTGGTTGTGATCCTTCCCTGATGAGGACCTTGAGGACTTCGAGAACATTCTCGAGGTGCGCTGGCGTAGAAATGAAGGTTTGGTTCTTGAGGAGTGTCCTGGCAACTGACCCCGCGACCGCTCTTCGCGTGGGGTAGGTCTGGGATTGGAGTAAGGGGACGTAAGTGGGGAGAGACAACGCCGTGAAAATCGACAAGTAACGCCGGAGAGGGCTCTGGAGGAGTGCCAGCAGGCTTTGTTGTGCTGGTTGGGCGTGCAAATCCGCGCTGTTGGCATGCTCCTGGACCTTGCTATGGGCGTAGCCCAAGATCTGATCGACATAGTCCAACCTCTCGGGGTAGATATTGAGCGCCAGATTCGTCAGCGAGACACACAAGGCGATGGTGTCTTGTATTGGAAGGTGCTGCGCCTGGACAAGGTTCTTCACCTGCCCAAAGAAGACCTCGTACAGCGGTACATTCTCCGGGATCCCCCTCCGCTTTGTGGCCGACTCTGGCTCATCTCCGTTCACCGCCGTCGCCTCGGTTTCTGCTATAGAGGGGGTGGTCTCGTCGTCCGCCTTCGGCGTGTCTGCCGTTGACCCGGCATCAGTTTCGGGTTTGTCTCCGTTTTCAGGAGCTTTTGTCTCCTCGGCGGGCGCGCTTGAGGTCTGAGCGGCGCTTTCTGTACCCAGCTTGACTTTCTCGAGGAGATTCGCCAAAGCTTCCTCTTCCATCTTCTCCCTATCCTCCTCCGATTCGTTCTGGGATTCGCGCTCGGCGTAGTCGGAGAGACGATCCATGAGGCCTATGACAATACCCTTGACATCCACGTGCGGATTTAACCGCGAGACGGCACCGAGAAATTGATCGAGGGTGTGGAGGTGGAATTCGTCTGGGAAGACCTGGGTGATGACCTCGAGCAGGTACTCCTGGGCTAGAACGTCGCGGCATTGAACGACCTGCTCCAGTAATGGCGCAAGGATACCATTCTTGTATGCCTGCAGGTCCACCAGCTGGCTGAGCCGCACAACGTTGCTCCCTACCAGTAACTGGAGCTCCTTCCTCTCCTGTGTCCTCTGATCCCTCTCCCTCGAGTGCCCCTGATGCTGCAGACGAACCCAGAGTTTATTCATCTCGACAAAGTTGGTGAGCACGAAATTGATCGAGTCTTGGAGGTTTCCTTCTGGCCCGTCCGAATCGCCAGACGGGAGACAATCCCTGGCCTGGCCCGAGAGGTAGTAGCGCAAAAAGAGGCCACGAATCGGGTGTTGTACGCCGCGGCTCATATCCATCATGTCCTTCATCAGTTCCTTAACTGGTGCGCCCTCGATGGCCATGTATGCGGTGCCGACCGTGATCATGAGATAGAGGCGGGGAACAATGTTGCCGGCATATTGGACAAGCTCGTAGAGGTCGGCGAGGTGGTTCACGGGGTGGTTCTCGCGCAGGTGGACTGAAAGGTAGCGCAAGGCGTCGAATACGGCCATGTACAGCTCGTAGTACTGCTTAGGGCCCAGACTGCTCGTTCGGAGCTCGGAGACTAGGGTGGAACTAAGGGATGGCGTCAACAAAGTCCGTGTTACAACCACGGCATGATATGGCGCGAGTTATCTTCTCGACCCGCCCAAGGGGCTCCAAAGCCAATCTCGAAAAGGAGGAAATATGGAATTGAACCCACCAGCATTTGAGTGCATCCATTAACTTCCCTGGCGTATCCAAACATTTGCGCATCAATGTTGTCTGTTGGCGCACGGCAATGAGGGCATCCTCGAGGAGCCGGGATTGGTCCTCGGGGGGCGCGGGGGTCGTCATGGTATCGTTGGTGTTGTTGCCACTTTGGTTTCAATGTCGCCCGTGGTGTGGTAAAACGGTGAGGTGAGATGGTAGGCTGCAACTCAGGGGTTATGCGCAAGAGGAATGGCCGATGTGGGATCAAGAAGCTATTGTCGGTCCCTATGGCTGTGCGTGGGAATGACGACGCCAGCAGCGGCACAGCTCCGCAATACAGCAGCAGGTCAGGGACCAGCCAGAAGCCAAGAGTGGCTGGAGTTGCAGCAAGGGTCAGATTACATAACTGGCCTGCGCCATGGATGCCCCACCATAGCACGTGAACGGGCGGCATCTAATGAGAACGCCAGAACGCGTCGCGCGAAGGGATTCATTCTTGTGGGACACGGAAAGAAACGACGTCGGTTTGCTGGAACTCGCATCTGGGAGCATCTTGCTGCCGCCATTGTCAACCACATCTTCCAATATCCAATGGAATCTTGATTAACCCTGCCGCCTGCAATTAGTAACGAAGAAAATATCCAACACTTTTTGATTTTTCGATAACCGTATCTTTCAAGTCAGGCCGCGACGAGCGCTACCAACTTGGCAACAAGATAGGACCTCGATTTGGAAGAAATTGTTGTCGGCGACATTTTTGGCGGCCTGCTGCCGGCCCGCCAATGCGGAATGCAGGTGACAAATCCAACCTTTGTTCGCTCTCCCACTTCAGGCTGGGCACCAGCGTCGCTGAGTGAGCAACTGCCATATTGGGAAAACGAGGGCTCGATCTACACGAATGAGGGCTCCCAAGCCGGGTTTGGATGCCTTGAATGTTCTAGATGATGCAATTTTTATGCGACGCTTCTCAAAAAGCGAAGGGGAAAAGAACATCACGAGCCCCGCCTTACAAATACAAACAAAACCTGGGCCTCTCGGGCTCGGTGACTTGACTTGTTCTGTACAAGTTGATTCCATCAGGGGCAACGATGGAGTGGCAGTTCGTCCGAGCAACTGGGACGGCACCACAACAGCAGGATAAGTGTCCGGAGGCCGTAGATAGTAAGGGGTATACACATGGCTGCTTCAAAAGTATATAATCCAACACCGCGCTCCCACCGTACTACACTTTTACCACCATCCCACCATCAACATATCAACACTCTCACCCCATAGCAAACCAATCTCCTTAACCAACCCATCCAATGGCTCCCACCACTCTCTCCCTCGCCGGCAAGACTGCCATCGTGACCGGCTCTGGCCGCGAGAACGGCATCGGGGCTGCCATTGCCCTGGCACTCGCCAAAAACGGCGCCCGCGTAGCCATCAACTACGTATCGGACAGCTCTGCGCCCCGAGCGGCCAAGGTGGCAGCCAACCTCGAAGCCGCCGGCGGTCAAGTCATCGTCATCCAAGCCGACGTGTCAACTCCCGCCGGCGCAGCCAAGCTCATCAAGGACACTCTCTCTGGATTCAAGACGGACAAGATTGACATTTTGAGTTTGCCGCCCCTCACCCCCTTATCCCGCCTTTCCCCCATGTGCTAACATGCCCACCACCCAAAGTCAACAATGCTGGTGCGGGAACCGGTCAGGGCAAGTTGCTCGTCGATCTGACACCCGAGGAGGTGCAGCAGGCTTTTGCCCTGAACACCTTTAGCACGCTGTATGTCGTCCAGGCCGCGGCGCCGTACATCCCATCCGGGGGCCGCATCGTCAATATCGGGACTGTCGTTTCGCGGATGAACAACATGCCGGGCGTCGGGGTGTATGGGGCCAGCAAGGCCGCCCAGGAGTACCTGACTGCCGCGCTCGCCGCCGAGGTGAGTCCAACCATGTTCCAGAGTCCTAAGATAGTGCTAACGGCACGGGGTGTTCAGCTGGGTCCTCGCCAGGGGATTACTGTCAATACCGTTGCCCCTGGTCCCACCAAGACGGATGCGGCGAGTTGGTTCCCCGATAGCGAGCTCAAGGATGAAGTCTCTCAAAAACTAGCTGTTGGAGCTAGACTTGGCAAAGTTGCCGGGGATCCGGAAGAGATAGCGGATGCTGTTTTGTTGGTGGTCTCCGATGCTGCGAGGTGGATTACAGGGCAGTATATCGCTGCTAGCGGTGGCATCACGGCCTGATTATATTCTGGGTTAGATATGTAGGTACCTTAGGTAGGTACCTTCTGTTTGAAGTTCTTTTCAGTGGATCGAATTGGAACGAAAACCACACTGCTGTCTGGTGAGTACCTGTGTTCAAACAGTGCCATTCAAGTTGTTTTTTTTTCGCACCTTCCTCGTACCGAATTCCAGCTCTCGAAGCTGGTTTGACGCGTCCTGTGCCACTGTTCTTTTTCTTTCTCAACTTTCCAAGTTACCGACTGCCGCCAGCCGCACGACCAACGGAGAACGACTGCAACTAAACGTTCGATTTCGTAAACACCCCCAGCACTTTTCTCTTCTCAATTTCCCTTGACATTCTCTCCAAATTAAACTCTCTTCAATTTTCCTCCCATTCTCTCCATACCAAACTCTCAACAATCGACTTGTAGCCGGCGACTAAAGTACATCACAAACATGGCGGCAACGAACGCCGCATCGAGCGATGCATCGCGCAGCGGTACAAACGGCGACGTACAAAACCCTGTACGCGGCAAAGAGACTCTCCTACAGTCTAACGACCACCGCGACCTTCTCGATGTCATTGATCGGCTGCGGTCGCAAGGATTAAGTCGATATGTCGACCTGCCCCAGATCATCGTTTGCGGAGACCAGTCATCTGGCAAGAGCTCGGCCCTCGAAGCCATCTCGGGCATGTCATTCCCCACGAAGGACAACCTCTGCACCCGGTTTGCCACCGAGCTCATCCTGCGGCGAACCCCGACCACCGGTATCGATATCAGCATCGTTCCGGGCTCGGAGCGAACTGAAGAAGAAAAGAAAACGCTTATGAAGTTCAAATACACTGGCACACTCCAGGAGTTGGACCTTGGCCAGGTTGTTGAACAGGCCAAGAATTCCATGGGCTTGAACGGAACAAACAAGGTTTTCAGCACCGACGTTCTTCGTGTGGAGGTATCAGGGCCATCACAGCCGCATCTCACCATGGTTGACCTTCCCGGCTTGTTCCTCGCCGGTAACAAGGACCAATCGGAGGAAGACGCTGCGCTCGTCAACACCCTTGTACTATCGTACATGAAGAACCCGCGCACCATCATCCTCGCCGTCGTCTCGGCCAAGAACGACTTCGCCCTCCAACAAGTTACACTGCACGCCAGGGCTCAGGATCCCAACGGCATTCGTACCCTCGGTCTCATCACCAAGCCGGATACTTTAGACCAAGGGTCCGATAGCGAACGGTTCTATGTGGAACTCGCTCAAAACAAGGACGTCAAGTTCCGCCTGGGTTGGCATGTCCTGCGAAACCGGAATTTCGCTGAACGCAATGAGTCAACGATTGCTCGTGATGCCGCCGAAGTTGACTTCTTCGCCAAGGGAGTCTGGAGGTGCTTAAAGCCGTCGCAACTTGGCGTCGCCAATCTCCGCGTACGCTTGAGTCACGTCTTGCGGGATCAGATCCTTTGGCAGCTCCCCAGCGTCCTTGAGGACGTCAGCGCCGGGATTGTCGAGTGCAAGCACACCTTGGAAAAGCTGGGGGCTTCCAGAGCCACTGTTTCAGAACAGCGCCGTTACCTTCTGAAGATCAGCGCTGGGTTCTCGGAGCTTGTGAAGGCAGCCGTCGATGGCGTGTATACCAATGTTTTCTTCAAGGCGTCCAAGGACAGGCGCCTTCGCGCCGTCATTCAGAACACCTTGTCCGAGTTTGCCCAGGACATGCGTCTCAACGGCCACGCCACCACGATTGTCGATGGGCCCACCACTAAAAAGCCTGATGATGGACGCCAGCCAGATTCCATTTCTCGGTCGGATTACGTTGCCCAGGTCAAGGAGGTGATGAAGGAGAGCCGGGGCCGCGAACTTCCTGGCACCTATAATCCGCTCATTGTCGCCGAGCTTTTCAGCAACCAGTGCAAGCCCTGGCAGGGCATGGTGCGCAACCTTCTTGAGCGCACCTTCCAGTCAGCCGCTAGGACGGTCGAGAACGCTCTCCATTATGTTGCTGATGGGGAGACTACCGAGTCACTCCTCCGCGCTGTCGTCAACCCGTCGATGGAAAGCATCAAGAGGGGGTTGAGCAACAAGGCGGATGAGATTTTGGAGCCGCACCTCTCAGGCCACCCCATCACGTACAACCACTACCTCACCGACAATGTGCAGAAAGCACAGGCCCAGCGTAGACGCGACCAGATGGAGGCCCGCCTGAAGTCGTTTTTCAGGTCCAGTCAAATCAGCACTGGCACGATGAGCCACGCGTTTGATATGCAGGCTCTGCTGAACAACCTGGCCACCGACACGGAGCCTGACATGGATACGTATTCCTGCACGATGGCAGTGGATACAATGGAGGCGTACTACAAGGTGGGATGGCGCCCCCCCTTCACGCCTGGGTGATTGTGAAGGGAAACAATCTTGCTGACACGAGTTCAATCCTAGTTAGGTCGCGCTCAAATCGCTTGTCGATGCAATCAGCACCCTGGCTGTCGAACGCTGCCTGCTTCAGAAGCTCTCGGCAATTCTCTCCCCAGAGATTGTGTGCGAGCTCACCGATGATGCCCGTCCAGCGCATCGCGGGCGAGAGCCCAGAGTCCGTGGCTGAGCGGACTCAGGCTGCTGAGAAGCTCGCCGTGTTGGAGGACGCCATGTTTGAACTGAAGCGGCTAGGGATGCATGCCACGCCAGCGGCTGATGATGCAGCTGCGGTTTGATGGACCGATGTGGGTGATAGTGTGCAATGTGTGGGATTACTGGGGGAGGTCGAGGAATGTTGGTAGATAAGCTTCGAGTGCATGTAAACTCACAGCTCAGTTGTCAGAATACACTCACATACTGTCATAGTAACACGGGGGTGTGACTCCACGATGACATCCATGATGTACACCAGGATCACAGCGTAATAAACAGGCAATGACACAACAAACCAAGTTCACCAGGCAGAAATTGGGACGTTGTTGCGGAGCAGTGAATAATTTTCACACTGCTAGTGTTGAAGCTAAAAACATCACTTTACTTCCGTAGCACCTAGAATCGAAACATCCCAACATCCGCTTCCCTTTCCCACACTTCCCTAGCCCCAACCCAAATAGATCCGCCACGCCCCTCAACCCAGCCCAACATTTAGACAACCTTGCTACACAACCACTCCAGTCAGCAACCCAACCCGCACAACAAATCTCCCACAAAACCCCCTCCCAAAATGCACTAGGTAGGTAGGTACTCACAAGCTCCCGATCGCGCAGCCGGGGAAGGGCGTGAAGCAGTGCGTGCCGCTCTGCAGGGCCGAGCCGCTGCCCTGGCAGTTGACGTTGCAGAAGGTGATGACCGAGTTCGGCGGGTTGTCGATCTCGAGGCGCTGCCAGTTGACGCCGATCGGGGCGCTGTAGCAGTTGTTGGGGCTGCCGGAGGATCTGTTGGGGGTGGGAAGGGGGGTGGTTAGTAGAGCTGGTTTGGCGGGGGAGGTTGCTGACGGAGCCTGGGGTGACTGCCTGTGGGAACTTTGGTTTGTGGATGGGGGTTCGGGGGAAATATGTTATTAGCTTGGGACTTGGGAGGGGACGTACGGGGGTCCGTTGTTGGGCGGAGAGGTACTGCCGGCTGCGGCGCTGTGGTTGCAATTGCTGTTCGCGTCTGGGTCGTGGGGGTTAGGAGGCTTGACTACGGCACAGTGGCAGAAACTGGCTCACAGAATCGGAATTGGAAGGCCTCTGCCCGGCTGGACGCCAGGAGGGCGGTGATGATGGTGAAGAGCGTGAACTTGGCCATTGCGGTAGTGTTGAAATGTTTTATGAAGAGGTAAAGTAAGACTTGAGGCTACGATGAACGGTTGATGTCTGGCTTGCAGTATCATCTTGTCAGAGCATCACCTACCTTCTTATACACGACGATGCATCAGAGATATCAGGAAACGCCGAACAAACTTGATCCTCCTACATTATCTCACATGTCCATGCAAGTCCCTAACCATCTGTTGCCAATATTTGGTGAAGGTCGCCTTGCATATCCAGTTGATCCTTCATCACGACGTTGTCAGGCCAGTGTCTATGGGTTGTGGAATACGAAGTTGCACAACCGCCGACCCCGATGACTATTGATTACCAACGCACGTCAGCGTAGCTCCAGCACCTGCTTAGACTACATACCTATTAAGCGAGACCATTCTAGCTGTTGTCGGAGCAGGGGAGGGGAGAGGGGCGGTTGAGAAACGTAAGGGAAACCTGTTCACCTGTCTTGCCCAGTTGGGGGAGGAGCTTGCTCCTTTTGAGCCCTAAGTTACCTCTTCAAAATTCTATCAGTTTAAATAGGACATCTAATCAACAATTCAAAGCAAATGGACGTATATCCGAAAGGACGGCTTGTTGAGAGAAATCCTAAGGATGCCCCTTTCCCCTGACCTAACTTGGGTAATTCCCCAACTCCTCTTGAACCCCCATATACCGGGTAAGTACTACCGATTTCCAACGTCAGCACAACTCTAGTACCCGCTTGCACAAAAGGATTCACTGGCAAGGGTATTCAGTTCGTATTGCCCCGCTCTGGTGGGATAATGGGAGGATCTCGAGTTACACAGCCGCGATCAGTATTGGTCACTACCGTACAACGGCAGCTCATCTCTAGCCCCGCTTGCCTATATCAGGTGCTTTTCTAACACCGATTCGACTTTCCCGCCTAGGCAGGAGGATGTGTTTGGCTTGTTGAGATTGAAATGAGGGGCTTTGGCCTTCGGCGCCCTTGCAAGTTGCGTATATTCCAAACTAGCTCATAGGTAGATATGTAAAACTCCATAACCTTTGGGTAGAGAGCTTGGGTCCGATGAGCTTCGACTCCGTGACGTGAACGCGATCTAGTTCGACTACAGCAACGGCGTGCGACTCAGTTGACTTCGCGGTTTGATCACCGCAGCCCACCCTTCGCAAACCCTCAGCAAGGGCTTAGCATGTAGGGTGGTACATTGGGGGCCAGCATGCAAGTAAATTGGTAATTGGGGGCCAGAATATAACTTCATATGTATGTCAGCTTCAACCAAGTCTCAGGCTCATAGCTCGGCTCATGTTAGGCTGTTGAGAATACGGGAGGCACGGATGACGGTCAGCAGGCATCCGGAAATTGATTGGTACCTTAGAAACCAAAGATTGGTAGTCAGCGGACACGATTAACGCAGGCGGTTACATGTATACATCTACGACTTGTCCGAAGACTTGCAGTTGGAGAACTCGGCAAGAGACTCGTGTTATGGAATGGTGCCAGGCACCTTCCCTTTTTTGCAGACAACTTGAACCAAGCATCACAGATGTAACCGACAGGATGTATCTTGGGGACTATCTTCCCCTCCGGGTGGAAAAGGCGACACGTAAAAAAGACTTGACAGCCTCCACTCAACTTTCTCAAACTTAGGACAAGATTTGGAAAACGACTAACGTGGTCCACCCCCAAGCGGCGCACACCCCCAAGCGGCGCACTTTTCCACAACCACACGACAAAAACATTAATTACACCACCACAACGCCTATAATACACCGAAACTATACAGAGTTATATACATCAGACATTACCACATCTCCCTGACACGTGCGCGCATTGTGCCCGGGCTTTCCACACTTGCCACAACGCCGTGGAGCCGTCTCTGTTCGAGTCCGCTGACCACGATTTTCCCGCGTTTCACGCTCTACCTGTTCCTGCACCTCTCTCTGGCTTAATAGATCACGTGCATCTCCTACAGTAAGTGATCCTCCAAGACGCACACGTGTTTTTTGGCCCTTCGCCGCTTGCTCAGTGCCTCATTTGCCTTCTGTAAGGTACGTATCTCACCCGTCATTAGGGCAACCGAGTGCGCCAACGCCTGCGTCCCCTTCGCAAGCTGGTCGACAGCAGTGAGAATTTGCGTCGGCGAGCTTCCCTGGTGACGGGCAATCCGACTTTTGATGTACTCGGATTGCGAGACAGCCTCTGTTGGGTTCCGTGGCGTCTGGGAGGACCAAGGATCGGCAGCGGCGGAGGGGGGACCAGTTGGTGTTGGCATCCGTAACTTGACATCCAGCTTGGATATCACTGAATCGGGGTCAAAAGGTACTAGACCTGCACCTCTGAAACCCCCTTTGTTGTTGCTCTCGGTCATGGCGGAAAAGTGGGCGGCTTTGAAGGCGAGGAAGAACTCGACCTTGGTGATGTGGTTGATATGCGCTCTGACGAAGTGCTCGATTTGCCGACCGTACGCCGTTTTCAGGACACTAAAACACCCAACATCGAGTGGCTGGGTTATATGAGATGAGTGAGCCGGCAGGCTGATGGTGACAATGTTGTTCTGCTTGCAAAAGGCTTCGAATTTGGCCGACAGGTGACTCTCATGCCCATCAAGCACAATCAACCGATACACACCCTTCGTACGAGACTTTGTGTGCTTATCAAAGTGTTTGATCCATTCTAGGCCGGTCTCGTTGTCGGTCCACCCATTGGAAGTTGGTTTGATAGCCCAGTCGAGCGGAAGGTTGCTCTCTGTGTACCAGTTTGCGAGGTGGTACATGCCTTGCACGATCAGAAACGGCGGGAGGCACCACCCTTCGCCATTGATGCACTCAATCGCCGTTGCCCATTCCCTATTGCCAGGCTGAACTGCTTTGCCCCTTCCACGTCGATCAGCGCGTGTCACTACCATAGACGCGCAGATAACGCCCATCATGAAGCCGGTCTCGTCGAAGTTGTAGAAGTCGCAGTCGTGGATGCCGTACTTCGCTCTCATGTTGTGCACAAGCTTGAACCACGCACCAATAAGCTCTGGATCTTCGCAGAGGGCTCTCTGAAAGTCGTATGCGCGATTGAAACGCGTCTTGAGTTTTGGTTGTCGCTTGACGAACTTTTCGGCCCAGTGCTTACCGACACGTCCGCCGTCGCGTTGCGCGAGTAGCAAATTGGCCATATCTTCAACACCAGCGTATTGGGGCGCGAATCCTCGCGTATCTAGGTCTAGTATGTAATGGACAACTGCTTCTTCCTCGGTGATTGTCAATCTATGGGCTGCAGGACGCGACTCTAGCTTTGGCGTTCGTCCGTTCATTCTGTAGCGGAGAGTACTTTCAGGCACATTGTAGATTGTCGCGGCTTTCCGACGGCTAAGCTTTTTATCTTGCCGGATGGCTTCAATCGCCAAGATTATCTGGCTTTCTTTAGAAGGGATTGCCATTTTTGGTTGGGGAGAAAAGTTGTGTAGAAGATAGGAAGGTGTGTCGCGTAAAAAGATGCGCCGCTTGGGGGTGTGCGCCGCTTGGGGGTGGACCACGTTACTTAAAGAATCAACCGGTATGGAACCGAATGAAGCAGAAAGTGCGTTGAAAATATTCTTTACGATTGAGACGGGTTGCTACAGCTGGCCGGGCACAGTTGGTGAACAAATTTTGAATTTCCCAATATCGCCGGTGCCGAGGTGGTCGGGGGGGCCCTGAGACATAAAATCTCCCGGTGTACGAAGTACCTATCACGAGATCGCCAGGTCCAGTCGCTCTGCGACCGAATAAAACCCCCGGAGGGTTTTCGTAAGACCGGCGAGGGCTAGCCGGCAAGCTTCTCTAGTTGAGGGCCGTTCAATGTTGCCACTACTAGTAATAGCCACGTCTGGCACGAAGATGTTATGGTATTGATGTCTTTTTGTTGTCGGTAGGATTGTCACAACCACTGTGCCGGATGAAGTGGGGCGCGGGACGCCCCGAGCCAATCGTTAGTATAACCAATTAGCAGTTGCTCAGTACGCTCAGCAACTGAGCAAGGTGAGCAGCGTGCTCAGTGTGCTCGACTACTGAGCAGACTGAGCACCCAGGAATTAGATAGGTATATAGTCACCCGTTCTGGAGAGCTCTGGGAGTTCTCCAGTTAGCAATCACAACTACAGTTCGCTACAAGCTCGCAAGCCTACTGTTGAGACAAGTCTATTGTTGTGCACCCTTTGGCTGCACCGAACCTAAGCATCCTCGAGAGATTACCTTCAACGAAGCTGAACCCTAACAGGATAGGATCCTGGAGTAGGTTCGTCACAAGGATGCCCAGCTAGCAAATATTACGCGTGGATCCTCCGCGGCCCCCCGGGCATGTCCATACATTCATACATCCATAAGGTGCCCTAAGTGTGCTGAAGGATTTATCCGCCGCATGCTCCGAAACAAGTTCGGGCAAGTTGATCGTTTTGTCTCTTGCCTACCACATGCGTCCCCAGTTGAGCAAGTGTTGATTTGATTCTTGTTCCACCACCGGGTACAAATACTCTTGAGTAATTCCCGGGCCTGTGAACATTCATTCCGAGTCCCAACCTTGGCCAACAGACTGGCCAATAGATGCAGAAGATCTCATCACGGTTCGTCTCCACTGGACATTGGCATTGGCATGCACAAAACAGATGCAGGCACGAAACCTGGCACGGCACGCTTGACCGAGAGCTAGGCGATTTTCCCTCTTTCAACATCACGTCCAGTCAGGCCAACATATTCATGCTGGCAACCTTTTTGGCCCCAAACCGTCTTCGTTTAATTGTACAGTTATTTTTATCACTCGCTTGATTTGGTTTCGGGTGCCATGTTGCTTATTCATGAATTTTGGACTACCGATGCCAACCAACTCGTCGACTTGCGCTGTCCGTTAATATCCGTTCGGTAGGTACGGAAACGGTCAGCCGAGGCATCGATTCTGTTGGACAATGCTTTGTTGGTCAAGGCATTATGGACGGCCGTGGTGTTGATGGCGTTGAGACCGGGGAATCCGGGGAAGATAAGGGTGGCCATCTTAACAAAACCCCGACCACCACCTCTCTTCCCTCCAGGAATCCCGCGGCACCGAAGGCGGTCAAACTCGCAACTGCAGCCCGTCAGTGGTACCGTCGAATTGTCGTCGACTTCATCCTCCGCCGCGAGTCCCTCCCCCCATCCAAGGACGGGCGACGCATACCCCTGCGGCCGGACCGCAGTGAGCCCTTCATTGACGAAAGGCGTGGATATCCCTATATCTCCAACTCCATCCGGACCTCACGCTACACTCTCTACGACTTCTTCCCGAAGCAGCTCTTTTTCCAATTCACACGCCTAGCCAACTTCTACTTCCTCTGTGTCGGCATCCCGCAGACCATCCCCGGTGTTAGCACCACTGGCAACTTCACCACCATACTACCGTTGTTGTTTTTCGTCCTCCTCACCATCGCCAAAGAGGGCTACGATGATTGGCGGAGGCACCGTCTTGACAAGGTCGAGAATGCAAAGTTGACGACTGTCCTGAGAGGCAGAGGGACCGGTGGGGGTAGTGAGCGGTGGCGGTCGCTGTTCGGCGCCACATCAACGGACGACGAGGTCGGGGCTCTGGAACGGTGTGAAACGGGGCGGACTTCTCACCTCGGGCTGCAATGGCGAACAATCAAGTGGCAGGATCTTCAAGTTGGAGATGTTGTCAAGCTGGCGAGAGACGACAACGTGCCGGCCGACATTGTGCTCCTGCACGCCGAGGGCGAGGAAGGCTTGGCCTACGTCGAAACCATGGCCCTTGACGGCGAGACAAATCTCAAGAGCAAGCAAGTGTCAATAACCTTGAAGGGGTGTGATTCTGTCGAGGGTCTCTGCAGTTGTGGCGCCGAATTTGTCATTGAGGACCCCAACCCGGATCTGTATCGCTTCGACGGCCGTGTCACAGTGGCCGGGGAAACGATGCCTTTGACGCTGAACGAGGTTGTCTACCGGGGCTGCACCATCCGCAATACTGCGAGCGTCATCGGGATGGTTATCAACACCGGGGAGGAGACCAAAATCCGACGGAATGCTAATCGCCACCCGAGTGCCAAAAAGCCTGCTCTCGAGCGTATGGCCAACATGATTGTCATCGCCCTGGTCATTTACCTCATTGCTCTCGTAGCTGGCCTGTCAGGGGGTTACGTTCTTTGGCAACGCAGTTACGAGCGAGCCGCTTGGTACTTGAGTGATATCCCGGTCCCCCTGGCGCACATCATCGTGGGCTATGCCATCCAATTCAACAACGTCATTCCCTTGGCTCTGTACGTGAGTCTGGAGATTGTCAAGATCTGCCAGATGCTGCTGCTGAACTCGGATATCGAAATGTACGACGAGGCATCGGATACCCCGGCACGATGCAACACCAACACCATCCTCGAGAACCTCGGCCAGGTTGGGTACTTGTTCTCAGACAAAACGGGGACGTTGACGGAAAATGTAATGAGGTTTTGCAAGATGAGCGTGGCAGGCACTGCTTGGTTACACGAGGCGGACCTTGCTAAACGTCCTGGCACGCCGGATATCAGGGAGACTCGAGATGGTGGCCCAGAGGTCTTGGAGTCAAAACTCGAGTCGACCGATGGCCCCCCTGACGGCGGCAGGCTTTCAGGATTCTTATCTCCCCCGACACAGAATTGCCCCTCTGCTAGCCGGCGGTCCTCCTCCCAGTGGCGGTCAACGGGCCGACCTGACCATCTACAACCAGATTTCACCACATCGGATCTCCTGGAGTACATTCGGCTACGTCCCAATTCTGGTTTCTCGAGGCGTGCCACCCAATACATATTAGCAATGGCGCTCTGCCATACTTGTCTTCCGGAAACAAAGGACGGAAAGGTCGACTTCCAGGCCGCTTCACCAGACGAGCTTGCCCTCGTAAGAGCCGCTCAGGACCTCGGCTTTCTGGTAGTTCAGCGGACTGCACAAGCCGTGACTCTCCGAATCACTGCCAGCGATGGCGATACAGACCGTACCTATCAGATCCTCGATGTGCTCGAGTTCAGCAGTAAACGCAAACGCATGTCGATCATCGTGGGCTGCCCAGACGGAAGGATATGGCTCTTGACAAAAGGCGCCGACTCGGCCATTCTCCCACGCCTGAGAATGGCAGACCTGGCAACACAAAAGGCCAAGGAACTGCGCGAAAGCCTTGACTTTGAACATCAGATGCTGCGCAAGAGCGAGGCTCAGGAACCGCGCAACAGCTTTGGTGGGCGGCCCAGCCTCACTATCAGGCGCAGCCTCGCCCTCGCCAGGCAAGGGTCCTTGGCCGTCCCTGGAAGCACGTCGATGGACGCCAGCAGGAGCAAATCGTTCGAGGTTGCTCATCTAGACCCTCTCGCCCGTCTCCGCTCTCGCCCTTCATTTAACGCTCGCACGGCATCTTTTGATGCTCGCCGGACCCCAAGTAGGATCTCATCCGCGGAGCCCGAGGCCGTGCCGAGCAAATTTGCGTTCCTCGAAGACCCATCCCTGTCGGATGATGCTGCCATCTTCACCCGCTGCTTTAGACAGATCGACGACTTTGCTACTGAAGGCCTTCGAACGCTTTTATTTGCTCACCGGTTCCTGAGTGAGCAGGAGTATAACAGCTGGAAGAAGTTGTACCGTGACGCAGAGACCAGTTTAGTGGATCGTCAAGACCGAATCGAAGCCACAGGGGAGATCATCGAACAGTCTCTCGATCTCATCGGTGCATCCGGCATCGAGGATCAGTTGCAGCCCGGCGTTGCTGAAACGATAGATCGGCTCCGGCGGGCAAACATCAAGATCTGGATGCTTACCGGGGATAAGCGGGAAACGGCCATTAATATCGCCCACTCGGCGCGCATCTGCCTTCCCGGGTCTGACATCTTCGTGCTAGATACTGCCAAAGGCAGCCTGGAAGGTCAGATCCTGACCATCATGGAAGACCTCCAGATCCAGGCCGAAACGAACGCCTCCGGCGCCCCAGGTCACACAGTGATCGTCATTGATGGGCACACCCTTGCTGCCCTCGAGGAACCGACCTCCTCCACCGCCAAAACCGCCTTCTACCGCCTCATCCTCAGCATCGACTCCGTCCTCTGCTGCCGCGCTTCCCCCGCCCAAAAAGCCCTCCTCGTCCACGCCGTCCGCAACGCCTCCACCACCACCACCATCACCACCACCACCACCAACCCCTCCCTCCTCCACCGCCTCCTTCACCTCCTCCCCACCCAAGTCACCTCCCACCCAACCCCCCTCACCCTCGCCATCGGCGACGGCGCCAACGACCTCGCCATGGTCTCCGCCGCGCACGTCGGCGTGGGCATCTCCGGGCGCGAAGGGCTACAAGCCGCGCGCGTCGCCGACTACGCGATCGCGCAGTTCCGCTTCCTCGCACGGCTTCTCCTAGTTCACGGACGCTGGAACTACGCGCGCACAGCCCGCTTCGTGCTGGCCACCTT
Source organism: Chaetomium tenue (assembly GCF_020726465.1). NCBI lineage: Eukaryota > Fungi > Ascomycota > Sordariomycetes > Sordariales > Chaetomiaceae > Chaetomium > Chaetomium tenue. The sequence continues at coordinate 2,850,974 of NW_027117332.1, forward strand.
CTGGAAGGAGATGCTGTTCTACCTGCCGGCGGCGGTGTTCCAGGGGTGGGTGGGGTATACGGGGACGAGTCTGTATGAGATGTGGAGTTTGACGGCGCTGAATACGCTGTTTACGAGTCTGTGTGTGATTGTGCCGGCGGTGGGGGAGCAGGAGTTGGCGGCGGGGACGTTGTTGGCGGTGCCGGAGTTGTATGTGTTTGGGCAGAGGGATGGGGGGTTGTATGCGGGGATGTATGTGGGGTGGATGGTGGCGGCCGCGGGGGAGGGGGTGGTGGTGTGGTTTTTGTGTTGGGCGGTGTATGGCGCGGTGGGGCCGGTGGGGGATGGCGGGTTGTTTGCGTTGGGGAATTTGGTGTTTTCGGTGAATATTGTGTGGACGAACTTGAAGTTGTTGTGAGTGGCCCCTTACCCCTTTTACCCCCTACCCGCTCGCCGAACCCGTATCGAGGAGCATGGGCTAACCAACCGGTACAGGATCCTGGACACGCACTACAAGAACGACATTGTCATCTACTCCTTCATCGTCACCGTCGCCGGCTGGTGGGTGTGGCAGGTATTCTTAGCGGGCGCGTACGCCCCGGGCGTGTGGCCGTACGCGGTCAAGAACGGCTTCTTTTCGTCGTTCGGCCCGGACCCGGCGTGGTGGGTGGCGTTGTTTGGCGCGCTTGGGGTGCTTTCCTGTTTGGAGCTGGCTTATAAGTCGGTCAAGCGTAATCTTATCGTGGCGGGCCTGTGGAGGAGAGGCTGGAAGTGGTTGACGTGGTCGACGTGGAAGGCGGCTTTTTGGTCGTTGTCGCCTGGCGCTGGCGCGAGGTGGCCTGAGGAGGGAATTAATAAGGGGAGTTTGGAGGAGTGGGATGTGGAATTGTGGCAGGTAATGGAACAGGATCCGGCTATTAGGGATACCTTGTGTAGGATGAGCAAGTTTGGGTTCGAAGAGGAAGGCAAAGAGGAAGAGGATAGATCTGGGGAGGGTACTAGCTAATATGTGACGGTGTATAGTAAGTCCTTAGCCGTTGAAGAGCAAGAATATCCAGCATAATTTCCATTGGAATTAATGTTCCGCAAGATGCTGTCTGGTTACGTGGAACGGATGTTGGGCATGACAGCTCAGGGGATTTAATGCAGCTCGTTATATCGTACCAGTCAATCCATGGGTGCCAACGGATTCTTCTGTGAGGTCGACTTGTCGACGCCTCTATACTAAGAAGGTTCTAGAGCTATATCCGGCTTCGGCACATTGTTACCTTGGGGTCGGTCCTCCGTATAAATTATCCGGCGGGCGAATATTGACCCCAATTGTACAACAGCATGTGATTAGTGAGCAGCAGCGTCTTACCTCATCAACTTCCCCAGGCTTTGCAATCGACGTATTACATCATGGATATGTATCTCGGCCTTTGCATCACTACCGGGTTATAAAAGTCAACATACTGCGTAGCTACCTCGATTCTTTTTCAAGCATAGGTACTTGAAGGAGGCACACAAAGGAACGACGTTTCAGCCATATAGTCTCCTCCCACGTATTTAGAACCAAGGATCAAGAAGGGTTCATATTGTCCCAAACAACCCCTCTTCAAAGCATTCACCCCATCATACCGTGGGTTTAAGAGAGTAAGCTATGGCAGCCTCAGATCCCAATTTCCCTGTTGCCGGCCTCGCCCGTGACGGCTGGTCAACAGAGGAAGAAGCCACCGCAACTTGCTTCTGTGGAGCAGTCCAACTCGTTTTCGTGAGTCCCCCCTTTTCCCAAGCCAACCCGAACACAAACAAACCCCCCCCCCCCCCGCCCCCTCCAATCTCTAACATGCCCCCCAGCCCATCCAAGGCCCCGGCCTCATCAACCGCCACGTCTGCCACTGCAGCGACTGCCGCAAGATCAGCAGCGGGCTGTACATGTCCAACATCACCGTGGCGGACACGCACCTCCGAGACGTGCGGGGGCGCGCCGAGCTCCGGACCTTCGCGCAGGCGACGACGGTGCGGTCCGGCGGCCTCATGACCAACTACTTCTGCGCCACGTGCGGCACGCTCATGTACCGCGTCGGGGAGAAGTTCCCGGGCCTGAGCATCCTGCGCACGGGCACGGTGGATGACTTCTCGTTGGCGGAGGGGAAGTTGCGGCCGCAGGTTGAGCAGTTTGTGGAGAATAGGGCGGCCTGGCAGAGGCCGATTGAGGGCGTGCCGCAGGTGGTGGGGATGAGTTCGGCGGCGGATATTGAGGGGGCGGTGTTGTGAGGGGGGTTCGTCGCCGTTGCAGACTGGAGCCAAAGTATACTTTATAGTACCCATTAGGAGATTGATTATCAAAGCGACATGATATACAACGTTAGACAAGTCCACGGCATATACACTGATAATCATGCCCGCTCGGCATCAACCACGTGCTCCTTCACAGCAAGAAAGCTGTCCGGGCTGACAGAAATAGAATCGATACCAGCCTCGACCAGGAACTTGGCAAAGGCCGGGTGGTCACTTGGGGCTTGTCCGCAGATGCCAATTTTGCAGCCCGCCTTGCGGACAACCGAGATGACGTGTGATATCATCCACTTGACCGCCTCGTCCTGCTCGTTGAACAAATCGGCCAGCTCGCCAGAGTCGCGGTCGACACCGAGGGTCAGCTGCGTCAGGTCGTTGGAGCCGATAGAGAACCCGTCAAAGTGCTCGGCGAACTCGGCCGCCAGAATCACATTGGATGGGATCTCGCACATGACGTACATCTCAAGGCCGTTGTCGCCGCGTCTCAGCCCATTCTCGGCCATGACCTCCAGCACCTTCTTCGCCTCGCCCACCGTCCGGCAGAAAGGGATCATGACGATGGCGTTGGTGAAACCCATCACTTCGCGCAGATGTTTGATAGCGCGGCACTCGAGCGCGAAACCGTCCTTGTAGTGGGGTGAGTAATAGCGCGACGCGCCGCGGAAGCCGAGCATGGGATTATCCTCCTTTGGCTCGAACTCAGCGCCGCCGATGAGGCCGGCGTATTCGTTCGTTTTGAAGTCGCTCATGCGGAGGATGGCGGGCTTGGGATAGACAGTGGCGCAAAGGGCCGCGAACCCGCGCGACAGCTTGTCGACGAAGTAGTCCGGCTTGTGGTCGTATCCGGCCGTTAGTCGGGCGATCTCTTCCTTGGCCTCTTCATCCTTCAGCCGGTCAAAGTGGACAAGAGCCATGGGGTGAATCTGAATGGCGTTGGTGACGACAAACTCCATGCGGGCGAGACCGATCCCGTCGGCTGGAAGCCGCCACCAGCGATAGGCCGCCGCGGGGTTAGCCAGGTTGAGCATGATGTTCGTCCGCACCGGCGGCAGCCGAGCCAGATCTACCGTCTTGGTAGTAATGTCGGAGATACCCTCGTAGACGAAGCCGATGTCGCCCTCGGCGCAAGAGACGGTGACATCCTGACCCGTATGCAGCATGTAAGTGGCCTCCGTTGTACCTACGACGGCCGGGAGGCCCAGTTCGCGGCTGACGATGGCGGCGTGGGATGTACGGCCGCCGTGGTCGGTGACTATGGCGGCGGCCCGCTTCATGATGGGCACCCAATCCGGGTCAGTGGTGCCCGTCACCAAAACTGAGCCGTCGATAAACTTGTCGATGTCTTTGGCAGCTTCGATGAGGCAGACGCGGCCTGAGATAGCAGCATTGCCAACCGAAACGCCGGTGGAGAGGATACGGCCCCTCTTGCCGACGTTGTAAGTTTTGAATATGGCAGAGTCACGGCGAGAGTGTACGGTTTCCGGCCGAGCTTGCACGATGAACAGTTCGCCCGTGATGCCGTCCTTGGCCCATTCTATGTCCATCGGGCACCCATAGTGCTTTTCAACCGTACATGCCCAACGGCCCAACTGGAGAATTTCGTCGTCGTTAAGCACAAAGGCGGCTCGCTCTGCTTTGGAGGTGGGCACATTGCGGGTTCGCATTTCTCCGCTGCCGTAGATCATCTTAACTGCCTTGTCGCCACGCTTTTTCCCAATGATCGGGACCAGGTTGGCGTCTCCCAAGAGCGGCTTGAAGACTTGGTATTCGTCGGGATTAACCGTTCCTTGTACGATATTCTCTCCGAGTCCCCAGGCCGCGTTGATAATCACAATCTTGTCGAAGCCACTTTCGGTGTCGATGGAAAACATGACGCCGGAGCCACTGGCGTCAGAGCGAACCATACGCTGCACTCCAACCGAAAGTGCGATGCTCATGTGATCGAATCCTTTGGTCTGGCGATAGCTGATGGCTCGGTCGGTGAAAAGCGAAGCATAGCAGCGGCGGCACGCATCCAGGAGCGCATCCTGACCCGTGATGTTCAGATAAGACTCGAGCTGGCCAGCGAAGCTTGCATCAGGCAGGTCCTCGGCTGTCGCGCTAGAGCGAACGGCAACACCTAGGTCCTCAATTCCCGTCTTCGCCGAAAGCTGTCGATAAGCCGTCCTGATTGCGGATGCTGCCTCCTCTGGCCAGGTACCGCGGAGGAACAGACGGCGCACCGCATGGCCGGTCTCGGTAAGACTTGCTTTGCCCGATTGCCATTCCCCGATCAACGTAGCTATCTTCTCCCGAATGCCGTTCGCGTCAATGTACTGCCAGTAAGCGTCCGAAGTCGTTGCAAAACCAGGTGGCACGGCGATCCCCTCAGCTTCAAGGCCACCGATCATCTCCCCGAGGGAGGAGTTCTTGCCACCGACCAAGCCGACATCACTGCGCGTCAGATGTTCAAAACCACGAACCAGAGCACCGGCATTGTTGGTGGCGTTCATCTTGGAGACTTCCGCCATGATTGCACATGATATACACTGAAAAAGGAGTTATTCCAGCCGCGGATTACGTGTAATGTTACGGGCTTGTGCGGGAGGCTATTGAATAGTTCAAATCTAAATGGGCCTTGAGGCCTGCACGATGAGCACCTATCTTGGGAAAATAAGGAAGGCGAGTTCGAACATTATCAACGCGCATTCGGACATGTCAGTCCCCCTTGGGCCCAGCCCCTCTTAGTCGGAAGGTCCGTTCTCCAACAGCCAATCCTCCAAACAGCCCGCCTTTACGTGGCGATCGACTGGAGGCAAAATAACACCTGGTCCACTCATCTTGCGTCATTTTTCGACGGGCGCAATAATTATCACCAGACCGGTCACCAGACTATGACACACGTATTGGGGTGATCAAATCCAAACCTGGCCTTGCCTGCTGGCGTACCGTGGACCGTGGTGGCAAACCTGTACCGAGCGCCTAGGCCTTTCAATGTTAGAAAGTAACTGATAGAGGCTCTTGCTACATGGCGTGGCTATTACCCCACGTCTAAGTCCTACCCAACGGAGTGAAATCCTAGAAACGCCTTCGAACGGGCCAGCCACTCCCCTCCCTACAGATCCACCCCCCAACCCTCCCCCGCCCCGACCTTTCAGAAGTGGGGGGTCCAGAAGTGGGGGGTCCAGAGGTGCGGGGAAGGACCAGATACTGTCGAACGCCTAGGTAGTGATGTGGTGTTTGGCCCCGGCCCCCACCGTTGATTCGAAGATGGGAGGGAGACCTTCGAAGGTGCAAGGACTTCCACCCTATTCTAGGCGATAGTTATCGGTCCGAGAGTTTCGGCGCGCCCGGGAACGAAGCGGTGTAGGAATAATAATGTATCGTGCTACGTAGGTGTTTACTAGGGATATCATTCAGAGGATGTTGTTACCCTAGATACCGTCCTTCTCCTCTTTATAAGACGATACTAGCTTCCAAGCTTCATCACGTTCTTCACCCTCTCGGCTGATCTAGCGATAGCAGCATTTTCCTCCGCTTCAAGCGGTATCTTAATCGTCTTCATAATGCCCCGCCTCCCGATGACCACGGGCAAGCTGAAGCAGCAGCCGAACTCGGGTTGGAAGTGGCTGATGGGCTGGACATCGCCCCGGTCGAAGCTAATGGAAGCACAGATGCTTGCCACGACAGAGCCGATCCCAAACGGCGTAGAACCTTTGGTGCGGAATATGCTCTCTGCTCTCTCATTGCACTCTGCTGCCAGTTGGTCGTGGCCGAAGCCGTCGGATGGGACTACCTTGTGGAGCGGGATGCCGTTGATGGTTGCCGACGACCATGCAACAACCTGGGAACTGCCGTGCACACCCAACACGGACAGTTGGACCGAATTAACAGCCACCTAGGTAAAGAGATGACAATAATTAGTACAGCCCAATTACTGTAAAGTGAAGTTGATTTCAGAAATCGGTACTATTCGTAGCACCAGACGTACTCCGGTTTTGTCAGCCAGCAGACCACGAAGCCGCACCGACTCGAGGAACGTTCCGGAGCCAAAGACCTGGGACTTGGGAAGCCCGCTAACTTCCTGGGCAATCGAAGTGAGGAGATCGACGGGGTTGGACACGACGAGCACGATTGCGTCGGATCGGAACGGCGTCATAGCCTTCACGACGTTCCGGATGACCGAGACGTTGCGATGCATATGCTGGATGTTGGTTTCGCCTATGAAGTAATTAGTATTAGCTGCCGGCAGAGGAGATGGAAGCAATAGTAAGAGCAAAATGTCAAGGCCTCCTCCCTCCGCCTCTCCCCCTCCTCAGCTCTTCTATCAATTAGATGCTTGCTAACCTAAGCTGTATTTGGACCCTGCCGTAATCACCACGATGTCGCATTGGCCTGCCTCATGATGCGTGGCCGCACGCACACGCACAGTGCCGCCGGCGGCATAAGCAACGTCAGAAAGATCGCGGACCTGGGCGTCTCGCAAGTCCACCTTGACATCAACCAGGAGCAGTTCGCAAGTGGCGGACCCGAGGATAAGCGCATACGCAACGGCACCGCCCACCTGGCCGACGCCGACAATGGCGATCCGCGAGGTTGACTTGGTATCTTGGGGAGCCATGTTATGCATGCAGCGTCAACGCTTGATGGTGACGGGTGCAAGACCACAACCCGAATGCAAGGGTTGGGGCGAGTCACGGATGGACTGGAACAAAATATGGGTCTGGTGTTGATGGTGTGACGTGACGTAACGCGACGACAAAGTCCCCAGTTCTTCCAAGTCCCCATTTCCTTGTCAAAACCTATCATAGTGAGGTCTGTGTCATGTTAACCGTCCATTCGCCCGGCCATAGAGAGCCTAGACTCCTAGAGATGCACACACGGGCCATGTTCTAAAACTACGTCCTGAAGTTGGCCAGTCGAAGTCAAGTAAGATGCGCTATCCCAACGGGAGCGGGTTTCCGTTTTGAGTCCGATACTTCGGCTTCGGATATAGAGGGGGCGGCACTGTTAGTGTTTGTGAAGGCCATAAAGGCGGACGGGTGGATCTATTGGGGCGCGGCGAGGAGGAGGAGATGTAGTGCTGAGGCAACGTCAATGCTACCCTAGGTACGCAAGGTAGATAAGTAGGAGCGAGGTAGTAGCGGGATGGTTTAAGGGTGGATTTCTATGTTAGGGTCAACTACGGCCAAGTCCCATTTAGCTCCCAAGATAGGTACCCTCCCTAGGCACCTTATATTTATCTTTACAGCATGATGCAGAACTGTCTAATGTGGACATCCTGTCTAGGGTGGTTATGAAGGATCCGAGGCTCGCGAACTCAAACCCGCGCCCCCTAAAATATCACTACATCTTTTTGAGAACACCCCATCTAGGCCGCATGTCATCCCAACTGCTCACATCATCTATGTCTCCACCAAAGGAAGAAAAAAAAAGGGGCAACGAAAACCATTAACCAAGCCGTCATTTTCCCGACTAACTAGTGGTCTAAATCGCACCACACCAGCCAATAAACATCGCCCCGCTCCGGTTCTATGCCTGGAGGAACTCCAGGTTCCTTAGGGCGAAAATGCCATGGCCTGCTCTAAGCACGGACCAGTTTTTTCTCCACTAAAACAAGCCTGAAAAACGGTGTCATTTCTAACCTGTACTGTCGACTTCTCACTGTAGAATTTTGGCTTTTTCTCCTTTTCGACTTCTCTCTCGAGCATCTCGACGTCTGGCGTCATCTGCATTCTGCTTCATCGAATTAGCATCTCGCGGTTGGACTTGGCGGTGGAGGTGCACGGACCGTTGTTGCTTTGATCTGGCCAATCAGATCGCCAGAAAAAAGCCGCTTACCCCCACATTGGCATCAGGGCCCCTGTGACTCGCTGCTTCACTCGTGCCTTTGTGTGCCTCCGTCGCGCAATCCTCGACAATCACGAACCAAGATATCAAGTTTCTGTCAAAAAGTGGCGAAAATGAGGTTTTAGGGTCGACATCTATTATGGGTTGACTATTACTACTAGAGCGACGTACCCGCATCTTCGTCAGCTGCTTCAGTGGCCTGCGCTAATTCGGCCATGGCGTCCCATTCCTGGAACCACGGTTCGTGCCTGTGGTCCTGCTCGAACCGCCGTCTGGTTTCCTCGCCCTGTCGTTCCAGCTTGAGGATTGCCGCCTTCATGTCTTTATCAAGCACGTTCTTCGGCTCGATAAAGTCACCGCGCGCCGGCTTCCGGAACAGATGCAGCCCGTCCCAGCTCTGCGCCCTCGACAGCTGCACATACAGGCTCATGAAGCTAGGTCGAGTCGCCGTGCCGCCAAAGTGGACGCCTTTGAGGTTGACGAGGACGTCCGAGAATTGTTTTCCCTGGCTCTTCTGATCTGTCATGGCGAAGGCCGGCGTACAAAGAGGTCCTGTTCTATGGGTAACCCGCCGAAAACCCGGCTTGCCCCTCCATCTGCCTTCCTTCCCCCGCATTTGGCTCGGGATGGCGACCGTCTTGCTCTTGATCAACATGACCATATTTTTCCAACGCAGCTTTTCTTCTTCCGATATGTTCCTTGCAACCTCGTTCTTGCCCTCGAATCCAATGTTGGTCGCCGAGTGCAGCGTCACCCCGCCGATCAGCGCGGCCGCGTTGCCGCTGGCGCCCGTCAGGAGCAGTGTATGGAGACCGTCCTTCAGCCGGAACATGTCGTGGATTGCGTGGATGACGCGAGACTTCCCCGTGCCGCCCTCGCCGCCAACGTACTGGAAGTGCTGCCGGCCCCCCTCTTCCTGCAGCCGCGTGCCGCGGTCGTCAAGGAACGCTGCTGGTAGTAATACCGCCAGCGACTGGAGCTTGTTCAGGGTCCAGTGCCTCGTAAGACCCAAGGCGACATCGACATACGTTGCGTAACGACCGAGCTCGAGCTGCATCTGTCCGCCCGGACCGACTTCGTCCGCTAGTCGCTCGCCTCTGTGAGTGTGCCGCTGTGAGCTCCGATGAGACCCATCGTCATGCGCAGAAGACGGATTCGTTTGCCTGCCCCGGATAGTTGCTGTTACGCTACTGTCGTTTTTCTTTTGGACCTTCAATATCGCGTCAATCTCCTCGCGGCTGGGAAGTCCAATGCCACGGAAAGGCGAATCTTGGAAGTCCTGCAGCATGGTATAGAAATGGCGACCGCGCTCGGCGGCAGTGCTGTCGTCCTGGCTTGGGTCAACTGCTCTCGCTTCTTCGTCCAAGCGCCTCAGGGCCGAAGTCGCCGCCACATCCCTGATCTCGCTACCTCGGACCGCGGACAAGACATCCAGGAAGGCTTCGTAATGCTCCTGAGGATTGATGCTCTCGACGTTCGCCCCGACGCCGTCATCGTCCCCCACCCGGTCGCCAAAGTCAAACTCGTCCATGACGTCCTCGGATTCCTGTTCCAGGCCTTGGAGCTTTCGATCAGCACGGGCATCGTCCGCCGAGACGCGAAGCAAAGCGATATTTCGAACATGCGAACGTATTCGAGCGCCCAGCTGCCCCTCAAGCGACCGCCAAAGTCCTGGTATATCGTCCGCTAGCTCGCCCTGAAATTTTTCCCATGGAACAAAAAGGGCAAGATGCAACACTGCGTTTCTATACGTAGAGGGTGTAAACTCTCTTGCTCCACATACCAGCGCCGTGATACCTACCTCTTCACCAAATTCTCATCCTGTTCGTCGAACTCATCCGTTAGACGACCGTCAAGGATGGGTACTGCCGTCTTATGGGGCATTCGGAGACATTGGACCCAGCCTTCACAGATTGTCGCCGCCGGCGGGAAACGAATTGACATTGAGCTTGGGCCTCTGCGATGGTGGCGTTCCTTTTTCAGAACCACAAAGGACACGTAGTCGTAGAAACAAAGATGTGCGAGGATTGGGCCGCGGTGCTTGTACGCTTCCAGGTAAGGAAGCTTGAAGCCGTTTGCTTGGAAGTAAACATTGTCTGGGTGCGGCTCTTGGCCAAGCATCGACAACGCTTCTCGCAGACCGGCCCATTGTCTAGCGCAGGCCCAGTACAAGGAATTGAGATGTATCCAGGTCCAGTCAGACACGTTGGTGAAGTCTGTCTCAAAGCCGAGCAGATAACCAAGGACCTCGGGCTGTGAGAGCTCTCTGCTCGTGTGGATTCGATTTGCGACTCGTAAGAAGAACGATCTAGTGGCCTCTTTCATCGCCGACCACGCACCGGGGTCGTCTGGCTCTCCTTGCTGCTGCCGCGCCGTATCCAGCAACTCCTCCGCATAGGCTAGCCGCTTCCACATCGGAGCGTTGAGCTTCGTGGCGTAGTTACAGATGTAGTAGACGAGCGCCAGCCCCTTCTTCCGCGTAAGGATTGGTGATATGTCAATGTTGTGCCGAAGACCCACGGCCATACTCTGGTTGTACTGATTGACCATCTGATGGTCCCTCTTAACCTCGAGCAGGCCGTCCTCCGTAAAGCTGGTCTCTGGCACTAGTTTCCACGGAGCCCGGAACCGACACAATTGCGCTTTGCGCTTCTCCGCGCCCGACCTGAGAACTTCCTTGAACGAGTATTTCACACATGTAGCGGTGTGGTGATGGACCTGACAGCGAGACGCCACGAAGTTGGCTTCACGCTCAAACTCCCTTGAGAACCACTCCGCATCGTGCATCAACTGGGGCTGTACTATAGTGGTCTTCCTACCACTCTCGGTTGCCTCTTTTGCCAGGGTCTCGTCCAGGGTCGCGGTGAATACGTCATCCACGAAGCCCTTCACTTTGGACCGGTATTCCCCCTCGTCGGGATTGGCCATATCGCGGACGAGATTCGCCAGATCCAGGTTCCCGTCCAGCCACAGCAGGCCATGCAGGTGAAGGGCCCCGCGGTCGTTCGTCTCTATCGTGGCGTAATAGTGACTCACGTTCCCATAGATGGATGGCCGTCCGACACGGACGTAGTGCTCAAAAGAAGAAGGAGATCTTACGGAAAAAGAACAACGTCGAGCTGAGAGGATCGTGAACTGACAGCGTCCTCTCCTGCAGCGTCGTGGACAGTGCGCTGAGAAAGGCTCTAGCGGCCTCGCCATCTCGCCCCCTGTGCGCCGCGAGCTTCAGCTTTACGGGGTTGCTGATGTCGTTTGGATTCAGCGTAAACCAGATCGCTGTGAGGCCAAAGGCCACGATCATGGACCGGATTTTCTTGCGCATCGCCATTCGGCTCTCGTTGGATAGTGGGTGCCGCCCACCGTACAGAGAGAGCTCCTTCATGAGCGCCAGAACGTCCTCATCTGTCGTCTTTCCCGTCTCGGACATCTCCTTTTGCGCGCTTCGCAACCGCTCCGGCGTCAGCCTCCGATGGATGCCCTCTATGCGTCGAAATGCGGATCGCTGGAAGCGCCCGTTGGCAATCCACCGGTTCCGGGACCTTGCAAGAACATTGAATATGAGAAAACCAAACACGGGGTGCTGGGCAAAATGCCCACCGTGGCGCTGCAGGAAAACTTTGGCCCATGTTTCCAACGTCATATCCCGCAACAGCGGATTCGCTGAGCCTCCCTCTTCGTTACGGTCCGCTACCCGTGGTCCCCCACGCCCAAATGGGAAGCAACAAGGGAACGTCTTGGGAAAATAATCGGGTGAGAAGGCGTCAGCGAACTCACTACCGCGCGACACCCGAACGAACGGCCGTTCCGAGGAACCATGAACCTGCATGGACGGTGCGTCGCCGGCCCTAGCCTCATGGCGGTCGTCAGACTCGCGCTCTGCTTGTAGCTCCAGACTGATGAATTCTAGCTTTTCCTGCTCTGCGAAAGCGGCCTGGTCGTCAATCGAAAACATGGCCGAAGTGCGTAGCTCAAACACCCGCTCCTCCATTTCTTCAGCCATCACCTCCTCCGAACTGGCGGTGGGTGCGCTGGGCGTTGGCTCGGCCGGAACAGGACTGCGCTTAGATCTATCTGCTAATTCCGTCGCAATATCCTCAACGGTCGGTGGCTCGACCGGGAGATCCTGTCCTCGATCGGTCGGCGGCACGATCTGCGCTGTCCGGATGCTCTCCTCTGCAGTCTCTTGCTCTCTCACCATCCGTTGGTACGCCAAAGACGGCACCTGGCTGCCGCCCTCAAAGAACCAACTATCCATCTCTTTCTCGTTAATCACAATGTCCGCGTAAAGAGGATTATTCAGCCGCAACCACTGCAATGCCGTGCGAAGAGCACTCGGTCGGACGGTCAGCAGCTTGCTCACATCCAGTGGCTTTGGCCGCTCTAGACCGGTCCAAATTACATGCACCTGGTCCAAGGCTGATACGAGTGGATGCGGTAAGATGTTGACCGCCAAAGACTCCACGTCGTTGGGGAAGACCGAGATATGGCCCACGACGTGTTTCCGATACGTCGAGCCTGTCTTCTGGCCACGTTGCACGTTGAACTTGGTAATGAACCCGTAAGCCGCATTGAGTGAGATGAGCTTTTCCTCCAAAGGACTGAGGTCTCGCAATTCCGTTGGGTATCGATGCTCGCAGCCGGTACCCATCGTGCTACCCATACATGACTCCGGGACCCGACGTCGGTCGAAAGCGGCTCGACAGGTAAAGCAGACCGGCACGACATTCTCGCCATCTTCCTCCGGAAAACACCTCTTACACGCCAGAAGACTCGTCATGACTGGCTGGATCTCCACAGGGATCGCCTCTTTCCAGTTGACATGGTCAAGGTCCCGTGGCTTCTTCTTCATGTAGCAGACGGAGCACGTTGCTATTTCCATGGTGCTCTCGTCATGAAACGCTTTCAAGAACGACTGCACGGTGTCGACTTTACGTTCTGATGGAATAGGGTTGCACCAGTCACGGCGAACTGAGGCTGCCTGTTTCTCTTGGAAGGACTGCTCCGCTGCCTGGACCAGTCGGTCTAGTGCTTCCCTTTGCTGCGCAATCATCTCCGCAGATTCCAGGCCAGTATCCTCTGCCTGCCCAGCCCTTCTGTCCGTGGATGACCCCTCTTGCCGTGGCCGACGTCGTCTCCTGATCATACGTTGTCAGTAACTCCAGCAGACTTAACGTATAAAGGAACACTGTCCCGTACTCTGGGGTTAACGAATCTGCTTCCTGCCTCGCCCTTCGAGCCCTTTGGCGAACCTGGCCCGAATGCTCTTCGAGCTCTTTTTGGCGTCGCGCCTCCTCCTCGCCAGCACGCCGGCGTCTCTCCAGCCACTGTCTCATTTCTTCGGCTACCGGATGCCGTGCTCGTTCCTCTTCCAGCCGTCGTCTTTTCTCCTCTTCCCGGAGACGCCGATGTTCTTCTTGACGCAGACACCTCTCCTCGTGTTGACGGCGGCGGTATTCTTCCTGCTGCCGCATCGTCTCCGTCTGCTGACGGTGGCGCTCCTCCTCGTCCATCGATCTGATCGTCTCTCGCCGCTGCCGGGTGATCTCTAGCTCGCGTTGCCTCGTCGCCTCCCGCTTGCGTTGCCTCGTCGCCTCCCGCTTGCGCTGCCTCGTCACCTCCCGCTCATGCCGCCTTTGCTCGGCCAACCGCAGTCGCGAGGCTTGCCGTATGGCCCAGCTCTCCTCGTCTTGTGGTTCTGTCACCATCACCGGGTGTTGGAACTGACCCACTGCTGGCGGCTGGAACGGCTCGACACGAAGGTCTGAGGGAATCCTTTCATGTCCCACGCAACCTGTTTTCTGTGGTTCCCTCCGTGAAGGAGAAGATAGGGGAGAACGACCGTCATACGAATGAGCCATCCCAGAAACAAACAAGGAATTCCGTTGAAATATATCGTTATATAGCACCAAACACTCTGCGAAACTCTGTGTCGACGGCTCTAATCGTGAGCCACTTCTCTCGACAATAGAAAAATCGCTATCTAAAAACGTGCCCGAGTAGACTTGGAGCCTTACAACAGGGGACCACGGCGGACAACCCTCCTCCAGCTGTACCTCGACCAGAACCAGATCCAACCTTCCAAATCACTTCCAGACCCAACGTCATTCTCTGTCGCTCATCATGAAAAAGAAACATACGACAGAGCGTTCCATGCTCACACTCAATATCGAACCAATAAGGTTACTCAAAGAGACGTCTCAAGTCTATTGCTTCTTTGACGCACAAAACACACGGAACCTATCAGCTCTGTGAGATTACGCCATAGAGGTTAATCTTTACGGGATCTGATTACTGAAGCCCCTAGATGACGATATAGCTTACTGGAGACTCAAGAATGCGACGTCATACATCGGCGATGAGGTCAAACCGGTGCTAGAAGCCACCTTTTTTACACCGCGGTGCTCCATTTTCCCAATCCAAGGAACTCAATGCGTTCTTCCCATCCCGATTTTCTGACCTAAACTATCATCTCCTGATACTGTTCATAATTCCATTGCAGTCAAGATGGCTTCTTCTTCCGCCTCTGTCGTTTACCCAATACCCCCACTACCAAACAAGCGAGACCAAGGCGCGACTGGCGGAGACCTCATCGTCACCTACCACTCCGACTTGGCCCAATGCGAGATCCTGCCAACCGGCTCCCGCTACACAAGCGCGGGAAACTTCAAAGCCGGGACCTTCCTCCCATTCATCCAACCCACCTTCATCCACGACCTCTATCCGCGGCTCCTTAGCACCGAGGATGAAGAGAGCTCGGGGCTGCCAGTGATACTCTCCATGTTTAACACAGAACCGAAAGCAACAACGCTGGAAGAGGATTGGGAGAAAAAATGGTTCACCATAGTCGCCCGACTTTTCCCGAACAAACTTACCTTCGAAGGCGTAGCAGTCAATGGATGGGAGACAGACGATCCCCAATCCGTGAAGGTTACCCTCGCAATGCCGCGTGATGGTGGTTTAACACCGTATGCCCTTTTACTATGCCATAACTATGATTCGCAATGGACGCTGACGCATCCAAGAATTATCCCCCGGCGACTCGGTAACCCCGATGAAACGGTTCCCTGGCCAGGCACATCGGCACGTGTGTTCTTTACCGGCCCCGTCGATCTGGATACATTCCATCTCATGGACACAGCCTGGCCAGAGCCACTCACTAAGACTGCAGTGTTTGTCAAGCTAGCGTCGTATTTGCAGCCGGAGAACGACCGCCCCCCTCACAAAGGTATCCACGTCTGCCACGTCCTCCTCATCTTTCCCGTTGAACAACAACCGTGGAAATCGTTAGCCAGCTGGATGCGAACAGCTGTCAACCCATTTCCAAGAGGATCCTGGATTGCATGCAGCGGTCGCCTCCTGGGAGTTCTCGATCGAAACCTCATCCAAGGCCCTCAACTCGTCGACACAAGCGTTCGCATCCCAGTAAATTCTTCCAGACGACTGGGAGTCTATTCGACAAAGCAGTTTAACCGCTCACAACACGACGCCCATACGACCTAGCACAATGCCTACAACACCACGCTCAACCGGTCCACGAGGAATCACAAGCTGGAACCCATTCTCTTCACCCATTGGCGGCCAAAGCTCATTGGCAAATAAAGAAAAAAACCCGGCACAGCCCCGGAAGCATCTGGTTCATGAGGCAACCGAGCCACCGGCCACCCTTGAAGCACCGCCGAACTCGACCACAACCGACGCCGAGCCAGTGCTTACAATTTCAAGCCCAGGTATGACCCCCTTCAAGCTCGCTAACTGGGCTAACCACCAACAAGATACCAATCACACCGACGACGGTTCAGACCTAGAGCAGTTGTTGGAAGATCAACTCGCTCCGGAGGACACCACTCCAACAAGAAAAAGAAAGAAGCAAACTTCTCCGGAGCCGATCCGAAGCAAAAGGTCTACAGCGGGAAAAAAGAGGGCGCGACTATACGATTAGACGCTAGTCTGGCTGAAGAAACCACATTTCCTTACTTTCCCTGCATTTGTAAATAACCATCATGAAATGAAGAAAAAAAAAATGGAAAAAAAAAATGACATGGTTGACTCTCGCAACTCTAGATGGGGAGAAGCAACTTTAATGGCAGCGATAGCTGCGTACCGCCAACTGCCAACCATAACATCACAGACTTCCAAAAAGCACTCTATAGTAGCAACTAAAAAGTTCCTCCAGGCTCCTTTGGCGTGCCGCGCGCAGCCGGCACGGTCACTCCTGTGATGAGTTTATATAATGCTATCGCGGAGCCGCAATCAACAATTGGTCGGAACCACACTCGACTCCATCGGGTATGGTGTAGCGGTAACATCGTTGACTCTCACTGCTCAGCAGTGACTGTTCTCTCAACAGCCCCGGGTTCGACTCCCGGTATCCGAGTCTCAACTTTCTTTTTTGCGTTTTTTTGTCCCTGACTACCCATTCCAACATTCCAGGTTTGGCTTCCTTTTACCGGTTTGCATCAAACAAACGACGCATTTGGTGGTTGTACCACAGATGCATGGTCGAGAAGGGCGTTCAATATAACGCAAACTCCAGCCGAGCAATTCCCGCAACCATGATCCAATGTCGCATGATTGTTGTTCACGGACCACGTCGTACAGACCAGGACGTGGCCAAGTAGCCAAGTCGATGGCAGGCGCAGTGTCACGTTAATAATGCTCGTCAATGTTCTGCAAGCAGTCCATGCAAGGGCTAAATTGATGCCAAGCGGGGGATCTACGCTACCTACTGTGTAAGCTTTGCGGACAGGGTCCTGAAGCAACCCACTTTCAAGGCCCAGGCCTTCTTGAGTGGGGACTGCCGAGGAGAAAGTCAGACGACCAACTGACCAAAAGGAAGAGCCACTCACCACTCACTGTCCACGAGAGTCCCACAACAACACAAGGCCACAAGCTCACATTCCCCGTTGACCCCAACAACCACCACCACCTCACCTAACCACCTACCATTTGCAGATCAATTTAGGGTCACGCATTGAGATCATTTCCGCTCTGAGGCCATGTTGTGCCCGCTGACCGCAGGTGTCGAGCCCCCAATGGCTCCAACCGAATCAGAACTTTCAGAAGCATGTCCGGCAAGTTGGCCCCCAAAATCCGATCCTTATTTTCTTTTTCATAGGATCCATCTGGGCTTGGGTCCACGACGGTTGCGGCGGTTGCGGCACAGCAGTCTGGGATCCTCCAGCTGGTCGGGTCAACGGCAGCCGCGCCCTAGTCGTTGCAGATCCGTGATCCCATCTGCCGGCGCCATGCCCTCTTGAGCTGGTTCGACCCTTCCCAACGCTCACAGCACCCCTGCTTGCAGCGCGGCACATGCTGTGGCTGGCTACCTGTGTTCATCTTGGTCTCCTTGCAGCGCCGCTCTCAGCCTCTCAGATTCTCCTTCCCCATAACGGTAATCGATTGACCCGCACCACCCTAGGTAGGGTCCTAGACTCGAGACGATGTCTCGGCCAGCTGTCCACGTTGGCCCGCCTGGCCCAACCGCGCCGCCAAACAAAGAAGGTCCGGGAAAGGAATATTGGCTGAAGTCTGACCGTACCAACCTGACCCTTTTCCGAGCCGCATATCACATCACACCACAGCGGGCAAAGAACACACACAGCCATGCCAGTACTAGTAGCTCATATATACCTTATCACAGACTCCTGTAGGCCCTGCCGTACGGCACCCTTTCTCTCACCCTCCCCAACCAGACGAAACCTCACCAAGCTCGCCGCCCACCATGGTTTCCCCTCCCCTTAGCACTCTTCTTCTAGGTAACCAACCTGCCTCCTCTCCCACCCTGTCCCCCCTCTCATCCCATCCCCCTCTTCCTCCTCACCAACCCGTAACCCCGAACTAACCCCGCAACCAACCACCCCAGCGCTCGCCGCCCCGCTCGCCATCCACGGGGCACCGACCCCGACCCCAACCAACACCAACACCGCCCCCAACCCAGACACCACCATCTGCAGCAACACCACCCTCGCCATCTCCCTCACCCTCACCCAACCCCTCCCCTCCCAAAACCAACAACACCAACAAACCCCCCTCGGCAACGGCGTCCCCCTCCGCATCATGCCCCTCGGCGCCTCCATCACCTACGGCACCGCCTCCACCGACGGCAACGGCTACCGCTCCGCCCTGCGCAACCACCTCATCTCCGGCCCCGGCAACAAAGTCAACATGGTGGGCACGCGCCAGGCCGGCTCCATGCGCGACAGCGACGTGGAAGGGTGGCCCGGGTTCCGCATCGCCGAGGTGCGCGCCAAGGCCATGGCCGCCGGGTGCGTGCCGCATTATAGGCCGAACGTGGTGCTGGTGAATGCGGGGACGAATGACGCGACGCAGAATTTTAGTGTGGACGGGGCCGGGGCGAGGATGGAGGAGTTGGTGAGGGGGTTGTGGGCGGCGAGTCCAAGGGCGGTGGTCGTGTTGAGTACGTTGTTGGTTAATCGGAATGTGGAGGCGGAAAAGAATGTGAGGGTGATTAATGCGCAGTATGTGGATTTGGCGAGGAGGTTGAGGGAGGGGGGGAGGAAGAGGCTGGTGTTGGTGGATATGCATGGGCCGGATGGGCCGACGACGGCGGATCTGGCGGATGATACCCATCCGAATGATGGGGGGTATCGGAAGATGGCGGATATTTGGTTTAAGGGGCTGGTGGCGGCGAGTGATGCCGGTTGGTTGCAGGCGCCGGAGCCGGTGGCGGGAGTGCCGGATGATGGGGCGGCGTAGTGGAGGGGGGGAGGGGGATGGGGTGCATTGGTTGGCGTTGGATGAGCACAGCGACGTTTGGATAGGTTTGCGTTTGATTTAGCTGTAATGGAATTAGTTCATAATACGGGTTTAAAGTAACTGAAATCGTATCTCGGATACCGTCGAAGTCGTAGACATCAAAGACGAGAGAGAACGTACCTATACCACTTTCCCGCGTGACAATAACGAACACGATATGGGGTTGGTAAACAATGATGCTATACCAACGGAGGGAGTAATCAAGTGTATTGGCCTCTACCAGCAAGTCCGAGTGTGAGAGAAACCTTGTTCCTAGAAATCCGCTAGTGGGTTGACCACAAACTTGAAGTTGTTGTTCCACTTTCCGCTTTGATATCCTGAATCGATTCATCCCATGCCAGTCCTTAACTCCATAATGTACCCAAAGGCCATATTCCATCATCCAGCCGTAATGAGTGCCGGGTATCCAAATGCAACCTGCCCCAACCAACCAACCCAGCCCAGCAGCCCGATAGAAAATGAAAACCCCACGACCCAACCCACCACCTCAGACCATCACAAACCGCACTCAACCCCCTTCCCATCCACCTCAACCCCTCCAACCCACCACCCATCCCCACCCGCCCTACGCACCCGCCACCTCGCCTCCTCCGCCATGCGCGGCACGCTCAAATCCGCCACAGCCGGATCATCCCGCCAAAACAGATACAGCTCGCCCAGCTGGTCATACACGGCCTGCAGCGCCGGCCGCCGGCACACACACCGCACGCCCCCCTCTCCCCCAGGCCCATCCCCACCCCTCTCCTCCTCATCCACATCCATATCGGAACTAACCTCAGACCCGGCGCTGGCGTTGCTATCCGCCCTGGCTCTCCGCCCCGTGGACCCCGTGGCAAGTAGCGCGGGCACGCTGTGCAGGGTTCCGCAGGTGCCGCAGCGCCAGGTGGTGGGCAGACGCAGGGAGGTTGGTGAGGGGAGGAGGCCCTGGCCCTGGCCTTGGGGGAGGTGGGCGAGGAGGGTGGAGAGGGGTGGCGGGGGGATTGAGGCGGGGGGGAAGAGGAGGGGCGTGGTGGTGCTGGCGCTGGTGTTGAGGATTGTTCGAGGGGGTGGGGGGTAGAGTGGGGTGGCTGTGGTTGTTGTTGTCGTCATGTTGGATGTGATGATACGGGTAGGAGGCGGCGAGGCGAGTGGGTGGTGTAACGTAGTTTTGGGGGCCGGTTTGGGGGCCGGTTTGGGGGCCGGTTCTGGGGTTGAGCAAAGTCAGTTGGAAATTGCTGGTTGAAGTGTTTAGTGAGAGGGAGCAAGAGCGATCGTCCGGTGAAAAGATTGTTCTATCGTGTTCGGGGTGCGGGTCGGACTTAAATAGATCGGCAAGATGTGGGGATGCCCTGATAAGGAAGGAAGGCTCGGCGGGTGCTGAACGCTGCCGGACTCCGAACCGGTGTCTTTGCCGAATCTGTATGCATCCAACTCCGAAACTCCGGTGTGATTGGGGGGGAGCATGCGGGTGCCCTCGCTTGAGCCTAAAAGACTGTATCTTCTGATAAGGCTATCACGATATCGCCCGATATTGAATGGCGATAGCCCTTTAAACTGAAGATGATCATATCGCCACCAGTTTGGCTGAATTGTTTCATTGTTATTCCTCTACTATATAACTGATCATGGGAGCCCAAGGCATGGGGAGTGGTTCTCGGCGGGGTGCGGATCTTCCCCAATTCCCCCGGAGCATCTCACCATCCCTTGCATTTGCGGACGCTTATTGGTCACGGTAGATGGTACCTCAGCCTGTCGCATCGCGTATCAAGCATTAAAAAACGAGCTGGCACACACCATCTTGCTCGAATGTACAAGCACGGTCTCTTTACTCCTAACGTGCTCGATAGGCGGATGATGTCTTGAGGAAAAGCCCAAATCGGGAACAAGGTGGCAGCCGGCCCCACAGATCAGGTCGGCAAGTGGATCCGGCTTTTGGTCCATTCGGAGGTTTTCGGACAAGGGAAAGAGTCGTCTATTTTAAAGCTCGACACCGTCACGATTTCTTGTTTAAATGCACGTTTGCTGCTCTCGACATATGGCCATGGCCATGGCGTGTTGTAACTGCATACGTGCACCACAGAAATGGAAATGGGAACCATACAGATCTTGTCCATTGCCCGATCGGGACGTGCGGTCCGATGTGGGCCGGCCGGTCCGGGAAGGCCGATGCCGGGCCGGAGCGGCCGAACTTGGTCAGCAACCCATTTAATCCCCCACCCCCGCCAGCAGACGAGCCACCATTGCACTAATCCAAAGAACATGGAGAATAATAACCAATTTTACCACCCCGCAGTATCAAGAGTCCTTTCCCCGGTGACGCCTTGAACTCCACTTGTGACCGGCCGGAGAGCGTCAAAGTGGCCGAGAAGTCTAATTTGCAGAACCCAACCAACATCTTGGCGTGTTGGCCAAGTACAGCCAAAGAGAGGACCTTTACTCCAAGCGTGGACCGAGAAGCTTCACCGAGCCCGGAGTCGGCAACGCAGCAGTCTGTTCAACACCCATTATGTTAACACTCAGTCAAACACAACTCCAAGGAATGGTATGGAGGTAAGTAACCAGGTAAGGCAAAAGAAATACACATACCGGATCATTCAAAATCGGCGTCGGCCGCCCCTCACCCTGCTGCCCCCCTCCCACATCCACCACATCCACCCCAACCATCGCCGCCGCCGCCGTAGCAGCCTGCACCCCAGCCCCACCACCACCACCACCACCACCACTCCCCTCAGAACCACCCCCAGCCGCCGACAAAGCCGCACCCACACCCGCACCGGCTCCAACCCCCGCCCCGGCAACAGCCGCGCCCTGCAGCGCGCTCACCACCTGGTTCACCCCATTCGCACCCGCCTCACCCGCACCTTCGGCGCCTTCAAAGGAGATGGCGCCGTCGCCGACCACGAGGGCGGGCGAGTAGGCGCCGAGGTTGATGTTTAGCGGGAGGGGGAGGGCGGTGGTTGTGGTGAGAAGGAGGAGGAGGAGGGTGCGAGTGAGGGGGGTGGATTTGGTGAGGGTTGGTTTGGGTGGGTGGGGGGCTGGAGGGGACATGTTGGGGGGTGGTTGGTGTAAGGTTGGGAGTGGGGGTGTTAAAGAAAGGGGGTAGGTATTAGATGTGGATGGGTGCCAGACCTGGGTGGTGAGGTGGGAGAAGGGATGGGGCGAGTCCAGCTCGGAGGGGCGGCAGATGAGGGAAGTTGGGTGATGGGAAGGTCAGCTAAGAGGGAGGGCGGGTCGAGCATCGTCGTACGACTAGTGGAGGGACGTTTAGATATGAGAGATAGTTGGGGAACTGTCTCTCCCTCGCCTCCGTGTCTTGGGGTTGTTCTGAGACGAGCCCCCCAGAGCATCTTGGTACGCCATTCCAGAACAAGCACGAATCCATGCCGATACTAGCATAAGCTTAAAACGACGAGGGTAAAGTTGCACCCCGGCTAGACTTGACGTTGTCGACCGGGGACCAAGTTACCGCCGCCATCGGCCCTGGACAACGGCAGGTGATACGCGCTCCGGCCATCTAAGACATCTTGGCAAGGCAGATAAGCCTTTTGACCGTTGAGGAAGGACGATGTGCCAAGAGAAAAGAAACGGGAAGGTCGTATTTATAGAGGCCTGTTGTCGATCGTGTCTCGGCGACTTAGCAGCGCTGAACCCAGAATCCCGGGGATGCGACATTTGTGATGCACTCGTAAAACGAGGACTCAGCTCTGTGCTGCCGGCTGCAAATGCCATGCAAAATGTGTGTATCGGCCATATTGGTGGGCAATCTCGGCTGCAACTGCCTCTGGCCGCTGTTCTCGACTCGTGTTTCACATGTGCATCGAAGGATCCATGCGGTCTGGCCCCTGAGATTGCCAAACTGCGTTACAAATAACCAAGAATAAGTGATTCTCACAATTATTACCCGCTCCTCCGTCTCGACGATGTATCAAGCCGGAAAGGAGCGAGATCACATCGCTTTGGTGGTCGCCCACGCCTAACTATAACTGACACGGTCTCATACGTGTTGGGTATCGGAAAGAAAACGCAACCCGCCCCGGAACTGACACCACACGCAAACAGTGACCGCCCATACATAATATTACATACAGACAGCCGTCTAGCCAAGCTAAGTGACTCACTCCTCAAAATCCTCGCCACCGTTGTTGTCGCCAAACGGATCAAAGTCCTCCTCCTCGTAGGCGTCCTCTTGGAAGCCTTCCTCGCCGCCAAACTCGTTATCGTCTTCCTGCTCTTCCTCCTCCTCTTCCTCGGGAGGAGCAAGCGCCCTGGCGACCCTCTCTTGAGGAGTTTCTGTCGTGGCGGCCGGTGTCGGAGTCTGGTCCCTGTTAATTTCGGGGCCGTCGGCGTCATCGCTGGCGGCGTCGCTGCCGGCATCGCTCCCAGCGCTACTAGGAATCGCGCTGCGGCTGCCCACCGAGCTGGTGCCGCCGTATGTGCTGCCAGGGCCCGTCTTGGAGAACTCAAAGAGGTTGCCCATGCGCGAGTAATCGAGCTTGGTGCTGATAGCCCGTGTGCGCAGCATGTTCTGAGCAGCCTCGGTGGCAGAGCCGGCGGGCGATGCTTGCCCTTCGCCGATGCGCGGCTTCCGGGCTCGGCTGCGTTTCTGCTTCGGCGGATTGTTTTGCAAGACCTTGGCTTCGAAGATCTTTTGCTGCACCTTGCGCATGTAGTCCTTGTTGTGGTTGGCCCAGATCATCTCCTTGAGCAACACATCCCTCTCCGAGAGTTTGCAAAACATGACTTCTGGGTCGTCCTTGAACTCATCTTCGTGCACAATGGGATCGTCCGAGACATTAGACTGTGGGGTGAGGCTAGGGGCGGGCCCGTTAGTGAGGGGTTGGGCAGCCGTTTCGGTGCTGCTTTGGCCGGGGGCGTCGCCGGCATTTGCCTCGGGCAAAGCAGGAGCTGGCGGTGGGTTGGCGTGGGCCGTGGTCTCTTGTTCTCTTCGCTGCTCAATGTCTCTCGTGACAAGGGCAGAGGCACCAATCATGACAGGGTCGTTGAGATGCCCCTGCATCTCTCGTTCAAGGTTATTCTCGTCGAGCTCCCATTCGTCGTCGATCCGTAGGACCGGCTTCTCTGGTTTCTGATTGCTCGCCTCATCGCCACTCGGGGGGGGGTTGTTGCCGTGTTCCGGGCCGGGGACGGGCTCCCTCGACTTGATCTTCATGTTCTCCATGCCGGGTATCTGGATGCCTTGTGCTGCAGCCATAGCCATCTCACTACTTGGGTCTACTTCCTCGGGCTCTTCATCTTCCGAGTCGCCGAATTCATCCGCTAAGTCCTCGAGCTGGCCGTCAACCTCTGCTGTCGCGGCGTTGGCGATGGTCAGATCCTCCTGGGTAGGTTTACGATAAGGGACGGCAAAGCCATCCTTGTCGACACCAGGGGCGGGCGCATCTCCTGCCTGAGGTGCCGGTGGAGCGGACTGCGCCGAGGTCCCGGAGGTCTCGACCGAGGCACCCCCGTTTTCGAGTGCCGGGTCGATAGGAACAGACGGCACTTGGGGTTCGGTAGTTGTTGTTTTCTGCCGCTTTGCGGACTCTTGCATCCCCGATTCGTCCTCGGGTTGGCTGCTGTCCTTACTGGCTGTTGCCTTCCGCTTTCGAACCTTTTTGGCGTGCTTTTCCTGCCACTCCTTTGACTGCTTATAGACAAACGGAGGATCATGCGAAGCTTCTGGGAGGGCTTTGGCCTCGTGGAAGTCACGGATTGTCATTTGCGCCGATGGCACGTTGGCGAATTCCTCCATACGCTCTTGCAAAGTGGTCATGGTGACCTTGGCGATGTAGACCACTTCCCTGACCGTGCGGCGGTAGTTGTGTGCCCGAGCAGCCATGATCAAGGCGGCACCGCAGATACCAGCAGGCCGACGGCCATGCGTGATGTTGTCGTGACGCATGCGTTGGGCGATGCGGATGGCGGAGAGAGCCACTTTGTTGGTGTCGTGGAGGAACTCCAGCTTGGTGGCGAAGCGGAAGATGAGGTCCTCAATGATGATGGGTTTGGTGCCATCTTTCATGTCGGGCAGAGCGGCGAGCAAGTCTTTATAACTGCGACCGAGCAGGAAGACGTCGGTCTTGATGATGTCGGCCAAGTCGATCAGCATGACCTTATTATTGTCCTCTTTTCGACACACTGCATAGACGCAGACGGCAGCCACGGTATTCTTGCGGCGGCCTTGGATGAAGTTGCTGTTGGAGGCAAACTTGTAGACCTGGAAGGCTTTCTCGGCCACGAGAGGTGCAATCTGGAGTTGGTGGGCGAACTGGTTCATGAGTTGCTTCGCCTCCCGGAGACTCCGCTCGCGGGCCTCACTCGCACCAGCGCCGGCCACACGGCGAAAAGCGAGCCCGCCAGCTGTGGGTCGTATGCCTCCTTGGTCTGCAGCTAGATAGCTCCCGTGGACAACGGCAGCGCCGTTGGCACTCTCGCCAAACGTGACTTCGGCCACGATGTTGCTCTCCCACACGACGCGGCCGCAGTTCTGGCAGGCTCCGTCACGGACGTCCGACTTGTCGCACTGGGGGTTCTTGCATACCGAGCGGGCGGATGCTACGGTGGGGGCGTTTGTTGATGGGGACGACGCTACAGACTTTTCCCGGACGCGCTGCTCGTGATCCATGATACGCCGGATGGCGTTCGGTTTTCGTTTAGACTTAGCCTTGCCGGAGCCCCCACCGGCCCTAATCATAGGCGCGGATGACATCGTAGGGTGCTAGCGTTCTAGATAGGCGGACAAGGTGTGATTGGCATCCGTCATGTGAGTTTTGACGAAGGAAGTGAAGCGGGCAGTGACAAGCAACTTATGGCAACGAAGCCTGTTGTCCCCCACCAGAGTTTTCGGCGGTGCTCTGCTAAGCACCCGGTCGGGGCTGCTCTCGATTTATTCACAATCCCTCCCAATGAATCATTCCCAGAAAGTAATTCCTTTGAAGGAAAAAAGGGTGTTATGCCATTGGTGAGAATAGGCCAAGGATCGGGATACTGGCGACGGGGATGATTCTCGAGAGTGGGCGCAATTGTTGAAAGAAGAACGCGCGAGTAGCCAAGCGGGGTGTGTCGGAACTGCGAAAAATCCTCACAGCCGATGAGTCAGCATGACAAGGGTCAAAGGGCACAGGTTCGACTCGATTGTCGTGCCCGATCTTTTATGAATTCCGCAATTACCCCACGTGCCAACCCCACATCACGAAGCCCCGCGCTTCACATTGCCAAGCAAGCATCGCCTCTTTTGCTTGTGTCTTCCTACTTTCCATAGGTACCGGAGAGAATTCAGTTCGACTGGATATGACCGGCAAAAGCGCGGCAGAGGGCGGATTTGCGGCCCGCATGCGGATATCAATGATACCTCATAGGAGGGGCCCCTCTTCCAGGTTGCTCAGGAAGTGCACTCCGCTCCAACGTGAGTGACTCCTGGCGGAGTTGCCGTAACTGGCCGTAGGATCGTGGTAATGGAATGGAAACGGTCGGATGCCACTTAGCTTTTGCCTAGACTCCTCAACGCCTTACGACGGGGTATGAGGGGTGGCTCTCAATATAAAAAGTGCCGCCCCTCACACATTACTCGGCCATCTTTCTCGTATTCCTTAAGCCTTCCAACCAAAGACCTAAACCGCCCGTCCTCGAACATCAACTCCAACATGGCTCCCACAGACACATTCAACATCACTGCCAACCCGGACACCGACATCTGGCGCAAGCCTCCCACGACCGATGTCTTCAACGGTAACACATTCCAAACCTCAATTCCCCAGCCCTGCACCCTCCCCATCCACAACCACGCACCCGTCCCACCCCTTCCACCCCTCTAAACACCTAACCCACCCCAACCTCACACACCCAAACCCCAACTAACCACCCCCCCCCCCTTCTCTTACAGCACCCACCGCCCTCCCCCCCTCCACCACCCCCCACCCGCAACGCACCTCCGGCCCCCTAAACGCCTTCCTCTCGGCGCGCCTCTCCCTCAACTTCACCCCGCAAGAGCAATACGACCAAGGCGGCATCCTGCTCAGTCTCCGCCGACACACCGACCCCAAGAACACGCCCCCCGCCAAATGGATCAAAGCCGGCATCGAGCTGTACAACGGCGCGCCGCGCGTGTCGACCGTCGCGTGCGATCGCTGGGCGGACTGGTCCGTGGCCGATCTGCGCCCTGCGCCCGGCGGCTCCGGCCCCCCTTCCTCTCAGTCTGAGACCGGGTGGACGACGGTGGTGGTGGAGAAGGACAAGGACGGGAACGGGACGGGGGTGTGGGTGTACTGGATCGCGGAGGGCAGCGAGGAGAAGGTGCCGCTGCGGGAGATCTGCTGGGTGTTTGGGGATGAGCCCGAGGCGTGGGAGGTGGAGGTGCATGCGATGGCGGCGCGGCCGAATAAGGAGGCGCAGGGGGCGCTGACGGTGGAGTTTGCTGGGTTGGAGGTCAAGTGGGCTTCTTAGGGGTGGACAGGGGGTGATTAGGTGGGTGTGGATGGGGATGGGGGGTGTTCACATGTCACGGAGGAAAAGATGGACGTTTGTTTGAGGCGGCCGAATGTGTTTTCTTGTTTTTTTCGTCCCATTACCTAGCCCCTCAAGCGGGTGGCGTAGAGCCTTGCGGGAACAGGCGGGAGGCTATCTAGCATGCTGCACGCCCTCTAGGGGCATGCAGAAAGATGTTCATCTCATACCCGTCCCGATGATATAAAAGCCCGAATTCGGTTCGTCAAGAAGTCAAAGTCGTCATCATCATCAGTCGTTACAAACGAGTGACCGCCCTGCTCTGCGCGGCGGAATATTGCAGGCAACCATGCAGTCCTTTTTTTTTGGTCGGGGGTGTTGCAAGCCCCCGTTGTTTCCCTCTCAACCATGATCATCCGAACTGTCTTGTGTGTTTTTTCGACAAAAAAAAGGGGATGCGGCCGAGCGCGTCTGAGTGGTGTCGATGCGTGGCAGCGAGAATGGTAGTCCCCGCTGCTATCTTGTTCAGTCTGAGTGGTGTGTGTGGTTCCGACTCCAGCCTTGTATGTTTCCAAAAACGCCAGGGAAAGACAGAAAAGCTGACAAGTCATCGCCCGTCCCCGTCCCAAAGAAGCCCAGCTTAAATAAGCAGACAGAGCAAGAAAAAGAACACAATTCATGGTTGTTGGAGGGAAATATGTCGAGTGCGGCGGGTTAACGCGACGTGTGGTGTTTTGTCGGTTATTAGACGTCGAGTTTGGCGAGAAACCCATATCCTCCTGGTGTGCGACCTCCTTTCCCCTCGTGTCTTGTTATTTGGCGGCCCATTCCATGAGCGACGATGCCAATCAATCTGATGCAATTCAGAATACCAAAACGCCAGGGTTCCGTGAAATCCCAACCAGCCCAGTGTCCCCAGAAAACAGAGAACCAAGAAGAACTGAGACACTAGAGGGGCAGCGAGCTGCGCGTGTCTTCCTTGCACATACCCACAT
The DNA here is from genome assembly GCF_020726465.1 of Chaetomium tenue. Lineage (NCBI taxonomy): Eukaryota > Fungi > Ascomycota > Sordariomycetes > Sordariales > Chaetomiaceae > Chaetomium > Chaetomium tenue. Next base: position 2,879,254 of record NW_027117332.1, read on the forward strand.
CATGTATCGGCATTAAGCCCCTCGCTCCGCAGATCTTTAAGCCAAAATTGGTCGGCCAACCTCATGAGAAGTGAAGATGTTTCAGGGGGATGAAGAATCTTCCAAATGGTGTTCCAATCTGACGGAAGATGCGAGGAGTTTCGGTGAGAAAAGACCCAAACGCCGGATGTTGAGAAGCAAACAATGACACAACCCCTGATGAACCTGTTCCACTGCCCGGTAAAAGTTCCCCATTTACGCCTGAAGAAAAACACTTGAAACCTGTTCGTTACGCGTTATGTGCAAGGAGCCCAGCCTCTCAGATGGTCTTCGGCGTCCGCACGTTGCTCGCGTCGATGACGTCGTCGAGGTGGTTGCACATGGCAACGAACAGGTCGAAAAAGAGCTTCCCGCTGCCCTCGCCGTACACGTCGCTGCCGGACTTCTCCATCTCGGCCTGCATGGTGCCGCTGCGCTTGAAGGTCTTGCGGCACCGGATGATGAGCGCCAGGTAATGAGCGCGCAGGCGGCTGTCCGAGTCGGGGGTGTTGGCGTAGCAGTATTGCGCGCTGCGGAGGATCGTGCCGACGTCGATGCCCGACTGCAATCCTTGCTTCCGCAGCGCCAGCTTCTTGAGCTCCTCCAGCCCATAGCGCTCCGCGGCGCAGTAGATTACCGTGTCGCGGAGCAGGTGCTGGCCGACGCTCAAGAGGTACACGGTCGCCTCGACAGCCGAAGGGGTCTGGGGTGTCTGCCCTGCGCGACCACCTCCGATTTTTGGTGATTCGTGGATCGTCGGGGAGGTTTGCGGTGTGGCCCGACGGGGGAGCGAATCCTCGAGTTCCCAAGAGTTGCGCTGCTTGTTGTGTTGCAGACGCGGGTAGTAGTCGCCTTTGTAGAGGTACTCGAGAATTGCGCTAAAGACCTCCGGCTCCTCGTCCGGGAGCGAGATTTTCCTATTCTGCGCATCGACGTAGTTGCTGCGCAGGACCTTGTCGAAAAAAGGCGCCTGGCGCAGCACGTCTTCATGCGCTGCAAACAGCCGCGCCTCCCTGCCCACCACGAGGGTGACGATGGGCGAGGGGGCGAGGGACTTGTCGGCTGGCCTCGCCTGCTCTGACTGCATGCGCGAGGTGTCCTCGCCTTTAAGCGACCGCTTTAGTTTCGACACTTTCTGGGCATCCCGTGTGGCACCCTTCCTCGTCAGTCTCGCAGACTTGTCCACCCGGTGTTGCGAATCCATCGCCGTCGAGGCAGCCTCCCGTTGGGAGGTGCTGGCGTCGCGGTTTCGAAACGAGCGCTTGAACATGGTGGCGGTCTGCGGTTCGTGGGCGGTATTTGTATCGGGAGATGACGAGGTTGTTTCGTACGGGTGCTGAGAGAACGCAGGATGGTGGGATAATAGCGGAAGGAGAGAGTGTCGCCGCTATTCCCAGGGTGATAAGAGAGTGACGAAAAGAAGGAAGGAATGGAGGAAAAAGGAGGGAAAAGAGTGATTCACAAAAAGAATTGACGGGTCCGGGCGGTGTTATCCCAACGAGAAACTCATGAGACAACTCCAGCAACAGCTTTGCGACCCTTTGGTTGTGTGATGGGGGGGGGGGGAGAAAAGAAAGGAAAAGACAAAGGAGTGGGGGGGTTGTTGATGTATTTAACCCGGCATATCGGCCGTGGTGGGGGCAGCCAAGGGTGTGTGCTGTGCCTGGGAAACGCCCCGGATTGACGAGAAACAAGCAGGGCTTGGGAGACGGGTTGCCTGAACCCTGGCGCCTGTTCATTGGACCACCCGGCTTGGGGGTGCTTCCAACCAGGGGAAGAGTTGGCGTTGCCTCAATTGCGATTGCTGGCGTCAGCGCCTCGTTTGCTTGGCCATTCACTTGACCGTGAACAGGCGTGCAAGCCAACCGCCAGGTATCGCCCTGTGGAAAGCCACGAAAGCTTCGAGAACGAAGCCAGGGTCCCATGTCAAGTCCTCCTGCTTCGGTGTAATCGAAGGTCAAAAAGTTGGGCGAGCCTCGAATCAAAGTTCCGATGAGGCCTGCCAGCATTTGGGCCGCATTTCGTTTCTCGAAAAGGGGATTGGTCAACAATGTTGCCAACGCAACGAATCGTCCAGGTTTCGGTTGGGCGGCGTTTCGAAGCAGTCTTTTGCAGCAGTATTCTCGCTGAGCGGGGGCACGTGAACAATGATCGCCCATTGACAACAGAGCAGACGGCCTTGTTGCAGAGCACAGCCCCATCTGACTCTCGACCATTGGGTACAAAATTATGCGGACAGAGGGCGAAGAACATTCGCCCTCGTCAATCGTAAATTGTTCCCTCATCAGTCAGGCTCCGAAACAAAATCGATCTGCAAGCTCCAGATATCTCCCAGCCGAGAGCTATCTTCAGCAAGCCACCGTGCACAATAACCGCACACTTTCCGGACTGGTCCTGCGCTACATCCGCACCGAACCAACCTCTCGGCGCCGGAGCGTCGCCGCCGGCCTCAACCCCGATCCATTCCTCCCTCCCGAGGTCGAACGCCCACACATCTGCCAGCATCTTACCCGCCCCTTCGTGGCCTAACGAGCTTGGATCGGGAGATGATTCCTCCCTATGTGGAGTAAGGGACAAAGCCGTTACAGATTGACCCGGGAGATGTTTGCCACAAGAGGAAAAGGTGAAAAACCGTAGAGTGGTTTTTTTGGCCTTGCAGCACATGCCGCTCGGCCCCTGTAGCCGCATCCCATACGCGGACCATATTATCGTAAGAGCCCGATACGATAAGCCGGCCCTCTAGCGAGAAGGCGACGGCGGAGACCGAGTCCGAATGGCTAAGAAGCCTTTGCCGTAAGACGCAAGACGACTTGGTCAAATCTTTCCTCTGCTTCCAGTTTGAGCCTGCAGTTCTGGCAGAATGACAGGTCGCTCCTATAGCAATCGATGCAACCAGACGGCTCATTTCTTTCGGGCCTTTGTCGTAGACCAACCTCCCCTGTCATTTCGTTACTTTGGCTGTATGGCTGCCTAGGTACGCGGAGATTCAGATCCTGAGCCCTCTCTGCGGCCTTCGCCGTCCGCCACGCAGAGTGGCCAGATGTCCACATCTGCGGTTGCAGCTCACCGGGCGCACATGGCCCGCAGCTTCTCGCTTTCACCGCTCTCCTCACACATGCTCCTAAACAGTCCCTCGCTTCCCCACAGCTCACGTGGCGACCCGTACTCGGCAACCTGTCCATCCGCCAGCACGAGGATTCGGTCAAAGTCGGCGATGGTGGAGAGACGATGGGCAATCACCAGCAACGTGGAGTCAGGAAATTCGTCACGGATAGACTGCTGAATCAGGGCATCGGTAGCCGTATCGACAGCGCTGGTCGCCTCATCAAGGACAATGATCTTGGGGCGCCGTACAATCGCGCGGGCCAGACACAGAAGCTGTCGCTGTCCCTGCGAGATATCGAGCCCGCCCTCCGAGATATGAGACTCGAGATCGCACAAGATGTCGGCGTTGTCAAACTCGAATCCGAGTCCCTCGGCAGGCGATTGCCTCTCAAAGGTTGGACGTAGATGAACGCGTCCGAGGGCATCACGGAGCTCGGCGTCCGAGTAGTCGCCGAAAGGGTCGAGATTCTCCCGTACAGTTCCAGAGAAAAGAACAGGGTCCTGCGGGATGATGGCGAGACGAGATCGTAGGTCGTGCAGCTTGATCTTTGATATGTCCAGTCCATCAATGTGGATGGTACCTGACCGGGCCTCCAGAAAACGGAATAGTGCCAGCGTCAGCGAGCTCTTTCCGGCGCCTGTCCGCCCGACAATCCCTACTCGCTCGTTGCTGTCCACTCGAAAAGTGAGACGCCTCAAAACGGGCGGAAGGTCGTCGGCGTATCCGACAACCAAGTCATTGACTTCCAGCGTGCCCTCTTGTGGCCAGGCAGCTGGCGGACTAACGCCGCCGAGGGGCTCTGTTGGGAGGTCAGTGTATTCTATGATTCTCTCGGCGGCGTTCATCGTCAACTCAACGTTGGAGTACTGTCGGATAGCCCACATGACGGCGCCGGAAAATTCGAGAGCAAATGTCAAGGCGAAGCCGGCCAAAGCCGCGTCCATATCCTTGGCGAGCACGACGGCGCTGGCGACGAAGATGGCAAAGGTAGAGCCGACAACAGCCATCCGCCAACCAAACCAGCGGTTGAAGAGCCGCAGGTACCACGTCGCTACAGCGTAATCGTCTAATTTCTCGTGCATGCGCCCGATGAAAAGGGAGCTCTTGTCAAAGGCTCGGACCGTTGTCACGCCAGTCATTGCTGATCCAAACTGCTCGAACACCGGCGACTTGGTGGTGCTCTCAAGACGCTTAGATGGCCGGGCTGCTCGCAGATACTGGACTGAGAACCACCTCGAGATGGCCATCAGGACAAGGGCGAGCGGAATGATGTAGAATGAAACGAAGAACCTAGTCAACCATCCGTTAAGCTTGGCCCTCAGTCCGAGGAAAGCTCACTCCGGACTTACCCAGATACAATAACCCCAAGGAGGTTGAACAAAGCATTGGCACAGTTCCCAAGGGAGTTAGCGAGGGATGAGTCGATGACGTTGAAATCGGCTGTGAATCGATTGAGGATACGCCCAACTGGAGAGCGTAAGCATTTCTTCCAAGTCAAAAAGGCCATGTCCACCTACCTGGAACGGTGTCCAGCCAAATAATCGGGGCTCGTAGCACAACAGTCACCATCTTCGCAAAAAGCCGTCGGGAGGCGGCGAGCGAGCCTAAATAGAGGCAAAGAAACCTCAAAGTGCCGACAAGGGGGGCGGCCACGGCGAGTAGAACATAGATGCCAAGATAAAACCCAAGATCATCTTCGACTCGGGAAAATATTGGTTCCCTAGCCTCGTGGCCAGCTTCATGGTGCAGGTTCAACCCGTGGTTGTTCTCGTGCCTCCTTCCCCCTTCATATGTCCCAGTCCAAACACGGAGCCACCAAGACCGGCCTATCGCAAATTGGTTAGTTAGCCTTGATCGCCGCTGACCCAACCAGACTGTGAGGGGCCTTACCAATTCCCAAACCCTGCATAAGCACGAACAAGGCGAGGATAAATATCCAAAAGAGCCATCCACCGCTGGCCTTGAGGTAGGTGGCATAAATGCCGCTTTTCACCGAACCCCTCGCTCTTTTCTCGTCTTGAACAAATTTCCGCCCAAGGACACTGCGACCTTCTTGCAAAGGAAGCGCCGTTTGGGCACCGCGGCCAGTGGTGTCCTTCTGGGTCTCTTCGAGGCCGGGTTCACACCCGTCCACGGGTTTCAAGGGGCTCTGGCTGCCCACGTCCGACAGGGGCCCTGCACTGACCACGGTTCCTTGCCGCAGCTCGACCAAGTATTTTGTCTTGGGCCTGCAGAGTCCGACATGGTGAGTGGCAAGGATGCGGGTACGCCCCGCTGCCAGCTCAGAGCCATCCGCCAAAGCATTCTCGAGGACGTGCCTCCCGACATGGGCATCGACAGCGCTGAAGATGTCATCCATGACTAGAATTTTAGCCCTACTGTAGAGCGCCCGGCCGAGCGTCACGCGCCACCGCTGGCCGCCGCTCAGGTTGACGCCGTTGGCACCGACCTCGGTGTTGTCCCCATCTGGAAGTGCCTTGAAGTCCTCAGTCAATGCGCACGCTGCCGTTACCTTTTGGTAGCGCTCCTCGTCGAGAGGCAAGTCAAACAAAATGTTTTCCTTGATGGTGGCGTTTTCTATCCACGGAATCTGAGCAACGTAAGCGATGGCGCCGGGGAGGATCCAGTCAGCCTTGGTTGCCCTCTCGTCATGGCGCTCTCCAGGTGCGGCTGCAGCCGGAGCGTAGATTTTGCCTTCCAAAAGGTCACATTCGCCTAGAATCGCAGAAAGGAGGAGTGATTTCCCGCTGCCCGTTGGGCCTGCGATGACTGACAGGCAACCTTCTGGGAAGGAGACCTTGATGTCGCGTAAAACGAAGGGGGCATGCTGCTGCTGCTGACCTTCCGTGGGCCATGCTATTGAGGCACCTTCAAACGAAACATTCTTTCCTTTGGCGACAATCTTACTCATCTCGGGTCCTTGGAGGTATTGGTCGATTCGCTTTAGCGATATCCACGCGTCCAAAAAGCCCGTTACAAGCCCCTTGACGGAGCATGAATCAGCAGGGTACCTAGCCTTCAAGGAATCTATTACGAGTCAAACAAACGTTATTGGCTTACAGGAACGAAGGAAAGCGTTGCCTCAAGGGCCTTAAAGACTCCTAAGCTGACTGGCCCAGGGTCAGGCAGATTTCACAACCAGACGCAACTTTGGGGCCAACTCACCAAAGGCTACCGACGGCGTAAGCTCCCCGGTGATCTCGGCGTAGGTGGCAAGCGAGACGACCGCCAGGAGGATGGGGCCTGCGGCCCAGCAACCAATGAGGTAAGTGTTGCTAACACAGACATCCCAAACACAGACCAGCTCTCTCCGCCTTATATCGTTGACCCTGAATTCCCACTGAGGCTCAAGGGCTGCGAATTTGATATGTCGAATTCCCTGCACCGCCTCGCTGACGACGCCGAGTTTCTCGTCCCTAATCTTCATCAGTCTACCTTGAGCCGCAGCGTAACGTCTCGAGAGATAGAGGTTGACGGGCAAGCACGCCACCATAGTGCCAAACCCGGCGAGAAGGGGTTTCCACCCGAGCAAGCCTATCAGAAGGACGAGAGACAGCGCGAGCTTGACCACAGAACCGGGAATGTGGCTTGTGGTCGTGCTTTGCTCCTCAGGGTCCTGTCAGCTCTCGACCTCGGCCATTTGGGCCAATTAATATCGTGTAGGACGAACCAGCAATTTGATACGTGTTTGGCATCCACGCCAACCAAGTTGACAGCGCCTTGCTTGACCTTCTTGTGCTTTCCCGACTCATCCGCTGACTTCGACCCAGATGAGCCGGCCTCCTTCACATCTCTCCGCCTGATTGCTTTCTCAAAGATCAACTAAGAGAGTTGGCTCCGAACGGGGATAGCCAGCTCTCCCCAGCCGAGCCATATCAGGAAGCTCTCCATCCACTATTTTCATCAATCCAGGCTCCACAGAATCATAGAAGCGGATTAGAATGAGCTTACCGCTTGCGTGGTAACAGACACGCCGAGCAAGGCCACCCAAATCCAGACCCATACACCCAGGGGCTCCAGATGACGTCGTTCGAACAGCCGGAGCAACCGCCAGATGACCCATTGGGGTGCTAAACTCGATACGGCCTGAAGAACGGCGAAAAACCACTGCTCAGAAAACTTTTGCCAATGGAAAAAAAGGAGAGCTTTCCAGAGGGGTCGAGGGCCATTATGATTGTCTGCTTTCCACGCTTCGGTAATGTCTTGAGCCCGCGTCGACTGGCCCGGCCTGGGTAGCTCCTGCAGGTCCAAGTCGTTTCTCTCTGCCGCGAGGCGGATGAGGGCAGCCGGCCAACTCCAGGTGAAACGGCTCAGTACAGATACCGTTGATTGTTGGTCCACCAGCCTGCCGTGGTAAAAGACATCCGGCCTGCGAGGGATGGCGATGCTGGAGAAGCCCAGCAAAACGAGGGCCACGAACTCTGCTATCCGAAGAGATAACAACAGCGGGGAGCCTCCGAGGAGATCTTCATCGCCCTCAATACCTTGAATAGACGCCATACCAGCCACAAGAACACTCGACAGCAGAGAGTAGAGACCCAGGCGACAGGCTACAGGGGGTTTCCTTGATGCGGCAATGCACAATGCCTGAAGGCCACAGAGAGCCTTGGAGCGGTCAGCGTTTTGTTGCCATCCCCGGGCCAACCAAGGCTCCATGATCGTACCCAACAGGCCACGCGCGACCAGCCTTCCAGTGCAAACTCATGATTGGTGCGGCGAGGCTCACGAAGGACATTCAGGGCTATTACGATGCACGTCCCGGAGAATGCGAAAAAGAGAGTAAATGCCTTCGGGGCTCTGGCAGAGTACGCGGTGACGGCTTCCCGGGTGCTGATGCCGTCTTCATCCTCATAATAATCAAAATAGTGGTCTGGTTGACTTGCGTCTTGACGTCTCAGGCGGAAGAGAGCACGAGCGCAGTGAATGGAAGGCAAAGAACATAACACGACGAGGCCGAGGCCAATACAGTCGACTGCGACGCGCATTTCGGGATCGGGAAGTTTGGGCTGTGCGGTCGGTAGTTTAAGGTAATAAACCCATTCTTTGAGGTTGAGGTTGTAATAAGGTAAGGTAAGGTAAGGTAAGGTATTGCGTCAATTCAATGCTGAAGACGTGCATCGGCTCGGTCTCCACTTTCTCGGCGCAAGCGTCGGTAGCGGAAGCGGCAGCTGCTACTTGTAGTTGTAGAGCTCCTGCCGGGGAGGCGCTTTGAGATATCGGCCCATTCCGTGCCGCCGCCCCGGAGCTCGATGATCGGGGCGTCCTCGTCCGGTAACCACTTGCCTTGTGACGTGCGCGATAGCATGCTACGTTTTCAGCCCTCCTTGAGAAGTGAGCGCCGAGAATGCATTGGGCCCCGTAGGTAGCTCGAGGGGCTTGATTTCAAGGACGGCTTTTCCAAGCCAACTTTGCTAATCGTACCCACCCTACGAATTCAAATCAATAACTAAGGTAGGTATCCTATGGCCCACTAACTCCGCGGAAAAAAGCCGAATAGTTTCTTAATTGAACCTTCCCCTCCTGCCACAAGCATCATGGCCTCGATGTCGGTCCAGTTTCCCGTTACCCAGTTCGTTTCAGGACCTAACCTATGTTCGGCTCCACGCATCTCAAACTTTTTTCTTCGTATCCCTTCCAGAACGCTAAGTCCATTTGCCCTCTTCTCCCTTGGGTTGGCTCCGTGTTCCAGCAAGAAAGCAATGGTTGATAGCCTACGCTCCGCATCGATCTTTGTGCGTGTGTCGCCCACGATGAGGCGCGAACTAAACACGGCGTTATCAAGGAGCGACAGGCGTTTCTTTGGCGTCTTTTTCGAAATCAACTTTGGGTCCCCTGCCAGCTTCTCCCGCAGGTATGGAAGGATGCAAAATCGTGCCGCCAACCCGAGAAAAGTGTTCGTGTAGATCTCGTTGACGGACGACCAGTGCTCCCCTCTTACCGACCCGGGCCGTAACCTGGCGATATTTTCGTCAAACTTGTCAAGAATGCGCGTGAGGGGTATACGGTTTTCGTCTGTATCAACAACCCGAGACGCGTACCGGAGACATCTCCGTACGGTGGCCGATTCACCACCTTTTTGTATGTCAGTCCTGGGAGCCAGCGGCACCTTGATAGCCTCGGCTTTAGCGAGAGATAAGTTTGGGTCAAAGGGATTGCGGATGCTTTGCGAGATGTGTGTCCAAACCTCTGGCTTGAAAGCCCAGTCGCTTGCGGACCGATGTAGGAAATCGACGGTACCAAAGGAGCTGCTAATCTCAAGGATACCTCGAGTCCGGCTATCCAGTCGGCGCCTCATGATATCGACGATCCCTGCGTTCCCCTTTTGACTGAGCGGTGTGGATAAAATGTCAAAGCTCAGAGGCAATTTCTCGTCGGCGATCCAGAACGTCAAACAGTCTAGTGGACGCTGCGATGCTTTGAAGATAGCAAGCATCTCGGCCGACTTCGTGACGTTAGTGGGGCGGATACTCGCCCAAATGGCATCGTAAAGATCGGACAGGCGACTCGGTAGGCCATCAATGATAACTTGAAGCTCGGCCAGCCCATCTCCTTCGCTTAGAGCCACAAGGAGCGACTTGACCACCAAGCCAACCCAGAGAATAACGCCGTTTGATTTTCTTGCCACTTCGTCAATCAAGTGTGCCGCTTCTGTGGGAAACAGGCTTTGGAGCTCGGAAAACCCAGCATTTGCCTCCAATTTGGTCCTCACAAGGTGGGTAATGTCCACCATGTTGAGGTCCTGCATTCGTAGCATAGGATTGCCCCTAAAAGCGTCATTGAATTCCGTCCATTGGCGACCAGCGACACAAATCTTGATTCCGGCACGGGCGTTGATGTGCTGGATAAGTTCTATCACATCAGCCGGAGGTAGATCGAATTCGTCAAGTCCGTCGATAAAAACTGCAAGTCTGAAGGACTTGTCACATTCGGGAAGAAGAGCCTCAAACGACTCTTGTACTTCCCACGTGCTCCATGACGGTGTCTCGGCGGCGGCCCGAAGAGTAGAGAACAAGGCCCAGCGCCTTGGCGCTACGCAAGGTATAAGAGAGTTTTTCTCACTCAACACCTGGTGGAGAATGGTTCTCATCAAGCCTTCGCGCGACTTTTGCAAATGTGCGCCAGAAATCCAGGCATAGTACCGTGTGATTACAAGGGGAAGGCCCCGTGCCCACACATGAAGGTGCGTGAGGAGGGATTGGTGATGAATGATATAGCTCATCAACGTAGACTTGCCGGAACCAGGTTTTCCGGTAATCCAGTACGGTTTCTTGACTTCAGTTTCGAGCCACTCTGAAAAGCTGGGCAGGTTGGCGCCGCCCTTGAAGATCCATGTAAAAGTCCTTTGAAATGCTTCTGGGATGGCCTCTTGGCGAAATTCCATGGTTTCAAACGCAAGGCTATTGAGTGTGGCAAATGTGAAGACCAGCCGCGTAACCTCCGACGTTGAAAAATACAGGCTTGAGGTGCTGTTGATCAACTTGGGCGGCGTAGGGAGTTGCTTGCGGCTCCATAAGCATCCAACCAGTTCATTGTAGATTTTGAGAGACTCCGGCAGTGTCTTGTCGTTTAGCGTGTCAACCACTCTGTTGAATATGGCGTTTGTGTCAACCTCAGATTGAACGGCGGTCGCTAACGGTTGCGGGTCCCCTGGGAGAACATCATCGGCCTCTGTACTTTCCGGGTCAGTCGGCATCAAAAGGGTGGTCATTTCGTCGAGTTGCCGGCTGAACTGGATCTGTCGTTCTTCACTCTGTCTCGTGCCATCCCTAACCACAAAAGTCAGCGAGTCGAAGTTCACCAAGAGCCAGACTAAACGCGTACCAGATGGCAAATATTACGGCTGTCGTCACTCGCCTTTCCATATCCCTCAGCTTGGCAATGGTTTCTTCAATCTCAGCTTGGTTCCAGATTGCTTCTAAAGCGCAACGGAGCGTTTTGAGTACACTCTTCTCCTTTACTCTCTTGCCCTCGTCATACATGAAGACTGAGTCTCCATCTTTTCCCAGCGCTGCCAGAGCGTCGTTAAGCGGTGCAATTAAGTCTTTGCATTCCGTACTCAGACCAACGAGTTGATGGTACGCCAAGGAAGTAGGAGTAATACTGGCAGTGGCTTGCTCGACTTGAGCGAGAATATGTGCGAGATCGTTGGTTATTGTGGATAGTGTTACCTGTTTAGCAGTTCGTCCAGACGGGGACCTGTAAATTTGACGCGACGTTGAGAGAAGCCGCGAGCCGAAATCTAGGAACTGGAGTGCCGCGGCTGCTACACCAACCGCGCTAACAGGCTCCATGCTTGTTACAGTGGGTGGTCAAAAGTCTGATACATAACCAAGTGTTGAGTCCTGGGATGTCGAGTCGGGCTGCGTGATGGACTCGGAGGTGCGGGGTTCTTTGGCGCTGGTCCCAAGGCAACCACACAGCCATCAATGGCTCCGGCTGTGTGCTGCAACTCTAGCCAATGACCGGAGACTGCCCATCATTGTATTGGGAGTGTGGCGCTGATCAAAATGCAAGTTTGTCATGTTTCATCCCCTTTCCGGCTATGGAAAGTCAACCACCACCCCGGCCCATCAACGTTGGTCATCGTTGTCGCTGGTACCGCAATGGCGATCCATGAAGCTCCAGGGCTAGAGGTCCATGGTGTTCATCTTGGGTAATCAACTTAGAAAAGGCTGAAACCATGCCTTACAAAGCTGCCGAGACGTCAAAACAGTTGGAGAAAGCGGGCAATGGTCGAGAAATGGAACAGGGCGTTCCACGATGTCTGGTTGGCGGCAGTCTTTCCTGCCAGCTTACTGTGGATCAGGAGAGGGAGAGAGCTGCGAGGTAGAAGATGATGGCACCACGGCGAAAACCACCACTCGCTAACCGGTCTAGGATGGCCAGCTAACAGGGGAAGCAAGGTGAGGGTACATGTAAGGAAGTCTTCAAAGCCGAGGAAAAAGAGACTCGGAGTCTCGGGTGATGAGGCTACGAGAACCAGGAACTGGGAAAGCTCGCACTTCCATATGGTGCTGCTACCAAAGGGATTCGCGGTAGGAGGCATGCTGTGCTCAGGGTCTGCGATTCTTCGGAATCACTCGGCATTAATTGGAAGTTGCAATTCCCGGAAACCTAGTGTACCAAGCGCAGAAGTGTTTTGGTGAGGAGGTGGTTCCCAGGTGTTGTTGTTGTCTTGGCTCGGTTTTCTGCATGGGCAGCATGGGTCGCATCTTGGGAACTTGGCTGGGTCCGATGCCCCACATTAACTCAAACACGTCCCAATCACCACTCGTCAATTCAACACCGTGGCCCATTGAGCGCAGCACAGCACAACACCTTCATCTTCGGTCGACAGCTCTTGGGAGCCGCAACAGCTTCGCACAGTAACCTCACGCGGAGTCTCCGACGGCAACCACCCCATACCCCCAAGATGCTATCCAGCCTTCAAAATCCGCGGCAAGCTGCCGCGCAGCTCATGAACTTTGGGCTAATCCTCTCGACAGCCTTCATGGTGCGTTCTTGCCCTTGCCTCTAGCTTCGCGCATCGCGAATACCGGTCCTTACCCCTTCCGCTTCGATGGATGCTAACTTTGGGACATAGATGTGGAAAGGTCTCTCGGTCATCACGGACTCGCCTTCTCCGATCGTCGTCGTACTCTCCGGGAGCATGGAACCCGCCTTCCAGCGCGGCGACTTGCTCCTCCTCTGGAACCGCAACCTCATGTCCGAAACCAACGTCGGCGAAATCGTCGTGTACAATGTGAAGGGGAAAGACATCCCGATTGTCCATCGGATAGTGCGGAAGTTTGGCGTTGGGTGAGTCTTGTTGCGGGAGGCTTGCTACGCTGGTCGGCCACAAGCTAACACCACTTTCTAGGCCAGACGCAAAGCTTCTCACCAAGGGAGACAACAACGCGGCGGACGACACCGAGCTCTATGCACGTGGCCAAGATTATCTCAACCGGAAAGATATTGTCGGGTAAGGCGGACTCCCCAACCCGCAGTGGCATACCGAAGCTGACACTGGGAAATAGGAGCGTTGTCGGGTACATGCCATTCGTGGGGTATGTGACTATCATGCTGTCGGAGCATCCGTGGTTGAAGACGGTTATGTTAGGTATCATGGGGTTAGTCGTCGTTTTGCAGCGCGAGTAGTACTATCGACCGTCTACCAACCACATATGCCCGAGTTCACTGCTTCCACCACACACGAGAAGATGTCAGGGGCACGTCATTCCATGATCCCAGGGCACCCTTTATCGCCAATCCCCATCATGCATTTTTCCAACAAGATGCCGCTTGATTCGTGCCGGGGGTCGTCATTTATTTGCCCATGGCTGGTCTCTGCAAGGAACTTGTGTATGGGACGGTTGCCTTGCAGTCCAAGTCACTTTCGCCAAACAGTCCCTCCCCCATTTTCGTCAAACGGCCAATTCTATTCTTCAGAAATGGGCCTTTTGATATTGACCTTTGATACCTCATCTTCTGATTTAGCATGACGAGTCTCGCATTCCGGCAGTTGGCGCATCGCATGGTCGTGTTTGCCTTTAAATGAACACCAAGCAACAGGGGTTCGTGATGTCTTGGCAAGCGGCCTTCCCGCTTTGGCTTTTCCCCGTCCAATGCCAAGACCGGCTAAGGAGGCAGCACTGGCCGTTGGGGTCTATTTTTGAGGGCAAGGGATCGAGACCAATCTTAAAAACAACACCATCGCCACCATCCACTGTTTGTCGCGTTTCTCCATCACTTTCGCTCTTTTGCCGTTGTCGCTCGTTTGAACTTTGCTTTCCCAATTACCCTCTATTTTCAGCATTTCCCCCGAACTTTGGAGGACCGCTCGTTTTGCATATGATCTAAACATACCTACCATCGACTTTTTCTGGGCATTGAAGTGAGAACAGGACGAAAATGGCGGGCGAGGACAGCTCGGCCACCGAACCGAAGGGAGGAGAGTCGAGTCGGGTTCTGGAGAATGCTCAAATTGGGAATGAGGGGGATGAACGGCAGTCCGAACGTGGAGCCCAGCAACAGACCGAAACGCAGCCATCGCCGCCGTTACCGCCACGGCCTTTGCCCGCCGCACACCAGGAGCTGTTGAAACATCAGCCAGTTCTTCCTCTACCGCACGGCGCTCATTTTGCCCATCTACCGGTTGAACAGCCCTCTGTCGGACCCGAGCGCCCATTCTATCCCCGCTGGCACAAGGCAAAACTGGCATTGCTTCTTCTGTCCTTGCTGGTCTCCGCGGTAATATTTGGCGTTGGCATAGCCCTCGGCGTTCACAACGGCCCATATTATCGGCCCGTCTATGACACAGCCCCAGTGGACTACGAGTTGGGAATCTCTGGAACAGCGGTATGTTGGAACTGTCTTTTCTGTTGATCGCATGCGAGGCTAACCCACCACACAGGCCGGTCTTGCCGTTGTGGTTACCGTCATCGAGTTCCTGAAGACCATGTTTTCCAGCCGGCGGCAGGGTATGCATCCGGGCGCACTGGTCGCTTTCCACCTCATCATCTGGCTGATGGCCGTCGTGGCCGTCGTCATGACCGCTCTGTTTGGGGCGTATTCCTACTCCGATGACTGGTACGATTACCCGCGCGCCGACGAGTCGGTTCTGTTCAGCCAGACCCAGGTTTATGAGCAAGTCCTGCTGGGGTTCGATTGCGCGCTCCTGCTTATCCACTTCATCCTGTTCGTTGGCGCTTGCGTCGAGACGAACCGGGCTGAGAGGGCGAATAAGAAGGTGGTCGTGGTGCGGGTGCCGGTCCCTGTCGGTGCCCAGTACCCGGGGGGACCAGAGGGTCAATATACCGTCTACGGGCCCCCGGGTGCTTACACCGCGCCGTTCCCGCCCGCGCAGATGGCCCAAGTACCGGCAGCGGCGGGTGGCCGAACCGGCCCTGCCGTTCCTCAGCCGGCGGCCTCGTATGCCGGATACTATGCGCCTACGCCCGACAACGCGCCGTCGCAGCGTCGCAGCAACCAAGCACCGATTCAAGGATACTATGCACCGGCCCCCGCCCCCGCCCCCGCAACAGTCCCTCGGGAACAGCCCCGGGTCTCGGCGCCCCCGGTGCCTGGGCCGAGTTCCAGCTAAGCAGGAGTCTTCGTCTCTTAATTTTGGGGCGGGGTTCGATGCGACAGTTAGCCAGGATATAAATCGTGAGACGACGTTTACGGGGCGACGGGCATGATGGCATTGTTATAGACTTGGGGAAGATGTTGCGTCTTATGTAAACTTTAATGTAATCACGGCAGCGTTGAAGTGGCGGGCGATTTTGGGTCATCAATGTTTAAGCTACGATGTCGTTCGTGTCCAACAACACAGATTCCAACCGGGGCCCCTGAACCAAGCTTGGACTGTCGATCAAGGCGATAGCTGAGTAGCCAAAAGCCAGTGTATGTAACCCTGCGAAGGGTTGATTGTGAGTCCGGTCGTCAACTTCTAAACTGAAAACTAATCGCTGATTCCACTAAAAGGACCCGCGATGTTCTGACCAGGGCTCTTTCACATGCGCAAGTTCAGTCCCTTGTAAATCGCCGAGGGACAGACAGGGTTGCATTTCCCCAGGTCTTGACATGGGATCTTCCCCAACTCAGACCTCCGATCCCGCGAATCAAGCAACGGTGCCTGCCAGCCCGCTCATCCACACAGGCCGATCCCTTGGCCAGGTCCACTCACCTCAACACCATCTTCATCGTCGGGTACATCGAGCCAGGGCTACTCCATGCCACCATCCTAAGTATACCTTCCCCATCGGGAAACAATAAGAGTAGATCCCATTACCCGCATGAATCCGACCAGGAAAAGCTCGCAACGCGTAATTAGTTTCTCCCGGGCGGCATGGAGCTTACACTTGGACCTGGCTGGGAGGTTGTATTCTGTATGTGCGGGAAGAGCGGGGAGGAGGGGGATATTACAACGTGCTGGGCTCCTACCCTTGCCTACCTCGGCCAGGGGAGGCTTGAGGGGCGACATGTACAATGCTTGTGAAAGACGCGGGCGAGCAAATCTTCTATAAGAGAGGCCGATGATCACTCCCTCTCAGTCCCAGGGGCTCCATCAGGGAACAACACTCTCAGCACTCTCAACCCGAGCCGAGCAAGTTCCCCGACCACTCGATCACGACCCCCCCGAACTCACCCAAAGGAGAAAACAAAAAGAAACACACCATGAAACTCAGCGCCCTCCTCCCCGTCCTCCCCCTCCTCCTCGCCCCTACCCTCGCCACCACCACCACCGCCGACAAACCCACCATCGTCGAGGCCCTCACCACCGTCAACCAAACCACCACCAAACTCGGCACCGCCGTCCACACCTGGCACGGCGGCATCCTCGGCACCGTCCCGATCCTCGCCGAAAGCACCGCGCTCCTCATCCAAGTCAAGCAAGGCACGGACGCCGCCGAAGCCAGCGCCCCGCTGGACGTGCCGGGGGCGCTGGCGGTGGCGACGACGGCGGGGGCGCTGGTGAAGTCGGTGAACGCGACGCTGGGGGCGATCGTGGAGGCCAAGGGGAAGTTTGATCGCTTGCTGTTGTCGCCGCTGATTGCGGTGAATTTGGGCCTGCAGCGCCGCGCGACGGCGGAGATGAGTGAGGCGGTGATTGGGAAGGTGCCAGAGCAGTTGAGGGAGTTGGCGAGGGGGTTGGTGGCGCCGATTGATCAGAGTTTTGGGGTGGCGGTGGAGGCTTATCGGTTGTTGTGATGGGGATAAGGGAGGTGTTGGTTGTCTGTTTGTTTGGTGGTGTTGGGGGTGAGATACTCCATCTCAGTTCACAATCGTATGAAGTGATGAATCTAAGCAGAGCAGATATGTACCCAAACCATGTCATCTCTTTGGCCCTTCGTATCTCTCCCACATTGACGTCAAACCCACTCCCTCCCTCGCCGACACAAGCCGCCCATGATCATCCTCAAGGGGTCGGACATGCGCTAGGGCTCCCACTTACTTGTTTTAGACACTCTGCTGCGTCTAAAGGGGTAGTCAGCTTTAGCTCTCAGTGTCTGCGGTTTCCACTTTCTCCCTCAACATGTTCCTTGTCGAGAAAAGTTGAAGCCGAAGGACACAATCACACTGCATCCCGAATGATATGCGTCAGAGTGCCTGCTCATTGCCAAGTTCTATGCTGTCTATAAAGGAAATCCTTTGCCCCCAACCACACCCCTCCCCCGCGTTCAAAAAGGAATGGTACTGAACCCCGGCGCGCTCGGAGACAGTTTTAGAAAAAGAAACACCTGTCAACCCCCATCATAGCGGTTATCAACCCTTCCAACCGAACCGCTGGCCCCAACTGACCGCTCTACGAGCAGCGGTAGGAGTTGTACTTGCCCTTCTCCATGCAGCGGCCATCGGTGGAGAGCGGGTCCTCGATGCCGTTGCAGTCCTTGCCGGTGAAGACTGGAAGCACCAACACGGTCAGCCTCTGCGTCTTCGGTTCGCCCGTTGGCGAGAAATGAGGGATGGACGGGCCATCACTTACCTCTGGGGTTCAGCATGCCGCCGGTGTTCCAGAAGAAGGCGGCAGTGGCGTCGTCGAGGTTGTAGCACCGGCCCGAGACGGGGGCGGCGTGGAAGAGGATGCTCTTGTCGTTTTGGCTGCGTTGTAGATGATCTTGTCAGAAGGTGTGTCGCCCTGAATGTAAGTGCAGTGGGGAGTGCCGGAAGCAGGTCTTACCAGTCATCCAGGCTGCTGTACTGGTTCAGCTTGGGCTTGTCTGCCAGCGACAAGGGCACGAGCGCGGCGGCAACGACGAGGAGGATTTGGGACTTCATCTTGAATGTGTTGTTTGGTTGTTGTTGTTGTTGCTTATATGGTTGCTTATGGTGTGGATTTGATGCTGAAGGCTGATGATGAGCTGTTGTGATGGTGGAATGTGATGTTGAACTGTTGAGATAGACAGGACAGAGAGGAAGAGGAGGCTTCTTTTATACCGCGGTGTCTCTTGAGTCGAGCACAACTCTTCCCAACCCCTATCATCGAGTAGAGGGGTGCATCGTCGCGGCATCTCGCATTTCCCTCTGCAACATCCTCTTACACTACTACCTAGGGCTGCGGGTTTCTAGCCTCATGGCCATTTAGTCAGACTCTCCGGGAGGACGTGATACTCTCCACAATGACAGCTCGGTTAGCTTGCACGGTGAGCATCGTAGGCATATGCATGATGGAGGAGAAGGAGGTAGTGGTCTAGCTCGGTATTACTGTCGGGTTGCCTACTGGTGTGCCTACATGGCAGCCTAGTTCATAAGCAACATATGCGGTCTGGCCGCCGGGATCGGACCCGAGGCCGCCGGACTTTCGAAAGGCGGGCGGCGTTGAGGCGAGGATTGCAAAATAGGGTTAGTCCTAACCTTGCGGCGTCTTTAGCAAATTCCCGCCAGTGATGACACTGACCCCTCCGCCGCAAAACATGGCGCATTGGTGAGCTTTGCTACTCGCTTAACCCACTAACCCTCCGACGGCGACTTGGCCGGTTCTAGGAGTCCGAGTCATCCATTCGTGTTTTGTTTTGGAGCGCGCCTAAATCACGGCGGGCGATGCTTAGATGGTCGAAACCAACTGCCCGCCGTTGGTGGCTGGTTCGGCCAACATCTTCACGATCAAGAAGACAATGCTTCGATCGGGATGCCTCCAACTCTCCGTCGCCATGTTTCAACCTGGGCCGAGTCAGAGGCTCGGACTTAGGCCTGAGCCCCTCGCCAATCGGCATCTGGGTGTTGTTGAGTTCAACGGACATCAACAAACCCAAATCTCCAACCAGTGAAGGCATGTCTGGTGACCATTCGAGGAGCGAATAAAGGGTCGGGTTCGTGATGCGCGATGCTGTTGGGCACCAGAAACATGACATTTTGGGTCGGCATGGGAGGGGAAGAAAGGTGGGGGTAGAGCCATTTGGGCCAAATGATAAAGAGGCATCAGGGACAACCTTTGGGATTGCAGTGCGATTTTTTCAAGGCGTTGGACCCTCTGAAATTTACGTGCAGCCTTTTGGCAACATGTGAGCATTTGCCAAATCGTCAAACTCCGGCTCCATGACGACGAGGACGCCGGGGCGGGACCTCCGTCCGGACCCGGCGATACGTGTGGCCGGCGATTCGGGCCAAGGCGCACGCCAGTGGGGAGAAAAAGTGCCTGCTTCACCAGCAACAAAGGGCCATGCAGGGAGACGTTAAATAATTCGAAGGAAGGAATGAAGGTGCTCTTTTATTGCTCTGTCCAAACCCCCAAAAAACGACAAGCTAGCTTCTAACTCAAATCACCCGCAGGAAAGATTCGCATAAGGTCGTCTCCTCGGCGCATAATCACACGCACCAGGGAACACGCATCGTTTTGGTGTTGAAAAGGTAGGATAGAATGTCGGCTCAACCAGCGGGCGCAGAGATTCATGGGCGGAGGGGTTGGAGTTAGGGGGAAGGGGGAGGGGGGAGGGTGGTAGGCAGGGGGGATTTGTCACGGGGGCGGATGGGATGCGGCGCCGCTTAGTCCTCCTCGTCGCTGCCGGCAGCAACGGCTTTTGCATCGGCCTTGGCGGCGACATGAGCCGCGACCTTACCGACGCCCTTTGTAGGCACCTCCTCTTCCTCGACATCGTCTTCCTCCTCCTCGTCCTCCTCGCCTTCGGCCTCCTCGTCTTCCTCGTCTTCTTCATCAAACTCCTCCTCCTCCTCACCCTCGGCCGCCTTACCCTGTCCGTGGCCGTTCGCGGCGGTGCCGTTCTTGTGAGCCGCTTCGACGACGGGGGCCGTCTTTAGCTTCTTCTTAGGCGGAGCTTGTTCTTGCACAAGTGTTAGCCAGGCATGCACAATGTCTAGGACGGCATCTAGGGGAGGTGTGGTATTGATCGATCCGATGGACTCGACCGAGTTCTTGAAGGGGGTTGTGGTAAGTGTCAAGGCTTGCCAAAAGAAACTCACCTGGGACGGCATTTTCTTCGTTCTCCTCGTCGCCCTCGGCACCTTCACCTTCCTCGCTGAACTCTTCTTCTTCCTCTTCTTCCTCATCGTCGAGCTCATCTTCATCTTCATCTTCTACATACCTAGGCAATCGTTAGCGATTCCTTCTAGGGCGTGTCATGGAAGTCAAGCGAGATGCTTGCTAGGCGCGCAGAGCACGCCACCCAAAAAAATCCCGACAGAGCCGGAGGGAACATTTTGAGCGCACAGCTTGCGCCGCGAGGCGCCAGCAAGCGAGCGGATGCCCAAATGCCGCGGTTGTTCTCGCAATCACCCATACAGAAGATACAAGACACAGGGTTGCTGTGTGTGTTTTGGGGAGGCTGGGGGATAGACTTACTCTTCCTCTTCCTCATCGCCGCTGGGGAGCGAGACGAGCTCTTCCTCCTCCTCTTGCTTTCTCTTGCGGCCCGTCATTATCGGAATACGGCTAAAATGGCGTCAATTGCCAAGTAGGTCGATGTTTGATGGCGTAGAACGGCAGGGTTGGATGGGAAGATGGGCGGGATAGCGCTGGGATGGGAGGAGGGAGAAGAAGAGGAAGGCTACGAGGGAGGCGCTTTTCCGGGGGGCGTGGACGGGCAAAAGCTGGGAGCTCTGGCGAAGCGGTACGTACCCGGGTACCGCTTCGCCCAAACCGCATTGCGCGCCGCAGAGCTGCTGCGGGGAACGGGGAGCGGGGAGCGACCTGAGCTGAGCACGGATGGCTCGAGCGTGGGAGCTGTTGGTTGCGGCAGGGGCGAGGGGTTACCGAAACCTGGAAACCTGGAAACCTGGAAACCTGGAAACCTGGAAACCTGGCGCCTCAGGCAGGAATCCATTCTGAAGGAGCTTGGGAGCGCTGTGCGGGCGGCACACTCTCGTTCTTTGCGGCCCTCGCGTGCAATCGCACATTTCTGGGATACGAGTGCCGGCGCCGTAGTCAGACTCGGATTGCTCCCAATCTGGAAAGTCAGTTATGGCGATAAGTCCAGAGCTCCCGTTCGTTGGTGTATTGTGGCCTGAGGTTAAAATGCGCTGTGGCCTGAGGCTATGAATTTATCCCCGAGGGCGAAAGCGGAAGCAATGGAAGCTCGGAAGCTCCGACGCTCGCCATCATCCATCATCATCTCAATCGCCCGTGACGAACGAATGTGGGTCATTGCTTGTCACCCTTCGTTGGGGCCTTCCCGGTTCTCTAGCCGTGGCGCCGTATTGTCGTTGTGCATGCTAAACGAAGAGATGACACGAGCCGATTTACCAAGTATCTAAGTACTTTACACACTCTTGCCAGTCGGTTCTTCCATCGTACCAGTTTTGGGTTTCTTGCTCCGGGGCTTGAGGCTCGCGCTCATATTAGCCCACCTGGCGTGGGGCGGGTAGTCAAACTCGGCGTCGGCCTTCCGCGGCTCCAGAGGGAGACCACCCAAGCCGAGCCGATCTATCCATCCCGGGAGCACCAATTCTTCGAGTGCGGTGGCAGCGCTCCCTGTCACCCAATTCCCTACCAATGGGTCGCGCCGGTCTATTATTCGTTGCATCGCCGCGCGAAGTTGCCTGGCGGTTTCGTTGGCCGGGGGAAAGGTGACAACGGTCAAATTCACGGTTTCCCGGGCATCGTCCCACTCGAGATCCCACCACGCAGACTGGCTGCGTTGGAGGGCGCGGACACGCTGCCGCAACTCGTCCTGGAGCACGCAGGCGCGCAGCATGTTCGAGGCCATGTTGGCCAGCATCCAAGTCTGTGGCCTCAACCCCAGGCGGAGAGAGTGGAGGGTGTGGAGAGCGCGATCGAGTGTCTCCATGCGGCGCACGATGCTATGTTTGGAGATGTAGCCGGATATGCGCTCAAGTAGCGAAATCCCTCCCCGCTCCGCGACGGCCGCTCTGACCCGGTCTCTCACTCCCTCGGCCAGAGCCTGCACGTCCGACAATAAAGCATTGGTATCACACACAGCGTCCCAGACTCCCCCCAGGGCTTGGTAATCGCCCCAGCCATAGGGGCTGATAGGATAACGCCGCTTCTTGGATGTATAGTTGCCGCTACATCGACTTTCGGCAACGGCGTGCAGCAAATCGCGCGCGTTTTGGCCCCAGCATAGTCCTGGGAACGTCTGGTAGAGGGTTGACATTCCAACGCCGATGTCTAGAGCCCCGTCTTTCCGATGCCGGGACAACGCAGCGTGAATCTCTTTCAGTTGCGAAAAGGCATCCTCTGAGAGTCCAATGCCAGCGAGGAGTTTTGAGAGAGCCTGTTGTCGACCCCCGTCGCGTTCGAGCAGTTGCTGAAAAGTAGGGACTTGCGCCCCAATCGTCAGCTGGGGAGGGTTCCCGCTCCTGCTCACGTTCTGAGCAGCGGTCCTTGATTTCGTGGTTCTGGCAACTGCTTCCAGCCAGCCTATTAAGTCGTCGCGCTGGGCGCGGTACGGCCACGAGCTAGCCTGGGTACGCAAAACACCCCATAATCTCCTGGCATCAGTCAGGATATCGCGCCCATTTCCCTCTCGGAGGCGAAACAAAGGGGCCCTCAACGCTGGGTAGTCCGGGTGCTGACGGCCCAACCCGGCAGCCAGCAGATCTGTGGCCGCGTGGATGGCCACCGGCCACAAGGTATTCGCCATTTCCAGCGTCATAGTGGTGTTCAAAAAGTCCACGATGAAGGGTGCGTATTCGGCTGGTAAGCGTTTCCCCTCCTCGCGGCGTATCTGATCTTTCGACAAGTTGCGCTCAAAGTAGAGCGTTGTTTCGGGGAGCCAGGAGGTGGCGTTGATCCGAATGAGGCCGGGGGCGTCGAGCGCGAGTGTGATGTTGAGGTTGTGGCGAGGAATGTTGATGGCGGTGGACGCGTTGGCGTATAGATCAGAAACCATGGCTAGGTCGTCGGCCGGAGAGGGAGCCGCCTTGA
The DNA here is from genome assembly GCF_020726465.1 of Chaetomium tenue. Lineage (NCBI taxonomy): Eukaryota > Fungi > Ascomycota > Sordariomycetes > Sordariales > Chaetomiaceae > Chaetomium > Chaetomium tenue. The sequence continues at coordinate 2,902,200 of NW_027117332.1, forward strand.
TTGCCACCTTATCTGGGCCCAGCCCCGAGATGGAGTCGGGGGCGGGGGCGAGCAAGAAACTGGCGCAGAGAACGGCGAACAGAATGGCTAGGACGGCGGCAGGAAACACGCCGACAAAACCAGCAAGCTGCCGGTCGTTACGCGGTACGATGGTATGCCGGTCGGTGCCCTGGGCTTCGTTGTGCCCTCGGGGTTCTTGGCCGCTGCTGAGCTCGGGTGCGGGTGCAGCTACGGCTCGCTTACTAGGCCCGACATCGCTTGGGCTAGGGCTGTTGGGCCGAAAACGAGCGTGGTTGCGGCGGCTAGATGAATGGATGGGTGCCGTCGCCGCTGCCTCGGTGACGGGATCATCTCGAAGGGCACTGCCATGGCGACGGCTACGGCCACGGGGCTGGCCTGGGATGGCGGGGTACATGACAGAGCTTGTTTTCTGGGGTTTGAGACGGGCCTGCAGCGGTGGTTGTTGTGGTAGATGTGCGAGACAGAAATCGGTTCAGCGGGATGTCCCGGGCCCAGAAAAGCAGGAGGGAAAATGGTATGTATGATGGGCGCAAAATGCCAGATCTGTTGTCGAGTTACTGGAGCGGTCGAGAGAGGGAAATGGGAGGCAGGCTCACCATTGACAAAGACAGCCATCGTCAATCTGCACCATGCCCCTAAAGTGGCCAGCGCCACCCGGATCCGGCGACAAACATATCGCAATCGCTACTCGCGGCTGGCGACATGCCGCAGGGCCCTGTACGTGATACGGCAGAGCACAGGAAAACACGTCGCCAATAACAGCTGCTCAACCAAGTGGAAGTCGATCTATCGCATTTTAGGAGATGAGACAAACGAAAAGCGGCGTTATCTGGCTCTAAGATGACATCCTGACATTCTGGCTACACTCACCCCCCGCACGCCCCCGCCCTTGCCCCGGCTCCGTTTCCGCCCCGTCTCCGTTCCAGCTTCGGCTTCCGCGTCCCGGGCCCCGGTTTCTCACTCGTCCTTGCGAAAGAAGCTCTCCTCAATCATGACGCGCAATTCCTCAGCCAGCCCCACCACCCCCTCTATGGCTACCACGAGCTCAGGCGGGGCAATCTGGTCGCGCAAAGCGCTGTCGACCATGCCCAGAGTGCTCTTAGCGAATTCCGCCCATTCTGCCTGCTTCTCCATGGCCTCAGCCAACATCTTGAGCCTCACCCTGGCATTCGAGAACGAACTATGAAACAGGCTCCCCACAATGTGGACCGTGTGCAAGTTCTGGATGAATGTTGCGGCCTCGGGGTCGTCGGGAGAGATCGCCCCATTGCCATTTTTGCACTCCTTGCCCTTCTCGTAGCTCGCCGAGGATGAGCTGGCACCCTTGGAATCGAAGCGCTCGTTGATCCTCACGATGCCTTCTCCAAAGAAAAGGAAAGGGTTTTTGTCGGTCTTTTCGTCTTGAAGTACGATTGTCGAAAGCGCAAGGTCGACGGTGTTGATGTCTTTCTGGAAGCGAGAGTATGCGGATGACACTTGCTGCAGGATATCCCAGAAATGGCGCACCATGCGCTGGAGCTTCGCTTTCTCCGGCCCCAGTTTGGGCTCAGCACTCCGCGACCACTGGAACCACGACCCTGCGTCCTTCGCGGTGTTGTTCTCCAGGTTGCGGAGCCGCTCGCCGTCATCGCCAATGGCGCGCAAGATGTAGACGAGGCGTCTGTGCGTGTGCTGCATCTCCCTGTAGAACTCCTCCGTGACGGCGCTGCTCTGTTTGCTGGCCTCGTGGGCAATACGTTGCCAATTTTCCTTGAAAAAGGGGTTGGCATTCAGACCCTCGGGGGTCAGGGTGGGAAAGGCGGCCCGCGCAGCCTGGGCGGCGCCGGTTGCGGATGCAGCAGACTCCAATGCGGCGACCACTGAGGACAGCAACAGCCCGCCGGCCGTCACGGCTTCCGGTAGGCTCTTCAGTGTCGGTATCCCGGCGGCAAGAATGCCATTTGTGGCCGTCGATGGCGCCGGTGACGGCCTCCATTAGAGAAGCATCACCGTTCATGAAATTGTTGAAGGCGCGGTAGTCAACAATCAATAGGATGGCGCACAGTACGACCATCCAAGGAGGCTGCCCAAAGTAGCGGCACACCCAGTTGAACGCACCCACAACGGCGGTAATCAGCCTCCGAAGCATCATTTCAGCCGTGTGTGATGTGTCTCTGGTGTTCAATCGTTTGCCGGGCAAATAGTATGAGGTTGGGGGAGGCTGGAGAGGTGTTGTGATGGGAGGTTGTGATAGGTAATCGATCGTGATGAGAGGTTGGAGGGGCGTTATGACGGGAGGTCGGAGGGGTGTTGTGATGGGAGGTCGGAGATATTGTGTGGGATGTTGTGATGGGCGATCGATCGTGATGGGAGGTCGGCGGGGTGTCGTGATAGCGGAGGGCTCGATGATGCTAAGTTGACAAATGCTTAGGAATGACTGCCCAAGAAGGACGGAAAGATGGTCTGGAGTTGAACGTGCCGGAGTGAGAAGTACGATGAAGACCGGATATCCAGGAGGAACAAGATGGGTATTCGGATGGCGAAAGAAGACAACTTTTATAAATGAAGGACTCCTAACACAACAAAGAGAGTGATGGTCCCAAACTGCAGTCGCCGGGTATGGGACTTCGCTTCACAAGCCGGGGTTTCGTGACGCGATGATCTGCAGGGAAAGCCACTTCCAGGACAGCTCCGTTACCCACCGTCATTGAGCGCCCCTCGATTGGAGTCTCCAAAATCCCGCGGGAAACGGAGGCAAGTCCATCATGGGGTGGAGCGAAAGCGCTGAGGCTTGGGAAGCGCGGGTCTCGGCCGTCTGAGAGCTGAAAAATGCTGGGAGTTTTGGCAGGCACGGTTCCATGAACTGATAGCTCACAAACAACCCCCTGTTGTCGTCAAATATCGCCCTCCAGGGTTACCGCAGTTCAAGCATGAGGGCCCTCTCGGTTGCCGGTGCCCGCTATCTGGTGGTCGTCACTTGCTCACCGCTGCTCCGCTCTTCTTCTGCAGCCGGCCGTCAAATCAGGATGAGGCAAGAAGGGATATTCCAGTGCCAGCGCGCCCACAAGAACAAAGAGGCGATGTGACGGGGTTGTTGGGATTCCCGCGCTCGCTTGGGTGCCTGTGAGCTTGTCCGTGGTCTGGTGTCTGTCGTATGCCCACATCCTCCTCCTGCAACGCAAAAGCTGCGCGACACGACGCCATATTGTCCATCTTTTTCGGTCCTCTAACGACCAATTTTCTCAAAGTTTGGAACGGACAAACTTCGCCTCCTCTGTTCTGCCCTGTCCAATTTATCGTTCAGCCTCTGCTCATTCAAGACGCCTGCATCCGGGAGCCATCCTTAAGTTTCACCAGCTGAGCCATGGCACAAAACCAACCCCCCAGCCGGCGAAACACGATGCCGTACATCCTGTAGGCGTTGCTCAACCATCCGCCGCGCACTCCCCGTCCCTCAAGCTCACCGTTTCCCAGACTACTGGCGACTCTGGGGGTTTTTCTGGCTGGAATATGTTCCACACGCCTCAATCCATTTTCGACAACAACGACAGGGCCCGAATCCCCGTTCTCGACCTTTGGTCCGAAGTCACCGGAGCTGCAGGGCGTGTGTACTGCCCACGGCCGCCTCCAGCTGCTAGCAAAGTACCCGAGCGATTCCATGACTGCCTTTGAGTTTCTCGGCCTGGACCCCGACGCGCGACCGTTTTATCCCCATCATGCATCCCGCCGGGACGGGGATCGCTGGCACCGAGAGTTGCAGGAGCTGGTCGATAACGAGTACACACGCCGGCTGGATCGCGTGAACCGCGTCGACGCGCATGGCCGCGGCGGTACCGATATCGCACAATACAAGCTGACCTTGGCGGCGGTCACTGATGTCCTGGAAAAGGGCAGCCCGCGCCGGTTCTACGTCGAGACGGTGCTGCCAATGCTTGAACGTGTCAGACGCGACCAGCCAGCCCGCTGCGTGTGGCCGCGGATCCGCGAGTTCAACTGGAAATTGTGCGCGGCCACCTGGCGCGTTACTGGCTTGCTGGATGACCTGGTAAAGGTCGAGGAAATGGTCTTCGCTGACGATGGCTGCTCCAATCTGACCAAATCTCCCGGCTGGTCTTGGTGGTGGTCGTTCGGTCGGTGATGAGGCTGCGGGGTTCCGTTTGCGGATGCAGGGATGTCACATTGGTTATGGTACCTTGGAAGAGAAGAGCATGGCCCGGATAGCTCATCGAGAAGATACTATGTAAATTTAGATCAAGTGACTTAGCTGCGTCCCCATGTGTGTTTCGTTGTGGGTTTGTCAGTTGTGAGGAGGTCAGTCTGAATCCGCAAGCTGTCCACAGGTGAATGTTGCGACCGTTTGTGCCATGCCCGTCAAGCCCGTCTCGTCGCAAGTCGATCTGCGAATAAACCCACTTTGCGAATATTTGGATGATTCACAGTCATTTACGAAGTACCTCATATCGCCTGTAGCCAAATGTGGCCGGGTGACAGCCAAGCACAACCTAAACTCTCTCACGACGGGCGTTGAGGGTGTTGCAAGGTGTCGTTTGTTGTTCACAAGCTGACAAAGCGGGTTGGTGGAGGAAACCTTGGAGACGGAGCTCGCCGACCAGGGGCCAAGTCGCGGAAGAAGGGACGCTTGGCCGGGCTGAGGTGCGACACTGCAATGCTGCAACGCTGCACCGCTGCACTCCTGCACCCGCTGCAACTTGCCAAGGTTTAGGTGCTGCAAACCGAAATGCTCCATTTCAATTCTGGAAAATTTCATCGAATCTTCCCCGACAAGAGCTGGGGCAAGGGCAAGGGGCAGCTTGGGGTCACCAGGAGCCAGTTGCCAAAACGAGACTAGTTGAACCTGGGTACCATGGAAGCCATCCGGAAGCTTCGCTCACAAGCTGAAGCTCAGCCAGCAAGCAACCTTTCAATCCGACTAAGGTAACTAGGTGACAGTAACTGAGGCAGTAACTCTGCTGTCAGTCAATCACGTCAGCTGTCGGGTTTCCTGGCTTTTGGCATTTCCGGAGGAGCAGAAAGGTCTCTCCCGCCAATCGCTGTGCGATGCTCCTGTTTTTGCCCCTGAAACTGGCAGATTTCCGAGTCCAAGCTGCGCCTGGGCAGTTCCGGTCGTTTGGGTTGTTGCTTTTGGTCCGCAAATTGTGTTTCTAGCCAATGGTGCGTTGTATCGTTGTTCACAAGAATTGCTTCAATTCGTTCAAGTCACAGCCGTCCGAGAGAGAAGCAATCGGAGGCAAGTGCAACTGACACAGGCCCTTTGAGGGTATTTTTGACGCGCAACCCCAACCTGATTAATCCACCCATCGATTGGGCCTTTAAATTCCCCTCACTCCCTTAACACTCCCGTCACCGCAGAACAACGGCCAATTAACTAGTTATCTACCTGACCGTCCCAGGTCGCTGCCCGAACCCAAGCATCTCATCTGAGGAGCAGTCCCCGCCACTCGATTACCTATTTTACCCTCCTGAGGGCTGTCCCCGTGCCGCGTGAAGTGTGCTGACAACCAACAAGCGGCAGTTCGCCCGCATCGCTGCATCGGCACAGACACGGTCACCCGCGTCCCCGTGCGACCAACCAGGAGGCCTGTGTCGGGCGTGCAGCAATTTATCTTGCTGCAAGGGCATCCGATTGCTCCAACATCCGATGCAAATGCCCACTGAGCTTGGACGCTGAGAAAAGAAAAGTCATCCGAGCGGGATACCGACAATGGCGACGCCGAACATTTCGGCAATCATCATTTGAGACGAGCAGTTTCGTCCCGTTTCTCGTCCCGTTTCCCGTCTTGTTTGGTGCTCGACCCCAAGTTCCCTTTCCCTGGTATGCTACCCGAAATCAAGTTCGCGGGCTGCGACTAGGATCCCAGGTCAACCCCGGCACTAAATCCCAACGCTCCATCGCTCCGCTGGGACCTGCATCCGGGCCTGGCTGGACTCATTTGGGCGCAGATCGGACCTCGCGCCGGAGAAAAACAATAATAAAATCAGGCGCCGCCCGATGATATTTCCCACCGGTCCTCCGCCCGTTCCGTTGGTCCGCCTCCTCTCGCAACGGCCCCGGCAATGTTGGACCATCACGACTCGACCGACGACGCTGCTGGCGGCGGAGTGGGCTATCCCGCCGAGCAGTATCAACGGTCAAACCCAAGACGCGGCGGACCGGGGCCGTATGCACATGCACCACCGCCGCCTAGGTTACAGTCGAGGCCGCAGTGGCCGACCACCGGACCCTGGCCGAAACACGATGACGCTCATGCCGCAAATGCGTTCGAGTATTCTCCCCAGCGCCGACCTTTCCGCTTCCAAAACCCCCCTCCCGGCCCAATGCGCCCTTCAGGTTCGCGCAGGCCGACCCTCGAGCTGAAATCCAACATGCATGTGCCTCCAGACCTCGCCTCCGCCCGCAGCGATTCCTTCTTCTACAACTCTAGGCCGGCTAGACCCTGCCCAAGTCCGACCCCGACCATCTCGCATTTCGAACCCGTCCATAGAACGAGGGCCGAGTCGTCACCCATGCAAAGACCGCCCCGAAGCGCGTTCCCGGGCTTGTCGTCCAATCCATACATCCCAGAGTCGCCCGAGCCAGAGACATCGTCCCCCGAAATGCGAAAGTTTCCGCTTCTTGCCCGACAGAATGAGCAAATAGCCCGTCCGTCCCAAGCCTCGAATCTTGAGTCGCCCGTCGAGAGCCGGCAGACGACGCCAATCGAACCTAGTCCCGTGGTGGAAAATTTCTCCCGGCCGCGGAAAACCAGTGTTAGATCCCAGCAATCAGACGGTGCCTTGTCGCGGCGCATGGTGGCACATCGGTTCCATGCCGAGCCGTCGCTGTTGGATCAGCTGCCGCCGCCAACCAGCAACCCACAAGGACCAACGAGTTTCAGTTCGGCCGCAAATCCGTGGCCGAGAGCCCGTCGGCTTTCTGGCTCTTCATCCCAGTCCTCCAGCACCTTCTCCTCGATCCCGCCCCGTCCGAGTAACGACGGCCTTAACAGTGCACCGAGAAACGATTACTCAAGACACCCGAATGCAGGTATCATCGCCCCGACACCCGTTTTCCCGAGACCACCGCCGGCCCACCACAACCCCGGCGGCCCCTTTCACACACATCTCCGCGAGATCCCTCCGTGGCTGGCGGCCGGTGACGAGCTTCGGTCGAGTTTCCGGTCGCAATTTACTTCTTCCACGGCACAGGGGACTCTTTTTACCGCAAATGGCACCGAGCGAAACAGCGTTTTGACGAAAGCGAGCAGTGTCACGGAGCAATCTATCATCAACGGATATGCACGGAGGAGTTGGCGAGCGAATTCGGTGGATGACGGCCCGAGCTTGGAGGACGTGATGGGCATGTACGAAAGAGGCTTCAATGACTCGGATATCGAGAGCCTCCGTCGTAGTATGAGATTTACCGAAGACGACATCCCCGAGACCGACCCCAATTTCGAGGTGCCGGTGATAGAAGGTTCGCGGCCGGCCAGCCGCCACTCCGACGCGAGCGGGTTGCGGGCGAAGATGCTAGAAGCGATGAGCGACAGCCTGCCAACTTCCGAACCACTTCCGATACCCGAATCGGGCTGCTCGACGGCGAGGCAGTCAAGGACCCGACGTTCACTGCTGCCGAGTTCGTTGCCGAGCGAGATCGGCCTGGGCCTTATGAGCGAACAGACCCCCAGACGGGACAAGGCGGAGTCGGATACCGTAGAGAAACACGACTCCGCCAAGTTGCTAGATGGCGACGAAGATTCGGTAATCCCTCAGGAAGTGACTACCCAACCGCCCACACCAACTTCGCCAGTTTCGCCAACTTCGCCAGCGCAGACACAACCCTCAAGCGCCGACTTGCCTTCGCCGCACACCAGCACGCCGGCGGCCATCCCTCGCCTCCCACAGGAACCCCCAGAAGAGCCGGGCAGCCGTGATCGGTACGGGTTTCGAAAAGCCAGTGCTAATGTCAGTCGCCAGGAATATGATGCCTGGGACAGCACATATAGCGAATACCTTGCTCGGAGACGCAAGAAGTGGATTGCATTTCTCAAGGACAACTCTCTGATGACGGACCGGCCAAATCGATTCCCCACACATAGCGCGAAGACGAAGCGCTTTATCCGGAAAGGAATCCCGCCAGATTGGAGGGGCGCGGCCTGGTTCTACTACGCGGGGGGGCCTGCCATTCTGAGCAAGCACCGTGGGGTTTATGACCAGCTGGTGCAGCGAGCTGGCTTGAACCCGAGCGGCCCAGGCGTGATCGCTGGCCGACCTGGCGAGGTGAAACCTCTGATTGTCGAGGATATCGAGAAGGACCTTTACCGGACATTTCCTGATAACGTGCGGTTCAAACCGCCGCCACCCCCCGCGGGAGAAAGTGCTCCTCAACCGACCACGTCCCCGCCGGCCATTGAGCCCGAGATTATCGGGTCGCTTCGGCGCGTCTTACACGCCTTTGCGCTTTACAACCCGCGCATCGGTTACTGCCAGTCCCTGAACTTTCTCGCGGGACTGCTGCTCCTATTTGTCGAGACCGAGGAACAAGCCTTCTGGTTGTTGAACATTATCACCCGCGTCTACCTCCCGGGGACGCACGAGATGAGTCTCGAGGGGTCCAAGGTTGACTTGGGCGTCCTAATGGTTGCGTTGAAGGATTCCATGCCAGGTGTGTGGAAACAAATCGGTGGCGACGAGCTTGAGGCGGGAAAAAAGAACAGGGGACGGCGGGGCAACAAGTCGGCGCATGGTGGCAACCCCGGCAGCATCAGCGACCCCAACCGCCTCCCCGCCATAACGCTCTGCATGACGGCTTGGTTCATGTCCTGCTTCATCGGCACCCTCCCCATCGAGGCCGTGCTCCGCGTCTGGGACGTATTCTTCTACGAAGGTTCGCGCACACTGTTCCGCATCGCCCTGACCATTTTCAAGCTCGGCGAGCGTGAGATCAAGGCGGTGCAGGACCCGATGGAGATGTTCGGCGTGGTGCAGACCTTCCCCCGCCGCTTGGTCGACTGCAACTTGCTCATGGAGACGTGCTACAAGCGGCGCAACGGCATCGGCCACCTCAGCCAGGAAGTGGTCGAAGAGAAGAGGCAGGAACGCCGCGACGGCATCCGCCGGTGGAAGACGGAACAAGAAGCCGCCGCCAGCGACAGCAACAGCCCGCGACCTTCGACCAGGCACCGGTTCGGCGCGGCGGCGCTGGGGTTGGACCTGGCGGCCGACCTGGACGAGGTGCGTCGCAAGGCCACGCTGTTCGGGCGGCGAAAGGATCGCGAGCAGGACCGAGCTGCCGAGGTGGCCTAGTGTGCACCTCGGCCTCTGTCCACCATGCCCCGAGACCCGTTGGCGCTCGACTAACAGTCATTTACCCCATTTCTTTCTTTCCCCTTTGTCACAAGGCTCGCGTCGGGGACGCTTTCAATTCTTCGCTGCCACCCGGCCCACGTCCTTGGTCCCCCGCTCCTTCTGCTATCTCCTGGACAACAACGTGTGAGATTACCTGGGCTGCGGCGATTGAGAGGGCCGGTGAATGCTTCGTGTAATTTTAATGTGTTTTTATTATTCCTGGAACGGGTCCCCCCATCTAGCGAGCTTTCTCATCATCTGGTAGCGTTCTTATGGGCATTGGCATGGCATGGCATGGCATGGCATTGGGCGGGCGGAGAAGACAGGCACCGGTCTCCTTGCCGGAGGAGAGGGAAAAAGAAAAGGCTACTTACTTACTCAAAAGATTTCCTATGTGTGGAAGGTTGGGGCTATAACTGGATACAAGATATCGGGGGACGAAAATGGGCGACATCGCACCGTAGATGGCGGCGACAGATCATGGTAGATGAGCAATCAAACAAGATATACCCTTTGCCGGGCCTGTGTCATGACCTTCCCTAAGCTTGTTGTGTGACTCTCTTCCTCTGTATATATGCCAACACTCCGCCTGTGGAAGAAATATGGAAGCGGGCTGGCGAGAACAAGCATAGCGATGGGGGTGTCGCGAATGTGGCAAAAGACATTATTGAATTCCATGTTCTGTATCCGCTGCACTATTGATGAACCCCAACTTGCTATGTATGCCCTGAGTCTGATGTCCGACTGACGTGGTTGGCGGGGCTGACTCCGCGGTCCTTCTCTGCCACTTTCACCGATTAGTTGCGCTGGTCGGCCATATACCACCAGGAACCACCTTTCCACCCCAGCTTCAGCGTGCGCCGCGGGTCTGAGGGGGTTGACGCCTCCTGATACGCCTCTTGGCAAGCCTCCTTGTTGGCATTGTTCTCCGTGTATCCCTCGCGATCCCGACATCCTCCTCCGCAACGCCTGCATCCCTGGTGGCCCATGGGAGCCTTGTGAGCGCCATGACCGGCCGAACGAGTAGTTGCCAGATGAGCCCCACCAACCTAGCAAAGCAATACGCAACACCCGAGCCACTCTACGGCCCCGCAGTCCCACTCCCCCCCGTCCCAGCAGCCCCAGCACCACCAGCACCACCAGCAGCAGCCCCCTTCTTCTCATCCGCCCCCTCCCCGGCCGCGGCCGGCACATCAAACCGGACCGGCCCCTTCGCGTAGCGCTGGACATAGGCGCGGGCATTCTTATCAAACTCCTTGCGGTCGGCGCGGAACTCGTCGGCGATGCGGGCCTCGAGGGGGTCGTCGGGCAGGGGCTCGACGAGCAGGGCGCGCACGGCCTCGAGCACGCCCGCGAGGCGCGTCGACGGCTTCCAGTTCTCGGCCTTGAGCGGCCCCAGGCAGATGCTGCCCAGGTTGTCGTTGGTCACGTTGGGGTGGTAGATGCGCGTCGCGAAGGTCACGGTGGGGGCCCGGAAGGGGTAGTCGACGGGTAGGGTGACCACGAGGCCGAATTTGCCGCCCGAGTAGACGGTGCCCTCCGGGCCGTCCATCGTGATGTGCCATTTGTGGAGGTCGGAGTCGTCCGGGAGGGCGATGCTGATGCCGGCTGGGGGGTTGGTGGTGCATTCGGCGAGCTCCTGCGGGAAAGGTGGGGGTTAGTGGGATGGTTTAGGATGGGGTTGTGTGTAGTGGGGGGTTTTGGGGGAGAGATGTGCATACTTTGGCGATGCGTTTGTTTTGGGACGACATCTTGGGATCTTTGTTCCTCGGTGGATCGTGTTGTGTCTTAGGATGTTGCTGAAAGCAAAGGTGAAGTTGTTGGTTATGGCGGGGCCAGATGGAGGTCAACCGGTGGGTGGTGCTAGACGGCGAGGTGGGAAGCGGTGAGTGAAATGGTCGTGTTGAGAATTCAGGGGAAAAAAAAAAAAAAAAAGTGGTAGTTGGGGTTGTGGGTGAGAGTTGGGAGGAAATACCCATCAATCGGTGTTGACGGAGGCCGCTTGATGCAAGGCAGTCAATAAAGCGAACAAGCTCATGGAGGGAGGAGCCTGGAAGGTGGGGTTGAGCTTGTGGGTGAGGGAACGCGCGGGGTGGGCTGCCAATGGTAAGCTCCGGCCCTGGGCCCGTGAGCTGACAATCGAAGATGGTTCCGCTATCTTGGTCCCGCCATCTTGGTTCCGCCATGGGAGGGAGGCGGTGCCAAGTTTGCGGGAGGGGGGGGGCATGTCACTCATATTGTGTGGATGTAAAACAAAGTAGGCCCCGCGGTTGTCAAATCCTAAGAGCATGTTTCTTCCATGGATACCGCAACGCCTCACCCCTTAGAGTCTAGTGGTAGCCTGTCCTTGCAACTCCGCAGGCCTCAAACCATCTCGCGATGGAGGCTGAGAACAAACCCATCTCCCTGAAACAATAAAAACGTCTGTGTTCGGTTCAATTTCCCCCAACCCCAAACCTACTCCTCCTCCGCCTCCTCCTCCTCCCCTTCACCCTCTTCATCTTCCTCCTCCGTGGCATCGGCATCTTCCATTACCGGCTCTGGCAGCGCAGGCCCATCACCCTCTTCCTGCCCGTCGTCGCCCTCCTCATGCTCTTCTTCAGTCTCGTCATCGTCCCCAATCTCATCCTCGCCGCCATGTTCCTCGCCGATTCCCCCTTCTTCCTCCTGCCCGCCCTGCTCGACTTCCATTTCACCCTCACCCTCACCTTCGCCCTCACCTTCACCTTCATGCTCATGCTCTTCCCCCTCCTCCCCCTCACTCTCCTCCTCCGTACTATCCCCACCCGCCGCCCCCTTCACCGTCCCAGCATCCACACTCCGCCTCAAATTGGGGAACAACAGTGACGGCGGGATATCGTCCTCATAGTCCGCCGGCACATCACTGAGGTCACTCTCATCGTCCGCCGAGTCATGCACACTACCGGGCGGGCTCGAGACATCACTGCCCTCTTCCGCACCACCACCCCCACCACGCACCGTTGCCCTCCGCGCCCCAGCCCCCACCACACCACCACCACCACCGCCCCCAGCATCATCACCCACATCCTTCATCTCCACATCCCCCTCCTCCTCCTCTTCTTCCTCCTCCCCACTCTCCTCCCCACTCCCCTCCCCAACAACGCGCCCACCCGCCCGCGCGCTCGACACACTGCCCATCCTAGACCTCGTCTTCCCACCCCCCGCAGCCCCGTTCGTCGCGCCACCCGCCGACCGCGGCGGCACCTCGGCGGCGCGCAGCACAGCCTGCACGGCCTGTTCCGCCTTGCGCAGGATGTTGGGGCGGCGGATGCCGCCGCCCGCACGGCCGGGCCGCGGCGGGGCGTCGCCCGCGAGGGAGTGGCGCTCTGATTTGTCGCGGTCGGGTTGTTCCGAGTTGGCGCGTAGGGAGCTTAGGGCGGAGGGGGTCATGTCCTTGTCTTTGTCGCGGGTGATGAGGGTGTGGAGGAGGAGGCTGGTGGATTTGGGGGTGTTGTTGTTGTTGTCGGGTTTGGATTCGGGGTCGCCGGGGGGGTGGTGGGGTAGTTTCTGTTGGTCGGCGTCGAGGAGGTCGGGTTTGACGTGCAGGTAGATGGCCGAATAGCAGTCTGTGATGAGGTCGTCGATGGGGCCGGCCTTCATCAGGTTGGAGTTGAGTTTCTTGATTTCGACGGCCTCTTTCATGGCCGTGAGGGCGGCGTTGTCCTCTGCTGCGGGGGTGGTTGACCAAGCGGTTATTTTTTCGCCCACCGCGTCGAACTCCTCCTGGCTGAGAGTTTTGAAGGCATCCTCTTCCGTGAGAGGCACCTCAAAGGTCCGACGGAGGAGCTTGACATAGGCCAGAACGCCAAACTGCCACAGTTCGTTGAAATGGTAGAAATCAGCGCCCTTTTTGCGGATGCGGCGAAGTACGGCTTCTAGGCTGACGCGGTCTTTCATGACGTCGAGTACCCGGACCATATACCGGATGTACTGCTCCGTGTAGACGTGATGGCGGCCCGGCCGCTCAGCGTCGCATTTCCATACGTTCATTACCATGGTCTTGGTGAACATGCTTTCCCGTAGGACGTTGAAAGCGGCCTTAGCAGCAGCGGAACTTTCGTTATCGCTGGGGTCGGTATCTTCGTCGAACAGGATGCGCGCATGGCGCATGATGATGCGGTGTTGCCAGTTGGACTTGTCTTTATCGCGCAGGTACTTCAAGCACCGCACCACGTACGCTTCCCAATCCTCGGCGTTGACAACGGATATCTCCTGCCCACGGTCTGGCGCGTATGGTTGGTGTTGTAGGACGTTTGCGGCCATTTGGATCTCCAAGTCGCCCCGCATGACCAGCTTGTGAACGACCGACACGATTTTGTAGTGCGGTTCTAAAATGGGATCCTGACCATGCCGGGGTTTCGGTAGCGATGAGACGATTTCGATCGTCTTCTCCAGTGCGTCGATGACGGCCTGGACGGTCGGACGGCGCAGTCGGTTCTTCTCGTCGAGTTCCTCGGGCGGCTTCTGGTACATCTTCCAGAGACACTTGGCAACCATGTAGGGGTTCTTCCAATCTTTGGGTTTCCCCACCATCGCCTTCCGGAAAAGGTGAGCTGCAAACTTCCAGACTTGGTAGTCTGCCATCTCGTTGTGCACGATCCTCTTGTATGTGCCCGCCCCTTCCACCTCGATGAAAAACCTATTCTGCTCGGCATGCTGGAAGGGTTCCATGGCAAATGGGCTGCGGCTTGACGAGTACATGCGCATCCCAAACTCGTGGAACATGTCGTACAGCGCTTCTTCATCGTCCTCTAACGATGTGAGAACCGCAGGGTCCGACGCCCACGCGTATGAGTGGGACAGCGCCATGATGTAGCTGTGGATGGCATTCCGCTGGAATTTCACAAGCTCGGCGCGTTCCTTGTTCATTTTGTCGGCAGTCCACAGGACTGACTCGTCCAACTCGTAGTCAAAACACTCGGCCAGGCGAAACCAGGCATCCCAACGGTCCGGTGTGTATTGGAGTTGCAGCCGCAAGAAGGTGGCACCGATACGCAGGTCGTCGGTAGCCCCCGGCGTTTGTCGGCGATTCAAGTCGACGCCTTTGAACTTGGTCAGGGCAATCATCCCGAGAAGGAAGAACCAGCCCTGCTTGGCCGGCGCGCTCTCGGGGGTGTTGATTGTGACAGCGTCCAGATCTACACTCCCGGTCAAGGCTTGGTAGAGATGCAATGGGTGTATCGGCGCTTTAAGATACTCGGAATAGTTGCGGAGGTTGTGAGCCATTTGGGGGCTCGACTTGGCAGATCCAATCGCTTGTTGCATGCGTTCGATGGTTGTTTTGAGGTCAGATTTGAGCAAGTCCTTCATCGACATTCTGTTCGCCAGCATGGTGACCTTGCCGACTAACTGTAGTGCCTGGCGTTTCTCCAGGTTCTCAGGTTCGCAGCCGTGGTCTTGCACCTCCCAGATTCCTACCCCGAGCTTCAAGCCGTGCAGATCGTAGAGTACCTGGCCAAGGTAGTCTTCCCAGTTATCGATGTTCTTCTGCTTAAGGAGCTCCACGCGCATCATTTTGAGGAAGATCTTGTTGGATGACTTGCAGCACTTGCGAAGACCCAACACTTGGTGCACCGCAGCCAAGTAATCGGCGAGGTCGTTTTCGGGTTTCGGGAAGAGCTCGGGATGTTGGTTTAGCCCGACCTTAAGCATGGTATATTGAAGGGACCAAGTCCGCACTTGCATCTCCTGGAGCTTGTTGAGGAAGGATCTCAGGTCCGAAGTGCTCGCTGGTGCAGGCTTCATGCCAATCCGCGTCTCGTCTTCAAACATGGCGGCTACATGTAACATGCAGCTGACTTTGGCAAGAGCAGACATGCTGGACCTCAAGTGATCATCATCCATGATGTCAAACGAACTGTTGTCATTCAAGGCCAGGTGCAGTGACTGGATGATCAGATCGTCGAGGGCTTTGAGCAGACTCATGAACTGGTTTCTCCTCGGTTCATCAGGGGAGTGAAGGTAGTCGTCACTCTCAAGATCCGATATGACAGTCTCGATACTTCGAAGGAAGCAGGAGAACTGCTTCGTGGTATACTGAATCTTCCCGTAAGCCTCGCCTAGTCTTGACCACAGCAGCAGTCGCAGCTCCGTGTTGCTGCTTTTGAGGAACTTCCACAGGTCTGTCAGCTCCTGGCTGGCGCACTCTGCGATAGGCAGCTTCCCCGGCTTATCACTGGGAGCATCACCGCCAGCGTCAGCTTGTTTGAGGGTAGCGGGTATGGTGATGTAAACGCCCTCCGGGTTAAGGACAGGCTCCAGACTTTCCACGACGGCCACTGGGTTGCCATTATCTTCCTGGAACAGACCCAGAAAGAAATCCATCGTTGTCAGCTTGGATATTTCGCGTTCCGCGGCAGCCGTTGATATCTCCGGCATGGTAGTGTTGTTGGCGAGGTTGACTTCCGTCGCAGCGGACCCCGAAAGGAAGTCACGCAGACTATGCCAGCAGTTCAGGACATGATCCCTTGGTGTGCCTTTTGCCATCGTGGTTGAGGCTACGGATGCCCAGAGAAAGCGGAGCGTAATGGGATCGTCCGGTTCCAGGGTTCGAAGTCTGATGACCTCGCCAGCCATATCCGCCCACCTGTCCACTCGACATTTCGCTTCCAGTTTCGCCTCTTGATCCGCGGTGCCGTTAGGATCCGTGATGTGATCGTAGACATCGAGGTGGAGCTCAAAAAGCGTCTGGGCGAGGCCTGCGAGCTCGCTAATTGTTTCGCCTTGTACGTCCTTTGGAGATAATTCGATTTCATAGGCGAAACTGTCATAGATGCTCCCCTCAAGGCGGCCAGTGACGTCTATTACGGCCGTCCTCAACTGGTCTGGCCATTTGTACTCGGTGTAAGTCTTAACCAGCGCTTTCACATATTTGTAGGCGATGTCGTGTATGGTATTCCAGCCTTGGTTGACGTTTTCCACAAAGCTTCTCAAGCCCCGAGAATCGTCAAACGCTGACGCCTCCTGGGCCCGCTGGGACCCGGTCTTTGCATGCTCCAGGAAGGCAGAAAGGCTAAGCTGAGGTAGCTCCCTCTTGCTTAACAATACGGCGCCTGTATCTTCGTCAAAATGTGTTATCGAATGGCAGAGGTCAACCGTGGCCTGATTTTGGATTTTGCCCGTCCGGTCGTCGGCGGCACACGAGTCGAGCACCTCGGCAATTCTCCCGAGGGTTACCTGGTCTGTTACCCCAAGGTTCTCCAGAAGATTTTTGGT
This sequence comes from Chaetomium tenue, assembly GCF_020726465.1. Classification (NCBI taxonomy): domain Eukaryota; kingdom Fungi; phylum Ascomycota; class Sordariomycetes; order Sordariales; family Chaetomiaceae; genus Chaetomium; species Chaetomium tenue. Next base: position 2,918,781 of record NW_027117332.1, read on the forward strand.
GGTCTGAAACAGGTTTTGGTCGGCAGCTTGCAGCGGCTGGAGCTGGCTCGCGAGGAAGGTGGCCGAGTCCATGACTTCTTCCACAGCTGTATCTCGCCGTCTGGTCCGCTTACTCCTCTTCACATCTGCAGCATCGTCTTCAAGAGCGTCGGGGATTCCGGCTGCTGACTGAGAGCGTTTCCTCGTCGATGAGGAATTATTCGGGTCCTTGGATGCCTGCTCGTCCGTCGGGCTGGATTCGGGCGCTGGGGCAGACGTTGGTTCTTCCACCATTGCTTCCTCGCTCGGCTGCTCTGCAACCACTTCTTCCGCCTCCGCCACTTCGTCCGGGGTACCTGACTGCGGGGAAGGCTCCTCCGGCTGTAGTTGCATGTCAACTTCCATCTGGACGTCTTCTTGCTCGTCCGTATCGGGTAGCTGGATTAGGACACCCTGACCCGCAAGCCCCTCCTTTGCAACGAAACGTACAATGGCAGCGCCAAGTTCAGACCAGGATGGAATCGAAATCGGGAGGACGGAGCGGGTGGTCTCAATTTCTGTATCGCGCAGTTCCTTAACAGCTAACCTTTTGGTGGGGTTCGGCAGGAACGGCATGGGGTCCATAAACCGGGCCAAATACGGGGGCATCTCCCGGTGCACGAAGGGGTTCATGATCGGGTGGGTCAACGCCATGTCGTCGCCCAGGACCTGCAGTTGTTGTTTGAGCTGCTCGCCGGCAAATCCCTCGGCCAGCGACGGCGGATCGACTTCCTCCACAGCCGGGTCATCCTCCAACTCGATGGCGGCTTCGAGGCTATAGCGATTGATCCGAGCGCTCTTTAGAAATGCGGCAACCCGAGCAGCTTTCCTCCACAGTTCGGCGTCCGAGGGGTCACGATCAAGGGCTACGCAAAAGTCGTCCAAAGCCCTTTGAGCGTCCTTTTGCACTCCGGCGTCTTTGAGAAGTGGTACTTTTTTCTTCGTGGATTTTCGGACCTTGTGTTTGATACGGTCGATGACGAATTGACCGTGGTTTTTGTGAGACAAGTAGAGTGCCTGGGGGAGACTGCTGCCAATCCCGTCTACGTCTGCGCCGACAGGAGGGAGGCCTTGGGCGAAAACAGGTTCCGTAGCGAGGGTGCCATCTTGTCCTGCTCCGAAGCGTTCGTAATCTGTCTTGCTTTCCGGGTATTTGAAGATCTCGGATTCGAAGAGCGCATCGTAGGCGTCGGCAGCCTGGTCGAAGGACTGAGGGCCTTGCGCATGGAGTTTGAGGGCGTTTTGGAAGAGTTTGAGGGCATCGTCGACCTTGGAGATAAATTAGAACCAGCCAGAGCAGTTACTTCAGCACAAGCGCATCATACTTGGAGGTCCTTCGTTGTGTCAACCTCCTCGTCGATGTTCTCTTCCGGTTCGACGTTGATGGCCGAGAAGGCGGCCTGTGGATGAATCAATTAGCGACAGGAAAGCAAATGCAGTGGGTTAGATCTCTAATCACCATCTTGTCGCGAGCTGTCAAAGTATCATATAGTTGTGTGGTTGTTGGAGAATGGCAGTTGCAGCATTGCAGTGGTCAGTGCCACAACTTCTCCAGACTCCTTCATTCAACCCGCATCATTAAGAATGGTCGCGGGAGACGCGACTGCCAAGCCAGAGCCAAGTCCTATGGTTTGAGAAGTTGACGTTATGTGGCCCGAGCTCCTTCAACTGGGCTGTCTTTTCTGCAAATGCCATTCAGTGCCCGCCCTGGCCGCCAAGCACAACCGCGCAACAACCTTGGACTAGCTGGGAAGCTGCCCATACCCCCCAGACAAGCAAGCAAGCCAGCCAAAACCGCCCCGAGACATTGAAAGGGCAGGGGACTTGGACGACACGACGACGAGGGCGACCCAGACATATTCAGCCAGCAGTAGCGGCTTCGGACTTTGCTCGCCCCTATTCTGTCTTCTGGACCAACGAACAACTATTCGAATTGAGCTTAACTATCGAGCTTTCAGCTAGCGCATTGCGGTCTAGAACCACGGCAGCTGTTTTGTCGCCATGGTTGCGCCAGCAGTGCCCGAGTCCGTGCCCCCCGCGATCGCCCGCACAAGGTGGACTTAAACTGATGTGTCTTCGCGTAGGTTGACGGAGGAGGTGCTTCATGAAGCAATTGATGCCCGTACCGACTCATTGGCCTCGTTGCGCGAGCTTGGCCCTCCCGACCTTGTGCACCTGATTAAGCAGCCGCTGAGAAGTGGAGGGAAACACGTCAGTCTTCAGCCCACTTCGATTCCCCGTCCCACCGCTGACTTTTAGGTGTTTAGACAGGCGTTTATCACCATGTCACTGGCGTCGATGCCTCTTCGTCAGCGAGTCTCGCCGCATACATCAACACACTAGCCTACAAGGAATTCGGTCCATCCGCCACCACCAAGACCCTCGAAGGCACATACTGGTAATTGGGTCTGTCTTGTGGGTGCGGTTCCAGGCGCTAACTCAGTTCTAGCTGCTACAATGCCTTCTCACGCGTCGACATGCGTGTGCACGCGCCATTCCCTGGATCCGTAGAGAGCTTCTGCATCGACGAACGAGGCGAGAAGCGCAAGGCCACCGACGAGCTCTGGCTTGAGACATACTTGTGCAGTGTGCTGCGCGCATACTCGTATGCCGACGACGGAACGGGCGACACCATTCGAAAGATTATGGGTGTGAGGCGGTTCAACCCCGTAACCAATACCGAGACCGAGCATCGCTTCCTCAGCGCGGCCGAGCATTTGTTCTTTCGGGGTAAGAGATCCGGGACCACCCTGTTGCCGCTACGGATCGGCTAACCGCACGCGCGTAGGATGGCAGCTGGGATCCGACTCTATCGTGCAGGTCCCGAACGTGGTCTCAAACCACCTCACGGCGGGTCTACTCCGATACTTTCACACTACCGGCAGATATACCTCGGGGATCAACCTGTTTGAGAAATTGAGGACAGAAAACGTCGAGGTGGCATCTCTGCTGTCCAAGGTCTTGTTTATGGGCAACGAAGAGGTTCAGGGGATACGCATCCTTCACGACGCTCTGAAACAGTCGCCGATGGATTATGTTATGCTGGACACCCAGGCCGAGTTCTTGCTTAAAAAGGCCAAAACCGCCGCGACCCCCGACCAAAAAGACGAGAGACTCCGGATGTCCCTTGGCTGTGCGGACCGAAGCACCATTGCCGCCCCCAGTGAGTTTGGGACGTGGGCTAGGTTAGCCGAGGTGTATGTGACCATGGAGGACTGGGAAAACGCCCTCACCACGCTCAACTCATGTCCCATGTTCACCTACCAGGATAAGGACGCGCCCATCATGCCGGAACCAAGAGACATTCATCTGCCTACGCTTCAAGAAACCAGGTTGGATGAAATCGACAGCGAACCCGAGTCCCGCTACTCCGAGCAGGTGGACCCGAGCCTGTTGAATCTCCGCGCAGCCGCCTACCGTGGGACCTTCAAGCATGCATACAGCATCTTGACCGAAATGACAGCCAAGATTGGCTGGGATCAGCTGTTGAAGATCCGGAGCAACGTATTTGTGATGGAGGACGAGTACCGTGAGAAGCAGGAGTCGACCAGCTACCCTAAGAATCGCAATGCCAGTACCGATGCCCTCCGCGGGACCCCGGATCCTACCATAAATGGTGCAGCTTCCGAGGCTGGAGGCGATGAGGAGAAGGAGGGTGCCGAGGGAGTGGACAAGGGGAAGGAGAAGGGGAAGAATGAAGGAGAAGGGGAGGAAGGTGAACAAGAAGCAGACAGCGAGTCCGCTGCCCAGACGCTCGCTCCTGGCAACAGGGCCGAAGACATCGAGAGGCCTTCGAGCGCCGTCGACCCGGACGAGGTCAAGAAGGGTGACGACAGTGTAAGCTATTATCGTGCTCCTGCTGACTATGCTCATATCACTAACAATCTGTGCAGGGCTCTAAAGAAGACCACTTCTCGCGTCTTAACAACAAGCGCCTCTGTGAACGCTGGCTTGACAGCCTGTTCATGGTGCTTTACGAGGACTTGCGCGTTTACACCATCTGGCGCACACAGATGGCCCAGTACCGCGCGCAGAGCATGCAATACAAGAAGTCAGCCGAGGAGTGGGAGATCCTGGGGTCGCTGGCCGAGCGTCTGCAGCACGTCGACGAGGCGGTCGAGGCCTACCGTGCCTGCCTCGCCCAGCGTTTCAGTCCCAAGGCGCTGGCGGGCATCCTCAAGGTATTCGAGAAGACCAAGGGTAGCACACGCGACACCGTTGCCGCCACCATAAGACTGGTGACGTGGCAGTACAGGTGGTACAGCGAGTTCTCACCCGAGCTGCTGCACACGGTGCGCATGCTGATCGAAGACGAGGGCGCCGTCAAGATCAGGAGCATCATCCAAGCTACCAATCTGCCGCAGAATGTGCTCGACTTGACCCATCATTATGCGGCGCTCTGCGCCACATTCAGGAGCAGTGGGACTGACGGTTAGTGGCCGGAGTAGCTGGCAATAGGGAGGTGGAGAAGGAGGAGGTGAGATGGGAACATGGCTTTTGCGTCTGTCATTCTTGGGAGTAAAGCTGGCTGGGAAAGGAGTGCTGTGCGGTGGTCTTGTGATTGCTAGTCGATAGTTTAATCGGACGTGGCCATGACAATGATTCCGTCTTGGCATGATGGACAAGATGGCATATCTATCGTTTGCATCCCTTTCCTCGAGACCTCGGGATGGCATTGTGACGAGTGACCGACGTCGTACAAACGGCCTTTCAGGGGCAGTACGAAGTGATTGCGTACCATTTGAGCGGGGAAGCTAACGCGCAGCCATCGGAGACAAGAATCTCGTTCCCGAGTCACCGAGAGAGGCGGCCTCGGCGGCGCAACCAAGGCGGTAGGTCCACACTTGTGGGAATTCCGGCCCTCCAAGCGCCCCAACCGCATCAAACCGCATGACGCCGGACCGTGGCGCCGGGTCTTCGGGTCGGGATCGCGCATCTTTGGGCGAATAGCCCCGCTTGACACCGAAACCAAGTGGACTTTTTATCCCACAAGAGGCGAGACAGGCAAGGACAGGGCGCGGGGGGGGAATACACATAACGTCATCAGAACTTGAGAATCGAAGCACTTCGAATATCGGGTGAAGTTTTACCCCGCGTTTCAGTTGGTCGAGCTTGTGAATAAAGCCGCGTCCTGTCTTTGAACCCCTCTCTAGTTTTGCGTGTTTGAGCAGCAGCACATCGCCCGTGTCGTACATACATCCAAAGATATCACAATGGCCGAGACTAAGAACACCTCGTAAGCAGCTCCCTAGCTCCCAGCCTCTACCATCCCCTCCCATCCCACTTAAACATACTAACACCCCCTTTCAGGAAGACCTTCACGCTCAACACGGGCAAGACCATCCCAGCCATCGGCCTGGGGACATGGCAGTCCCAGCCCGGCGAGGTCGGCAAGGCGGTTGAAGCCGCCCTGCGGTCCGGCTACCGGCACATCGACACGGCCTTCGCCTACGGCAACGAGAAGGAGGTCGGCGAGGGCATCCGCGCATCAGGCGTGCCGCGCGAGGAGATCTTCCTGACCACCAAGCTCGACAACCCCTGGCACAAGCGGGCCCCTGAGGCGCTCCGGCGCTCGCTCGAGAACTTGGGCGTGGATTACCTCGACCTGTACCTCATGCACTGGCCGTCGAGCAGCACCCCCGAGGATCTCAAGAAGCACTACCCCGACTGGGACTTTGTCGACACATGGCGCGAGATGCAGAAACTGATGGACACGGGCAAGATCCGCAACCTGGGTGTTAGCAATTTTGGTATCAAGAACCTGGAGCGGTTGTTGAACGACCCGAGCTGCAAGGTATGTGGTGCCGTTCTGGTGGTTGGCCATTTTGCGCGGACTGTTTGCTGACTCGTTGTAACTAGATCGTCCCGGCCGTCAACCAGATCGAGCTCCACCCCGGCAACCCGTCCCCCAAGCTCATCGCCTATTGCGCCGAGAAGGGCATCCACTGCTCCGGGTACTCGCCCCTCGGCAGCAGCGACTCGCCGCTGTACAAGAACGAGACGATTGCCGCGATCGCCAAGGCGAAGAACCGCAGTGTGCAGCAGGTGCTGCTGATGTGGGGTGTGAAGAAGGGCTGGAGCGTGCTGCCCAAGAGCGTCAACCCGGACCGCGTCAAGGCCAACTTCGACCTGGACGGGTGGGACTTGACGGACGAGGAGGTGGCCAAGATCGACGGCATTCCGGATCGGTTCAAGGTGTGCGGTGACGCGTGGCTGCCGATCAAGGTGTTCTTTGGCGATGACGAGTAATGGGACTCGAAAGAGTCTTGGAGAAGTTAGACAGCCCAAAAATAAAAGCCACCAAAAAAAGAATTCAACCCAACCAGACTTACCACCGGCGTTGTGACACACCAACCCATCGCGGCGCAGGCCCCAATCCCCGCCGGCCATGCAGACCTCCTCACTCCTTGACACATGTAACACAGCAGCAGCAGCATTAAAAAACCCCCACCCCAATAAACAACACCCTCCCCTCCCCCATCCATCAATTAATCAACCCTACAACTTCGCGCCGCCCTCCCCATCCCCCCACATAATCTCCGCCACCGCCCTCCTCACCCTTTCCGCCAACTCCACCGCCTCCTCCTCATCCAGCTCATCCCTCTGCCCGCGCCCAAACATGGTCGCCGTAAACCGCTCACTCCGCTTATCCCTTAACTCCGGCCTTGGAATCACATGAAAATGCATATGCGGCACGACCTGCGCCGCCGCGGCGCCATTATTCTGCACCACATTCCAGTCCGCCACCCCCGTCGCGCGCACGACCGCCGCGGAGAGGATGCGCAGGTAGCGGCCGAGCTCGGCGGACTCGGCGGGGGACACGTCGGTGAGCTTGGGGCGGTGGGGGCGCGGGCAGAGGAGCACGTGGCCGACCGAGAGCGGCATGATGTCGAGGAAGGCGACGAGGTGGGGGGTGGAGAGGACGACGAAGGCGGAGGCTTGCGGGGAGGTGAGTTCCGGGTTGAGGAGGGCGGAGGAGGGGGGTGGTGGGTTGGCCGGGTTGTAGGGGCGGAAGACGGCGGAGATGTGGCAGAAGGGGCAGTCGGCTTCGGTGTGGTTGTGGTGGGTGTGTGACCGTTGGTTGGGGTCGAAGGTGGAGGATGGGATGGGTGGGTGCGAGGCGTTGTAGCTTTTGGGTGCCATGGTGGGTGGGTTTTTGGGGGTTTTGTAGATTATTGTTTTAAATTAATTAAAAATTGGAATTATCATGAAGCTTAAATGCAAAACTCCGAATCTGAAGGAGTTTGTTTGTTGTGGTGTGTTTATATTCTATGCGGAAGGTTGTCTTGAAACCCAGGGCGCTTAAGCTCTTCCGGCATCGATTGGCTTTGCCTGCCGGGACAGACCTCGGCCCAGGCCCCCCGAGCCAAGGCCACGACCCACGTGACGTGACCACTGCGCAGCCCGCATTGACCCATTCTGCCACTCGCCACCGCTACTTTTTCTGTCGCCTTGCTTTGTCTACTTGTAGCCGCCCCTCACAAGCCAGACGCGGTCATCCAGCATTCCTCAACACATCAAGCTTCAATCAAACCACCTCGCACCACGACACGCTCTATCAAACCCGCGCACTCCGCAAACCTATCGAACAACCATTTAATTCAACCCGAAACGATCACATCATGTCTCGCGAGGAGTACCAAGTCCCCACCGGCTCCGGCTCGTCGACCGGCGTCGGCGGCTCATCCAGCGCCCCCGCGGCGCGCGACTACGCCAGCGAGGGCGGCGGCACGATGCACTACATCTGCGGCGACTGCTCGTCACGGGTTCCGCTAGAGAAAGGCACAGGGATCCGCTGCCAAAAGTGCGGCGCGCGCGTGCTGTACAAGGAACGGACAAAGAGGTAAGAGGGCTTCGCTCGCTCGCTCGCCCGGACTTCTCGGGTGGCGAGTCATTACTGACGGTTACTATAGAATGGTGCAGTTCGAAGCGCGATAATGGGATAGATTTGCGAAGGCCACGGGACGGATGGTTTCCCTCAGGAGGCTCGGATTATACATATCCGTAACCCTTTGTCCTCGACTCGTCGGTTAAGAATGGCTCTGGATATGCCGACACCAAAGCAGGGCAGGGACAACGCTTCCTGAAGATGGCTTTTTGGTAATTTGAGAAGCACGTGACAGGAAATGCAATTTCTTGTCCATTTTTGTCTAAATAGAACCCTATCTACCTAATGCTGGTATCACCCAAACGCCATAATGCTGATGCCAATCTTTAACAATACAAGAAACACCTTTGGGCCCAACTGCCATTACTACTTCTGTGTGTGGAGATACTTCGCAAAGCTTGCATCCGCGCCGACGGAGTCTTCCTGCTGCAACATTGAAGCCTCGTATCTCGCCTGAAGGCCCTCTCGATCCTCCTCGTCGTCATGCTCGTCTTCGCTTTCCTCGTCTGGGCTGAGCGGTTCTACATCCTTCTCGTCGATTTCGATGTCGCCCGGGGTGTTGCTTGCTGTAGCACGTGTCGAAGCCCTGCCGTCCATAGCCATGCCGGCCATCATCTTGTCCAGCTCTTTCTCCCTCTGCTTCTTCTTGTCGGATTCCCTCTGCTCCCGCCTCCGGTCGAGCTCAGGCTGGTAGTCGCGCTTGAACTCGTCCGTCTTATCCTTAACGGCATTAAAGAAGTCGTCGATCCCAGTGCCTTGGATCGCGCTGACGTTAACCACGCTGAGATGGCTGTAGAACTCTTCCAACACGAGGCTCATGCTGTTGATGAGGCTGCCCATGTATCCGCTTCCGACGCCGTCCTCTCCACTGAAGGCGTTATTGCCCTGCTCCTTGTCTAGGGCTGCCTGGAACGCGTCAAAGTCGGTCATCCACTCTTTCGCGAACGACGCGTCCTCTACATCGGTTTTATTAAACACGATGATCATTGGCAGCTTCGTCTTGTACAGAATACTGCAGGCGTAGAGCATGTTGCTCATGAATGTCGATGTGGAAGTTATACGCGGGGTATCGACGATGTAGGCGATAACCGTTGGGAACGACGACGCGAGGGAATCGAGAAAGATGGTCCCCGAGGCTGACCACACAAAGGCTTCGATCTGCCCTGGAGTATCAACCAGAATATGCTTAACGGGTTTCCGACTCGGGTTCTCTGGGTCCGGTGTTGCCCTCTTCTCGAGAAGACCGATGAACTGATCTACTTTGGTCGCAAAGAGGTTGAGTGACGTCATGATACCTCCATTTGGTCCCAGGTTGTACTCCTCCATGACCTTCTTGTAGTTTACCGAGTCCCGAATATCAATGTTGCACGGATACGGAGAGTTGGCGACAGCTGGGTCGAGGTTGACGAGATACGGAGGCTCTTTCTTCGCAAACTGATGGGAACTAATCCGCTGCATGAATGTTGTCTTGCCCGCTCCTGGAGTACGACGTGAGTGGGAGAAACGGGAACGAAAAATAGCTAGTTAACATACCCGCCATTCCGATGCAAACAACCACAGTAGGTTGCTCTGTCTTCCCATCTGGGCCAGTCACTGGAGCCGAAGCCGAAGCCGGGGCCGAAGCTGAAGCTGAAGCTGAATCCATTTGGATAAGCGGTATTTGCGATAGTTGTTCGGCGTTCACGAGTGATGCCTGTTAATTATTGGTTGATGATTGTTATGTGTTGGATGGATGCGGATTGCTGTGCTTAAGTTTGTTGAATGTGATGAAATTCCAGGACGGCGGGGTTCGTTGGTGGGGCAGCTTCTCAGTCCGCATACTGGGTCCGTGGCTCCGTGTCAACTAAGGCACAATTCGCACGTGGCTGGCGGGGAGATCTAGGCTGTGGGGCCTTGAAGCGTCGGCTTGGCACTCACTCTCATGTCTGAGGTGCCAGCTTGGGTTCCATCCTTCATGTGCTTGTCACTTGGCGTGCATTTCCTAGTCGTAGGGATCTGAGTTAACGGCATTCATCTATCGTCGTAAAATAGGAGCACCACTTCATACTTCGTCTCATTGGGGATGATCATTGACTATTTTTTGAGTTACATCGGCTGGCGGTAAACCAAGCCCGACCCTCGAGGTTAGTTCCGTCTCACGTCATCGAGACCCTGACAAAGGGCTGGTGTGGATGGTGCTTGATTGTTTTCAGTCCTTGGCGACTCAGTCCTTGTTGCGCGGCTGGTGACGGTTCCGAGCAACGACCAACAAGCGGCTTGGGGAGGGCTACCAAGGCCGTCCATTTTACCGCAGCTGCGCCCCCAATAAAGATCTCAGTCTTCCCCTGTTCTTCGCTCCCGATTTCTTTCAGATCATTGTTAGCCCTCCATCGCTGTAACATCCAACAGATTGTGATTGATCCTTCGACATCTCTGGACTACGAAGACATTTTAGTTATCAATATCGACAACGCGCGTCATCTCGCCCCGCATCATCACATTGAGACACGTCCCCGCTCGCGCGCTCCCCAGCGTCAACGATTGCATTCGCCATGTTGCGGAAAAAAGACACCTTCACCGTGATTACGCCCATCCCGGGCTTCATCCCTCGCCAGTTGGCCATCGACATCCTCCACTCACATTCCGAGGTCATCACATTAAACCCGCTCGTTATCGGACACAAGCCCATTCCCGCGCCACACAATGCCGAGACAGACGAGTACTACTCCACCTGGTATGAAATCACAGAACGCATCCAACTTGTCCCCGGGATCGGGAAGGTGGGCGCCTCGACAATTCAGTTCAATGGCTGCTTCCATGACATGCCGTGGGGCCTGCAGACTCATATTTATGCGCCCATGAGTGTTGACCTCCGAAACAAGTATCGCATTGCCGGCAACCAACCTGGTGTTGAGGCGCCCGAAGTGCCGGAGATTGGGTTAAAGGGGCTTGGCGCGCCATCGGACGGTCTGTACCTGAGAGAGGATATCGAAATCAAGTGCAACATCACAGTGCTCAGTTTTGTCAAGTCACAGCTGAGAAAAGCCGGCGGCGAGATGGTCAAGCGCATTATCAAGAAGGCAGAGCTGCTAGATGCTGGTGTGCTTCAGGCTATGATTGAGGACGGAAAGCTCAGGACGATCAACCCAGCCGACCGAAGCAGCCAGCTCAAATCACCACTGCCGTCTCCCACCAGCCTCCGGTATTCGCCATCCGTCAGCGGTTCGCCCCCATTGGGGTCACCGCCCATTCCATATCAGGTTCCCCGGGTGCAGTCGTCATATGCGGGATACCAGCGGCCTAGCACCTCTGGTTCGCAAGGTGGCACCACGTACGGGATGCAGGAGGGTGCCCAGGAGCTCCCAGCTGGGCATGCAGGACAAGCAAGTCCACCAGCACAAGCCCCCATCGAGATGCCCGGCGACTTCTATTATACGTCCCCTAACCTGCAATCCGACCGGCAATCACCACCTCAGGCGTTCCGGCCATCGCCCCCTCACAGCAACCGAGAATCATTTGTTGACCCAGTCCACTCGTCCAACACAAGCCCGAACCCATCGGTTGGCGGGCAGTGGACGACGCCGGGTTCACGACCCATCTCAGGGTCCTCAGGAGCCCCAAGCCCTGGCCTGGACAGCAAAGGTTTCCCGGCGCCGCTTGCCCCTCACAGGGAGACCGCTGAGGAGCACCAGGACGACAAGAAGGCGCCCACCCGGCCGCCGCAGCCGCCTCAATATGTGCCCTACAACCCGGCCGACTACGCCAAGAGGCCACCAGGGCAACCCCAATACGGACATGGTCAATTGGACCAGAGGTACAGTTATACGTGATGAATGCTTGGAAAATTGTACAGGAAGGATAGAGAAGTGCATGACGGCTTATACCCGGGGATTTATTTTGTTTCTACCTTAGCTGTGGGCGTTGGGCGTCAAAAATGATGTGCTGCAAATGGCGGATCTCAGGCGGTAATCTTCAATAGCGAATAATTTGACATACGCCATTCTCTAGCATGTAGAGATCTTGGTTGTCTCTACTTACTGCTGTCTACTTCAATCCCCTTGGGAAAATCCCCCACCTCCCATTGACCTGAATCCCCACTGGCCAGCCCGAAAGCCAGCGGTAGCGGCCAGCGGCACAGCGGCCTCCAAGGCTCACCTCTTCGTCCCACCTTGTTTCCGGCACTTGAGTTTCCGAGTTACAGGCCCAGTCACGGCCCTGCGGCCGCCATGAACCTCGATGGCCTGCGGCTGTGGCTGCGGGAAGACGCGCACCTTGTCAAAGATCTCAAACTCTACGCTCGGGGCCGTCGAGCAACAAGGAACATGAAGCACACAAAGAGTGAGCCCCGGGCCGGGATTCTGATTCTAAATCTGGCGCTACCAAGAGTGCTTTGTCGGCCTGTCCGAACCCACGTGTGCCTTATTTCTTTGAGTTTAGTTATGGCATTGGCCATCGGAGTCCAGCCCCGAGTAATGGGAATTGCTGGCGAGCACACCTGGCTGGCGCCTGGCGCTTGCGCAGAGCGGCGATCCCATGGTTACTCAGCGACAGGCAGAGAGGCCCATACACACGAGTCTCCCACTTAACTAAAGACGGGAAGACAACTGCCGATGGCTCAGCCCCCTGCCCCCATCCATCTGGCCCCGACAGCGTCGGAATGGGAGAGGAAGGGGTGACGTACACTACCTGATATCGATTTGTTGCGTGACGTTACCGTTGAGTTCAATTGGATCAAGTGGTTGTCCGACTTCAGGCGACCAAGACGAAAATAGGAACCCCCACAAGGCACAAGCCAGGAGACAAAGCCCAGTCTCCGAAAAAGTGGCGGTTTTGGCTGGTCCAGACACACAGTGAACGGGCACTGTGCCAAGGTGTGGGTGGGGTTGGACCCTGGGGGAAGCTGAGTTGATAATGTATGTATTCCTAGCTATTCACCCTGTCCTAGGGGGGGTTTTAGGGGGGGTTGATATGTTTCTCTAGGATTAAAAAGCAATAAGAGAAATAAGGGAAAAGTCGGATCAAAAGTAGCATGGTTTCGTCTCAGTACAGATGGAAGCGATCAACAGCTACCAATGAACCTGAGAACGCCCAGAAGTGGGGCCCGAAAGCTCTCTGGGCTCAGTGACACCCAGCGTGCACGTCCCACATGCACTTCTGACAGCGACGTCACTCCAACATCCATCAACAGTTGGTCTTGGCGTTCAATTGACTCGCAACACATACTTGCGCATCGAACCCGACACTACGATAATGGACAGTTTAGAAGCTTTTGAAAAGGCGCTTGCTGCCGAAAAGGCCGAGGAAGAACGCGCCGCCCGTGAAAAAGAAGAACGGCGCGAACGGAAACATAGGCACCACCATCGTCGCGATCGTTCCTCAGAACGCGACCGAACCAGCGAGAGACACAGGCACCGCGATTCAGAGAGGGATAGAGACGACCGCAGTGTACGCAATGGAGACAAAGATAGGCGCAGTCATCACCGATCCCGAGACGATGATCCGGACGAGGACAAGCACCGTCACAAACGCTCACGCCATTCCCGAGACGACCCAGAAGAAGAATCTAGGCATCGGCATAGGCACCGGCACAGGTCAAGAGAGCGCTCCAGAGGCAGAGAGGAGAACGGCCGCGAAAGGCGGGGGACGAAAGATATCAAGGACCTCAAATTATCAGACCCCAAGGAGGATCTTCCCATCCCCGACGAAGAGAAGACCCCAGCCAACGCTACGCCCCTTCTTCGAGACTCCTGGATGACGGCGCCCTCGGCATTGGATATTGACTACGTTCAAAGAGGAGGGAAGCGGAAGAGTCCGTCACCCGTGAGAGAAGAACCACCAAGGGTGTTACACAAGCGGGAGCTCAATCGAGGCCTGGGCGAGGTGCAGAGCCTTGAGCAAACAGAAGAATCTGGCACAAGGGAAGTGAACTACAAATTTGGCGACGAGGGATCGCAGTGGCGGATGACGAAACTCAAGGCGGTGTACACCATTGCGGAACAAACAAATCGCCCGGTTGATGAGGTCGCCGAGGAGAGATTCGGTAGCCTACGGGAGTTTGACGAGGCCAGGGAGGAGAAGGTGGAGATGGACAGGCGTGGTGTGTACGGCGAAGGCTACGTCGGCAAAGAGAAGCCGACTGGCGAGCTGTATGCGGAGCGACTGGCCACGGCTCGGCGGGCACCAGCCCGCTCTCCATCTCCAGAACCCGAGCAGGGCGTGGTTATCGAGGATATGATCCAGCCGGCCCCGCCAATGGACCAATCCGCCCTCAACCGCATGCGTGCTCAGCTGATGAAGGCGAAACTTCGCAACGCCCCCGATGCCGCGAAGCTCGAGGCGGAATACAACGCCGCTATGGCCGCCTTCAGCACCGGCGCCGTTTCCAACAACGCCGTCGTCCTCGACGCTTCCCACAACCGCATGCTCGCCGGTGCCCGCGGCGAAGTCAAGGCAGTCACCACCAAGCGCGGCGTTGAACGCGGTCAGATCGAGGCGAACGAAGACATGTCTATCGAGGATATGCTCCGCGAAGAGCGCCGCACGCGCGGACAAGCCGGGGGGGAAGGGCTCCGCCTCGCCGAGCGCATCGCCAAAGACGCGCGCTTCGACAACGACCTCGAATACCTCGACGAAAACGCCGCCAAGCTCGCCAAGCGCGTCCACAAGACCGACTCCTCCCTCAAAAACATCGCCGTGACCGAATACAAAAAACTCAACCGCATCCTCGACACCTGCCCCCTCTGCTTCCACGAAGACCGCGCCCCACCACAACACCTCCCCCTCGCCCCCGTCATCGCCCTCGCAACCCGCACCTACCTCACCCTCCCCACCGCCCCGGAACTCACCGGCGCCGAAGGCGGCGCGGTCATCGCCCCGCTCAGCCACCGCACCAACCTCCTCGAATGCGACGACGACGAATGGGAAGAACTCCGCAACTTCATGAAGAGCCTGACGCGGGCGTACCACGAGCAGGGGCGCGAGGTGCTGTTCTACGAGAACGCGGCCGCGCCCCACCGGCGCCAGCACGCCGCGCTGGTGGCCGTGCCCGTGCCCTACGACCTCGGCGCCACCGCGCCCGCCTTCTTCCGCGAGGCCATGCTCGCGGCGGACGAGGAGTGGGCGCAGCATCGCAAGATTATTGATACGGGGAAAAGGGCGCGCGAGGGGTTGGGGAAGTTGGCGTTTCGCAGGACGCTGGCGCGCGAGATGCCGTATTTTCATGTGTGGTTTGATTTGGATGGGGGGTTGGGCCATGTGGTGGAGGATGCGGAACGCTGGCCGAAGGGGGATTTGTTTGCGCGTGAGATTATTGGCGGGATGTTGGATTGCGAGCCGGATGTGATTAAGCGGCAGGGGCGGTGGTCGAGGAATGATGACCGCGTGGAGGGGTTCAAGAAGAGGTGGCGGAAGTTTGACTGGACAAGGGTGCTCACCGAGGCTGGGTAATGGGTGATGGGAGGGATGGCGGCGTGGTTCATTAAAATAATAAGGATTTCAAGCATGGGTGTTTGTCAATCTTAGTACACTAAATAATCGGTACATGACACCTGAACGCCATATTAATGCCAAACTCCGTGAAAACCGGGACTTTTCCGACCAAACCTCCACAGCTCCAACTCGCCGTGTTGATCAACCTTCCTCGGCGTCCATATGATCCCGGCTCGACCCAGGTGGCCCTCTCTTCCGCCCCTTCCCGCCCTTCAACACCGAGCCCTTCTTTCCGCGATCTTCCATCAGCGCCTTGATCTCGGTCTTCGCTATCCGCTGTGCCTCTTCCACCCGTGGTCTGAAAACCATGACGTCGTCCTTCTCCAAGGAATACTCCTTCAATCTGGTGCCCAACGCCGCCTCGATGCGTAGCCACAGTTCGAGATCACTGGTAACAGTCAGCATCAGGGAGCAGTTTCCGGCCTAGAATCGTGTAAACTTACTACTGCGTGACGAAGCTGATTGCGTGCCCCGATCGGCCAGCACGCGCCGTACGACCCACACGATGCACGTACGTCTTGGAGTCCCCGGGGAGGTCCAGGTTGAGGACGCAGTCGACGTTGGGGATATCGAGACCACGAGCAGCGACGTCGGTGGCCACAAGAATGTCGCGGGAGCCGGCGCGGAACTTGTTCAGGGCGCCGAGACGGGCCGACTGCGAGAGGCCGCCGTGCAACGGGATGGCACCCATGCCGAGCGTGCGGAGCAGGATGGCAATCCGCTGGGTCTCGATCACGGTGCGGGTGAAGATGATGATGGTTTGGCCCGCGAACTCGTTGCAGAGGTAGATCAAGTAGGTGTCCTTGTGGGTGTGCGGGATGAAGACATAGTTCTGAACGAGAGTCGAAACGGTCTGGTACTTCGATGACGAGATGCTGACTTTCAAGGGGTCGCGCAAACAGGCGCGCTGCAGGCTCTCAACTTTGCTCGACATAGTAGCGGAAAAGAGAAAGGTCCTCCGTTCTCTGGGGAGGAACTTGAGGATCTTGTCCAGAATCGGGCCGAAGTCCATGTCGAGGAGACTGCGGTTGTTAGCAAGTTATTAAGGGGTAAGTAAGAAACAGGATTTTTACCGATCGGCCTCATCCATGACCAGGTAGCGGAGGTTCCGCCTAAGCATACAGTTAGTACGGGTTTCCCCAGATCCGAGAACCATAGGGTTCCGAGCAGACTCACAGGCTGAATCCCTTCGTCTTCTCCAAATGGTCCAACAGCCGACCGGGCGTCGCAACCACCACGTGCGGCTTCTTTCCCAGCGCAATAGCCTGTTGTACCATGTCCAAGCCACCCAGAATCAGAGCACATCGAAGCGATATCAGAGAGCCCAGCGCCTCAAAGGATTGCGCAATTTGGGCTGCCAGCTCTCTTGTTGGGGCGAGCACGAGGGCGAACAGAGGTTGTGGCTTGTCGAGAAGGGCTTGGAGAATCGGGAGGGCAAATGCACCCGTTTTACCGCTACCGGTCTCGGCAAGGCCGATGATGTCGCGGTCTTGTAAGGCAAGTGGAATCGATTCCTGCTGGATTGGGGTCGGTTTCTTCCATCCAAGCTCGTTGCAAGCGTCGCAGAGGGAGTCAACGATGCCCTAGCCTTACTATTAATTACTATGCTCGAACGCGGAGAAATGGACGTTGCGTACCAAGTCTTGGAATGTTTTTGGGGCAGGCTCCTCATTCCCCTCCCCCGACGCATCGTCTATAGTCTCTGACTCGACCTCAGAGTTTGGTACCGGGGATGGTTCGACTGCTGCTGTTACAGGTTGAGGTTTTGTTTTGGGTTTTTGGATCTGAATTGAGGCTTCTTTTATGGCCCCATTGCCGGAAGAGACCTTCCTACGTTTGGTCGACATGGTGGGCTCCTCCTTTCGGATAAGTGTCGGCCTGTGATGCAAAATCCTCTTTTTGTTGCTTCAACTTTGAAGGACGGCGATGATCGAGGGAGTGATGCTCCCAAAATTGCGGGCTTATCGGCGGTGGGGCATGCAAGATAAGCGCGGCCCCACCGAAATTTTTGCCCGCCTGCAACTGTCCCAGCAGTCAATTGGTCTTTGAGCTGCATCCAGATCATCAGAACAACAACACCACCCTCAGTATCAGACACCATGGCCAAAAGACGCTCAAAAAAGAGAACCCATGTTGGCGCGACAAATCCTGTCACGCCGACAGCGATCAATGGCCATGCGAACTCGAAAGATCCGAAGAGCATGGTTATTCGCATCGGCGCCGGCGAAGTTGGAACCAGCATCAGTCAGTTGGCCACCGATGTCCGACGTGTGATGGAACCTGGTACAGCGACACGCCTAAAGGAGCGGAAGGGTAATAGGTTACGGGATTATGTCACCATGTGCGGCCCCCTCGGAGTCACCCATCTCCTCCTTTTCTCAAGGTCCGAGTCCGGGAACACCAATCTGCGGCTGGCGGTTGCGCCGCGCGGCCCTACATTCCATTTCAGGGTCGAAAAGTACTCCCTCACCAAGGATGTACAAAGGGCGCAAAGGCACCCGAAGGGCGGCGGAAAAGAGTACATCACGCCTCCATTGGTAAGGACCACGGCTCCCAATGTTCTAGACATCCCCGCTAACCACCCCCGAGCTCGTCATGAACAACTTCAGCAATCCCTCCTCCGATGCAAATTCCAAGGTACCCCGACACCTTGAGTCTCTCACTACGACCGCCTTTCAGTCCCTCTTCCCCCCGATCAACCCCCAAGCAACACCCCTAAAGTCGATCAGGAGAGTATTGCTCCTGAACCGCGAACAATCAGACGACGGGACGTTCATCGTGAACTTCCGGCACTACGCGATCACAACAAAATCGGTTGGCCTCTCGAGGCCGTTGAGACGGTTGAACGCCGCTGAAAAGATGCTGAAATCCAAGAAGGGAAAGAAGGGGGGTCTCCCGAACCTTGGGAAGCTGAAGGATATCTCAGAGTTCATGATTGGTGGCGAAGACGGCGAGGGATACATGACGGACGGAACGAGCGGAAGCGAAGCCGACACGGACGCCGAGGTTGAGATTCTGGAGACGGCTGCGAAGAGAGTCCACAGCGGCAAGGCCAGGGCTGCCGAGCAGGACAGCGACGATGACGAGGAGGGCGCCAACGACAACGTCGAGCGGCGGGCTGTGAAGCTGGTTGAGCTGGGACCTCGGATGCGGCTGCGCATGACCAAGGTCGAGGAGGGCATTTGCTCGGGCAAGGTCATGTGGCACGAGTATGTCCACAAGTCGAAGGAGGAGATTAAGGAGCTGGAAAAGAGGTGGGATCAGCGCAAGAGGGAGAAAGAGGCCCGCAAAAAGCAGCAGAAGGAGAACGTTGAGAAGAAGCGCAAGGAAAAGGCGGGGAACAAAAAGGCTGGTGGGGGTGGGGATAAGGATGATGATGAAATGGACGTGGATGAGTACGATAGCGACATGTACAACGAAGACGACTTTGACAGCGAGGGGCTAGCGGGCGACGCCGAAGAGCAGGTCAATACCGAGATGGAGGACAGGGGCGAGTGGGAGGATGAGGAGGAAGAAATTGCGAAAGGAAGGAGCTCAAAAAGGAAATCTCTGAAGAGATAGTTGTAAAAATGCTGTCCTTTCCTCGTTGGCCGGGCTTTTATATCTAATGGTGTTCCTATCCCTTGGAGTATTTTTGAGGAATAGCGCACGTAGTTGGCGTCCAGTTGATTGTGATCTTGTCTTTGTGCGTTAAAACGTTTCAGATTGAAGGCTACAAACTGCTTCCAAGGCCACTGACACATTTCGCTCGTCATATCAAGAGGATTAGATCGAAAAGTAACTAGCAACTGGCTCTAATAATTTGTATTTCCCGACATAATCTTCGCGTTCTTTCCGCCGCTTCGGTTTCCCGCACAACAATGACTGACCGGAAGGAAGACGGTTGTCCAGTGACGGCCGGTAACGTTGAAAGGGGTAGATTTAAATTTCAAAAACCGGTGCTAATATGATCGTGTGTGTTTAGAACAACAATGGTTATCGCTGTTTCTCAATCCTCGGTCTTTCGTTGTTATAGAGCTTTTTCTGCTAGCGCCATTGAATGTGGTAATACATTAAATGTCTTCTGTTGGGGACTTTTGTTTACTTTACCACTTCCGTCTCATCAACAAGGGCTAGCTTCACCTCACTTGTAACGGCCTTTCCCAGAAACTCAATTCCTCAATCTACGAACTGCTCCCAGAAAGGCCATAATAATGAAGTGGACGGTATGTATTTGGATTGTAAACTGAAGTAAGCGGCGACGGAAAATGCTCAACCGAGAAGAGATGCTGTGTTGAATGCCAGACTGCCTTGACAACCCACTGGAAGACCCATTTTGCCAATTCTGAACCCCCGAAAATGACTTCACCGATTCCACAATCACATGCAAAACAAGCTCTCAGCCGCCCCATTTAAGTTCCATCCATTTCCGTGCCATCCCGAACCCGGATGCCGCGACCCGACACCATAGCCGAACGCCCGGCCCAAACCCAAAAAAATGCCCGGATATCACCACCCGCCCCAAAACGCCATGATGCATGCAGCAAAGCCAACAACCCAACCACCCTGCCACCCTCCCCTCAAATCCCACTCCCCAAATCGCACCCCCCCATCCCCATACCCCCTGCCTACCCCTACCCCCTCCGCTGCGCCTCATAAACCGCCAACGCCCTCTCCAGCTCCGCCAAGCTCTCACGGTCGCCATACGCGTCCTCCATGGCCGCCTCCTGCTGGCGGTGGCGCCGCCGCCGTTCCGCCTCGGCCTCGGCCTGTTGTGCGGCAGGCGAGGATGTACTAGAGGTGGTGCTGGTGTTGGCGGTGATGGTAAGGCTGTCGCGGTAGCGGGAGACGGCGAGGCCGGCTGTTACGGCGGCTGCTAGGGGGGGGAGCCTGGGGGGTGGGTTAGTTTGGGGGTTGAGGGTTGGGGAAGGGGGGGGGGGGGGGGTAAGTATGTACCATTTCAGGCTCTTCCCTCGGTTGCGGGAGGCGTTGTGTAGGTAGGGGAGGTAAGGTGGGTGCACGCGGGCGGAGGTGGTCAGGAGTC
This sequence comes from Chaetomium tenue, assembly GCF_020726465.1. Taxonomy (NCBI): domain Eukaryota; kingdom Fungi; phylum Ascomycota; class Sordariomycetes; order Sordariales; family Chaetomiaceae; genus Chaetomium; species Chaetomium tenue. The sequence continues at coordinate 2,939,177 of NW_027117332.1, forward strand.
TTGAGGGGGGTTGATTCATTTTGGTGGTGGTGGTGGTGGTGGTGGTGTGGTTGGAATGTGTGAAATCGCTTTTCAGTCCGCTGAGTTTAAAAGGACAGTTGGAGGTAAATCCTTAGCTCATGGAGGGAGTGGATGGATGGCAGCGTTAGGCGAGTCTAAAAAGAAACAGAGGCGGAACTTGGAGGATGGGAAAGTGCCAAATGTGTTCCTTTAAATGAGAGACAGGAACTGCCGCTTCAGCTCTCAAAAGAATCAGGGCACGGGTTGGGGGTGTCTCGCTTCATAAAAGCATGCGGCAGCGGCCGGCCGGTCGGCATCTGGTGTGACAAACGGCCCACAGTGGTGTGTTTTGGGTGCGTGGGAGCGATGCAATGATGCACATCTCGAGCCATCAAGCTGTGGGGTGGATTAGCCGAGGAAGAGGATGGTGGGGGGTATGGGGTCCTCCAGCCCGCGGCCCTCCGCTTCCCCGGATATTTTGCGGGGAGCTGAGTGGCTGCCTCGGTGCGGGATGGTCGTCGAGGTTGTTTCCAGCGGCGGCCACGTCAGGGACCCTGGTTACATCATGTTGATCGGGCACATTTCATACGGCGAGCGGGCCAAACATGCGGGATGCGAGATGCGGGATGCATGCAGAACATTCAAAACAGTGGTTAGGAAGCCAGAGCTAGTGCCCGCTCTGTTGCACATGTCTGCATCATCAGTACTGAAATAGGTAACTATTCGTACCTCCGTCCTTTCATATCGAATTGGCTCTGACAAGTGGGACTGACGTCCGAGATGAACAGAGAGAGGCAGGCGTCACATTCTTCTCGACTCTTTTTGTGTGTTAATAATCTGGACGCTTTCTCCCTCAGCAACAGAAGCAGTCATGCATCAGTCTCACGTCGCGTAATCCAATCATGCAACTGGCGGCCAATGATCATACTCCATAATTGACGCACTTGTTTGTGTTGCAGCGCGAGGTTGCTGCCATGTTGAAGGACGACAAAGTGTAAAGTCAGAACGTGAGGTAACGGTTGGAATCACTGCGAGTCCCATTGGCTCCCCCGACGCATGCAACCTCTTCCGCAACCTGCAGCTTCGGGCGGCAGGCGGGCGGAAAGTGGGAGCTGCAGGAAGAGGCTTGTTGAATGGTAAGTTGCTTTGGGCTAGCGTGGAATTAATCCGGTCTTCAGCTCGGCTCCAACGTTCTCCGTCGGAGCTTCGCGGCCAAAGCTGGTGCTACCGTGCAACACCCTCGGCGTTAAGAAAGCAATAACCTTTACGTCCAATACAACAATGCAGTGTGAAGACACATTGGGCGTTACAATATGCGTGCCTGTGGCACTACAATCCAACGAGGCCAGTGTAACGGCTTCACCTTTCAGCTTCTACCTTCACACATCACATTAAAGTGAAGTTGTATCAATGCACCATTGGTTGCAAGCTGAGCAGATTATTCGTACACAGTCCCTCAATAGCTGAGAAAGCTGTTTTATTGCTAACAGTATTGATGACGTACTAAGTAAAACCGGAACAGGTCGAAACGGGCACCAGATAGAACCAAAAAGGAGATGCCCATTGTTTTGAAGTCCAACCGCGCATGACACATCAAGTCTCGAGAAAAAAGATACAGTCAATAAATAACTAGCTCAAATCTTCACCCTCCACCTATCGAACAAAGGGGGCACCCCGGCCAAGGCGCCGAAGGAGAGTCAAGAACAAGAAATAATGAGACCCAAAGGGAGAGTGTTGAAGCGAGCCAAGCCAGCAGCAAGACCTGACTGAGCCCGGCATGGAACCCTTGGAGTCCCCGAATATACAAACACACACACACACACACACACACACACACACACACCATCGACTCCCCCCCGAATCCTCCCCACAAGCCTTGCCAACAGGTTGCGCGTCGGCATTCCCGTCCGTCCATCTACCCATCCTCCATATGTTTTGCGCCTTTAAGTGCGGAGAAGGCGAGCCAGGTACTTGAGGAGCGACTCGTCGTCGTCGGCGGGCGGCTCAGGGGCGCCCGTCGGCTTGGGTGGCTCGCCCGTCGGCTTGGGCGGCTCGCCCGTCGGCTTGGGCGGCTCACCAGTCGGCTTGGGGGGCTCGCCAGTCGGCTTGGGCGGGAGCGGGTGGCCGGTCGGGTGGGGATGGGGATGGGGGTGGACGCCGCCGGTGGGGTGGGGCCGGCCCTCGCCGCCCCAGCGCTTGTGGTTCTCGAAGGGGCCACCGATGGGCCAGGGGGGCAGGGGCGGGGTGCCGGTGCCCGTGGGCCGGGGAGGCCAGGGGCCCGGACCGCCCGTGCCTGAGGGACGCGGGGGGAAGGGCACGCCGGAGCCGGTGGGCCGGGGAGGCCAGGGTGGCGCGGAGCCCGATGGCGGCCAGGGCGGGAAGGGCAGCCCGGAGCCGGTGGGCTGGGGCGGGGTTGGGAGAGAGACGGTCGGGGTCTCCTCGCCACCGCCGCCCTGGGCGATGGGGGCGCCGACGGCTTGCTGCACGGCGGCGGCCGCGACCAGCGCGCTGATGAGGATGCGAGTCATCTTGAGTGAATGAATGAATGGGGATGCGGACTGTGCCGGTGTGGTTTGGGACTCAGGTTGGGGCTCTGGGCTTGATGGTGAAGCTGAAGAGGCCTGCCGAGATAGCGACAATCGGGCAGGTCATGGTGTCTTATATAACCGTGGAGCTCCTTGCAACGAGTTCATGGATTCAACCTTCAGCAGCACCTTCTCGCGCCATGGTGATGTGATCGTCGGCTCCAGGGTGATACTTGACTGGATAATGTGGCCCTGGATCTCGATACTACATTGTATAATGCGGACCAACCTCGGTGCCGCCACTGAATCACATCATTCCCGTCCTTGGGTCCAAGTGCACCCCGAGGTTTTGGCGATGTCGATGCTTATCGCAAGCATCATCGACGGGGCAGGTTCATGGGCCAAAATTTAATCTAATCGGGACGGGATAGAAGCACGGCGTCCAGCGAATAAATTATCAGGGGGATGATCAACGGAGTTTTTGAACAAATACCCGGTTCCGGGGGGACCACATATACTTTTCCACCACACAAAACATGGCTGATGGGGCAAGGCCCTGGAAGAAGCCTGGGGGCTTGCTGCGTTGCTGCTTTGCGCCGCCCTCACCTTGCCCCTTCTTGAGTATGTTTTTGTTCTTTGTACGTATACTTGGTACCTTCGAGCAGACACCGTCGTTCATGTTCGCTTAACCTCTCTAGCCGCTGCCAGTCAGAGAAAAGCATCGAAGGGGACAGACAAGCTTCGGTGATTCTCTAGGTCCTTGGCGCCCGCATTTAATTTATGCCCCCTAACCCCTTTTTTCTCGATATCGGTATTTGGCCTGGCGATCGCTGGATCGTCGTGGTCCCTGGTTCCTGGTCTTGCGTCCTTGGCATGCCTGGCAGTCATTTTAGCCTAGCCAACTGCCGGAGGTCGCGTCGAGCCGGGAGGACGATCCCCGCTGGCCGTTGAGGACTTGATATGCGCCTGCATCGAACCTCGAAGCCGCCGTTGCGTCCACTGAAAATAAAAAAAATCGGCTGGAACTGACCCGAGCCAGATGGATGGGAGGCATGGGTTAGGGGTCGAGAGCTAATTAAGAGTCAATAACCTCTTGAGTCTGCCTTTTCCTCACCTGGGTTGCCGTCGTCCTATCATCTATAGACTATGTATATTCTAGTGGTAGGAGGAGCGCGGTCCCCCTTGTTAAGAAGTGTCGTGGGAGCTCATGATTGTGCTCTCCAGTTCTTGAAAACCCATGGAAGCTACGTACATACCAATGACTGATTAAGGACATGGGGAATGGCCCTGTCCCCGGAGCTGGCGAGAGCTGAAATTGATACTAGGGTTAGTATAGGCAAAATCGCGGTTCTGGTACCAAGTAGAATATTGGCTGGCTGGACCGATTATCTCGAAGATCTCATGTCATTCCATTCCCTGATGTCGAGACCGGAGTTCGAGATATTTGGTGCTACAACGGAAACACTGGCCTTGCTCCGTCCGTGATTGCATTCGTATACGTAGATCTTGCGACACTCGCAAGCGAACGCGGTGGAGCGCGGCCATTGGCGCGCAACCAACCCTCATCAGACCGGACCACACGGGAGCCCGGAGGCGCCCACGCACGCCACCAATACATTCCATGATTCTAGATGACAGGGGTTATGCGCCCGGATCAACTCTTGACATGTGTGATTCGCAGCCTTTGCTCGATCCGGGAGGACTGGCAACCGAGGAGAAACTTTATCTCAGGTTCGCGACGTTCGCTCTAAATTACAGGACTCTCGCTGGCGTTTATTGCTGGGACGGTGAAGAAGCGGTGGTTACTCAAATTAATAACATTTAATGGGCTGGCCTCCGTCTACTAGGGCCAGGATTCAAACGAATCCAAGCAATAGATGAAGTGAAGCAAGCGTGGAAAGCGGAAAGACATCTACTTTTTTTCGCTGCGGGCCGGCACTGTCAGAAGATGATCACGGTGATCACTTCTGGGACTGGGGCTGGGGTTAGGAAATGCACAAGGATTCGGAAGGATAGGCTGGGTAAAGGGAAGTCGGATTGTAGATCAACATACTAGCTCTCCCTCCAGCGTAGCGAGCGCATATAACCACCTAATCTAGCTTCAGTAACGGCTGCATCTTGTATCTTGCTCCTAGCGAAATTATATGTTAGGTACCTGATGGAGGGTAGGCATTATGTGACCCGGGCCAGTTCGTAGAAGTAGACTGACTAAGTCAGCTAGCATCATCATAGCTTCCGCAGCGTGGCAAGGCTTCACTCCCTTTTGCGCCAGTATTATAGCCGGACACCGTGCTTAGGCTGTATTTACCATGGCTTGTTGATCCCGTTATCCTCTTGCTTGTGCCTCCGTCAAAGAGAGCAAGGGTCAAGGAGGCGCTGGGCTGTTATTCCACCAACAGGACCTAGCCAACGACATGGACCGACATAGAGAAACAAAGCTGCCCGTCAAGATCAAGCTGGCAACTAGCACGCAACCACTCGAATCCGGCGCTATTCCGAAACCGCAGCTAGCCACTTCAGCTCCTACTAGGCTGTAGCATTGTGAATATTGAGCATTTCGGGTTGAGTGTCATTTTGTCAATATCCCACGTTGACTATCAGAGCACTTGCACCCAAATGAGAACGTACTTTACGTCAAGAACCACATCACGGTCGTGTCGCCAACTTCAAAAGCTAGGATAAGGCCTAAAAGATTATCTATTACAATATGATGTGATGAACTCAAGTTGTGGCTCCAGTCACGAACTTTGCCACTGCTGCGGAAGCTTTCCGTGGTGACTAGGTTGGCAACGGAACCTAGGTACGTTAGTCAAACAGCTTTCCAAACCATCTACCCCTCTGGTTTTCGGTTCATTCTCCGATGGGCTACAAGACTTCTAAGCAAGACAGCTTTTGATCTTACATTGAGTGTATCTCGATTAACTGGATCACCTCGGTCTATAGTAAGAAGTTCCCCTGATACCCAGGTCTGACAGTACCCTAAACACTAGGGCTTTTTGAAATAACCCATTGCTCTACCTGCCGCGTAATGTGGGTTTTATGAGTGCTTCTTAGATAATGCCAACCTTGAGGGCAGGGATGTAGCTTCCATAGCACAAGTAGCGAATGCTGACTCGCCGAGGACGCGTCTCGGCCTCGTCCCAACTGACTGGTTCAGCTTTGGGATTTTCGCTCGGTAGATGTAGCCACTCTCGAGCCACTTATTCTTCAATTTTGCCTCCAACGTCCGAACTAGCGAAGTACCGAGCACCTTCTAGCCATGCGGCGCAGTTCGCTGTCCGTTTGCCCCCGATCCGGAGCATCTTCACCGTAGACGGTTATCTGTTCAAACTCGGCGCCACCGGTGGTTCGTAAAACGGGAATAAATCCAGAATTTCTGGCATGACGGCATCGTCTCTTTTATCTCCGACCCCAGAACTGAGCGGGGAATATTAGAACGCGTGCGCTGGACGCCGCTACCAGACAATCTCTTCTTCGTTTCTTGATGCTTTTAAGCCCTTAACACCCACGATGGGGGCACTGGTCCCGCCCTGGTACCAAGAAAAGCCGACGTCCCGGACTGGTTTGCTCATCGCGTCCTTTTTCTTCGGCGCGTCGATAGCTGTCGCCGTGGTCGACTCCACCAAAGCTGGCCGCCAGTCGATGCGCTCATGGCGCCGGAACCATCGAGCAAACGCATACGTAATAATGCTATGGGCGGCCATCTCCACGTGCATCGTCTCGGCGGTGTGTAGCTGGCTGTTTCTCGTCGCCATCATCCCGCCAAGGTATGTCGAGCTGGGTCAAACCACACCCCCATGGTCGGATGGATTAGAATTTAGCTAACGTCGTCGGGTTTTAGCATATGGTATTTCGTAGGAATGCGTACGTATAAACCCATCCGCTTCCTAAGATCCCGTCATTCACTGACATGGCAGGTTGTGGTAGTCTTCCCGTGGGTTGTCCAGGTACGCAATTGATCCTAAGCTCCCCCCATCCACAACATGGAGCATGATGACTGACGGCAACGCAGACACAATGCCTGCTGCAGATTTTGGCGAATAGACTCTCTCTCATCATGTACAACCCCGTGAAAGAGCGGCGACTCAAGTTGGGGCTGTTCATCGCCATCGGCTTCATCAACGTCAGCGTCTTCTGCGTCTGGATCCCTGCCCGGCTGCAAATCAGCCCGACAATCGTTCACGTCAATGAGATTTGGGATCGGATTGAAAAGGCGCTCTTTGCCGCTGTGGACATGGCCATGAACCTTTATTTCATGTGGCTCGTCAAGTCCAAGCTGGTATCGAATGGGTTGACGCAATACAACCTCATCTACAAGTACAACATGGTCACGGTTTGCTTGTCAATGCTACTCGATGTAAGTGGCTCGTGGGCGCATGCATCACGGATATTCGAACCTGGCTTACTAACGTGATGACTTTCATATCAGGGTATGCTCATTGGCTTCATGTCGTTACCGGACGACGCAGTGTAAGTATAGGCACCCTTGCCTCAACCGATGGTGCGAAGACATATATTGACACACGGTTAGATACTTCCAGGTCCAGGCGTTGACATACCTCACCAAGCTGAGCATCGAGGTCAACATGGCGGATCTGCTCGGGAAAGTAGTCAAGAGATCGCATGAAGGGGATGCCTCTCTGCCGATGTCGGATCGGACTACTTGGCAGACACCGCCGCAGACTACCGGGCAGCCACAGATCGGAATGAACGCCTTTGACCCGGAATGGCTGGGAAGTGCCAAGAAATTTATCTTGCCCCCAGGGAGCCGCGGTCTTGGCGGCGGCGACGGTGGCGGCCAGATGCATGAACTCAACTTGGACGCCTTGGACGGGAAGACTACAGGTAAAGGCCCGAGTTCTGTTGAAGAGCAGGTCGAGCAGGAGGCTTCTGGATCAGGCACACAAGGAGGCTCACAGAACTCACCGTCGCGTCGCAAGGCGAACGAGGTAGAGAGGCCACGAGTGGAGGATGTTGTGTACAATACGGAAAGGAAAGACAAAAGCCCTTCAGGCATTTCCGTCAGCAATATACCATGAACGGGTTTCCTGGGGACTGCCGACTGGCCCGACTTCAAGGATTCATGATCTATACCACAAATGGATCTCGCTTAGGGTTAGGGCTTTAGGCTTTGCCGGGCCATCTGCCCCACCTTTCCCAACGTCATCCGATGTCTCGTGGTTGCGAAGTGGGAGTCTTCCTCGTCCGTAAATGCATCTTTATCCTCTTGACATCGAGAGTGTCCCGACATGGACAACGCAGAAGATTCGGAATCCAGGGGGCATACCCGGACAAGATCGGGCGTGAAAGGCAAGTAAAAGCGGCGGAAGGAGCCAGGATCGTGTTCATCGCCTGGATCCTGCAAACACAAGCGTTTGATGATGATGGTGGCAATCGATTGAAAAAGTTGTGTTTTGAAGCTGGAATAGATGTCGGTTTTAAATAGAATGCAAAATCGCTAATTTTATTCTTTCTTGTTGTAGCAACGCGGCCCCGCTCATCCACCAAAGGCCCTCTCGATGACGAGTGAGTGCCGCACCTTCCCGTCAACTCGCAAGCAGCAGGCTGTAACGTGACACATGACCCTAACCGTGGCTTCCCATCAAGGGGCCCTTTAGCCTCACCTCTTTCCGCCGACCAGGTTCAACGAACACTTTCACTCAGAAGTCATACCGCTCCCAGAAGTCCCGCTTTCGGATCCCCCATGATGCGCTCCCCAGCTCATTCCCCAGCGCCAACCGGCAAGCGACTCCCTGTCGGTGGCGCACCCCCTTCAAAACACGGCCTGAAGGACTTTTCGTATCTTTTGCGCCCAGAGATCTACCACCCACTCACGCCACTGAACATTCCCCCGCCCTTCCGCAACCCGCCTAACCCGCCAGCCGTGGACACGCCCATCCCAGAACTCCTCTCGCAGGGCTATTTCCGCGCTGCCGCCATCGCTGCCACGCAAACCCTCACCGGCGGCACCGTCGACCCGACCGACCACGACCGCATCTTCGACCTCCTCTACACCCGCCTCGCCTGCCTCACCCTGATCGACGCGACCACTCTCGCCGCGCAGGAGGTCAAAGCCCTGGGCGACCTGCACTCCGCCTTCTACTACCACACGCCCCCTACTCCCCAACAACCCGCACAACAACAACCTCCCCAAACCCCTGGCTCCCAACCGCCCCTCCCACCCCCCCAAGAAACCACAACTCCCCCTACACCAACGCACCTCGTCCCCTGGCCCCTCCGCCTCCTCGCCGTGCGCCTGCAAGCCCTCGGCTTCGGCGACCCGCGCCGCGCCGTCATGAGCTACTACGAGCTGGCGCGGGAGGCGCGCGCCCGCGTGGGGGCCGCCCGCGCCGCGCACGACCATTCCGCCGCCGAGGCCTGGAAGCACCGCCTGGCTGATTTGGGAGTGCGTGTGGCGGGGGCGTTGGTGGAGATGGATGATTTGGCGGGGGCGGTGGGGCATTTGGGGACGTTGGGGGCGGGGGAGAGGGGGGGTGGTGGTGGTGGTGAGGGGGGGATGGGGATGGTGAGGGTGAGGAGGGCGTTGTTGTGGTTGCATTTGGGGGATGTGGATGCTGCGAGGGCGTGTGTGGCGGAAGAGGCTGTTCAGGGAGGGGTGGAGGAGAGAATGGTGGCGGCATTGTGTGATATGGCGGATGGCGAGTATGACGCTGCCTTGGGGAAGTGGGCTGAGTTGAAGGAGCTAGTGGGTGATGATGAGATGGTTGGCGTCAACATGGCGGTCTGTTTGCTGTACGTGGGGAGAATGCATGAGGTAAGCAAGATGCTTTGCTCTTGTGTTTTGAGCGCAGTAGAGACTCTAATCATGATCGCTGACGTCAAAATAGGGCCGCGCGTTGCTAGAACAGCTTGTGGACACCGGACGGACCTCGCATACGCTGTTGTTCAACCTTTCCACCATGTATGAGCTCTGCACCGACAGGTCACGGGCGCTCAAGGTGGGGTTGTCGGAGAAGGTGGCTGCTATGGGAGATCGGAAGGAAGGCTGGGAGAAAAACAATGCCGATTTCAAACTATGAATGCAGTGACGTCTATTTGGGCTTGAGAAGTCTAGATCACCCAGGTAAATTGAGCTATTAGTCCGCTGCCCCGTGTATTTAACCCATAATCTCTCTCCCTCTCTCTCTCCTGGTGCCTCTTCCCTTTCGTTCTCGTACTCATCTTCTTTCCTTTGTCCGTCTATCTCACACATAACAGCAAGCAAGGCGAAGACTATACTATCGTTACCTCTTCGAGGCACCTGCGGAGTTTGGCAAGGTACCTTGATTGCCTGCCGTTTCCTTCTCTCACCAGAGGCAATCTTTGTGGGGGTACACAAAGCGGAAGGACACCAACTTGTTCCTTGAGACAAGGTATATATCCCCCTGCCCACGCCGTAAATTCCCTGTTCACTTTGCACCTACGACCGAACTTTCTCACTGTTCCCCTCTTGAGTTTATATATATCTCAATCAATCCTTTTAGACCGGTCACATCATGCCTTCCCATGCTACCTCACGTCGTCAAGACGATGCCCCCCACCTACACCACCCTCCATCTTAAGTCTATATATATCTCAAATGACCATTTCTGACCTGTCACATCAGCACACTTTCTTACCCTACCTCATCTTGTCGACACGATGGGCTCCTCGTCGCAACATCGAGAACTACAACTCCTCGCCATGCCCTCACTGCCGCCATGATCCCTTGTGGCAGCCGACCCAACTTCCTGGACCTACCGCGGAGCATCCGCGACCGCGTCTACACTTCCGTGTTCCACTCCTCCGCCCCACAAGAGCAAGACCCAGACTTCAACCTGACCACCCCACCCTACGTCCCCGCCGCGGATTTTGGCCTCTTGCGCGTCTCCCACCAAGTGTACGAGGAGGCTTCCGCGGCCCTCTACGCCACGGTACACCTGGGGTTGAATGCCTGCCACGCGCTCAGGTACTTGAAGTTCATGGGCGAGCCGCGCAGGCGTCAGATCCGCCACCTCACCATCTTCTACAAGTGCCACCGCGGCGAGGAGTGGGCGCGCGAGCACAACTGGATTCCGCGCGAGCACAACTGGATTCCCGCGTTCCACCTGCTGCGGGACTCGTGGGCGTGCGTGCACCAGGTGGACATCGACTTTGCGTCATTTGGCGGGGATCGTTGCCATCCGGAGCGGGACGGGGCCGTGGTTGCGAGGAGGTCGTGCGGGTTTGAGTGGGACGTGGTGAACGATCGTTTCTGGCGCGGCTTGACGAGCTTCGGGACGGCTCGCGAGATTCGCTTCTTGACCCCGGTCCCGGAGTACTTCGTCCGCCAGCAAGCCAGGGAACTCGGGTGGCGAGTGGAGGGCCACGCTCTTGACGACGCCGAGGGCCTTCCCCTTAGCCCTTTTGTCGGGAAGCTGGTTAACCCAACCTATCCCGACGAGGCTAACTGGGTTCAACATGGGAATAAACTGGCGGACCAGGGGCTCGACCGCCCCGATAAGCCAACAACTAGCGAACGGGAGGAGATTCAGACCGTTGAGCCTTCCCGCAACGACACCGGCCCGAGGGTGCACTTTTTCGACCTCCCGTTGGAGGTCCGTAACAGGGTTTACGACGAGGTCTGCCGCGCCTGGGAGTTTAGGGCGTACTGGCCTGATAAGCCGGCACGTTGGAGTCAGGCTCTCGGCCTTCTTCTAGTGTCCAAGCAGATTTGGGAAGAAGCTTCGCCATACTTCGCCAAAACCATTCGGGTTTCCGGGGGGTCGCCCCTTGGCGATATCGAGAGTCGGTCCCCGAATCAGCTCTACCAGGGCCGTGGACCTATACTTCTCATGCTTCTGCCCCCATGGCCCCGAGAATCTGCGTTTAAACAACGAGACCATCTTTGCCAGAGAAGACCCAGTTCGGTTGTATGCTTGGGAACAGCCGTACAGGCAGTATTATCCGACCCATTCCCTTACACAGAGCTACAAGGACGAGTGGACGGAGGCGATGAACCGGATCCGATCGCAACCCAACATCAGAGAAGCATCGGTAACATTCCTTTCGTGTTGTCGCTGGTCAGCGATCCACAACATCTGGATGCCATGGGATTCGCGAGGGGAGCATGGCCGGATTTTGAAGTCCTCCTGCCTGGCCCTCGAGGAGCACTTTATTTCTCTCCTCGCAACCTGCCACGGGGTCCGTGAAGTCACCCTGCGCGGGAATGTCCCACCCAGCCTTGCTGCACGACTCGAGCAGGCAGACACGGGCTTGAGTGTCCAAACCCAGGCCATCAGCAAACAAATGGCCGCCTTCATCAAGGGGGTTGAGAAGGAGACAGCGGAGAAGGGCCCGTCCAGGGCTAAGCGGACGCCATACCCGCCACTAAGTTACCACCCGGCCAGGAACTCTTCTCTGCACTTTGTGCTGAAAAGGCCCGGGCCACAAATATCACCCTGGTCCTGGGTGGAGGATAGAAACGAAGGACCCGGGGTAGCGACGGGGATGGAACGTGTCTCTGGGCCACTGTTTGCTGAGACGTGGGAAACGGTTTCGGAGGTCTTTGACTTTAAAAACCTCATCGTTGGGGCCGACGATAGCTGGTTGGAGTGGCTACGTGGTTAATAATAAGAAAAGAAAAGACCTAAGAATAAGAATGATATCTAACATCACATGAAACAGAGTGCAGCCTTCTTACAAACCCCTGCACATCGCCTGCCATCCCCAGCGTGTGGGTGTCCAAGAACTACGTTGAGATCCCCTTGGTAGCGTTAAAGGATGACCGGTTCTTATTGTGCGTAATCGTGTTGCTCTAACCGAACCCGGTTGTTTCCTATGACCCCTCCCAGATGTTGGCAGGACTCCCCAGTGTCTTTTTTTCTATGCCTTGCTGCGTCATACTTCGCTTTTTCCACCTGCAGATTCCAGGTGAATGATCGGACCTCTTGCTGAAAACCAACCTCGCTCTTAGTTCAGATGCCACCAAGTTGTTGGACAAGCTCCATCACAAGCCCCGTATATAGGTAAATATCTCTGCCTCAAGATGCACCAAAACAACCTCCCAAGCACCCAATCTCCATAACCTAGTCCCGTCCACAACCACTCCTCCCCGCCCCCCTCCTCCCCACACACCCTCCTCTTCACAACCCTTCCCCCACCGCCACCCCACCCCCCCTCAACCCCTCCACCGCCTCCCGCACCACCTCCCTCCCCCCAAACACCACCCCCCCCCTCTCATCACACCCCGCCACCACCCTCCCCAACACCCTCCCCCCCCCAACCGGATCCCACACCTCCCCCCCCGCACACTCCACCACCAACGCCAACGGACACAACTCATACAACCTCCTCAACTTCGCCCCATCCCGCGCCGTGACGGGGCTGACGTACAGCCCTTCGCCGCGCACCAGCATGTGCGCCACGTCCGGGACCAGGCCGCCCGCGTAGCGGAGGGTGTAGCGTTGGGTGATGTAGTGTGTTATGAGGGAGAGGTAGGCGGGGAAGGTGGCGGCGGAGCGCAGGTTGGCGGGGGAGAAGTAGTGGGAGGTGGGGGAGAGGGTGAGGGTGGGGCGGGTGAGGTGCCAGGTTGGGGGTGTGGTTTGGGGGTGCCCAGTTTGGGGTTGGGGTGGGGGGGAGAGGGCGAGTTCGAAGCAGGTTGGTGGGGTGCTGGGGGTGCGGAGCGCGACGATGGCGGTTGTTCGGGGCCCGAAGACGCCGAGGATGGCGGCTACTTGGCGCGTGGTGGGGTCTTGGTTGAGGGCGGTCGCGCCGTCCCAGAGGGAGAAGATGGCGCCGACTGTCCAGTTTGCTGAGATGATGGAGCTGCCGTCGAGGGGGTCGAAGGCGAGGGTGTATTGTTCTTGGGTGGAGGTGGAGGTGGGAACGGTGTGCTGGACGGGGCGCTCAATGGGATCTTCTTCGCTGCTGGCGGTAACGATGAACGGGCACTGGGCGATGGCCTCACGGATGACGTTCTCGGCTGCCACATCGACGTTGAGTTCTAGTGGTGTTAATTCTCCTGATGATGCCTTGTGATGATGGGAGAGGGGTGACACACGATCATCGCCGAACGTGTTGGCGGTACCCACGGCAGCAACGTTGTGTGAACTGCGTAGGGTCTGGGCTACCCCAGCTACACTCTGTAGTAGCTTGGGGATGACTGAGGTGATGAGGGCCTCGCGGGATCCGTCTTGGGGGAGCACGGATCGTAAATGCTCAATGAGAGCGGAAGAGGCATCGTTGGAGTCAGATGTGTTCCCCATTGTAAACTTAGTTCAATGTTACTAAGAGCAATACGCTTTCGTATTCTGAGCTGCTTTTGTTGTTATTGTTAGTTGGTCGAGAGGGTAAGGGGGTGTCTCAACCGCAATGATGATGTCTCACGGTGAATGGATGATGCGTTGTTTGATTAGAATTCCCAAGCTTTCTATGGCCCTACGAAATTCATTCACAATGACCCCGCAACGCCGAAACCGCAACCGCAAAGATCTCAGTTGAGCGAGCAATGGCTACACAGCAAAGCTCCACTCCAGGGTTAGGGTGCAGCCAATGTGTCTGGTTTGCCCCTGAATCAGGGGTAAACAACGAATCATTGTTAGTTCCATTGACTCACAACAATATCATGGAGGTTGCTACAAGGGAGACAAGCATGGTACATATGTGATCACAATAGTTACCGCTCAAAGATCCGTCCAAGTGGTCTAGGCTGAGGCAACAATGCCCCATTGTCCATGCAAAGTTCCAACTTCCCAGTTTCTATGAGATTCTGGATATCACTTGATGAGACGAAACTCGCTAGACCTATCAAATACTCATAGCTTCGGACGGCAAACTCGTAGTTTAAGCCCTAATGGCCTTTCGCCACCGCCTTTAAATGCCACCTGCCTGGTGCCCTTCGTTCTGTTTCTTTCTGCGCTCAAATTATTTCGCGTTGGTTAAAACCTCTGCCAGCCCATCGTTTTATTTCTCCCGCTCAATACTTCACTCTCTGCGTTCAAAACTTCGCTTCTTACGTTTGAAGTCATACTTCCCACGTTAAAGACTTCACTTCTCACGCAATCATCGTGATGGAGATGGACCAAACCGATTGTAGCAGTGAGTTGGCATCGAGCGATTGCTCTCCCGAAATCACAGGTACTGTTGCCCACCCTCTCTTTCTTACCTCTTTATGACACCAATCATTTGGTGGTTGTTTCTTTGGATGTAAATCACTGATCGCTAACATCATCGGCAGAGGTGACCGCTACAAGCATGACGACTGCCCCAATCAATGGCCACAAGAGGGCCCGTTCGTCTTCAGAATCCGAGTGTGAGGCACTCGAACCGAGCCCCCTCAATCAACGGAAGGAGTTCCCGCCCCGCATGATTCTCTTGCACCTGAGCGCCCTCTTAGATTGCGAGGAGTCCATCACTTGTGTCTCGAGAGCCCTCGCAACCGAGGTCTTTCCCCGGGGTGAGCTACACAAGTTCACAAATGAAGCAATCGTCAGCGCCCACAGCAAGACCCCGATTGCCTTCGAGATTCTGGGGAACATCATCGGCCGCGACCTCACTCTTGAGGAAGCCACGCGCACCAGAGAGGCTTATGGGCGCATCCAGAACGACGTGGGTGGGCCGCTGCTTCGGGCGGCGCCTGGTGCGAAGGCGTTCCTCGAAACAATGAGGCACCGCCGCGATGAAGTCAAGCTTGCTGTCATCTCCCAGAACCCCCCGGCTGCCGCTGTCACACTGACAGATATCGACCTCATGGGCCTAATCGATGTTGTGAGTACAATCTGAGCCAAACGTCACCAACCAGCCCCTTCCATCCCCCATCACTCTCCATCCCCCATCACTCTCCATCCCCCCGCACTCTCCATCCCCCCTCACCATCCATCCCATCCACCCACCGACACTTCTGCCATCTCATGTCTAACCCGTTATTCTCATCAGATTATCCCGCGCATCCAAGTCCAAGTGCACACCGCCGACCCCATCGCGGCCGCCGCCTTCTTCCGGGACCATTGGGAGCGGATGGTGGCACCCACCTTCACCGCCCTCTGCCACGGCGGACCGGCGGCCGCCAACCACAACAACAGCGGCAATCACAACCACAACCACACGCACAACCACAACCACGACCACAACCACAACCCCACCAACAGCGCCAACACCGCCACCCCCCCTCCCCGCCCCAGCCCCACCCCCAGCACCGCCAGCACCACCACTAACACCACAACCACCACCACCACCATCGCCAGCAGCGAGCGCACCCCCACCCCCGTCAACACGGACGCGGAGCCGCTACAACCCTGGCAGACGCTGATGGTGTCGTGCGGGCTGTACGACCTGACCATCGCGCAGCCCAGCGGCATGCAGACGTGCTGGGTGCGCAAGATCAGAGACGCCGGGGAGGCGGCGGCGCTGGCGCGGGAGGTGTCGGGGGATGTGCCGCTGGATGTGGTAGTGGAGCGGTTGGGGGAGTTGGGGGTTATGCTTTTTGGTGGGGGGGAGGTGGAGAAGGGAGGGGAGGGGGGTGAGGGTATGGTTGGGGTTGCGGTTGGTGGGGGGGAGGTTTTGGGTGCGGAGGAGGTGGCTGTGATTTCGGCCGATGAGGATTCGGAGGTGGAGGTTGTGAGGGTGGTGAGGGTGGCTGCTGTCGAGGAGATTTGATGGGGCTGCCCCGGTTAGTAGGAGTCCTGGGCCGCTGAGGAGGGTTGATAAGTTCGAAACTTCGAATGGGGCATTGAGGGACGAGGATTTGTTGTTTTACGGAATGCGATCTGATTTTACTCCGTTTGCTTTTTCCAGTGTTAGGTTGTTTTTTTCTTACATTTCCCTTACTTTACGTTTTGCGTTGCCTTTGCATGATCATTGTCTCATCGGGAGGCGTGGCCTGTTTCCAAGTTCCAGAGCGCAATGCCAGTTGGGTGGTGCCTACCTGCCCCGTACGCCATTCTTTCCGCTCGGATTCCTTTCCCATTCATTGTCGACCAAAGACTAGTGAACTGGCCAGGTAAGAAATAGCTGAACTAAATCACAAGCAAGAGCCACGTCTGTTCCATCACAACGGCAACGGGAATTTTGGATGACCTCTGGATTGCCACGGTGTAAACCCATCTACCTACTATCCTCCAACTACCTCATTCAAGCTTAATATTGGCGGCCAGGTACTCATCCAGACCAGTCAGCGCACATGGCAGCAAAGCAGTGGTCTCCTCAACCAGCTTCTCCGTCCCCGGGCCATAATACCCGCTCTCCGCAATGAACCTGAACATGCTCACCACCGGCTCCCGCGCCCCCTCCGGCAGGTACGTCTTAAACACGTCCTCCGACACCCTCACATACTTGACCGTCTTCCCCGTCACCCTCGAAATCTTCTCCGCCACCTCCTCCAACGAAAACAGCCCACTCGCGACACACAACCGCTTCCCCTCAAACCGCTCCGGCTCCGCCAGCACCGCGCCCACAACCGGCCCCGTATCCGCCACCACATCAATCCACGGCAAGACCCGATCCCCCGGCAACGTGTTCGCAATCACATACCCCTCCCCATCCCCCACCGACCGCGGCGCCATCATCCCCAGCAAGTTCGACATAAACGACCCCGGCGCATAAAACGCGTTGCGCACCGGCAGCGAGCGGATATAGGCCTCCACCTCCCCCCGCGAATCAAACGACGGCACGGGATACTTCCCCCCAGAAACAACCTCACAATGCACCTCGGTGCTATACACCACGAACCCCACCCCCGCCGCGACAGCCGCATCCGCCGCCGCCTTCCCCTGCCGCACCTCGCGCTCCTTCGTAACCGCATCATAAACCGTCGTAGTCGTAATAAAAACAACCCCGCCGTCACCGCCGCTGAGGGCGTGGCGCAGGGAGTCGGCGTCGTCGAGGTCGGC
The DNA here is from genome assembly GCF_020726465.1 of Chaetomium tenue. NCBI lineage: Eukaryota > Fungi > Ascomycota > Sordariomycetes > Sordariales > Chaetomiaceae > Chaetomium > Chaetomium tenue. Next base: position 2,956,548 of record NW_027117332.1, read on the forward strand.
CTGCACAACCTCGGCGCCGCGGGCGCGGAGGGCGGCGGCGGCGGGTTGGCTGGCGTCGCGTGTCACGCCGCGTACGCGGTACCGGGCGGAGAGGGTTGGGTGGGATAGGATGAAGGTGGCGACGGAACCGCCTTGTTGGCCGGTCGCGCCGAAGATGGTGAGGAGGGGGCGGGTGGGCATGGTGGTGGTGGTTTGGGGTTGGTTGGTTGTGGAGGGTGTTGGGGTGGGATGAAATGGATGGTGGTGATGGGATGGCGATGCTGTAGTTTGTGTGATATTTGAGGTGGTGAGATGTTGGGAAGTTGTGGTGGTTCACTTGTCTTATGAGCTATTCACCTTTGATGGCGAGGCCAGGATGTCATCGAGACCCTTGTTTCTATGATTCCCTTGCTTTTCTCTGCCCTGAAGCGACGTGCCTGGCATGTCCGCAATGTCCAGCAACGTCCGATGAAACGCACGGTGTGATGGCTAACAAAGCATTCATGGTAACACTAGGGAACGGCGATGCAATCGGGTTTACGGGGACCGGAGATGGGATCATGCACCCGGAGATATCACAGCCAGGCCGGTTCGTCAATGGCCAAGCCCGAAACAACCTATGCAGGATGCCAGAGAAACACGCACAGGGGGACAGGAGAGCCGGTTTCTCACTTGCAGGGTTTACCAGTGGGTTGGGTTGAGTTGTGGAGATAAGATCCTAAGACCGGCTTGGCTGAGTTGCTCCCGGACCTTGCGGGCATGCCGGTGTTAGGATCTTTATCCCCATACATTTTGGCATAACTTCATCCCCGTGGCACTTCTGGGTGAGAAATATTCGTTTGGGCTTCTGGCAGCAAATTCCCAACCGGCATAGGCGATAATCCGGTGAGCAATCGCCCTGCTTAGTGGGAAGCTCTAAGGCCGGTCGAGAAACCTTTGGATGTGAGCAGCCGATGGCCGGAGGAGGACCGGTCACTCAGCTGGGCTGCCTTAGTTGACGGCAGGCTGTTTAACCACGGCCCTCATGATCTGGGCGTCGTCGGTAAGCCACACAGAAAGGGCTCGGGATAATGAACGATGCAAATAGACGGGTACAACTAGGAAGGGTGACCGCATCTTAGCACTGAAAGAACTATCGCCAGGTGGTTTGGTGGTATCGTTGTTGGGTATCATAATATGCTAAAATTATCATAAGCTCCTGGTTAGCATCCCCACCCACTCACGTCCCTCAATAGCCATGCCCACGTCGGCTTCTATGCCTATCACCCGGATGCCCATGCCTGCTACTCCGATGATGACTGGGCCACCCGTAATCTGCATGGTTGTGGCCGTGGCCGCGATATGAATGGTTGTTTCGGCCCGGATGCCGTGGTTCTGGGTCCCGAATCGTCTCTTCGACCTCGACCTCATGTTCCTCATATTCGTCGTTGAAGTGGCGATTGACCAAATCCTTTTCCTTCCGCGCTTCGTCGGCATCAAAGACGAACCGCTGCGTCCCTTCGCTGGGGGCTCTCTTGCGCTTCGTTGACCCACTCCCCGGCAGCGAAGGGTTTGTTGCTGGTGACGTGGCTGAGCCAGGTGTGACGGATCGAGTGTCTACCACGTCCGGTGCGCATCGATCGCACCACCCATGATAACGGCGATGCTTCTCCTTGGCCACGATATTGTTGATGTCGATCTTGACATCCATCACTTTCTGGACGGCAAGCTGAGGCCCAACCTTGGTGGATTTTGGGAATTGCGTGTACAAATCCAGCAAATCCAACATGGTCTCGAGCACGCATGCTCTTTGGCTGTGCCAGGCAGCGGGGCTCTCGAACTCTCTCATCTTGTCCGAGTCGGTGTCCAGGAGAAGGGCCGTCAGTTCAAGGATGGCGAGTACCAGTGTGAAGGTGGCTTGTTTGATGGGCGCAAAGGTCTTGTAAAGGTCGATCGACATGCTGTAAGCGACACGGAGAAACTTCTTGCCTTCCTCCCGGGCGGCGCTATCCTCATGCGGAAACGCCTTCCTAACCATCTTTATGAGGAGCTTCTGAGGATACTGGACCCGAAAGTCGAACCCGATTGTTTCCAAAATGTGCCGCTCCAGCCCGACAGTGAAGCGAGACGGGGCCTCGAATATCTTTGCACAGAATCAGCATCAAGATCAAGCCTCGACCGCGCCCGCGACTGCCCCTTGCCTACCTTGTCATCTGGTGTTTTGTGGTCGTGGGGTTGCCTGAGATTGTGCGCCGCGCAGAGAATCTCTTTCGACTTCTTTATGGTATCTTCAGCCTTGCAAGCGACAAACAATGCCGCTAGAGCAACATCTTCGTAATTGTATTCGTTGCTCGGGAACCGTACGCGGAACTTGTGGTAGTATATCGCCGCCGTGTCGAACGTCTTAACCGGCCTGTCGTATGTAGGTAGGTGTCAGTCATGCCAACTCGCCATTGTTCGGGGAAAGGATGGAGGTAGCACATACAATTGCAAGCCTTGTCGAACGCCGTCAATCAGTTGAATGCCCTTCAGCCGGTATCCATCCTCTCGCGCCTCGTCGTAGGCTATCTGCTTCATGCTCTGCCGGAGTCCCTGTTCAGAGTTGTACTGGGAAGGTATCGCCGAAAGGCCCGACGGAGGGCCGACCGGGAGGTCATCGGTCGGGGCGGCTGACTCCCGACTAGCAGGTGCCGAAGGTTTAGCTTGCTGTGGTGCCATTGAGTCGTTGGCCGTGGTTGGAAAAAAAACGGGCAATCCTCGATGATTGGGGAAGCTGTGTGCTGCGGAGTCTCGATGCGCGGAGAAGTAGACTCGGAGGTTGCTATGGTGGGACAAATCGAATCGGGAAAGTTTGCAACGACTACGCCATCGATGCAGGTTTCAAGCGATTCGAATCGGGTGCCTTTCAATGTATGCAGCCAACTCAATGGTGTTGTGGCGGCAGCCAGTGACGAAACAAAAGTATTATCCGCATGGCCACCATCGCGCCGCGTGCACTGGGCGTGGTCGACAGATTACAGGAGACCCACTCCCGGACCTGAGCCAATCGAGAGGCTCTGTGGACCACCCAGGTGCCCAGATCTGTTCCTTGGTGCACGGCCGCTATCAATTCGTGGAGCCTTGGTTAAGGTTCCAAAACACGTCCCAGAAGCCATCTGCCTAGCCAGGCATCCTGTGGTGCTTGTTGCACGGGTATCCGAGCGGTGGCAAACCCAAATCGTGAGTCATACTTTTACCAGATTTTTCAAACGTCGGGTACAAAGCACCGGCCGCAGTTTGCGTCCCTCAATCCACCACCATCCTCTTTCCTTCGACATTCACCCACCATCAACCCTTCAACGCATTTTCTGTCGCAGTTCGAGGCATTGATTACCTTTCTTCACCTACCCTACTATCCCCTATAAGGGAACATCAATCACATTTTACATCCATCATTCGCCATTTATCATCGACAACGACAACAACTCATGTCGACCCGTCTACTTGGCCGATGCCCAGAAAGGCATCACCAGAGGTGCCACCTCACGAAGCGCATCACCGCCTTCGCACTCAGATAGAGTCATCCCACCGAGAAAGGATCCTTTGGCAGAGCGGAATGTGGTATAGACAGCCCCGTCTATCTCTCAAAACCATTCGGAAGGATATGGGGCTCTCGCATATTCAGAGTTGTTGCAACAAGTCGGCGCCCATTTATGTCCTAGAAGACATTGACCTTGACTTCACAATCTGGGACCTGCTCTACGCGTTGCTGCATAACTATATTTATAGGAGATGGTATGTTGAAAACCGTCCCGTCGCAGCCGTCCCCTCTGGCCTCCACATGTTACTCTATTGCTTTCAGATGTCGCTTTCATTTTCTAGACGGATGCACTTCAACTAGCAGGAACAGATGCTGACGTCTTTGGCAATGCCTGGCAGGTTCCAACCGTACCGCACCGAGATTGACAACGGACAGTTCCTCGTCCAACCCATGGGCGTTCGTTCGCTCCCTGAAGGTGTAATGGCCGACACACCCACCCGGATTTCCAAGACCGCGCATTTCGTAGAATCGCTGGGTCGAGCCATTTGCGCCCATGCCGAAAACGCGCAGCGGAGGATCGGCCAACGGACGTACGGCGAATACGGTGAGGGCTTCTCTGACATGGCGAAAAGCGTTTTGATTGGCCTACTGAGGATCATCGGCCCGGGTGCTCTCCGCAGTCGCCACAACGATCCTGTCGAGCCCCAAAGGTTCCTTCTAGTGCAACCATTGTTTCACGCCGTGGCCACCGTTTTGCGGGGTAGCGATTTCGATGTTTTCACCCAGGACATCTCTCAAATCCCCGTTCTACTCGTCCTAACGGGAATCAACGAAGGCTTGAGTGCGCCGATCACATTCGACCACATTGCAGACCAGGTTGTCATCCACCGCGACCAGCCTACGGATTCTGTGCAGTCCGCGGAAACTACGCTTTCAACCGCTGTTGGTTTCCTTATCGACCTAGAGAAGCGGGAGCTGGCTGCGTTTGGGTCAAAACCCGATTTTTCCAATGAGCCTAGACGGAGCCTATTCGTTACCGACCGAATGCTCAAGCTGTACGGTCGAAGTTACGAGTGGAAAGCGGCCGATGTGCCACAAGGCTCAAGCGCAAACTGGGTCGACACTGATATATACCAAGAATGGGCAGGGGAAGGTGCCGAATATGGCGAATACACGGCACAGGAATGGGAAAGAAGTGCGCGCAGGCTTGCCTATCCCACTGCACGAGGTGAAGACGTCTGGGAACCGTTGTAATAGCAAGCTTAATTGTATTGTATTGTTTTGTTTTGAGGACATGAGATGTGGGCGTCCACAAGGACATAAGATGTTTTCTGCCGAGGCTACATGTGACGAACCTACTTCAGGATCCTATCCTGTTAGGGTTCAGCTTCGTTGAAGGTAATCTCTCGAGGATGCTTAGGTTCGGTGCAGCCAAAGGGTGCACAACAATAGACTTGTCTCAACAGTAGGCTTGTGAGCTTGTAGCGAACTGTAGTTGTGATTGCTAACTGGAGAACTCCCAGAGCTCTCCAGAACGAGTGGCTATATACTAGCTATCTAAGGGTGTTCAGAGTGCTCAGGGCCTTAGCTCTGAGCATCCTGAGCACAGGGTGCTCAGGGTGCTCACAGTTCCCTTAACGAGCAGAATGAGCACCTGCTCATTCCCTTGGCACGGCCCTTTATGAGCAACGGGACTGTTCCTTCATTGGCTGCGCGTTTGTACGCAATGATTGGACCGGGGTACTGCCAGCGTACCCCGCCGGCCGGCTGCATGCGGCCATAACCGTGACACTACAGGCGGCTCTGGAGTCGGGTGTATTGTAACTAGGGAGCTTTGTTTGGTTCGCGTCATCTTTGCTGATGATTTTGAGCGTCCTTGGATGAATGCCCTTCCATTCCCCTTCCCCCCACCGCGAACTGGCGGTATTCATCAACTTCAGACCTCCCTGTTTTATTAGTCATTAATTTGCCTAACCGAATATTATTGTACTTAATACAATACATCCTTACCAGATCTGTAATGTATAGAGCATATGTATTTGTGTCACTCGATACATAGGTACCTATCACTCGACAACGGGAGGTGATAATCAATTAGAAGGACAAGTCTTTTTAAGGACACGGGAGCCGTGAAAACAAACTATCGAAAGTTGATGGCTAAACTGCCATAGTCAACGCACGGGGTCGTAGTAATATACACGGGTCAGGTATGATGGAGCAAGAGTAAACGAATGCTGAAAAGAATCGGCGGGAAATTCAATGATAAAAGCTTGGAGAGTGGCCACAGAGAGGAAGGGGAGCAACAGACTCCAACAAGCAGGGCTAGAACCCATATTAACTGGAGCCTTCCCAATGGCCTTAGGTTAGATCTGTGGTGCGATATACGGCAGATTTCATCGAATTTGATTTGCCTCGGAGCCTAAAGTAGAAGCTAAGCCGGACAGAAGATTTCGTCTGAGAGAAGAACTTATGGAAGCCCTGTTCCCTGCCCGAGGCGTTTGATCTATGATATCGGGTGTACTTTTCTTGCCGAGTGTGGCCCATCTCCTAATCCGAAAGCGTAACTCCCTTATCAGCGCTGCGTTGCGAGCGTTCTTCTAGGATCCTGGAGTATCCATCTGCTGCCTATCGGCTCTTCCTAATATCCAAGAGTGTTTACTGCTAGGTACTGTTGACTCTTTCCAGTATCCAAGTGTGTCTGCTGCTATGAGTGTCCAGGGTCAGCATCGGCCCTTCCCAGTAAGGTACCCAAGAGTGTCACTGCCAGCGTCAGCTCTTTCCAGATTCTAAGAGCTGTACTGCCGTTGTTGGTGCAACAAGCGCTCTTTTCAATACCCAAGGCTGTCTGCTGCCGGCATCGGCTCTTTCCAGAATCTAAGAGCGTCTACTGTCGGTGTCAGCACTGCGAGTGTTCTTTTCCAGTGCCTGAGCGTCTGCTGCCATTATCGGTCCTTACTGCTAGTGCTCCTTCCAATACTTGAAAGTGTCGAGTGCCATTATCCTGCCATTATCGGGCTTTCCTGCCCGTGCCCCTTCCAACACCCAAGAGTGTCTGCTGCCATTATCGGTCCTTCCTGCTCGTGCTCGTTCCCGCAAGTGCGCGTTCCAGCCGCCAAGGGTGCCTGCTGCTAGCTATGAGGAATGAAGGTACGGCCACCCATGGCGAAATCTATTTCAACTTGGGCATTCGATCCTGACTTGTTCATTTCCTGCTTCAGCAGATTGTGCTAACACCTCAAAACCGACATTCGAATTTCCCACCTGTCCACCCCAAACTTCGAGGAGCTCGAGTCGAAAGGGAGAGATTTGTACAACACCATAGTCTCGGGCTCGAGAGCCAAGTGTACGTTCCCCTCCCCGACATCAGTCGACCGACTGGAGGTTACCGAACGGTTGTGGAGGACATGAACTTTCAGGGGTTAAAGCTAGAACAAAGACGAATGATGGAGATGGCGGGCATGCCCAGGGAGTCGTACCGGGTTGAGAAGGTAGTGCCCCCCGGGTTCCCGCAGCCACGCCCGTGTACCTCAACCTGGTGCACAAGGAGGGCAGGGCGATTTTGTGTATGATCAATCTCGTGGACCGCGACACTCTGTCGTCGGACCACGGCCACTGGAGCAACCTCGTGGCGGTGAGCTGCGCTCCCGCCCTCGACGCCCTCGAGGCCGCATCGCGGGCGGCACCTTCCGCGACATGTCGTCCCTTGACTGTATGTCGGTTGAACATCATCAACCCCATGACAACGGCAGTAGTCGACAAGCTCGCCGCCGAGCGCGACCCCCAGCCGGACGAAGTCCTCACCCTCCGACTCGGCAATGCGGACTTCTTTTCCCTCCTAGGGACCCACAACGGCAAAGGGATCGCCCGGATGCTCGGTACGTACCCATCCAGGTTTGGCCGAAAGGTCATCACGAGCGTTTTGGTTACCTAGGTACTTCAAACCCAACCTCTGCTGGGTGTTGGACGATGTGGAAAACGTGCCCGAGACGATGGAGGTGGCACCAGCGATGTCGTCACCGCAGACATCTCCCGGGCCCAAGTCACGCAAAGCCGTGAGGCACGAGAGAAGGAGGCAGGAGCGCCAGCAAGGGCCGCCTAAGCCGCCAGCTTTTCGACTCCAACCTGGACATGTCGTTCAACTGTCTCCTTGCCTCCCTGACACGGGAGTAAGGCCTTGGTTTGGGTAGGGGTTACCACACACGGGTGGTGACTGCCCTCTAGTCCGACACAACCAGAAACCTATCCCCGCCTCATCCCACCTGAGGTGTCGATGCTTCGTGCCAGGAATACCAAACGACGGGCCCACGACCCGATCTAAGTATCCGACGAATCACGACACTGGCCACTGCTGATCTGGATCGCTTAGGCGAGGACCTGGCTATCGCAAATAGTGTGAAATTGCAGTGGGCCTTTTCCAGGCGGAGAACAAGTTGGTCTGCCGATATGACCACCCCTCTCCGGAAGACAGTTTGGTACCGGTATCACGACTGGCAGCAAGTCTAGAGTCTGACTTGAGGACGACTCCTTTGCCACCTTTTCCGATACGACCATCTGTGCCCCCATGGAGAGGGGCTACCGCGTTGGGTGACCAGGACACTTTTCCAGCATAGCCTCAAACAACTTCCGAGGTGTCGATTGATGGAACTAAGCAAAATATTCGGACTATCCTGTCCCTGGAAAGTGGAAGCCAATTCACGAACTCAAGCCGAGCGACGTCTGCTCATACTCCAACCGTCTCGCCATTGTTCGGACGGAGTCAACCGAAACGACGCCGACCGATCCAGTGCTACATATTCAAGACTGGTTGCAGCTGAAGAAATTTCAAACGCCACCTCAGATAAAACACGCGCCATTCGAAAGCCCACGACCCGAGACTGCAGCCCCATCATCCCGTACCAACCACTTCTGTCGAAATCGAGTCCACAAGAAATCCATTCCCAATTGCTCAGACGAGCGGACTTTCGACATTTCGGGAAAGAAACAAGAGGCGGTTCCCAAAATTATCCAAGGCCGAAAGGCTTCACGAACCGCCACCCCGTGTCAAATCGCCACTTTCGAGATCAGGTCCAAACCAAATTCCCTGTTGGTGAGCCTAATCATTCAACCGTCAACCCAACATTGGACCCTCGATATCTCGGCAACCCAAAAGCAGTTCAGAGGTCATCATTCAAAACGAAAACCTCCATGAACTGCCAAAACTGCCACCCTCGGCAAGATCATGTCAGAAAATCCCGGCCGGCCAGACAAGTTGTCATCTATTTGCGAAAACGACTCTTATTCTCGAAACCTGGCCCGACCGAACACCAGAGACAGCTGCGCAAATCCACGTCTTATGAAGCCGCCCCATTGGTAATATGACTGTTTGGGCCGAAGTGGTAGCGGCATGTTCAAAATCCAAACCCAAGGACAATGGCGGAAACCTCGGATCCCAACTGAGCTTTTGACGATCTTTCCGCCGAGCCGCTCGCTCGGAAACATGAAGACCTGTGCGGTCCCAATGCGTGGTCGGACGATGTCCCTTCCAGCATTAACGCTGAAAAACAAAGTGAACGTAGGTTGATGTGCGCCAAACCATCTCTGCCCTTCCCTCGGCAGCTAACTAACCGATTCCAGGTTTGAGCCAAGACGCGAATGTCTGACAACCATGGAAATCCCGGCCCCGCTGACCCCTGCTGCGGCGAGGAGAGGGGAACCGTGTGCGATGCGGTGGTCCCGCCCTTCTATCGTTCCACCGCATCCATCACCCATCACCGTCCACCCGGGAGAATACTCAACCATGTCAGCTTCAAACGGAAGCAGTGTCGCAAATGTGGCCATAATCGGCGCCGGCCTGACGGGTTTGCTTGCAGCGCATGGGCTAAGAAAGGTGGGTTCCTCTAACTAATTTATACCCGGTCAATTTTGCGTTGTCTGACAATGGAACCAGAATGGCTTCGACGTTGCCGTGTTTGAGAGGGCCCACCACATCGCTGACCGACCCCGCGACTGGACAATCCTCATCCATTGGGCCATGCCCCTCTTCAAGAAACTGCTCCCGGAGCACCTCATCGAGAAGCTGCCGGAAGCGCTGTGTAACCCGTACCTAAAATTTGACGAGGAATCTGAGAGCTTGCCGGTGTTCAACGGTGAAACGGGCGAACTGCTCTTCAAGAACAAGGTCCCGGGGGCACGGCGAGTGTCTAGGCAAAGGCTTCGTGGTCTGCTGGCTCACGAACTGGACGAGGCGGGGATCATCCGGTGGGGCAAGCGGCTGGCTGGGTTTAGCCATGGGGAGGAATCGGAGGCCGGTCCGGTGCAGCTGCAATTCGAGGATGGCACGACATATGACGCAAACTATGTTCTCGGCGCCGACGGCTCATCGTCTAAGTTGCGCCAGCTACTGTTTGATAAGGACGAAGCTGCGCGTGTGCAGCTGTCGGGTTTCATGTTTGCCACAGCCATTGTGCAGTACGGCGATGCAGCCAAGGTTCAAGCAGTGTTGAAGACACATCCGGTCGCGGCGATCACCATGTCTAAAAGCTCGGTTGGGGGCTGCGGTGGTAAGTATCTCTCCTCAGAGCACCCCAAGAGCGGTGCACAGCTGACCTCTTCTCCTTAGTCATGTACGCGGAAGCCTCGAACGACCTCAGCCGGTGGACAACGATGTGGGTCAAGATCTGGCGGAAGAGCGTTACACCCGTTCCCGAGGGGGCGACTGCAGGTCAACAGGCACTGGACTACCTTAAAGCGACCACAAAGGGCCAGGCCGAACCGTTCCAATCCTTCATCGACTGGACGCCGGACGGCAGCGAATGCTACATCGACGAGATGAAATATTGGGTGTCGCAGCCGTTTGACAATCGTGGGGGGCGCATCACTCTGGCCGGCGATGCAGCGCACCCGATGCTGATTTACCGCGGGCAGGGCTTCCAGCACGCAATCCTTGACGCGAGCCACTATCTCGATGCGCTCGTCCAAGTACGCGAGGGTGCGGAGGCCCTAGGGTCGGCAATTTCGGCTTACGATGCCGATATGATTGGGAGAGGCGCTAAGGCGGTGCAACAGTCGGTCCAGGAGGCCGAACTCTCGATGGACCCAAAGACTGTCAGCCAGATGCTGATGGCCAGACAAGGGCACGGCAGGTCTGTTTAAACTTTATTATTCTCAAATTGAGCAATCCATACCGCGCGACAACCCAGCAGCACAATTGGCAGCACACAAGAACGGGTGATTTTTCGTACATACGCCTGTTAATCCCTTGTTTTGGCGTGTGGAGCGGTCGTGGTCAGTTTCAGGGGGGAGTGGGGTGGGGATCGTCTTGATTCCACGTGGCGTCGCTCAACCCACTGGATGGGACGGACTGAACCGAACTCCTGGAACCCTACCCTGTGGAACCCCTTCCACTCGTTGCCCCAAAACACCATCATACAAACAAGCCCGCGCAACACACTCGTCACACCGATCTCGCTTCGTTGACCGTAACGATCCCTCTACGACACTGTCCCTAATGCCCGACAGCGACTATTCGCTGCCGAATCCCGACAAGGCAACACAGGCCGACAACGCCGCCACAGCCGCGGCCAACACAACCGCCGTTGACAAATTCCCCGCAACCGTCCCACACCGTGATCCCGGCCCCGCTCTGAACCAATCCACGATGCAAGGAAGCCCCACACGAAGTCCCGCCGCCAGCCCACATGCTGTCCCCCATGAGCAAAACGATCGTCAACAGCACCAGCAACAGGAGGAGGAGCAACATCCCAGCATTATTCCTGCTGCCGAGCCCGATGAAGTCCACGATGAAGACGAGTTCGCCTTGACCGATGGCTACGAGACCGCTTCTACTGGCTCAACCAGTGTCACGTCCTCCGTCTACGCCCACACCTACGAGAATGGCCGTCGTTACCAACACTTCAAGAATGGGCGATATCCCATTCCCAACGATGATGAGGAGCTCAATCGAGAGGACATGAAGCATGCCATGCTTATGGAGCTGTGTGACGGCGAGCTTTTCTACGCGCCGATTGGCGATAAAGTGCAATCTATCCTCGACATTGGAACCGGGACTGGTAAGTGGAACGACTCAATCCAAAAACTGATCTCATCATAAGACGGCAGGCTTTTTGGCTAACAGTCCTGCGATATAACAGGGGTATGGGCGATTGAAGTCGGCGATCGGTTGCCCAACGCGCGCGTCCGCGGCATTGACCTATCCCCGACGCAGCCAGCGTGGGTGCCGCCCAACGTCGACTTCCTAGTGGACGACTGCGAACAAGGCGAATGGCTCGACCGCGATGCCGACTTCGTCCATCTCAGGTTCATGACCGTCGTGCTCAAAGATGTGGCGGGCGTGTTAAGCCGGGCCTATGAGTAAGTGAGACATTCGTTGATGATATTTATTGGACTGCTCATAACACCTCATAATCAGGAGCCTGAAACCTGGCGGCTGGATCGAGCTCCAAGAACTCTGCGCCGAAATTCTCTGCGACGACGGCAGTATGCCAGACAACGACCCAGTCAAGTACATGTACGAGCTCAGCCACCGCGCCTTTTCCAAATTCGGCATGGACGTGACGCTACCAAAACGCCTGGAGCCCATGTTGCGCGACGCCGGTTTTGAGAACATCCAATGCGTCGTCAAAAAAGTGCCCATCGGGCCCTGGCCGCGGGACAAGATCCTGCGCGTCATCGGCATGTACCAGAAAATGGCAGTACAAGACATTATGCCTATCCTTCCCGGCCGCCCTTTCACCGCCTTGGGCATGTCGCAGGTGGAGAGCCAGGTGACGATCGCCCATGCAAGGCAGGGCTTAGCCGATACGAGCGTGCACCGATACTTTCACTATTATTTTTGGTTCGCTCAAAAGGCCCCGTAATAGCCTGCCTGGGCTTGAGTATGTGGGGAGAGATTCTAGAAGATGGCGTTGAATGAAGGGAATAGGTCGGGAGAGAATGTCTTCGAATGGATGAGAGAGATCAGGAGATGATGTTGTCGAATCACTCCGACTCGAATGAATGAAACAGGTTGGGAGGAGATGATGTTGGATGAATGAAGTGGATTGGGAAACAAGGTTGTTGAATGAATGAGAGGGATTGAGAGGAGATGGCGTTGAATGAAGGCGAGGGATTGGGAGAGAATGTCGTCGAATGGATGAGAGGGATCCGGGGGAGATGGGGTCGAATAAATGAAAGAGCTTGGGAAGAGATGGTGTTGAATAAATGTGATGGACTGGGTGAGAATGTCGTCGAATGGATGAGGGGGATCCGGGGGAGATGGGGTCGAATAAATGAAAGAGCTTGGGAAGAGATGGTGTTGGATGAATGAGATGGACCGGGGGGAGAATGTCGTCGAATGGATGAGAGGGATCAGGAGAAGATGTCTCGAATTAGCGAGAGAGATTGGGAGAATATAGCGCCGAGCAAGGGATACCCCGGATCTGAGTTTGTTTGAAAGGGGGGGAGTGAGAAAGGATGAGGTGGAATGAGCGGGTATGTGAGTTACATGTCCTAAGTTGGCGTACGTCGGACAGTCCGGCCGGACATTAATACAGTTGGAGACGCGTGCTCTTCCATGTCCCCGTTGATGTGTCTACTACTGATTACGTGTTTAGAAAGCAGCACGGCTTTCATCTCGTTTTTGGCAGTTCATACGCTGCTCCGGATGAGGGTTCCGCGCATCCTTTTCCGGTCGGCAACAAAGGAAGTCTCGAGAAACTCGGCTTGTTTGCAACATTCTTGCGAATTTTTATCTTTATAGCCGCCCCATGTTTTTAGAGAGTAGCCCCCAAGTGGCAGCTTCAAATTCTCCGTCACATCACTGAACCCCGCCTCGACCGTAAGCCAAGTTCGTCGGGAGCACCATGGGCAACTCAGTGCCTCGATATTCTTCTGGCCGGGAGGAGCCGCAGAAATCACCATGGTTTAGCAAGTATGGGGGCGAGCCCAGAATGGTCTTCAACCAGCCTCACGAACCAGTCATTGATTCTGGGCTTGCGCCTCTCCTCCCCCGCCTACACCCAACCTACTACAGCGAGGACAGCACAACGTTTGACCACATGCCTCCGTACTCCATGCCCACCGGCGACGAGCTCGACATGCTATTCACGTCCGAGAAGTCCCAGATAGACCTCAACGCGAGGCTGACGACCTGGGAGATGGGTGTGCTCGGCGAGCACCTGGTCAATGGCTGGGGGGAAGGTCATCGAGAGATGGACCCGGTCACGCCGCAGATCTTAGAGCGCGGATACGGCGTTGAGGTCGACGAGAGCAGTTGGCATTCGGTCTTTGCCAAAAGCAAGTGGTATGATTTCCGTTTGCCCATCGTCGACGGGTCCGTCCTCCGCCATCCGCTGCCTGGGATTAACGGGTCAGATGTGTGGAGCGTTGATGTCCCCAAGATATGGAGCGAGTTACGGGTGTCTCTGGAACTTGCAAACCGCTGGCTCCGTTACATGGGTCACAGCCCTTGGTTGAGTCAGCTGGTTCACGAACAGCGGGTTGAATGGATGGAGGCGGAGCCGACGGCGGCCGAGCTGGATGGTCCCCGCCATCTTGGGCCGAACAAGAAGCCCTGGAGAATACCGGACGAGAGCAAGGTATACGACAGCGAGAAGACTTTGAAGGTTATTGCGGAGCTTCTGGCACCGAGGCTTGTGTGGACGTTTTTTGACGACGGCTTCCATCCATGCGACGCGGCGGATCATGCCGACTTTTATGGGCGCACAGTCAGGCACTGGAATGGTGGGAACGAGCCCACCAAAGATACGCCGCCTGCAGAGAGGCAACTTGCATTCCTTTCGGTGTACATCCACGTGAAACCTCTTCGGGTTTTGTTGAACCCGGAATCGACCTTGTCAGAAAGATGTCACGCTCGATGGTCAATGGCACTCACGGTATGGCATTCTCTCATCCCCTGATCGACGGTTGCTAATGGTTGTTGCAGATGCTACATCAGCTAATGGCAAGTGCTCTGCTTCTGTGTCGTGAAGGAGATAGAGAGAGTTCATATATCAACCACTAACATGCATAACAATAGCATGCAATTAATTACTCGCGGCACATTGATATGATTGACCCGCCCAGCGAACCCGTACGTCCTCAGCGTAACATTTCATTTTCCCTTCCACGATCCCGTCGGGTTGTATACTTGAGCCCGCACTAACAGGTATCTATCATCAGTGCTACGGCCAAGAGTGGTATGTTCCTTCAAAGTCCTTCTCACGTCAGCCAGTCACATCAGCTTGAGTGTCGGTTACTATCGCTGGAGACAGTATTATGCTATGTCTTCTGCCGTTGATGCGTCAAGTACTAGGTGTGTGGAGGACACGGGCTAGAGTGAACTGACGGCTTCATAGGGACCGTGAACTTGGTAGCTCTGGGATTAAGAGCTTCTTCGGGGCTGATTTCCGCGAAGCCCCCATCATCGACACGACCAACACAACCGGTTACAAACACGGCATGAGCATGGTTGACTTCCCCTCCGCCCCAGGTGCAAACCCAATCGCCTCCCTCTCCAACCGCCCCGTCCCCCACGCCGACCAAAGAAACACCTGCTCTCCCCTCCCCACCGCCTGGTCCTCCGCCACCCTCCTCGAGTCATTCTACAGCGGCCTCGTCCAGAAATACGGCACCGCCGCCTTCCACGCCCCCCGCCCATCATTCTCCTCCCTCCGCGCCCGCCGCCTCGCCTTATCCCGCCTCCGCCCCTGGTACCGCCCCGCCCACCACCGCTGGACACAGTCCCCTTACTCCAACATCGCCGCGCGCGCCGCCCTCGCCCGCTTCACTGCCGCTGCTGCCCTGCAGAGTCTGCGTTCTGTTGACTCAGTTGCTTCTGGTGCGGTCCGTCGGGCGGAGGAGGAGGCGCGTGCTGTGGCTGTGGCGGGGGGGATGTTTGAGGAGTATTATGTGGGCTGGGAGGGTGGGACCTCCACGGCCTACCGGCGCCGGGGTGGTTGGGTGTTTACTGTGTTGGGGTTGATGGTACGGGCGGTGCTGCCGATGGGGGATGGTGGTGTTGTGGATGGGGACGGGTCGCGCGAGGTTGGGGGCGTGTGGGTGCCGAGTTGGGAGACGGTGGCTGCTGCTGACGATGGTGGTGGTGGTATGAGTGGTGGTGGGGGGTGGCGGTTTGGGGAGCGGATGAGGGTGTGGGAGGGGTTGGGGGGGAGGGTGATGAGGGATGGTGGTGGGAAGGAGAAGGGTGGGGAATCGGATGTGGTTGTTGGAGAGGGCGCTGGAGGTCAAACAGCGGTGGGAGAGGGTCGAGGCGCTGCCGTTGCCGCTGGCGGTGGAGGTGGAGAGACAGTTGGCGGTGCTGTTTCGGCAGGCGGGGTTTGAGAAGGCGGATGATGAGTGGCTGGATTGGGATTTTGAGTTTCCTGAGTATAGTGATGCGCCAGTTCGTCAGTATGCGCTGGGGTTGTATGTGCCGTGGACTGGGTTTCCGCCGGTTCAAGGGGCGTCAGAAAGCGGTCGAGGCCAGGTTGCGGGCGGTGATCGTCGTGGCTCAAAAAACGCTGGTGGTCGACCGCCGATGAAATATTTCACCGTGTCGGAGGTGGGTGAAATGGTTTCGGATGACCCGTAGGGGCCGAACTGGGCTCTGCTGCCGGATGGCCAGGGAGGTTATGATGTCTTTGATGTCAGGGGTGAGTTCGAACCTTTTATCCCTCAGGACAAGTTCTGAACTAATTCCGGGGATCACTCAATCTAGCGTTTTTGGAGGGGAACCCCGACCTTGATCATGAATCAACCTTCGAATCGACAGAGCTAGGGCGTGTGGTCATTTCTCAAAAGTTAGCCGCAGCTCTTGTTGCCAACGGCGGTAAGCCGCTCGGAAGGCTTTTGACCTGGAAGCATCCCGAAGTGGTTGCTGAACACGATGGACGGAATGGCCGTGATCAGTGGTGTATTCTTGGAAATTTGGTTTATGATATTACCAGTTCGTTTCCCCTCTTCAGATCTCCCGAACCCGGCGTCTAGCTATCGTCTAGATTTTCCCTTCAGCTCTGAGGCTGAAAAGGAGGCACTCATCGTTGTAGCGTCTGGGAAGAACGCCGCGGGGGATGCACTGGCGGGCCTGGATACGAACAACCTCTTCACGCGGTTGGGGCCGTACAAATGCGGGTTCCTTAGGCAAATGCCAGCCACTCCCCCATCCCGCCGCCGAACATTCACGTTGAGTGAACTTGGCAGACACATATATCCCCAGGTTGGGATGTACTGTGCAATTGACGGCGACGTGTTTGACCTTGGACGTGAGTTTGGAGCAACCCTCTATTACTCCAAGGGGATGCGGATTAACTGACCTTTACAGGCTACCTCCACTCCCATCCCGGTGGCGCACAAATCCTTCATGCATACGCAGGGCGTGACGCCACCGCCGAGTTTATCGACGCCCACCCTGACTGGGTTCAGACGTTGAGGAAGCACGCTGACCTAATTGTTGGGCGCATGATCGACGAGATCACTGATATCAGCCACCTAGAAGACGAAGAAGTAGTGCTTCTGGGTCGCGTATACGACTTCTCAAGTCAGTCATCCACATCTTTCAACCTTCCCACCCCGCCGCCCCGGCCTCAAATCCCATTCCTTCCTGACGCGGAATTAGGCTTGGAGATAGATAACGAAGGTCTCTTCCACAAGCTCACGCCATACATGGGCACCGACGCCACGCATCTCCTCAAGACAGAAGACCCGCCGGCTGCCCTTCTTGAGCTCCTCAAGCGGGATGACCTCGTCTGCGCAAATCTGGTGAGCGGCACCCGACGGCTCATCACAACTACGGAATTCAGCCGGCGCAACCACATCCCCAGCAAGACGGAGCGCCAAAATAGTCCTAGCGTCAGGGACACGAACTGGCGGGTTTGGGTGGCGGTGGCGGAGAAGGAGGGCTCGAAGAAGCAGATGGTTTATGATGTCACTTGTACGTTTGTTTGGTTTGGGTGGTGCTGCCGCACTTTTCGTGAGCCGTATGCTGACATCTCACTTCACTGCAGCCATGGTGATGTTTGGGGGTAGTGAGCTAGAGAAGGAGCTCCGGCTCTGTTTGGGCAAGGAGGTCCTTGATCCCGCGCTTGCGAACGAGCTGCGGAGACATGGAAGCTTTATCATCGGCGAGCTTCGCCCGGAGGAAAGCAAAGCGGATAGGGTGTCTGGTAGGTATTGACTTGGTTCTCATGCGAAAGGTCGTTACTGACTAGTTGAATCATTGTGTAGCTCGGCGGGCACAGGTTTTGCGTAGCAGAGCCCAGTATGGAGACCGGAAACTTGCTGGGTCGAAGAGACGTGTGGGTGCTCTCAATGATCTTGACATAGAAACTATGGAGAGGAGATCGAAGCGAGTTGGGGCTTGGAGGTGAATATGGACGTTGACGGGCAACATTTAAAATGTGGTTTTCTTTTGTCGTGTGTGTAAAGGCGGGTCGGTGTTTTCTGTGAGAGTGATTCGGGAATTATCAGATGGAAGCATGGTGGCATTGCAAGAGAAATATGCACTGGGTCGGGGCTGGCTTTTGTCGCAAAAACGACGTCGCAATTGCGGGACAGCAATTGCACCTTGTATTGTCATAGGCTTTATTTCTTAGAGTGTATTCAAAGTCGCTAGGCAGGCGGGTATCACCCCGTCGCTCGGTTGATTGTTAATGAATTTCGTTCCATCATCGCGTCCTGCAGTTTCAAATGCAGCCGGTGATACCATCTCTCAACCCCCCTCCTCTCCCGGGCCGCCCTCTTTTTTCAACAACCGCTTCCGGTTGTACAGATCGGTATTCAACACATTCGTAAACCCCCTCCCGCGCAGCTCCTCCTGGATCTTACTCACCAACCACCCGTCCCGCAGCCACCGATCCACCTCCGCCGACATGTACCCCGGCAGCTTCCGGGCGCGGGGGTCACTCGTGGTATCCGACGGCCCATGGTTATGCACCTTGTGCTCCTCATTAGGGTAGTGCAGCACCCAGACGTCGCTGTCCTTAACCGTCTCAATGACCTCGAACTTAAAGAGGCAGCCGCACTTCTTACTGGCGCGGTCCGTCGTCGGCTTGCGCCGCCCCTCTGCCTTGGCCTGCCGCACCACCGCCTCGTCCACGGGCGCCCGGTGGTGCCGCGCCTCGCCGCCCCGGAAACACACCCACCGCACCTTGCGCTTTCCCGTCACCTTCGCGCCGGCGATCCGCATGCTATACCCGCGCGGCAGCGTCCATTGGTCCAGCTCGTCCTGCATGGCGCGGCGCGACGAGATGGTGTACCCTTGCGGGGGTGGTTCCAAGGGGGTGAAGGTGGGGTTGGCTTGGTTGGTGTTTGTGTTGGTGGTGTTTGTGGTAGTTAGGGTGTTGGATAGGTGGGGGGTGGGCAGGTTGGGATTGGAGGAGTTGTTAGGGGCAGGGTTGTTGGCATGGTTGTTGAGGATTATTACGGCGGCCGCAGGGTGTTGACCATGTTGTTGGTGTTGATGCTGGTGTTGGCGATGCCCATGCCCGTGCCCGTGCCCGTGCCCGTGCCCAGTGGCCAATGCTGGTGGCGGCGGTGGTTGTGGGGCGGGTCCGATATGCCCCGCCTGAGCTGTGGTCGCGGGGTTGGCGGGGGAAGGAGACGCGAGAGGGACCGCGACAGCGGGGTTCGCGTTGTTGAAGTTGGGTATTTGCAAGGTTGCTTCAATGCGCCCGAGACGGCGATCGATGGAAGTGAGCGCATTTAGTATGGCTGTGAGCTGGTTGTGCGGGAGCCCTAGGTCCGCCATCGCTCTGTGCTGCCCTCGATTCGGGGAGACTTCGACCGACCCCTCGATCGAACAATGAACTGCTTGGTCTGGGTTGGTTGGTTGGTTTGGTGGCTGTGCGCACTGCTTGCTAAATCGTCGGCGGTTTCGCAGTTTTGGTGCGGTCGATACGCGTTTTCTGCCCCGATGAAGGTTGATGGCACGAATTGTGTGGCAAGGGTAGTAATAGAGATAGGGACAAAATGAAAAATGGCTTGGAACTATCACAATCTAACTCTCAAGCGCGCCTACCCGAGGGGCTGAAGAAGATGCGAATCCCGTCACGTGGTCTGCACGAATGAAGAGGGGAACTGCGGGAAAAGAATGTGGTGTGCCCAATGCGGGGTTGCAGCCCGAATCTCTTGAATGTCACTGCTCGGAATTTGTTGCACTTTTTGCTTTTCAGTAGTTTCGGCAACTGCGGTGCCTAACTAATTACCTTTCATAAAAATCATCCCAACTTCTCATCTCGTAATATGAGTCCCTAACCAACCCTTCAACCCCGCGCACCGGATGGCACCCGGGCAGTCGCGATAACAGCAACCCAGCTGAGATCCCACCCGTCGTCCCCAAATCTCTTCTCGAGATACTCCTTCATCAGTTTCTTTACCTCTTCCTTCGGGTGCTCCTTCCTCAATTCCTCGGACCAATTGGCCGTCATGATGACATCGAGCATCATGTCGAAGTTTGTCATGAAAGCGTCGACGCCTTCAGTGTGACTGAGGAATGCGGACACGTTCACCTTCACGTCCTCTAGGCCCTTCTCCTCAAGGGTTTTGCGGATCCAGTTCACGTCAGACCATCTCCCCCAGCTGGTAACTTGCATCGGCATCACCATCGGCGCTTCAAATGGAAACGTGTTGAAGGCTTCCCTCATTAGAGTCATCCAACCGACCTCCAGGTGCCAAGTAGTGAAGCCGAGGACGCCCCCCGGTTGCAAGATACGGATTGTCTCTGCGCCTGTCAGCCCTGGTTCATACTCAACCTGTTTGCTTGTGTCTTACCGTTTAGGGCAGCCTCAGAATCGGGGACGACGTGGAGTCCGATGTTTGTTGCGACGTGAGTGAAGGCGCCGTCTTCAAGACCAGTTTTCTGTTCTTTGTTAGCGCGCTGCGTCGCAGATTGTGAAAATAACAGAACCCGCGCACCTGGGCATCAATCCGTCTCGCCTCGGCTTTCTCCCACCCCTCTAGTTTCCCAGTCGTCTTCTTTGCCAGTTCAATGAACTGCTCCGAGAAATCGCCGCATAGAATACTGCTGTTCTTCAACACGTCGGGCTTCGTGATGTGTTGCAGGACGGGTCCGACGACGCCCACGCCGCAAGCATTTTCGAAGACTTTGAAGGGGGTCTCGGTGGCCTCAGTCAAACCCATCTGGTTTAGCATCATCGTGGCAAGAGGTGTGCTGACGCGGCGGGCGTTCTCGAAGAATATCTCCTCCAGACCATTGCTCCCGAGTATCTTGAAATTGTTGAAGAACTTGTGAAGTTCGGCTGCGCGAGTGGCGGCAGTCATGTTGGGCTAAGTTTAAAGTGGTGATATTCTGAGTACTAGCTGGGATTTTGGCAGGATTGAGAAGCGTAGGAAGATGGTACCGAGAGTTGAATTACATGGAGCGCTCATATGGCCATTTAAGAGACAACATCGATCATCTACATCAAGCTGTGTCGCCCTGGGCCCTCATCAATATGTGCCCGAGAAGTTTCCGTGTCAGCTTACCTATGAGTTCGATCAAGGCATATGATAATGTGACAACCTGATCCCAGCAAAGGAATTAGGCTCCTTTACTCTCCAAAGTATCCGATTCGTCCTTCGAGCCAAGCCTTTTAAAACCCTGCGGTTTAGAACTGGGGTAGTTACAAGTCGCAGGCTCCAGAGGGCGGATTTTATTACATCTCGGACTTGTCGCATTTAGTCGAGGGCAGCACCAATCATGATGGCCATCAACTCTAAATCCTAGCCAGATATTCTCACACCGTTCGAGTGCTTGCTCTCCGTCCCATCACAACTTCGCACGCTTCAGAAGAGACATACAAAACCGGCCACCAACGGCAACACCCGCCATAGCAGCGCCGCCCGCTGAGACAGCCCCATTAACCACAGCAGCACCCGCGCCAGCAGCGCCAGCGCTTTGCAGAGTCGCGAACAAACTTCCGCCGGCCACGTTTCCAATCGCGCCATGAACGGCGGCGGCGGCCGTATCTGTTTCCCGGGGGTCGATTGTTAGCTCTGGTAGCCGAGTGCGAGGGGCCAATCGAGCGGAAAGAATGATAAATAACTAAACGGATAATACTCACTGGCACCGACACCACCCGCACCAAATCCAGAAACGGCGAGGAAAGGTGCCGTCACTAGAACGGGAGCGCAGGCGATGGTCGTACCGGCGACGACGGCGCCGGCTACGTAGGGATGCGCGGCGGCGTACTTCGCCATCTGTTTTATTTTAATGGTAATAGTTAGTATTTGGTTGCATTGCGCGTTTCTCAACCAGACACCAAACTGTACGTACATTTCGGGCGCCGGATTTGGCCGTGTTGATCGCTCCATTCACGGCGGCGGCCGTTGCCGGGTGGTTGTTGACGGCTTTCGATGCGGCCTGAGCGGCTTTCTTTGCCTTGTCCATTCTCTTGGTCTGTAAAACACCAGTTCTAAGGCAGTGTGTACTGAAAACGGATGTTGCGCTTGGTTGTGGTTACGGTAAACTGTTGGCGTTACGGGAGATGGACTGCCTTGGTCAGATCAGGAAAGAACGGAGGTTTTGATGATGGAAAACTTGGGAAGGCTCGAGGCAACAATGCTTGGGCGTGGTCCATGAGGCACCAGTTTCTATTGGCGGCGACAACTTTGTAGGCCTCACGGCAGTTGGCCATGTGTTTCATTGCCCGCCATTGGGCGAATCTCATGCCATACACATTGATAATGAGTTGTCGCCGTTGCACAAGAATACCTTATGTACCCAGCTAAAATGTAAGCCTGTGCTTGCAAATAGCGAAGAAACAACAGCAAAGAGAAAAGGAAAAGGAAAAGAATCTGACAGACTCGCCGTTTAAAGGTAGGCGATTAGCCGTCGACTGACAACGGACTTCGCTCGCATCATTAGTTCACAGCCCTTCCAGTTATGTTATGGCCATCAGCACAATAGCTGGGACCCAAGGGAAAATCTGATGGAAAACACATCACATCTGATTTGTGAGTGTTAGGTCAAGCACCCGCTAACCAGCGACGAGGTCAAAGGAGACAAGTGGCTGGATTGCGGAGCAATGAGGTCAGCGACTGCTGTTGCATCTACAGCTGTCTGACTGGGGACTGCCGACGCACATTATCTCAGACCGAGACCCAAGGTTTAGGTTGTTTGGCTCGCCCCTCACGGAATGTCACTCGTCGCTGAACGGTCCTGTCCAGCTCGTAGGTACTGTTCATCTTCGGATCCAGCTTCCATTAATACCTAAATAGGATACAGAGTTCCAAATCCTATCAGAAACACGAACTGTATTTGTTTTAGGGGCTATTAAGGAACGTTTCTTCACCCCGGTGCTTGGGAATCTCAGGGGGGAAACAAAATAAGAGAAAAAGTAAGGAAGCAAAAAAAAGAAAAGAAAAAGAAAGAGGATTGATAACACAGGAGTACCCAACGAATAGCAGCTCACAATTCGGGTTTGGGGCCAACTAAGGGACGGGCCGTGAGAGGAGTGGTTGTGTCTCATCAGTGTCCACTCACCGTTAGCCATGGCAACGCTTCCGCAACCTTACCTTGAAAGCTAACATGGATGGTCTCGACTCGGTTCCGTGCTGTTTAAGGTATAGCTATCGGTGTTTCTTTATCGACACGTAGCAATATTGCACCCCTTGGAGTTGTGCGAACCTTGAAGTCTTAGTGATTAGCTGCCACAACTTCCAAGGATAGTATTCTTACCCCAGCAAACCATCTCCTTTGGGATAACCTGCCGTCTCCAAGTGGACCTTATGGAATAAACCCAATCTAGGCGCCTCGGCGCCAAGGGAAACAAGAGTCAACCTCGACGCCATGCCCAAAAAGGCAAACGCTCAACTCCAATCACATCGTGACAGACTCGGCTGGGCCCCAGCTAGCGTGAGAAGAAGCGGGAGCTGAGTCTGACGCCCAACCGAGCCTCGACAGAGACGGGATGGGGGGACCGTCATGGCCATTGATCCCTTCTCCCCTATAGTCTCTCGTGTTACGCTCGCGGCTAACCTCACCATTAGCAACTTCTCAAGGTTTCCCAGTGAGAGTCGCATTTTGGCATCAAACCCGACCCTGTTTCGACGTTCGTGGCTCTACGTGACGTTGGCTTGCTGCCCATCTCTCAACTCACCTTTTAACTTTACCAACCCGTTTGTTTTCTTGAGCAATTTCCGACTTTCATCATGAGTATCTTTGTGAATTACGGCGGACCAAAGCTGGACAATGAACAAAAACGTGTTGTTAGGTCTCGGGCCATGGTCGTGGTCCGCGGCCGGCGCAAGGAAGCTAAATGTCAGGTCAAGTCGGGGGGAGAGTCCCTTATAAAGAAATGTGGCATGGTCCTCGAAAGGCGGCGGCTAACAATGTAGTATTGCAGGCACGTACGATAACCTTGGCCCAAAACCGGAAGCTTGTCTGTAAGTCCGCTAGTTATGCCCGTCAGGTTCCACAAGACCGTGTTTCTCCTCGCCTCTATTGGAGCTTGCACTGCACCATGGGTTCCGCATGCTCGGGTCGAGTGCAGCAATGCCCTTTTTGGGAAGGTGATCGCTAATCCATTCCGACGCCTCCGTGTTCTGCAGCTTAGCTCCGGCCCGAAATGATACCGGCGGCAACGGCGGCCACTTAGATCCATCCGAGGACGACCTCCAACAGCTGTTGGCCACACACGAGCCAGCCAGCAACTTCCGGCATGCAGCGAACACCAGCCGCAAGCGCGACAAGACATGGATGGCCGTTGCCCGACAGCGCCGGCCCAATCTGAATCCGTACGACCTCCGCGGCGCGCCACCGCAGTCCACCCACATGACGGGCGTCGACGCCCGCACCTTTCAGGACTACCTCAGCCGGTGCGGGTCGTACTCGTCCTACCTCGACGAGGCCTTTGTGCTTGTCGGGTTCCAGCAGCCGAGCTACTTCCGCCCGGATCTGTCGAAAGCGGCCTGCATCTACATCGGCTGGCTCCTGACGGCGGGCGTGCTGGATGCCTTCCGCGGGAATCAGGACATCACGTACCCGTACTACGAATACCAGGCCGTGCGGGAGCTGCAGAAATTTGTTGACGATGCCGATGCGAAGCAGTTGCACGAGGTGGTGTACCCGGTGGTCATCCTGGGCATGTTCGAGGTAGGTCCCTGCGTGAAAAGGGGCTGGTTGGTCAAGACTTGAGAGTGAAACTGACGACCCCCGTTCACAGATGGTCCGCTTCAGCCCCCGCACGATCACCCACCTGGCCGCCGTAGAGGGCTTCATCAAGTCCCGCGGCGGACTCCACATGATGCCCGACGTCATGCAGCACATCGTCCTAATGTAAGCCCCCCTCCCCAATCACCACCACCACCTCAACCCCCCACCCACCCCACCAAACCACTCCCCAAACCCTCTCTTACTTACCAACAAACTAACAACCAACCAACCCAACCAGGGCCGACACCCTCCAAAGCATCTGCCTCTCCACCCCCCTGACCTACACCCCCCTCACCCCCACCCCCACCACCCACCTCACCACCGCACCGACCTTCCCCGCCGGCGACCAGCTGCGCTCCTGCCCGCTGCTGCTCTGTGACGGCGAGGACATTGCCCTGGCGGCGCGGTATGTCGACCCGGCTATTGGTGTGGAACTGGTTGCTGCGTTAAGGGGGGCGTGGGGGGTGTTTGGGGGGTTGTTTTTGGGGGATTTGGGGGGTGGTGTGAGGGTGAATGGTGGTGGTTGTGATCGGTGGGGTTCGCCTGCTTCGGATGATGATGTGGGTGGGGGTTCGGGGTGGAGTAGTGATGGGAGTACGGCCGTGGGTGGTGGGGAGGATGGTGGGGTGCCGGTTACGGGCCCGGTTACGGCTCCGCTGGTTGGCGGGTTGGATGCCGGTGCTGACGGCTGGGGGTTGTGTGTTCCGAATCTGGACTTGGTTCCGGCTTTACCGCCGAACAGCGTGCCGGTGCGCCTGCTGGAGACGTGCGTTCTGGCGGCGCGCATCATGCGTAACACGCTGACTGACAGGTTGGATGGGTTGGATGATCCCCGGAACGGGCTTGATGTGTTGGTCATGTATGAGAATGTGCGGTTTATGGGGCTGAAGGCGTGGACGGGGCTGCCGTATGTTTATGTTTGGGTGTAGGTTGCCCCCTTTTCTCATCTTGTTTCTCCTTTCCTTTTTTTTTCTTTTTTCCCGGCGCTCGGAAGGAAAGTCGGGTGTAAGGCTAACTTACAGCTGTTGTTAGAAACCTCATCGGCTTTGCGGCCGCTAGGGATATGCGTATGAGGTCGTACTTCATTGCCGAGGTTGTACGCTGCGCTTTCAGCTACGGCTGCTACCAGATGGAGGTCTTCCAGGGTATGTTCCTCGTTTGTTTGGTTTATTTACTGGGGCATACAAGATGGGTGGCTGACTTTGGTGCGTGCTAGCTGTGCTCAGGAACTTCCTTCATCTCCGCAACGCCATCGCGGGCCGCAAGATGGCCCTGGATGATTACACCACGGGAGGGGTCCTAGGACTGGTGTAAGTGGTTCTGATTTGGTTGTCAACTTAAACTACTGCCCAACCGGCCGAGCAAGGAAACTGGGGTGGCGATCATGCGCTAGCAACTTCTCGATGTTCCATAGATCCCTATAAATAGCAATCATTTTCTATTTTTGTACGTTGAAGTCTATCATAGAAGTCGATCATATGTTCTTGACGTGAAAAGTCCAGACTTGAGAACTTGCCTCTCCTGGTCACATCCTCGAAAGAGATACACTCCCACCTGGAATTCCCAGGGCCACGAGTGACACTCAGTTGCTTTTCCTTTTTACATCGATATGGAAGTCAGTCTTTCCGTCAACACGATGAGGTATGTTTTAAATTGCTTGTTATGTATCACACTCTTCCTTCGAAGGACTGCGCCAAGATTCAGGACCAGACATGGCCACAATCCAGCCTGCTGCCGGCTATTTTGGAAATATTAGGTTTCAAACGGCCGTTTTACGTCGTCGTCTCCCTGTTTTTGTGACCTCTCGCCGCTGCCGACCTCATGCCCGCAACGTGGTGAGCTTCCGATGACTAGGGGGTTGAGGCCGATGATAGATTTTCCGTCCACAACGAAACGTGAAAGCCAGTGGTGTCGTATTTGAAACCGGATAGGGGAATAAAGTTCGGCGCCCTCGGCCTTGGGTCCGTCATGGTAGCATCAGCCGCGCTGCGATGCGTCTCGCATGCCAAGCGCCCCAATCCTGATCGTCGCGGCTAACTGTTCTTGTCTGTGAGAGTGCGCCTCGCCAAACGGTGCCTCTCAGCTGTTTGATAGTGCCGGAAGGGAAGAACTTTCGAACCTCTCGTGGGCTTCTGGATTTCACCGCCAAGGTCGCCCAGCTTCCAACTGGTACAAGGTATGCTTGTTTACATACCTTTGGCAACCTCAGTACTGCAAGAGCTCGGAGCCTCGCTGCCGATGGGAAGGTCGAGTTAGACTCCAGAAGACTTGGCATGGACATGGGGGATTATGGTGTGTCCAACAGATAAGTATTTCATAACTGTTTTGATGTAAGGGTAACCAACAGTATTTGAAAATTGGCTTGGAGGATGGGAATAGGTCAAGTAGTAGCCGGCTCTTGGAGGTTGTATCACATATCACATACAATCAAGCTTGACTATAACTCAAAGGAAACGGTAAACCATTCTTTTGCGCCTTGAATCTCAGTCCAAAATGCAAGCCGCCCGCTCTCTCGCTAGGTGGCCAAGGTTGGGGTACCGGAACCTCGAAGCTCCAGACCGTGGTTCTGGAGTCCTTATTTCAACTTCCCAGCTCCCGGGGTCCTCTCATTGGAGCGCATCACCGCGGGAGAATGCGTGGAGACACTCACAAGGTAACATTGCAGAATTGCCGCATGATCACCACCGGCATTGCCGTCTGGTGCGCTTCCCCGGATTATTTCTCTCTTCAGCATCGGCGCCAAGCGGAAGACGGCCGCTCCGGCTACCCGGTTTGGCCGTTATTCTCGCCGGGGTACCGTTGTAAACGCCAGTTCGCTTGCACAAGGATACCCGCTCGGGCGTGCCAAGCACCGGAAGAATGTCAACAAGCCCCCGTCTCGCTTCCCGCGCTGTAACGGTGCAGCTGCGAGACCCTTCACCGTGTTGACCAGTTACTTGACCCTGTTGTTGCCCAGAGTCACTTCCCACCGAGATGACTTTTTAAAGCTGTTTTGAATATTGCCGTACTGCCGGTGGGTTTTACATCGGCAGTTGCAAAGGGGCGGACACACGCACCCCTGATTGATGGAGTAACAGGGAGCCAGGGGCTCAGCCAGCGTCACACTGCGGCCGGTCCCTCCGTGGTAAGCGAACCCCAAAACTTCAGCTTGCGGAGCACGGGAGTAAGGTCCGTACCCAGTATGGTTGGTACCCAAACACCAACCTCGGCATCGTCTTGGCTTAAGGTGAGGGGGGTCAGGGGGTTAGCAAACCAACTACCTATATATACATTCGGTGAAAGGTAGCCTACCAATTCCTCCGATGGGTTGCTTTAGTCCTCCAGGCCTTCTCACCTCCTGACTCGCACTCAAGCCCAGTACGCCGCCATGAAGCTCACCAAGTCCGACCTCAGCGCCGCCCTGCTCGCCTCGGCCCTGCCCGTGGCTCAGGCCGCCTGCAGTCTCCCGTCCAGCTACAAGTGGACCTCAAGTGGCGCTTTGGCCCAACCACGGTCGGGCTGGGCCAACCTTAAGGACTTCACCTACGCCCCCTTCAATGGCAAGCACCTCGTGTATGCCAGCTACTACGGAGGGGCCTATGGCTCCATGAACTTTGGCCTCTTCTCGGACTGGTCCAGCATGGGATCGGCGAGCCAGAACCAGATGAACTCGGCTACTGTCGCCCCTACGCTCTTCTACTTCGCCCCCAAGAAGGTCTGGGTCCTGGCATACCAATGGGGTGCCACTCCCTTCTCGTACCGTACGTCGTCCGACCCGAGCAACCCGAACGGCTGGTCGAGCGCCCAGCCTCTCTTCTCCGGGAGTATCTCCGGCTCCGACACTGGGCCTATCGACCAGACCCTGATCAGTGACGGTACCAACATGTACCTCTTCTTCGCCGGCGACAACGGCAAGATCTACCGCTCGAGCATGCCCGTCGGCAACTTCCCCGGCAACTTCGGCTCGAGCTCAACCGTCATCATGAGCGGCAACAAGAACGACCTCTTCGAGGCCGTGCAGGTCTACACGGTGTCGGGCCAGAGCCAGAAGACGTACCTCATGATCATCGAGTCGATCGGGTCGCGCGGCCGCTACTTCCGGTCGTATACGTCCAACAACCTGGGCGGCTCGTGGACGCCGCAGGCGACCAGCGAGAACGCGCCCTTCGCCGGCAAGGCCAACAGCGGCGCGTCGTGGACCAACGACATCAGCCACGGCGACCTCCTCCGCACCAGCGCCGACGAGACCATGACCATCGACCCGTGCAACCTGCAGCTGCTGTACCAGGGCCGCTCCGGCGACAGCAGCGACTACAACTCGCTGCCCTACCGCCCCGGTCTCCTCACCCTCCAGGGCGCCACCGGCGGCAGCCCGAGCAACCCCGAGCCCACCGGCGGCACCAACCCCGGCACCGGTACCGGCGGCACCGTCCCCAAGTACGGCCAGTGCGGTGGCAGTGGCTACTCCGGCCCGACTACCTGCGAGAGCGGGTCCAAGTGCACCTTCTCTAACGAATGTGGGTTCACCTCGCCTTGTTTTGGTGCTCCCCCCTTTTGTAGATTGCGGTTTGCTAACAATAATTTCCGTAGGGTACTCTCAATGTCTCTAAGGAGTGATGAACAAGCACGAGAGGCGCGGACTGTTATGGGGGCAAGGGAGCTGTGTCCGCCAACCATTCGTAGAAGCGCTGGAGAGGAGGGGCTTGGTTTAATTACTTTCAATGTGTATAGTGGCATATCTCGTACATACAATCCAACGTACTTTACGACACTTTACGACCTCGAGATTTGTTGTGGAGTCATCACCTTTTCTTCGATCCGTGTAACTGTATATGTACCTATTGTTCGTCGCTGGACCCAATCTGGCTGGTTATGGTAGCCAACACGACACTCTTTTGTGGCCCCCATGATGGCCTAACCCGTCGGCTTTGAGACCAAGGGTGCTCTCTGGATACACCCAATGGCACAAGAAAGTCAAAACGACTTCGTAAACTTTGAAGATCATATACTAGGAACTGGCTCAACTAATCAACCGATGTTGAGTTTCAGGCATGTAACCGTCGGGGATATGCCGGTATCACTTACACTTCAACAACACTGCCGGTAGTTACTGACTACCTCTTGGGATTTGCGGCTCGGGTAAATATAAAGGACCGGTTCTCTCTTTGCACCACAAACACCAAGCTTCGATGGACGGTTTCCGCCGGGTAATCTGCTCAACTTCTGCAATTTGACCGTGCCAGGGTGACACCAGCAAGCAATCAAATTCTCAGAGCCCTTCCGGCCTCACCGGCGAGGGTCAGAGCGATGCAACGAAACCTGAAACCAAACCGCCAGCTTCGAGCCTGCAAGGGTTTACTTCTTCATTGTCCCTCATTGGCGCGGTAGTGATTGCATAGAGTGTGCTGTGTGGTGCTATGGGAGAAAGATTAAAACGGACGGGTTCAGGGGTTATCGATGTGCCTGATAGTTGGAAGGGAGGGAACAGCAGATAGGTAACATTCACAATTCGACTGCTAAAAGCCATATTGGCATGTACCGTCATGGCGTAATCAACAGCCATGAGAGCAATACTTCATATCCTTGCAACCAAGATACGAGCCTCGATGCCAATCGGCTTTTCGTGTAACGCCAACACCAAGGTGCATGCCTTAGTTAGGTACTTGTACCGCTGATTCAGGGGTAATGGTTGGCATGGTAACTGGCTCTTGCTCGCTCACAGTCGCACCAAGAACGAAGATCTGAAGCACCCACAACTATTCCTCTCGCATAACCAACCCCAAACGCCTCTCTCTATTCTATCTATCTCTCCATCTATCTCTCCCCCTTACTCCGGCCTGATCTCAGTGATGTTGCTTTTCCCCAACTTGTCCGTCTCATCCAACACCTCCACCAACCGATTCCTCATAACCGCATTCTTGGGGTCCCCGGGCGTAGCCTTGCCCATGTGTTCCATGGTGGCGCAAATAATGGCCTCCATCAGGCGCAGAGCCATGGGCCCAGCAACACCGTGCTGGTAAAACGCCGGCGTCTCATTAACCTCCAACAACCAAGCGTTCCCGGACTCGTCAATCAAGAAATCCAGCGCAAACAGCTCAAAGCACTTATCCAGTGTGGTAAACTTATCCGCCATCGTATGCGCCGCCGCGCGAAACAGCTCCGCCGTAATGCCACAAATCTGATAAAACACATGCGTCTTCCAATCCGGGCGATCGGGAAACATGCCCTTCCCATCGGCGGCCCAAAAGTCGCGCATCGACTCGCGCTCCACAAACTCGTCCTCGTCCTGCAGGGCCGTGTTGGTCAGCGACGACTTGAGGCTGGGGTTCTCCCAGGGCGGCTGGTAGGCCTCGACGGCCAGCAGCGCCAGCATCTCGCGCGCCACGTGCACCTTGAGCCGCCCCAGCGACAGCGCGTACGACCGCACGTGCCACTTGCGCCCGTCCAGCGGCGGGATCGCCACGATGTAGCGCTGCGCGACGAAGGCGCGCATCTGCGCGGAGGGGATGCGCCCGCCGGCTTTGAAGATGTATTGTGGCTTTTTGGCGCGGACGGGCTTTTTGGAGGCGTCCTTGGTGGAGGGGTTGTTGCTGAGGGAGAGGGCGTTGGTGGTGGTGACGAGCAGGTCGAGACCCTCCAGGCCGGGGGTGGTCAGCGTGGGGGAGAAGACGGGGCCGTTGTCTTTGCTGTTCTCCTTTTCGCTCTCGATGGAGGTCTCGGTTGCTACTTCGCCTGCTTCGCTCTCCTCGCTTTCCTCTTCGTCGTCGTCCGTCTCGTTCTCGGCAAGTTCCAAGTGGCTTGCGAGCTCTTCGATGGTACTGAAAAGCCGGATCCCGGCGCCGCAGTCCACCAGCGCGGGTTTGAGAATCCACCACTCCCGGTGCTGCGCATCCTTGGCCTCGTTCTGCTCCAGCGAGTGCAGCAGCGAGAGGTCGTCGGCCGCCATCAGCGAGTCGTCCACGTACTCAGCGTAGTCAAGCGTCAGCCGCACGGTGAGGGGGACATGTTTCCGGAGGATGCTGTCTGGTCGCTTGGTGGCCCAGTACTCGACGACCGCGGCGAGGAAGTCCTTCCGCGCGAGGGCATCACTGTTGGGGTACGCATTGATGAGCCCGGTCTTGGCCACGTTAATCGCGGCGAAATTTTGCGTCAGAGCCCATCCGTCGCAGTACTGGAAGACGGTGTCCACGCCGATGGGGAACTCGTCAAAGTCGTCGATGAAGACGGCGTCTGGGACATGCTGCCGGATGAACGACTTGATGTGCTCATTCAGCCAAGCGGCGGACGAGTTGATGAAGGCGTGCATGGTTCCAGGTTCTCTCCTTGCACCGGCTTCTTCAACGGGAGTCATCTCCTTCTTCCAGGGCAAGATGGGCTTGACGAGGGATCTCGAAACAGTGGATTCTCTTTAAATCCATAGAGTTGTTGGCGGGCAACAAGAGAGGACACGGGTAAATGGTCCTCGTACCAGTAGCAATACAGGGAATGGCAAGACGACGTTTGATGGTAGAATGTGAAAGCAATAGACTCCAGGAAGAGGGTGAGTTGCTCGTCTTATACGTCTGTCTTGGCGGGCCGGCTATCGGGACTTTTGTTGTGTTGCAGCGGCAAAAGGGATGAAAAAAACAAACGCCAAGAGAGGCGCCAAGGTAGGACTGCGGATCCCACTTACATAAAAATCGACTGCTTCTCACAGGACTTTGATTTCTTGACTTTTCTATTGGGACTCACCCGTTTCAAAACGTAATCCAGGCCGATCAACCTCATGCCGCGTTCTTGGCCTGCACCGCACCCTCCGCGGCCACGCCGGCCCACGTGTCGTCGAAGAGTTTGCTGCTGGCCATTTGTCTCGCGAGAAACTGGGAAATCTTGGGACAGAGGCCCAGCCGCCGAGGTCGCCGGGTTGCGTAACTTGCGTTGATCGTACATGTCTGCTGCTTTCTGTGAATTATTGAAAGTGAAACGAGAAGACCCGGTGATAGAGGTCTGCAATGTAGTAAGGAAAACATGGCTGAAACGTTGATGTCCTTCTCCTGTCAACTTGAAGTTACATCACCAGGAGACGTGGCGTGACGAAGAAGTAAAGGTTCGTCCTTTGATGTACCTTCCAAGTCTTGATGTCCGACTAGCTGCATTGATCACCACAACCTTAAATCAAATAAGCTCATCAGCACTCACACCGTGGCACCTCGGCTCGCTGATTCCATTTGTCATGGTCCCGAGTTCCCTGTCCTCGAAGGCCGGGCTCCCCAAGGTGGCGGTTCGAGTGGATAGGGGGGTGTGATGTCTGAAAGCTGCCCCTGGTATGGGAAGTAGGTATCCCTGGTATACAGACTATGTCCTTGGTAGTATGAAACTGTACATCGCGCGGGCCGTT
This sequence comes from Chaetomium tenue, assembly GCF_020726465.1. Classification (NCBI taxonomy): domain Eukaryota; kingdom Fungi; phylum Ascomycota; class Sordariomycetes; order Sordariales; family Chaetomiaceae; genus Chaetomium; species Chaetomium tenue. The sequence goes on from NW_027117332.1 coordinate 2,989,509, forward strand.
CAAACGTTCGGCCTGGGCGCAGGTCCCTTGTTCAGCCACTTGGGAACATACCCCTGGGCGAGCGGACGCAACAAAAAGCCGGGAAGGAGTCGTGCGGCGCATCCTAAGCCGCCACCCCGGTCGCTCGGCATCATACGCGTGTAGCCGCCCTCCAAACTCAATGTCCCGGCTTCGGGTAAAGAAGCTATAGCTCGGGGATACAACAGATCATCCAGCCAGATTATCATGATGAAGTGGGGGATTGATCTTGCAGAGGAGATGCGTAATATGATCTGGCTGTGATTGTGAGACAGGTACAGGTAACATACCTATCTTGGACAACACAACCTAGGAGTGACCTAAGTCCAACAAATATGAATCCCGGTATGGGCCAGGACAATACTGGTTCCTTGGTTGTCCCACTCTGTTGATATCTTTGGACGTCAGAGGGCAGCCTGGGCGTAGTGTCATGAGCTGGAAGACGACCAGAGTAACTGCTGCGCTGGCACGGGCTGACAAAGTAATCCGAAAGACGACGGAACGGACTGTACAAACCAACGGATCAATATACATCTTCTTTACCATTTTCGTTTCTTTCATCTATGCCGGGTTGAAAAACGCAGAGTTAAATACCTATCCGACTATTGTAGAGGCACTTGCCCACCGAAATAAATGTCCCCTTGCTCCGCTGTCAGAAGCAGCCGGGAATTTGGACATTCGGACGATGAGGAAGGCACCGCTAGTTCAGAATCAGACGAAAAAAGATATCGTATATTTTGTATTATTATTGGCGTCTGTCATTGGGGTAATTTCATGGTCAGCTGGTCGGCCTGATATGGTTTCGCTTTAGGTCACGAGAGGAGGCAACAAAAAAGAGAAAAGAAAAAAAAAAAGAAAAGAAACTGAAATGAAATTATTATTCCTACACCGCTATGCCCTTGGGCTCGCCGGTCCAACTATCTAGCTAGTTGTACAGGAAAACCGTCCTGGTTTCCCAGTCGGACTAAAAACCTGTACCGATGTTACCTTGGCCCGTCTCTTCAGAATCCGTCGTACTACGGTTGAAGGGAGCCTACCCAGCTCCCTGCATTCCGACATCCTGACCGTCCGCCTCCAAGGTATCCGCGGCCTCTGGAGTCGTAACCCCTAGGCCCCCAACACCGTCTCCTCGGTCTCCGGTCAGATCCGTATCAACCTTCCTCGCAAAGGTCAGCTTTCCTTGCCTCGAACTCCTTGCAGCCTCCTCCTGGGCTATGAGAAAGCCGGGGGGGCGGCCCCGTGGTCTCTTCCTTTTTCCCCCTTCTTGGAAGCCATCGTCGGCCTCCTCCAGGGTGGACGCACCCCGGAATGTGACGCTCCGCATCCTCGGTAGTAGTCTCTCTTGCTGCTGTTGTGTTTGTTGCTGCAAAGCAAGCTCAAAGGTTCGAGGCCGGAAATGGTATGCCTCCCTCGCCGCACCCCGGGCTTTTACTGCTTCCGGGCACCACCGTACCCAGGCCGGGTGCTTCCCTGAGCAGCACGGACAAAAGTATGGAATCTCGTTGCCGTGGGTTGGGCATTGGGCTTCCCCCGCCCTCCCGCCTCCCCCATGGGCCGCTGTGCCGCAGCGCGGGCACAGCGCAGACTTCTTGCAGAACCGTTGGGTGTGACCCCATTTCCAGCACCTATAGCACTGGGTAGCCTGCAGTGCAGACCAGTACGGCTCGCAGTTGAGCATCTGGGCCCGCCAAACCACTCCCTCCTCGCAGGCCCTTTTGGATTCTTCCTGACTGGTCATGGTAACCAGTGCCGTCGCTCTCGTGACTCCCTCGATCGTTGGAATTCGGAACTTGACTCGTTCCACCGACTGCAGCCCCAGCTGCTTGCCGAATGCCGCTTCTGTGACGTCCCTCAAGTCTCTCTTCAACATCCCTTTTACCAAAACCGCAAATGTCCGCTTTGCCTCTTTCGCCACCTCTCCAAACGCCGTTCCGATCCATCCTCCGTTCTTCGCGTGCCATTCCTTCGCTTCAGCATCCTGAAAAGTGACGATAACATCCCCGCTAGGGAGCTTGCGTGCTGCCACTGCTCCCTTCCTCTCGGAAACCCCGTTGACCGCCTGGACGATCTCTTGTGGAGACCTCCGGGTCAGCGACGGCTCTATAGATCCCCTCACCAGTATTTCCTTGTTGAGCCGCCCCGGTATGATCTTCTTCGGGAGCTCTCCTTCCCCAGCCACCACTGCAGCCCACGACCGGGCTACCGTTGTTGCTGGTGCAGGAGCTTGCTTCTTTCTCTGATCCTGCAGTTCCCTCCGGGCCTCTTGCAATTCCTTCTGGACCTCCTGCATCTCCTTCCGGACTTCCTGCATCTGTTTTCTCACTTCCTCTATGGCCCTCCCTGTCCCTTGTCCGATACCGTCCACCACGGCGTCCACGACGGTTCCTTGAATCCTCGCAACGTCGATTCCCTCGTTTCCCGTCTCTGATGCCTTTCCGCTTTCCAGTCTACGCAGCCTCCGCAGCCGTGTCATGATCTCATCCGCCACTACTTGGGAGACCGCCTCGTTTGGTTCCTTGGCCAAGTGGACTATTGTCCCTGCAAGTACCTCGTCTGATTCGTCGTGTAGAGGGTTGGGGCCATTGTAGATGTCATCTTCCATCACTTCGTCGCTGTCCTTCGTTGTGATTGGTTCGGCTCCTCCAGTAGGTGGGGCAGGCTCCCCCCGTGCAGCATTTTTCCCAGCCCCGGGCGCGGTCTTGCCCTTTCCTTTGCGAGCCATCGCGACGAGGCGCGACAGATCCCGCAACGGGGAAACTACCGTCGGCGGTTAGAGCTTTCTGAGCTCGATCGACTGGTGGTAGTTTCAGGCGTTTTGTTGCTTCTTTCGTGCTTTCGGTTTTCTGATTTTAGATCTATAATTAACTGAAATGAAAAGGAAAAGGAAAAATAAATAAATAATAATAAGAAGAAGAAGAATATGAAGACATACAGCGTTATGCTGAGAATGAGGCATCGAGGTGGACCAAGAAATGGTGGTTAATTGACCATGCCTGACAGTAGCGGCCTCTGGGATTGGAACTTGGGAACTCTTGCAGGAGGAGCGCCTTGGCGGCCGACCGCCTTTTGGCAGAATTCTAGCCCCACCAAAAATTTCTCGGACGCTTCCCAATTGCGCGCCGCGAGAGAGATCGAGCCTGTGCATCTCCGTTTCAACGTCCCAGACAACCAAACATGCCGAAAAGCAAGCCAACAAAGCGCGAGAGCGCCCCGGCCGATCGGATTGCGGATTCCCGTTTTGCAAGCTTCGAAACAGATCCACGATACCAATTACCGTCCAAGAAAAACCTAAAAACCAAGCTCGACAAGCGCTTCTCGCGCGTGCTAAAAGATGCCGACTTTGTCGCCACCGCGAGAGTTGATCGTTATGGGCGGAAGTTGAAGACGGACACAAAAAAGAAGGCCTTGGAACGCCTCTACGAAGACGAGGAGGAGGAGGAGAAGGATGAGGACGCCAAGGTCGAGGACGACGACATTGTCCGGCGCGAACTGGAGAAGGCAGACACAGCATACGACCCTGCCCGCGGCGGCGGTTTTTCTTCGTCCGAGTCGGACTCGGATTCGGACGGGGAATCCGACTCCGAGGAAGCGCCCGAGGCGGAAGACGGAGTGGAGGAGTCGCGGCCCGGCATCCGTCTGCGCAGAGATAAGCAGGAGGTTGAAGAGGGGGAGGTCACGAGCCGGTTTGCCGTCGTTAACATTGATTGGGATCACATCAAATCTATGGACCTCTTGGCGTTGTTTTCGAGCTTCGTACCGGTCGGTGGCCGCATTGAGAAGGTGTCGATCTACCCCAGCGAGTTTGGCAAAGAGAGGATGCAGCGCGAGGAATTAGAAGGTCCTCCAAAAGAGATCTTCAAGAAGAAAAAGGACTCGGACGATGAAGATTTGGATGACGAAGACGAGTCTGCGTTTGAGAGCGAGGACGATGACGATGCTGCGGAGGATTCGGACGAGGAGGTTAGGAAGGAGCTCCTCCAGGAGGGGAACGATCAAGATTTCGACAGCGATGCGCTCCGGACGTATCAACTCGACAGGTTACGGTACCATTACGCGGTAGTGGTTTGTTCCGACCAGAACACGGCGCACAAGATCTACGATGCGACGGACGGCAGCGAATATCTGTCATCATCCAATTTCCTCGACCTACGCTTTATCCCCGATGATGTCACGTTCGACGACGAACCCAGGGATGAGTGCGACAGCGTCCCCGCCGGGTACAAGCCCATCGAGTTTGTGACGGATGCACTGCAACATTCCAAGGTGAAGTTGACCTGGGACATGCATCCCGAGGAGGTTTCTAGGAAGGAGTCCATCAACAAGGCCTTCACCGGAAGTCGGTCAGACATTGCCGAGAACGATCTTCGGGCGTACCTAGCAAGTGATAGCGAGAGCGAATGGGAGGAAGCCGACGATGCCCCTCCGGAGGCTGAGGACGCCGAGGAAGCGCCACTGAGCAAGAAGGAGTTTGCAAGGCGCAAGATGCGCGCAGCGCTCGGCCTCGGCGATGAGCCAGTGCCAAAGGCGTCAAAGTCAGGGCCGGTTGGGGAGATGCAGATTACTTTTGCCCCGGCCCTATCCGGGAAGCCCGAGAAGGAGGCGGCTGAAGAAACAACCATCGAGAAATACAAGCGCAAGGAGAAGGAGCGCAAGGAGAAGAAGAAAGCCATGGCCATTGCCAAGAGGGAAGGCGTCGAACCTGAGATGGGTCACGAGGAGCAGGCCGAAGGGGGCGGTGACGATCTCGGCTTTGACGATCCCTTCTTCACCTCGGAGGCAGCCCAGCCTTCCAAGACGGCGATGCGCAAGGAGGAACGACTTAAGAAGCGCGCCGCCAAGGAGCAGGAGGAGGCTGAGAACGCTGCGGAGAAAGCGCAGCTTGAGCTTCTTATGGCGGATGAGAATGGTGGCGGCGCCCACCTCGACCACTTCGACATGAAGGACATCACGCGAGCGGAGAAGCAAAAGAAGAAGGGCAAAAAGAAGGGCAAGAAGGGCGTTGAGGACCAAGGTGGCCTGCAAGAGGACTTTAATATGGACGTCGAGGATGCTCGGTTCAAGGCCGTGTTTGAGAACCACGAGTTCGCCATCGACCCGTCGAATCCCAAATACAAGGCGACCCAGGGAATGAAGAAACTGTTGGAAGAGGGCAGGAAAAAGCGCAAGGCCGGGCCAAACGAGTCACCCAGCGACAAAAAGGACCAAAGGAGTGCCAAGAAAGCGAAAGGGGGTGGTGATCTCGAGCTCAGCAGTCTCGCGGATGCCGTGAAAAGAAAGGCCAAGAGCAGGAGGTGACAAGCAGAGATTCGTCTAGCTAATATTTGAACACAATATACCACATCACCGCATTTCCACCATGTTCTTTTTCCTTCCCTACTGCTCCGCCGCGCCGACCACAAGCCGACAAAACCGTGGCCGCGCCTCCGTGCACGGACCCCACTCACCATGCACCCCGTCCCCCCTCGCGCTCACATCATCAATAAACCTCCCACCACCTCCTCCAACCACCCACTGCAAAACAACCAACACCCCCACCACCACCATCCACACCACAACCACCCCAACCACCCGCCGCCACGCCCGCTTCTCCTCCGCCTCCTCCCCCGCTACCACACCACCCCCAACCCCAGACGACGACGACGACAACAAACCACCTCGCGTCACAAGGATCTCGTGGCCGCCGCCATCGCGGTAGGCGGCCCACCCACGCCCGCGGGGGCGGTACGCGTCTTCTTCGTCCTCCTCAGCGGGAACAGCAACAGCTACAGCAGCAGCAGTAACACCACCTTTCTCACCGACCGCAGAGCCCGACGGCGGGAGCAGGGGGGACGCTGTGGTCGGGTGGTGGTGGTGGTGGTGCTGGTAGTCAGAGAAGTCGAGGGTGTCGAAGTAGCAGGGTGAGTGGTGGTTGGGGTTGGGGAGGGGTGCTTCGTTGATGGTGGCGGGGAAGGTGTGGTAGCTGTAGTGGTTGGGCGGGAGTGGGAAGAGCGCTGCTTCGGTAAAGCCGTCGTTGGCGTCGTCGTCTTTGTCGCTCGCTTTGGTGGCGGGCTGCGGTTGGGGTTGGGGGACGGTGAATGGTGGGACGTAGGCGTAGCCGCTAGGGGGCAGCGGAGTGGATGAGTATCTGGGGGGCTCGCGCGCGTGTTGGGGTTGTTGGGGCTGGGATGTGTCTGGGTCGCTGAGGTCAATGTATTCCCAGGTTGCAGGCTTGGGTGCATGGCAGGGCATGGTGTTGGGGCTGGAGATATCGTGCTCTAGCGCTTGACACAAGCTGTTGGGGTACTGTCCCTGCATCTAGGCGGCGGGTGGGTAGGGCTATCAAGAGCGTTTGGGCGGTTGGCTAGGCCTGGTAGACCAAGCGGTGTCGTCGGTATCGCGGAAGGGAGGTAGAGGAGGTGAAGAAATATATACACGGCTAGTGGCAATTTTGAAGACTGCGGACATTGTCATCTGAGGGCAGCGCAGGCCGCGAGGTGAGGGCCGAGGGCGAGGTACATCGCGGCCGCAGATCATTTAAGCAACACCACTTATTGAATGAATGGATTATGGGGGGATATCACCAAATCCGGGTCGTTTAAGCCGGTCACCACGGGTCGGCCGGGCGCTGACCAGCTTTGCGCCGTCAATTTCCATCCCCCAAGCCTGCAAACGGGGGATTCAAGTTCCACTAAATGCAAGGCGGCGGAAATCATGGGTTCCCTCAAAGCGGAAAGCACGTCAAACCCTCTTAGCAGACAGGTCAACTTCCCGCCCCACCATGGCGATGGTGTTCCTTCCCAAATCTCACCCATTCTCCCACTTTCCCCAATGCAAGTGCACTTTTCACTTTAAATTCGCAGTTCATGTTACTCACACATACCTAAGGGCTTTTTTCCCCGGATTTACACCCAGCATATAAGCCTAGCCCGACCGTTATCCAGGTGCCAGTCTATAAAACACATTATTACTTTCCCCTCCCATGTCTTCCTTCGTTCTCATCCTCCACAACTGCAACCGCAACTAGCAGACAAACTCGATCCTCACCACCAAAACCAACCATCCCCACCCCAACTCTCACCACATCACACACTTCATCGCAACGGGCCCGACCCCTTCATCCCGTCCGAACCAACGCAAACGCAAACGCAAACACACCAACAAACAAAACGCCCACTCAAGTCTCAAGTGAGCAACGAACAAACAATACCCAACACATCAACCCTTCCTTCCTCCCCGGCCCCTCCCCCTCGCCGCCCCACCCCTTTTATTGCGGCCACCAGCAACACCAACAACAGCGCCGGTAGCAATACCTGCGATCCTAGGACTACGGCGGGTTGGCGTGGCGGGTTCCTTCTTGTCGTTATTGTTGCCTCCGACATGGATATGGAGCTGTTCATGCGGTAACGCCACCTTGCGGACCGCACGCCGGGGACTGCTGCGCGTCGGTCCCTTCTTCGCCGTGCTTTCATCCCTACGTCGGGGCCGCGGTAGCTGCGGTGACGCGGCTGTGGGATAGGGGTCTGACGAGTTCTCGTCCTTGCCTTCCGGAGGGCTCTCGTCCGCTGGTTTGGGGGAGATTTGGGCGGTGTCTTCTTGAGAGCTCTCGGGCTTGGATTCCGTAGCTGTGTTATCGGCGCCGCTAATGCGTACTTCATGGCCAGCAGCCGTGCGGTAGTCGCCGGCGATAATATTTGCGTCCAGCTCTCCTAAGATTGGTGACGCGCTCGGCGGGCTCGGTTGCTTACATGGCGATCGGTGGGGGCTGTTGTGTTTTTGTTGTTTCGATGGCCGCTCTTGTTCGGCCACTTCGTCCTCGTGTCTCCGTTTCGGCTGCTTCATGGTATCGAGGGAAGCGTCGGCTCGGACTGGCGCCTGAGATTCGTGTACCCTCGCCCTTTTGGGCTCCGGCGCTCCCGTGCTCTCGTCACTGTTTAGCGCTCTCTTCCGACCCTGCACATCTGTCAGGCTCGCCTTAGCTCTGTCGGCCTCATTCTGCTCGGCTTCAACCAGTGGCACCTGTTCCAAAGCCCAGCGCAAAAGCAAGTCGTGATTATCCAACTCTTGCTGAACGCGGCCCAGGTCCGATGTCCTATTTGCGAATGTCGAGCGGAGATTGCTGATTGTCATGAGGCGATCGGATTCCTGTTTTGCTATGGCATATTGAGACTCGGCCATCTGTAGCCTTTGCGCTAGCTCATTACTCGTAGAGCTCGCGAGCTTGGAGTTGTCGTCATCCTTGGGTTGTTCCATGGCTGATTGGAGGTTGATCTTGGCTTCTTTCAAGGCCTTGCTGGCTTCCGTGTGAGCCGGGTAAAAGTGAGGCGTGTATCTCGCGTCAAGCACGAACTCCTTTGTCTCGTGAGGCTCGAGTTCGGTCAAATCCTCGAGGCTCTTCCAAGCCTCGTCCTGCCGCTGCTGGGCAATCCCGAGTCGAGCGCGAAAACCATCATTCCGCCAGTACTCATAGTTGAGATACTCAATCCATGTAGACCGCTGGTCCTGCGCTCTTGGGTTTTCTTTGAGGTGAAATATTTTAGTGAACCCATGTCTGGAGAGCCGGCGTCTCACGGCCTCAACGTAGCCGGTGAACCCACTGGTACCGTGAACCTCTTTTTCCCTCTCTCGTCGCCACTTGCGATTTCGCAACCAAAATTCTCGTTTCCGGCCGAGGGCGACCAGGTCATTCAACAAGTACGTAAGATGCCAAAAGCTGTGCCATTGATGCGATTCCGCGATGTAAGCAGCGAGCTCGGCACCCTCCTCATCGATGCCTCTGTTATCTCTTTGCCACATGCGGAATTCCTCCCATCTGCGAAACTGGGCTGCAAAGAACGCCCAGTTGTCTGCTTCAAGACTCAACATCGACAAGATGTCACTGTGCTTTCTGGAGTTCTCGGTGACGCTGTCAAGAAGCTCCACAGAATACCCAGGGCGGCCACCATCCTGAATCAATTTGTCATAAAAGTGCTTTTCTTGTGCCCGACATTCGTCAATAGTCGGCGATGGCAGTGGGCTTTCAGTTTTGTCGCTATCCCCTGGCGAGCCTGGCGATGACGGTAATGTCGGTGACGGAAATCTCGGGGACGTGTTCGCCTTTGCCCATGCCTCCAAACGAGTGGAGACTTGGTCTAGGTTCGTTCGAAGGGGCTGTGTTCCCGAAAGCACTCGACTATTTAACAGTTAGGGAGAGGCGCCAACATGCTTTTTGGGGTGACCTGGGGCAGAAAAGTACATACCTCAGCTTGTTGGCGAGTTGTTCTCGCTCCTCGACCGACAGCTCGACAAAGAAGACCTCAAGAATCGCAGTCTTCTTAGGCCCAGCCATATATCGACTCAGTTCCTCATCGCTCATACCAAGCACATCGGTGGCTGAATACTCAACCGCATCAGTCTCGGAAGGACTGGCGTCGGGAGAACCACGCTTAGGAGAAGCGCGCTTCGGAGAGCCGGGGCCCTGAGGTGCTAGCTCATACGAGCCGGGAGGTGAGCGGTCGGTAGTGGCCATGTTGCTCAATGATTGATGCTTGGTGGTTGACGAGTTTCTTAGTGTGGCAGGGGTGGTGGTGAGGAGCGAGGTCTTAAAGCGGGTATGGTAAATAAACACATGGAATACAAAGGCCCCGTGAATCCAAAAAGAAAAAAGAAAAGAAAAAAGGAAGTGGCACTGTTAGATTGAGATTTTCTGTGGAACTTGGAACAATTGGGCAAGAAATGGAACAATTGGGCAGGAAATGGAACAATTGGACAAGAAAGAAACCAAAAGTCGTGGTAATTAGTCTGGGAATGTGTGTTGTGTTGGGTGAACAAGGTGGCTTGCAGAGACGGAATTTGAATGGCTGGCCAATGAATTACACGGCTGTTTGGTAATACACCTTCCTGGGTCTTTTTGACAGTCAACAGCCTATTGTTCACAGCTAGCTCCCGGTTCTTCAACGATGTATATAAGAGGAAACGAAGTCTCTCTGCTAGGCCATATCACCCATTATCCACGCCCTGCTTACTCAACTGGTCTCCCGCCAACGCTTCCAAACTGCAGGCCCTTCATACGAATCACCAGACTCCTATCGGACACAAGACACAGATCGAGAATGGCAGAAACACAACATGAGGAGCAAGACGACGACCTCATCGCGGTCCTATTGCCCAGCCATGGTACAGGTTTTGAGAAAGCACTCAGCGCCATCCGGGCGGACACCAACCGTCCGCGAGCCCCAGCGCCCAAAGCAGGGACTCTGGCCAAAGACCGTGACAAGCTCGAGCTAAGATTCAGTCGTGGCCCGCGCCGGGGCGGAGGCCGTGGCTTCGTCTTCGGGACTGAACAGACATGCGACATCGTCCTCCCCAAAGTCAAGGGCATCTCGGGGAAGCACTGCGCCCTGACATTTGAGAAAGTGTTTCCGGGCGCCGACGAGTATTCGCTCGTCTTCCGAAGGCTATCAAAGTGCAAGAAGACATACGTGACCTACAATGGTCTCTCAAAGCAGCCAGTTACATCCCAGCGTTCTAGCTGGATCATCAACTCACATGGCCTCCCCTATGACAAAGTAGACATCGGTCTCTTCTTAGGCGGAGACTTGTGGTTCCGCATCGTCGTAAATGGGTGTAACATGTTGGCTGAGTCGTACATCGCGAGAATCCAGGGCTTTTTGCTGGGCGCACAGGATATCGAGGACGAGGGAATCGGTCGAGGCGGGGAAATCGGCAACGGCAAGGACGTCGACGAGAGTTCCGAAACTGGTAGTGCCATTACCGACGATGCCACAGGCAGCTATATGTCTGAACCCGGGAAAGAATCCAAAACCGATATAGTTGTCGCCAAACTTTGTGAAGTCGAAAACATCGCAACCTCGGCCAAAAAGGAGCCTAGGGAGATTATCGAGCTTATTAAGCAAGTGTCTCTGGAGCTTGAGTGCCTGCACAGCGAGGGCATGATCCATGGAAACCTCAAGCCGTCAAACATCCTTGTTCAGACCCGCCGACCCCTATCAGTCACCATCGACAACATCGGCACCCCAAGGGACAACGAGTGGTTGAGGCAGCCACATTATCTCGCCCCGGAAATTGTCCCGGACTCGGGCCAGGAGCTGCGCCAGGGCACACAGCCTGCGGACGTCTGGGCCCTGGGCGCCATCGCGCTGGAGTTGGTGGAGGGGGGCATGCTAAACATGCCGTACCCCCACGAATACCCGTATCGAATCTCCAACTACGTCGCTGGGAAATGGTCCAGGGGCTCCAAAGATGCGCTCGGTGTGCTCATTCGAAACATGCTGAGCATGGACCCAAGGCAGCGGCTCACTGCTGCCGAGTGTCGCGAGGAAGCCGAGGACGCTCTACAATCCCTAGCCGATCAGGACCGCGCGGTGGTGGGGAGGGGGAGTGAGGATCCCGGAGACGACCAAAACGGGGGAGCCGGCAACGGCGAGGAGACTGGGGGCGGCAGCGAGGCTGACGAGGACAGCGAAGTTGACGAGGACAACGAGGCTGACGAAGGCAGCGATGTTGACAAGGGCAACGAAGTTAACGAGGACAACGAAATTGACGAGGACCATGAGGTTGACGAGGACAGCGAGGCTGACGAGGATAGCGAGACTGACGAGGGCAGCGAGGCTGACGATGATGAGGAGTCCGATGGCAACGAGGAGGCTGGTGGCCGCAATGAAACTGGTGGTGGCGGTCACAGGGCTGGCAAGGGCACGAAACTCAAGAGTCATGGAGTCAGCATAACAATTATTATCCACAATACCGCAGGCAGCGGCGGCGGCGATGGTCCTACGCGACGAAACAAGAGGAAGCCGAGGACGACCCTAGACCAAACCAGAGCGAAACGGCGATCTCGATAAGCACCCCAAGCTTGCCTCGCACCTCCCCCAGTCACTGTATGTTAGCAGTAGAGTTGATTAGACAGTAGAATTCCCTAGTGACGACCCTTACTTACTTGCCCCTTAAATTGTCCATGAACATTGCGTGCTAGTTTGGAGATAGGCGCTTGTGACAGAGCCCTGCAGTACATGGCGTGGTGGCTGTAACATGGCCAGCAATGTCATTCACTCGCGCGTTTCCAGCTTCTCGTGCATACACCAGATGAGCGAAGCTTGAACCCCACGAATTGGCTCCCCTTTGTTTCATCGTTTTGCGTCCCCAAAACAGCTTAATCCCATCACCGCGTAAGTCATACCGCCACCTCCCACTGTAGTCCATGACGTTTGCGGATGTGACGCAATTGAGTGCGTAGAGTTTCGAGAAGAACAAAGGCGGCGCCATGAAAAGCGGCCGCGTAAGGGGCCGTCCAGCCCCCCTCGACAGTCTTTAAAGCTGCTCAGCAAGACTGATATTGCGTCCTGAGCCTGGCAACGTATTACCCAACCTTTGCAAACATCAGAATATCCAATTCGCAGAACTGAACATGTATCCCACAGCCGCAATTCTCACCATCGCCGGCCTCGCCGCAGCCGCCACCATCCCGATGTCAGTTGGCAAGAATGGCCTAACCTTCGAGCCCAACATGATCCACGCGCAGGAGGGCGACGTGGTGGAGTTCCGCTTCTGGCCGCGCAACCACAGCGTGGTAGCCGGCCACTTCAACGAAGCCTGCCGCCCAGCCAGCGAGAACGGCTTCTTCTCGGGCTTCTTCCCGACCCAGCCGGACACCGTCAATGTACGTACCCCCCCTCCCAACAAGCAAAACATCCCCCCCTCCACACCCCCCTCAAACATACCCACTAACCCCCAACAGGCCGAAGTCTTCCGCGTCACCGTCACCCACACCAACCCGGTGCCCGTCTACTGCTCGCAGAACACGGGCCAGCACTGCAAGAACGGCATGGTGGCCGTCATCAACCCGGCCGGCGTGGGCCGCCTGACCCTGGCCGCCTACGCCGCGCTAGCCCGCGCCGCGGGGAACGCTACGTCGCCGCCTGGCGGCGTGTTTGGGGGGGTTGTTGCGCCTAATGGGAATCAGGGTGGTGGTGGTGGTGGTAGTAGTGTTACTGGTGGGAGTGGTAGTGCTACTGCTACTGCTACTAGTGGTGGTGGTGGGGGTGGGAGCAGTGCAGCTTCGTCGACCGCCGAGGGCTCCGAGACTGAGACCCAGACCGAGACCCAAGCGGAGAGCACGGCGGAAAGTGAGACCACCGCTGATGAAGCGACCACTGCGGCTGCTACTACCACCACGGGTGGCGGCGGGGGTGCGACGGTGACGAGTGCGACGGTGACGAGTGCGACGGAAGCGCCCACGGGCACGGAAACGGGGAATGCGGCGGCCGGGGTTGTGGCGCCGGTTGCGGGTTTGGTGGCTGTTGCGATGGGGGCTTTCTTTGTTTGAGGCTGGCTGTTCGCGGAATGGTGATCTCATTTTCGTCGGGGCTGGTAATCGCGGGGTGGTTTCTTTGTTTGGCTGAATAGGGGTAATGTGGGGAATGCTTTTTGGGCGAGTTGCCGAGGTAACTAACGCCTCTCTAATCTACCTGTGACAACAGGGTGCCGCTATTCATCAAGTGATCTTGAATTGCAGGTCAGTTGAGCCGGCTTACGAAGTAAACGGACGTTTATCTGTTCCCATGCCGTCGTTTTAACCGTCACTCCAAGACAGTGCCCCTGAACCGACAATGCAATGCCCTGTACGAAGTACGGATCCGTATTTGGGGAGTGGAATGTCAACCTCAGTAGATGTCACACCACCGCAAAAAGTACATTAGCTGGCTACCCAAGCTTTCTCTCCTCTGTTCTTTTAACCTAATAACTCAAAAGAAAAGAGACCAAACTATCCGCAAAAGTGCCACATCCAACCCCAAGACCAACAACGTCCCCATCAAAACCCCCCCGTCCCCCTCACCCTCTCCACCGCGCCCTTCACCCCCCTCGCCCACCCCCTCACCCTCCCCGCCTCCACCCCCATCGCCCCCTGCACCTCCTCCCCCCTCCCATCCCTCCACACCCCATCCACCCCCCCCACCTTCCCAAACAACCCCGTATTCTGATTCCGCCGCAACCCCTCCAGCCACAGCCCGCACAACTCCGCACTATCCACCAGCAGATTGGCCTCCTGGCTGTGGAACCAGCTCTGCGTGTCCTGGTTGCCGTTGCCCTGCACCGCCACCGCCCCGTCCGCGATCAGCAGCTTGATGTGGCTGCTGCGCTGGCGGGCGGCCTGCGTGATGGGCCGGGTCTGGTCTTTGGCCACGTACCAGTGGTAGTGCAGGTGCGTGCGGCCCGTGGGGGTGAGGGTGCGGTGCAGGTGCGCGGAGACGCCTTCGTTGTGGCCGCCTTGGCGCGGGAGGAGTTCGCCCTGTTGGAGGGGTTAGTATAAAAGGGGAAGGCATTTTGAGGGGAGGGTGTGAAAGGGGGGACACGGACGGCATCGTTGTAGCTGAGGCAGATGTAGCAGTGGACGTCGACGCCGCGCTCGCAGGCTTCGATGATGGCTGGGAGGACGGGGGAGGCGTTGAGGGTTGGTGAGATGATGTAAACGCTCTTCTGGGCGTTGCGCAGGGCAGAGAGCCAGGCGGCGTTTTGGGGGTTCGACACGGATCGGTGGGTTGGCGGGCCGTAGGGGGGGCGGTTGACAAGGGCCATCGGGTAAGGGGTGTGAGTTTGGTGGGGGAGGTATGGTGTCATGAAATCTCCGGGCGGGCATTCCGGTGCTCCGGGGTCTCCTGGTAGGCCTTCATTGAGGGTGTGGTTGAGCAGCCGGGTGACGGCTTGCAGATGTGTCTCCCTGGGCTTGGGAGCGAGTGATGCTTGGGCGCGGGCCACTTCGCCCGCAATGTCGTCGTCGTAGTGCGGGTCATCTGCCGTGTGTTGGAAGAGCGGTTTTGTGTCTTGTGCCAGATCCTGGGTTGAAGGATCCGTGACTGCCCCATTTCTTTGCTCCCCTCCACATAGTTCAGCAACCGATGCTGGCTCCTCGTCGTCCATGGTGGGCCCCGCCTTACCCCTTTCTGGACTCGCATTACCTGTAGTACCGCCGTCGGTTTTATCCGACCTCGTGTCTTGCCCTTCAGTTTGACTAGGCAATGGCGGATCCAACCTCCTGTGCCACGAAATCAAAGCCATGTCGTACACAGAGTCGACAATGGGGCCCTCCAAGTGGACCATCATCTCCAGGTTGTCATTATCCTGGATGTTGTTACTCTGCAAGACAGCAATCTTCCGGTCAACCACCATGTACTTTGCGTGAAAGGTACCCATCAGCGGGGTGTGGTAGTTCATAACCTCCAAGTCAATATTCGGGATCTCGTTGGCAGACGGTAGGTTCACGTCCTTGCCAGTCGATCCTTTCTCGGAAACGATGTAGTGGGGCTGGTAGAGCTGTCTGGGGCTCCCGCGGTCGTAAATAACTTTGACGACTACCCTAGTGCCCGTTTCCCCAGCTCGGCGGTCCAACTCTCTGATGGCGTCGGTGATGTACTTGGAGGCTACGCTGTTCTGCCAGTAGTTGGTCGCCAAGAACACCTCCTCCTTTGCGCGGACGATGAGGTTGGACATGTGGCGGGCAATATCGGGTAGTCTTTATTTATGTTAATGACACAAAAAGTCAAAAAGCGATCAAATTACATACACAGAAATGATGGTCAGGGGCACCGTCCCATGGCTCCCCATAAGCGAAGGACTGACCACGGCTTGGTGAGGGTCCTGGTCGAGGGTGCACAGCGCATCGTGATAGATCTGTAGGCCAGTCAGTGTTAACCGTCGATAGCCCAATTACCCAGACCAGATGGACCACAGGGGCATAATAACCTTGAGGAATAAGTCACTTGGTTTAGTCGGACCCCAGTTCCCGCACCTTGCCGCTCGTTCTAGCTCTGTCTCGATAGTACCATCGTGACCATTGCTCGACTGCTGATTCGGTTCATGTTCTGCAGCCCCCCCTCCTTTCCGCGCGGCGTTACCGTAGAGTTTGTCCCAGGCGTCACTGGGTCGTAGGTTGGGGTCATGAGCGAGAAGTGAGGACACACTTTCACCCGATGTACACAGGTGAATGGTATGATCGCTGATGTGGGTGCTTGGTTGGCGATGTTTTGTCATTTTTCACTCGAGGACTGTGCAATGATTATATGTACAGACGAAAGGTACAATGGAAATACAAAACTAATTCGTCTCTATTATCCACTACTGGATAGATTTAGAACATGATCATCTAGAAATCCCCATGTACGAAGTAGCCAGCACTTCTCTGTTATTGGCCTCGGAACTTCCAAGTTGTTGCGGCAGATGCGGATGACGTCAAGCTCACTGTGTAAATGCGTTATCATCTGTTAAACCTACTGTGGAGGTGATTGGTCAGATATGGTGACAGCGGCTCGCAAGCGCAGTCATTGTCACGTGCACGTTTTGAAATCGGATCTGACTCGAAGTCTGGGTATCGATGGGTTGCGATCATCTCTAAATATCCTGTGGATACTTGGGACTTAAGACTTTCCAGGATATTTATATTCAGGAAAACCGATTTTGCTAATCAGGTTCGCCTGTGAACACTCCTGAGGTGAGTCTGCGTGAGTCTGGTACCTAGGCCGTTAGGTGGGTCCGTTCCTGCCCCAGGGCCCAGGCACTCCAGATCCGCTTTATCTGCAAGGATCGGCTTCCGATGGGTACTGGAACAGGGGTCTTCCCCTTGTGCCGCGTGCGACGGCAGCTCGGCGTCCGCCTCACTCCGCTGTCTGCCTCTCCTCCGTCCCGAAACAACAGCCTCCTCAAACCTCAAATCTCAACAACAACAAACCAACCAACTCCCAGCATTTCAACACCATAAATATCTCTTCCATCTTATTCTCGATCCATCCCTGCCCACAATGAAGGTGACAAACGCCTCTCTCCTTGCGCTGCTACTGCCGGCAGTCAGCGGCCGCTTCGTCGAGTCCAGCGAACCAGACCGCTCAATCCTCTACCCCGACGGCCTTCCTCAGCCTACCGAGACCGGCGAGAAATACCACATCGAGCTGTCACCGGGAGATACAAGATGGGTTACGGAAGATGAGAAGTGGGAGCTGCGCCGGGTACGTTTATGCTTGTTCTATCTTGACTCGTCCCGCTAGCTCCGGTACTAATGACCTCCGTTCTAGAGCGGTAAGCGCTTCTTCGATATCACCGACCACCCTGATCTCGGCGCCCTTCGCGCCATGGCCGCCTCGAGAAAGAAGAGTGTCTTCCCCGCGAAGCCCAAGTATCAGAAGGAGCTGAAGCCATTCCTGGCTGAGTTGTCCAAATCTGAGATGGAGGACCACCTGACCACCTTCACCTCATTCCACACCCGCTACTACAAGGTATGTACCGGCTGCTCTGAAGACCATGGCCCATGCTGACAATGGAACCGTGGTAGTCCGACTACGGCCGGCAATCGAGCGAGTGGCTCCTCGCGCAGGTCCGCGACACCATCGAGAAGGCCGGCGCCGATAAGCACGTGCGCGCCGAGCACTTCAAGCACTCCTGGGGCCAGAACAGCATTATCGCCACCATCCCGGGTAAGACCAACTCGACCGTCGTCATCGGCGCTCACCAAGACTCCATCAACCTGTGGCTGCCGAGTGTGCTCGCCGCCCCCGGCGCCGACGACGACGGCAGCGGCACCGTGACCATCCTGGAGGCCTTCCGCGTCATCCTGCAGTCCGAGGACATCGTCAAGGGTAACCACGAGAACACGCTCGAGTTCCACTGGTACAGCGCCGAGGAGGGCGGTTTGTTGGGCAGCCAGGCCATCTTCTCGTCGTATGAGAAGGAGGGCCGCGATGTCAAGGCCATGCTGCAGCAGGACATGACGGGCTTCATCACCCGCACCCTGGATGCCGGCAAGCCCGAGAGCGTGGGCGTTATCGTGGACTTTGTGGACCCCAACCTGACCCAGTTCATCAAGGTTGTGATTGACGAGGTATGTTGTGCTTATCCATGCTCTCCAGCACGCCACTAACATGTTTTGCCTGATAGTACTGCTCCATCCCCTACGTCGAGACCAAGTGCGGGTACGCCTGCTCCGACCACGCCTCAGCCTCCAAGGCCGGATACCCCTCGGCGTTCGTCATCGAATCGGCCTTCGAGTACTCGGACAACCACATCCACTCGACCGAGGACCTGATTAAGTACCTGTCGTTCGACCACATGCTCCAGCACGCCCGCATGACCTTGGCTTTCGGTTACGAGCTGGCCTTTACCGACTTTGCCGCTCTCGAGAAGCCGGACCACTCGGATTCCTTGTAGGGTGTTTCACGGTCTTGGCAAAGGCGAAGGCGAATGCGGGTAGATAGACACGTTGGATATGGTCATGTTCCGCGGACTTGAATAATCGTTCAAAGGCGTTCACGCTGAGAATAAATACCCCTTTGCGCTAACAAGTATGAGTGTTGCTCATTGTCATCATAGATCTGTCTTGAAACGTCTGCTATTCTAAAAACGCTGCAAAATGCCTACCCGTTGCCTCTATATGCGATACACCCCCCGTCCCTGCTCTGTATATCCGCACAAAACCCATGGGTATCATGCTCGCCTACCACCATCTATCTCCGCCCACCCACTCACTCACCCACTCACTCACATGCTATCCTCCATCTGCCGACTCCTTGTCTTCGTCCAACTGTCATGCTCCGGCTTGCCACCCTGACTCTCCAAGCCCATCCCCCGCTCCACCCACTCCTTACTACCCATATGACTCAGCCGCGACAACGCCCGCGCAAACGCAAACGCCTCCTCGTCCCCGCTGAACAGGTTCGACTTGGCCAGCTGCCCGGCGCTCTGCTCCAAGTCATCCATCATCTGATCCGTGGCATCGTCCAGCGCCGCCTCCACACCCTCCTCATCACCACCATCACCATCCTTCCCCACCACCCCGCCACCTTTTGTAGCCTGCTCCAGCCGCCGCCTCGCCACCAACGACTCACGCATCTCCGCGCGCGACACAAACAGCTCCTGCAGCGGCACCGCCGTCGTCAGCACCAACTTGGCATGCGACTCATACACGGCGTCCACAAAAGTAATAAACCGGCGCGCCAGGTCGCGCTGCCGGAACGTCATCCCCGGCACCTCAGTCACCACAAACGCGTCGTACGACCGCATCAGCTCCAGGTAGTCGGCCGCCCCCGCCGCGCGCCCGATCAGCTCGTCGAACGTGAACCAGGCGCAGCGGCCGCTGACGCGGGGGACGACAATCTCGCGCCCCCAGACGCGCTGGACTTCTTGGTGCGGGGTGGGGGTGTCCGGGTCGCCGAGGAAGCGGAACCATTTCTCGGCGTGGGAGGCGGCGTGGGCGTCGAGGGGCGTGTGGTAGACGCCGGAGGGCGGGCGGGGGATTTTGCGGTAGTCGGTGGTGGAGTCGAGGTTGATGACGTGCAGGCGGGTTTTGAGCAGGTGGATCGCGGGGAGGAAGGAGTCGCGCTGGATGCCGTTTTTGTACAGCTCGTCGGGGTGGCGGTTGGAGGTGGTCACGAGCACGACGCCGTGTGACATGAGGGATTCGAGGAGCCGCCGTAAGATCATGGCGTCGGCGACGTCGGTGCATTGGAATTCGTCGAAGCAGAGCACGTTGCCGTGCTCGGCGATCTCGGCTGCCACGAATGGGACGCAGTCGATGTCGCCGCCGTGCTGGAGTTTCATTTTGTGCAGCCGTTGGTGCACGCTCTGCATGAAGTTGTGGAAGTGGATGCGTGTCTTGGACCGTACGCTCGCTGGGAGTGTGTCGTAGAAGAGGTCCATCAGCATCGTCTTGCCGCACCCCACGTCGCCGTAGAGGTAGAGCCCTCGCGGGAGGTTGCTCGGGATGGGCTGGATGGGCGTCTTGTTGCCGAACCACGAGAAGAGGGATTTGCTAGGTTTCAGGGACTCGATCGTCGGCTGCACGACGGGTGGCGCATGATAGTGGCGTAACTCTTCGTGCAGGTGTTGGAGGCTCTGTATTATCCCTGGTGTGGGGTGAGTAATTTTGGTCGTCGCCTCATCCACTCAGCCGGCGGGACCCCTCACCTCTCTGATGTTCGTCGTTTCGGAGGAGGCCATTCGCGACCCGCCGGTCGTACTCTTGTATCGGGCCAATATCCTCGGTATTCGCTGTGACCGTGTCAGCTTTGCCCTCAGCCGCCCCAACCCCACCATTGTATGTACGCACTATTCTCAACCGCTTCTGCCGCCACAACTGACGCTCGTCTTCTCTGTCCCGCGACGAACGCAGCAGGGAACACGACGTGCGATGCCGCGCGGATACGGCGCTCGGGGCCGGAAAATGAACGGGTCCTCCGCCCCACGCTCGTCGAGGAAGCGCATGCTGTACGGAATGCGCGCTGGCGGGAACAGCTCGGCGTCGTTCGAAGGGCCCGGGACACCACGCTGAGGGAGGTCCTCGGTTGGAGGCGGCGTAAGCGTAAGGGCATGGTCCTTCTCGGTATGGGGTAGCGCTGAATGCAAAAGGGCAGAATCTGGCGTTATTGAGCAGGATGCATCGCACGGTACGGGGACGAGATGTGCGTCGGTCTTCGACGGCAGGGAAGTTTGTTTCGGGGAGCAGGTGAGCGGAAGAAATGACCGAGCGTTTCGAATTAAATCGCGAATTGGCATATAACCAGCAACTGGACTGATTATTTTCGTAAGATATCACTTGGGCTTGGATCTCGATGACCAGGCTTAATGTGTGTCCTTGTTCAAACGTTCCGGCGGCGTCATTTGGTTGGTTTGTCAGGTGGTTCGGCATTGCGGCGTTCGGGAAAAATGCCAAGGTCGTCCAAGGGTCAAGTGCCGCGGCATTGTCCTGCATTCGAAGAACCTCGAACTTGCGGGGTTCTTGGTTGCCGAGATCCTTGTTGAGCTTGGCACATGCTGCTTAGGTGAATCAAGCGACCTGTGGATGGAGTGTACTAACTAATGCTTCAATTCGGAGATATTACAGTGAATCCAGATGTTTTGAGTCTCCCATAAACTCTATCCATGGCATCTCCTGTTTTCAACCAAATGGCGTGGCTTCCCGTGGTTTAGTTTTATCGTGAGCACAGTTAGGTAAGTACCTACGTACCTTGGTTAGCTACCAGGTATTATCACAAGTCGATTACTTGATTCCCACCATGTGTGTAAATTTGGTTACCGGTTTCATTTCTCAACTACTAATAGGATACGACAGCCTCTTAAGTCCTAACTAACCTACCTTACCTAGTAGCTTTAGGGTCCAGGCAACCTAAGAGGAGACGGCGAAAGCCTAGGTAGGTAGGTAGGTATTCAATTAAACTCGCCGGTTTCAGAGGATTACCGGCCAATGTCATGGAAGCAAGGGCCGACGTGACGTGACAGGTTGAAAACTCACTATTGGAAGTTACAACACAAGTGCTCTTGACCTGAGAGATTGAGACTGAGATCCGTTGTCCTCTGTGTACTGTGCGGAATCACTGCGGATCTGCATCCTGGTTGTTTCCTCCATTACCACACCTGCCATCCAAGTCTCTCACATTTAGGCTTTCCCTTGTCCCATCCGTCCCCGTCATGAGCAACTTCACTTCCAATAAATACACCCAACACCCCTATGGCATCTTTAGCGCCATCGCTTTAACGAATCCTGTGTTCCGAGCATCCTTCCTTTGAGTTTAGGCCTTCGGCTCGAGGTCCAGTGAAATGGCGAACAATCAGCCGAACGCGTCGACAACTTCGGCCTCGCTCCCTTCGTCAATGTTCAGATGCATCAGCTTGGCGCAAATTGACAACACTCGTCTCCTCCATGGGCCTAGACAAGCCTTATGTGCTGGGCCTTGCGAAAACATCATCAACCATCAGGACCCGTCTGATAAGACTTGGGAACTGGTAGAGCGCTGCCGCCACTGCCAAACCGCTCTATGGTGCTCCCCCCAATGTGCGCAATTCCACGGCCAGTCGATCCGTCTTGACCCCGAAAAACCGCCCGAGATACTGGTCCCAAGTTCTCAGAGTGTGCACGAAGCTATCTGCGGTGGTATCACCAACCCTCCATTCAGGGGGAGGACACCCGCCTACCACCAAGCCTGTATCTTTCCGGTCGGGGAGAGCACCGGCCGACTCATCTGGGTCCATTACGACTTGGAAACTGCCGTGCTCACCATCGAGGACCAGTCTTTCCACGTATTCGGGATGCACCCCTACAGCGAACCCACTCGCCGCGTTTTTTTGAGGGATACCCTCGAGTTGCAAGACTGGACCTTCGAGTACGACCTCCTGCTGTTATCCTATCCGCAGGTCTCCACGGAGTCCACGCCAGTACCGTTTTACATGGTGAACCATTCTATCGCCGCCCTCGCCAGGCCACTACAGCTGAAGACATGGTGCGGTCCTGTGGTTGTGGTCGCCGTGTCCCACAACCCTAGCGGAAAACACTGCTTCGTCCACAGCGTCAACCCCCGCGACATCTCAGCCGCCGTTGTCTATCATCTTCGCCACTCGGACAATAGCTGTCGGCCTCTCTTTTCACCGGCTGATAACGTTTATCCAGCTTTAAAATTAACAAATTACAAGAACCGGTACATCAATTTTGCATTTGGTCGCCAACCTGCCATGGCACCCGTCCTCGTTCCTTCTTAGAAAGAGCGCGTTTGGAAGCCCTGTATAGCCGCCCACCGGCTCGGCCTCCGTTGGTACATCAGCCCGGACCGCTGTATCTCCTGGATCAGCATGCCCCATGGGAAGCACGAGAATGCCCGGTGGCTCAAGTATGTCCCCGGGGACGACTAGGAATGGGAAGACTGGCTTGGGCCACCCTCTTGCAAAGACAAGGTCGCCGTCCCGAGACTGAGCGTCTTCCCTGTCCACGGATCTATTCTACTCAGGCATGCCGACCTCATTCCGATCCAGCCCGAGCATGTTAGCCTATTCAACCGGTATTTGGACGATGCTTTTCTGAAGGGTAACGTGCCCTTTCGGGATGAATTTGCGGCATACTGCTTTTCAAAGAACATGAGCTATAAGGGTTTGTCCCTACCGATAATTGAATCAACTCCTGAAAGTCGTATAGGCGGAGGCACTTTTAACGATATGACGCATTATATCGCATTCCGATCCGGGGTTGGAACGCTCAAGCCCCTAGTACAGGACCTGGTCCCTTGGCACAAGCTCATGCTCGCCGTCGAGACTGAACGTGACCTTCCGGACTACCTTTTTTTCACTCCCTCGGATAAACCGACGGACTCGCTCTTGATTGCCGCCATGGTGTTTGAGTTTGACGAACCCTGGGATAATGATTCATGGATGCCCGTCAATAGGACCATCCTGCGTTGCCCCTCCAACCCAACAGTTCCCTCGGACAACGACCTGAAAGCCGTAAGCGAAGGACAATACTACAAGTTGGCTGTTTGGACGCTTCATGGGCTGCTTTGCATTCGGCAGGGTCCCCGAGGCTGTTATTTCGACCTCATTCCCCACACCCCATCCGAGGCTGAAGAATACCCGCCTCGTCGGATCACTGTGCCTGCACGGCCGAGGAGACATTCTCTGTGTGGCTATTTGGGTGAGAAATGCCTGGGCAAAATAATACAAGAGAGGAGGCTCGCTGGATGGCAGGGAATAGATCGTCAGGCCAAATGTGGCTGGGGAGGGGGAGGATCTGTCCGGAGTGAAAATGACTTCAGCTTTTAAAGGCGCAGCTGATGGGGCTTCGACTGCGAGATGTCCGCGGTGTAGTGGTTAGGTTAATAGCGATTAAGTGTAGCGGAACGCATAGGAGCGCAGTCGCATCCGCAACTAGTATGTTTAAGTTTTGGATCCGATGTCTTCGTTGGGACGAACTTGTCTGACATCGACGGGCCGGCCTCGTTAGCCTAGAAAACGAAGCTAGACACATTGGTCATTGCCATTGCTAAGCACCATTGTCGTGTTAGTCTCCAAAGTTTGAAGGGGCGGTGCGGTTCGTAACTGTTAGGGACAACACTTAATTGCAGGATTGAATACAGCTGGGTGCCCATTTGTTCGCAACCTGATACACTCTCAAACAATACTTGGTTATTCTAATATCTCCTCCTTCTCCTCCATCCCCCGCCGCACTCAGCACCAGGCGTACTTCTCGTTAGCCACCCAATCCACCTCGGTAGTTGGCTCCTCGCCATACCACCTCAGACTAGCGATGCTGTCCTTGTCTCGTTTGACAAACTCGGACTCAATCCCGCACTTCTCGACCAGGCCCTTGAGCTTCGGATCCGGGTTCCAAATTTGGATATCCTGCGTCTTCCACTCGGCCGCCTCATGCTGTGCAATCTGCACAATCGACCGGAATCCGGCCACCAGCTCCTCATCGGGCTGGCTGGGATCCTCGACCACGACCCGCAGAACGTGCAGAACATTCCCCTCCAGCTTCTTCAGCCCCCCGTAGTAGCCCCTCATCCACACCGCCCAGATCCTTTTCCCGGGCTCGCCAGCCACCGCGCCCCTGACCGTTGGTGTCTTCCCAAAGATCGACTTGGTCATGTAATCCTCACGCATGAGATGCCACAGCAAGGCATCCAGCTCCGGCAAGATGGCCACATGCGGCTTGCCGTCCCCGCGGCGGGCCAGATCCGCCCTCAGCAACTTCTCGTCCACCGCGCACAGCTCCGCCAGCTCATGATACCCTAGGGCCTTCGCGACCTGGGCCTTCCCCCCGGCCGCGGCACCCTCCACCGGCCTAAACGAAACATGCGAGCTCTCGAACGGCGCCCACCCATTCTTCGCATAAAACGTCTTCCCAATATCACTATACAGCACCGAAAACAACGAATGCTCCTTCTCCACCGCCACCTCCTCCCCAGCAGCAGCCGCAACCGCCACCCCGGGCGCCGCCACCGCCGCGCCCGCCTGCCACGCCCTCAACTTCTCCCCCACCTCCTTCATCATACGACTCGCATACCCCTTCCCGCGAAACGCCGGCTCCGTAAAAACACTCCCAATCCCATGCGCCACCCCCTCCACCAACTTCCCCCCTCCCACTGACCCCTTCACGCCCGTCACAACAGCCCTCTTCCGCAAACTCTCACAAGACGACAAGATCGGCCTCCCATCCGGCGGCAGCCGGCCATCCGTCAGGATCCAGTGGGTGATGCCGCCGTCGCGCGCCAGCGGCACGGTGGTGAGGTAGGCTTCCCGTGTTAGGTAGTCGGCCTCGGAAAGCGCGAAGCCCCACGTCGGGTAGGTGTGTCGCGCGGTGCGCTCGCGCTCGGCGGGGGTCGGGTGCGTGAGGGTGAGGAAGGGGGAGGTGGCGGGGGGGAGGGTGGTTAGGTCGGTGGTGCTGGTTTGGGTTGGGGGTGAGTTTGTGGAGCCCATTTTTGTGGTGGTGGTGAAGTAGTGAAGGTTGGGTGTGGGGATTGATGGGTGGTTGTTTTTGGGTTGTGGGTTGTCGAGTTGGATGTTACTTGGAGGTGGTGTTGGTAATCAATCGATTGGTGTTGGTGGTGTTAGGTGTAAGCCGCGTGGGGGAATAATCCGGATTCAAGCCTGGAGAAAGGAAAGAGAATCTGGGGCGGAACAAAGCACGAGAGATCCGGTTCAGATCCGGATCTTAAACCCCGGGCAAGAGCAACCACAAGGCGAGTGGAAACTTTAAAAACACACACCAACTGAGGGGGATGTGGATTCCGTTACTTGTCCGAACCTGCAAGGGGGGTGCATATCGCATCACCGACTTTGACGTAAATAGCACGGTTGTGCAGCACCGTACATGTTTAGCTCGGACTCTCCTTCTTGGCCGACAGAAGACTGTTATCTACCAGGCAAAATACAAATACAATCTGGCATGGGCTTGCTTCAACACGCCAATAAACCACCAAAACGACATCAAACAGTCTCCTCAAAGAGGAAGCCGACGATGCGGAGCAACGGGGCCACCACGCCCTTTGCGTAATTGGCCAGTCTCCCCGGACAGGAAGGTCAGATGCCCACTGCAACGCCGAGAAACGGCAAGGATAAGGATGCGCGGGGCCGCCCAAAGACCGCGATTTTACGTCACCAGGGCGATGTCTGCGTCGGCTCCCGGCGGAACGGTCGGCGAACAGGCTTCGTTGCCGCTCTGGCTTGGTCGGCGCCGGACACCGCTCCCAGTCACGGAACGACGGAGAACAGCGGCAGAGCGGGTTAAGCCGACGGTAGGCGGAGCCGCACGTTGTTGCTCGCACGGAACTGGGTCACAGGATGCATCAGGGATGAAAACAGATCAGCAAAACATTCGCCGTCACCTTCCACGTATGCAAGCATGCGGAAACGTTCAGCGATGGACACGGCGCCTAGATCCACAAGGGCGGCCGGGTCCGCGCTGCCGAGGAGGAGCAGGGGCTGTGATGGTTGGTTGTTCCAAAAGTTTGGTATTCCGGTATCTCTTGACCGTCATCCGAACTCTTCATTCCTTTCATTATAATGGCATATCCGTTTTAATGGTCGTGGCCGTCATCCTCCGCCTGCGGCTCAGGGTCCAGCTTGATCAGGGTATCAATACGCATGATGCTGATGCACGCCTCCACCGCGCTCTTCAGCTGTCGGATCTTGCTGATGCTGGGCTCCACCACGCCGGCCTTGATCTCGTCCACCACCTTGCCCTTCATCAGGTCTAGACCGTAGTTCTTGTACGCCTTCTTGCGTGCCACCGTCTTCTCGTCCTCGTTCGCCTCCCCTTCCTGGATCCGCTGCGAGAGCGCATGCCTTGACCGGAGCTGCGCAACCAACTCGGAGGCATCCTTGGCGGCGTTGACGGCCAGCGTCTTGGGGATCACGAGTAATGACTGCGCAAACTCGCCGATGGCAAGCTGCTCCCGCGAGCCGACTGTGCCCGCAAATTCCTCCAGGTAAATGTGTAGGGCCGTCTCGACCGCACCACCACCCGGCACGATGCTGCCGCTCTCGAGCGTCCGCTTGACGGCACACAAGCTGTCGTGCACTGATCGCTCCATCTCGTCGAGCTGGAAGTCGTTGGGGCCGCGAAGGATGATGGAAGCCGAGGAGTGAGCCTTGGTGCCCTTGATCATGATGCACTCATCGTCCGAGATACGCTCCTGTGCCACTTCCTCAGCATAACCAAGGTATGACGGCTCGAACTTCTCGTCGCCGTTCAGGTCGGAGAGCGTGCTCAGTAGGGTGGCGCCGGTAGCCTTGGCGATGCGGCGGAGGTCCTCCTTCTTGCACCGACGCACAGCCATCGCGCCCTTCTCGACGAACAACTTCAGACAGAGATCATCGATGCCCTTGGTCGTCAGGATAACGTTCGCCCCGGCCTTGAGAATCATTTCTATCCGCTCAATAACCATGCCTGCTTCCCGTTGCCGGATCTGCTCGAGTTGATCCGGGTCATCGATCGTAATCTGGACGCCCAGCTTCATCCGCTCCTTCTGAAAGTTGATGTCCAAGCAGGCAATCTTGGCATCCTGCACCCGCGTTGTCATCGCCTGCGAGGCCACGGTGCAGTTGAGCGCGTAACCCTTGACGAGGACCGACTCGAGCGAGCCCTTGCCGTGGGCCTTGAGAATGTTGACCGCCTTCACGGGATACTTGGATTCGTTCTTGTTGTTTGTTGTCTTCACGGCCTGCATGGCGTCGACAACCATGTTCGCAAAGAAATCCGAGTCGGAGCCGATGATCTTGCTCGACATGGACGTCTTTGCGATGTTGAGCAGGGACTCGCGACCCAGGTTTTCCACCTTGATGCTGACGTGCTCGTTCATGTACTTGACCGCCTCCCGGAGGGCCAGGCGGTAGCCCGTGATGATGGTGGTCGGGTGTATCCGGTTCTTCATCAGCTCGTTTCCTCTCCTTAGCAGCTCGGCCGCGATCAGGACCACCGATGTCGTGCCATCGCCAACCTCCTTATCCTGTTGATGCGCAAGGTCAACTAGAATCTTCCCGGCGGGGTGTTCGACGTCGAGAAGGCTGAGGATGGTGGCGCCGTCGTTTGTGACAGTAACATCCTGTTTCTTCTTGTTAGGTCGCTACTTGGCGGGGTAAGGAGAAAAAGGCGGGACGCACGCCAATGTCGTCGACCATCATCTTGTCCAGGCCGCTAGGGCCGAAAGAGCTCTTGACTACATTTGCAATCATCTGGGTAGCGATGACTGTGTGTTGGGTTAGCAGGAGTCCATCAAGTTCGGAGCTGCATCAGCTCCTAGAGCCGCCAACTTCTCGACTGGGCAACAACCGACCGTTTTGGTCCCGAATATCTGCACCCGAGATCTTTTGTCCACCAAGGAACAGGGTGCCGTTGCCCGGCTGCTCAAACATGGAGGCCATCGCAAAAGTATTCGGCTTGTAATGTTGACTAGTGGCCGATAAGGGAGGGTTGGAGGGGGAGGGGAAATCGATCCAAAAGTCGGGTACGTCGACAGGCTCCAGCAATTTCGAAGCTTCGCTGCTGCTGCAAGGCAGCTTCAGGGACTTTTTCCCGGAGGGGAGATAATCCCATGCCGGGTCAACGGAGATGCGACACTCTTATTGGCTGGCGACCCACAATCCCCCTGGCAATCGTTCGCGGCCCAAGCCCACGGTGCCCCTCGTTTTGAAGCTGATAGCGGGTTGCTGAGTGCGGGGCATCAAAAAAGCAGCCCGCGTCTCCCCCTCCGGAATTTTGACTCACTTCCCGGCGTGTGTCACAGTTGGGCATTCAAAATCGCCAATTCCAGGAAACCGTCGCCGACTTGGGTCCATTCCTCGATCCCGCATCTTTACGGACCACCGCAACCATGGAGGACGGAAAAGAGCAGTCCAAGAGCGCGTTGAAGAAGGCCGAGAAGCAGGCCAAGATGGCTGCTGCAAAGGCTGAGAAGGCCGCAAAGCAAGCGTCTCTCCCTGTTGTTGGCGGCAAGAAGACCGACGACATCATCGGCATCACCGTCTCCAAGACGGAGAACTTTTCACAATGGTACCAAGAGGTCGTGCTCAAGGCCGAGATGATCGAGTACTACACCGAAATCTCGGGTTTCTTCATCATGCGCCCGGCCACCATGTACGTCTGGAACACGATCCGAAAGTGGTTCCAGGAGCGGATCGAGGAATTGGGTGTCGAGGAGACCAACTTCCCCATGTTCCTGTCGCAAAAGTCGTTGGAGAAGGAGAAGGACCACGTCGAGGGCTTCGCTCCTGAGCTCGCGTGGGTAACAAAAGCGTAAGTACAACAACGCTACCAACGTTTTGACGTGGTACTGACCTTCGATAGTGGTGACAAAGACCTCGAGGTTCCCGTCGCCGTCCGCCCTACTTCTGAAGCGGTCATGTACCCCTGTGAGTGACCCCCGCTTACGCCCACGCCATCCCTCTCTGACCGAACAGACTACTCCAAGTGGATTCGCAGCCATCGCGACCTCCCCTTCCGCCTAAACCAGTGGAACTCGGTCGTCCGTTGGGAAGCCAAGCAGACAACCCCCTTCCTTAGAGCCAGAGAGTTCCTCTGGCAAGAAGGCCACACGGCCCACCTAACCGAGCAGCTCGCTGGGGAGGAGGTTCTCCAAATCCTCGAGCTGTACGCCGGCATCTACGAACAACTGCTCGCCGTTCCGGTTGTGCGGGGAAGGAAGACGGAGGCCGAGAAGTTCGCCGGTGGCTACTACACAACGACGGTCGAGGGGTACATCCCTTCGAACGGGCGGGGCATCCAGGGTGCCACATCCCATTGCCTGGGGCAGAACTTCTCCAAGATGTTCGACATCATTGTCGAGGATCCCAACGAGAAGGGCAAGCACATCAACGTCTGGCAGAACTCGTGGGGTCTGTCCACACGTGTCATCGGCGTCATGGTCATGATCCACGGTGACGACAAGGGCCTCGTCCTGCCCCCGCGCATCGCCAAAATCCAATCCATCCTCATCCCCGTCGGTCTTACCGCGAAGATGACCGCCGAGGAGAAGGAGAAGCACCTCAAGCACCTCGATGAGATCTTCTTCACCATCAAGAACGCCGGCATCCGCACCGAGGTCGACCTGCGCGACGGCTACACCCCGGCGTGGAAGTTCAACGACTGGGAGCTGAAGGGCGTGCCTCTCCGCCTGGAATTCGGCCCCAAGGACGCGGCCAAGGAGGTTGTCAGCTACGCGCGCCGCGACACGGGCGAGAAGGGCACGATCCCGATCACCGAGCTGACCACCAAGATCCCCGAGCTGCTCGAGACGATCCAGCAGGACATGTACAACAAGGCCGAGGCCGCGTACCGGGCGCACCGCCTGCAGATCACCAAGTGGGACGAGGTGGTCCCCGCGCTCGACGCCAAGAACGTTGTCATCATTCCGCACTGCCTGGTCCCCGCGTGCGAGGACAAGATCAAGGAGCTGACGGCCGGCCGGGCGGACGACGCCGCCGAGAACACCCCCGAGGGCCAGAAGGCCCCCTCCATGGGCATGAAGTCGCTGTGCATTCCGTTCGAGCAGCCCGAGGGCCTGGTCAAGGGCGAGACCAAGTGCCTGAGCCCCGAATGCACCCGGTTGGCGGAGCAGTGGTGCATGTTCGGGCGGAGCTACTAGGCATCTAGTGGAAAGAAACTCAATTTACCATTTTTAATCATTTGTCGTTTGCAATGGGCTGTGGTGGTGCTATTAGCGGGTCAGGGGTGTAGGGCTTCTCTTATGACTGCTCGGCCTTTTCCCATAGGCAGAGCTTCGATACCTCTTATTCCCAGGTTCAAAACTGTGATGTGACAACTGTTTGCATTGGTGATGTCGTCCATGGCATTGGTATGATCCGCAAAATGGGTCAGAATTGCAAGCGTCCAATCCCATTGACAACATCCGTTATGTGATGGGTATCAACTACCTATCCACGAAAAATATATAATCATCTTCCCTCCTCCCCCCTCAACGTCCCGGTAACTTTCATCCGCAAGAATGAACCCGAGACGTCACCATATTTGAGCTGTTGCCGCTTCACGCGCCTACGCATATACGCCCCCAAACGGGCTGGACTTCCTCGGTCTCCCCCTCCCCCTCTTGGCCCCCTTCCTCTGCTCAACCTCCACCTCAACTTCTGCCTCAGCCTCGGCGTCCGCGTCCATATCCATCTCCCTCTCCCTCTCCTTATCAGCCTTCCTCGGCCTTCCCCTCCGCTTACTCCCCTCTCCCTTCAACGGCCCACCCCTCTTACCACCGACACCACCACCACCATCCTCAATATCCCCCTCACCAACCGCCACCGCCTCCACCCCCACCTCCCCCTCCTCCTCCACCCCGGGCTCAACCCCCAACTCCCCACCCGCCTCACGCGCCCTCTTCTTCATCTCCGCGCGGCGCAGACCCTCACGGTCCATAGCCGCGCGCCACTCGCACACGTCGCGGAACTCGCACGAGCGGCACTTGAAGCCGGCCTCGTCGGCCCCCACGCCGTGCGGCGGGCGCTCGCCCCGCCACCAGCGCATCGTCTCGGCCAGGTACAGGTCGAGGGTCTGGGGCTCGACGAAGAAGGTGTGCGTGCAGATGACGGAGCCGGGTTTGGGTTCGGTGGCGGGTTCGGGTCCGGGTTGGGGTTCGGACTCGGGGTTGGTGGCTGGGTCGGTGGTCGTGTTGGTGGTGGGGCTGGGAGGCGGGGATTCCCGTCCGCGGTAGCGGTACTCGACTGCTACTATCTTGCCGAGGTCTGACGCGCCGCGGGGGAAGGTGAGTGCCAATTCGAACTTGAGGAGCGTGACGAGGGAGCGGAGAGTGCCGTATTTTAGCGTCGGTTCGGCGCGACTACCGAAGGAGAGTTGCGAAGGGCTGGAAGGGGCCGAAACAAAACCCGCATTGGAGTCGACATCGGCGGCTTCGTTGTCGCTAAACATGGATGCAGTCTCGGCATCAACTTCGGTGAAAACTTCGTCGTGGACCGCGCCGATCTGCGCTATGAAACCGTCGGAGAAGGGCTCGTCGGGGTTTAGGCCGTAGCGCTCAAACACGCGCATGTAGTCCAGCCTGTCTGACGCCATATCGGACATGAAACGATGGTACAAAAAGAGCTGGATGAGCGAGACCCGGACCTGGGGCTGCGGCGGCGGGGAGGCGCTGCCCCGGGTCTTGACATCGCTAATGAAGATCTCGTAATCACTCGGAGTGCTCAACTCGTAAGGCTGTGAGTTTGTGATGGCTTGACTCCCACGATTGCTCAAGACGTCCTCCTGCAGCTCCGCGTCCGGGTTTTCCGAACTCATTCTGTCGATCACACCGCAGACCAAGTTATCCTCGACCATACCCCATACCTCAAACTCGCGAGTGAAGCCCTGGTCTCGAAGTGTGCGCAGGCCTTGGATCATATTCCAGATCTTCAGGCCGAAGTTGTCCTCTTTCTTGGTGATCACCACCTCGACGGGCGTAAAAAGCTCGCGCTCCAACTTCTCGTGGATTTTGGTGCCGCGTTTCATCGCCGCAGTTCGCGTCTTTCTACCACCGGGTAGTCTTGTCAGGGTGTAATAATACTGAAGCTCGCACCACGACCCGGCCGTTAGGTCTGACACGGAGAACGGCTTCATCGGGAATGTGCGAAAGCGCAACAATGGGGACCGGTTGTCGGTGACTGCGCCATTACGTTTGACGTTTTTAGACTGTGCAACGTCTTGGGCATCAGATAGCGCACGACTCACTAATCGCTTCAGGTCAGTTAGACGATTTGCGCAAGGAGGCCGCGGGAAACAACTCACGATCCGGGTAGCTAACGTCCGGGCCTGGAAGCAAGGTGGGCATGGGCCTGGGCTTCGTCGTAGCGACGAATGAAGCAAGCCCGGTATCGTCTCCTGCAACTGAGGGCGCGAGCCTTCTATCATAACTGTCCGGCGAGCCATTGCGCGTGGCAGACTGCTGCACATACGCAGTGCCTTGACCCTGGCCATAGGTATCATCGTTGTCCTCCTGGAGCTCCGTAACATCAAAACTCAGATCATCATCGGTAATAGCAGCAACGACTTCCTCAACAATACTCGCATCGGGGTCGAAATCGGGGTCGCTGTTGGGGTCGAACGGGCTCGATGCGATTTGGTTTCTTGTATGGGTCGAAGAGTTCGCTGCAGCGGGCCGGTTTTGTGGCGACGCTGGGGCGAGTTCATCGATAGCCGCCCAGACCTGCTCCTCATCCGACGTCGTCAGATCGTAGCCATAATCGCTCCCGCTGTCCGACGTAAAGTCCGCCATTCTAGCAAACTTAATCCATAGTAGCAATTCGGTTGTTCTGCTCAGGCGCAATCGAGGTGTTGCAACATATTCCAAAACGCAGGCTGAGAGAGCCTTGCGCCGGATTGCCTTGGAGGTTGCCCCTCATTTGTCTACAGATGAGGCCCACCACTCAGGTAACCCCAGATCGTCCCTCGGGTTGCCGCCCACGCGTGCTCACGTGGGGGAAATGGAACTCTGAGAAATACCAAGCTTTATGAACTTGGCACGCCTGGGCCATGTTTCAATGGAACTCCGGTGATTCGCGACTGCGTGCATTTGTGCGCCTCTGCGTCTTTGTGAGCTCCCGCCTGCAGGTTCCCCTGAGCCCTGCAGATTTCAAATCCCGTCGCCTTACAAAACCCGCCGGGCATTTCTCCTCCCTGGAATGCGGCTACTGCAGCTCTCAGGGAGCCGCTCGAGATAGGTGGAAGCCAAGCGATGGGCTGCTGTTGCTCAGAAACGCACCGACCAAGCGTGCCAAAAAAAGAAGAAAAAAAGGCACCAGAGCGAGCCAAAGCCGCAGCTTCGAGCTGCCCGATGGCGGTCATTTGAAACACTGACTACCTACTTCGTAAGCCCCCGAGGCCCCCCAACTTCGCTGTCAAGCAAGTGCTGCAGGCCGTCGATCTGGATCTCGTGACTCGATAAAAAAAAGTCGCCGCGACGTTAACACTTCGTATTGGCATGCTCTTGCTGCAGCCTGCAACGACGAGTCACTCGAGATGACGCAACTGCCCACCGTCAAGTCTCCCTATCAGGTTTAGCCAGGCACCGGCTTGTGCCTAACAGGGGTAAAAAGAGCCTGACCTGACCACTGGCCGGGGCATCCATCTCCCGAATCTGGGATCGCCTATCGCCAGGGCTGACCGACCGGCCTGGCGGCCAAAAGGCCACATGGAACGCGGCTGTGTTTCGAGACGTTGGCTTCCTCCGAAATAGCGGGAATGAACAAAACAAAATCTGATAACTACCCCAAGGCCATCTATTCACCTCTCCTCCACCGCCGCTAAGGCACCGCACCTCGCCGCACCGCACCGCAAAAGTCCAGCCCGAATCTTGCCCAGGCCTTCCATCCCCGTCTCAACTGAAACCCACCCAACTCCCGAGTCCTGCCCCGCAATCCACCAACTGGCCAACGACCGACCGTGACCAACATGACATCCCTCGTCCGCCGCGTCCGGCAACCGGCGCCGGCCGGATTCGAAAGGTCGGCCACCGAATCGCAAAATCACAAAATCGCACCCGAAGATGATGAATCTTCCATATTATCCACGAGTTCGCGAGCGATTCCAGTTCGGAAGCAACGTCGCCGCCGGACCCTCGCCAGCCTCCCGCCCGAGATCCACCTACTCATCGTGGAGCATCTCATCTACCCTGATGCGCTGTCGCTCAAACATACCAACCGCTATTTCTACAACGTGGTCGATACGGGCGTGGAGCTGAAAGTGGAATGGCTCATGGAGCGGCGGCTACTACATTTAGAGTGCCCCAGTGATTCGCGCTGTGATCTGGGGAGCGACTTGAGGTTTTGCCGGGGCAGCGTCAAGTATGTTCTTATTTTTTTCATTCCCTTGTTTCCCACTCACCCCGTTTGATTCTTTATCGGCTCGTTTCACGTTTCACTCGGCGGTCGAGCGTGACAGCGGCTAATACCGGAAACAGGTTGTTAATGCAACGGAGGAGAGAGCACATCGAGTGCGAATCACGGCCCGGGCTAGGTTGTCTAATCTATGGCACCAGGACATGTCCACACTCAAGGATGCTCAAGACGAGGGTCAAGAAGTGGATGCGACTATTACGTGCGGTGGATCGAACACGGTGGGCAATGTTCTTGGCGTGGTTGATACCACTGCTAGTTGGGTGGGCATGGATGGTTAAGGTGACGATGTTCTGACGGAATTCAAGAGAATCTGGAGGAAGTGCTCAGGCAGGCCGGGCCCTTCCACTCTTACGAGCGCCACGCTCTCACAGCGGCCACAGTTGGCGTACCCCCTAATATCCCCTGCTGGCTGGTTCCGGGAAGGGAAAATATCATGACGCTGGGTTTCAAGGGCTGGCAACCACTTCTAATACTATTAATGCGAGGGAAATGCATTTAGCGGCTGTTCGAGTTTTCAGTGTACTTCCATGGCAGGTGCCATCCAGACCAGGGCGCTCGGCCCTCGGTATGTTGCAGGCTACCTATCTTAGGTACATCTAATCGTGCCCTGATCTCCAGCCACACCCATTTGTGGGTGGAGGCTGAGGCTGCTTGCGATGTCAATGAATTGTCCCTACTAGGTACCTTAGGTACACTATCCTAAAGTGACACCGAACTAGAAGCCTGCGAGGAGATGACCACCTCACATGGTCGCCCCATCGAGTGAAATTCTAGGTACATAATGCACCTGTGTACTTTCTTTCATATTCAAACCCCAGTGCCATCCAACAAATCAACCTGGAGATACGGCTCTACTTGTTTACAAACAACGTCACACTTTCCACGCACAAGAAAACGGGGGCAGACTTTCAAACACAGTGCTAACCACAAAGTTTTCCCATCCCAAATCTACTCCCCTCGCCCTCTTCCCCTCCACCGATTCCCCCGGTGCAACAAATTAGCGACCCGTCAACTTTTTGTCAACGCAGGCCTTCAACTTGACTACCAGAAGTGTTCAACCAACGCGATCCGTCAACCAGCTACTTCGTCAACGGCATTTCCATCGCCAACACTGGTCCCTTTTAACAATACCGGCTCTGCATTAGCAACCATGAACGCCAGAACGAACCTGATGGGCCTCCCCACCGAGATCCTTTGCATGATCGCCGAGTGGGTGGCAACGCGGTTCGACGACAGCACGCCTCTTGACCAGTATAGCAAAGCGGGCGTCAAGTCCTTGTCCCTAGTAAACCGGAGATTCCGAAACATTTGTCTGCTTTTTTTACGTCGGGTCCGGATGTGGATGGCTGAGGATGATTTGCCCCAGCATATTCAAAACATCCGCATCAAGGGGCAAGGGCCGCAAGGCCTCCTCCATCAATCCACGTAATTCACGCCTTAGTTATCCCTATTTTCCCGGTTTATCAGCTAATGCAGCCCGCCAGATCCCTCTCGATCAGATGCATCGGCTCAAGAATTATTCACACGTTTGGCCGCAAAATAAACCCTTGGATGCGAGAGAAAATCATTGTGGAACTATCTCTTCTGCTGCTCGAAATGCCGAGGCTTACAGACCTACGGTTCGTAGCAGATAACGGCAAGCACGGCATAGAGGTAGTTTTGCGGTCATACTTAAACCCCAGGTACCAGTCATTTCCCACCGTCAAATCACTCTATGTGCGGACAGCCAGCCAGATGAGCGGTATTTTCCCGTGCTTCCCCAACCTTGAGGCCGTCAACTTCAATATCCACGGAGGCACCGGACAGGGGCACCCTTCCAGGCTGTCTCGGGAGATTATTGCGCTAAAGGGCGGGTTTCCGCGTCTCCGGGCCATGTCCATCTTCAAGTCGACGGTTAAAGGATGGACTGCCGCGGATATCAAAGGTGAGTTCCCCGTTGTAAGAGAGTGTCCAAAATAGCATGGCCTAACCACAGCCAAACAGCTATTGTCTTGCAATTCCCTAGAATCGAGCGGCTTTTTCTGGAAGGTTGCCTTGGCACTGATGTCGTCAGTATGGATGTTAACGTTAGTGATCGAGTCCCTTCTTGCCACCACTCTTCCCGTGTCTGCTTTTCATCTGCCCATCGGACTAACACTACATGCATAAAAGTCACAAGATATCGCGCTGCTTTTCGCACCTCTCCGAAGCCTGCGCCACCTTGCCCTGACAGACGAGCTTTTCTGCCCGGTCACCAGACACTACACGCGTTTGCCCAAGACCCATCCTTCCAACCCCTCTGGCCGCTGGCACCGGATGGCCGGGCCTTTCTTCACGACCATGCCCAACCTCCAGGAGCTCTGCATCGGAAGACAAGTCGATTTCAAAGCCCTCGTCTTCCACCGCGCTCTCCCCCCCAAACCGGCCGAAGCACAGGAAGCAGGCCCAGCGACCACCGAGGAGCAATTCGGTGTGCGCGTCGTCCGCGCGTACACCGACCCGCCCGACAAGACCAGGTTTGACTGCCCGCCCGCGACGTGGGGCGGCGACAAGCGGATCTGGTGGCCGTCGTTCGGGCCGGTGCCGGGCGTGGCCGACATGGGTGTGCCGGACGGGGAGCCGGGTGAGATCGAGTTTCTCGATATCGAGGACGAGGAAGATAGTGTGCAGCCGGTGACGTGGCTTGGGTACCAGGAGATGCTGCTGGACCATTGTGAGACGGTATGTTTGATCCCCTCCGTTCCCACCCCTTGACTGCGTTTAATTGCTCGCTCCCTTCACCTTTTGACACTGGACTGGGAACAATATACTGACTTGCTGGATAGTCGTTTTGGGATGCCGAGTGGTTGAGGGTCATTAGATAGGCCGGAGGGGCCCCTTGATATTCGCTGGTTTATGTGGTTTATGTGTCACGATACGGATTTATGCGGCTGGGGAGGCATGGTTGGCGTCGGACAATCATCTGGAGGATTTGGGCTTGTATGCTATACATGTACTACCTAAGTGGCAAAGATGATTTGCACCCATGGAAGGGCGATGAACTGGAGACAACGTCGTTCTCACATGTGCTGGCTCGCGCTAAATCTAACAACTAACCAAACACCCACCACATCTATCTACAGTGTCCCTTCCCCACCACCTTCAAACCATAGTCATTAATCGTCACGCCCCTACTGCTTCTTCTGTTTCAACAAACAATGCTTCCCCCACTTCCTCCTAAACCGCTCCGGCACCACCTCCCAGTCCGGCACCCACAAGGCCCTCGCCAGGAAATGCGTCCTCTCCACATCCAAAAACGGCAGACACAGCACCTCCTCCCAGCGATCCACATCCTTCGAATAATCCGGCTCATTCGGCGGCAGCCCCCCCTCCTCACCACCACTAACACCCCTCCCCGGAAAATGGCTATCCACCAAAAACACGCACGCCCTCAGATCCGTATACTTGCCCACATCCTCCTCATTGCGCCCGTTCATCCCCGTGGTCGGCAGCCAGGTCCCGCTCCAAAACCCAAAACCCGTGCGCGCCTCGGAGAACTCGCCCGGAAGCAGGCCGCGGAACTCGGAGCGCACGAACTTGGCGCGCATCCCGCGCGGCAGGAAGAAGGACGTCGGGAACCGGTACCAGTCCTTGCCCAGGCACACCGTGTCGCCGGGTCCGGCGACGGCGCTGTCCGTGAGCGGGGTGTACACCGCCAGCGGCGCGTGGTAGCCCGCGTGCAGGCCCCATATGCGTGCTGCGCCGATGGCGGCGGAGGCGGCGAGGGGGAGGAGGATCGCGGTGAGTTTGAGCTGGGCGGGGATGCGGCCGAGGAGGGAGGTTTTGGGGTCGGCGTTGCCGAAGAGGGTGAGGAAGGTGTGCAGGGCGAGCGCGGCGTTGAGAGCGAGGAAGGGGTAGGCCGGGTACATGAAGCGTTCTTCTTTGTGGGGTTGGAGGGTGAAGATGGCGAGCCACATGTAGAAGGGGGAGAGGAAGACGACGGTGCGGAGGCCGGACTGGAAGGACTCGCCTGTGCTGCGGCGGGAGAAGAGCTTTTGGAGGAGGAAGAGTGGGAGGGAGAGGAGGGCGAGGATGAACCAGATGTTGAAGTTGAGGAGGAGGTTTTTGAAGTAGAAGGTCCATGGCTCGGTGCCGTAGAGGTTGGGGCCGCCGCTGTTGGAGAAGATGTTGTACTTGATGATGTTCCACGAGACGACTTCAAGCTTTCGGTAAAAGAAGGCGTTGATGGCGGTGTCGGCGGCCTTGATATGGAGTTAGCAGATGGGAACATGTAAACGGGGCGGGGGCACACGTACTACTAGTACCAGCGTCGCTACCACACCGCGCACAAGCCTGATGCATGCCTCGAAGAAGCGTTCCTTGTCGCTTAGCATGGCAAAAAAGACCTCCTCGAACACGAAAGGCGCACAAAGGGCAATGGCGAAGGGCCAGCCGAGGACGCCGCCCAAGGCAAACCAGAACATGCCCTGCGACGTCTTCAGCCCGCCGCGCCAATTCATGAAGCACGCGGCGCCCACCATGGCCATGTACATGGCGAAGCTGGACGGCAGGTAGGCGGTGCTGGAATGGAAGTTGCCCGGGCTGAAGACCAGCGCTAGGATGAAGATAATGCCGACACGTGGGTTCAATGCCAGGCAGACAGCCCTCCACATGAGCGTTTGACAGAGAGCGCAGGCAAAGGCGAGCACGTAGCGGAGGAAGTAGAACTCGGCGACCTTAGTCGAGTGTGGTAGCAGGCGGCGGAAGTTGGCGCCGATGGCGTGGATGGCAATGTACAGCCAGCTGCGGATGGCATAATCGGGGGAGTACTCCCACGTCTGTAGCCCATAGCCATGGCTGAGATAGTGTGTGGGTTCCCAGTAATTGAAGGTCTCGTCACAGTCCTGGATCGGGGCGAAGAGGGCGGCTATGAGGTTGGCACCCAGAAACATGTAGAAAGCCGAGATGGGCTCAATCGCAAAGGCGTTCTTGATGGCCCTATGAGGTGATATTCTGTCAGCCGTAGTCCCCAACAGCTGCAACGTAATTAATGTGACCCTACGCTTTACGGGCATGTTTGGCTGACGGATGCACGAATTCTTTCTTTTTTTCGTTTGGTGCCGTCTTGGGCTCAGCTTTGGGCGTGGCCTTGGGAGCCATTGTCGTACTTGGTGATCTGGTCCCTGGGTCGGGGGTTGACAGTTCCAGGTTGCACTGGTACTGGCAATGACCTCAACATAACAGTTCGGCTGGAAAATGTTGGAGCTGGAATCTGGAAGTTGTTGAGCATCCACTGAGCTGGAAGCTTGAGATGCCCAGAGGCGCTAGTCTGTGGGAGGAATAGCGCTCCCGCTTTGGCCCGTGCGTTTCTGCAGTCCATCCCACCCTGACCAGGAGCCGTGAACTTTTTCAGATTCTAGATCCATAATTTATTCGGAATCGAAATCTTCACTCTCAGTTCCTTGAGTACATCGTTTCTAGTTGGCCTTGTTTTGATAGGTCTTTTCGATATCTTGTGGCATCATATCTGCAATTGCGCCACTTATCTTACTCTCCTCCTTGTATTAGTCTTTCCAACCCTTCGGCGGATTGCGACTAACCGATTCTGTTCGGTCACCCGGTCCTGTGAGGCGCGTCCTTGTCTACCGGCATATCTGTACTTTGGGGATTTCATTTCAACGATATTGTTGTCACGACCTGCCATTGGTCGCCAGGCCTAGCAAAGCGACCTACCCACTGTCCGGTCGACAAAATGGCGGGGGTACCTTTTCAGATTCCTGGCCTGGGCGAGGCGAAACCGAACGAGCAACTGCCTGTCGAAAACTTCGCTCCCGATCTTATCGCCGCCGCCGCAAGTATAATGGGGGAGGACACGGTCGCTCAGGGCGCTACTAACGGGGATGCGCAGTGGGAGAAAAGAGAGCAAGAAGAGAAGCAAGAAAAGGTGGCGACAGAAACAAGCACAGCGACTGACAAGGTGGTTGATGGCATGGAACTCGACACAAGCGACACGAACGCGGTGTCTGCTCACCCAGAGCCGAAAGGAGATATCCAGATGTCCGACCAAGAACCCAAGGCGGTGGAAGTCCCAGTGCCCGATGTCGACATGAAGACGGGTGACGATGCGCCCAGCCCGGATGTTACGCACGCCCTTGAGGCCGCGCTTGACGGCATGATGTCGCACATCGCGGAGCCCACCCAACCGACCCAGAATGAGGATGAAGGCAACACGGCGCAACAACAGAACGCGACAGGTGCGCAACAAGAGGGGGAGCAGCCGGAATGGGAGGCCGATTCATCGCCGTACGAGTCGTCTTCGGAGTCTTCCAGCTCGGACAGCGACTCGGATGACGATTCCGAAGACGGCGGCGACTACCCCCTCCTTGGCATCGAAGAGACAGCCCGTCTCCTGATGGCCGAAGATGGCGATGGAGACGGCGACGGTAACGGCAAATCCAAGGGTTCCGGGGCAGCTCTCCGGACAAAGAACGAGGTAGCCGAGGCCGCTATCCCCAAGCCCGACGTCAACATCACACCAGAGATGAAGATCGAACGCCTGGGGAATATTGAGTTCATCGTCGAGACCACTGCTGTCATCAAATCGCAAACACCGGGCGAGGTGCAGGTACTAGATTCGGGATCTGTGCTCTGCAAGGAAGACCGGACTGTCATTGGCGCGCTGGCTGAAGTCTTGGGGAATGTTCGGAGCCCCATGTACACGGTCGGATTTTCGACGGAGGACGAGATCAAGGGCCTCGAGTTGGTCGCCGGGATGCCCATTTACTACTCAGTCCAGCACGCAAACTACGTCTTCACACAGCCGTTGAAGGAAGCCAAGGGCACCGATGCCAGCAATCTTCACGATGAGGAGCTGCCTGCCGAGGAAATGGAGTTCTCTGACGATGAAAAGGAAGCCGAGTACAAGAGAGCGCAGAAGCAAAAAAGGCGAGGAGGCAAGGCCGGCCGCGGCGGGCGGGACCAGAGCAATGCGGCTGGCCATGCCCTGCCTCCTAATCCGGCAGCCGGTTCCGGCCTCAACTACGACGAAGACGAAGATGGCCCGTACAAGCCTCTGGCCCGACCCGTTGGGTATGGCCAAGGCGGACCACCGTCCCTTCCCACCTTGCCCCCGAAGCCTGAGGGCGGGTTCAGTCCGCCACGTGGCGGTCGTGGCCATGGTCACCGCGGGACGCACCGCGGAGGGCGGGGTGATTTCCGTGGGCGCAATCAGCGCGGCGGTGGCCATCGTGGTGGCGACCGGAGACACAGCTCACGGGGGAGCAGCGGCGGTTCGTATCAACAGTATGGCCGGGACGGCGCCTCCTCGCCCCAGACGGCTTTTTCTAACGCGCCGCCGCCTCCCCAAAACCCTCATTTACCCCCTCCCCCCTTTGGCGCAAAGCCTCCGACGCCCGCAGGGCAATGGCCGGCGCCTCATGTTCCCTATGTGCCCCCTCCCGTCGCGGCGTACTCGCCGCCTGCCCAACCACAGATCCCCGTCCCGCACCATCAACCCCCCGCAGGCAATTTCAACTTCAACTATCAGGCCTGGAACCAAAACCAGGGCCAACAATACCAATACCCTCAAACGACTCCCCACCACCAGTCACCCCCTCCCCAACAGGCCGCACATGCAACTGGTTATGCGCAGCCTTTTGTTCCCCCCCAAACCCCGGCATGGCCGGTACCTGGCGCTGCGCCGCAGGCACCTCCCGCGGCGGGCGCATACAACGCAGCATACTTTAGCGGATACCAGCAGCCGCAACAAGGGCAACCAGGGCAGCAAGGGCAGAAGTACTGGCCTCAGCAGCCGCACGGTGCTTATGGCCAGGGGCCAAGCCAGTAATGCCGGGGAGAGACGCCCCCAAACTCACAGTGTGCTTCTTCAAGATTGGCTTGCGGACTTGAAAGTTCCTTCAGGTTGCTGGGCCATCTTAAACCACCCCCAAGCGGCGAAGCAGGCGGCTCAGCGCGCGACGTCGCCTCAGCGTACTACACGACAGAGATTACATGGCCGGCTCAACCGGATCTTCTCGCGGATCGAGTGTGACATCGAGCGATGACGCCAGAGCCGCTTTGCGATACATAACACTGTACATTGATGTGCGGATGTATATGGACTCAATCCGACGCCTCAAATACCCCTGGCATGAATATGGTTCTTCCTTTTCCTTCTAGAGTAGACAGATATCCATGTATTGCTCATGACAGCATTCAAAAATCGGGCTAAGGTTGGGACGGCACAGCGAGTCGGGGATAGATTGGGCAAGGAGCAATCGCCAACATTGCTGTCCCCTTGAGCTACGTGTAGTTTATTCATGATGGTGCAGAATAGAGGAAAAGACTATCACTGTCAATTCATCCTGATGGAGAAGATTGCAACTGAGACTGCAAAGCCTCGGTTTCTGGGGGCGATCGGCGGCGCCAATTGCCCTAAGCGGAAGTGATTGTCGAGCTGTCACTGTGCCTCCTTCCGTTTGTCGTCTTTTCAGGGTTGGGGCGAATTTGTCTCAATCCCGTGCGAGATGTCCGACGGGATCAACAAGAAACACGGCACTTGCCCTCCTATCAAAATCGGGGGCTCAATCAACATCGCATCAGGAGACATCAGGAGACAACTGAAGGCTGAGCGATGTCATCTCCCCACTTACACCTCCACCGGGGTTACAAACCGCACAGCCAGGGGTGTTGAGCAGGGGGCCGGCGAGGATGAACAGCTACAATAAACAGGGCCAAACGAGTGGTAAAATCACTAATTTATTGAACCATCCCCGGGTTCACTGTATGACATGGGGGTATTTTCCCATAGAAATTGCTAGAAGGGTGACTTGAATACGGTTGGTTTGGCTGGCTGGTGGCCCCTGCCCAACACCCCTGGCTGTGCGGTTTAAAACCCCGGCGGAGGTGTAGGCGACCGCGGCGGGGTGAAGCGAATCCACAATGTCTCTCTTTCCCGGGCGCCGTTGCAAGCCACGGCTGTTTCAAATCGACGGTAGTGCCGCCTTGTGAGTGCTTGTGTCACCGATGCGAGCTGTCCGTTTGTTTACCACCGGTGATCGCTCGTTTGGAGTTGAACAAAATCCGGTTCGGGATCGGTACCACAGCAATTCCTCGGTGGGTTGCTGTCCTGGGAAAATCCTTTTGCCCCCGCAACCTTGGATCCGTTGCGGGTTTTCTGGATGTAGTTATGTGTCTCTCAGGAGGCACCAACCAACGGTGGCGCTGAGAATAGCAACTGCAACTGTCGGCGCTGCAGCTGAGCTGCATCT
The DNA here is from genome assembly GCF_020726465.1 of Chaetomium tenue. Lineage (NCBI taxonomy): Eukaryota > Fungi > Ascomycota > Sordariomycetes > Sordariales > Chaetomiaceae > Chaetomium > Chaetomium tenue. The sequence continues at coordinate 3,033,359 of NW_027117332.1, forward strand.
GACCCTCCTTCAGCATGACTCAGCCACGGATGTCCCTCAGCACTTCAAAGTCGAAGACACAAGTGTAAAAGTTCGACCCTATGAAACCACGAATCTGATCTTGCTCGGACGAAGCCGACAACTTAGGTCGTCACATCGTCCCCACCAGATAGATCCCTGAGCGTTGAAGACTTAACTGGTTCTGGAAAGGCATGTCGCAATTCGCATCGTCCATGCGCTGAGACCCCAGGCCTGACCTTGCGAGCCATGTTGCGAAGACGAACGGACTTGCCAAATTTACACTGGCGGGGGTCTGCAGATCCACTCGTCGCCGTCCAATGGCGTTGTTGCCGGCAATCTCGCTTCCCACGGTTCAGCCAATCAAGGCAAACAGGTCCCTGAAATGACGCTCAAAATGGATCCCGTTCAAGCAACACGGGCGGGAATTCAGTTCGGACGACCAGCGGTTGCCTTTGGTTTCGAAACATCGATCCATGGACACAAGGTGTTGTGGCCATGCGGAAACCTGCTCCCGACGGGAGACGGGAATCAATGATCTGTTGGTTCCGATGTTGGCCCAAAGGGAGCGAACGCGAGCTGGAGCTCTCAACACGAACAGCCAGAACCAACAAAAATCCCAGTACCAGGTTCTCCTGTAAACGGCAGCTTCGCCAGCGGCGCAGCATTCGTTCATTGAGCGGCGAGCCAGCTAACGAGGTATCGTACCTTAGCTGCCTGCAAGAGCAGGGCCACAGTTTCCCATCCCCAGGGACCCTGTCAGCGAAGGATGAGCGGCGCCCAACTCGCACGCTGATCCCTGACGACCCCGGTTTGCTGGGTGCAACCAAACCTCCACCTCTTTCTGCAGCCCACTCCCACACTCCCACACTTCTGCTCATCACTGGCAGGGGAGCAGGGCACCCAGGTTCTTTGTTAGCGCCAACAACCCCATCTCCCCAAGCACTTCGCAACACTCGTCTCCCACATCACGCCGGCGCCTCCTCTTGCCATCGGCGACCATCTTCCCCAGCCCTTCGGTGGTTTTTTTCTTGTGATATGATGCTTGGCTGAGACTTGATACCTTCTCGTCGCCTTCTTTTTTTGCGATACCTAACCAATTATACATTCCTTCTTTTTCTCAAAAAATCCCGATCGAATCGCTTTATCCGCGCGTAAACTCACGCCGCAGCAATCCATTCTTTGTCCTCGTTCCCCTTTTTTTCGTATCCATCTTCGCAATAACGTGACACCCGAGTTTCGCCCTCGGGCTGGATGCTTTGTGGACGCAGGCGATTATTATTCTTAAGAGTGGGAATTCAACGGCCAGCTCTGAATCGATCGGCAACAACACCAGAACGATACGGCGGCAGATAGTGCGGTTCGACGCACCGCACACCGAGAATCATGGCAGCGCGAGAATTGTGGGTCGTGGTGAAGCGTGAGGTTAAGGATATGCTCGTCCCGGGTCAAGCAGAGAGGAGGGGTGCTGCATCTCCGGACAGCCCACCGAGGATAAACCAAAGGCAGGATGGCGCCTCGACATCGCTCCCCTCGGCAGTATTGCCACCTGCCATCTCTCGTCCACCACTCGATGATGCCGATGCTACGTCTCTTGCGCTTGCGCCAGTAGCGACGACGACCACCGCAGCCAGTACCACCTTAGTTGTGGCAGACACGTCAACGAGCACGCCGAGCTCATCAGCAACGGCGGAGCCAAGCGAGAGCGACTCCGGCGACATCAGCGGGGCGGCCAAGGCTGGCATTGTCATCGGCGCGCTGGCGGGTATTCTAGCCATCTTTGTCCTCGTGTACCTGATCTTCAACTCGCGGAGGAAGAAGCTCGCTAGGCGGAGACAGCAGATCGAAGACGACGAGAAGATCAACGGCCCCTTTGCCGACAGCGCCGAGATCCGGCCAGTACCCCCGACCAAGGCTCCGCGCCTTAGCCTGCGCCCGGTGACGCAGTTCCTTCCTAACTTTAACGCCCAACATGGCGAGAGGCGCCAGAGCCGGGGCATCGCCCTGACTCTCAACCCGGTCTCCAACTCGGGATTGAGCCGCCCGACAGGCGGCAGCGCTTGGGAGCGCCCGACTATGGCCAGCCCGCACGGCGATCACAGCCGGCCCGACACCGGCGCGAGCCTGCACCCGAACCCCTTCCACGACAACAACCGGCTCCCCGACGAGCCCGTCAGCCCCATCAGCTCAATGGGCTCCTTCGACCACCGCGTCGGCGTCGCAACGACATCCGACTCGATCCCAGAACCTGTCTCGCCCATCCTCGGCGACGACGACGACGACAACCGCCGCCAGCCCAGCATGGTGTCCAACCTCACGCGCAAGACCTCGATCCGCAAGGACCTGCCCAAGCCCCTCGACCTAACCAAGCCCCCTTCGCCGCTGTACGCCGTGCCGCCGAGCCCGTCCGGGACCGAGTTCTCGATGCACTCGGTGGCGCCGGGCCAGTCCCCGGGCCCCTCGGCGAGCGCGGCGGCCATTGCGGCGGCCGGCGGGCCCTCGCAGTCGACCGTCCACCGCGTGCAGCTCGACTTCAAGCCGACGCTGCAAGACGAGATGGGCCTGTACGCGGGGCAACTAGTCCGCCTGCTCCACGAGTATGACGACGGCTGGGTATGTCCCCCCTTTCCTTCCCCCTTCCTACCCCTTTCCCCCAACCCCACCCCAAAACCAAACCAAACCGAACCACAAACTAACACTCTCAAAAAAGGCACTCTGCATCCGCCTCGACCGCTCCCAACAAGGCGTCGTCCCCCGCACCTGCCTCTCCACCCGCCCCGTCAAGCCCCGCCCGCAACAACCCGGCGGCCCACCGCACGCCCCCAACGGCGGCAACCAGCGCGGCGGACCCCCCATCAACCCCTCCTTCCACTACGGCCATGGCCAAGGGAGCAGCAGCAGCAGCAGGCCGCGGTCTCCCGCCGGTGGCGGCGGTGGTGGGTTCCCGCCGGTGCCGCTGGCGAAGGATGATCGCTATGGGGGGTATGGGCAGGGCCGGCCGAGGAGTCCTGGGGTGCGGCGCGCGCCGAGTCCCCGTCTGCAGCCACAGCAGGGAGGGTGGAGGGGTGATGGGTATGATGATGGGGAGGGGGATGTGAGTCCGGCGCCGGGGCAGGCGTATTGAGTGCGTTTGTTCTTTTTGTCATGTCATTGGTGGGGGGTGTATGTATGTGTGTATGACTGGGAGGTGGGTGGTTTGTTTGATGTCGGGAAGATGGGTGGTGACAGAGTAAAATAGTTAGTGGCGGGCTTGCCGTGTTTTTCGGGTTGCGTTGGTCGGCGTTATGGAGGGGGGGTGGGATGCCCGGTGTCATCGTCATGCATGGGTTGGAGGCTGGATGATGCTGTGGGTTTTGTTGGGATGCGATGATTTGGGCTTGGGACTCTTCATTTTGGGGGTATGTACATCTAGCATGGGCTGGATGGGGTGGGCATTTTTTGGACCTTTCTTGTCACTCGCTTGGTCGACCGGCTGTACATTTTTTGTTCTTCGCTTCCTCCTCCTATACATACACCTCTGGCGTGGTGAAACCGGCTCTTAAGGGGCATGATGTGGCGCTGGAACTGGCCTGTCTGTCCGGGATTTTGTTGTTAGTTTTGGGCATTCGTGTGGGACAATTTACTCGGTTCTTTGCAGTCTGCGATGGGCGGTGGATGGCACTGATTTGTTGGTGATCTATCACGAGACAAGTGTGTGTTGTGATCAGTTCAGTTGGTGGAATTTGTACATTGCAGTGCTTGAGTAGATGCCTACGTCCGGGGGAAATTCGCATCTTACAGTTCGCTTTCTATGCTCTACATGGTATGACGACTGATATGCTCCTCCCACCGCACACTACCACCCTACAAACACTCCCTACTTACGCCTACGCTCCAATAGCCGCCACCGCACCAACACTCACAATATTCCTCAGATGCACCCGCCATTATTCGGCCTTGGCCCCCTCTCCACCGTAAACGGCGCGCCCTCCAACCTCTCCCCCTCCAAATACTGCCCCCCCAACACGTGCGTATCCGGCCCGCGCCGCTCCGGCAGCTCGGGCAGGCTCAACACAAACCGCTCGGGCGCCGGCCCGCGCACGTCGAACAGGCGGCCCAGGAACCGCGTCTCGCTGACGCGCTTGTGCCACGGCCGCAGGTCGCTCGAGTCCAGCCAGACATGCAGGTTGTGGAGGCTTGGCAGGGCGACGAGCGCGTCGCAGAGCTGTTGCCAGGGGTTGTGCGTCATGGAGAGCGCGGGGCGCGCGCGCCCGGCGAAGATGGCGGGGGGGCCGGTGTCGGTGCCGTTGCCGTTGCCGTGGGGGTCGGTGGGCGGGTAGTAGATCTCGGTGATGAGGTTGGTGACGCGGATGCAGATCTCGACGGAGCGGATGGGGTGCTGGGAGGGGTTGCTGCTGCTGCTGGTGGTGTAGCGGGTGAGGAAGTCGACTGCGGTGCGCGTGTCGGTGAAGATGAAGGTGGTGTTGGCGTAGAGGGAGGGGAGGGCTTCGAGGTACCTGTGGTTGGGTTAGTATGGCATGCGGCGGGGAGGTAAGGGTTGTTGTTCGTTGGGTACTGCTCTACTCACATCCGCTTACACGTGGTGAGAACGCTCATGGGCCCCGCCTTGGTTTTGCGGCCGGACTGACCAAACCCCTTCTCCATTGTCCAGTGTGGTAGGTTGCCAGACCGTTTTAGTAGTGCACTCCCTAGCCCAGGCGGGATCGGGTATGTCTCGAATTCGTCGTCGGCATGCTCGTTTCCCTCCCCGGGCCGCTTCACCTTTTTAAGGGCGATCCACCCCGTGGATTTGGCGGCATCTCCGGCCTGCTCCTCGCAAGCCCAGTGCAGACACCACTCGCTCTTGAGCCGCTTGCCCCAGACTTGCCTCTCTTCGGACGCGGGCTGACTGTCCGCGTATTGGGGCCACCGCGTGTCCGGGGCGGATGGATCCGTGATGCAGGGCACATGCGACCACTGCTCGGTGAAGCCTTGCGGGTGGTCGTCCTCCGGAAGTTCGTGTTTCACGATGTGCTGGCGGGCGCAATTGAGTTTCCAGAATTCGAGGTAAATGAGGTTCCGGATCTCAGCAGGGAGGGTGAAGAAGCGCGATGAGAGCTGGAGATCCGCAGAGCGGTTGAAGGAGGCCGTGTTTAAGGTGAGGCTGGCCATGTTGGGTTGTTGTGACTGTATTAGAAGAGAAAGTATGAGTTGACTTTTTGGTGTTTTGTTTTGTGTTACGTGTTGTGTGCTCCGCTGGAAGTTATAAGTGTCGCATGCCCCTCTCATCTCATTCATTGACTCTCCTTCCGACCATGTTCCCCGCTCAGCGAGATCCTGGTGCCTGGTCCAAAGAATGCCTTGCCTACAGAGCCACGCAATTGGTTGCGCGACCTGCATGCGAAAACAATTGTTTTGAGTCAAGAAACACACTATGCAAGGCAACCGCTTTCCTTTAGCATTTGCATCATTGCACATACGTCAGCCGTCTGGTCGGTGAAACTGGGCAAAGAAGGCTGGTGGGATATTCCAGGGTCGTCGTCTGAAATCAGATTGACATCGACGCGGGACCCGACCCGAATGGTGGGCCACTCTCTGAGTGTAAGCCCGACATTGAATGCAAGGGCCTTTCATTTGAGGCGCGGAGCTGCCACTTGTCATGTATGTGCTCAAGAATTGGGCTAAAAACGCGAAATGAATCAGCCTCGCCCTGTCACTTCTCCTATTGAATAAAATTTAGCGCGAAGTGATAGCTCGCTGGTATGGCGGTTTTGGTTGTGACCGGAGAATTCGGCTTCTAGAATCTTCCCGGTCTTGACAAATCGGAGCCGCAGTTGGACCCCACTCTTCGGCCGGAGAGCTATCGCGGGGGGGTATTCCAGCCGCGATGCCCCACCAGAGCTGCGCCAGCTTGCCCCGAACACCGGCAGTCGACCTTTATCAGGAGGCGCGTCCCGACGCCATACCGCCTCCTTTTTTGCCGCAGAATATCTCGGGTTCTTGACACATAGTAATCCTCAAAGAAAGCTTATCCCAACTCGTAACAACCCACGCGAAACCCGACTCGACAAACTCGCAACCCACTCGCGGCGCATTCAGCCCCAAAGCCCAACTAGAGACCGTTAGGTTTAGGTTTAGTAGCCCCGGGCCGGGCCGAGCATCCCGACGCAGAAGCAACAAAAGTTGTTTCAGTGCCCTCAACCTCATCCTACAAACATAGCATCCCAGCAGGCCATGCCGTGACGACCCATCCACCATCCAACATCCAATATATATCCAACATGGCGAAACCAACCCAACTCAAAGAAGAGGGCAACCGCCGCTTCCAAGCAGGCGACTACGTTATGGCCGAGGCCCTCTACTCCCAAGCGTACGCACCCCCCTCCCCCCTTACCACACCCTAACCCCCTCCCCCCCTTAACAAACCCCAAACACCCCCTCCCATACTAACCCCCTCCCCCCAGCCTCATCTCCGACCCGCACAACCCCACCCTCTACACCAACCGCGCCATGGCCCGCCTGCGCCTCTCCCAATGGGACTCCGCCGTAGCCGACGGCACCGCCTGCCTGCAGCTGGCCCCCGACAGCATGAAAGCGCACTACTCGCTGTCCCAAGCCCACCTCGCACTCCGCGCGCACGACGACGCCCTGCGGCACGCGCTGCGCGCCCATGCGCTGTGCGTGGCGGGCGGGGCCGCGGAGCACAAGAGCCTGGGGCCGATCACGACGCATGTGTTAAGATGTAAGAGGGAGCGGTGGGAGGAGGTGGAGAGGAGGCGGGTGAGGGAGTTGGGGGGGTTGGAGGGGGAGGTGTTGGGGTTGTTGGAGAGGGGGCGGGAGGAGGCGGTTAGGGAGGCGGAGAGGGAGGGGTTGGAAGAGGGTGGGGTGGGGTTGGGGGAGGAGGGGAGGCGGGAGGTTGAGGAGGAGTGGAGGGGGAAGGTGGAGGCGATGAAGGCGGTTTTTGAGAAGGCGAGGCCCGAAGGGGAGAGGAGGAGGGAGGTGCCGGATTGGGCGGTGGATGATATTAGTTTTTGTGTGATGGTGGATCCGGTGATTGTGAGTAACTCCCTTTTCCTTCCCCCCTTTCTGGGTGTTGTTGCGTACTAACCCGGGCCGGTGGCAGACCAAAACCGGCAAATCCTACGAGCGCGCGTCCATCGTCGAGCATCTGCGCCGGCAGCCCTCGGATCCGCTGACTCGGGAACCACTATACCCGTCCGAGCTGAGGCCGAACCTCGACCTCAAGCAGGCCTGCGAGGAGTTTCTGGAGCAGAACGGCTGGGCCGCAGACTGGTAGGGGCCGTCCTGCTGGTGGCCGCTCACTTGGCCATGGGTTGGGTTCTGGTTGCATAGCATGGCGTTTATTTTCAGTGTAGCATTCCGGTCTTGTCTTGGAGTTCCATGGGCAGGTTGCGTTGCGTGTGCGCAGAGGCTGGTGACGAGGAGACCACAACACTCCAGCCTTTCCCGGTGGTAGCGGACAACTTTGATGGCATCTAGCCACCGTGGCCAGCGGGAAAGGGGTGGACGGACCGATGATCACCGACACAGCCTCAACAACCATATGCTGGGGCGTGACCGCATTCCGGAGAAAGGGGCCGGGCCTAGCGTGTCGAGGTGGTATCCGGTGATCGCCGTTACGGACCGTCAACTCGAGAGAGAAACCGGTTCGCGGCCCGGAAGGGTTCGCTTGTGGTTCAGCCCGGGGAGGGGCATCTCATTCGGGCGAGGACAAGATTGCGCCTGTAGAAGGGTGAGATATTCAAAGCGTATCAGTGAGAGTGAGACTCTGCTCAATCTTTAGGGGGCGAGAATTTTGAGGCGGATAATGATGATATTAAGTCTGAGCGAGCGAGAGAGCGAGCAAGTGTTTTGACTAAGGGTTTGCAAGAGATAAGTCAAGGTACCTTATTTAGGGTGGCCCCGTAGTGGAAGTTGTTTCGGGATTGGAATGCGTGTTGTTAGGATAACGGCAGGGGAAGTTTGTTGCAGTAGTGAGGAAGTAATAGCAGAGTTGGCCAAGAAGCCAGTGATCCTGTAGTGTGATGGTTCTAAGGCGTAAAGAGACCATGAGGGGAATCATTCCAAACCAAAATCCATTGATAGCATTCGCATGCATGCCACCAAGTATTATACAATGCAATATCATGTAGAATGTATATACAAGCCATGCATATGCCGCCATCTATCCGGGATCCGACTCCCCACGCCACCATCCACTTGCTCCCGATATGCCAACAATGCCCATACCGCAACGACAACCACGCAAAAAAAGAAAAAAAACACCCAAAACAGAATCCTGAATGGATAACCAAAACAACAAGAAAACATAACCGCCTCATCATACCTCATACCATCATGAACTCATCCACATCTCTTCGCAGACATGTGTCCCACAGAACCAACAAACAAAACAACTCTAAATAAACCCCCCCGTCCTCGACCGATACGTCCCCCCATGCGGCGGCGGCGGCGGCGGCCTATCCACCCCCCCCTCTCCCCCCCGATCCCCATCCCCACCATACCCATCCCCACCCTGGTTCTGACCCCCCCCACTCGCCCGCCTCTGCTCCGCAAACCGCCTCCTCATCTGCTCATACTCCCTTGCCCCCGCCCGATCATCCTCCCTCTCCCTCTCCCCCTCCCCCCTCTCCAACCACCCCCCCGCCTTCTCCCCATCACCATCATCAACCACCTCCCCCTGTCCCTCCCTCCGCCACGTCCGCGGCGGACTCGACCCCGGCGCCGGCCCATACCCCCGCGTGATACTGTGGCCGTACAGGCCCGGGCCCTGGTTGTCATTTTTGCCGTCGCCGTGGCTGTCACCGTCGCTGTCACGATACGCCGCCTCCTTCGCCAACGCCTTGCCCTCCCAGCTGGCATCATCGTCGTCGTCCTCCTCGTCGCTGACATCCTCGTGGCGGGGCAGGGCCGGCGCGGAGCGGGCGCCGCCGGTGTCGGGTGGGCTCGAGTTGGAGTTGGAGTCGCCCTTGACCAGGCCGAGGGTCTCCTCCTCGGTGGCGCCGCGCCTGTGTCGCGAAGGGGGCCCCTGGCGAGAGGAGGTGGGGCGGGCGGAGCTCGGGCGGCGGAAGTGGCCGTGGTGGTGGTGGCGGTCGGTGGTGTCGGTGCTGCCGGTTCGGCTGTGGGTTTGTTGATTGCGTTTGAACATGCTTTGGAAGGAGAACTGGCGGCGGGCGGTGGCGTGGGGTGGTGGGGTTGGGGGCAGGGCGGAGATGAAGGAATCGCCGCTGGCGTCGGAGGGGTGGCGGGTGGGCTGGCCGAACTGCACGTGGCGGCTCGAGGCTGTGAAGTCGTCGTCTGAGGCGGGCTTGGAGCCGGCAACGGCGACGGAGGTGAGTTGGACGGGGTGCATCGGGGATTGCACCTTGGAGGCGTCGGGGGTTTTGGCGCGGAACTCAGGGTGACCCGGCAGGACGCTGCGGGCTCTGGTGCGAATCGTGCCGACGATGCTGGAGAGGCCGGGTGAGACGGGCCTGTTTGCTTCGGCGAGCTCCTCCTCGGTGGGGAAATGCGACCACCCCAGGGGCAGGTGAGGTGTCGGGGGTGCGAGGTGAGTAGGTGCTGGGGTGCCGCCCGACCTGTGCGTGCTGATTGTCCCGGTCCTCCGTCGCCTGATGCCATCCCACTCATACTGCGGGGCTCCATCCTCACTGACTGGCGCAAGGCTCTCCTGAAGCTTCTCCTCGCGCATCCGTTTCAGTTCGTCAAGCTCCATCTTCTGTCGGGCAGAAGACAGTCTCCGCACAATGGCAGCGGCGCCTCTGATGGCATCTGCCTTCGGCTCCGTCTCGGGCTGAGCTTGCTCTGCGATTGTGTGGATCTGGTCCAGGTCGCCGGTGAAAATGGCAGTGTCCGGGACGTCTTTGGCGGACTTGGACAGCTGGAGGAGGACGACGCCCGCGCAAATGGTCAAGAAGCCGTTGACCACGGTAATGATCGATGTAGGAGTCCCCTTGAAACCACGGAACAAGATAGCTGAGCTGATGATGGTCGTACTGGTGAAGTAAACGTAATACGTGGGCGTGACCAGCGCAGCATTAAACAAATTAAGCGCTTTCTGCGGTCTTGTCAGCGAGTCAAGCACATGGATGGTGCTAAGGAATTTCTTACATTCAAGTAGATGATCTCGGTCAGGAGTGTCCCGATGACAAAAACCAACAACACGTAGAGGAACCACTGGTTGAACTGCGGTGTTCCCCCGGCCTGCGCAATGATGGCGGCACCCAACCCCTGGGTCGCAACGACGCTCAGGCCGCCAACCCAGCTGCAGATGGAGATGTAGACCAACATATTCTTGTTTCCATACTTCGGTCCCAGCCACAACGCCACGACAGCCGAGCCTACAATGACAACGCCGGCGTATGTCAGAAAGGCTGGATGGATGACGAACCCCTGCATCTCCTGGATGTTGTTGACTGAGGACGTATGGGGCGCATTCATGACGATGACCACAGAGCCGACGATACACAAGAAACATGCGACTTTGCCAACCATGCTGAGGCGCTCCTTGAGGAATATTGCCGACAGGACGGTGGTGATGACGACGGAGAGAGCGCCCAGCGGGGTGACCAGGATGGCGTCGGTGAAGGCATAGGCGGCAAAGTTGAGGCCCTCCCCCACGATCATGAGTATCATGCCCGCCCACCAGTAGAAGTTCTTGAGGTATCCATAGCCCTCGCCGGCGACCTCGTTGTATTTTTCGTTGGCCCTGAGCAACCCGACCTTCTTGAGCACGAACGATGTCCCGATAAAGGCTCCTGACCCAACAGCCAGCCCTATACCAATCGCTTTGAACGCCGGTGGCCTTTCTTGGACAGGCGGAGCGGTCTCAGCGCGGTTTAACAAGTCGGCGCCATGGCGGATAATGGCTAATGCGGCGTTCTCCATGGCGGCGCCAGGAAGCCGAAGGACGACTAGGTCGTCACTGAGCCGGTGCTATCGAGCGGTGCCCTGGGGGAGGGGTAATCAACTCTGGAGATATGTTCTGGATGTGTTGTCGAAGGTTTGTTGTTGCTGCGAGTGGCAGGAGGGGGCATGAACTATGGGGGTCGGCCCAGGTGCGGCTGAGGAAAGGATTGCGACGTCCTGCAGGAAAGAGGAGCCAAGCTCGGTGGTAGTTTAGAGTATGGTTTAGACTGGTGAGGTTGATTTCTGCAAGGGGCGCAAGCAAGTGGTCGGAGCAAAGAGCCAAGACAAGGCCCGAGACAATTGACGGGAAGATCGAGAGGAAGGAGAACGGGCAACGGTGTCGATTTGAGGCCCTCAGTTGGTGTGGTTCGTATCCTAATCGAGGCCTCAAGTCGTTCAAGAGGTGCCAAGTTGTGTTTGTCGCAAGAGAAGCGAGTCCCTGCGTCCTTGCTGCTGTGCTGCTCAGGTTCGGTTGCTGCGCAATGACGAGCTAAGGCAAGGAACGACCCCACCAAAACAAATGACGATGGGAACAGGTTATAGAGGAGGAAATCGCTGCACAAAAGATGAGGAATTCGAGAGGATGCTCATGCAGAGTCCATGTCAACGGTACATACAAACCAACATCAAATTAGACCACGATGAAAGAAACTCTTCCGAACAGGAACAAAAAAAAAGAAGAAAAAAGTCGGCTGGGGGTGCTGCACGCACTGTCTCCTCGTATGCAGATGGGAGGCCATCGGACAGGGGCTGAATCCCCAAATGGTGGGGCGATGGGAGGGTAAGCCTGGGGCAAGCTTCTGGCCCAGTAACGGAACAGGGATGCGGGAACCGACCCTTGCTGCTGGAGAGTGGACCATCCGTTCGCCGCTGGCGCCGCCCTGAAACATGAACTGAATCGGGACAACTCCTGTTCTGTCCTACAACATCGCCTTCCAACCATCGCTGCTCCTCAAGCTCCTCTGACTTGCGAATACCTCGCTAGCTGCCCCCGGGGCTCCAGAGATCGGGAACAACGGGATCAGTCGGTTCATCATCATTGAAACCCTTGCGCTATCCAGGATCCAGCTGCTGAATGCTGGTCTACGTTTCAAGCAGAGTCTATCTTTGGTTTTCTTACAGGGTACGTGTTCACAAAACCAAGCTGGCCCGGATTTCGAGAAGCTTGCTCTGGAAGATGGTGTGCGCAACACAGCGTCAAAGATAACTCAAAGTGGGATATGATGTCAGCCCGAATCTTGAACCGCGCAGATCGCTTCCATTGATAGGTGGGCGCAACTTATTCTTGGGACGGAGCCAAGAGAAACGGGAGCCAAGAATTCGGGCGCAAACCGCAACCCGCCCTTTGTGCGGATCGACGGCTAGCAATCAGACCTGTGAGACATGGCGTGGTGAGCGTGGATCAGGGGCAAAACGCTAGTTATCTGCCCGATGCAGAGACACAGCCCATGGATGTGCGTATGTATGTACATCGGTACGTAGGCAGTCTTGTGTAGGAAGCCTGGGAACCTTCAAGACCTAACTACTTGACTCCACACGTTGCTGGATGCAGCCCCCTGACGGTGTGTGTGGCAGCTTCAAACCCCGGTTTTAGCATCGGCGCTAGGACCGCCATCCCCAGAGGCCCGAATCAACCATACGCGCCCGGTTAAACTTGTAACTTGTATTTCGTACCACGCCTCAAAGCTGCTTCCCGCGAGCGGCCAGAATGCCTGGATCTGGGCATGTCGCAGGTGGCGCCAGGGGTGTGATGTTCCTACTTTTGGCAGCTGCATGGTAAGCTTAAGCGCAAGGCTGACCTGTGATTCAGGGACTGCCCACAGGCATTCTACTGTGTATGTATGTACACAGTATAGCTCTGGCTTTTTTCGTTGCCGCCATGCCGCGTCATCTACCTCCGAGCCCTTCAAAGCGGTAGATCTTGCTATGGCGCTTTAAGGGGGAGATCTTACTGTGGCACTTTAAGGGGGAAATCATAAGCCGCCCATTTGAGGCTCGACATGACATGCCCTTGCTTTACATTACGCGGCTACGAGACTACAGACGACGCCCGTGGCCTTCACAACCATGAATGGTTCCTGGGATGTTCAATACTAGTCGATATCGCCTAGGTGGAGGCAGTCCAAGGCAAATGTCGACACACTTATGCCGTCGAGGTGGATGGTCATCGTGACGGGGGCTAGTTACAAAGCGACACAGATAGAAAGATTGTTCTTTAGCAGATATCACTAGATACACTAGTACGGCATTCTCCTATCTACCTATTCCTGGCCTACACCTAAGCGACATGCCAATCAACTTACCTCGGTAACCAACTCCAGTGTGTCCCACCGGTCTTGTTGTGATCCAACTCCTAGCCTACCAAGGGAGAGGGTTTCCGTGGTAGGACAGAAACTGGCCCGACTTCTCAGGAGTCCAGTTGTCAATCTGATGGGAAAGAGGATCATTAGCCACAGAAACAACCCAAGGAGAAAGGCCCCATACCTGTTCAACAACCCCCTTAGCGCTCTGCTCCGCCGTCGTCGGCGGCTCCTTGAACCCAACCGCATCAGCCAGCGACTGGCCCAGTGCTGTCTGCACCCATCTACACCAACCCCCGTTAGCCAACCCATCACCAACCCCCCACACAATAAAAAAGAACAGAACCCTCGCGGAAGAAAGAAGAACTCACCCCGGATGCAAAACCCCCACCACCACCTGCCCCCTCAACTCCACACTCACCTTCTTCGCAAACCAATTCGCCGCCGCCTTACTCATACCATACGCCACTCCCGGCATACTCTCCCTCTCCAAAATCCCAATACTCCCCAACGTACTCGACACATACACAAACTTCCCCAACTCCCCCTCCCCCTCCGCCCTCTTCAACAGCGGCCAAACCGCCTGCAACAGCCTCACCGCCCCGACCGCATTAACCCCAAAATCCCTCACCATCTCCTCCGGGTCCGTATCCAACACGCCCCCCATCGCTGTCGACCCGCCCGCGTTGGCCAGCACGACATCCAACCTCGTCACACCATGCTCGGCGCGCAGGCGTGCGGCGAGGGTGCGCGACGAGGAGGGTGCGTCCAGGCCGAGGGGGCTGCCGTCGTCGAGGAGCACGGGGATGAGCCGGCTGGTGGGGTGGATGGTGGTGGCGGGGAAGGAGGCTGGGTCGAGGGAGGGGGCGGGCTGGCGGGAGGTGGCGAGCACGGTGGTGTGCGGGCGGGTGAGGAGGAGGGTGGTTACGGCGAGGCCGATTCCTGTTTGGGGAGGGGGTGGGGGGTTAGTGAGGGGTTGGTTGGGGGGTGGTAGTTATGGTGGTGATAGTAGTGGGTGGTGATGGTGGTGGGTGGTGATGGTGAGGGTGGTGATGGCGGTGGTAGAGAGGGAAGAGAATAGGAGGGGGTAGTGGGGCGAAAGGGGAAAAGGAAAAGAAACGAGGCGAGGAAAAGGGGGAAAGAAAGGGCAAGGAACAGGGGAGCGAAGGAAGAGAGAATTGAATGGAAGACGTGGAAGTGTCCAAAGAGACCTAAAGTCGGTGTGGCCGTAATGAAAGTGTGCTTACCCCTATTCGCGCCCGTGATGAGGTAGACAGTGTTGTCCGACATTGTATCGATGAGGCAAAACGACGATGGAGCGGTAGGATAATTGGAAAAGGGGGGAGGCCAAGAGTAAAGAGTGTCGGATTTGATCGCAGGTAATTTTGGGAAGGGCACAAGCCGGGAAGCTTCAAACCTACGTTGATCGAGAAGAAAGTAGGAGTAAAAACTGAGGAACGGAGAGAAAACAGGACGCCCTTAAATACCCCGGCGAGGGAGAGGGCACACCATTTACACGCAAATGACCAATGAGCACCGACCGCCGGGTGGGTGGCCGAGCTTGAGTTGGCAGTTTCCGTGGGCTTTTGGGGAACCGAGGGGCTCATCCTTCGGTTGCCCGGCTCTGGTGTTGACTTAGCCCCTGAATCACCCAAACAGAACAAAAGTCAAGGCCCCATCAGCAACATTGATCCGCACAGAATTTGCAAAACTGCCATAACGGCTTTATAACCATGAATCATATCGCTGTAGTTTCCGCTCCACCATGGTATTCCGTCCCTTAAACCAAAACGCCAGATTGCCAAATGGCCGCCACTGTCACGAATAATCAAGCCTTGACCACCCAGCCGGCATGGACCATAAAGTCAAAAATCCTTCCGCCCTTTTGGGAGTCCAAGCGACATATCTCTTTAGCTTGCTTCTTCTTCAAGCTCCCATTGCCCTTGAGCGCCTCCTTGAGGATCTGCTCCTTGATCATCAGGTACGGCTTCGGCTGAAGGCGGATGGTCTCGCACAGCTTCGCTTCCTCCGAAGTGAGGAGATGAAGATCTGGCGCGTTGTCCTGGCTGAGCGAAGTCGGCTGCACCCCGGGTATCGGCTGCGGGATGTACTTTTGCTTCGTAGATGAGGTGCCGTTGGCGACAACCACGCTGGCACCGTTGACGTGATGGCCGTTAGCCTCTGCTGCTTTCGCATCGTTGGCCCCTTCGCCACTCGGTATCCCGGCCGTCGCTGCTGAGCGGATCGGTAGCTCGGGCGCAACTAGGAGGGCCGCACCACTCGGCGGCTCTGGCGGCGGCTGTTGCTTGTTGCGCTGGTTGGTTGCCAGCCTCTCGCGGTCCATAGATCCTAAGGGTATTGACTTTTGGATACGCAACGCCTTTTCCTGCTCGTACTTCTCGCCGCTCCGGAGGTCGCCGATCCTAAGGCTACGCCATTCCTGTAGCTGCGCGATTGCTTGTCGAAGGTTGAGTTCGTCAATGAGCCCCTCGCAAAATTGCTCAAAGTCGACCTGGTTCATCATCCGCGCGAAAGGCTTTGCCTTGTTCAGCAAGTCCTTCTCTTCCTTCGTTCTCTTCTTCTCCAGCTTGCTATTTTCCCGGTAATCCAACAAGTTGTGCTCAAAGATGACTTTTTTGCGTTCAGCACGCTGCGTCAGCCTGCAGTTGTAGATCTCCATCACCGTAAGCTTAAGCTCCATCTCAGGCTCCAGCTCGCCCGTGCGTGGGTTGATGCCATCCCCAGGATCGAACTGCATATGCTGCACGGCCTCCTCCGCTTCGTTGGCGTACTCGGTCTCGAACTCCAAGCGGCCGGGCATGTAGCCCTGGATCTCGTGACAGGCTGGTACACTGGCGGTCGGCTTTGTCTTGGGCTGCAGAGCGGGCGCATTCTTGGCCGCTTCTCTTCGTTCCTCGATTCTGCGCTTCTTCCGGGCCTGGAACTCTTCTCTCGAAATCTCGTTCGCCAGTTCCATGTCGTGGGGGCTGCATCGTTTCGGGAGAGGGAAATTTGGCGACTTGACATAGACCTCGAGGTAATGGTCACGAACCTCGTCCTTGTGCCGGTATCCGCCGATGTGGTCAGCAATGTCCGACCACGATCCTAGGCCGTAGATCTCGGCACCCTCGAGGAGGAGCAGTTCCTCATCGGCACCCCATTCTCGGTCGAATATGGGGAATGAGTTCTGTTCGATCACTCGGTAGGGATGTGTTGCCGGTTGATGCGCGTTGCTAGCGGCGCTACTGGAGAAACATTTTACGCAGAGGTCGTATTCGTTACAGGCACTGTGAGCGCATCTGATGCGTACCTTTTGATGGAAACGTTAGCATCATGGTGCACGGGTTACGATTGATCCACTATCATGAACAAGTCGTGTGGTGGGCTGGGAGCAGCACATGGGGCCTCGGGATACGACGGATGCCAAGAACAAGAGATTCACTTACTGTTGATGTGATATCAGAGGAGCAGACATCGCAGACATATTTCACACCGCCTTCGCCGCCCCTAGCGGCAATCTTCTTTCTGATGACGCCCATCGTGGAAGTTGTGTTTGGCGAGGGTGGGTGGAGAGGTGTTCAGGATGCAGGGGTGGCTCGGGAAGCAAGCACCTCACGGGTTTGCGGTCGCGCTTAGGAAGTGCGGAGGACAGCTCGGAAGATGCCCATAAAGGGCAGGGCGAGATTGAGTTCGGGCTGCTGGAAAGATGCGACGCGTGGTTTGATGATTTTGTTGATGGATGTCGGGAAACCTGATGGAATCTAGATGGTCGATGTGGGTGTTAAGTGTTGTGGTTGAACGCCAATCCCGGACGGCTGCGAATGTCACTTCCACGGTTTTGCGACAGTGGATGCACAGCGGGGAGAATGGAAGCTGCCAAGTTCCAAGAGCGAGAAGTGGATCCTGCCTGCATGGCAGCATGGTAGTCAACCCTAACCCTATATCTTCATTCGAAAATCCAAGAGAAGACAAGATCTTGAACGACCAAAGGAACAAACCAACGGGGCTGAGAGATTCCTAGTCTAAGATCATGTTACTTCAAAGCCCTACTTCCAGGCTGCAATCCTCTAGAGACACCCAAGACAGTTATAGAAACATTCTTCAAGAACGTGACGGTCCGCTTGGATGAAACTCACATGTATGGGTGAACACTTGGTATTCGTTTCTTCCCACCATTTGTGAGACCATGGAGAGAAAAAGAGATATATGTTTGTTCCAACTTACATGGGGTAGCCCGAACTGTCGGTAAGGCCAAGGCGAGGAATTTACCGTGAAGAGGTCCTGACCGGTATGTTGGTTTGTCTTGAACTTCTTCCTCCACCAACATGGCAATTCCGCCGGGGCAACGCCGACCGAGTCCGCCGACCCCGCCCCCTCCTATTTACCAACTTCTACCTACAAGTGCAACACAACCTCGCACGTGGGCTTGGGACTCACTTTCATTATAACCAATTATTTTCACATCTTTTTTCTGCGGCATTTCCTGTCGCATCTTCTTTGGAATAGTTCTGTTCTAGACTCTAGAGTCCCTCTTGGTCAAGATGCCCGACCAAGTTCTTGACGATATTTCGCATCGCCGATACAACCCGTTGACCGGGTCTTGGCTCTTGGTATCGCCTCATCGTACCAAGCGACCTTGGCAGTGAGATCAATTCCATGAGCACTTAGTGCTCCATGTCACCATATCTTTGTGTAGGTACTAAAGCATCAACAGGGGCCAGCAAGAGGCACCATCCAAGAATGTGCTTCCCGAGTACGACCCCAAGGTATGGAGTCTTATTCGCTCACTCCAGTTTGAGCATCACTAATTTTGATCAGTGTTACCTATGCCCAGGCAATCAGCGTGCCCAAGGAGACAGCAACCCGCGATACAAGAATACCTTCACCTTTGTCAACGACTATAGCGCAGTGAAGGAGCAGCAACAGGAATACAATCCCGAGGCCAACAAAGATGACGTTGCTTCCCTCCTCCTGAGGGCCCAACCTGTCACCGGCCGGTGTTATGTCCTCACATTCTCCCCCAAGCATGATATCACGCTGGCCGACATGACGGCCGCCGAGATCCTGCCCGTCATCCAGACCTGGACGCGCATTTACGCCAGCCACCTGTCGGCCACTAACCCGCTCAAGACCCAGGCGGACAAGATTCTCGCCACGATCCCAGCCAACCCGGATGGCGAGGTCGACCCACCCAAGAGCCAGCTGCGCTACATGCAAATCTTCGAGAACAAGGGCGCCGCCATGGGCTGCTCCAACCCACACCCACACTGCCAGGTTTGGACGACCAGCACGCTGCCAGAGGAGCCCGGCAAGGAGCTCGCACAGATGACCAAGTACAAGGCTGAGAACGGGCGGCATCTGCTCGCGGACTACACCAAACTCGAGATGGAGAAGGAGGAACGCGTGGTTTGGCAGAACCCGGGCTTCCTCGTCGTGTGTCCGTGGTGGGCCGTCTGGCCGTTCGAGGTGATCATCATCGCGAAGCGCCACGTTCGTGCGCTGGTTGATCTCACCGACGAGGAGCGGCTGCAGTTCGCCGAGGCCGTGCAGGAAGTTACCAGACGTTATGACAACCTCTTCGAGACGAACTTCCCATACAGTGAGTATACCCCTCCTTTACACGGATGGGGCCGGAATCTCGTTCCTCCTGTACTGACAAGGCACAGGCTCCGGCATTCACCAAGCGCCGCTTGACTGCACCGAGGAGGAGGCGGAAAACAGCTGGTTTCACATGCACTTTTACCCGCCTCTCCTCCGCTCCGCCACCGTCCGCAAGTTCCTCGTCGGATACGAGTTGATGGCCGAGCCTCAACGGGACATCACCCCTGAGCAGGCCGCTGCGCGACTGAGGGGCTGTGATGGGGAGCTGTACCGCAAGTCGCTCAACTGATGGGAAGGTTCTCACGTGTTTTCTGCTGTTGTGTGTAATAAATATTAAGTAACATTATATGGCCTTAGACTAAGAATTAGCTACCTAGATATGGCCAGGCAGAAATACCGAGATCGTCCCTGCCCCCTCTCCCATGGGAAGACAGCCTATTGCACGTAGTGGTTGTATTGCATCGCCATCCAGATGGCGCCACCGTATCCCGCGAGGAAGGGGAACGCCTGCGGCCCGCTGAAGCGGATGGTCTTGAACACGAGCATCTCTGTCGTGAAGTGGATCGAGGCGATGACGTGCGTCCACATGGCCAGCTGGTACATGCTCGGGTTCTCGAGTTGGTAGCATGCGTAGAAGCGGATGATGCCCGCCACGAAGGTGTAGGTGCCAAAGACTCGGGCAGCGAGAGGCGAAACCTGGTCCTTGGCCTTCTCGGCGTCCTTGCCCGTCGACGAAGCCGGCTTGACGATGCGCGTGCTGTCCTCCGGGTTGTAGCTGCCCTGGGCGGGCGGCAGGTGGTTTGTGACGAAGAGGCCGTTGTAGATGCGGCGTGTGTAGTGCAAGGTAGCGTAGTTTTGGAGCGCATTGCCCATGGCCACCACGGAGATCTAAAAGACAGAAAGAGACGATTAGGCAAACGCGAATTTGGAGTGTTTGCAGGTATCGTAACTTACCACGAACAGGTAGTAGGGCAAGTAGCCTTTCTCCCCTGAAGGGAGGTATGCCTGAAGTTTATCCATCGTTCAGGTTGTGCAGAGGTAGATGTTTCGATTGCGGTGGCAATGGACGAGAGAACGTCGCGCTTGCAGCTTCACAACGTGTGTTTGTCGAGAATCTTCTTGCAGCTGTTGAGAGCTCGCCCAGCCGTAAAGTGCCAAGCTTGCTAGCGCCAGATTATGGTCCCCCAACCCGTCACTGCCCGTGCCTCGGCCGGCTTGGCCAAAGCTCTAGCAACGCTCCACAGTCGGCGGGCCCCTTAAAATCTTCCCGATGCAAGGGTCCCAACATTTTTGGAGGAGCGCGTCGTTCCGATCAACCACGACACGGCCTCGCCCGGTTTACAAGTCAACCTTCAACCCCACGACGTTTTACCGGACTTGGGTACTTGCCACGGTTTCGACATCATGGCGTTCAACTTTGACGTTCAAGAGACTCTGGATCGGGCTCTCGACCTCTGGAACTCCATCCCTCAGGCTGGCCAGTGGGCTTTGGCCGGGCTTGGGGCGCTCTACGTTGCTCAACCAGTGCTGTCGTTTATTCAACTGTTCCTGAACTGCTTCATCCTCAGCGGCACAAACGTATGCTCCTGCGCCCTTTACGGAACGCCTCAACATCACTAATAAGATTTTGTCTACAGCTCCGCAAGTATGGCAAGAAGGGCACATGGGCCGTCGTCACCGGCGCATCGGATGGCCTCGGCAAGGAGTTCGCTTCGCAATTGGCCGCCAAGGGCTTCAACCTCGTCCTCGTTTCTCGCACCCAGTCTAAACTCGACACCCTGGCGCGCCATTTGGAGCTGAGATGGTCCGGACTGCAGACCAAGACACTTGCGATGGACTACTCCCAAGATAACGATGCCGACTACGAGCGTCTAGCCGAGCTGATCTCGGGCTTGGATATCGGCATCCTGGTCAACAACGTTGGACGGTCGCACAGCATCCCCGTGCCATTCCTCGAGACCGCCCGCGAAGAGCTCCAGGATATCATCACCATCAACTGCCTCGGCACGCTCAAGACTACGCAAGTTGTTGCGCCCATCCTGGCAAAGCGCAAGAAGGGCCTCATTCTTACCATGGGCTCATTCGCCGGTGTCATGCCCACCCCCTACCTCGCCACCTACAGCGGTAGCAAGGCTTTCCTGCAACACTGGAGCAGCTCGCTGGCCTCGGAGCTCAAGCCCCACGGTGTCGATGTCCAGCTCGTCGTCAGCTACCTGGTTACCACTGCCATGAGCAAGATCCGCCGCACCAGCCTTCTCATCCCGAACCCGAAGCAGTTTGTCAGCTCGGCGCTGAGCAAGGTTGGGATGACTGGAAACGAGATGTTCCCCAACACTTACACCCCTTGGTGGAGCCATGCTGCCTTCAAGTGGGTGATTGAGTCCACGGTGGGCGCAACCAGTGGCGTGACTATCTGGTTCAACCGGAAGATGCACGTTGATATTCGCACCCGGGCACTGCGGAAAGCCGAAAGGGAGGCCAAGAAGCAGTGAGATGCCTTAATATGACCTAATGAGGGTTTCTCCTAGGGCCCCACTGTGTGCGGCCCATATCTCCAGGGTGCGGTTATCAGATGCATTTGTATGATTGGAGCAACCACTCTAGCTCCAAAAAGTGGCAACGCGTAGATAATTATAATGAAAATATTGGCCAAAGTTAATGTGACGACGAAAAGTAGAGCAGGGTAATGTGTGGAAGTATGTGTACCTACAATTGTTCCTGAAATCTTGAACAGCTGGGTGAGCTAAAAGGCGGTGGCAGAATTACCGCCAACAATGCTGAATACAGCTTAGCGTATCGCCAATTCGACCCCAGCGCGTTCGCGCGTCAGAGCCAGCCTCGCCAATGATCCCAGTGCTCCAAAAATTGTTTACGGCCAACCTCTTTTGAGCCCCGTTTCCTTGGCCATTGTTGTACAAAGCATCCCAGCTTCCGACGACTTCACTTCCCACAGCGTTGCTGGGCCCGATCACGAGCTTCCGACCTTTGTTTTACTGTTGCTTTGATGGTGCAATTGCCATAACAATCGAGCTGCAACAGGTCAGCTCTGGATCGAAATAATTATCGGCGGGGAGCTCCCCTTCCCAACCTCCCCCGGCTGCGACAACATCTGTCGGACATCTTCGTTGATCGCGCCGCCGGCTCAACAAACACCTCAGCTCTGCCGCCATGAACCCCGTCACTCCCGTGCGCCAGATTCCTGGCGCATTCATCAACACTCCTGCGCCAGGGCCGAATACCGCCCGCAGGCGGCTCAACTTCAATGAGACCGCAGGGGCGGGCACAAACGGCGCGGCACTGGGGACTACACCGGGGCCGATCACAAGTACTATGGGTTCTGGGCAGCAGGAGATTGCTACCGGAATGTTGCCACCGCCGCACCTGCGCGAGGACCTGCCCCCTGTCACAAAGGCCGCCCAGGTCGTCAACCAGACCCTACAGCTCGATGAGAGCTACCCCGACATCGATTCCTATTGCCGACGTATGTTTCTTCACATCCCTCACCCCCCTAGTTTGCTTTGTCGGCTCCGCTCTAGACGAATACTAACTGTTCCGGGTGGAAAAGCTGGCGCGTCCTCCGACTACGACATTCAGTATACTGATTCCTCGTGGGCCCCGTTTCACAAGGTGTCGACGTATCCAATCCCAGACCAAGTGTTCTCGCGCCTGAATCAGGGCTCGGTTTCCACAAAGATCGGCTTGTTTGCGAGCATCAACTACGCTTGGGCTTCGATCGACGACTCCCTTTTCCTGTGGGACTACACACATCCCGACCCGGAGCTTATCGGCTATGAGGATGCCGCCCATACCATCACTGCTGTCGCTCTGGTTCCGCCAAAACCAGGGGTGTTCGTCGAGAGCATCACGCACATACTAGTCGTCGCCACAGCTACCGAGATCATCCTGCTTGGCGTGTCGGCTGTGCCCTCGCCTTCGGGGTCCAATACGGTTACGTTGTACCAGACGAAGATGTCGGTTCATCGAGGGAGCAGCGACGTCAGCCACATTGTGGGCACGGCCTCGGGCCGCATCTTCCTTGGCGGCGACACCGATACCGATATCCATGAGCTCTTTTACCAGCAGGAGGAGAGGTGGTTTTCCAGCAGATGCGGCAAGATCAACCACACCTACCAGGGGTGGTCGACGGCCGTCCTCCCTTTTACCCAACGGCAACAGGAGGGACTAATCACGCTGGTCGTCGACGATACGCGGAACCTGCTCTATTCGCTCTCTAACCGCTCCACCATCCGCACCTACCACCTGGAAACTCCCGAGAAGCTCACGAGGGTCATCGAGAAAGATAAGACGAGCTGCCTGCGTGACTTTGCACACATGGTAGACAGCTCCCCTCTCTTCACCAACCGGACCAACATCGTCTCCATCAGTCCTATCCCCGCCACCGAAGCCTCAAAACTGCATCTCATGGCTCTCACCGATACCGGCTGCCGGCTTTTTCTTAGCGCCACCAGTTCCGCGTCCTATACCATGGGAGGCTCAACCAGTCTCGCGCCACAAAGCATGCAGCTTCAATTCGTCAAATTCCCGCCCAAGGAGCCCGGCGCTCGCACTCGGACAATGGCAAGCCAGTCGCCCGAGGGACAGTTGGACAAGACTTCACGAGCTCTCGACCCCAGCGGCCTAGGCGTCCGGTTCGCTCCCGGCTACTTTTTCGATGTTGTCCGTAAGCAAACCAACTCGGATGTTCTTTTTGTCTCCGCCCCCGATACAGGGAAGATCAAAGCCACCACTCCCGCCTCCGCACTTAAGTATTACGAGCAAGGGACCTGGGTGGATCTGGAGCCCGGGAGCCGGATCCTCGAGATTGGTTCGACGACAGCTCCTTTTTCCGCCTCGAAACAGCCCCTTGGTTTCGGTAACGAGCTTGCCGTCCAGTTCGACAACACCCCGGGGGAGTTCGCCGTGCTCACCAACACCGGAGTACACATCGTTCGCCGGAGGAGGCTGGTCGACATCTTCGCCAACGCGATTAGGACTTCCGCTGGCGAGGAAGGGCTCGAGAGAGAGGTGCGCAAGTTCCTCCTTCAGTACGGCCGCGTTGAGACGATATCGGCGGCCTTGGCTGTTGCTTGCGGACAGGGAAGCGACCTGCGAGCCACCACAGGCAGGACAACCGATTCCAAGACTGAAAACATCGCCCGTATGGCGTTCGTCGAGTACGGCGGTCAGCCGAGACTCGCCGAGTCTGATGGGAAGCAGTTGGTTTCCGATTTTGTCAGGCTCTCGTCTCGCCACGATGCCTTGGCTCTATACGTTACCCGCCTTGTACGGACCTTGTGGAAATTCAAGGTTATTGCGACAAAGGCAGAGGCGAAGGGCTCCCTGACTGTCTCCTCGACCGTTCCGTCAACGAAACTCATCATGATACAAGAGAACATCGAACGGCTGCGGAATTTCCTTGAGGCAAACAAGAGCACAATCCAGGGGCTTGCTGGCCCGTCCGATCGGCTCTTCAACAGGCAAGAAGAGATTGCCAACCAGAAAGAACACCAAGCTTTGCACGGTCTGCGCAAACTAATGGAGAGTGTCTCGGAGGGTATCTCCTTCGTCCTGATGCTCTTCGACGAACGGGTTTCAGACATCTACGCCCGCCTCGATCCGACGTCTCAGAAGCAACTTCAGGATTTGACATACGAGCAACTCTTTTCCCAAGCCCCCGGCAAAGAACTGGCCAAGGTGCTCGTCAAAGCTATTGTTAATCGCAACATTGCGAGCGGCGCCAACGTCGAGACAGTTGCCGACGCGCTTAGGAGGCGATGCGGCAGCTTCTGCTCACCCGATGACGTGGTCACCTTCAAAGCCCAGGAGCAATTACAACGCGCCAGCGAGCAAGTCCACAATCCTAATGTGCTTCGAACTCTTCTAGCAGAGAGCTTGAGGCTGTTTGAGCAAGTCGCCGGTAGCATCACTCTGCCTAACCTTCGGAGCGCTGTCGAGCAGTACATGCAGCTCAACTATTACGCCGGCGCCGTCCAGTTGTGTTTAGCCGTGGCCCAGCAAAAAGACCGCGGGAACACAGCACTGACGTGGGTCAACGATGGCAAGCCGCCCAACGACTCCCGTAAAAAGTTGTTCGACGAGCGGAAGCTCTGCTATGCCCTGATCCACGAAGTCCTCGATAAGCTCGAGGTTGCTTTTGCCGGCGAGCCTGAAGTGGTCGATGGGCGGCCTACGCTGGCGGCCACGAAGCGGATGGAGGCGTACACGGTTGTCAACGACTCGACGGATGAAGTCTTCCACTTCGACCTTTATGAGTGGTACATTGAGAAGAACTGGACCGACCGGCTCTTGTCCATTGACTCCCCGCATGTCATCACGTACCTACAGCGGCTGGCGGAAACAGATTACCAACATGCTGAGCTCCTCTGCCGATTCTACACACACCGTAGCCGTTTCTTCGAGGCCGCCCAGGTGCAGGCAACCCTGGCGAAATCGGATTTGGACATCGGCGTCAAGGACCGGATCACGTTGCTCAGTCGTGCCAAGGGAAATGCCAGTGTTAACACCATTGGCGTCAGCCGGCAGCAGCAGCAACTGCTCAACCACGAGGTCACCGAGCTCCTCGAAATTGCGCATATCCAAGATGATCTGCTTGAGCGGCTACAGGCGGATTCGCGGGTCTCGAGGGACAAGCTCCCGGACATCCAAGAAGCGCTCGACGGTCCCATCAAGAGCGTGACCGAGGTGAGCATCCTTCACGCAACACCTAGCCCTGACAACGCAAACTAACCACCTCCCAGCTGTACAACGAATACGCCGACCAAGCAGCCTACTTCGACCTCTGCCTGCTCATATACCACGCGGCCGACTACCACAACCCCCGCGTCATCATGGACACATGGCTCCGCCTCATCGAGCAAACCGCCTACGAAACAGAAGAGCGCCAAGAGTACTGGCGGCTGGCCCAAGCCGGACGTCCACTCCCCGACGGCGCCCCGCCCCTCACCGGCGAACCACCCCTCCCCTACGAGTCCGTCTCCCAGCAGATCCAGCTCATCGCGCACCGCACGTCGCTCGACAGCCTCGTGTTCCCCGTGGACGCGCTGCTGCCCGAAGTGTGCAAGTTCGCCGTCACGCACGGCCAGGACGCCTCCATCGGCGCCGACCCCTGCTGGCCCGTGCTGCTGTTCCTCAACCTCGGCGTGCCGCACGCGCTCGTCGTGCAGGTGCTCGAGAACCTGTTCGACGCCCAGGAGTCCCCCTTCACCGGCCGCCGCCGCAAGGCCGTCGTCCAGTGGATCGCCGTCGCCGTCGAGGCCTGGGTCCGCGAGGTCGAGCGCCGGGCGGCGGGCGCCCTGGGTGCTGCTAACGCGAACGGCGGGGCTGGGGATGGTGTCATGGGTGCGTGGGTTGGGGAGCTGCTCGTGCGCGCTGATGAGTGTCTGGCGCAGATTATGCCGGCTGCGGCGGCGGGGGGCGCGAGGACGGCTGCTGCGGTTGAGGCGGAGGAGGTGTTGGAGTTGAGGAGGGTGGTTAAGGGGTTGAAGAGGAGCGTGGATGGGATTGTGGGTGGGGAGGGCCTGCTTGGTGGGAGTCTGTTTCGGTGAAGTGGTAGGGGGGAGGGGGGGGTGGGCTCATGAATGACTATGTAGAAGAGGGCGAGAAAGTGGGACGGGAAAGGGATCATGGGGAGGAGAAGTGCGGGTGCGGGTTTGGGTAGCTGGGAGGGGGTGTTTCTTAACCCGGCCCATGCCGTGAGTCTGGTGGGATAGGTTACGGTCAGAATAACTAGATCAGCCTGCTTTGATGTGCTGTAGGTTTGGTTTTGTCGGTAAGGTATAATGCTATTGTACATACTACTTGCGGGCATCGAGGCCCGTCCACTTGGGGAGCTTTTTTTTGTCGGCGGGTTCCTGGTGGGAAATGGAGTTGTGTTATTACCTACTAATAACGGCTCTTGATGTCGTTTGATGATGCCGTTCCGGCGCTCTTGACGCAAATAGGTCTCATTGCATGTTACTTCATCCACCCATACTCCATGACGGGCCTGAGAACAGAAATACCCAGGCTCTTTCTCACGCCATTCCCCCTAAGCGCCATCCCCCCTAAGCGCCATCCCCCATTTCTTTCTATACTTGAGTCATGGTGTTTTCCGCCCCATCCCTTGTTGCCTCCAACCTGGAGCTCGAGTCCCCAGAACCAGGCGTCATTTTGCCCGCCACAAACACCTTACGTATTTCTTTCTGCTGGCAGAAAACACCACCGTCTTGGTTACCGAACTGCTCAAATCTCACCACCCCCGACGACTCAAACAAGCGCAATAATTACCTACTTATTAACGAACCCTCGGTGGCCTACCATGTCCTGCTACCTTCAACAAATATCATATGGGAGGGCCACTTTCTTTCGAGAAATCCTCAATAATTGAACACAACATCTACAATGGGTCTATAAATACAGCTGTCGCAACGAGAAGGGCGACTGCAGGCGACGGTCAACATCACGCGGACACACGCCGCGTGCGGATCAGACTTGGAGTCAGCTTGGATGCCGCTCGGCCGACGACGAGGATGACGTGGCGTGCGGCCGATAGAGGTCGTCATTGCCGTTGGCCTTCAAGTTGATCACACTGGCCCGGGGATCCCTCGCGCCCCCTCCCCGGCTCTTCCCATTGCTGCCGTGCCTCTTGTGGAAATCGGCAATCTGCGCAACCAGGTCTTCTTTCGGCGCCGGCGATATCAGCTGCCTTGCTCGGAGGAAATGTTCCCTGCGTAAGACCCGGGCCTCGATGGTTGCGCTGCCCTTGTCACTTCCGTCCCCCGTCTTGTCTCGCTGAAGCCAATCAATTTCCCTAACGGCTTGAATGGCCGTCTCCCAGACTAGAGCGCGGAGGTCAGAGCCGGTGAAGTCTTGAGTGTGCGCGGCGATCTCGCTGAGTCTGACGTCCGTGTCGAGGTTTTCCCCGGCGAGCTGGATGGCCAGGATCCTCTCCCGTCCCACTTTGTCCGGGACTTCGACGTGGATGCGGCGGCCCAACCGGCGCAGGACACCCTCGTCGATGTCAAAAGGGCGGTTCGTGGCCGCAATAACCGTCGGTGTCTTGCTGCCTTGGGACGACGACATGCCCTCCATTTCGGCGAGGAACTGGGTGATGTCGTTTACATGGCCACGCGAGTTGTCATCCCCGGACCGGGATCGAAAGAGGGAGTCGGCTTCGTCAATGAAAATGATGCACGGTGCATTTTTGCGTGCATACGCAAACAAGTCCTTGATGCGCTTCTCGCCCACCCCGACGTACTTGGATCGGATGTCCGCTCCAGATATCGAGATGACCTTCGCACTGGCTTGCTTGGCCACGGCTCGCGCGAGGAGCGTCTTACCCGTCCCGGGTGGGCCGTAAAGGAGGACACCGAGACTGGGCTGGTTGCCGAGGATTCCAAACTTGAATTGTTCGGGGTACTGAGTCGACAGCCGCAGAGTATCGAGGGCTTCGAGTACATCGGGGCTTGCATGAACATCCGCCAACGTCTCCCGGATATCCTCTGCTTATAGATTAGCTACAACGCCCGGCTTGGGTGGGGTGAGGCTGATCCCAGATGTAGCGTCTTGTCACCTACCGGGTTGCACAAGGTATTGGCGGAACTCGGACCCAGAATCACCGTCATCGCCATCACTCGAGCCGCAGCAAATTCTGGTGAAATGCTTGCCAAAGGCCTTTTTGATGTCCCGTTCGGCGTCAATCTCCTCTTCTGGTGCCTTCCTCTTGCCATTGTTGGGGTTTTGCTTCCCGGTCGAGCTTTCGGCAGAGGAGCTGCTATTTGTGAGATTAGGATGGGCGTCGTGTTTGCTCGCCTCAAGCACCTGCTCTATCATCTGCTTCTCGATGGCTTCTAAAAGGCTGGGAGGCATATCCGAGCCGTTGATCTTGAGACGCATTTCCGCCATCGTGGAAGGTCGCGGTGTAGTCTGACAGTTCTTATAGGCGACGGGCTCGCTTGTCAAGTTGGTGCAAGAGACGGAGTTGATATGTCGGTTTTCGATCAGAGTTTGTGCCCGAGAGAGGGGACGGTGAAAAACATTGCAGGACACTACCGAGAAATAAGTTCAACCCAGCCCCTCGGTGCCTAAACCTGAACAGCAGACGGAAGTTCGGCACACACTTCACCACTTGGGGCCAATTTCCTTGGCCAGCCATACTCATCGGTGGGTCAATGAAGGTCATCGGCTTGGACATTGTCCGGTCAAAGCCTCGTCTCGCAACAACAGCGAATGAAATGCTCAAAGGAGCCGCTCGGGTGTTGTCAGGTAGCAGCGCACTGCCTCTCAAAACTAAGGCAACTGTTTGCCTGAGCTCTTGTACCCAATGGAGGCGAGAAACCCCTCACGAGGCGTCCTTGTTCAGAGCAAGGCAGGACATGGGCGCCCCCCGGCCAAAACATTGATACACCATACACCGCCGCGACCTTCGGTAGGTCCTAGGCTACCTGCGAGTCCCGTTCACGAACGCTCCACTCTCGAACAAGCAAGAGAGTAGCAATACGAGATCGTATTTCACTTCCCCTTATGGACTTCGGGGTGAATTTTCCCGAATATTATTGCATCAAAAGAACTCTGGGTGGTTTTGGTATCAACATGTCAGTACATGTGCCTGGCATGTTCTTTTGCCCATTTGGCACCGGGTCTGCAAGGCTGTGTGAGGGAGGACGGCGTGTAACACAACAGCTTCCAGGTTGCCTTGATGCCTCTTGGCGGTGACAAGTCCTGCAGGTGGCTTCGTCTTTGAAAGCTGAGCGAATAAGAGTGTGCCAGAAAAGCCACGGTCCTGGCTGTGGCCCTGGCTGTGGTTGATTGGTGCGAGTGACGTTTAGCGGAAGAGTGTTGCGTCCTAGCAACATGGGGGACTAGGGGTTTTGGGTCCGGTCCGCAAAAGACGTTGGCTGCCTGGGCGCCAAAGTCTTCAAAAGACCAGACAGGTCCAGCCAGCGTGGACGGCTGTGCTGACTGAGGTCCGCAGCCTTGGGTGCAACCATGGATGATCTGACTAACATCGGTATGCCGATGCCAGCACAGCGGACGTGTGGAGAGCGAGCACCAAGGATCTCGGACGGTGTATGGGCAAAGTACAAGGACAGAATCCGGACGTTCTACAAAGACCAGGGCCTTACCGTCAAGGAAATTCGGAGGAACCTCGAGCAGAGCGACGGTTTCTGTCCTAGGCAAGTCACCCCCGCTCCTAGCCCCGAGGTTGGAAAAGACTAATCTTGACGGCTACGCAGCCATCAGCAGCTCACAGACCAACTCAGGGGGTGGGGTTTTCGCAAGAACAAAGTCAGGGATAGAGAGCCTAGAGGGGAGAAACGTGCAGCCAGCCCAGACCCGGGTACGTGGTCGCATACCTAGAGCTTAGCACCGGACGCAGCTGACGCCTCAAACACATAGAGACTCAACGCATGCCGAGAAGGACACAGCCCTTTGCAGATTCATCGGTGGGCACCACAACCCGAGTTGATAGCGGCCAGGCCTATGGTGCTTCTGACGACACAACGGCGGCTACCCAAAACCAAGGATCAACGGCTGCCTTGCCAACCATGCATCCCGCGGCGGGACAGAGTTTTCTTGGCCTGGATCCTGAATTTCTCAAATATGCTGCCGTGATGTGGAGCAAGGATAAGGGGAAGGCCGTTGATCAAGGCCCAGAGGCTTGTCTGGCCATGGACCCCCCCCACGAGGCGCCTCACGAGAGCGCTCGCGATCCAGTTGTGTCTGCCAATTTCGAGAGCAATTTACCGCCTGGGATAGACGATACCCAGTGGCTTTCAACAGAACTACCACTGCCGAATGTACCTGTAGGTACAAGCCTGATTCACCATGAGCCAATGGATCCAAGTACCTACATAGGTGGTACGTATGTACGTACATGTATTGACGAGCATTCAGAATCAATGGAGCTCACCATATGGTGGCTTCCAGCCCTCGCCTTCGAATTGGGCCTCCTTCCAAAATTCATGGCCGCCTCAGATGGCCTCGGGGGATCCGATGGCCTATCCTCCGGGCGGCGTGAATCCTGACTCGGCCGACCGGCACAACAAAGCGAACAGAGCCAATGCCCCTAGCAACGAGCAAGTCAACATCATGGGGACCGAGCCACCCCCGCGCTCACGGCCCGGTCCGAGAACGTCCAAGTCAAGACAGCCTATTCACCAGGCGGTCCAGGCTGGCTGTTTCCAGACGGTAGAGATGTATATTCGTCATGATCCTAGTTACGCGCACCTGGCTGCCGACGACGGCGTAACCCCGCTCTTCATCGCGGCCCAGGGAGGGTACATCAATATTGTCAAGCTCCTCCTCTCCAAAGGGGTTGATGTCGACAGGGCGGAGAAGGAAAATGACCGGGCGCCAATCCACCAAGCGGCCCAGAACGGCCATTTCCAAATTGTCAAGCTGCTCCTCGACAAGGGTTCTAACCATGACCCTGTCGACATTGGCGGCCTGACGCCGCTCTGGAGCGCGGCGCAAGGGGGGCATGACAAGATTGTCGAGTTGATTCTGGCAAGGAGGCCAATGGCAGATCTCGAGGCCGAAACCACCTCCCAAGGCCGTCGTCCAATCCACCAGGCGGCCCAGGGCGGCCATCTCCGCGTCGTTGAGTTGCTACTTGGCAAGGGCGCCCAGCCGGATCCCATCGACGACGCAGGCGTTACCCCTTTGTGGGCCGCCGCGCAGCAAGGCCACCATGAGATTGTCCAGCTGCTCGTGGACCAGAAAGTGCGCCTTGACGTGGCCTCCCACGAGGGCTCGAGGCAGCCGATACACCAGGCAGCACAAAACGGCAACCTCGAGACGGTAAAAATCCTCATTGGGGCCGGCGCCAACCCCGCGCCCGAACAATTCAGCTTCGACACAGACACGCCGTCACCCTTCTGGCTCGCCTGTGCTTCGGGCAAGCTCGAACTTGTCCAGCTACTGCTTAATAAGGGCGCCGACGTCAACTTTGCGGTGGGGCGATCGTCCAAGACCGCCTTGCATGCGGCAGCCTACGGGGGTCACATCGAGGTCGCCGAGCTGCTCTTGAAGGAGGGATGTGATATCGACGCGAAGGAGGAGGACGGATGGACCGCCCTGCTGATTGCCGCACAGGAGGGCCGCTTGCCCTTCCTCAACTTCCTGCTGGATCAAGGCGCCAACATTGAAGCGGCTGAAAAGGACGGTGCCACGGCCTTGTGGATTGCTTCTCAACAGGGGCGTACCGACATTGTACGACGCCTGCTACAGAAGGGCGCTAAGCAGCTGCCTACACGATCGGCGAAGCGTCGCCCCATCCACCAGGCCGCCCAGAATGGTCATCTTGCAGCCATCAAAATGCTCCTAGGAAGTAGTCCGGGTGATATCGACGCTACAGACAAGCAGGGCGCCACGGCGTTGCTATTGGCCTCACAGGAGAACAAACGCGAGTACATCGCCATCGTCACGTTGCTCCTTGCCAAGGGGGCTAAGACGTCTATTTAGATGGCTCGGAACTTAAGCTCTCGCTTTTCTCCCGCTTTTTCTCCATACTTACATGTATCTTGCTGTTCTTCTTCCTTGTGTTCCTCAGTGCCCGTGTTGTCAACCATGGGGCCAAAAGCTTAGGTACCTAGCTTGTGTGATCATGATGTGAGGTAGTTTGTTCCAAACTCTATGTGCAACCGACCTGGAGAGACCCATCCGCACAGCCGCACTCTTTGAGTGTATAAGTTCCTGCATCTTCGGCTCGGAATGCCTCAAGTGACCTGGCGCCATCGTCCTTCCCTACCTAGGTATTATCTCTCCCCGGGCTAGGGATGGGGAGGTTCCGTGCTATCCGAGGGAGGAGGTATTTCCGGTCTGGATATGTATTTCCGGGCTCTAAAGGGGTTAAGTCGTATGGATCTTGGCCATTTGGGACAGCAACGAAGGGTTAAAAAGTATTCAGCGTGCGAGCTTTAGTTGGCCGATAAATTCTTTGATTTAATATGCAAACTATCTTGATACGATTACTGACAGATGCTGCCACGAGGGAACGTCGATGGTCTTGAGTCAACCTGGGAGAAAGGCCGAGGAAGAAGGAGAGGCGAACGGAGGGGTGTGAAGGTAAAAACGGTGCTGAAGGGTTGAGCTAGCCAGTTTTGTCTCGTGCTTCGGTACCGTGCTTTTCCACAGTCTTATGAGGATGAGCTTCAATACGGTTGAAGGGCCGTGAATCATGCCTTCTTCTCCGATGATGTGACCCATTCTTGGCTGTCAAATGATTCGAGATTGTATCCGAATGGTTTCGGATGGTTTTTGACTTAGGTAAACTCAGGCAACGGCTCTTTAACATATTACCACACCGGTGTTCTTGGTCTCTTTTGGTAAGCCAATATATGGATGACAGCAGGTCAAGTGAGCCCAACAAACAATGGGCATTGCTTGCCCTCTCCCATGATTATTGTCTCGGATCGTGTGCGCCCAACCAGGACCGACGTGCTGGTGGTGATGCGGATGCTGTCTCACACCTGCATGCATTCAGCTCCGATCGAGTCGATACAAAAATGTCTTGGCCTTGGCTCTGGAACACTACGCTGGTAACACCACACGATATCCCACGGGAATTCCCGCGGGCGGTTTGCCTTGCGATATTAATAGAAACAATAGCCTCGAAGATGCGCAGTGGCTTTCTGTCGATCCACTTCGAGGATAATCTCGAACCTACGATCTCCGGGCTTTCCTTGGGCCCTTGGGACGTTGAGCCTGGGACCCAAAGCGGACCAGGCCGTGCGCCCGTTTTTGGTCCACGATGGCGGGCAAAACAGAATCCAGGCTGCGCCAGGCAAACGATTCCCCGGCAGAGGTGCCGGCGTGCTGTGCTCAAATGCACGTCCCGGGGGAGGGCTCGTCTGTGGGTGGAAATTTGGATAAATGGGGAGGCACTTTCTATCTGAAACAGCGATTGGGTGGCCTGGCAGGACAAGACTCGGACCTGCCTTCCTCTCCAGACTCCGGGACGGCGTTTCATTCGGTGGGTGCTACCCAGATGCCGGGAGCAGTTGGGAGCAAACTAACCGGAAAGACTGGGCTGCCCCGTTCTCAAAATTCTTGCCTTTCTTGCACAGGCCATTTTTGCATTACCCACATGGCGATCCCTCCCTGACACGGACGCTGGCCCGATTCACGACGCTACCGAATACAGGGTTCCATTGGCCAAACCGGCTCAAATCCTGGCCTTATAGCCATTAGTGCCATTCAACATTCATTTGGGGTCATGCTGTTAGCCAAGGAACCGGAGATGGAATTATTATTGATGAATTGGGAACGGAACAAGACGGCTGGGTGCTTTCTTTCCATGCTTTCCCAGCAGCCACCCACCAGAGTCAGACCATGGACTGGATTTGTGGCGGGGAGGGGGTCAGGGAGACGGGCATCGGCCGCGGGCTTCCAAAACCAGAATTTGGGGTAGTTTGGGAGAGGGAGGGGGGGAGAGTGAGACAAGATTGACATTTTGATTGCCCCAAATTGAGCGCTCTAGACTCTTGGGGGGGCCTGGGGTTGTCTTGCCAGACAGGCGTTCTTTCCATCTCGACTTTTACACATCCACAACCAAGAACAGGCAGGTGCACTGACTGGAACTTGGTTGTGAGAACGACACAGTCACTTTCCGGACCTTCCGTGCCTTCCACTTGCGCTTGTTCCTTGCGGAAATCAATGCAGATCGGCCCCTTTGAGCCAGGGTTCCCTTCTGTAATACCCCAGTTCCTCGGCCCCTCCCACATCCCTCAATTCCCGGTGCCCAGGTTACCCACCGTTCGCATCCATTCCCACCGGACCAGTGCGGACTCATATTTATCGTTGCATTCCATTGCAGCGGCCGGACTAGCCACGTCCCGGGACCTGGGCTCACTCCGCCGACAGAACACATTACTTCACTTGGTCTCGCCGCCATAAATCCCACCTTGACGACGCCCTCTTTTCCCGGTTGAGCACCGTACTTTGCGCGAACACTCGAGAGTGGTTCCATAGCTGCCGATTTCCGGTTCACCCTTCCGCCGACTTGGGTTGCTACCCCCCCCCACACGCTCGTTAACTCTGCCTCGCCCCCCCTCGACTGGATCCTTGAGACAGAAAAGACCAACGAATTTCGGAAAAGGAACAAGTCTACTTGGCGAACCCCAGACCGCCATCTTAAACGTCTTGGCCGCTGCTACCCGGAAGCCGACGCGTTACTATAAGGACCCGTCAATTGACATCGCAACACCTGTCGTTGGCCAGACCAGAAACCCGTCTCGCATTCCCGCACCAGCCTGCTGAGCCTCATTCCCTCCGCCAAGGATCGACCGTCGCTCACCTGCGCTGATCGCCATTCATCCCTGAACAACCCACCCAAACCGTCAAGATGAAGGCACGTCATACGCCATAAATACTTCATGACATAACAAACGTAACTAACACCTTGGCCCCTTACTTTAGGTCCTCGCTCTCCTTACAGCCACCGCCGCCCTCCTCCTCACTCCCACCCTCGCCGCACCGGTCGAGTCTGCCAACAACTCGGCGGGCAAGAGCAGCTCCCAGGCCAACACGGCTGCCAACTATGGCACACCCCAGTGCAAGTCGGCCATGATGACCGACCTGTGCATATCGGACAACGCGCGGGCGTACTGCGACGTGACCGGGTTCCACAACGACTTCATGAAGAGCTGCGAGGGCAACTGCTTCTGTGCTTAGGGGCGGGATGACAGGCGAAAGAGGTGGAGATAGAAGGATGGTGAATGGGCTCCGGGCGAGTTGAGACCTGGTTAGGGGGCTCGACCTATGAGTTAAGGGCAGGGTACGCTAGCGCCGGCGGAGGATGGCTGTATTTGAGTGCTCTATGCACATGATTTTAGGAGAAGAGGAATGAGGGGCGGCGGGTGTCATCTGTGTGCCAGATTTGCAACGGAGTTCAGGCATGTCTTTTACATTGGGATTCCGCTTCGAAAACAGTCTCGGAGACTCGGCCCCATTGCTATCTCAGTCCTTGGGTACCCGGTGGGGGAGGGCTCACAACATTGTGTTGGGTTGCTGATAGGGGGCCTGGAAGATGTCAATGGGCTTTATCTGATTACATATCGCACTACATATTCATCAAATGCCCTTTCTCCGCCACCATTACTTGCAAAGTACCTCGTCAACAACCCCGCCAGCCGGCTTCCTCCATGTCCTCCCCTACTCAGAGGCATACCAGCAGTACCCGGCACTCGCGTTGCACTCGTACGGGTCCGCGCAGTCCCCGTGGCTAGCGCACTTCGCGCCCAGGCAGTGGCCCGCCCAGCTGCACCCGTCCATGGTGCAGAGCTTCTCAGTCGCATCGCAGTGCAGGGGGTCAGAGCAGTCGTCGTGGCTCTTGCAGGCGACGCCCTCACAATGCCCGGCCCACTCGCACGCATAGTCCGGCTCACCACCACCACCACCACCCGCCTCCGGGTCCAGCGCGCACTTGCCCGAAACGCACGCCCACGGGTCCGAGCACTCATCATTGCTCGAGCAGGACGCCCCCTCACAATGACCCGGCCAGTCACACTCCGGGTCCGTACCACCACCACCATCACCACCGTCACCACCACCATCACCCCCACCCCCACCACCAATCCGCTGAATCAGCTTATTCCCCAGCCCCTCAATCGACGACTCAAACGCCTGCCAGCTGTCTGCGCCCCAGTTGGCGCCGTCGGCCCCCGGCACCGCGTCGGCTCCGGGAAAGGCAATGTACAGCACGTTGTTCTCGTCGTGCCCGTTGTTGCCCGTCATCGAGGTGCCGAAGCACGCGGTGGCCATGGCGATGGAGGCTTCGCCGACCATGGGTTTTGGGCCGTCGTCGCCGTTTTCGTCGCCCCATATGCCGTAGATCTGCGTTTACATGGTTAGGGGGTTGTGGGGGTGGGGTGTGGGGGGTAAAAGGGGGGGAGGGGGGGTTGCGTACCAGCTTGTTGTTGCAGACGACGGCCATGACGGAGAGCGGGCGGATGCCGTGGGCTTGGGGGTCGAACGTCTTCCAGCCGCTCTTGGAGCCCTCGTTGCCGAAGACGACGTAGGGGTGCACGTTGGCGTTGAGGTCCTTGATGCCCTTCTTGTAGTCCTTGATGATCCACTCGAAGGAGGTGATGGCCTGGGTGTCGCCGCTGCTCTCGCACCGCCCGTCGTCGCCGCGCCCGTTCTGCTCCCCGTCGCAGTCCACGTCCATGTCGGCGAAGGCGCTGCCCGTGCCCTTGATGTAGATCACGTTGTAATCGGCCTTGTGGTCGCCGCAATACGAGAAGGCTGGCGGGGTGGGTTGTTAGGTCTTTGGACTGGGGATGTGGGCGGAGAGAGATGGTGCAAACTTACTGTTCGGGCCATTGTCCTTGCTGTAGAAGCCCGTGGCCAGCTTGTTGGAGCAGGTGCCCTTGGCCTTGAGCGAGTCGTAGAAGTTCTTGACGTTGGAGGGGATGTCCCGGGCAGACACGCTGGCCGCGCCCACGAGGGCCGACAGCAGGAGGCGGTTGTGCATGTTGGCTGAAAGATAGCCGACGAAGGACTCTGGGGTGTGAAGGAGCTGGGAAGAAAAGACATCGGCTCTGCGGCAGCCTCCCTTACTTATACTACGCCCCTTACATCACACCCTCTTCCGTCTCATGTCTGTTCCCTCCGCAAGGCTCCCGGAGACCTGATAGCGTTGCATTCTCGGCCCATCCCTTTGCCTCGGAGTTCGCCGTCGGCCCTTCAATTTGCGGTTGTTGGCTGCTCACCCGAGTTCGGAGCAGTCTCGACTACTGCGGTAGAGTTTGCTGTCTAACTCCAAAGAGACACGTAAACGGGAAGCTAGAGGCAGCGGTGGCTCTCCTAGACTCTTCTCAGAGGCCTCATACGGCTATCCGGCCAAATGAACTCCATATTCCGGTGGCCACCTTACGATGAGGATGCCGGGAGCTCCTCCGGCACCTTGCACCTCCCGATTTGGGTTACTGGGTAACCCGCGACGGTTGATAGAAAACCCACCACTGCACGCAGTAGCGCATAGTGATGGTTCGTGTGGTTCATGGGTGGATCAGTTGTGGTGGAGATTAACCCACATTCAGGGGTAGGTGGCCGCGGCCATTCCTTTGGGTGGGCTGCTTACTACTCAGTCCCCAGGGCTCCTTCAAAGATCTCGAATCACATGTGAAAGACTGTGCCTCGTACGATGTGAGAATATTGACAACTTTGGGGTGGGACAATGCATGTACTGTGTGATACGGGGGCACCGACTGGCTTGTCCCGGTATACAGTTCGCCGCGCCGGGCCGAGTGGGGGCGGGAAGCTTATTTGACATGCAAGGTTAAGGAGACAATAGTCTGTCCTGGACGTTTTGTGTTCCCAATAGCTGACAGGCTGTTGGATGCGGTGTTGCCCGAAGATTACTAAAGCTACAACCTATTAGGTAATGTGTGAGATTCGTGTCTTTGTTGGCGGTAATCGAGGCTAGAATAGAAGAATCCCTTAGTACGCTGTCCACGATTTGTGTGTGAAGCCTTGCGCAAAATCCTGCGCAGAGCTGGTGGAAACGTTGCAACTAGCGCGGGAGCAACACGAAAGTCCCTGTGGATGAATTAAGCTTGCCATTGGCAAGGGTTCGCAAGCCAATTTGGGAACCGAAACCGACTTCGGTGTGGGAATTAGCACTGAGTTGAACACCTAAAGTAACCCACAACCAACCAACCACCTTGGTTTCAGACGCCGTCTTGTTTCATATTACGAAATGAGATGTAACCTGAGAGTTGAACCCGCACGACAACCAGTTCAAGAACTTCTACGGATTGTCAACTGTGATATTTTGCAGATTGAAACTTCACTTAACCAAAATTTCCGGAGTTTGTGCAATGACTAGGTTGGGATGCGATCCTCGCGAGTGACTTAGGGGTCCAACGAAGCCGAGGTCTTTCCGGTTCAGAGTCAGGAGTTAGGAGGCCATCTCCACATTTTGGCCGCCGTAACTTTACGAATCCTTCAGGGGCCATCTTCGAGGTATGAAGAGGCACAAGGTTTGAAAATGCCTCAACTCTGAAGGTCCGGTCTGGCCTGTGACTCGAGAGTGGCAATACGCATCACTTGTTGATATACTATGAAGACGAACCTCGTTTTCTCTCCCGTGTCTGTTCTGATCATGGGATTCTTCAATTGCCCTAGAGACGTCAGCAAGAAAGCTCTTGCGTTGTTTACCACTGAAGATGCACAGAACAACTGAGTGAGCTAACTCACACTAGCGAGCCAACCTGGTTTGCCAATGGGTTTGTTTAATGCCCGCCCGAGCCGGGCCCCGAGCCGGCCACACTACATGTAACCGGCGGGATGCCGAGTTACTCCCGTACCGACAGCCGGCTCGGGAATTCAACCGTGATCTCTCACAATCTCGAGATGATGTAGCTTGCCCAAGTTATATCGTTTACACGGCACTCGTTTAACAAAAAGCTCAACGTTCAATCGGTGGGTTCGTTTTCAATCTAATTCCTTGCGCTGCTTTGACCAAAAGTTTCCTGACTCGACTCACCCGAGTACATGTACCGTACCTATTCGGTGTTTTACCATCGCCACTTGCTCACACGGCTTTAGCAATTCCTCGGAAACCTCGATAATAGTTAGTCAAGATCTTCTGCGCTTAGTAATAGCCTGGAAGTGACGCGTCATATAGTGTGGTAGAAGTGATGAATTCCCCTACAACATCCTAGTGTTGTGCAGTGGTGTTAGTAAGCACCACCATGACGAAACGAATATGTCATTGATTGTCCATACAAACCTATCAGACACGGATATGCTTAGAAATAGCTTGGACGATCCATGACTCGAAGTCGATTCAAAACCTAGGTATAAAAAGCTGAATTGGAAGTCAGCATCTTGAGAAAAGAATCATTCAAGTTTCATCATCTTGACAACCGCGAGAAGCCAGTCTCAACTTCTAACTCATCGAATACACGAACGTGACCATAATGACCTCCGCCACTAATGACCCCATCGCTGAGCACGGCTGGACTGCCGTCCCCTTGGACCCTGAAGCCATCTTCCAAGGCAAACCATATCTCCATGAACCTGGCCCCATCCTCGTCAAAGACATCCATTTTCCGTCCAACGATCCCATAGTAGCCAAAGCCCAGCAATACGCAAAAGAGCACCTCCCGGCCCAGACCTTCAACCACTCTATGCGC
This sequence comes from Chaetomium tenue, assembly GCF_020726465.1. Classification (NCBI taxonomy): domain Eukaryota; kingdom Fungi; phylum Ascomycota; class Sordariomycetes; order Sordariales; family Chaetomiaceae; genus Chaetomium; species Chaetomium tenue. Next base: position 3,073,308 of record NW_027117332.1, read on the forward strand.
GTTTTCTACTGGGGTAAGTCTCCCCCTTTTGCCCCAACCCCCATTCATCCAACCTACATGTACCTACATAGAAAGCAAAGCAATGTCGAACACACATAACTAACCACCCCTCACCACCCACCCACCAGCCACCGCGATCCTCCGCCAACAATTCCCCTCCCACGCGACACAGCTCTCCCCCTCCACCCTGGCCCTCACCAGCCTCCTCCACGACATCGGCACCGCCTCCGCCTTCCTCACCACCACGCACATGTCCTTCGACTTCCACGGCGCCATCACCGCCCTCACCCTTCTCTCCACCCCCCCAACCACCACCGCCCCGACCTCCCCCCCCGCCCAAGCCGAAGCCGTCTGCGAAGCCATCATCCGGCACCAAGACCTCGGCACGCGCGGCAGCATCACCCTCCTGGGCCAGCTGGTGCAGCTGGCGACCGTGTACGACAACCTGGGCGCGCGGCCGTATCTGGTGCACGGCGCGACGCGGGATGATGTGAACGCGGCGTTTCCGCGCGGCGGGTGGGGGGGTTGCTTTGCGGCGACGGTGAGGCGCGAGGTGCAGGTGAAGCCGTGGGCGCATTCGACGTTGTTGGGGGGCGCGGATGGGGAGGGGTTTGCGAACGCGGTGGAGGGGAATTTGTTGATGGGGGGGTATCCGTGAGGTGAGGGTTGGGTTAGTGGGGATCTGGTGACGGTTCTAGGTATGTTATGGATAGTAACTAGGTGGGAGTAAGTTCATCTTGTCGGGGAGATTGGAGATTGTTATATTCGACCCCTTTCATCGTTGCAGCTGTTCGATACACTTCTTGCGCGTTTCCTCTATTCCCTATGTGCCAGGTCTCCAACAAGGTTCCTTACCTATTGGGAAGAACGAGCAAGACATCTAGACGTTACCCACCACTATGTTTGGCAATACTGTATTGACTGAGCACGACCCCAAACGGACACAGGCTTCAAGCCATGTCCATAGCCATTCGTCTGGCTCTCAATCCCCTAACAAACAGACATCTCCAAATTATGGTGGCCACCTGGCATGGCTCAAGGCCGTCCTTGGCCCGTATAAAAATAGAACGGGTCTCGCACCATTCCTGTACCCATGTGTCTGGGATGTGGTACTCATAATTGGTCCTGGGCTGGGTTATCCATCTCGCGATCGACGGTTAAGTAGACCGCCAATTGGGCCGCCTTACGAATGGCACCTCAGGTTGGCAGAAGGAAAGCTTGATTCTCCCGCCCGACTGGATCCATCAGTGGGCTGTGCCAGACAAGATGCTGATCAGTGAGGTTGGGGCTCCGAATTTGGCAACAGCGCAGGCCAATGGGCTTGTGAAGGGGCATCGCCTCCTTACCAAAGATCGGCAGCCCTGTGAGAGCCGAGAGCTGTCAGCGATAAAGACAATTGAACTCGCCGTGAAAGACAAAAGCCATCTCTAGAGCAGGCATGAAGTCGTCCTCGGGAGAACACACTACACTCTATCCTTTGGTCTGCACAACGCTCATGTTGACGACCATCTTCAATACTCAAGAAATGGAGCCTTTTTCATGATTAGATGTTTAGGGAAACCACGCTTTCCCGTCCAGTCACACCATGTATTCTTCACTCCAGCAGCAAGATCGGGCCCCGAGTCCAGTGGCTAGTGTAGAGGGGTATCCCCTGAAGCAAACCGAAAGCTGGACCGGATCCGAGAAACAGTCAAGCCTAGGGCTCTACGAACGGGTGGCGGGGGGAACATCATGCGGGTCGAATCCGCCGCGTCGGACCGGTCTCCCAGACTACAAGCCGTTGCCGCTCCGATGGCCGTTCCTAGTCACGATGATAATCATTATGCTGGGGCTCATTGCGGCCCTGGAGACGGCGTGTCGACTGCTCCCCGCAGAGGTTGATCGAGACGTGGTTCCGGGATCGGGATCGGAAACGAGCACAACGGGCTTAGACAGCATCGCGCCGTCCCTGGGGCCCTCGATAACGACGAGAATGCCGAACGTGAGACGCGAGTTCCAGAACGTCTCGACTCCTTCACCCATCTCCACACCTGCCACTCCCACGCCGGCCGCAACCCTAACAACAGGGCCTGGCGACGACTCGAGCTCGGAGACAAAGCCCACTGGCACGCAGACCACCACCAGGGTTCGAATCGGCGACAAGCCCCAGTTCGGCCAGCCCGGGTACCACACCGAGACCATAACCCTCTCGACCGAGTCCTCTAGCACGAGTCGGCCAATCCTGTTCAACCCACTGCCCGAGCAGCACGGTCACGATGGCCCTGTCACGGTCACATCTACGATCCCGACCGAAATAGTAGCCACAGTTACGAAGCAGACGACACTTTCGGGTGTTGTGACGACCATCACCAGACAGACCACATCAGAGGTTCGGACACTGGATGGATCGGTCAGCGAGTACACCGTGACGAGCACGTTACACGGAGCCATCATTGGCCTCGAACCATCATACACGACAGCAGACGTGGTGACACTCACCAACTCGCACGGGACGCCCACGGCCACCGTCACCCGCACACCGCCGGCGGTATCCACACCAGTAGTCCTCACACTGACCGGCCTGAACGGGAAGCCGACAGCAACGGTGACGACGCACATTTTAGTCACCACCCGGACGCGAGTCCTCACAAACGCAGCCGGCGCCCCAACCGCAACCATCACCGAGTACCCAATCCCCGCAACCCAACCCCCCGACCCACAAACAAGCATCAAAGTCTACCACATCTCCGAGGGCGAGTATTTCATCGGCTTCTTCCTACCAACCCTCCTCGCCGTGCTGCTGACGATCCCCCTGCGCACGATCGACCTGGCAGCGAAGCAGCTGCAGCCGTGGCACGCGCTGACGCGCCACGGGGGAGCATCCGCCCGGGCCTCGCTGTGTCTGCGGACGGGCGGGACACACGGCGTCGTGTCGAGCGTCCGGTCGTTGGCGGGTGGGCAGGTCCTGGTGTTTCTTACGACGTTGCTGTTGCTGGCGGCGGTGCTGCTCGTGCCGCTGTCGGCGGAGGCCGTGGCGCTGAAGCTGCATGGGAGTTGCTCGAGGTTGGATTTTAGGGGCTGTGCGATGACGTTGGGGGTGTTTCTTGGCCCGGCGAGAGCGGCAATTGGAGTGTTGGGGTTTATGGTCGTGTTGTTGCTGCTTATCTTGTTCGTTCTTCGCCGCTGGCGGACGGGCGTGGCGGCTAATCCGTGGTCTATCGCGGCTGTCGCCTCCTTGTCGACAAACCCTGAGCTAAGAGCAGTTTTCTCATCGCTTTCGACCGGTCGGGGGGAGAAAATTGACCATCGACAACTTGTAGCCGCGCTAGAGGGCAAGAAATTCGAGCTGGGGCTCTTCTTTAACCGTTACGGCGTCCCTGACTACGGCGTCATGGTTCACGATGTGGATGCGTCCCTGTGGAAGGTCGACTCGGAGTCAAGCCTCAGCTTAAAGTCGCCGCAAGAGAGTGAAGTCATCGAGACTCATCGCAAAACCGAGCATCATCTCCCGTTTCTGATGCTGTCATACACAGCGAGAGCGGTGTGTCTGGTGACTATAACCGGCATCATGGTGCTGATCTTGTACTACAACAACACGGGCGGCGATACGGGGTTTGAGAGGTTCATGGGCACGCAGAACTTCGGAGTGCGGGCCCTGTTCACGCTGGCTGGCGTGGGCGTCAGCTTCTTCTGGAGCTGCTTCTTCACCAGTAAGTCCGTCCTGACCCCCATCTCGAACCAGGATCCCCAAAGACTGACCCAGCCCATCCAGGCCTGGCGGTGCTCAGTCCGTATCAGATGCTCTCACAATCCCCCCAACCCCCTCAGCGGACCATCACCGTGTCCCCACCGTTGAACGCCTTTTCTGGAATCGCGGACGCCGTCCGGCAGCGGCATGGCTTTCTCATCCTGGTCGCCTTCACGGCTATCCTGTCAGAGTTCATGCCGATCGTGCTCAGCAACGTGCCGTTCCGGGTTACGCAGACATGGATGACATCGCGTGTTTGCACTTGGATGGCCGTCGGCATCCTCAGCCTCATGTGGCTCGTCGTTGTCGGCACCTTTTTTGTCAGGTGGCCGCACATGCCTGTCGATCCCAGCACCATTGCCGGAGCCATGTACTATGTTTGTGACTCTTGGATGTTGGGGGAGTATGGAGGGGTTGAGCAGGCTTGAGAGCGATGAGCGCGACAAGCGAATCGCGGAGCTGGGGTTGAGGTTCCGGTTTGGCGACATTGTTGGTTTGTCGGGACGGACGAGGATTGGTGTCGATGGTTTGGATGACTTTAGGCACGGGGAGCGATACCATGCATAGGATTCTGATGAGTTTGGAGGGTGGTGGATGGGACGGAGGCCTGGTGGGACCGACCCCTGTAACTTAAGACGCCGCAGAGTGGCAGCGCTGCCCCCCGCGCTGCCCCCCACGCTGGCTCCGACCCGCTCAAACTCATCCTTAACTTAACGACTGGCGGTCTAAGTCACGATGAGTCAGGTACGTGAAAGCCGACGACCGGTTGACATGAATATTGGGCATCAGGTACTGAAACGAAACAGAAATTCTCCAAGCAAATTACTAGGATACCCGGACACCTGGAACTGCAGGACAGAGGGTGCATGTACATACAAGCAAACGATGAAACGGTAAATGATGAAGGGGTCACGACATAACATGTTACGGTATAGTTAGCATTCTTTTTACCCTTAGAGTACCTATGATCAAACCACGAGCCATTACAAAGGCCCATCTCACCCGTACGAGATGTGTACTGTATATGAAGAGCCCCGTGACCCGTTCCCAGAACTCCCTCCTCCATGATGCATTCCATATGCCCCAAAGTCCAGTACGAAGATGGACCGACCAAACGCCAACAAAACCCGGGACGGTCAAAACGACACCGTCGATCCCCAAGCCCAATATACCACAAAATATCTACTCCAGAACAATCCCCAACCCAGCAAACCACCCCTTGATAAAAACACCACCCCAATCCCATTCTCATCCCACCAATCCACCCCCCAAAACCCAACACCAGAGACAAACCATTGCCCCACACTCACTCACTCAATCATCATCCTCCCACCCACCCCCCATACCACTACCACCACCACCAAAACCCACCCCCCCAAACCCCACTCCCCCCTCACCCATCCCCATCCCCATCCCCGATTCCATCTCCTCATCCCCATCCCCCTCATCCATCTCCACCTCCACCCTCGTCCCCAGCGCCTCCCGCCCCTGCCGAATCATGCTCAACAGCCGCGCATTGAACGCGTCCACCTTGGCGTCGGCGTCACGCTCCGCCGCCAGTTTCCGCTGCGCCAGGTGCCGCGCCTCGGCGTCCAGTCGCGGGCTGGTCGTCGTCGTCTGCTGGTGCTGCTGTTGCTGAGACTGGGACTGGTGGTGGTGGTGCAGTTTTGGTTGCTGTTGTTGCTGCTGCTGTTGTCTGGGTAGGAGGCTCTGGCGGCGGCTTGTTGGTTTGGGGGCCGTCGCTGCGGGGTGCGGAGAGGTGTACGTGGATGTGGAGATGGAGGAGCGGTTGCGGCGGTGGGCTGGGCTGCTGAGCTTGGAGGGAGAAGATGGGCGGAGGTTATGGCTCGTAGCGGTGGCGGTGAAGATGTTATTGCCGTTGCTGCCGAGGCTTTGGCGCGTGGTGTGGCGGCTGGCGGGTCGGCTGGCGGGTCGGCTGGCGGGGCGCGAGGCGGTGGTTCTGGGCGTCGAGACAGGGAACGGTGCGCTGGGGACGGCGAAGGGGTTGTGGTTGGGGCTCTGCTGAGCGGGAGACTGAGTTGGGATGGCGACGGGGATGCGGCTTGGGGTTGGGCCGTTGAGGGGGGAGGACCGCGGCGAGGCGAAGCTCGCTGGTTCGCGGGGCGCTGGGTTGGGCGAGCCGGCGTGAGAGACGCGGAGCGAAGGGCGGGTCGCTATCCGCGACAGAGTCGGCGTACCGCCTGTAAATCTCTGCGAGGGGGCGGCGGTGCGGCGTTGGGTGCTAGCGGACGTCTGAAAGCCGTAGCTTAGCCGGGGTCGTGCCAAACCACTGGTTCTGGCTGCAGCCGCCTTGACTTCGGCGGCAAATCGCTTCGGGGGTTGGTTGTTTGGCTCGTCGACCACGACCCAATTCCTGAGCTCGTCATTGTTCGCGCTGACCTGCCGCCGTTTTGCTGCGGGCTGAGGCGTGCACTCGGATGTGCTGAGTTCATCATACACGGGCGAGGAGGGCGTTTGCACTGGCTGGGGGAAGTACGACGGCGTGGCTTGTGTCATGGGAGTGTCTTCGGGGGGTCGTATGGGTGTGTCCGATTCTAGACCCCACGGGTGCCCTGTCGTCTCAGTTACCGTTGCCCCATTTACGGTGTATCCTTGGCCGCCGCCTGCTTGGAATCCCCTGAAAGCGCCCTTTGTGCAGAACTCCCAGACCTTGCCAACCATGTCGCCTATCGTTTGCAAGCTGAATAGGCTCCAGGCTGCCGAGCTCGGCGCGTTCGGTGTGCGATCGAGTGGTATTTGCGTTGATGGGGACTCGGCTTCGGGTATTGCTTTCGGGCCCAATGCTGTCCTGTAGTCGACGTCTGAGTAGACGCTGTTGTCTAATGCGCCATCCACTGCGCCGATCCCTGGCCCCGCCGGGGTAGTGCTAATTTCTCCTGCCATCGTGTACCTGGACTCCCGGCCTTTTTCTTCCTCCCGGCCGTCGAAGGCGCCCTCCATGTTCATGTGCCAATCTAGCGGCGTCGACTCCCTTGTCCTCGCTCGTTTCCGCTTTGCTGTCCCGGTATATGGGGCAGTCGACATGGAGATGTCGGAGAGCAGACTTCCGGTCGATTTCGCGAGATTGTAGCTCGATGCTGTCGGGGATGGAGGCGGGCGGAAGACATTCGCGTGTAGCGGCTGGCCGGGGGTCGTCGATGTGTCGAGGTGGAATGCCCCAGGGGGATGGAATTGCGGCGGGAACGACATGGCGGCGGAACTGAGCCTGATATGATGTATGTCCCTATTGCACGCCTGATTCAATTCCAATGGCCAATGCGTGCAACCCAAGTGTAGCCAGCAGGGCTGCACGCACGTCAGAGCTGGACTGCGTGGCAGACCTGAACGGACGGAGCTCCCGTGCTCCTGTAGCTGCCGCTATGGGAAACTTGGAATGTCGCTCGCTTGTCAGGCGCCGCTGCTCTTGTAGGTTCGTTTCTCCTGTCGTGATTTCGCAGCTGGGATCCGGTTCGATTCGGGAGAAGCGCGTGATCGCGGCGGGCGGGGTGTTGGACAAGGTGTCGAGGAAGAGCAACAGAGCTGCTCGGGGCAACCAACCAGAGCGGGGCCAGCGTCGGCTTCAACCGGTGCGGTGCAGCTTTAACTTTCAAATCCCCAGCCGCCCGCCTCGTCCCGTTGACGGCGGCGCCCGGTAAGCACTCGACCGAGCAGCTTGTTTTCTGTCTCCGTAGAATTCGCAGGTTCTCCTGCAAAATCGGAGTCCGGTGGAGCGTGCCTACGCTTTTTGTCGGGTGGGTGATTAGGTTCCAGGGATTCCGGGCCTGACGGCTTCGTACACAAAAGTTCAATATTCTCAACTTTTGAGCACGCGAATCAATTGCAATCTTCTCCCCCAGTTCATGCAGACAACAAGACACGAAACGAGCAAGTCGCAGTCAGTGGCTCTGCTCGCGAAGTGGATGCTGTGTGGAGTTCCGCCAAGTCTTGTGGTCGGATCTGTCACAAGGGGTCTGCTTTTGGCAAACGGTCTGGGCTTCTTGGTGGACCGTGCCGTGACCGAGCCTCCCGCTGTCAATTATTTCCACGTGGTTTCCGTAGTGAAGGTAGCAACGGGATGGATGTTATGGAGGCCAACTAGGTCTCGAGCTTTATTACCTATTTCCCATGTGATACCAGTGACGGGACCCTCGGTTGAACCAGTCCAAACTCCACCATCCACGCCAGATGCATCCCGAAGCTCGATCCCTCACGCCCCTCTATAAAGTATTGCAAACATCTCTTTCGCCTGAAAACCGTCTAAAACCTCGCGGTACCCCGTGTAGTCTCAAATGCAATGCAAATGCCAAATTCTAGGTGAACATCCCTCTATGGATGCGCTTCCTCCTCGCGAGCTTAAGCCATGCCAGAATTGACCGGAAATGCGGCACCCCTACTCTTTGCTGTAGTATGCATCCTGCTTCGCCTTGTGCGCGGGTGCAAGACCACCACCGACCCCGCTTCCGCCATCAACACGAGCCTGCCCCGCCCAGAAGTCGTCGCGCTCTTTCATGATCTCCTCCGCCCAGGCCATAACCTCCTCCAACACGATCTTTGTCTTGACATAGGTAAACTCGCCCAGATCCAGCCTCCCCTTTCCGCGCTTCTCGTACTCGATCATCTGCAGGAGGAGCTCCATCTTGTCGATGTCGTGGACGTAGAGGCTGTCAAGCGTCTTGGAGTCCTCGTATTCCTGCCAGATGGCCCGAATCTCGGACCCGACGTTCCCGCCGTCCACCTTGCCGAGCAGCCCCTGCGTGATGTAATCCATGGTCGTCGCCTCGCGCCGGCTCTTCTCGGGCTTCGCGACGTTGTCGACGGGCGTGATGTCGCCGACGATCGACTCGGCCATGTCGTGGATCAGGCACATCTTCATGCACTTGGCTAAGTCGAGCTTGGCGGCAAGGGCCGGGGGCGCCAGCATGCTCATCATTGACATCCGGTACATGTGGTCAGAAATGGACTCGCCCCTTGCACGCGGCGGTGCTTGTTAGCAAAGAGCGAGGCAAAGCAGGCGGGAGCACGGCTGAGGCACCTACCGGTCAATCCCGAATCTCCGCCATCCCTCCCGCTTGGTGGTCTTGAGGCGCTCGAGGAGGTGGAAGTACTCGACCGGCGAGCTTGTTCCCTCGACAGGCTTGCCCGTAGGAATGGTCTCGAGCACTTTTTCCACTGTCCATGGCTCGGTAATCGTCGGGTTCGGGTTGGGCACAATGCCAACATCCGCCAGGGTGTCGCCGTTCTCGGTTGGCTGTGCGCTTGGCGACATGGTTGCTGGCCTGTGATGGCAGCGGAGGAATGCACGATTCTTGAGGGGTGGAAAGACGGCCTACGATGTGGGTGGTTGTAAGGCCTGGTATATATTTTATTGGGAAGGAATGGAAGTGGGCATCAAACAGAAAATGGCCACAAGATGGTCCGTCGTAGGTACCAATAAGGCACCGGCGCCTCCGTCCATGCATCGGAAAGCCCATCTGAAAGTGGGATGGAAAGGGACTTTCTGCTTGGTGCCCCACTTTCGCACATCTCATGGCACCTCCTGGGAAACTGCGAGACACGGACCATTCATGCAATTATTTGCTACCAATCTGAATCACAATCATGGACGTATTTTCACATCACAACCAACGGAGGAATGTCCAGTATGTGCCTACCACGTCCGCACCTCAAAATAGTCGTCCACGTCCGGCGCACCGTTGATCAGCACCTGGAAGTCGGTGACCTTCCCAATCTTTTCCACCTGCAACTGCATCCTCGGGAATGGGTTGAGAGTCAAAATTGCAGGCTGTAGGCACCGGACTCGGCAATGCTGATTGACCTTCCCACGCTGCTTGACGTTTGCTATAGTCGACAACGGTTGCGTCGGGACGCGGGCGCGGAAGATGGGGAGCGAAGGGACATCTGACTTTTCGAAGGCGTTGGGCACCAGGGTGACTAGGGTGCGGGACACGGGAGAGTTCTGTGTAAAGCAAGGGCATGTCGTGGCCAGCGACCGGGTACAGAAAGCGAGGGTGCATGGCGACTGACGAATCGGCCGAAAGAGTCACCCGGGGGCTGGAGTCACCCAGGGGGTCACGGAAATGGAAAATGGGGAACACACCTTCCTGATGAACCAGGTGATCTCATCCCGATGCCTCACACCATCCCAGTAGCCGTAGCTCTGAGGCCAGAGGTGGCTTACAACACGCATCGCGGCTATAGGGGCGTGGGGGATTCCCAGCGGGTGTGGGATTGCGGGTGTTGGGATGTTGGCGTTGCCGCCAAAGGTCGTGGCGCAGGCAATTGCGGCGCCGTTTTTCACCGCGAGTTGTCTGCTCACGGCGATGTGAGTTTCACATTCTGCAGCCTCTCCATCTCCTCCTCTGTACCGCCCGTGGATAGAGTAGCTGACCGCCGGAAACTCTTGACTTACCCCCTTTCGCCCGTAAACTCGACGTATGGGCCGAGCATGGGATCGCTCTGCATCTCGGCTTTGAGGAACTCGTTGAGTCCAAAACCGCCGACAACAAGAACCACCTGTGCCCCGAAGCGAGGAGTTAGCACCCGTGAAATGGAGATGAACGAGGATCCTGGGGGTGGGACATACAGCGGGGTCAGCGCGGGTCGTGCTCTTGACCGCGACCATCTGCTTCTTGGCGAGTTGGATGATGCCGTTGGTGATTTCCTGATACACCTTGACAATCTCGGAGCTAGGATACGATTATGATGGTCAGTCAAACGCCACCAGAGTGTTTCAAGGTTGGATGCGTGGACTAACCCTTCAAGAGCGACCCGAAGGTCAGTCCCGTCCTGGAGTTTAAATTTGAGGGCGTAGGTGATGTTGGAAAGAGTTGCGGCAGGTTCCGACAGCGTCTCCTCCCACACGTTCCCAACCTCGGCTTCGACAAAGCCCAAGTCATCCGCCTGCACCTTGACCCCAAGGACGGATTCGATCTTCAGGATCGCCAAGGATAACAGGGCGCGTCGCATGAACATGTCACCGAGGAGTCGGCCTTCGCCCGGGACGCACTCTCGGACGGTGAGCGGCGTGAGAGTGTTTATGGTGTAAGAAATGAAATCCTATCTCTTGGTGAGACACCAAAAAGGGAGAAGAAAAAGAAGAGAAGAGAAGAGAAAAGCATCAGAGGCTATTCGCGGGAGACAGGCTTACCACAGTACCACCGCCAAGGTCAGCAATGACAACGGTCTGCCCTTCCTGTTGCAAGAGACTCGTCAGCCTGGCCCCTGCCAACAAGAGAGGCCTCGACCGGTAGAGCATGAAAGAAAGGTCGGGGGTACACAAACCTTCAGTGAGCGTTTCGTGACTGCACCGGGGATGACAGCTAGTGCCGCCGCTTCAGGCTCGTCGATGTGTCCAAGGCTGGCGCCCGGGTGAAGGATTGTCGACTCCTCGATGGACTTCCTCATCCGGCTGACCGTCTCTTCGCTCCACACAGCTGGGGTAGTGAACATGAAGAAGACATCTTCGTCGCTTGGGAAGGGGATGTTACGCCCGGCGAGTTGCGTTCGGATACGGTAACTCGCGTCTGCCCACAAACAGTCCAGATATTTTGTGACAGCACGGGCCCCTGTCCACTGCGCGATTCTGAGTTCATCCAAGGACTGTTGGACTAAATCCGAGGAACCTGGGAGCTCCGGGGCCTCCTGCGAGGTGAGGTCTTCGCAGTGAATAAGCGCAAGCTTGAACAGCCTCAAGGTCGACATCCCTTTGACGATGCCGGTGCCCCAGCTCTCAGGGACACTCTCGATATTGATACCCAAGGTGGTGGGCTGCATCTCCACGCCACGGGCATGGAGATGTACTGAAGTCGGCGGCGCATCGGGGCTCAGGCCAGGTCCCACCAAGCAGTACGAGATCCCGCTTGTCCTGTCAAGGGATAAATTAGCAGTGCCGCTGATGATCAGCCCAGGGAGAGACATGATCTGAACGGCCCAGTGGCGGTTGCACGGATGGTTGTAAAATGGGATGAACTTACGAGACCCCAAAGTCTACACCGATGCACAGGCGGTAGCGAGTCATGGTTTTCTGTGGTTGTGGTTCGTGCTGTTCAGGATTGTCTTTGTGGCGATAGTCAGGATGTAGGGATTGACAGTCGTTTGGGAAAAGAATTGAAATTGGAGATGGCGCGTGTCCGCTTGAAGTCGCTTCAGAGTAGGAGGAGAGTGTCAAGGGCAGAGAAAGGCACGGACATGCAGTAGCAAGACTTGGAAAGGGGTGCTGTTGTCGTTTCTCGTTTACGTGCAGGAGTCACAGGAGCTTGCCCAGCGCCCATCCGACGGCTGCAGGTGGCCTGCCTCATGTGATGAAATCCTGGATGGGATTTGATGAGTAGCTCCACCACAACGGCGCGTCAGTAGCGGGTGCGGGCGTTGCAGCCAGGCGCGGGCCAGCTCATATTTGCACGGTGTCTATGTAGTACAGAGCATTCTAGGTGCACACCTCTCAGAAAACAAGCCTGAACCCGTCCGTCGTCAAGGGAAACCCGGTCTTCGGGCGGAAATGCATGCACATATACATAGGTACATATGGTTAAGTCGCGGGTGTTGACCGGCAGGTCGACGGCAAGCAGCCGGGTCCGGTCCGGATGTTCCGTCGCAGCCTGGAGGTTACTTGCATGCGCCACTCGTATCTCAAAACGGAGGGGCTGTCGGGAATGGTCATCGCTTTCAGAACGCCGGAAACGGCGATGCCCGGGCCACCCCTGGGTAAAGGAGGAAAGGAGCCAGCCTCTTTGTGCCGGCTGCCCCTGAGGGCTTCCGAAACCCCATCCCCGTGTCAAGGGAGCGAGGTCTTCTGACGTCTTCTCCCCCCTCTCCCCGAGTCCTCTTCGCCCTCCACAGCAGAACGATATCCAGTGGTTTTTTCTTCCTTCTCTTAGGAATGAATAATACCAAGCCCTGTTTTCCAACAAGTTTCAGCTATCACGCACCCAGTCTACCTTGCGAAAATGCCCCAAAGCAAGCGTGCAAAGCCGAGCGAATCGCCGCCCGATAGCCCATCTACACCAGAGGAGCCGGATCAAGCAACGGTTCCGAGCGATATGGAGTCCAGCCGCTTGGGCCGGCAGCCAGCCAGTAAAAGAGACTGCACCAAGGTGTGTTGTCGAATGGGCGATTCTTGGGCGTACCATCTCCAGGCACTAAATGAATACGTAAACGGCCCTACCGTGGATGGACTGATAGATAGGGGTCGCTGGGGGTCGTTGGTCACCAAGGTGAAGGGTCAAGCTAGAGCTCTACGGCAGCTAGGCCTGGCGCCATGGAATGAGTTGGCTCCCGAGACGAAGGAGCGGTTAAGCAGCTGGTCTCCCGTCGCAAAACAGTTGTGGGAGTCTGATTTCACCGAGCATCGCGATGCCATGGTCCGGGCTTGGATCTGGCATTACCTTGACGACAACCTGTTTTCCTTTGCGGGCGGTATCCAGGAACAGTCGCTCGTCCCACTCAGCTCTCCCGTCTGGGAGCACTTTCGCGCATTTCGCCGGGATCTAAATGGTGAGGCACCTGGCACCTTTCTATCTGTGACCGGCCTAATGTACTGACGCCTTGTTTAGTCCTGCTTCACGACCCCAAGGGTTTCGATAACAACCTCTATCAACTCCAATTCTACTCGTGGAGCCGCATGGCAGAACACCTCGTTCGCAAGGGGCTCGGACAGCCAGACTCAGTCAAGGCGGGAGACTTGGTCCCCCATTACAAGAAACATCTCCGGCTGATCATCCAGGATGGAGGGAACAAACTTCCTGACGATGCTCATGATGGAGACTTGGAAATGCATTATGGCGACGTTTATGATTCTGCCGGCGGCCCTCCGCACTGGGCCATCAGGGAAGTCGCCAAAGCAGCCTTGGTTGCACAGTACTATGTTCATGGGACCAAACCCGGTAGCTACACCCTCAGATTCAGCCCGATTGGCTGCGGCAACATCTTTGGCTTTCACTTTGACGAGGACTGGATGAAGTTAAGCTCTCCGATCGAGCTCCCCAGTAGCCGACCAGATAGCGAGGAATTCCCGAACGTGCAGCTCGTCAGTGATCCCATGCTTGTCGTCAGCGGCCTTGATGGCCTAAGCTACGACAAAGAATTTACCTGCTGCGCCCCTATGGTCGTTGTCGCCCCTTGGACATTCGGGGGCGAGGAGGCTGCCCCGTTCATCTACCCCGGGTTTGAGAAAGGCTGGGAGGAGGCTCTAGAAAGCGGGAGGCAAGAACTCAGAGCGAGGATGAAGAAGGTAGAGGAGGATGCAAAGGCGGGGGCGGAGGGCGCAGACGGCCCGGCGAATAACACTATTAGCGAGGCACCCCGGGCGACGCAGAACCACGCTCCCCATGAAGGAAAGTCGGAAGAACAGGCCGAACAGTTGAAGGATTAGAAGGCCTGGGGGCTTGTTTCCGTCCTTGGTGTCCATCATTCCTTAGCCATTGGTGGTGAATGGCCACATTTTGAAGTTCTTGATCTTTCATGTTTGTTCCCTATGTTCGCAACCAGACATCTAATCTGACCTTGGTGACCAAAACGCTGCACACGACACTGCCATGTTCTTCCCATTGCCAAATCAGCCGGTCCCTCATTGTCATCTTGATCCTGAGTACCATACACGATCTCCCAGATTCCCAAGTGACGAGGATGATCACCGCTCGCTCAGTCCATCGTGCCCCTCCTCCACTCCTCCATACACCCCAGTCAGCCCAAGCTCAAACGCTAATTGGAATCATGAGAAGTGAGGCGGCCCCGGCATCGTACTCGTTGCTCAATTCTCTTGCAGTTTGCTTGAGGGTCCCGCCACTGCCCGCTCTCGGTGTTTGCTGGAAGGGGCCTCTATCGGGCGGAGAGTATTGCATTTTGGGTTTTACAATCGGATAGGTACGGATGGATATGTAGGTACCTAGACAGAACAGGGTCCACGGGGATACATGACACAGAGACAGGCGGTGCGTTGAAACCAACTCATGATCCGGACGAAGCAACTCTGCAACTAAGGTACCTTACCCGGCGAATGGCGTCAATGACGGCGCCGAGTGTGCCGCCCGTTCTGTACCGAGCCGGCGGTGAAAAGTTGCCTCATCATCCGTCGGCCAATCACAACCCTTCAGAAATCACCGCAATCTCTGTCCAAACAACATCTGGCTGAGGTCGGACATTCTAACGGCGGTAGCTACCTCTAGCTTGGACCTTGCGCAGCTTTCCGGCCTCATCACCCCTATGAGTCATTGATGCCTTTTTGGGCTGCTGGCGATGCCAAATCCAGAGTGTGAAAAGTGCGGACCGCGGGAGGCTACCTGGCTGAGTGTGATGTGGCTATCATGCGGCAAGCCGCAGAATCTCGTATTCGCTTCAATAGTCCAGGCTATGGCTGCCAAAAGCGTCATCACCGTCTGTATGTAGACGACTGGACGGGAAGCCATCCGGTAACTCATTTCCTTTTTTGGGAGAGTACCTATCACGCGCGCACGGCTTTACGCATGGGTGCATCATATGTGTATCACCATGTGGACAGAGTGCATATGTGGCTGGCTCCAAACTTGGAATGGATGCAGAGCGTGAAGAAGGCATAAACGGGACATGAAAGGAGTGGACAGCAGCATTGTCACGTCAATAGGTACCTACCTTACCTACCATAGCGCGCCAGGGGGGGTTGTAAAATGATCGAGTTCTCCTCCTTGAACTGTAGCGATGGTCCGTGCGCCAGCCAAAACGGGAAGGCGGTGGGCTGCATGATTCGCCGCCCTACTTTGGGACACAAATCATGGAACTTCGCTCCAACAGCCACCATTTTCATCCAGCAGAACGCACGAATACCAAGAAGTTCTTGATTCAAGAAAATACGCAAAACTCTCAATTCTGCTGCGAGAAAAGGAGAATAAAGACCGTTGCTTCCAGGCCGAGGTTAGTCTGACCCCCAGACTGCCACGTGAATGCAGTCCTCTACGCTGTCTTGCGTGACTTCCTGTTGCCGCACCTCCTGCCGTGAAATTGGGGCGGTTGCCGGGACGGCCTTCACTGCCGAGCTTTTGGATTTGTTATTCCGGCCTCGCTTGGACGCCGGAGGTCCTTCTACCTCGGCTAGGTCCTCCGATTCCCATTCGGAGGCCCGGCGCCGAACCGACGGCTTCGTTGGCCGGGGATTCAACCCGGAGGACGAAACCGGTCTTCCTGCGGCTACCGGCATCGAAGAGGAGGGCGTTGCGAATGGCCCCGTCCCGCGAGGCCGTCCCTTTACGGCCGTGATTACGTCTGGCTCTTTGAGGCGGAGAAAGGGGTACTCTGCCTCCAGGGATCTCTCCAACCACCAAAAAGGGGCGAAATCGGCCTTCGTGAGAACTCCTTCCGCGTTGAGTTTCTCCTGTAGCTTGTGGGTGCAGGGAAGCCCCCACTGCTGCGTAAAGCGCCCTGAACAAGGAGGGAGTGGTGGCGACCGGCCTAATCCAGCGGCAACCACCCGTTTATTTCGTTCGTTCACCTTGTTGATCGCCTTGTAGCAGACCTCCCGAGTTGTGGCCCCCAGCCACTCAAAACTTCTCCCGGTATATTCATAACGCTGGCGGTTCTTCTGGGCTGCGATCTTCTCCGTGAAAGTGACTTTCTTGGCTTGAAGCATCTCCTTAATGACTTCATGGACTTTGAAGAGAGAGGAGAGACCACTAATGAGATATTCCCTTCAGCTCCCGATGAGAAGACTCCGTGGGCGACGTGGTACGCTGGCCGAAGTTGCGGTACCGGGACACCCAGGGCCCGGCCCACTCCTTCTTGTACGGCATATACCGCTCTTCAAGGTAGGCAACGATGCTCTGCTGATCAGAGAACGACTCTTTTAACTGGGTCCACGCCTTTTCAAAGTCTTCTTCACTGATTGTATAGACCATGAACTTCCACAAGACATATAGGCCGGCCTTGGTATGGGGCAACTCCTCAGGGCTCGGGAGTCTTATGCCTGATTCGGTGCCGGGAATAGCTTCACCTGTCTCGTCAACCCGGGCAGGAGCGTTGAGGAGAGACAAAGTTAGCTGATCTTCTTCGTCGAGAAGCATCGGGTCCGCCGTGGCTTCATCCCGCGTGTTTGCCGTGTTGGGGTTGGCTAGCTCTTTCCACTTGCGCTTGAAGTGAGGACAACGTTGCGGTTGACATGAAACAGACAGATCTGTTGCTGAACATGGGGAAAGACTGCTGTGAGGGCGTTCTTTAGAGCCTTCTCACAATCGGTGATGATGACTTCTGGGATGGGGACGTCGTGCTGTAGACGCAATGCCTGAAGCTGATGCGTCAACCAAGTGAAGCCGTCTTCTCTCTCATTATCCACCAGGCCGAAGGCTACGTTGAAGTTGGTAGATAGGTTCGTGACGCCTGTCACCTGGAATAACGGCATCTTGAAGCGGTTAGTTTTGTAGGTGTTGTCCAAATGAAGGACTGTTGAGAACCGTTTCCACATCTCCAGGCACCATGGATAAGTCCAGAATAGACCTATCACCTTATCAACGTCCTCCAGAGAATACCGAACGACATGATCGATATCATGCTCCTCGAGAATCTTGATCAGGGCTTGAGTTGGGTTGTGTCCGTCGAGTTTGTCCCGTTGCAGCCGTTCCCGGTAATTGGTTACATCCTTGGTCGTGAAGACAGTGTGATGGTAGCGCTTTTGAAGGAATAAGACGATATCTCTAGGACGTTGGGCGGGATTCAGAGACAGGGCTTCCACGTCCTTCTTCATCGCGTCTGACAGTCCCCGATGGACGGCGTGAGTGGTCAGCTCTGCCGGATTCTCTCCGCTGGTGTCGTGATTATGGTACTGGTTGGCGATCTCGAAAGTCCACTGCCGGTCGTTCTCCTTCAAGGCTTTAGCAACGCCTCGCCAGTGGCACCCTGTCTTGGAAGTCGTGGTCTTGCGGACGGTTGCGATAGAAGGTCTGGCTTGTCCCCGGTCGCAGTAGAGATCAAAACGCGTGGCTTGTCCGTTGATGTAGTTCGAAGCTCGCCTCTTCACAAATCCCAGACCATAGGACTTCCCCTAAAAGTTCAGATCAAGCAAGAGCTCGTTGCAGGAGGCGTAAGCCGGGCCAGTGAGGAGACGGTGGCCTGGCGGGATGCTTGGTGGTGCGGGTGCACCATAAGGAGACCCTGTCAAGACAGCCTCTGGTTGGAGTGAAGCCGGTAACTCTTCCATGTCCTGCAGACTACCCAATGACATATAATTGATAAGAAAACCTGAAATCGAAGAATCAGCACTTGAATAATCCATTCTAAATGCTTAAATGAGGGGTGTTCTCACTGCGCCGTTGTGGAATCGTAACCCTCCCGGAGGCACTGGGCCTATAGGGCCTTAGCATGCTAACTACATCCGGATCAAATCGTTTTGCCTTTGACTCGTTCAAGCCCCCTACCCTTCCTTCTTTCTCGCTGCACCATTTACCTCTTGCCTTAGGCTGTGGGGGTGTGTTGTCACGATTATGGCCATATGCAGGGCCGCGCGGGGGCCGCGCGGGAAGCGCCCCCGAGCCAATCATTAGGAAGAAGGTTTCAGCTAATCATAGAAGGAACATTTGGAACGATTGGAACGACAGGAACGAGGCATCGTTCCTCGTCGTTCCCAATGTTCCCATCGTTCCTATGATCGCGGAGGCAGGAACCAGATAGGTATATAGTCACTCATTCTGGAGAGCTCTGGGAGTTCTCCAGTTAGCAATCACAACTACAGTTCGCTATAAGCTCGAGAGCCTACTGTTGAGACAAGTCTTGTTGTGCACCCTCTGGCTGCACCGAACCTAAGCACCCTTGAGAGATTACCTTCGACCGAAGCTGAACCCTAACAGGACAGGGTCCAGGACAGGTTCGTCACACGTTGCTAACTCCCTTTAACTCTGTTACAGTTCAGGATTGAAGGTAAAACGGCACCATGGCCACCCCCGCGCCCACTACCGAACAGATGCGAGAAGCCATCGAGGAGATCGGAGCCCGAGTCGCTGTGACTGAGACCAAACTCGCTGCGACTGAGACCAAACTCGCTGCAACCGAGACCAAGCTCGCCGCGGCTAAGAACGAGCTCACGGCAACCAAGAACGACAACGCGGCACTGAAGGTCCGACTCGAGGCAACCGAGGCTCACGCTAAAGAGCCGACCAAGGATAGAGTCAAACTCGAACAACCCGAGAAGTACGGAGGAGACAGAGAGGCGCTGCCCGGATGGATCACGGCGATGCGCAACTACATCGACCACAACTCCCACCAGTTCACCACTGAGGCATCTAAGACCAGATATGCCGCCACCCGACTCAAGGACACGGCACTCAGGTGGTTCTCAGGAGTGCTGGAGGACTATCTCGGGAACGCAGAACATCAGCCCTTCACCAGACGGGTTTTCGAGGACCACGCCGAGTTCGAGACCGAGATTCAGAAGGTGTTCGGAGACAAGAATGAGAAGTTGCACGCGCAGGAACGGCTCAGCAAGCTACGACAAACCAAGTCCGCAATGGCCTACGCCGCTATATTTCGACAAGACTCCATGAAGGCAGAAATCAACGACGAGGGGCTCAAGAAAATGTTCTATGACGGCCTGAAGGAGGACGTCAAGGACGAATTGTACCAGAAGGACGAAGTCGACACGCTGGATGCATACATCGCCCTGGCCATCAAGATCGACGAACGCCAGTACGCCCGCAAGCAACAAAGGAAGGGCGCAAAGACGTATCACGCGGACAGCCACAAGGCCAACGACAAGAAGAAGCGACAGCACAAGAGCACTTCTTATGGCACGCACTCAGGGGCCATGGATATCGACGCTGCCCAGACGCAATGGGCAGGAAAGAAGGGTGGCGCCAAGGACAAATCAGGCATCACCTGCTACAATTGCGGCAAGAAGGGACACTTCAAGCGCGACTGCCGCAGCAAGAAGGAATGGCGACCGGTTCCAGGGAAGGAAGCCGCCACCATCGGCGAGATCCACGTGGACAGGGTCTGCTTCCCACGCTACGCCTACCGAGAAGCACAGGAACAAAGGAGAGCCCAAGGGGACGACGCCCAGGATTGGGACGACTACTGGTCCCGGCATCAGTACCTCAGCAGAGGGAAACCGACCTCGGACCTGGAAGCAGCAGGACTGAGAGGGGTGAACGGGAGATTCCAGCTTATGAAGGAAGACCACCCGCGGATGAACCCCAGCAGAAGGGATCACGCCCACCTACCATGGTTCCAGTCTGTGGCACACGAATGTCGCTACCATTTCCAGGCCAAGTTCCAGTCAAACCACTGGCCTGTCAGGCCGCAAAACGAACGGGAGGAGCCAGTACCCACGACATGGGTCTACGACCACGGAGCTGCACCCGCAGCACTGCTCTGGAAGATGGACATGATTCCCGACGGCAGGCTTAGGATCAGCCCTAAGAACGCTTGGCCGGAAGGATGCAACGACCCCCGAGGGACGAATCGTTGCGAACAGGCGGACTGCCTAGTACACGCAGACGCCAAATTGGAGGAGCACGCGCGATCACAGGCGCAACGCAATCGACCTCGACCCACGCGAGCGCAGCGGCGCGAGAACAGACAGCCAATGGAGCCACAGATAATGCAATGGCTCCAGGAGCACCAAACGATCGATGCCGCAAGCCAAGGTGCGGATAGGGACGCCTTGATGTACCACGAGAGCTTGGGAAACGGCTCAGGGCCCTCCGAGGGGCCCGACGATCTCTAACTCCAGAACAACGGAGACAGGCCGCGCAGCACAGGAAGAACTGGCGCAAGCAAAAGCCTTACATCGACCTCCCAGCAGACGAATACGAAGTAGCTGCTGTACGGAACACCAAGCCGGACAACAGGCTCTGGATCACAGCGCGATGGGGAAAATGCGAAGCCCTCGCGTTGGTGGATGGGGGAGCACAGATGAATCTTATCTCGCCCACATTCGTGAATCAACTCAGAATTCCATGGAGGATCAAGAAAAAAGAATACATCGTCAAGGGACCATTCGACACACAATGGGCACGACGAGAGACAGAACCGCTCGATATGGAGGTGGTAGGGAAAACCACCCAAGTGGTATTCGACATCGTGGACATGGGACCAGAGAAAGACATGATTCTCGGACGCCCATGGCACAAGGACTACAACCCAGACATCAGTTGGAAGGGAGATGGCCATCTGCGACCGCGAGAACCGCGGGAGCATCCAACCGACTTGATGGGAGAACGCGCAGAACAGGAGCCACGGATGAGCAGAGGGTCAGGACGAACCCCCTCTACGGGCCCACCGCAGGAAGCAGCAAGTGCAGAGGAACGCACTCTGGAATCCGGAAGAAGCGGCACACGACAACAGAAGCAGACACGGGAGGCACGAACCATCGCCGTCGTCTCAGTCAACGAGCACGGAAAGCTCAAACACGAAGCATGGGTCAACCGGAAAGAAGCAGCAAGCATTGAGCTGCCAGCACAAGAGGTCAAGGTACTCGAAGCATCATTCATCGAGTCAGGGAACAAGTTTGCGTACTACGAAGGTACGCCGAAAAATGCAACAACGGGGAAGATCCCAGACGACTACAAGGGGCACCCGGCATTCACAGCAAAGCATCTTACAGGGCTACCTGATCACGGACCTTGGGACCACGAGATCAAACTCAAGGAAGGAGCCCAGTTGAAGTTCTTCAAGGTGTACCACACCAACGAGAAGCAAGATGCAGAGTTGAGGAGCTATCTCGAAAAGAATCTCGAGATCGGACACATCAGACCATCAACATCTCCGGCAGGCTATCCAGTCCTCTTCGTCCCAAAGAAGGATGGGAAGCTCAGGATGTGTGTGGACTACCGACAGCTGAATAACGAGACGGTGAAGAACCGCTACCCATTGCCACTGATCGCGAGGCTTCGAGATCAGCTGTCAGGGGCACAATACTACACCCGCCTCGACCTTCCAACCGCCTACGCCCACATTCGCATCAAGGAGGGAGACGAATGGAAGACGGCTTTCCGAACACCCTACGGGCACTACGAGTACCTCGTCATGCCATTCGGATTAACCAACGCACCAGCGACATTTCAAGCCGCCATCGACCACGCAATTCGACATTGCCTCGATAAATTCGCAGTCTGTTATTTGGATGACATCCTCATCTACTCCAAGACGCTCGAAGAACACAAGGAACACGTGCGGCAGGTGCTGGACGCACTGCACGAGCACAAGTTGTCAGTCAACAAGGACAAAAGCGAGTTTCATGTCAAAAGGACGGTGTTTCTGGGTTACGAGATCTCCCCAGGATGGGTCAAGATCGAACCCGAGAAGCTAGAAGCCGTCAGGACGTGGCCGACACCGACAAATGCCACCGAAGTCAGAGGATTCATCGGATTCGCCAACTTTGTCAGGATGTTCATCAAGAATGTTGGCGACATCGCGAGACCCCTACACGAACTCACGAAGAAGGATGCCACATTCCAGTGGAAACAGGAGCACGAGCAGGCTTTCCAACGAATCCGCGACGCGATAATCGCCGATCCAGTGCTCATGCTGCCTGACCCCAGCACACCGTTCGAAGTCGAAGCCGACGCCTCGGACTTCGCGATCGGAGGACAGCTTGGTCAGAGGGACAAGGACGGCAAGCTTCACCCAGTTGCGTTTTTCTCCAAGAAACTCGAAGGACCAAGGCTCAACTACCCGATCCACGACAAGGAGCTTCTCGCAATCATCGAAGCATTCCAAGAATGGAGACCCTACCTCAGCGGTACGACACACGAAGTTCAGGTGTACACAGACCACAAGAACCTACGATATTTCACCACCACCAAGGTGTTGAACGGACGACAAACTCGATGGGCAGAATTCCTGTCCGAATTCAACTTCACGATCCACTACAAGAGAGGCTCAGAGAACGCACGAGCAGACGCCTTGAGTAGGAGAGCGGATCACCACGACAACGCATCTGAAGCCTCACCACCATTGCTACATCAGCAGACAGACGGATCGCTACGGCACGCTTCCCAACCGACTGAAGACTACGAGATCGCAGCGCTTCAGCAGCAGTCGGAAGATCCCGAAGCCAGGCCTCTGCAACCGTTTGTAGAATGCTGTGCGGTCTTCAGAGAACAACGATTGGAACGAGATTTCCAAGGAATCATCGCGGACGACAAGCGCGATGCATGGCAAGAAGAGCCAGAATCCAAGATCGCAGGATTGCGACTTGAAGGAACGAGACTCTGGTACCACGCCAAGGCCTACGTCAGGCCCAGCGACCAAAAGGAGCTCATTCGGGAAATCCACGAGTCGAAGCTCGGAGGACACATGGGAATCAGCAAGACAATTGCGAAGGTCAAGCAGAATTACGACTTCCCAGGAATCAAGCAAGCGACAGAAGAGGTCCTGGCGGAGTGCGACCTCTGCGGACGAAGCAAGCCAGGACGGCACAAGCCATACGGACTATTGCAACCATTGCCAGTCGCAGAAAGACCATGGAGCTCGGTGACGATGGACTTCATCACCAAGCTTCCGACATCCAAGGACTCAGCGACGGGAACGAAGTACGACAGCATCCTCACAGTGGTGGATAGACTCACCAAATGGAGCTACTTCCTTCCCTACAAGGAGTCATGGTCGACAGAACAACTCGCAGACGTGATCTACCGCAACGTCACCTCGGTCCATGGATGGCCGGAGGAATGGATCACGGACAGAGACACCAAGTTCGCATCAAAGTTTTGGCAAGCTCTGATGACGAAGCTGGGTACAAGGAGTAAGCTCTCGACAGCTTACCACCCACAGACGGACGGACAGACGGAGCGACTCAACCAGATCGTCGAACAATACCTAAGGGTGTATGTCAACTTCCAGCAGGACGATTGGGTCGAGCTGCTGCCAACGGCGCAACTCGCCTACAACACCACCGTCACAGAGACCACGAAGGTCACACCATTCTTCGCGAATTACGGCTACGAAGCAGATTTGCGACAAGGGCCCGATGTTTCGGTGCCCAGAGCGGCAGTCAAAGCCGACAAAATGAGCACGTTGCACACGATGCTCAAGGAAGAACTCGAGTTCGTAAGGACACGAATGAAGAAGTTCTACGACAGAAACAGGCTCGAGGGACCTCGCCTAGAAGAGGGGGCCAAAGTTTATCTCATTTCTCGAAATCTGCGCACGAAGCGACCAAGCAGGAAGCTCGATTTTCGCAAAATCGGACCATTCAAGATCGACAGGAAGATTTCGGAAAACAATTACGCACTTGCGTTACCAACGACAATGCGACTACGGACCAACGTCTTCCACATCTCGCTTTTGGAACCAGCGCTCAAGAACGCACGACTCGACAAGGACGTTGAGGCAGAAGACGAAGAAGAAGAATGGGATGTTGAGGAAGTCCTAGATTCACGCATCACGAAGGGACAGCTGGAGTATTTGGTCAAGTGGCTGGACTTCGGCCCAGAAGACAATTCATGGCAACCAGCTACAAATCTCAACTGCCCCGAGAAGCTTCAGGAGTTCCACCAGAGGAACCCGGATCGACCAAAGGAAATTCCACAGAAAAGTCGACCCCGGCAAGGAAATCAACGGAAGAGGAACTAACAGCAGGGTCAGTGGCAACACACGAGGATAGGAAGAAAGGGCACAAACCCCTGGGCCCAGGAGGGGCCAGGAAGGGGAACACTCGCAACGTCCGGAGAGGACGACTGCGCGGCAGCAGCCTCACGACGTTCCTGTTCCCGCAATACTTCGCCCTCTTGATCAAACATCCGACGCGCTTGATCCTCCAAAGATTGGTGTTGACGACGCAGACGGTTAACCCGCGCAAGGGCAGCACCGAGGGCCTGATCGGCCTCGTGACGCTCCTTATCCAACTGACGCTTCTGCAGAATCAAACGTTGGAAGGCGGAGCTGTCGTAACCAAAGGAGTCGCAAGCGATGTTGTGCACTTTGGCGCACGCAGTACAAACGTCGTCACCAGAAGGCACGCGACAGTCAAGAAGGTTCTTCTCCTTGCAACGAGAACAACGGGCCATTTCAACGGCAAACTCGTCTCGGGCGGCGGCGCGATCGCGGCGACGATCGGTACTAGATTTCTTCGATCGGTTCTTTCGCACACGGTTAGCAGGCATGATTGGCAGTAGAAGAAGGGGAGAGGCGGAACGCTACCCGAAGGAAAATTTATGGCTGTTGGCGCTATTTCAGGGAAATCGATGAAAGGGCAGGTCGTCGGGACGCCGACCTCAGAGGAGGGGCATCGTGTCACGGATTAGGACCCGTACGGTCTTGGCTTGCAGGACGCGGGACGTCCCGTCCAATCATTCACGGAAACATAGGACCAATCATAGCACCAGAAGGGAGTGCTCCCGGCGCTCCCTTCAGGGCCCGGGAGCACGGGGAGCATCTACACTCCCAACGCTCCCAATGCTCCCCGGGAGCATAGGGAGCACTGGGATCAACAGCTCAGATAGCAGTATATAGTCACTCGTTCTGGAGAGCTCTGGGAGTTCTCCAGTTAGCAATCACAACTACAGTTCGCTACAAGCTCGCAAGCCTACTGTTGAGACAAGTCTATTGTTGTGCACCTTTTGGCTGCACCGAACCTAAGCATCCTAGAGAGATTACCTTCAACGAAGCTGAACCCTAACAGGATAGGATCCTGGACAGGTTCGTCACAAATGGTGTTACTCCGAGCTGAGGCCCAGGAACTTCGTACAGCAAATGAGCGACTAAGCAAGCGCCGTCGGACAAAGAAAACGCGTCTGCAGGAAGGAGGATCACTTAGTTTACAAGAGGCAAAGGGTTTGATGGCTGACCGGGGACTTGGTGATAAGGACTGCAAGGAAACGTCCGGGAGTAGTGGTTATATAACAGTGGGTGGGCCACGCATTCGGCTCTGCAGCAACTGCAAGAAGCCCGGCCACAATGCGCGGACTTGTCAAGTAGTTTGCGAGATGTCTGAAGACAGTGACTCCGAGTAGTTTCAATTGATTTGAGCTGTTGTGGCTGAATTGACTTGCACGAGGTGGTTGAGGTCCGGGAAAAGTGGGCCACTCGTTATGGTGGCCCACTCGTTATGCAAATACGTTAACGTGGTTGATCACCGAGCGGTCCATATCACCGAGCGGTCCACTTTCCATCCGTGTCGCGACCTTCCACCTTCAAACTCCACCACACTACAACGAAAACCATGTCTATGCAAATGCAAGAAGCCAGAATCATCCTTGCCATCGAAGCAATTCGTATGCGCAAAAAAATGTCGATCCGACGTGCTGCGCAGACGTATAATGTGCCGAAGTCGACCCTCATCGCCCGGATGAAGGGCCGCGTCGCAAAGCCTGAGAAACGCGACGTACAGCACAATCTGACCTTGGCTGAAGAAGAGACCCTTGTACGATATATCCTCGATCTAGATTCGCGAGGGTTCCCGCCTCGGATTGATGGGGTGAAAGATATGGCCGATCTCCTCCTCGCGACGCGTCACGCGCGACCAACTGGCAAGCAGTGGGCATACCGGTTCATACGGCGCCGCCCGGAGCTCAAGACGCGCTTTTCGCGTACGTACGACTTCCAGAGAGCCCTCTGCGAAGATCCAAAGATTATTGGGGACTGGTTCCGGTTGGTGGCCAACATGCGCGCGAAGTACAGCATCCAAGACGCCGATTTTTACAACTTCGACGAGACAGGCTTTATGATGGGCATTATCTGTAGCAACATGATTGTTACGCGTTCCGATCGACGCGGTCGAGGCAAGCAACTTCAGCCTGGCAACCGGGAATGGGCAACAGCGATTGAGTGCGTGAGCAGCGACGGCTTTGTGCTGCCACCATTCTTGATTGTACAGGGCGTCAACCACCTCGCCTCCTGGTACACCGAGTGCGATCTTCCCCCCTCCTGGGTTATCAAGACCTTCCCCAACGGCTGGACAGACAATGATACGGGCTTGGAATGGATCAAGCACTTCCATAAGCACACGGAGACCCAGCGGCAGGGGGTGTATCGGATGATAGTCCTAGATGGTCACGAGAGCCACCTATCAGCCCAGTTTGAGGAGTTCTGCAAGGAGCAAAATATTATTACCCTCTGCCTCCCTGCTCACTCCTCGCACATCACCCAGCCTCTAGATGTCGGTTGTTTTAGCGTGTTGAAGCGGATGTACGGCCGCGAACTCGAGGCCTTCATCAAGGCGCACATCAATCACATCACCAAGACCGAGTTCTTCATCGCGTTCAAAGCCGCTCACCTCGCTACAATGAAAGCTGAAAATATCAGGGCTGGCTTCCGAGGCGCTGGCCTAGTGCCGGATAACCCCCAGGCCGTTTTGTCGAAGCTTGACGTCAAGCTACGGACACCAACACCGACTGGACCCCCCCTCCCAGAGGCCAACCTATGGGTCTCTCAGACACCGCATAAACCTGGCGAGGCTATTTTACAGTCTGAACATGTACGGACCCGGATTGCCAATCATCAAGGAAGCTCTCCAACTAGCATGTTTTCTGCTGTAAAGCAACTGGCGAAGGGTACAGAGCTAATTGTCCACGAAATGACCCTTCTTCAAGACCGAGTCCGAACTCTTGAGAAGGCGAACGAGGCCCTTTCAAAGCGCCGGAGGGCTAAGCGTACACGTCTCCGGGCTGGAGGGGCACTTACTATAGAGGAAGGACAGGTTTTGATCGCGGAGAAGGAAACTGGTAGACGGCAATCGGGTAGGAGGTTGGCGGAAGGGGGTACGTCGGAGACTGGGCTATCGACTTTGCGGCGCTGCGGAAGATGCGGCAAGACTGGGCACAACGTACGAACCTGCCAGGAAGATGAGGCGACGTCAGCTGAGGAGAGTAGCATTGAGTGCAACTGATTTTCTTGTATTGTGGTGGATTAATTGCCTGAAGAGGTTGCGATGCGGAGGGAAAGTGGACCGCTCGGTGATCAACCACGTTAGTTAAGTAAAATCACTTTTTTATTGAAAATGATCCTATTATACTACGACTATTTTGCTTGTACGACGGTCACAGTACTCATTTTCCAGCGTGAAATCCATTTCGAAAAGTCAAATCCATTTCGAAAAGTCAAATACATTTTGGCACTGGAAAATCTTCCCGGTGATCATTTTAAAACCCCCCCCTGGCGCGCTATGGTACCTAGGTACCTACCTGGGCAGGCAGGAATCAGGAAATCCGGGCCATGTTCCACATGCGGCTGCCAACACAACAAACACATCACAAAGTCGGCCATCTTCTTTGAGATTATCCCAGAGGGCGGACATGGAAACTCCCATCAGGTGCGGGTAGGCTCCGTGACCATTGGACAGAACGAGACGGCCTCACACACGCCTTCACTGCGGGTCGCCACGGAAACGGGAGTGGTTTGATTAAGGAGAGCTGATCAGCCTGGTCTGGCAGCATCCAGACCGCCACAGACCGGGTGGTGGTATAATCACGTCACATACATGGTCCACAGATGTCACCCGCAGGATGCAAGGCGGCCGCTGAGCTGGCAGGGCATGTGCTATACTGACAGGGGCCAGGACTTCGCGGCCAGCGATGAGTGTTCGATCGAGATCTCCGGCTGCTCATCCGCCGTTTGGCTAGAGAAGGCCACTGGCAAGTCTGTTTTGGCTCCACCTCATTTCCTGACTCACAGCAACACTTTACGGGGTCTCGGGGTTGTCAAGAAGCTGACAACTAGGCATTCCGCCAACGGAGATGGGCCATCTGTCCCGAGTTTCGGGCTCAGGGTCCTCAGGTCGGGCCGAAGCTTGGACGGGAGGCCAGTTGATGACGACGTGGATTTGTCAGTGCCTCAAACTGGCGTGGCCAGAAGCAGCCAAGCAGGTACGTACATGTAGCTATCTACCATGGACGTCTGGTGTGTAGGTTTGGTGGGTGCGCTATTTTGAGGAGGACGCCATCTTGGGTCCATGTTGTTGAGACCAACGTGCATTGAACCCACCTTTTGTGCAAGACCCTGTGCTGCATTCTCATCACGACTAATGCTTCAGCCAGAAACCCAGCCTTCGAATCGGACATGGACGTTTTAGCAAGCCTGAAACTTCACCACGTACGCACCATCCTCCTTACTGACCATGTTCCGGCCCACCCAACCGACGCATCTGGCCCTCTCCTTCCCTCCCCTCAGACCTGGGCCGCGCGCTCCCTCCACCGCTCCAACACAAACCTCACCCTCTCCTCCCGCCCACCCACACCAACCCCCAGCACCACATACGGCACCGCCTCAGCCTCGAGCATCCGACAAAAGGCGGCATGAAACCCAGCCCACTCGTCCACGTCCTCGGGCATCAGGCGCACGCCGTCGTCGCGCAGCCAGCCCGCGGCCGCGGTGGCCGCGCCGGCCTCGCACACCACCACCAGCGACCGCCGCATCCTCGCGCGCAGCCCCGCCCACGCCGCCGTCCCCGCCAGCGCCCGCCGCGCTTCCTCCCCGCCGGCGTACCGCAGCGCGTACGCGATCGGGTCCGCCCCCGACCGGTCCGATATGAACCACCCCGGCCTGCTGCTACAGTCACTACCGCCGCCATCATTTGTTCCCTCTGTGTCTGTCTTTCCCACCTCCATCGTCCCCGCCTCCGCCGCTGCCGTCATCGTCCTCGTCCTCGTCATCCCCAGAAGCGCCCGCTCCTCGGCCGCGGCCTGTGCCTCCAGGATCAGCCGCTGCAGGGCGAGGCTGCGCGCGGGGATGCGCACGTCCTGTGCCGTGAAGTGGTGGATGGCGAGCACGGTGCGCGCTACCTCGGTGATGATGGCTGGGGGTGGGGATGGGGGTGACGGTGGTGGTGATGGGGGATGAGGGGGAGGGTTGATGTTGTTTTTGTTGGCATTATTGTTGTTGTCATCATCGTTGTTACTGTTCTTGTTGTTTTTTTTGTTATTGTTGTTGTTGTTGTCGTTGTCATGTTCGCTGTTACTGTTACTGTTGTGGGGGAAGTGGGATTGATAAAAGTGCGCGCGGAGGTTGTTGACGAGCGTCGTCTTGCCAGTGCACTGCGCGCCGACGATGTAGATGTTGGGAGGTGGGTTGGAGTCCATGGTGACGGAGGAGGGTGGTGTTGACAGTTTGGGTCGGTTGTAAAGGGTGATGGACGGTGTTTGATTTCAATGGTAAGTCCTCCTGGAAAGATCACTGCCGAGGGTTGAATGGATGGTGAGTGCCCTGGAATTAAGGTTTTAGGAATTATAGTGCTGTGTCACTGTCACCGACATCGAACGGTTTCCTATTCGAGCAAGTGAGGCCTACAACGGGCGGGGAACTTCAATTGTTAATGGCACAACATCATGCATTGGCAACATGACATCTGGGCGGTTGTGTAACTTGGTACGGCGGGTATGTCTGCCCCCGCAACCCGTGTCTTCCCTCGAGTCCACGGCGTTTTCGACGTGCTACCACATCTGCTTTGAAAAGCTTATCCTGACTTCGGTGTGTTCCAGTTGATTCAGAACCCCGCGCCTTTCGACTTCGATCAACAACAACAAATCGACTACCCTCACATGCACCCAGTACCTCGACCACTTCACCCACGCCTCAATTATGGCTCCCAACACGACCACTTCAAAGAAATCCAACCTCGCAAATCTCAAGCTCACATTGCAATGCCCCATCACCCTGGACGATCGCGCCTGGAAATACCAGCTTCCAAACCTTCCGCCTGCCCGGGAGCTTGACCAGAGGAGGCTCGTTAAAACGGTTAGCCTGATCGCAACAGGAGGACGAAGCGAAATCGTCTTGTCTTTCGAAAAGGCTGAAGACAATCGAGCTATCCGTGGAGATCCGCTCAACAAGTTCCTTGTCGTTTCTCTCGCCGAGCTCCGATCCCCTCCCCGATCACAACAGCAACCGCAGGCTCCCGGAACGACAAAGCCCGCCTCCCCCTTGCAACCCCTAACGCCCAGAGAATGCGCCGACTATGCCACCAGAATCCTCAGGACGGGTATCACTCTGCAGGGGGTTCATTACAACTTCTACGGCCACAGCAACAGCCAGCTCAAGTCCCGCACCTGTTTCCTCTATGCAGCCCCCAAAGACATCATCTCCCGCAGGGTCGAGTCGCTGGGCGATTTCTCAAAAATGAAGACGGTCGCGAAGAAGGCTAAGCGGGTCGGCCTCTTATTTTCCACGGCCAAGGCAGCCATGACCATCTCGCCAGACCGAGTCGAGGATATTCCCGATATCGAGACCGCCGATTACATCTTCACCGACGGCTGCGGCTTGGTTGCTCCCCAGCTGGCCCAAGAGCTAGCAAGGAGAGTTGGGATCGTCTTCAGAGACCGCCGATACACCCCTTCTGTCCTGCAAATCCGATACCGTGGCTACAAAGGGGTGGTCACCGTCGACCCAACCATGGCGGCAGACAAGAAGTATTTACTGAGGATGAGGAAGTCCATGAGAAAGTTTTCCGGGGGCGACGACCACTCGTTCTCGGTTGTTGAGCACTCAAAAGTAGGTAACCTTAGCCTACTTCTGTAGCCCTTAACCCCTTTCATCCAACTGACACATCACTCCAGCCGTACACCTATGGCTACCTCAACGACGAAGTCATCATCCTCCTTGACGCGCTTGGTGTGGATCGCGCCGTAATCAAGCGAAAGCAGGAGGAACACTTCCGATTTCTCGCCGAAGCCACCCAAGACCCGAGGTCCGCTTTCCGATTCCTCTGCTACGTCAACATGCCGCAGCTCGCCGAGCGGGTGTTGATGGACTCGCTAGAGTCTGTTCGACCGAGAATTCAGGCCCTTGTCAAAAACGAGTATGCCAAGATGCTCAACAAGAGGGACGAGCAGAAATGCCGGATCCTGCTGCCCAAGTCTAGGCTCCTGTTTGGGGTATGCGATGCTTGGGGTGTTTTGAAGGAGGGGGAGTGCGCTGTCAAGATCACCATGGATGGGGACGGTCAGCCGGCCGCGTTGAAAGGGTGTGACGTCCTGGTCACGAGAAACCCGTGCCTTCATCCGGGCGACATGCAGAAGTTCAAAGTCGTGGAGAAGCGGGAGCTGGCTCACTTGGTTGATTGTATCGTCTTCTCCGCTCAGGGCCGTAGGCCAGCGGCAGACTTGATGTCCGGGGGTGACCTGGACGGTGATACCTGTAAGCGTCCCATCGCCACACATCCACCCACCCCGACTAACCCCTCTCCAGTCTTCGTCTGCTGGGATAGTGACATCGTACCGGCCACCCTGTCGCAGCCAGCACAGTACCCTGGCGCCAAAGAACGCCTGCGGTTCGAGCCCATCACGGATGACGACCGTCTCGAGTACTTTGCCCGTTACAACAACGCATCATTAGGCCGTGTCAAGAATCTCTACCTCGACTGGGCCCGGGCGCGTGGGGCCATGGCGGAGCAATGCCAGGAGCTCAACCGGCTTTTCTCTCAATGCGTGGATGGCAACTTCATCAGGATACCCCAGAAGCTGGAGAAGGCCCCGCCGCCGCCCCAGGATGCGCCGCCTTTTATTCTTGACGATGTCCATGATGCTGCCAAGCAACTTATCCAACAAGACACGACATCAAACCGCCGAAAAGCACTGGACGATTATGACTTTGATGCGGTCGAGCTCCTCCTCAGCCGAGAGGACATTGCCGTTTCGGAATATGAACTCCTCCGCATGACCTTGCGGTGGTGTCGCAAGAATGGGGCTCGGCTAGAGGATCTGCTTCACTTCTTTGATCTGAATGTGTTGACTAGCGAGGAGAGGGCATGGGTCCTGCAACAACTCCCGGCCTCACAAGATATCCCGGCACTGGTACGGAATGCCGTCCGGTCTTCCAGCCTACTCCCCGAAGAGGCTGCTTCCCGGTTCCAGCTGAACCACCACGGCGTACAATGGAAACGCGTTTTCGATTCCTCGCAAGACCGGCTAGCCACCTTCCTGGACACCGCCAGCAAGACAATGGGGCTCTTCCACCGCAAGCTGCTCGTCCTGCGTGTCGACGAGCGGCTCACGCTTGCCATTTACGTCCCGCGGATCATCGAGCCGGCCCAGGACTCGCTTGTCGACGACACGGTACGGCTGTTTGCATTCCCGCACACGCAAGGAACAGAGACGCAGAGCAGGATGTCTCTCCCCACCAAGATGACGTACCAGCTGTACTGTGATTCGGGGGCCTTCCAGCTCTTTCAAGGGCAGCGGGGGAATACCTGGATCAAAATTATGAGGGGTCAGTCCGACGACAGCTCCTATCGGAACACCGAGAATGTGAGCGACCAACGGAGACAACGCCAAGATACTGTCGACAGCGGGAAGAATTTCGACTGCCGGGTCAGTATTGCGCTCGACAAGTTCAGCCGTGGCCTCCAGCGGCATGTTGGGAGGGTAAACCGGAACGGGCTATCTGCCGCGGTGAGTTCACCCTCCTCGTCATGCAACAGTTGAGGAAACAGCCTTGCTGACAAGCGCGTCTAGGAGATCTATGTCATTAGCAACAGAGACGTCAAGTCGATGCGGACTCTTGACCTCTGGCTGGAACACATCGAGACCGAAACGAGG
Organism: Chaetomium tenue; assembly: GCF_020726465.1. Classification (NCBI taxonomy): domain Eukaryota; kingdom Fungi; phylum Ascomycota; class Sordariomycetes; order Sordariales; family Chaetomiaceae; genus Chaetomium; species Chaetomium tenue. The sequence continues at coordinate 3,106,455 of NW_027117332.1, forward strand.
CTTCCGCTGTTTGACAAGGAAATCGAGGAGTACACCGTTCCTAGCCTGACAGGCGTTGACTGGGATTCGGAACCGGATTATATCGTCGACATTGCTCGGCGCCAGGATATGTCAGCCTTCAAGAGGCTGGAAACCCCCGCGAAATTCAGGGGAATATTTACTTGGCTCCTCGCGCATTCCCAATCCCTTCTGTTACGGGCCTTCGACTACCTCCTCTCCACTATGAGGGACGGGGGCTTCGTTAATATCTCGTCGAGTGACCTGATGCCGACAATGATTGCGTTTCTCAAGTCAGCGCCGTTTCTCGCCATCAGTTTCGGTCGGATGGACGCTGTCGAGCCCGGAGACGAGCACGTGGATAATCTGCAGTTGGAGGTCTGGTCGGTAGAGATCCTCCGCAGCTACATCCTGTCAGCAAACGAAGCACAGGAACTGGTTCTCGCTCCGTTACGCTCATTTCTATCCCGAGTCCGCAGCTTGACGTTCGACAGTTTCGCCAGCCTCGTCGAGCTCGCCGCATTAACTGTGCGTCAACCAGAAATTGCCGAGGACATCCTCCTCGAAGGTCTCGAACGGGAGAGCGCTCGTCTCCTCCCAGGCCGGCCCGCTCTGATCCGCCATTTCGTCCACAATACCATCGCGATTGCCTTGGATCACGTCGGGGAGGCATCAGAGAAACCAAAGACGAGACAAGACTTGCTGCAGTTAAAGCTCTTGCCCGAGGACCGTGACGGGTATCAGGTCGTCGAGATCATCTTCCGGATCGACTCGGTCGGCGGCACACCCGAGAACTCGGCGCATGTACGCCTGACTACGGCAACAGCACCAGCCAACGCAAGCCTCGCTCAGCCCTACTCGATCGATGCCCTGGTCATACGCTCTGAGCAGGGTCTGGCTCAGTTCCAATGCTTCCATCCGCTCCCTTCCTTCTATGAGCGGTGCCCGTGGAAGTTGGAGTATTGCGGTCCGTTCACCACAGCCAAGACCATGTTCGATGCGGTGCGCCGTTTCGCTGTCGACTTCGAGGACTGCTGCGAAGTAGCGAATCAGATCCTTTTGGGGGATGTCCCGGGGTCTCGCCCCGACCTGGATATCTACGCCAGACGGGTCCTGCACGACTATCCCCACATGGAGAAGTTGAATGCCAGTCAGAACGATGCCGTCCAGGCCGCGCTGAACTCACCTGTCACCTGCCTATGGGGCCCGCCCGGGACAGGAAAGACGGAGACGATCGTCGAGATTATCCGCGCTCTCCAGATCTGCTTCGACAAACCGAGGATCCTAGTGACAGCCCCAACACATAACGCCGTCGACAATGTGTTGCGACGGTACATCGGGCGGGTGAGCACAACAGTCCAAGCCAATAATCCACATCTCGCCCCGCTCCGCGTCTCGACTGAGATCAGAAAGGTCGCTGAAGATCTCAGGAAATACACGTGTGACGCTATGGCGGGTCAGGAGATCCACGCCAACCGCGCGGCGATGGACCAGGCCAAGAAGAGGGTCCGACAATGCAGCATTATCTTCACCACCTGCATCGGCGCGGGCATCGGTCTCCTCCGCCCCGAGGCTTTTGACATCGTGATCGTAGACGAAGCGTCCCAGCAGACAGAACCAGCCTCGCTGGTCCCGTTGGTCAAAGGCTGCCAGAAAGCCATCCTCGTCGGTGACCACGTCCAACTCCGGCCGACCGTGCACCAACACTCCCTGGTCATGGACTTTGACAAGTCTCTCTTTGAGCGGCTCTACACGGAGCAACATCAACCAACCGCGTCCTCCACGGCGGCAGCTACCAACCTCTCCCCACTCGCCTCCCCGCCCTCCCTCGCCCACCTGATGCTCGACACACAATACCGCATGCACCCCTCGATCAGCGCCTTCCCCTCAGCCGAGTTCTACTCGCACCGCCTGCGAACCGGCATCCTAGCCAGCGCGCGGCCACTTTTCCGGTCGGCGTTCCCATGGCCAGCACGGAGCCCGGGCCGTGACGGATGCGACCCATACCCCGACGACAACGACGACGGCACCGACAACATCGCCCGGAACGTGTTCATCGACTGCGCGGCGCGCGAAGACCTCGGCGGCAAGTCCAAGACCAACGTCGGCCAAGCCGAGCTCTGCGCGCGGGTGTGCCGCCTACTGCTGACACCACAACCACAACCCACTCCCACCACCACCACCACCAACCCCCCCATCCCACCCCTCCCCCAATCCTCCTTCATCACCACCCCCCAAACCATAGCCATCCTCACCCCCTACGCCAAACAAGCCGACCTCCTCCGCCGCCTGCTCACCCACCTCCCCAACAACCCGGGAGTCGAAGTCTCCAGCATCGACGGCTTCCAGGGGCAGGAGGCTGACGTGGTGGTGCTGGTGACGGTGCGGTGCAACGAGAGCGGCGAGATTGGGTTCCTGCGCGACGAGCGGCGGCTGAATGTCGCGCTGACGAGGGCGAGGGTGGGCGTGGTGGTGGTGGGGAGTGGGGGGACGTTGGGGGGGAGGGGGGTTAATAAGGTGGGACAGGGGGGTGGGAGTGGCAGTGGGGGTGGGGTTGGGGTTGGAGAGGAGGGGGAGGATGATGGGAAGGGGTTGTGGAGGAGGTTGTTGGGTCGGTTGGTGCCTATGAGTGCGGAGGTTTTGGAGGGGATTGAGATTTGAGGGGTGGTGATGTGATGTGATATTTGTTTTGTTTGGGAGGAGGTTACGTACGTACAAATCTGTATGCAATACACCGTAGGCAGTTTTGAGCTCGAAACCTTCATCGCTCCAAGTCGGTCCGGGTTGACGTTGCTATCGGTACTGTTTAATTGTAATCCGTAATTTGCAACTATCGATAATACTTCACGTTCAACGGTTCCTCCCGAAGTGTGGGTCGGCACAGCACATGGCTCCCCTGTAATGGAGCCCCTAAGCCGAGCCTCATTCTGGACCCCGGGCCGCTGCACGCCTTGGCGCGCCGCCCCACCAAAGCTTCAACGTCATCTCTTCACAGGCCGAATCACAGCACCACGAGGGCGACAAATAATCAGGCCACCCGCTGCTCCTGCGATGGCTGCTCGATATCCTCGCTCCGGAACCCACAACCGCACACCACCATTATTCTTATGACACCTCCAATCCCCCGATTCAAGCCTAAAATGGCGACTTTCCGACCCCCTCGCTTCAGGCTCCCCAAGGCCCGCTCAGCCTTCCTAAAGCTGTTTCTCCTGTTTCTTGTTTGGACAGTAATCGAGGCCCACATAAGCCATTACCGCATTGCACGTACCGAACGACAAGCCAAGGCCAAGGGCGTCCTGACCGCACCAACACGCGTCTACATCGCAAGCTTGCACTGGAACAACGAGAAGATACTTCGGTCCGAGTGGAACAAGGGCGTGGTCGAGCTGGTCAAAACGTTTGGGGCCGATAACGTTTTTGTCAGCGTGTACGAGAGCGGCAGCTGGGATGACTCCAAGGGCGCCCTGCGCGAGCTCGACCAGGAGCTGGAAAAGTTGGGCGTCCCCAGGAAGATCATCCTGGACGACGAGACCCATAAAGACCTGATTAACGGCCCGCAGCAGGAAGAGGGCTGGATTACCGTTCCGGATGGTAAGAGGATGCCTAGGAGGATCCCTTACCTCTCCAAGTTGCGGAATCTGTCGCTGCAGCCGCTCCGGGAGCTCGCCATGAACGGGACCATGTTTGACCATGTCCTGTTCCTGGGCGACGTTGTCTTTTCGGTGGGTTTCCACGTTTTGAAGCTTGATCACTTCCCTCATACTAATACACTCCAGGCCCCCGACGTCCTCAATCTCCTCAAAACCAACAACGGCGACTACGCCGCCGCCTGCTCTCTCGACTTCAGCAAACCCCCCTCCTTCTACGACACCTTCGCCCTCCGCGACTCGCGCGGCCAAGAACATGTTTCCCTAACATGGCCCTACTTCCGCTCCTCCAAGTCCCGCAGCGCCATGGTAAACGCCGAGCCCGTCCGCGTCTCCAGCTGCTGGAACGGCATCGGTACGTTCCTCCCCCACCCCAAACACTCCCCACCCCCATCTCAAATCTCAAATCTCAAAATCACCCAAAACCACACCCAACCACTAACACCCCCTCCGCAGTCGCCATGCCCGCCTCAAGCTTCACCGGCATCCGCGGCCTGCGCTTCCGCGGCATCCCGGACTCCCTCGCCGCCCTGCACCTCGAAGCCTCCGAGTGCTGCCTGATCCACGCCGACAACCCGGGCTCGCGCACCCGCGGCGTGTTCGTCAACCCGGCCGTGCGCGTCGGCTACAACCGTCTGGCGTACGACGCTGTTCATAATGATCCTACCAGTGGGGGTGGGGGTGGGGGGAGTTGGTTGTCGTTGACGGAGGTGTATGTGGGCTTGTGGCGGAGTCGGTTGGCGAGGTGGTTGACTTCGTCGTGGTTTGCGGAGAGGAGTGTTAGGGCGAGGATTGGGCGGTGGGGGAGGGGGGGCGCGGGGAGGGTGGAGAAGGGGGGGTTTTGTGTGGTGGATGAGATGCAGATTGTGGTGCAGAATGGGTGGAAGCATTTGTGATGTTTTTTGGTTTTGGATTTTGGTTGTGACTTTTTGGATGTTACTTTTGGTTGTGACTTCTGGATGGGATCTGTTTTGCATATTGTTTGGTTAGAGGCTTGTTACACCTGAGATACTGTGTATTTGGAAAAAGGACCTTCTGGGATTTCTTCTCAATAACGTCGGTGGTTCTGCTGCTCTTCAGACCACACAGTCAGTTCCCATGCTGACTACCATACATTGTTTATATTGAATGCCTTCCAAATGAGCTTCTTAATGAAGTGTTCACCTCCCTTGGTTGAAGATCAGAGGTGCCTGGTTTAAGTAAACGAATGTAGCAGTAGGTTTGTTAAAAGTAAGCAAAAAGTCATAAAGTAGTCATAAAGTAACAAAGTAAATAAAAGGACACCTTGAAAATACTGGCCAACCTTTGATACCCATTTCTTTCTGTGAGCGAATGAGCTAGACAGCTTTCGACTTTCTCCTTCTCTAGACCAACATAAAGCACTTAACCAATTCTGCCCCAAGCCTTGAGGCTGTCATACAAAAATACCCTGTTGAAAGATGCTCTTATTGCAAGCATGCTGTTTTGTGAACGGTAAAGTGCTGCCCTTGGAGGGGCAGTGTTGGAAGTCAGATAGCAGCCATATCATGGAACGTAATGATTAAGCCCCGTGTTGGTTCTGTGCAATCTTTCCCGGAATATTCTCGGGGCGACCTCGACTTTGGATGAAACGACCACTATCCAGCGAGTTTAGCTGTTTTCCTGCGCACAGCCTGTGTTTATTAGCGCGTATTTCTGCCCTGCCCGCCCTTGATTCTTTTTCCCACATCGCACACAAGTCGAAAGGCATTTCAGCTTCATCGCCACCCACGTTTGAACTGTTTTTAACTTCATCCAGCTCGCATTTCAACAAGATGGAGTACCGCTTCCCTCTTCCCCTTGATGGTAAGCACTTACACACTGTGACCTTTGACTATTTTCAATGCCCCGGCTCGGCGCCAACGGCGGAGTAGTAAAAGCGGAGCTAACGACCACCCTGGAGGGTTCACAGAGAATGACATCGCGAGTTTGCCACTCCCGGAGGGCTTTCCCTCTGTCATGCGAATTGACCTGGCCAGCGGAAACTGCACTGCTGTTTACGACGAGCCGCAGACCCCCAAAAAAGACCCGACTGCTCCTTCCAAAGTTCCTCTAACCAAGAACGAAATCTTTTTCGGCCCGGAAAAGCCTCCCAAGTAAGTTAGCGACCACCTTGGCTTCTATGGTACCATTCTTGTTTAAATTGATTTCAATCGTCGCTAACACATTATTCTTTTTCTCCTACCTCAGGATGCCCGCAAAAGACAAGACAGTCAAGACCACGCGCGCCGATGAGGCGGTCGCTTCGGCGACAAACAACAAGGCCGGAAACCCCGGCGGCGACCGCGAGGTCGCCAAAACTACCACCGCTGGCAACGCCGGCGAAAAGAATGACAAGAAGCCGGCCGAGAAGGCGACGCCTTCTTCGGCGGTTGGCGAGAGCGACACCGCGGCCAAACCGGATGACGCGGCCAAGGGTCATATGACGGTGACCCAGGAGGCCGAGAAGTGGTATGCATTTTATCTTCGCTCTTTTCATCATTTCACCAGGCTTCTTTTCATTGACGTTTTTCGCATTTACCCATGCACTTTCCCCATCATCCTTGGTCCCTTCTTGCTAGACGACCCTCCCGGCCTGCCCTCCACGACGTGAAAACGGTGAACCTGAAATGGACTAACGCATAGTACTCGCAGGGCCCAAATCAGGGCGTTGCTCGAGGACAGCAACGCGACCGATCCCCTCCTTCTCAGGGAAATGATTGCCCGCTCACGCTGTCCCGAGCACTCGGTGCCCAATGCTGGCCCCTTTGGACCCACCTGCGGAAACCCAGTAAGCGGACCTTGGCCCTTCTCCAGATCCTACCATTGCTCAAGTTCAGACCAGGTGGCGGTGACTGACGATTTTCTTCTCAGGTTTGTGGCGCATTCGGCCACACCCTCGCTGTTTGTCCCGTCCCCACGAGTCAAGAAGGCGACATGTCTGGTTGCTTCTTCTGCAACGTGGTGGATCATGATGCAGACGATTGGTAAGTGCTCTTCTCCCATCATCTAGACGCCCAGCTGGGGTCAAAAGCTGGAAAGAGGCATAAGTACTAACCCCACTCCCTTTACCAGCGCGATGATGGAGTGGGTTTCGCCGGCCACGCTGGTCACCCACCTCATAACCAACCGCGCCGGGATGCCTCCCTGGAACACGCGGGTTGACTGGGTGGCTCTCGCCATTGGCGAGTGGGATTTGGTGTGTTTTACACAACTGCCCCTCACCTTAGCCTTTGTCTTGGGGGAATACATCCCCGGCAAGCGTTGGACCGAAGTTAAAGGCGTCTCTCCCATCACTGACCCTCTCTTCGAGCGCGCCGACCTCAGGTCACTCAAGGAACTTGCCAAACCTAAGCTCGACGGCCTCGGGCTTCGCCTCCCGCTCATGGAGGCGTCTCGGTCTCTGTGCTACTGCCGCTACGGCTGTTTGGACGGCTTCGAGCATGTGATCTTCAAGAACAAGGTCATCCGCAAGTATATTGCCGAGTTGAAACTTCCGTACAAGGTCCAGGGCTCCTCGTTGTCGGGCCGCGAGCGCGTCCTTGCCGTGAGCCAGGAGCAAATGGCCAAGAAGGTGCCCAAGCAGGTGACCAAGGAGCGCAAGGGCCGGCGCGCCATGAAGAAGGAGGCCATAGCCGCCGCCGCTGCCGAGGAGAGCCTTGCCAGTCTCAGTGGTCCAGAGGACCAGGCCGTGAAGGAATATAGCGTACCTTCGGAGGCCGAGAACCCGGTGCCCCTCTCCCAGCGACTCATGGAACTTTCGGACACGGTCGGCGATGTTCTCGAAAATATCCAGAAGACGATCAAGTCCTGAGCATCCCGCGCCGGGCTCTTCTTCCTGGAACCGGGCCCCATCTCAACCTCTTCTTTTCCGCCCCGGGTTTTGGCACGTCACCATCGCGATGATTAAAACCAGGCGTACCTACTTGCAGCTGGTACCTACTTGCAGTTTTCAGAGAGTATCTCAAAGTACGGCACATCCACTATTTCTCATTTGCATTTCACCCACACGGCACTATTCTCGAGTCGACTGTTAGTAGCGTGTTGTGAGTATGATAACGCCGTCCATCGCTTTTTCGCGTTTCGGGTTGGCCTTTTCTTATCAGTTACCACCAGAGCGAAGATCCCGGCTAGCTTTTGGCTCTCAGAGACGAATTATCTGGGACATGGCTGGCGACAGAGCGTTCTCAGAGCTTGGGATGGATTATTGATCATGGGCTACTTCGTATTTGTTGTGGGCCGTGGAGCGTGGGTTAAGGGAGGTTTCCTGCTTGTTTCTCTCTCATGTCTAATGTAAAGAATTACCAATGCCTAAGTTAGCCGGTATTACAATGTGTGATTTCCTATTTTATTCCTTCTCCCTCCGTCCTCGGTACCGGCCGTGAACCCTTGACAAGTGTTCTCCCAGACGAGTCATGCTCGAAGCACATAATCAACACTGAGCCTGCGGGCTCTGGCCGTCGTGGCTTGGCTTGTGTGTTCCGTGCGACCCGGCCAGCAGAATCGCTTTTGCTGACACAGAACCATTGCTCTTTGGTGTGACGAATCTCCGACCCCGTAAGTGCCCAGGCTGCCACATCCTTTCCGTGCATATTGATGACCATTCCCAACTTGGGCAACTGTGACCAAGCAGTCACATACAACAGCAGCATCGGCAAATCCAACTCTCAGAATCATCGCTATTGTGATTTGAGTCTGGAACGTGGGGGCTCATGCGGCCCGGACGCCTCCCGCTCGGTTCCATATTCTCCCCCCGAGGAGGCGGTCGGGTAACCGGACGACTTTGTCTCTCGGGCCTTTGTCTAGGCCTCGGCTGGTGGCTCTCAAGCCCATTCGGCGCGAGAGCGGGTTGCCCCACATCGCTGGCGGCCGAGGGGGGAGAATTCGCCAGAGGCTCGTTGCTCTGTAGGGGCTCGATCCTGTCTGGGAGCTCAGTCCTGTCCGGGAGCTCGGTCCTGTCCGGGAGCTCGGTCCTGTCCGGGGGCTCGCTACTCTCTGGGGGATCGTTACTCTCTGGGGGATCGTTACTCTCGGGGGAATGGTTACTCTCCGGGGGCGCGCTCGGCTCCAGAGGGTCGCTCCTCTCGAGGGGATCGTTACTCTCTGGGGGCTCGCTTCTCTCCGGGGGCTCGCTCGGCTCCAGAAGGTTGCTCCTTTTTAGGGGATTGTTACTCTCTGGGGGATCGTTACTCTCTGGGGGCTCGCTCCTCTCTAGGGGCTCGGCCCTATTCGGGGGCTCGCTACTCTCTGGGGGCTCGTTCCTCTTTGGAGGCTCGCTGCTCTCTGGGGGGGCCAAGAGCTCACTCCTCTCCGGAGGTTCCTCCCTAGCCAGTTGCCTGCTCCTCATTAAAGGAGCAATCACCGGCTCGGCCGGCTGAGGCGGATCATAACTGGGCAAATCGGGGCTCGCCGAGGCACTGTCCAACTTGCTCGACGGTTCCGAATATATGGTGCCATCGAGAACGTTCAAAGTAGACTTCCTTGACAGGGAACCTATTGCCGGCGAGATCTCCAGTTAGTGCTTGGGCTCTGTTATGGTAAACCAGTCAGATATGATCTGATGCAGGCGAGGGGCAGGGGGGGGGGCGGGGGGGGGGGGGGGGGGGCGACCGACTCTCTTTCCACGCCCGGGAGCCGTAGTCCGAGTCTCGGCGTGCCCAGTGGCGTCGGATCTTGTCCAGCTCATGGACAAGATTGAACGAGGTGCATCTATCCTCCGGCCGAGCCTGGAGCATTTTCTTCTCGATCACTTCCAGTATGTCACCAACCACCTCCACGCAGTCGTCGTGGTTCTTGAGTGCCGCAAGCCGCTTGCTGACCGTGTCCTTGATCTCTGCGGATTTCCCGGCCGGGTCCGACGCTTTCCAGAAGGTATCAGACTCGAAGCCGTAGTGATCCAAGGCCATTCGTTCGTCGGTGAAGACTTCCACCTCTCTGAAGCCGTGGAAAAACCACACCATGTGCTCCAGCAACACGCAGCCGAGGCTGAAGATATCGGACCGCGGCGAGAGGCGACCTCCGTCTATGTCATACTCGGGGGCTGCGTATGTGGCCGTCTTCGGTACGTTGGGGGACTGTTTGGACCTGCTGGCCTTGCTGTGCAGCCTGCCCAGGCCGAAGTCAGCCAGCACGAGCTTGACCCCGACGCCATCGCTGTCGCAGAAGAAGAGGAAGTTGCCAGGCTTGATGTCGCCGTGCCGACCATACCGGTTGGAATCGGTCCTCTTGGACAAGTTGACTTGCCGGTCGTTGTGAAGGCACTGGAGGGCCTTGGCCAGATGGTAAAACTGATCAATCGTCCAGGCAATTTGCTTCTCGTTCCGTGGGGAATACCGTTTATCATTCCGCTTCCAGAACTCCTCCAGGTTCCCGTCGGCCCAGGGAAATAGGAGGTAGTATGTGGGGTGCTTCAAATTTGAGTCGTAGACTTCAAACGAGGCCAGAAGCTGGATGACGTGCTTCTTCGTTTCTGTATCGTTCGGACCGGGCACGCTGTTGGCCCGGTTCTCGGTAAATATGAGGGAACGCACCTCGAGGTCGAACTCTGTCCGCGCGGCCTCGCCGCTTTCTTTGAGCTTCTTCAGCGCAAAGAAACTGTCTTTGCCCTACGAGGACACGATTAGTTTGACCATTGAGGATAACAACATTGCCTCAGCGGGGAACGCACTCTAGGACCTTGAAAGTTCCGGTCCCCAATTTGTATTTTGACTTTGAGGACATCGCCGAAGCCGCCGTGGTGCACGTGTGATTCTGACCCCTCCCAGACTGGTATCATGGGAAGAGGCCCCCCGTCGCGCATCACGTAATGTCGGTGTCGGCTCTCTGGGGCTTCTTCCCATAGGACGTAAGGCGCCGTGAGGGCTCGGGACCAGCGCACGAAATTCTCTTTCCATTGCCCTCGACCACTTTTCGAGCGGTTAATGAAGGGGTGATGCTGATCATGGTGTCGGCATTTAAGCTGATTATTGCCGTCGAAAAACAGGGGGAGGCAGTCGTCATTCATTCCTTCGTCCATATGTGTCTTGATCTCCTCGACTGTCGTTTCATCGGCCCGGGCCCCGATCAGTGTGGCCAACAACTTGCGGCAAGGTGGCCTAGGGTCTCCGGAGCTTGGATCCTTTCCGTAGTAAATATGGCTGGCCACCTGGATCCGCTCATCGGGGCTCATGTCGTGATAACACGTCAGCTGGTTGACAACTTGCACGATCACTTCAGGGGTGAGAATGTCGTCCAAGGATGCGCGAGGGATAAACCAGATCTCGTGACTCGGCCCAAAGACTGCACGAGCTTCGTATAACTGATCCGTGAGATTGGCGATGTCGATGCTGTCTGTTGCCCCCAGTTTCCCAGTCCTGATGTCCTTCCGGTGGGCGTATCCGGGACGGCTTCGATGGGCTGCTTCGCCCCGATCCGTAATGATTTCGACCCGTTTTCCATCTTCAATTACGAAGCCTTTAACCCCCAGCGAAGTTGTGGTTTGCAGCTGATTGGGGCTCGGTGTGGTTGTTGCTATGCCCGGAGCCATCGTTGCGGCCATGGTCGGCAAATTTGGCAGCGGAACTGGGAAGTGCCCTTGAACATCTCAAGGTCAAGGACGGAGACTAAGTAAACGACATGTCATAAAAGAAAGGAGTGTCAAAAATGGGGGGCCTGCTTGATAAAAGAAAACGCAACTGCATACCTTCAGATTTACATAAGCGAGGCCGGGCTGCCCGTGGTGTCAGGCTAGCTGTCGGCTTGAATTCTATAGTATTTCCATTTACTCCTTTTAGGTCCTGGTTCCTGTGCCCTATCCAGTTCGCGGCGGCTCTTCCACAGCCTTGTCATGCTTGGCTTGGGGGCTTAACCAATGACGCTGGCAGCGAGTCTCAGCTCTTACCGCTGAATCCCAAAACAGAATGTCGGTCTCGTGGTGGTTGCGGGGACTGGGTAATCCGGGCAGCCTTGAGCCTAGCATGTCACCCTCCGGCATGTCACCCCTCCAACTTCTTCGAGAACTTTGATAAGGTGACAATAACTACAAAACCAGGCGTTTTCAGCCTTCAAGTCCCGCTTTTCGTATTTGGTATTCTGGACATGGTGTTCGATCTAAGCCAATATCTACCTGTACCTACTCACATGTACATACTGATGGGTAACGGCCCTCTGAGCCGAAGCCTAAAGGGGGTGACTGTATGTATGTACGTAACAGCAATGCGCCCACCCAACGTAGCTTAGGGCTCTTGGATATGGTTACGTGGTGATCACATGCAGGTATTGTTGTCGGTGATTATGAGTAGCCGTTGCAGGTAATAATAACATGCATGTCTGTAACGATAAGTGACAACTAAGGATATTACACCCGAACCTTCGACTGGAACAACATGGTACAGATAAGGTTGCCCCAGCCGACACTGTCCTTGAAGCGCTCCCCGCAGATTTGGACTGCTTCGGCCCCCGCCGGTGGCACGGCTGCAGCCATTAGGGGGCTATGCGTGTCATCCCACATGCCTACCTAGGTACCCGGCATGGCACCCGCGCGCTAGCATATCCGGGCGCTTACACCACATTTTGCTTTGTGTGGCTTTCAGTGGCTTTCAGTGGCCAATGGCAACATTTCACGACTGCGTGCCTTGCTGTCGGCCTCAGTCAGGCGGTGGCGCAATCCAATGGTAGGGGGTATGCCAGCTCTGGTCAGCTGCAGTGGTTTCGCCCCCCCTGCAGGCTCCAGTCTGCAGGCACACCCTCAGGGCCAGCGCCAACATTTGGCGCTGGCCCTTCACCTCGTGCAAGGCTCTGGCCCAGTCGAGTAAGATTCGAATAAACGACCGAAATTCGTCGCGAGAGCTGAAAGCTGGCCAGGACTCCCCCAGCCAACCTACCCCGAGGCATTACCCGGGCAACAACAGAGCCTATGTCCTACTGCGTTTTGTTGCCTGACCTAAGCAATTTAAGTCGCAATAATAGGCCGCCCCGTCCTGAGTGGAGTCCACGGTAATTCTCTGACGCCTCCGGCTGTTGGCACCCAGAACTGCAACACCGCGCCACCAGGGCATGTAGGCATGTCGAGTCAGCGGGAGCCAGTTAAGCGTCCCTTACGGGCGCTCAACTGCTGCGAAAAGTTACTTATGCAGTCCAATTCGCTGTACAACTTGGCGAATCCAACAAGCGGTCAACGCCGGGTCGCCGAGGTCTCTTAGCTCCCCGACCTGGTGGGGGGCGGGGGGCGAGGGATAGGGCGCTTCCTCGTATAAGTAAGATCCGGGCTTCCCTCCACATTCTCATTTTCTTCCATCCTTACCTCGTTTACGCCCCATTATGAAATCCGCCTGACACAGAACCGACCGCCAACATGAAAGTGTCAACATCGGCAACGTCGACGGCGGAACCCTTCCTCGGTAGCCCTTACCCTTCCCCTATTCCAGGGGTCAAATGGGTGACCGACGACACTGCCGTAGTCTCCGCCAGCAGGGTAACGTCTGCCGAGCTGAAGCAGTACCTGGAGGTAAATTATACAGACCGATACGCTGTCCAAGTACGTCTTCCCCAGATCCACTGATACACTACACACCTCCATGCCCTCACCCTAACACCGTACGCGCAGGAGCTAACATGTGAGCTTCGTTACAGTTAAGAAGAGATCTTTTTAAGATCACCATCGCCCCGGCACGCGGGTGATCAGCGAACCGACGAAGCCGACGCGGCAGAAGCAATATTAGCCAGTGAATAATAACCAAGTGGCGAGCTTTTTCTTGCTTTGGGACTCGCCACTCGACCGACCATTGGCCACGGCCCAGGCCCTCATTCAACGCGGTCGGCCGCTTTGCTTCGGCCCTCATGGTGGCGGCGGCGGGGGGGGGGGAGGCCTCGAAACCAGTTATGCGGGCGCAAAGAAGGGGGTTAGCATTTCTTGGGCCGGGAATGGGATGGGGAGACTGGAACAGTGCCATGTTCAAGGTCGTCGTGCATACGACGTGGTTTCTTATTCTCACATTCCCTCTGTACAACCTAGCTAGTTCCCCTTATTTACCACTCAACGCATGCATCTTGATTGGCAAAAGGAGGTTGATTGGTTCGTCGTCCGGGCCCCTTCCGGATAGGTGCCTCGGTAATTGCACTTGTGAGTACATGTACTTCGGGAGCTCGGGTAGCAGATGTGCTCTTGCATTGGGCTGTTTCATTTGTGCCAAACCCGTCGCCAACATTAGGCGCTAGAGCTAAGGGAAACGGATGGCGGCGCTGAGGTAGGTGTCACGTTTCCATTCGATTCCTTGCTAGCCCAGTGGAGCCCGGATGCGTGTCTCGAGTGCGGGTTGAGTCTGGTGGTTAGGTCCTTACTCACCTGACGTGTTCGCGTAGATATGGCGGGACAGACTGAGCAACATGCCACTTTTTACCTGAGACCACATGATTTCCCGCTTGTTGGTTGCCAATCCTTCTCGTTCTTGTTATCACTAGATACGTCATCTTAAAGGGCTAAGCTCAGAAAGGTGAGAAAGAACGTGGCGAGCGTCGGGCAGTGTTTGTTGCTGACAAGACGCTCCCGGCGCTTCCGCACGCCTGACATTAAGAAAATATGACGACCAACCCGTTCTTGGATACAAAGCCGACGGCCGTTCAACTAGCACGCCTGTATTCGTTCGTCACACTAACCCCGGGCGGTGCACACACGTGTGGTCCTGCTGGCAGAGATCGTGGGACAAATCATTTCGGACACACCCGGCGTGGTACAACACAAATTCAAATCAGCGACGTTGACAACGCGTCGTCGACTATCGGTTCCCCGATACGACAGGTCTTTGCAGTACAGGCTACCTGCCGTATTCACCAAACTCATACGGCATCCGACAGAACGGTATCGAAAGTCCCCCTCCTCTTTCCCTCGCGCTTCTTCTCGTGGTTGGTGGTGAAATGCCAGGCCAGGACGGTGATGCATGTTAACACCAGAGCGAGGGTCAGTAAAACCCATATGTATTTGGAAACAATTGGCTCCCCATCGCTAGGATTCCAGTTGAATAGCGTGGTAGAGAAAACGGACTTGGGACAACTTCGTTAACGATTTGGGCATGATCTGAAGTTGGGGCACTTTAGGAGTAGACGTACTGCCACACATGATAAGGGGAGATATATCATAGTGAGGAGGGCAATGGATCTCATCTGGGCGCTCTCTCTTTTAGTTTCCAACGCAATCATAGTGTTTGCTGTGGAGATGCGTGTGTTGGTGACGGAGTCCTCGCGGGCAATTTGGTTCCATACCTGCGGTTTATGAGTTCTGGTTAGCAGGAGCGTTTAGGCTAGCAGGGGCAATTCGAGTAGCCCAGCCCCAAGCACCCGTCTGGGAAAGTACCTAGGGTAGGTAGGTATGGAGGGATGATGCTCTTACAGATTGCATCGCAAGAGACAAGTTCTGCGCCATTTTCTTGCATTCGTCGACCTTGTCGTCATACTCGTCCAGCATCTCACGGATTCTCTGCTTCATCTTTTCCCCCGTTTCTAGCATTCGCTTGATCTTTCTTTGCCGTTTCCCCTTCTCAGCTTTTAGCCTAGCCCTTGACACCGTACGCTTCGGGTTAGATTGGCGCCATAACCTCTCTAACCCGTCGATCTCGACCAAGACTTTGGCTAGTTGCCGCTTGGCCGCCCGAATGTAATCGATCAGGGTGCGACTCCGCAGGCACACTTCTAGGTAGCCCTGCATCTTGGGGTTGGTGGAATCCCAGGATTTGTTCTCGAGTATGTCGGACCCGAGGGTAAACTTGTCGGCCAGGCTTTCCGCCATGCCGATGAGCCGTTCGCGGTCAAGCTCCATGAATATACCTACTACCAGAAGCGGATGGTCGGTGTGATCCCCTGCCAACCACAACCGCCGCCATATTTCATCCATCTGGCTGTCGTTACAGCCGTATACCACCGAGTACGTGGCGCCGGTCGATGGAATGTACGTTGTGGACAGGGCAAGATCGTTGGGTAACGCCGCAGTCATTCTTGCGGTGAAGCCTTTAAAGCGCGTGCAATATGCGGTCAGGAGAGCCGGTCATAAGGCTTATGCATACTCGTAAATATAGGTATTCCATCAACTCACATATCTCCGGTGCTAGAGACTTCTCGGGGGTGTGACGGACCGACGAGAAGTGGGCTACATCTCTCAGGATAGTTCGGGTAATATTTCGATGAACATGAAAGAGCTTAGCAACTCTTTGCCAGGTGTCTCTGGAGAAGGGCAAGTCTGAAACTCGTGAGGATTGTTCGTCGAAAACTCCAGCGGCTCTGCCACAGGCTCTACAATATTGTCAGTACCGGGCAGTGACGCCCAACGCAAGCTGAGATAAGTACATTAAATAGACACCGGCCACGGGCTTCTCAAGCCTTTTCTGCAGCATCTGTAGCATCTGTAGCCTCCGGAAAGCCTATAGTATAAATCCGTTAGCTCTAGTCCCACTAGATACCAGACATTGGAGAGGGAAGGATCAAACAGAATCAAACAGGATCTTGAGTTATCCATTACCATTCCCGGTCCGAGACTTGCTTCCATGGTTATGTTCACTCTCATTTCCGCTTTCTCTTCGAGACCACACCCCAACCTAGAATAGTAGCCATTGGGGCCGCTCAAGAATTCTCGTTCCGGATACTATGGTAGGTGGTTAACTTGAGCCCGGCGGGAATATTTGGGCGGATCCATGACCTTATCGACGTCACTTTTCCACATGAACTCCACTGGAGTTTTCGTGCTTGGAACTGCCTCATAGTCAAATGTTGACAGATCATGCGTGGTAAACGCGGGGCTAGGATCAGCCCAGTCCATTATTTCGATATCTGTCTAAGCAAGTCCTGGTTCAAAAGTGTGACCGATGATGATGATGTTCGGGATGAGCTTAACAACGGCTTAGCCGGGGAGTGATGCAGAGCCATTTATCATGCCAGACGCTCAGCCACCCTAAGAAAACCTAACACGGTGGCAACCGCTTGCCCAAAGTGGCGGCGGGATGGCTGCCGAATGCATGGAGGTGCAGGACACCGCCTCACCGCGTTTCAGTTGATTGGCCACCGGGTTCCCTCCAGCAAGCTCGGGCGTGGCATGAGCAGGCCCAGCAGAACACAGAGTGTAACAAACACGGAAGCGAGTATTGATGGCCACCCTCGTCTCTTCCGATAATTTCTGCGCCTCTAGTGGTTGCCACAAAACTTCCGGCTATCAGGTTCATAAAAGACCGAATGTTCATTGGGAGAGCCTTGAGAGAGGTCTGCTCACGGCATATTCTTTTGTACCCAGATAGGACCCAATAAGAGCATACTCAAATCGGAATTAAGACAGGGAAAGTTAGCCAAGTCCGATCGATGTCCACGTGATACTAAAACTTGGCAAGGTGGCTTATTTTCCATCGGGCATCTCTTCCATCCAGTGACACTTCAATGTCAGGCTTCACGCCTCTAAGCGACCAGGTCATCCAATTCACCAATGCACCCAACTGTCCGCCGCCATGGCTGACTCGCAAGGCTTTTACAGACACATTCTTCGACAGAAGTATGGCCATCAGAGAAAGCTGAAGGACCTTTTGGATTCGAGGTACGGGATGGGCAATTACAGAGTTAGGGTACTGACCCCTCCCCTCCCCTTTTCTGTTTCTTTTTTGCCCCCTTCCGTTTATACCCATCAAGAGTCAGAATGAAGAACCTAACCCGTGCGAGTAGATCCAAGAAAAGCACTGGCTGCTCCTTCTTCCTAACCAACTGAGCGAGGTACGGGCCAGGCGGGAACGGGTGTTGCGGGAAATTCGTTTTGACTAAACGATTATGGCGTTGCAGTACGAAATGAACGACATTGAGAACCTGATCCGGGTGCACTACAGGGAAGGTTAAGAGGATTTGGCATGATCATGCTGTGAAGCCCAGACTGGCGACCTCTTAGCAGCATCTCAAGAGGAGGTGCAACCGCTAAACCTCCCGCGCATCACTATGGCCTGCGCTGAATAGATGTTTTAAAACCTCGCTCGTGGGTTCCTCCGCCTCTTGAAACTGTTGCTGGCCAGCCTTAAACCTACCTATCCCTGCCGGTCCTCGTACATGTATCCGTCAAAATCACTTCCATGGTCGAGTTGGCCTGGGATCTAACTCGATCGCCCTCGAGGGGACCATTGTTTTGTAACGGGGACAGTGTATGGACAACCGATCTAATACCTACATGGAATGTGCGAGATGCAGGAGAAGTGAGTCCTATAAACTACGCCGATTCAGAGACTGACGTCAGTCATATATTCTCAAATTTCTTCGCGCTCCGTCCGCTTTAGACCACGCAAGCTCGGTAGGTAGGTACCTTACAGAACCTTCCTCATCACGTAGCTTCCAAGACTTCCATGGGAACGGCTGCAAGGGCTCAATACTTCGATACCGTTCACAGTTTTACATATCACTAAAGGCATTAGGTCTGATCGTCCTACCTGGGGAGGCACCTATCTCTCGGGGTTGGACTCCGTCCTTCAAGGACTGAAGTTAAATTGTGTGCTATTGCTGACAGGACAGAGGTTTCCAATAACGTGGGCGATGGAGCAGCAAGAAGTACACGGACCTGGGCCGTCTTAAACTCTTAGTGCACAGCTCAACAGGGTTTTATCGGAGCTGGGGGCGGTTGGGAAACGCAAAATGGGTAGGGAAGTAGGTGCTAATTGGTGCCTACCTGCCTCCTTCGGTACGTATCTCGGTAGCCAAGTTAGTTACTTCGGAGACAATAGCTCCGCACAAGAAATATGCTAATTTAACTACATCATGATACGGGCCAAGTGGGGAAAGGGCCTCGCAACAGCACGTCGAGGAACTGAAGCCTAAGAAGAGAGTCAAGGTTGCTCCGGATCAAAAGGAGGCTCGTGCAGATTGAGCAAGATCGGGTCGCCATTGAGACAGAAGGACTGTGCATTTTAAGGAAACACATAAGCCACAGTCAGGGACCATGACTTGGCATTGTAGAGACATGTCTGAATTTGTAGAAAAGTCCGGGAGTAGAGAGACGGGGCAAGAGTTTGATATTTCATGCCATGTACGTATGAATGTACATGTACCTATGCACGTACCGAGGTGGGACTAAAAGTGGTGATGTGTCTCTTGGTAGGGTGGGCTGACTTAGGGTGGGAGATGGCCTCGAGAGGGTTCAAAAATGCTGTGAAACCGCCGCAAGGCAGTGCACGCCATTGCCCGGTGACTTGGCTCCTGGATCTCCAATCAAATGGGCACAGCCTGAAGCACCTGCATTTCGCCAGCTGCAGGCTCAATGAGTACCTAGGTACCTATTCTCCGGTTGGTTGCCTCTTTGTCGTAAATACCTAGGTACAGTGCACCGAGTAGACTATCTCCTCTGCCGAGCCTTGTCGTCTTGCATTTGATGCTTTTAAGACTCTGGCAAGGTTGTTACCTAAATTCTTGAGCACTTTAGCTCCGTAGCCTACATGTAGCTACTACACATTATTTGTGCGTCAACATTGAAGCAACCCAGACTTAGCAGGCGCCACAATGGACGTGGACGAGTTGCTTGGTCTTGCGGAAACCTTCGAAACATGGGACTTCTTAAAATTCCGAGACAAGGATATCTTCGAGTCAAGCAGTTACGATGCTGTGCAGCAGAATTTGAATGTCATCCAATTACAACGGCAGACAACCCGGACAATGATGAACATGAAGAGAATACATTGTTTCCTGGCTGGCATGGTACATCTCGAGAAGGTCCTAGCAGCCATCAGATTTGAGCATTCCTCCAAGGTCATGGCCTATATTTGGGGCCCGGTCCGATTTCTCCTCAAGGTACCAGCGTGTCCAGCGGCCCCCCTACGACACTTATCAAGGCCAGCATTGTTGACGAGTTTTAATGAAGACCACGAATCTCAACGATAGAGTATTTGACAGCGTACTCGACGTCTACGAGCGGCTAGGAAATAAAATACCGCCACTTTACGACCATCTACAGCTTTTCACGGCACTGCCAGAGAGCGAAGGGTGCCTGGTGTACGTTTACCGGGATGTTCTTACGTTCCATCGGCTGGCCTACAAGCTCTTCTCCCTCCCTTCCAACTGTGAGATCAAGCCCAGAGTAGTAACAGTAATGAAAAACACTAATTCCTCCTCTAGTGTGGCAGAAACTGTACAAGCCCACTTGGAAAACATCGGACCATACGTTCGAGCACCTCGCAGCCTCATTGGAACGACATTCGCGATTCATCCAAGCGCATGGATCATCTCTCCAGCACCCACAACCGAACTTGGACCAACATGTCGGATTGGTGCGCGTGGAGCCTGGACTGAATGTCACTCAAGACTGGGATGATGTCAAGATGGAATTCTACCGCTATCGCAATGACATGAACCGAAGTCAAGACCGATTTGAGGAAGAAGAGAAAGCAAGGAAAGAAGAAGAAAAACGAAGCGTCATGGCATGGATCTCGGCCTCCAAAAACACGCTGTTGCTTCATAAGAAGTTCCAGGATGCGAGAATATGTCCCGACACTGGCCGTTGGCTCTTCCGGAGGTATGGTGAGATCACCGACTGGATGAAGGAAGACCAACCGCCAGAGTCTATGATCTGGCTCCACGGTAGCAAGGGATTTGGTAATGACCTCCCCCAAAACAAAAGCGAAAGTATAACTGAGCTAATAAGTCTACAGGCAAGACTATCTTGGCATCGCTTCTCATAGACGAGCTGAACGAGCTGGGCACAGAAAGGAAGAAGTACGCGATCCCACGCCAGAGCAAGACGTACTACTTCTACTGCCAGGAAGAAGATCTTGAAAATCGCACCTATCTTGACATCCTCAAGGGCATTCTCCATCAGATGGTCGATGCCAATGAAGACCTCTTGCCCTTCTGCGCCGAAAAGGCTGCGTCAAGCGGGAGCACAAACATGGAAAGCCCCGAAATTGCCCAAACACTCATCGAGGCCTTCTTCGAGTACAACTCTAGGCAGTACATCATTATCGATGGACTTGACGAGTGCGAAACGCTAGAAGAAATACGCCAAACTGTAAGCTTCTTCATGCGGCAGGTTACAAAGTGCGACAACGAGATCAAACACGGCCGGCTGAGGGTTCTATTCATGAGCCAGCCGGTACCGGAACTGTCCGAGGACAAAGCCATGCCGGAAGATATTGCCTACGTGGAGCTCAAGTCGACCGACAACGCAGACGACATCAGGGCTTATGTGAAGAAGAGGATCCCCGATTTCTCCGAGAAACGTGCCACAAGCAGTGGGTTTAACCTTTCCGACGGCGACAAGGGGCAAATTGAGAGCATTATCTGCCGTCGGAGTGAAGGTCTGTCGGCACAAGTACAATGATTGTCATGACAGAGACTGACTGAGATTGAGGACTGCAGACATGTTTCTCTATGCCCACCTAGCCATCGAGTATCTTCTACAGCAGCCAACAAAAGAGATGCTTCTAGAGAAGATCAAAGAGGAAATGTTGCCCAAGAAACTCGCACAGATGTATGTCCAGTATTAATTGCTGTCCATGATGAAGAGACCAGGGTATCCTGACAACTAATTACTCACAGATATGAGAAGCTTCTGGGCGCAGTCAAGACTGAGTCGTTACAACTGGCACATGGCGAGACCCATTGGCAGATGGCCAAGCTCCTTCTGGGCTGGCTGGTCTGCGCAAAGCGGCCCCTGACATGGTACGAAATGTAGTCTATTCTGTCTTATGATCCGGCCAAACAAAAGGTCGACTTCGACAACAAGATGCTTCGGCAAAATGCGAAGAAGTATCTCGGGTCATTGGTGCACGTCCTGGATGGCGGCCATATCCGAATCATTCATTCCACGGCACGGCGGTAAGTAACGGGTGTCTTTGAGTTTGAGCTCCGAGTCTGTGTCCAGAGGCTAATGACCACTAGCTATATCGTCCAAAATGAGCATATCAATGAGCAAGCAGTTCAGTGTGAGCTCACCGTGCTTTGTCTCAAATACCTGTGTCTTCTAAGCTCGTCAAACGGCTATGACGAAGACGAACGTCGAGGCAAGGCTAAGCTGGGTTGGTTCTCTTTCCAAGATTATGCTTGTTCTCAATGGCATAGCCACATTGCCACGGTCATTACGGCATGTAGCACCCTCTTTTTCGACGGCCATCATGGCCAGAAGTACGAGGAGATGCTTGGCTCTGCCCTGCATGATTTCATCGAAACGCATCGCGGAGAGCTCACTACTGAACCCCACGACGACTTCGAGCAAATATCTTCCGAACTCGCCAGGTTCTCAGAGCTCTCATTCCACGGAAACCTCCTGTTGTTGTGGAACCATATCTACAGCCATCAGAAAGGCACATATGATACACGAAACACCGTTGGCATCGCTCCGCTCGACAAAGCCCTACTAGAAAATCGATCCACCCTAGAGAGGCACTTCAAACCCAGCTCAGAAGCCTGGCTCGATGACACGATCGAGGACTACTACGGCCCTAACCTCTTCAAGTGCAAGCTCGTGCTCTGCAAGTTCTTCTACCAGGGCTACGACAGACAGAAAGATCGCGAGACGCACAACAGCCGCCACGCCAGGCCGTTCGTGTGTCCCGTAAGCTGCAGCCTTGCTCCGATCGGTTTCGTCACCAATAAAGACAAGGAGAGGCACGTGCGGACCTATCACCCCGACCTGGGCGAAGGGCCGTCTGTTTTCGAGGCGCTGCGTCCCAAGACTGGGTCGTCGGAGTTCACGTGCAACATGTGCGGCAAGAAATTCACGCGGAACATCACTCTGAAGGGCCACAGGAGGAGTCATTTCGGGGAGCGTCCGTATAAGTGCTCGATCTGCGACAAACAATTCACGAGGTTGAATGACTGCCGAAGGCATGAGAAGATTCACTCGCGGGAGAAGACCTACTGGCGAAGAAGGGGGCGTAATGCGGTGTGATGTGTCCAGTCTGTGTGAGAGCTCAGTACCTACCTATTTGGGTTATTGTTGATTTCTGGCGATATGAAGAAAAGAAAAGAAGGGAAAGAAAAGAGCGAGTTAGGTGCTATAAAAGTGCAGAAGGAAGGTTCGAATACGCGAGAAAGTGTGTCTGCCAACACCTATCCTATTCCCTGAGCTTCGGCTCCAACGTGATATCTCGCCGCTTCGCAACAGTCCATAGACTCATATCCGTAAAGATGACCAACCCGACTCTCCGATAAACTCTTGTACCCACATCCACTACAAGCAAACCGATTCCTTTCTCGGCGCCATTATCTTCCTTGACTGTCCCCAAAAGCAAATATTCCGCTGCTCTTTGTTGGAGTGCCTTTTGCTGGAATTCGGCACTTGGATCCACCAGATCTGGCCGCTCCAATATGGTCTGAGACTTTTCATCATTTACCTCGTCCTCTTCAAGTATACGGCAGCTCAGCTCTGCAGTTGATACCGTCAGCAACTTGACTTTGGCATCTTCAGTCGAGAGGGTCCCCTCGTAGCAGATCACGCCGTCGAGAGACGCCCATGACCAGCTAGGCGCCCTCCCGAGGCACCGCTTCCGTTCTCTGTCGACCTGGGGTTTGTACCACGTCAGGAGTTGTATGAACCATTTCCTCCAGAGCCCGTAGATGTTCATGTCGCGCCATAGTACCTCGAGCTCAGTCGTGATACCCTGGATGGCCGGAAGTCGATCGTCCGCGACAGTCAGTGTGCGTTCCGTATATTGCTGGACGATTGTTTTCCAGAGGTAGAGCTTGTCCGAATCAAGATTCCCGAAAGCGGGCTCCGCGTCATCGTCAAAGACGGTCCACGGTAGAGCTTCCAAGGGTTGGAGATACTCGAGTCCCGTGCCGGTAACGCCCCGGAGATCCACTTCTTTACACTGCCAGAGAAGCTCGTAGTCGGAAAATATAAGCATCCTTGATGACAGCATGAACTCCTGCAATGTCCAGCCCCTCTTGTCTAGGGGATGCTCGGGCTCGTATGCTTCCGCCGAAAGATACACAGTGTCTCTCTGCCCATTGGGTATAAGGATGGGGAGCTCGTAGTTTGGCCGGTAAGACCTGATGCTCTTGGAAAGAAACCCATCCATGGCGCTCTCAGAACAAGATGCCGCAATGGTTATGGCAGCATTCTTGTAGATGGACGCCATCTGGGAAATTTCCCTGCCTTTGTCGATCTTGCAGTCTTGGATGATGCACAGCGCATCAACCCAAAGGTACCGAAAACCGATCTTTCGAGTGACAAAGATAGCGTCCTGTATGGACGGCTGGAGACTCTCGAGCTTGATCTCACTCACAAAATCCTCAAGAGTATCTCTCCGTAGCAGAAGCGGTTGGACTAGTGCCGTGGGCTTGGGTTGCTTCCCCCAGCAGTAGCTCAGAGCGAGATATGGTGCATTTGTTTCCGTATCGTTAACCTTGAGTTTGATTGTTGGGTGAGGGTCCCCAGGCTTGCCGACGTCGAGAACGCGGGTCGGAAGCACAGTGTCTCGCGAGTACCGGCATTGTTTGTGAGGCTTCTCGGGACTCATGCATTCTTTTATGAGGGATTGTGCTGCCGCAAACACGCTGCCGCTTCGCACATCTCTGCGGAGAGGCCTTCGGCGGACAATATCTCCAATATGGCTGCCTAGGTAGGTAGATAGGTCCTGTTAGGTGCGACTATCATCACTTTGTACAACGGATGATGATGCAAAAAATGCTTACTTACCCTTTTTGGCAAATGGATAGATGGTGATGATGCATCCCTCGGGCTCAGATTCGAGGATGCCTTTGAGCCCATAGATGCCAGGCAGCTGAATGCTAGAAGTGTTGCTTGTTGACCGTGTACTCCAGAAATTCCGAAATATGAGGCGGTCGTCACTCGCCCAATTCTTATCGTATTCTTCACAGACAATAAGCGAGATGAACTTGCACAATCCGCAACCTTCATTTTTGGAAGCCGTGCACTCGGCGCGGGTCCGGTGGCGGAAGCCGCTCGGTGAGTTGAGATGTCCCAGGCCCTGGTGGGAGAACATGAGTGTGCATGATGTGCACAGCAGGGGACCAGGCGTGCTCTCCTGGACCCTCTTGCGCTGCGACGGGCCGGGTCGGTCCCCATCATGGGACATGGGCCGCTGCCGTTTCTGTCTGCCGTGGATTGGAGCTTCCTCGCCCATGGCCTCGAATTGTCGAATCTAGAAAGGTAGAAGGGACCACATAGTCACTCCCAAGGCCGCGAGTAGGGAACTGTGAACTAGGTACCTACCTCCATGTAATCGAGAGTGGCATAACACAGCATGTCTCATTGGTTTAACAGAGACGATGGGATGCCTCCCATATCTTGGCGGCGAGGCGGCATCCACTCAGCAGTCAGCACCCAAAGACCACCTGAGTTCTGATTGGATCTCGTTTTTTCACAGCATTTTTACACAGTCTGGAAACCATCCTGTCCCCACACCCCAACATGTTAGTGGCAGGCTGCAATTGCACAGCATTTTCGAACTCTCTCGAGGCCATCCTGTCCCTAATGCGGCGGGGGCTGACGCTGTCAATGCTGGTCTGGCAACATCGGAGTCATCCACAGGTGCAAGTCGAACCACAAGGGACCTCGGAGCAAATTTGTTCTTGCACAGCATTTTCAAACTCTCTCGAGGCTATCTCTAACTCTAAGCCCCACCATCTCTGCAATGTTTAATGGCAGATCAGCAAGGACGGAAAGCCCAGCACCTAACTACCCGACATTCTGACAGAGTGTGAGAGATGTCAATTGCAACATGTCACACAGCTGGGAGCTTGTTGGTCGGCTTTGGAAATAAAAACCGGATTTCTTCCTCAAACGACCAACGATGGGAACCAAAGAAGGTTCAAATACCAGACAAATAGGTAGGTACCTACCTACCAAGACATTCTCTCTTCGTCATCAATCACGTCCGGCGCTTCTTCGAACCCTAAAGCTGCGACCTGCATCTTCCACCGCTGCTGGGACCTCATTTCCTACATACTGTCAATACGAACCATGGGCCTGCAAGAGCCAAGGGAGAACAAACTTCTTCTACGGTGTCCCGGATCACGTAACGTGTCACGTACACCTCGTTTTCCTGCCCCAATCGGACGGCGCGCGCAATGGCCTGGCTCTCTACGCCGGGATTCCATTGCAGCTCGATGATGAAGACACGGTTAGCGCAGGTCAAGTTCAGTCTGTGAGCTTGTCAATATCACATATCCTGGAGTCTTTGGGGGACTACCAAGGCATCTAGCGTACCCGAATCCACCAGTTTCAGTCGTCATGATCAGCACTCGCTTCTCATCGCTTTCGGAAAACTGGTCGAGCTTGGCCTGTCGCTGCGGGACGGGACACCCGCCGTCGATGCGGAGCTAAGGAATGCCAGCTCGGTCTAGGTGCTTGGACAGCAGGTGTAACGTCCTAGTCCAGCAGGAGAATATAATACTATTCCCGTTAGACATGCAGTTCCGCTCCCCGGTGGGGAGGGGGCGGGCGGGGGGGACATACCTCTTCGTCGTCATCAGATCTTTCTTGACATCCTCGACCAACGCCAGCATTTTCGTTGAGTGACCCTGAGCGCTAAAGTAGTGGTCATCATCATCCTCAATCACCTCCCCAGCCGACCAGTCCGGCATGGCCACGTCCATGTCCTCAATGGCGACACCACCACCCCCAGCCCGCGCCTGCGCACGCCACCGCACACACACCGGACACTGCTGCATCAGCCCCCCAGCGCCCGACACACTCGACTCCTCAATGCACTCGGCGCAGAGCACATGAGCGCACTGCGCGCCAAAGCCATTACCCAGCCAACTCGACCCCAGAATCGGCATGGGCAGCTGGCAGACCGAGCAAGTAATCTCGCCGGTCTGGCCCAGCGCGGAAACAACCACCTCGCGTTCGTCCAGCGGGCTACGGCTATGCCACGAGAAGGGCTTCTGGAACGTGCCGTGGTTGCATAGCAGGCGCATCTGCAGGTTCGCCTGGAACAGCCCAAACTTGGAGCTCTTCTCGGCCCCGCCCGCGCGCTGGCGGATGGTGCGCGCGAGGGTCTTTTTGGTGTTTTCGTACTGCTCGCGCTCGGCGGGGGAGAAGTCGAGGGTGCGCATGCGCTGGCGGAGCCCCGGCAGCTGGACGGCGTCCTTGGTGCGGCGGAGGCAGAGCGCCTCGAGGAGGAGCACCAGGCGGTTCTTGACGGCGTTGGAGTTGTCGAGGCTCTGCTCGAAGGGGATCTCGATCCACTTGCGGAAGACGGACGCGCGGGTGAAGGGCTCGGCGCGGATGAAGGCGAAGAGCGCGCCGATGTCGGCCAGCTTGTTTTGGATGGGCGTGCCGGTGAGGCACCAGCGTGAGTTGGCGTGGAGGTCGTCGCAGGCGCGGTAAAAGGCGGTGGCTGAGCGGCGGATGATGTGGGCTGAAGGTCATGTTGTGAGGTGTGCCCTGGGGTCATAAGTGAGAAGGGGGGTTGGGTCTTACCTTCGTCGAGGACGACTCGGTACCAGCCGATTCGGTGGAGGATGGAGGGTTTCGACTTGATTAAAAACTCGGCAATGAGTGTGTTGTAGGTCGTTACAACGATGTCTGAGTCTGAGATGGTGTCGAGATCCTTCGGTCGGCTAGGACCGTGGTATTTGACTACCTCAAGCCCCCCTTTCAAGTGCCTGTGTATTCGGTTAGTGATGATACTGCCGCAAAATCCAGAACCACCACAGGTACTTTTTTATTTCGTTCATCCAGTTGTCGATGAGAACTATTCAAGTCAGTTTCAGGTTTCCCTTCGGAAGAAAAAAGGGGGCCGCATACGGGCAGACGGGACGACCACAAGCGTGGAGCGTGAGTGTTTGAGCGCCTCCTTGTCTTCAGCACTGTCTGCGTGCTGCTGAGCCCACTCGTTGCCGTCGTCGAGGGTCTTCGCGATTAGGGCAAGGATAGATAACGACTTGCCCATGCCCATCTCGTCAGCCAGAATGCCACCGCCTCTCTCGTCTGGCTGAGTGTCCTGCTTAGCCCTAGCCTTTGTGATTCTGTGGCGGTACCTGATGTCGTCACGTTAGCTACCTTACCGTGGACGTTGGATAGGGTTTATGAGCGGCGTACTCTTTCATCCCATCTTCCAAAATGACTTCCTCCCAAAGCCTGTACCTGTCATTGATATGCCCGGATTCTCTCTCCAGCATGAAGCCTAACGCTTCTTGTTGGTGTCTAACGGCGACAGGTTAGAAACCAGCAGACTTCAATCATAAAAGAGCAGGGCCTACTTTAGTAGCTTCCGGGTGACCCTATTTCCACCCTCCACCATGTCAAGATGTCGAGTGTTGTCCAGAGACTTGTACACCTCCTCGACCATCTTTCGCAGCCGCTCTTTCCGGTGCTTCTTTCTCGCGAGCCCGTCGTTGGCAATTTGATTCACGGGCTGAACTGCCTGCATCTGAATGCCATGGACCTTGAGGGGGAGGAAGTGCGGGTTATCGTATGCAACCTCACGCCTGGCATGACCTGACTTTTGTAGCCACAGCTTGCCGCGTGAAAGCGCGTCACCTACCTCATCCGCGGCCCGCCGCGGCCCGTACACGTTGATGTCGACCTTCACCATGGCCTCCGCGGGCTTAGCCAGCTTCGAGTTGGACGTGCGCATGATAGGCTCGAACTCGACGTATGACTTGGCCAGCAGCGGTGCAAGTGTCTTACCTACACCGGAGCGCAGGTAGCCAAATTCCTTGCCGTCATCGTGGAAGCACAGGATGATGTGGTCTTGCTGCTTTCGGAGTTCGAAGCGCCTGTAGCCGGCCTCGCTTTCGCCTAGATTGGCATCCGTGGTTCGCATCTCCCCTACTAGCTTAACATCGACCTCGTGCAGCTAGCGCGGGTGAATCGCGTCCCTGGAGGTCAGAGAGGTCGGAGAGCACGGCCAATTTCGCGGTCACTCACCATTCCGTAGCATATGGTCTCTTCGCCGTCTGTCGAAACGGCATATTCGACTGTCGATTGGACGGAGTCCGGCGTAACGGACGGCGAGTGCGAGATCTCCTGATATGAAATGGGGGTCGATTGGGACGGGTAGAAGTCCGGCAAGGCTACATTATCTCCCCATTCTGTAAGCGCGCTGGCTAAGTCATATTCTGCGTCATCGAGGTTTATCAGCGACGTTTGATTGCCGACACTCGGGTCAAGTAAAATGCCGCTGAACAGATCTGGGAGAGAGGCCGCTGGTTGCATATCGGGAACGATACCGGGAACGTGGCTAGGCCGTTTTGTTAGCAGTGCTCGTAAGGAATGCCCAGTGTTATTCTCATACCTCGCTGAATCCAGGTAACTCGGTCCGTGATATTGACTGTGTCGCGGTGCATGGGAATATTCAACACAGTGCTGCCGTGTTTCTTGTTGATAGGGCCGTCGTGGATCAACGCCGGGCATGGCACCGGCACCGATGTTGAAGATGGCATAGTCCACCTCCTCAACGGGACCCAGAACTCGCTTCAGGGGGTTGGACATCGTGATCAATCGATAACCCCTAGTTGTCAGGGAATTAGGCTAGCTATCTGAAACCTCAACCTACTCCATCTACACTGTGGGGGTTTGCCGGCCAGGCTTTGCGCTCACGGCCGTGTTCTGAACCCACGTATCTGGGGGGGCCTCCAAGGGTGGTGGCTATGTGGTGTCTCGAAAACCGTGTGTGTAGGTTACGCCTTGCACAGCATTTTTGAACTCGCTCGAGGCCGAAAAACCACACCCACCCTCATCTGGTGGGGGCTGTGTAAGTGCCTAGCAGAGCCTTATATGGACTGGGCTTATGGATGGGGATTCTGCGGGACTGGGGACAGCTTCGCAGCATTTTTAAACTCTCTCTCGACTCTCTCAAGGCCAAGGAGGCCCCGCCTTCATGTGAGTGGCGGGGGCTGTGTTACGCAAGAGCATGCATGGTGGGCACAGCTCCTTTCACAGCATTTTCAGACTCCCTCGAAGCCCGAGGAACCCCAGGCTTCTGCAAACACTTGCACCCCCCGCCACATGAGCTCGGGCTTATTTGACCTCGAGCGAGTTTAAAAATGCTGTGAAATGGAAGTTGGCTCTGCAATGCTGCAATCTGCCAATCACGCTGAGCTGAGACCAGAATGGGACCAGCACCATATGATGACGCCCTTACAACCTGGAAATTATCACGAGTGACAAGTTCTGCGCCATTTTTTGATTCATTGATTTACCGGGAGAAAAAAAAGTTGAAAAACGAGAAACCCCCGTTTTGTTAATTAATACCTACCTGATCTGCTATCCCCTTGGCGTTGGCCTCGAAGCCGGAGGAGGGGTGAGACCTCGGTCAATTACATACAGCCAGTTATGGGGCTGATAGCAAAAGTCCGAGGTTTTGCCCAAGTTCCATGACTGAGAGAGATTAGGTATGGCGTCAATCAAAGCGATACCTAGGTAAGGAGAGGGTCGAGTGCAAATCGAAGCCGGGAAGGAAAAGCCTCGCAACATGAAGTTGAGATTGACGCGGACGGAGACCAAAACTTGAGTTGATCGACCATTGAAGTAACTCACACGGTAAGCCTCTTAATCCAATCCAGGAGTTTTCTAGGTGTGCGACCTGGTATGTGCAACCATTGATGAGTTCAGAACTGAGAAGAATGTGCTGACTTTGGTGTGTATCATGTAACATGCTCCTCTTGATTGATAATGACACTGGGGCCCGGGCAGATTTTAGCCGTTCGATGTGGGGCATTGCGCCATGGAAAAAGACGGATGGCAATTTGTGATCACGGATTTGAAATCGACGGCATTGTGGAGTAACGGATGTGCCGGATTGGTGGGCATTAATACACTGGGCATAATGCACCTCAACTGGCTTCAAGCCAACTCCTATAAGTAGAGACCACCCCCAAGTTCAAACCGGTGGAAAGTTACTCACCTTGACAATCAACCAAAGCCATTGAAACCAAGAGGTTAATCTCACCAAACGTGCAAGGACCCCTATCTCCCATCTCATTCTCCAACTCCAACAACACCAAGGACCAACTCCCCTCCCACCACCAACCAAAACCACCAACAAAATGGGATCCCTCCCCGAAGCCACCTCCCGGCTCTTCCAGCCCCTCCAACTAAACCCCAAAATCCGCCTCACGCACCGGATGGCCATGGCACCCCTCACCCGCTACCGCGCCTCCGACGAGCACGTCCCCCTCCCCCTCGTCGCGACCTACTACTCCCAACGCGCCGCCTCCCAGCCCGGCACCCTTCTCGTCACAGAAGCCACCTTCGTCTCGCGCGCCGCCGGCGGCTACGCCAACGCCCCCGGCATCCACAACCCCGCGCAGGTGGCCGCCTGGCGGACGGTGACCGACGCTGTGCACGCCAAGGGCGGGTATATCTTCTGTCAGCTGTGGTCGCTGGGGCGGGCGGCCGACGCGGCGGTGGCGGAGAAGGAGGGGTTTAGGGTGCACAGTTCGAGCGCGGTGGCGATGCCGGAGCCGAAGGACGCGCCGGTGCCGGTGGCGATGACGGTGGAGGAGATTAAGGTGCGCGTGGGGGAGTATGCGCACGCGGCGAAGTGCGCGATTGAGGCCGGGTTTGATGGCGTGGAGATTCATGGCGCGAATGGGTATCTTATCGATCAGTTCCTGCAGGATACGTGCAACCAGCGCACGGATGAGTATGGTGGGAGTGTGGAGAACCGGTCGCGGTTTGCGCTGGAGGTGGTGCAGGCGGTGGTGGATGCGGTGGGGGCGGAGAGGACGGCAATTCGGATGAGCCCGTGGACGCGGTTTCAGGGGATGCGCATGAAGGACCCGATTCCGCAGTTCTCGGATATCATTCGGAAGATCAATGGGTTTGGGCTGGCGTATCTGCATCTGGTGCAGAGGCGAGTCGAGACCAGCGACACCGAGTCGGTCACGGTGGACGGGGAGAGCCTGGACTTCGCGGCGGAGCTGTGGGATGGGCCGCTGCTGATTGCCGGCTCGGTTACGCCACAGAATGCGAGGGAGCTGGTGGACGGCCAGTTCAAGCACAAGAACGTGATCGCTACGTTTGGGCGGTACTTCATCTCCACGCCGGACCTGCCATTCAGGATCAAGGAGGGCATCGCCCTGAACCCGTACGACCGCAGCACGTTTTATCTCCCCAAGTCCCCGGTTGGGTACATCGACCAGCCATTCAGCAAAGAGTTTGAGGCATTGCAGGGGCCGCAGACGGTGAACTAGAGTTGGGTACGGGCGCTAGTTGGTCTTTGAAGAATGGTAGAGTAGATGTATAGATGGCGACTGTTCCACGCTTTTATTCAGTTTCACAGGATACGGTTCAATTCAATACCCATGTTAATGGTCCTTAAGATGTAACATTTCGGACACGTAAAATTAGCGTTGTGTGATGAGAACCATGACCATTACGTCCTCCCACTAATATGAAGCATCCCCTATACATGTGTGCAAATCCTTCAGGCGGCCTGGGCGTTAAAGTTCTCGAATCCCTGCGCCTTTGAGAGGTCGGCAACACTGAGGCCACCGTCGTCGAAAGGGGTTGCCAGCGACTGCGCAGAATTCGCGTTCTGGATATCCGCCCCGTCCACGGCGGGGTCGACGGCAGGAACAATGCCCCGGAGTTCCGGGGTAGCCGGGAGGTTCGGGTCACTGCAGATCGCCGGGACGTCCTGGGCGAAGGGGTTGAAGTTCTTCTCGGCGGCGACAAGGGCCGCAGCGCCAGCAATGACTTCGGGGTCGTTACCAAGCGTGGCAACAATCTCATCCGCAAGCTCAAGCTAGAGGCTACATTAGACACGACGACTGCATCAAGCCTGATCAAGTCACTTACCTGTGCGCAAGCGCTGGCACCGGCAAGAAGGACGCCCGGTGTCTGACCAGCGAGGGTGCCGGCCGCGCCCGGAGGGCCAAAGTTGCTGAGGCCCTGAATGATATTCTGAACGGAGCCCTCCTGACCAAAACGGGCTTGGCCGACAGCCGCAAGGGCAACAAAAGCGATGAGTTTGGTTTGCATGATGATGGTTGCTGAAGAAACAAAGGCCGTCCAAGCGGTCACGGTGTATTAAATACTATATTAACGGCAAGCCGTTTAAGAAAGATAGCGATCGAACCGGTCGGTCGGAGGAAAAGACAGTGAATGCAAGCTGAAGAGAATGGCGATGGTTGGTAACGACCTCAAAAGATGAAAGCTGGGTTGGCGTCAGAATTTATCATGACTGGCAAAATGGCCCATTCTGGGGAAGGCGCGCCGAGAAGCGGCATCGTCATGAGAAACCGGCACAATGCGTGAAGCGATGCTGAGCCCTTCAAGTTGGCGATCACACAAACGGGTGCGGCAGTGATTCGGCTGGGCTGAATGCGGCAACCAAGGTTGAACGGGAGCATCCGCATTTGGCGTTTGGATAGGTAGTTAATTTAGTGTATTGCATCCTTCCCGAGTGACCCCCACGAACTGCATGGCGGTCTGTTCGCTTGCCATGATGCCAAGTGCTCCTGATGGAACACCGCGCCGGGATAAGAGGCCAGACCGTCTTGGCTGATTCAATTCTGTGTCAGTCGTGACATACCCAACCGAGTTCCCAACACTGAGTGATCTCAAACCACATGGGATTGCCCAAGGGGCAGGCTCGTGTTATGCTCATGCCGCCGGCACATTTTGTGCACGGCTACTGACGAAGTGGGGAGACACCAAGGGCGCAGCGTAACGACGGACTTGTGCTTCGATTTGGGGGGGACTGGGTGAACATCAATCGTTTCCATGGAAGTTTTGAGCAGCCCCGTCGTGGTTCTTGACATTGCAGAGTCAACAAACAGGCCCATAAATTCTGCCTTGCCCTGCGCTGCAACACTGGGCTGGGGGCCAAAAAGTGCAGTGGCGCGGGGTGACCAAATCTACCACACTTAAATGGCAGGTACGGCCTACAATGTCGGGAAATTTTGTGACATGAATTGCTGCACAAACAGGAAGCAACTACCCGTCTCCTCGGTGCCGAGTCATCGTAATTCGTGAGGGGTTACGTGGACTCGGATTCATTGTGCTCGCTTGTGCAATCGCTGGTTTTGCTGTTTTCGACGGGATGCTTTAAGAACTTATGGTGCCTTTCTGCGGTCGCTGCTCCACCAAGGTGCATCACTTTTGGACGAAACCATCGTTCTTTTGTTTGACTCGTCGCTCGAGGTTGCTTCGCCCACTCATGGCTTCCGAGTCGATTGCTTTCGCAACTCAACCGACCATCACCTGAACCAACCAACCACTTCAGCGAGGCTTCGACTGTCATCTCATCTCCACCATGCCAGACCTCTCACCAGCTCACGCCCACGCCCACGCCCACGCTCATCGAACCAGCTTTCGTCTTATTGGGTATTCGTATTAACTAATGTTATCTAATGCCCACCGAGCTTGGGAACAGAAGCGATTCAACGCCTGCCCCAGCAAACTCGATCCAGCAACGCCGACCGAAGGAAGCAAGTGCCCGGACTTGGTCTACGCAAGCATATGTACATGGAAGAGATAAGTAATGCATCCCACCCCGACACCAACCCTTCGTTCGCAGCCCCTCGCCGATCACCGTCGACCTCTCCCATATCGAAGGAACGGTGTCGTGCCGGGCGCGATTCGTCGTAGCCTTGCCCGGCTTCCTGGCGTGTCTCCGGGCCCGCTGCCCGGCATGAACGTGTCTCATTAACAGAACCCCCAGGAACCCTCAACGCAAAACACCCTCCGGCTCCCAAAGATGCTAAAAACAACAAAAATGCACATCACGAGAACCACCCAGACTTCTTCTGCTGTTGCGCCTCCGCTCCCTCCTGGCCCTTGTCAGCTCCCTGCTTCTCCTTCTCCTTCTCAGCCTCAGCCTCCTCGTTTTCCTTCTTCTGGCGCGACGCCGCCTCCTCTTCCTCCTTCTTTTTCCGTGACGCCTCGTCCGCCTCTTTCTTCTTCCTCTCCGAGGCTTCCTTCTGCTTCTTCTTCTTTTCTTCCTCTTCCTTCTTCTTTTGTTCGGCCTCTTCCTTTTCTTTCTGCTTCTGATCAACAATCTTCTTCTGCTCCTCCTCCGAAAGCTTGGAGTAGGCCTCCACATCCTTGTCCCACTTCCTTACGCAGTCGGGGGCCCAGTTGCACCTCTCCACTTCACCATATGCCGGGTGGCTGTAACGGGGATGCCTGCTGGGCCAGTTGGACGCGTGGTAGTGGTGCCTGACGAGAGCCGCCCTGGCTTCGTGGTTTCCGGAGTGCGAGTGACCCTGGCCAGCTGCAAATGCCTCGACGGTGAGGACCAGCACCCGGCTTACGACCTTGGACTCATCGAGATCGTGGAACAGATTCCAGTCGATCTTCGTCCTGGGGTCCTCCTTGTGTAGATCCATCTCGATCATGATGGCCTCGGTGAAAGCCGACGGCCCGGTGCCGCTGATGATCTGGTCAAAATCGAGATCGACTTCGGAGAGCGAGACGCCTTGCTCCTTCGCCACGCCGTTGAGCCATGACATGATCTTCTCGATCAGCCTCATCATCACAGGCAGCTGTGGCTTGCACATGAAGGTCCACTGGCAGAAGGAACGCGACTTGGGACCAAGGATCGGGTGGTCTTTCCAGTCGGGCTCGTCGATCTCGACGCCGATCACCATATCGATGTCCTTCTCCGCATATCTTTCCGGGATGAACTTGGACAGCGGCTTGAGCGCTTCGACGTCGATGTCGGCATATAACCCGCCCTCCGCGTACATGATCATGTATCGCAGGAGGTCGGCCTTGACGATGGCAGCCTTCACGTCGCGGTAAAAGTTGACGATATCAGGCCGGTTGAAGCCATCCGGGCCGAAGTGGTATTCGACGTAGCGCAGGTCATTGTCGTCGGTCAGGACCTCGTATCGGTAGTCGGGGTTCTTGCCAACCCATGACCGCGCCGTGTTGAGGTCGCGCTCCTCGAACTTGAGCGGGTTCACCTTCCAAGTCTGCCAGATCTTTCTCGGAAAATCGGGCCTGACCTTGTCCACGCTCGACCCCGAAACGGGCGCCCGACTGAGGGGTACCCGTCCGCTCGTTTGGAAGAGGTTGAGATTGAAGATGAAGAGGATCAGGCAAACGGCGGCGATGTAGATGGGGAGGGCCCGTCGGAACTGGGTGGGCAGTCGGTTCCTAAACTGGGCTGCCGTGGCCGCCAGGGACGGAGCACCCAGCGGCGAACCGAGCTTGGCAATCATGCCGGGCAACGAGGAACAAAATCGTCAACCTCGTAGGACTGATGTGCTGCCGGGAGGGAAAAAGCGAGTGGCATCAATTGATGAAGGCAATATGCTACAGATAATGAGCAAGAAACGAAAGGCAGAAGGAAAAAAAAATATTATGCCGGTAGTGTCAGGACAGAAAGGGGGTGAGGAGAGAGCATCGCTGATGAACCTGTCCCCGGCGCTGGGCCCCTAATCAACCAGGCCACCGGCCCTTATCTTGTCTCCCGGATTGGCTTGCCCGCTGCGTTTTTCACCGGGAAATTCATCATCGAGGCAGGCAAATCACTGAGTGCGGCTCCTCTGACCAGGATCCCAGCCGCCCACCCAATCAACCCGCCGGAAAAAAACTTCCTCAACAGGGGGCTGCTGGCCATGGTCGGTCGCGGTGCGTTCCTTCATGTGGCAACGCTGATGCGAGACCAGCTCAACCAGGTGGAAATTTCGCAGCTGCCGTTCCCGGCCAATCGTACAAGCCGGCTCCTGGTTGGGGAAAGAGGCAAATGAGCCAGTGAGAAGGCCGGAATCGGGATTCCAAGTGAAATAGGGGCGCGCTCCCCGCCGGCCAGTGGCCCGAAAAGGGGCTTGCCCCACAGCGCCTTGACCAGAGCAGCATCGCGATCGGATTGTCAAGACACAGGCCCTGCAGTCTGAGGTGATCACGGTACGTCTCGCCGCACTGTGAACATGGAAGTACATACCTCCGCACACGACCTTGCTGTAAAATAACTAACGTTACTTCGTACTTCGTACTCCTCCCTCTTTTTTTCCCCCTGTTTCGAAAACGGGCAGTATCCCACGCCCAACCTAGCTCGAGACATGGAACCGCGAGACATTCCGTCATATTCCCATCCATCCTGCTGGAAAAGGAATCATTCGCGGGAATGCGATTGTGGCCAAGGGCCCAAGGCTTGGACAAGAGGCAAGACACGCGTCCGTGTCTCTGTTGACTCGTGGCGGGGTTCCTCCCTGGAGACGCAACCGCACCGCCTTCTTCATCATTTGCACTTCCTTGTAAATACCGGGGACACGCGGTTCGGCGTGTTCTAACATGCTTGAGAGGATCATTCCGCCGGCGTGGTTGCAAATTCATTCGTTCCCCCAATTTTTGTTTTGCAAGGCTGGCGCCAATCGTTGCCCTTTTCTCAGCAAGAAAACGGACCTGACACCCCACCAACGGCCGCTGCCCACACTCGCACGGCCCGCTCAGAGACTGTTCCTCTCCCGAAGTTCCGACGCTTGAAAGTCAAACTGTGAAGTATCTGGAGGTGTGAAGCCATTTTGAAGACGACCAGCAAAACCCGAGGATCCGGATAATATTGGATGGCGCCAGGCCATCTGCCGACCTCCCTCGTTCGTCATGAAATCCATCACATTTCGTGGGCTGCGGCAACTTTTTTGGCCTAGGGGCGCCAATCCCTCAGATGGCCCCCAACAACTACGACCAACCGCCTACCTCGACGGTCTCAGAGGGTTCGCGGCATTCATAGTGTACATCCACCACCATCAACTATGGGCACACGGGATAGAAGGCGCGGCCACGCTCGAAAGCGGGTTCGGGGAGGGCGATAAGTTCTTCTTTGCGTGCTTTTACATCGTTCGGAATTTCTTCTCGGGTGGCCACATGGCCGTGAGCGTCTTCTTCGTCATATCGGGTTACGTCTTATCGGTGAAACCGCTATCCCTCATCCACGCTGGTGAGCACCTCAAACTCTTCGACAACCTCGCATCCGCCCTCTTCCGGCGATGGTTCCGGCTCTATATCCCCATAATCGTGACCACCTTCGTCTACATCATGTCTTGGCACCTGTTCGGTATCTGGACCGCGCAGACGGAGGCTAAAGGCACAGTCGGGGAGGAGATCTGGAACTGGTACGTCGAGTTCAAGAACTTCAGCTTCCTCTTCAAGGAGGGGTGGCCATGGATGCACGCCAACTCCCACCTCTGGTCCATCGCGCTGGAGATGCGGGGGTCCGTGGTGGTTTACATGGCCTGCATGGCGCTCGCGCGGGCGACGCACAAGGCGCGGCTGCTCTGCCTCCTCGGCCTTGCCTACTACTTCCTCTACATCGTCGACGGCTACTACTGCGCGCTGTTCATGGCCGGCATGCTGCAGTGCGACCTAGACCTGCTCGCAAAGAAGGACGGCTACTTCCCTCGGTGGCTCCGCCGGCTGGAGCCGTACAAGACCTTCATCTACTACCACCTCTTCATCATCGGCATGTTCCTCGCGGGCGTGCCGTCGCGGACGCGGGAGATCGCGGACCTGCGCGGAAGCCGGGGGTGGTACTACCTGTCGTTCCTCAACCCGCAGGCCGTCTTCGACTACAAGTGGTTCTACCTCTTCTTCGCGGGCAACATGATCGTGGCGTGCATCCCGCGGCTGCCCTGGCTGCGGCGCTTCTTCGAGACGCGCTTCTGCCAGTTCCTGGGGCGCATCTCGTACGCGCTCTACCTCGTCCACGGACCCATCATCGGCACCCTCGGCGACCGCCTCTACTACGCCGCCGGCTGGCCCCGCGCGTCCTTTGGCAAGCCCGACCCCATCGCCCACTGGGCCAACCTCCTCCCGCTGCCCATGAACGGGCCCATGGGTCTTGAGCTTGCTTTCTTGCTGCCGAACCTTATTCTCTTGCCGCTTACGTTGTGGACCGCCGACTTCGTCACCCGCATGGTGGACGAGCCGACTGTGCGGTTTGCGGCGTGGCTGTACAAGCGGGTTCAGCGGGATGGGGAGGAGGAACAGAAGCCCGTTGCTTTGGTGCCGTTGACGCGGGTGGATTAACGAGGGGGGGATGAAGAGAGAAAGGGGGAAGTGGGTAGGATGGTTATGACTTGATGTCTTCCCTATCTGTGTCGGTGTATGTTGCATACCCCTTTCTGTTACCGTTCTTGAGATGCGCAGGAGGCATCTGGTTTTGGCGGGTGATATACCTTAGATACAAAAGGGGGCTGGATGTAAGATGCGGATTTGGAGAGGCATGCATGGAATTGGATCTTGGGCACTATCAGACTACATAATGCTAGATGAAGTCAAAGCCTTCGTGGTTTCAGTTTACATCAGGCAGTTGCCGTGTTTAGCGTGAATCTCTTGGTCTGTGTCTCACCAGAGTTCAAATCGTACACAACTCGTCCTGAACCGTTTGGGAGTGGCTTAACGGTTTGGCGCTATTGAAACGGCGTGTGCTGTGTATTGCAGCTCAAGCGTCCCCTAAATTACCCCTACCAAGCCGTTTCAGCACCTCGAAGTCGCCTCAAAACGCACGCGGGGCTGAGAATGCTCGCCGAGTTCGCCACTGCACAGCAACAGCGCATAGACCGGCAACAGCCACAGCACCGCCCTCACAGCTGCACATGCCATGCAGGCATCGCACCACCAGCAAAACCGCATCCGAATATTGGTTAGACTCGGGAAGGGACCATCGATCGAACTACCGCAAGCAAGGCAAAACCATGGAAGCAAAGCATGCAGAAACCGTCCGTCCCTTGCTTGGCGCACGCACATGCCATTCCCCGGATTCCAGCCCTGCCAGGTTCTTGCCCTGTTTTTTGTCCCGATCCAAAACAGATCCCGAAACCGACCTGAACCCCTCGAAATGTCACATTCCAGGCTTCCCGCCCGCATTTTTGTCGTCCTCCGTCCTCAGGTTCCTTGCTTCCCCAGGTCCAAGACCCCGCGCCGTCCGGCTCCGGGTTGTGTGGATT
This sequence comes from Chaetomium tenue, assembly GCF_020726465.1. Lineage (NCBI taxonomy): Eukaryota > Fungi > Ascomycota > Sordariomycetes > Sordariales > Chaetomiaceae > Chaetomium > Chaetomium tenue. Next base: position 3,145,886 of record NW_027117332.1, read on the forward strand.
GTGGAGGTGGAGGATTTGGCGGTGGGTGGGTTTTTGTAGTGGAGTGGGTGCGGTAAAGCCGAGGCTGCGCTACGTACCTTAGCTTGTGGCGCCGCGCCGAGTGCCTGCCGTTCGGGCTGCACTTGCATTTCAAACACCCGGCGCTAGGCCTGAATCGGCAGGGCTGCCCCTGTGCTAACGGGTCCCTGGCGAATTTTCATGCTCACTGGGGTCTAGGGAAGCTTCTTTCTTGTTTTTCTTTAATTTTCTTTTTTTTTGTGAGGGGCATCCAGAAACAGAAACAAACTCGCAGGACGAGGCACGGAAGGGAAGGAAAGATAATTCTGGATTTGGCGGTGATGGATGCAACAAAAAACAACCTCGCCTTGAAGACTTTTTTAGGATGTCTCGGGATCGACATCCCACTGCAGAATACAGCGCCGGAAATGGGCGTGCTGACATGCTGACGCCATCCAAGCGTTTTTCTTCTTCGACTCGGTCCCCAATTTCTCCCGGATGCAGTTCCCGTCCGATCGAGGAACACACGACGGTCAGCTCATCAGCAATTCCTGGTTCCTCCATCTCCAGTCCTTGACTCGTTCCTTTTTTTACCTAATGGAGCCCCTTGTCTTTCGTCGCTGAGCCGAGAGATTCAGGGTGGTATTCGTAGCTGTCGGTAACATGTGAAGACGACATTGATTTTAAACCCCTGTGGCTTTTCCTATGCAGGCTAGCTTACACAGTGCATACGGCGCATCACGGCGGGTACAGTACTTGGTGTACTTTCGTTGACGATCGCAGTCAGGGTCCCACCGCCCGGGCTCTGGTCCAAGGGGGACACGGGTGGTGCGATGCGCGATCTGCGGTCAAGGGAACCGGGTGCTTCGTAAGTCAGCGGTGTGTGAGCGTGTTTCTGCAGCGGCGAGAAGTTGAGGAAGAAGATGGACAATAAAAAAGAAACGATGTTCTGCTGGGTCCATAGATGGCTCTGCACTCTGCAGCTGTTGTACCCTGCGGCATATTCCATATTCCTTATTCTTTGAGCCGTCCGTCACACCACCCCCGTTGGACAATCCCCCAATAGTGTCTTCTCATCGTCGCCTGAATATGAGACACGATTGCGTCTGGTAAACCAGATCCAGCATGAGAGCACGACAGCCGTAACGACAACGGCCAACCCAATATAGATCGCGATATATGGTGACACGAACCGTTCCCCCTCTCCGGGTTTCCAGTTGAAGAAGGTCATGGAGAAGACGGCCTGTTTTAGGGAGGTTAGCTTCCGAAAATAAGGTACCTATGGAATAATAGCTACCTTGGGTATGGGATGACTTACAGCGAGAAATGTGGCCGGAAGAAACACCATGGTCAGAAAAGCAATCGACCGCATCTGGTTCGAGTCCTCTCGCGTATCGCTCGCAATTTTGAGGTTGACCTGCGTGTCCTGGTACCCAATCTGGCTCCACGACTGTAAAGTCCAGTCCGTTAGTATCACTCACATCACCCGAACGCCCCCAAGCAGCCAGCCAGCACTCACCAACTGCGCCGACAGCGCCATCCCCTCAATCACCATCGAGCACTCCCTCACAAAACCCTCATACTCCGCCCTGATCTCCCCCAACCGTTTCCTTATCCTCACCCCGGTCTCCGTCTCCCCACAAACCCCTACCACTGCCTGAACCTCCCCCTCCATCTTCCGCACCTCCTCCCCCCACGCCAACAACACCATCCTCAACTGCCACACCTCAATCCACAAATCCACCGAATACACCTCCCCCACCCCAGAAGAACCTGAACCTGAACTCGAAGAAGGCACCGCCACCCCCAGCGCGCGAACCCTCCGCAACAAGTGGAAGACACGGTCGCGCACGAGGTCGGCGTGGCGCGTGCGCTCGAGCTCGGCCACGATGCCTGGGAGGAGAAGGGGGTGGGCGTGGGCGGAGGGGGAGGCGCAGGCTAGGCGGGAAGTCAGGGTGGTGGTGTCGGTGGGGGTGCAGCCGAGGAGGAGGGCGGTGGTGAAGAAGGATGGGGGTGATGGTGGTGTGGAAGGGGTGGTGGTGGTGTTAGTGTTGGTGTTGGGGGTGGTGGTAGTGGTGGTGGGGTGGGAGACGGAGGAGAGGGCCAGGTCGCCTGGGTGCGTGGCTGTGGTGCGGAGGATGTGGACTGTGTATGTGGTTGGGGTTGGGTTAGCTGGGTGGACGGGATGCGGGTGGTAAGTAGTGGGGATACAAAGTGGGAGAGAAAGGGGGGTTCACGGACAGATGGCGTTGGCTGGGCTGTCGAGCAGGTCGATGCTTGTGAAGAAGGCCATGTTGTAGCGGTTGACGACCCGCGCTGTGTCTCCGTGCAGAGGTAGGCATGTAACGATCTTCTCGAAACTCTTCCGCGAGAAGGGGAGATACTCGAGAATCGCCGGGTTGTGCGGGTTGTCGGGCTGCTCCGCACGGGCGGCCAGTCTGCGCTCTGTGTGTGAATAACCACTTCAGATGACCTTAACTGAGAGTAAGGTAAAGGAGATGAAACAGGGCGTACATCACTGCTAACCCAGGCCTGCCCCTCGACCGCTGCTCAGTGACCTAATCAGGTTCTTCGACTTAGCCCTGCTCTTCTTCCCATTCTGGCTACCATCAAGTACCTTTTCCAGCCATCTTGACACGTCCTGGTCTGTATCTAACCAGCATTCTGTTATATCCTGGGATTGAGTCAGCGTTCACCACACAGAAGTGTCGCAAAGACAATCAAATACCTCGTCACCCTCAAAGCGATACACTGCTTTGCTCCTCTGTGGCTCATAGCGGTAAAGGTCATCCAAGTCTTGGTCAAAGAAGGCAGGGTCCTTGAGGGGCCTAAGTCGACAGGGTCAGCATCACTGGTCCGTAACTGTTTGATATGTTTGACAGAGAAGTGGAGAGCTGCATTGCTGGCGGAAGAACTACCCGTGCTTCCGGGAAAATGGGTAGGAGCAGATAGGACTCTGTGTTTTTGACATACCAGTCCATCTTCCGTGCTCCACGATTCTGACACTCGGTACTGCGTCTGAATCCAAACAGTGCAACGTATTGCTGAGCGGTATAAATATGGATGGGTGGATGTTTCCAGCACTGGGCGGCTTTCACCAAGGCATCTTTCATCTAGCATGCACGAGGCTCCGCGAGTGCAACCGTGGCGGGGTGCATCGTGGTGCGTCGTGGCGCGTCGTGGTGCATCGTAGTTGGAGAAGCTGTACCAATGATGGCCCTCTGCACCCCTCCACACTATATGATCTTGGGAGCATCCGTCCTGCATCTGCCGTGATGCCCGGCTACGGTAATGGAAGACGGCAACATGCATCATATCATTTGCTGGTGTTGCACCACGATATGCCGTGCTGTGTTAGGCGGCGTGTTGATGCCCGAAACAATGAAGCCTTGTGTGCGGCTCTTTCAGACAGTGGGGCAATTCTGAGCTCTTGCCGGTATATTAAGTAGGCTATTGGTTCTCTGGGGAGGTCTTCGCCTCGAAGGAAGCCTTGACAAGTTCTAGGAACGCACGGTTTCCATCACCACCCTTTTCACTGCGGCATCAGAAGACGGTCTCTCACCGGTCAACCAGTAATCTTGCAGTCATATTTCCAGGTGACCAAAGTCTCTCAGCCATCATGACAGTCGAGCAGATCATCCACCTGCGCTACAACGACATCAAGTCCCTCAAGGAGGAGCTCACGAGGCTGTTCCCGAACGGAGGTTTTACGGTTGATGTGTGTTGGTATCTTTTGAAATGTTTGAAGCCTCGCTGACTTGTATCTTTCCGAAATATAGGTGCGGATGGGACAAGTCTTCCTGTATCTGCCTCGAGAGCTTTCCCAGGTAAGCCATGGTTCTTTCCATTGATCATACACCGCTCCTCGCTGATCGTGATTCGCACAGCCTGAAATCGACGTCATCAACAGCAAGCAACGACACTACCAACGAGCATCGGATCGGCGCCGCAAGGAAACATGATTACGTGGTTGTGAATTCGTGGGGGGGTTCATGGCAGACGGGGTAGTTTTATTCCTGGCGGCAGAACGGGCGGAATACGCAGGAGAAGCTTGATCTTCTTTTCCTCTCGGTTCAAGGTTTAATGGATGTTTTGTTCTATCACAACGTACACTGCTGGTGGCTCCATCATGATCGGGCGGTAGGCACCCGTCTAGTACTGGCATTCCACGTCCTTGCATCCGATGCCGAAGAGAAAAAAGAAAGAGAAAGAGAAAGGAAAGCGCTCTGTGTTCAATCAGCTCCAAGTCCGTGGTGACCGCCTTGGCGAGCATCTGTTGCTCGGTCCCCCGTCGGGATGAGACCCGTGCCTCTCAAGTCGAGATATACCTGCGCCCTGAGTCGTTGGCCTGGGACGGGGAGAAGCCACCACTTGGTAGGATTCGTCGGCGACCCTATTGTACAAGGCGTCGAGCACTGTGCACACGTTGCTACACTCGGCACGGCCTTTTGGGTTGACCACCAGCATGTTCTGCATGACAAAATCCAACAGGCGGTGTATGGGATCGGAACAATCTAGATGGCCATGCAGTTCATCGACAAACTACATGTTTGCAGTCAGTATCCATCTCGTGCAATATGGGATCGGGTTGATCGGGCATGATCCGACCAGTGGCATTACCTGTTGGACTTGGGGGTTGATGCCGTGGGCACACTCTCCCCTCTTAAAAAAATGATCGAAAGTAAAGTTGGGCATCTCGGGGTCGTCGCTCACCCTACGGCGCGTGACAAATGCATCAACCAAGGCCCAACCACCGAGGTACCAAGCCGCAAACTCGAGCAGAACACAACCGAACGACCAGATGTCGAACGATCTCGAAATGTAACAGAATTCTCGATCACATTCCGGAGGGCAGTACGTATAGGTAGCAGCAAACCCATCCCCGTCGAAAACGTACGACTTGGTTCCGTCGCTGTGGAAGCGCGAGAGGCCAAAGTCGGTGATAACCAGCTTCCCGCGGTCGCGGTCCTCAGGATTTCCCTGATTTCGAAAGAGCAGAATATTAGCAGGCTTGATGTCTCCGTGTCGGCCGAAGGGTTTCTCGGTCCTGGAATCTAGGCCGTCGCCAGGCCCGGTGGTCTCGGTTGGCTGATATGAGTGGATGCTCTGAAGGCCACTGGCGAGCCCCTGACATTGGTCAAGCAGCCACAGGAGGTTGTCTCTGTCAAGAGGAGACCCAGGATCTGCCTTCTTCCAGAACTCAACAAGGTCGCAGTCAGCCCAGGGAAGAATGACGCAGTATTCGTCCCCGTGATGGAACGCTGCTTGGAGCGAGATCAAATTCGGGTGAACGTCACCACTAAAGCGGTTCAGAATCTCGATTTCGTTCTCGAACTTCCTCCTAATGACCTCACTAGTAAGCTTTTTGGAGACACGCTCAGGTTTGAAGCGCTTCACGGCAAACATGCCATCACTTGCTTTGCTGAGGTCGAAAGTGTGATGGCGTGGATGAATTTCGACTTTGGACACGAAGCCATATGCTCCCTGGCGCAATGCTTCCTTGTCTTTTTCAATCCATGGAAGCACGACCGGCCTGGGCAATTCGTAGAGCCAGGCGCCCCCGGGCTGGCCGCGGGCAAAAAATGGGGTCAACATGAGCCATTGCTCTCGCTCAAAGCCCTCATGGTCGACCCCCGGCCAGTGGCTGAGCCAGGCCAGCGCGGTGCTAGCATCACCTCCTAATCTCATCTTAGGGCGCGAGACCGAATCGGCTCTAGGGATGGGGACCGTCTGGAGAGGGAGGTCTTTGTCGCGGATGCCCTCGTCGATGAAGAGGACTATGTCCCACCCGCGTTTGAGCAGGACCAAAATGGCGAATATCTTGCGGTAGCCCGACTTAGTGTCGTCGTCTGGCTTCCCATGGATTGCGCTTTGTGCATAATTCTGGACCTCCTCGTCTGTGAGCTGTTTGCCGAGGTGATGTCTGCCTTCGTCGATGACGGCCTCGATCTCCTCAGCCGTCATCAGCGCCTCAACCAAGCCCTTAGGGTAATATTGAGAACCTGGAGGCTGGCTGGACTCGCAGCGAAGACTCATCAAACGGTCAATCAGAGGTTCGTCGGATGGCGCAGTTGGCAATGTGATCTCATCAGTCGAGGTTTTTGCCTCATTGTATTGCGCATCGCCCCGGTCCCATATCGTCATCCGCGATGCTTCAGTTTCAACTTCGCTTGCCGTCGGCCACCTGGCCGATTGCCCAGGCACATTGAGGTCATTCTGGCCTCGGATGGCATCCAACTGCGGCCCTGGGCCATCAGAACCTCGAGCGTTCGCATCATCGGACCGGCCGGCACCTGGCAGGGCCTCGATATCTGCTTGTAACGGGTCACCGTTGCGTTTGTCGTGCTTAGAGGGCGGCATTTGGGAGTAATCGGATCGGCGGGGATGATGGATGATGCTGTCTTGTTCGTCTTGGGGGTTAATGAACGCTAACCAAATAGCCCAAAGATCCAAATGAAGCGGCCTCCTGACAATGCTGTTCAGTTTCACGTTTGCTCGTCAAAAAGAAGTACATACTTCGTAGCTTTTGTGTTTCCAGTGCCTCGTCAAACAACCCACCTCCATGTACATGTACCTGCCCAACTACCCAACAGAGCCTCAACGTTCAGGGCCACCAACAAATGGAATACGGAATGCCCGACATGTGACGGGCATCATTTGCGTGCAGCTGCCGGCCAATTGCCGGCCCAGGCACAGAGGGGCGTCATGCAGGGTGGGTGGCCGCAGGCAAGCTTGGCTTGACACGGGCAGTTTGACATCTCAGGGGTGGCAAGGCTCTGAGTTTAATGAATATGAGTGGCCCGAGACTGGATCTGCCTTGAATCTGCCTGACCAGCCACGCAGCCTTCACCGAGCAATGTCCCCTATTGGATGTTCGGTCAACTTTGTCCCACGCCTGATGTATGAGGTCGTACGAGGCGATAGCGTGGCGGATTTCGTTGAAGCTCGACTTATTACAGACGTGATTCCGAGGAAGGGATCCCAATCCGGTGCGGCTTTCCACCACGCGACAACGCATCATCATATTACAGAACAACAGCACGTGTCAGATTTGACAGTCGGTTTTACAAGTCCCAATGGCCAGCCAAATTCCCCAGATCACCAGCCAGCAGAACGGAACCATACGCATGAGTCCGGAGGAGAAGGAATTTGCCAGCGTGCATGCATGTGAGCTTCCAAGCGAGTGCATTAGGGCAAAACATCTGAATGGGCTGCTCCGGTCCATGTTCCCGGCGGGCGGATACAACGTCGATGTATGAGAACGCGCCCCAAATTCCACTTGTGTGGGTGATAGTACTGACAACTGTCTCGTTCCACAGGTGGACCAGGATGTCTACAAAATCCGTATCCTAGGCCCATCCCTTATGTATGGAACTGCACTAACACCAAGGACTATCCTTTCTGGGTTTCTGATGCTAACCGGCTCATAGCTCAATATCGCAAATTTTAGAAATGGTGAAGCTGCTTAGGTAGCCCGTCTGCGAGGCCAACTCGGGTTAAACTTCAAATGGAGAAAGGGGGCATATCTGGCTTTACCTTGAAGTGGGGATGAACGGCGCAGGGAACCTTTTACGCTATGACAATGGTGGTAACAAGGATTAACGTTTTCTTTATGTGAGTGGCAGAAGGAAGTAGGGCCTGGCGCTATAAAGATACAATTATGATCGTGCTGTCTCAAGGCACACACATGGCCTGCGGTGAAGAAGCACGAATGTGCCCTCACATACGGCGAACCGGAAACATGTGGGACAACAACACATCTATCCACGAGTCACTCCAGAACACAGATTACGGAAGGCAGTTAACCCCCTATGGCCTCTCGAGATTCGTTTGTCGCCGGTTGGGGAAGAGTAGGTGTTCTAGCTCAACAAAACGGATGTATTCCGATCGGGTCCATGGAGGGGAACACCAGGACGGTGAGAGTCTTGAGGCACGTATTGGCAAGATAACTCTCCGGACGATGACGAAATGACTCAGCTCCAGCACACAAATCACGAATACAACATCGCGAGCAACGTGATTGGGTAGGTACTCCCTCCATAGCTTTTATATCATTGAGAAATTCACCGCTGTCCTACGCTCCTGAAGTATATACTTCATCGCGAAGTGCACTGGCCCAGGGCTCTGACGGTGTGCCAGAGCCATTTAGATACATGTACGCCTAGGGGGGTTCACTAGTTCTAACGGGATGACCAACACTTTCTTGCCAACAACCTCTTCCAGGGACTCTGGAGTGTTGTGTGTTTCCTCTCATCCTTTTCTCTCCTAATCGGCATCCGAATTTCCCATCGTATTATCCTCGCCGACATCCGCTGCCGTGAGCGAAACGAATGTCTCAGAGCATGACTCCGAGTCCCTTCAGTGGCATAACATGGCAGTAAGAACACGGGGGACGCTGATTGGGTAATAATGTACAACATGACGTGGTGCCTATGAAGCGTCCAGAAACGGGTCAGACGACGTGGCATCGGCAGGCTGCCAGTAGCGCGGTGGCGGGTGGTCTAACTTTTATTTTGATGACAAAACTTTGGTAACTGGTGTGGCAGATACGGGAAAAAAGGGATTCTCCGATCTTGAGACAAAAGTTCTTGAGCGCCGTGACATGCGCGCGACCGACGAAGAGAACAACGAACCGTGCCATGCAAGGAGTGGCAGTTGGGCAACAACTCGAAGCCAGAAGCGGCCAACCCGGCCCATGGGCGACATCTAGCAGCAAATGCCTCAATATATACACAGCTGGTGTACATGTAATCCGTAGATGGCGTGCAAGTGCTTAGTCCTCTCTCTCCTGAACTGCCGATAGCGCCCGTGCCTACCAGACCGGTGGCTAGACAACGTCTCCAACAACCGCAACTATCGTATTGCTACGACAAAAAAAAAAGGGGGGGGGGGGGCGGAGAGAGCCCACAGCGGTAGTGGTAGTGCAACAGATAACAGGGCCTCGCCTATCGGCCCGCAAGTTACGCGGGGAGCGACAACCACAAATATGCCGACAGCGCCGAGGACCACCGAAAGGTGCGCTTCACACCGATTGGTGGGCCTCGTAAGGTTGGATCTTGGGATTATGCATTGTCGTACCTGGATTGATGTCGGATGGATCATGGCGATGGCGTTTCGGCCTCCTAGGTTCACCAAATAAGAGGCTTCAGGATGTTTTTGCCTTCAAGCCTGCACTGGGTATGACAGTCAGGTCAACGAATTATTAAATCTATATCCGAGTTGGATATGCCGTCATTCCTGGGCTCGTTTGCATAGGCACGGTCATAATGCCCATGCGCATGTGACATGTTGGTGTGTGGGTGTATTATGTTATCGGCCGCGGTCAGTTGTGCAGCGTGCCGTTGATGTTGAAACGTCGGCATGCGGAATTCCCACAGTCCATGGCAAGGTGGCCGAGCGGTCTAAGGCGCCAGGTTCAGGAACACCTGAATTAGCGAATCTTATAGATTTCCTGGTCTCAGTAATGGGGCGTGAGTTCGAATCTCACCCTTGTCACAGAACTTTTGCAGTTCTGCAGTTCTGCTGCGGGTCGACATAATTTTTGGTCCACCTTCTAGAAAAAATCAGCCGGGGATTAGGTGCATCTGCCAAATGTGGGTTCAAGGCTCGGCTGGCTGCAGTGGCACGGCCTCGGCTTGCGTTTCATGCCAGGTTGTAACTTGGGGTTGCAGATGCAGATGCAGGTGCGGAGGTACTAGATGGAAGTCTGGGAAGATATGTATGTATGTCATCATGTCCCCTGCGTCTTCTCGTCGCGGAAACACGGGATGTTGGGCTGGATATCTCCTTAGTCTGGTAGAAGGAAGAAATCTGAGACACTTAGATATTTGACACTCGGGATGTGGGCCACAAAAAAACGAACGAAACCCGAAAATCTGAAATGGGTTTGTTTTCGACATTGTACGAATACGCATTGTTAAAACAATCCGTAGTCGAAATGTTCCTCATAAACGAAGTTTGCAGTGAAGTCAAATGTGGGTCTTAACAAGCCGATCCGAGCTTGCCTGAAACATCAGATAAATTCCGAAAACAGAGGCCGGCCTGGTGAATCATGTGTCCCCAGGTTCCCAATCTGAGATGCGATGCTTGATGCGACCCCATGGCCTGTGCACTGCGGGAGGAACATCGCTGTATCGGGGTTTGAGCCAGGCTTAAGCCGGGGCCAAGACGGCGAGGCTCAGGTACGGCTGCCTGAGCCAATGGAAGCCCTGCGGTTGACGCTTCCTTTAATTGGCTCTGGCGCCACAGCTGCGACTTCTCGATTGGGACGATCGAAATTAAAACACGTCGCGGTTGTTCAGGGGGGGAAACCACGAGGCTCGTTCACTCTGGCAACTTCCAACTGAAGAACGCTGACAGGTGCCCAGCATCGGTCGGTCGCGGGGGAGCAAGGCCAATTTCTCGGTTTCCCTCTCCTTTGTCATGCGAGTGGCCCTTCGTTCATTACAGATCCCGTACTTCGGACACGCGCACATACGCGCTCACACACACTCGCACACACGCTCGTTACAGTCGCTCATTTCTATCGCTTTTTCGCATAAAACATCGCATGAACAAATTAACAAGCCGTGGCAAGCCGTGACAAGGTCCCACGTCGCAGCCAGCGCAACCAGCGCTTGAGCGGTCCAGTCCGCCCTGCACCAGCTGCTCTGAGCTGCTGCTGTTGTCCTCGGAGCCCCATCCACGGCCTTTGCCGGGGCGTCATCGAGGGGGGCCCGGGTTCGAGACGTCGCGGGGCCGAGGCCTCTGGTGGAGCGCCTTCTCTGCTGGCTTCGACTGCTCCTGCTGCTGTTGCTGCCGCTGCCGCTGCCGCCGCCGCCGCCTCTACTCCTACTCGTCGGGCTCGAGTTCTAAGCCCCGAGCTATAGGTATGGAACCCGGTGCCAGGGGCAGGTCCCCTGTGTCCCGGCGCGTCGCACAGAAGCTGGGCAGCGACACAGTCGTTTACATTCCCTATCGCCCTCGGAACGATGCAGCCATTGCGCGGAAGACTGCAGCTGCCGACATCGACACGGTGACCGCCCGGCACCACGACTCCGAGGCCGACCCCAGGCGACACCCCGCCCCCGCCGATGCTCTCTCCCTCTCCGGCACCACCCCGCCGAGCAGCCCGACCATGGGCAACTTCCCACCAGCTTCCAAGTCCATGACGCCAGAGTCCGCCAAGGGCAGTCGCCCTCACCTCGTGCTCATCGACACTCAGGGCAAGGTCGCCGCGAAGGACGAAAACGATGCTTCCTTCCGGAAGCACAACCGTGGCATCGGCTCCATCGATTCGCTCCTTTCCTCCACCACTTACGTCAACACTCAGTCCGAGTGCAGCCGTGCCGAATCCCGTCTGTCTCGGGAAATCCGCATCGAGGTTGAGGACACAGACGGCGGCGCACCCGTTGCCGCTCACCGCAAACCAAGGAAGCAAACCAGCAGGTGCGTACTTCTGCGAGATGACGCTCTTGGTGACAGCCCCTACTCACGCGTGAAACAGAATTCAACTTGCCCCGCCAACCGTGGCCAGCCATGGCACCGCTGGGACCCATAGTGAAAGTGAGGGCCCAGAGAGTGAGGATGAGGAGGCCAGGCTGGTCGACGAGATCTCATCCTGGGTCCTGAGGAACACATTCGGCAAGGACATGGATGACTGCGCTGCCCCACTGTTGGTCTGGGACTGCACCTACCGCTATCTTCAGGAACTCTGGACCGCATCCCACGAGGGGAACCTCGGCTTTGTTCAATCCACGTCTGGCCACGGCACCCCGTCACCCCACTACGGTGGTAGCCCAGGCCTCGGGGGCGGTGATCAGCAGCACGCCGGGCAACACGGGAAAGGAAAGAGGAAGGCAGACGGGGGCAGTGATGACGGAAGCGGGTTCGGTGGCCGAGACAACCAAGGAAACGAAGAGAGAGATGCCTCCCCGGCCTCGCAGGCATACAGCAGCAAAGGAAACACCACCAACTTCAGCTGTCCCTATCGGAAACGCAACCCCCTACGATTCAACGTGCGAGACTATTACGTCTGCGCCACACATTCTTTTGCCGACATGTCTCAACTAAAGTGAGCCTGGTGGATTTCAGAACCGGACTTCGTCGCTAACCCCGCTGCAGAAAACATATCCGCGCACACCATCCGCCAGTCCAGAGAAACGCCGGCCTTTTTCATTGCCCTCGATGCGGCCAGGGGTTCGTCTCAAAGACGGATTTAGATTCGCATTTGCGCCAGGTGGACGTTTGCCACGTCTCGTTCGATAGCGGCGGCGCGGACCCCGAAGATGGCATCACCCAGAAGATCATCTCGTCCTTGGAAGCTAGGAGCCTCAAGGCCAAGATTGACAACTGGATCTCATTGTGGAAACTCCTTTTCCCAGCTGATCGAACCATCCCTGACCCAGGTAAGCACTGCCGTATGCTGCCCATCAGCTCAATCCCTCTAACCAAAACAGTCTTCGTTCCGGTGATGGAAATATACGACTTTGTTGCAGAGTCGAAGAAATTCCTGGCCGTGCTGAGCGATCTTCTCGGGCTTCAGTACCATCACGTCCTCGAAGGAGCCACCCAGGTGATGAATGTCGATCTGAAGATCCGTCAAGGCATTGAACGGAGCACGGGGTCTATTTACAACTGGATCGAAACCGTCGTCCAGGATTGGGAGCAGAGGATAGCAGGGACCGTGTCGCTTTTTACAAGTTCGGCCATCAGCCAGCCGGCCACGAGCGACAGTTGGGCTTCCACTCCCCATCTTCCCCCTTCCCCCGCGCCGACGACAACGGTTGTGCCTGGCAATACGGCTTCCGCCACGAGTACCGTGCCTGGTGCCGAGAGCCCCGGCGCACCAGCTCCCGCTAGCATCAGGGGTACATCTGCCAGAAGACGTCCCAATCCACCACCCAAGCGGATCAAGAGGCCCGAGATCCTGCCCAAAGCCCCAGCACCAACCCAGATACCGCTACCAATACAACGAGCACGGACACCCCAATCACAGGCCAGGGTCGTGAGCAATACTTTCAGACCACCTCCCACAGTGCTCCCAAGCCAGTCGGTTCCCTTGGCGCCATCGACCACGCAAGGTATCAACCCAGGCCAGCCGTATCATACCAGCTGGGAAACCCCAGCGGTGACAGTAACCACCGCCTATCCCGTTCCCTACACCACTCCAGGTGATGTTTTCCAGCATCCGACGATGACACCAGGCCACTACGGCTCCATCCACCCAAACCAATTGGACGTCCAAGCCGCGGCATACCTGGGGTCGGAACAGTCTGACACCATGTCACCCGACGCAATGCAACACGATGTCGACCCGCGCCCACAGTCAGCAGCCACCATTCACGCAAACAGGCTGACCATGTCCACCACTCCACGATCCTCGCTTGCTAGTCTTCTCTGGAATCGCGACGAGAACCGAGACTCGAGCCAAACGCTAGTGGAAGCACACCCGCCAGGGAGGTGCGCCAACATGTACTGTCCGAGCTGCAACAAAACCATGCCTGATGATATGGCCGCCCAGCCGTCCCCCGTCGGCATACACCCGGTTACGGGGGCTCCCCCTCATCACGTTTTCCATACTGCGGGCCCGGGACAGGGAGGGCCATTTCAACCTTCCCCCAGCCCCAACGAGGTGCACGGATTTACGGACCAAGTGGAATGGTACGCCGGGGGAGGCCATGGAATAGGGGGTAATGATAATATGTTTGGAGGAGGACACCACGGGCCGCGGGAGGGGTACTAGCACGGGGCCGGTGCCGCCTGTTTTGACTAACGGGGGAGCAGGGATGGGAAAAGGTGTTTTCTTTCTTTTTTGGATACCATATTTTATTTGTTCATGTATACTAACAAAATAAGAAGGATTTTGTACTAATGTAATGCCAGATGCAACAAAGTCGGAGGGTGAGAGCTGGGGGACATACACATATATATACAGGGAGTGTGGCGGGGCAGGGCAGGGCAAGTGGTCATGCGGCGCACTGCACGAGGTTATGATTGATGTATCCATTAGCTTTTGTATGATCTGTCTTAGATCTTTTAGCGTTGCTTACTGGCCGAAGTGTAGCCCTAGGTAAATGTAATTCTAGTGTGTATTCGAGAAACTGGGATTCATATGACTGAAGCAGACGGGCCGACGGGAGAAAGTAGTGTATTCCGTCTATTCCCTTCAACGCTATCAGCTTGGGTCACGATCACCAGCCCGTAACATCCCTCGGCGGCCCAGAGAGAGAGTCGGGCTACGGCAAGGCAACACGAAACAGCACAAGTTCTCAAATCACCCAATGTTATTTGACATCTCATACTACCTACCATAAGCTCATCTCTCTCGTCAAAGCAAACATTACAAACCACCCAGCGCCAGCATATCCTGGAAAAAAGAAGCCAAAAAGACACATCGCAATGCCCTCAACACCACGCAAATGAATGATTGCTCACCAACGTCTCTAACCAAGCGACAAACAGCACGAGGGGTTGTGATTGTGTGAAATGCAGACATAAGCATGGCGCAACTTTACGAGAAGAACACAACCCCCACCCCCACCCTCCGGGCGGGCCCACCGCCTACAACAATGCAACCGTAAGCGAAGCATCAAGCATCAGGATGGACATCCGCCAGGCCGCGGTTCTGCTTCGCCTGCAGGGCGACGACCAGGTCGGTCAGGCGGTCGATCTTGGCGGAGAGGTCGGCGATGCGGTCCTCGACCTCGGGCGAGGGTTCGTGGCGCGTGGTGGAGGACGAAACCGACGGCTCTGTGGCCATGGCCAGGGTAGAGAGGGTGGAGGCGGTAGCCTGGGGCGGTGGCGGGCGGGGGAGGGTGAGCGTGGACGAGGACGGCAGCGGTTGTGCAGGGCGCTGCTGGTGGTGTTGGTGTTGGTGCTGCAGTCTCCGGGCGGGGTTCGGGCTGGCGATGGTGGCGTGGCGCGGGCCGCGGAAGCCGGTGTACTGCGTCCCCTTGCCGGCGGTGCCGTGCAGCCACTCGTAGAATTCGATCACGGCGACGATGGGCAGGTGTGTGGCTTTCAGAAGCAGGATGCGGGCCTTGCGGAATTTGTTGTCCGAAGGGAGGAACAGACGCAGAGGGCGGAAGATGACAAGGGCGAGGAGGTTGAAGGGTGGATAAAAATGGGTCAAGCGGTTAGACGTAGAAGCCTCCAAGACGTAGACGCTGTAGACGTAGAGATACTCCTCGCGGGCGTGGGTGATAACGCGTGAGAACGAGTTGGAGAGCATACCGGTCAGGGAACCTGTCAGGAGGATGGAGCTGAGCATGACGAAGATGATCATCAAGGGTGGCCCGAAGATGGGGTCGATGTTGTGCATAATGTCAAAGCCTACACCACTTGAGCCGAAAAAGATACGAGTCAAGAAGCCGGCCATGTGGTTGAGTGAGTAGGCATCGCGGGCCACGAGGGAAAAGGTCGTGAGAAACCCGAGGTAGATGACGACGACAAGCACCATAAACTTGAGGAAGTCTTTGCCCATCTCCTTCAGACAAGGGATCAGGGTCTAGGCGGATTAGCTACGTCGTGATGAATCCCGGACATGTATGTAACTTACCCCCCAGTATGGGCTTAGGCTAAGGATGGAAAACACACGGGGCACCATGAAGAGCGCCTCGAGAGCCAGAACGTCAAAGGCGAGGTCAACGAGGCGAGCGTTGTTAGTTCCCAATCCAACAACGCCTACTAAGGTCAGTGACAGAACAGGAAGTCGGGTCAGCAGCAGCATGACGTACGCATAACAAAATACGTGAAACCGATTCCTATCATGAACATGTCGAAAATGTTCTAGGTCTGTGTTAGCCATGACCCTCAGCCAGCTCAGCTAATGGCATTACCTACCCACACATCAGCAGCGTAGAAGATCGACCCAGCATCTATCCATTCGCTCAGCTCGTCGTAAGCAAATGCAGCAAGCCAAAGACACAAAAAGACCTCGAGCGTAGTAAAGCGCGTAGGATCCCGCTCCACCAGAACGGCGTAATAGAGGAACAGGAAGCTGGCGAAGAAGAGAACCTCGAAGGATTTGAGATACTTGGGGACGCGGAGACGCGAGAAAGGGTCGGCGGTGGTGGGCTTGTAGAAGCGCGGTTTCTTGATGGAGTGCACGGAAAGTGAATCCCAAAAGATGATGTCGCCGTTCCATATCCCAGTGATGATCTTCTGAACGATGCCCTGGCTGAGGAAGCGTTTGGCGTCAGCAATGGCGGCGATCTCGAGGGCATTGAGGTTAGTGAAGTGCGCCGTAGGGTCATCCTCCTCCTCGTCATCGTCCATGTCGGCTGTCATGCTCATAGTCAGGCGAGAGATTGACTGTAGAAGCATATTGCGTTTGTTGGTCCCTGACAAGCCGAAGACCTGGCGGGCTGAGTTTGCGGTGTCACGTATGGCCTGGCCCAGGAGAGCGCTGTGCTCATCAACAGCGGACTCCTCGTCGGTGGGACTTGTTTCTAGGTCTTTGGGGTCAGGGATCTCGTAGAGGCAATAGTCTACAGCCTCCCTCTCCGACAGATGCGTGAGGAAGCGCCAGGCCACGATCTCGCAAGCGTTAGCCCGAGCCTCGTGCAGCCCCTTGTCTTCTGTGATGGCACCGTAATGCCATTTTAGCGCGCTGTAAAGTTATCAGCGTCCTGTCTAGAGCAAAACAGAGTCAAGGAACTCACAGCAAAGCATTTACAATGGCCGGGTGAGTGCAATTGCAGCCCAGGTGGTCGACCAATTTCGGCAGGCCGTCGCCGGCACCGGTAGTTCTGAGCTGCTCAAAGGTCAAAGGCAGCTGAATGACATTGGCAATGTAGACGGATAGTTTCTTGACCAGCACTCGGAAGGAGTCGTCGTCCTGGATGTCGGGGAGTTCAGCAGTCCGGCGGCGGTCTTGGCGATGGAAACCCGTGGGAGAAGGGGTTCGCAGTGGTTCTGAACCCTGTGCAGGTCGCGACTTGACGCGGATCGGCATTGTAACTTGGTGGTTGGTTACCTAGCCAGTTAGGTACCTAACAATCCAATCAATGGGAAGGTTAAAAAAAAAAGAATAATTCCGTAAATGAGACTCGGCCCGGTTCCTCGGGTCCTGTCACCACCGACAGAGAGGAAAGGAAGGAGGAGGAGGCTCCGATGAAAGAGGGGGATTGATCTTTCCTTATCTGGAATGTGATGTTGTCGTCAGGCAGTTGGATGGCGGGGGACCATGTTGTTTGTTGGAGAATCCCGGCACTGGCTGGACCTGAGTGGGCTGCGCCTTCCCCGTCTCGGATGCTTCCTGCAGGGCACACAGCTCGAGGCAAGGCCACCCGTGCCTGGCCGACCTCCTGTGAGTGGGCGGGCTAGATGCCCCTGAGGGGAAGCAACCACTGCCAGCACGCTAAATCCCCCCACCACTCGCCGTTTCAACTTCGTCCAATCCATTGACCATCCACATCACGAGCACCGCCGCCCTCAGGTCGCGCTTTGCATCGCGCCGTCGCCACACAAGTACGGTCAGCTGAGCAATTGGCAGCGTGCATAACGGCCGGTTCGTTTGGCCATTCTCGGATTGGCCACTTTCAATGTTTACCACCTGAAACGACCCCTCTTCCATCCATCCCTCTGTTGGAGTTGATCTCCAATTCTCCACCCATGTGCCTGTTTCCTCGTTGTGGAAAGCCGAGGCTGGCCAACTTCAGACACAATGGCAGTTTCTCCAGGCTAGGATTCCAATACCCAGTATTCGTGTTATGCAGCCAATCGCTTCTGGTTTTCCTACTTTCCTTCTCTTTTTTAAAGCCTGCCTTATTAAATACTGTGTAACTTCCAAAACAGGAACAATGTTTGGAGTTTCCCCTCCTTGGAAGAGCGGGCTGTTCCCTTCCGCGGTCGAAGCCGGGCTAATCTATCAGGGGGTGATTTTCCATATGTCCATGCCCCTCGAAGTAAATCATCACCAAAAGCTGCCATAAGGAACAACTCGACGGTACTGTAATGCAGGAGATAATGACTACCTTGGCGAGTATTTAATGGGATGCTTTTAACGGGATGATTTGAGCGCGGTGCTCAGAGCCCGTCCTCATCTTCTCTATTGACACCTCCCTTGGACACTAGATCAAGCACTACACAATCATGAAAGCCATCTTCACCCTCGGCCTCGGCCTACTGTCCGCGGCGCAAGCCCTCCCCTCAGCAAGGGCGGCAGCCTCATCCACCGTGGACGGGACGCGCTTCTCTATCGACGGGAAGACGGGCTACTTCGCGGGCACCAACTCCTACTGGATCGGCTTTCTGACCAACAACCAGGATATTGACACCACCCTTGACCACATCGCCACCTCCGGTCTCAAGATCCTGCGCGTCTGGGGCTTCAACGATGTCAACACCAAGCCAGGGGCCGGCACCGTCTGGTTCCAGCTCCTCTCCTCGTCCGGCTCCCAGATCAACACGGGCGCCGACGGGCTGGAGCGCCTTGACTATGTGGTCCAATCGGCCGAGAAGCGCGGCGTCAAGCTGATCATCAACTTCGTCAACTTCTGGGACGACTACGGCGGCATGAACGCTTACGTCAAGGCCTTCGGCGGCTCCAAGGAGAGCTGGTATACCAACGCCAACGCCCAAGCTCAGTACAAGAAGTACATCCAAGCCGTCGTCAGCCGCTATGCCAAGTCGGACGCCGTGTTTGCATGGGAGCTGGCGAACGAGCCCCGCTGCAAGGGCTGCAGCACCGATGTCATCTACAAGTGGGCGACTGACATCTCGGCGTACATCCGGAGCCTGGATTCGAGCCACATGATCACGCTAGGTGACGAGGGCTTTGGACTGCCGGGTGACACTACCTACCCCTACCAGTACACCGAGGGTACAGACTTCGTCAAGAACTTGGGAATCAAGGATCTGGATTTTGGAACGTTCCACATGTATCCCGACAGCTGTGCGTCTCACCCCTCACCCATTGATGCCCAACCACAAACTAACTGCGCATTAGGGGGCGTCCCGTACAGCTTCGGCGAGGGGTGGATCAAGAGCCACGCTGCCGCCTGCAAGGCCGCCGGCAAGCCCTGTCTCTTGGAAGAATGTAAGGAGCCCATCGGGATCTCGCTCACCCCAACCACCCCATCTCTCGCCCCATGAACAAAAGACTAACAAAACCCAGACGGCGCCAACGCCAGCTGCGACATCCAGAAGCCGTGGCAGCAGTCCTCCCTCGCGCTCGCCGCCGACGGCATGTCTGGCGACCTCTTCTGGCAGTGGGGCGACCAGCTGAGCTCAGGCCAGACGCACAACGACGGGAACACGGTCTACTACGGCTCGGAGTTGGCCACGTGCCTGGTGACGGATCATATCAAGGCTATTGAAGCTGCGTCGTAAGTAGCTGGCGGCGAGGTCGGGTAAGGAATCGATGGGTGTCCTTTCGGTGCGTAAAATGGAGTTGTGATGTCCGCAGTTTGGTATTTGAGGGGCGGGAATATCAGACCCAGCTCCGGTATTGTTTAACCTTTTGACCTGTGCTCTTGGTCTCTGTCTTATGCGCTTCGTTAATGATGCCCCGACAATGACCCATGGTTTTTCCATTTTTGTACAGCGGGTTTGGTTAGAACTTAAGGCCTCCGTGATGACTGACACCACCTGGCTTTGATATTGCGGCTCTCTGAGGGGGCGCTAATGGTAGATCGTCCTTACCCTTGACTTGGATTCGAACTGGGTCAGAGCTAACACTGCCCTGGCTATCAGCCTGAAGAATTCTAGTGTATAAACAAGACATCGGCTAATAAGTAACCAAAAGCTAATAATATGCAGAATCGCAGAGTCCGAGCCACGCGCCGAACCCTGATAACTTCTCACGAGCAACGGCGCGCAACCACCTGGTTAAGGGGTGAACAGATGGGCTGAATAAGCAGCCGGGGATCTAGTCAGATCTATGTCTCGTGTCGACATAAGATCTCGGGAACAACAACGACACGACAAGCGCGAATTGATGGAGAACTCGTGATTCCTTCCGTTTACCATGTTCGAGTCGCCGGTTAAGCGGATGTTCTCGTATCGGGCCAAATTCTAGAACCCCACCAGTGCGCGTCTCCTACTGCAAAGCGACGGTGACATCGTGGGGGGTAACACGCGGTGGACCACAATTGCGGCACAGCTTAAGTTCTGACCGCGTCGTTTGATGAACAGGAGAAAAGTGGATTGCCGTAGAAATGTGACGAGTTCCTGAAGGAAACTAGTGCCGAGAAAAAGAGTCGCTCAAGATCTCGATTTCTTCCGAAGCTGGAAATCTTTAAGAATCGCTGTACACTAACTATCACCATGTCAGATCCCCAGATGTTGCATTCTCCACGGCCGTTTAACCACATGGATGTGCAAGCAAGCGGCTCCACTCCGGGCTTGGAACGATTGGCAGCTGTGGGCTATGGCGGGGCACCGCCACCAGCCCATGATGAAAACCGTCTAAAAAAAGAAGACGACACCCGTCCACAGCAAAGAAACAGCACAGCCTGTTCTCTTTACGATTGTGGGAATGCGCAAACACAACTCCGCCGTCTAGCAAGTGCTCGCCAATATTGGAGACTAAAGCGAGATGGTGGACGCCCAAAGGGAGTGTGGCGAGACCATCAGGGAGTTGCACAACGGAAATTGCACTCGATATTTGGTATCGCGATAATCCGCCCGGCTTACGTTCCCCAAACCAACTGGCGCGCTTGCAGAAAGTTTGTGGGCGCTTGTTGGCGGCAGTGCCCGTTGGTTTTGTACGCGCGGTAATCGTCGGGGAGGCGGGAGCTGGTGGCACATTCCGGGCCCAAGGCTTTCCGTGCGTTTCAATGCGACTCATGACCCAGGCATCCGGTTTCCGGATGTCAATCCATCCCACCGCATAACTCCCGGAAGCCACCGGACGACAAGCAAACCTCTCAGCGCGATTCAATCCAAGGTGTGGGTTGGGCCATCCAAAATGGCCGGTAGCGGCAGCGGCAGCGGCAACGCGCTAATGTACAGACGTGAATAGCTTTGCGGGGCTTGAAGGTGGTGTTCTTCGTAAGACTTCAGTCGAGATGAACCGAGATATGTGAACAGCCACTCACATTGCGCTTCGTCGCAGCGAGCTCCGTTGTTGGATTCAGGTCCCAGCAACAGGAAAGCGAGCACGACATGCCACATCCCTGCTCCGCCGGGCCTGCAAGGAACTCCGGGGCTGGGGCCAGGGCTCCCGAAGAGGGAACCCCTGTCAAACCTGCACCACCGAGCAGCCGCCCGCTTTTACAATGATGACCTGGCGCCACTGTGCCTCTCGCTCTCACATTCCTCGCACTCTGCACTCTTCTCGTCTCTTGCCGTTGACTTCGTCTGGTATTTGACATCGGGGACGCCCGCTTTTTTTTATTTTGACTTTTTCCTTCCTGATTTCGGTTCGGCATTTTTAGTCCAGCATCGAGGCGCACAGTGCTTCAGGCGCAGGCGGAGCACCTAATCTCCCGATCGCCCTGAAGCTGATCTGATCAACCCCCACTACCATACCCTACCTTAGCCGCGACCGACCTCGAGATCCGACATGTTCGATTCGCTACCACAGCCGACGGCGCTTCTCTTGTTGTCGAGTCTACTCCAATTAACAGAAGCCCATGCTCTTCACAACCTACCGAGGCAGACACCCGAGCCTACAATAACCCTCCCACACCATGTCCTCAACGTCGTCTCATGGCCAATACAACCTACCCCGCCACCAGGGGCCGACCTGTTCGCTTATCGTCGCCGGCAATTAGACGATAGCTTCAACACCATATGCGGCTACGTCAACGGGGATTTAGAGCTGCCCGCGACATGCGGGTCAGGATCGCATTGCGTGGTCGACACGGAGCACAATGTGGTGGGCTGCTGTCCGAATGGCGCGCCGTCATGTACAGCCGGTGTATTTACGGGTTGCGTGGACCAGAACAACGGCGCGCAGACCGAGGTCAACCCCTACGTCTTCAGCTGTACGGGCGCCGCCGTCTGCTATATGAACGAGTACGAGGGCGGTTTCTCCCAATACGGTTGTGGGACTGCGAGCGATATGGCGGCCACCGTCCAAAACAGCGCCAGCGGAATGACAGCCCCCCTCAACCGACCTACCGTTATCGTTACGTACACAGAAGGCATCAGCACTCTCAGCGAGCCCACCACGCTAGGCACTGCCTCTAGCCGGGCCAGCAGCACCACCGCGCGCTCCTCAGCGACCCCTGCTTCCGCCTCCTCCGACTCAACAGCCTCCGCTGCCCCGACCGAGAGCGTCGACGCGGCCGCCCCACCGGCAACCGACACAGCCTACCGCACGGGCGCCATCGTGGGCGGCACCATCGGTGGCCTAGCCGTGGCCATCGCGCTAGTGGCGCTGGTCTTCTTCTTCTTACGACGGCGCAACGCCAACGTCCGACAAGGGCCCGGACCAGGCGGGTACCGCGGCAAGGTCATCAGCCCACCACAACCCAGCGGCGGCACCGGCTTCGCAGCCCTCGCCAACGACGACCACGACGCCTTCGAGACCGGCCCCGCGGGCAGCGTCCTCGACCAACACCAACAACACCAACAATACCAACCCCAATACCACCCACAACAACACCAACCCCCCATGTCCACCAACCCAACCGCCGCAACCGCCGCAGCCGCCGGAGCAGCCGCCAGCGCGCCCCCGGGCACCGCCAACCGCAGCATGCTCCCGCCGCTCGCCACCGGCCCGCCCATGCCCTTCCAAAGCGAAGTCTCGCCCGTCGAGCACCACGACCTGGACACGCCGCTCGCGTACAGCCACTCCGCCCTCAGCGGCGCGGCCGCCGCATCCGGCGGCGGCAGCGCCGCGCTCTCCTCCGCGGGCGCGGCGTCGGTGTCGTCCTACCCGCCGTCGTCGTCGGGCGGGTTGAGTGGGGGTGAGGGGGGGCAGCTGAATGTGGGGGGTCAGCAGGGGCAGGGACAGGGGGGGTATGGCTACGGTCAGGGGCCGGCGGCGTACGCGGGGGGGTCGGGGCTCATGATGGGGATGAGCCCGTTGTTGTTGAGTCGGGGTGCGGAGCGGCATTTGGAGAGTGACCAGGTGCCGTTGACGTCGATGGCGGGGCTGGGTGGTGGTGGTAATGGGCGGGAGATTGATGACTTCTCGCAGGGGTTTCATGCGGCGTTGGGGAGGATTGGGGAGGAGGATGAGGAGGATGAGGAGGGGAGGCGGTTGAGTCGGTTGCAGCTGCAGCAGCAGGGGGGGTATCAGGGGGGGTATCAGGACGTGGTGGGTGGTGGGGGTAGTGGTGGTGCTGGGGGTGCTGGGGGTGGTGCTGGGCAGGATAATGAGGGCGGGACGATGGGGAGTGAGGGGTCTGGGCAGGGCAGGCCGCTGTGGCAGCAGAATCGGAGGCAGAGTCGCAATTTGATGTGGATGTGAGGGGGCAAAGGGAAAGGGAGAGAGGGAGAGATGGGGCTTTGCTTAGCGGCGGCGTTTAGCAAATTGGGCGGGTGATGGCGTTGGAAAAAACTTGCATTTTTCTCATTGGGATGGGAGCATACATTTTTGGGGATTGGGCTTGTGGGTGGGTGAGCGGTTGGACATACAAACAATCCAGAGTACTTGGAGGCGTGTATATATTGGGTGTTTGTGAGGTTGGCAGCGGATATCACATAGTATGGACGGCATGAACTAATGGATGATGTTTACCGCAGCCCTGGCTCGTCTTGGCCAGTCTGGTGATTTGTGAACTGAAGAGGCCATCGTATCGCGGCGAGGCGAATGCGGCAAGGCAGATTGGCACCCCGAGATGAGCAGGCGCCATTCTACATCGAGCTCAAAAAACCGTGGTTCGATGGATGCCCTTCGGTGACACGGTTGCAGCCACGTTGCTCCAAGGCTAACGGATTTGGTTCACGAGCGTTTGCCTACCGTGTCCATGCAACACGGTGCCATGGTCGCGGCGTTGGGACGGCGTTAAGGGTTCTGATGCGGTTGGCCTTCCATCGCACGACACTCGCCATATGTCGTGGAGATGCCTCGTCTCGCAATATCCGGCGCCGTTGCACATCACCTGGGCCAGCTGACACGGTTAGCGCCGTCACCACCTGGGCTGAGGCTGTCACCACGACAGCCCCTTTGTGGAACGGAACAGCTCTGAACGAAAATTACCCCCTTTCATCTTACGCGGCCTCTCACAGACCCGCCCCCAAAGCACAGCTCGTCCAGCCTTTGAGTATGGCACATGTTTGGCTGGCTCAAGGTACGCCCGTAATCTAGAGCAGGCGGTACGAAGGCCAGCCATCTGGCGTGGCTCTCGAGGGATATGATGTTGCTACACAACCAAACAACAAAAAGCGGTCTGGTCAGCCGGGGCGTCGGTGGGAGTCATGCGATGATGCCGTACGGCGTGGTCGGTGCTAGGTATGCGTAACATGTCCTACCGGGAGACTCTGATATAGCAAGTAGCATGCGACGATTCCGAAGCTTCGGTTCGGGTCGGCTTCCGACCAGGCCACTCGCTTTCCTCCTTAGACCGTTTGTGGTCTACCGGGTTTTACGCCATTCGAGGCCCACATCCGACGATCCGGCCCGCTTGGCTGGCTCCATCGAAGCCCGGAATCCGGGATGGGGATGGATGATCATCGACATCGTCCCGTGCATGACGTCACGCAAACTCGGACAAGGCCTCGAATGCAACATGCAACATGGTACAGCTTAGAAGGGCGAGCCAGGGATCATTGAAGACGCCATGGGTGACGAACGAGATTGGGGGTTCTGGAAGGGTTTCAAGTTTGATGATGTGCTCAAACACAGCTGCGGTGGGATCAGGTTGGCGAATCCTATTCGTTTTGTGAAAGTTCGGAGGTTGCAGTTGCTACGCTGCCCTAATGGTGATGTATGTGTAGGCGGTGACTGGAAAGGGGAAGAGGGGAAGAAGCTTAAAGGTGGGGTGGGTGGGTTAACGTCTTTTGGTATATAAAGGCAGAGTGGTTGGCAGATTCAGGACGAGTTCATCTTAAGGATAACAACAGACAAGCTTCTTCAGCCCAAGATCTCAGCTAGAAAACATAAAGCATCAACTCAGCACACTAACACACACTTCTCAAACTTACTATCCACCCACCTACCTTCCACACAGCCAACATGTCCGACGCCCCCAAGATTCTCGTCGTCCTCACCTCCCACGACAAGCTGGGCGACACCGGTAAACCCACGGGCTGGTATCTGGTAAGCCCTCTCCCTCACCTCAGCTCCATCCCAACCCCTACCCACCTCTACAACACACCCCCACTAACCACCCCCCAGTCCGAACTCGCCCACCCCTACGAAGTCCTCACCTCCCAAGGCTTCCAACTCACCCTCGCCTCCCCCACGGGCGGCCCCGCCCCGCTGGACCCGTCCTCCATCGAAGCGGCCGCGAACGACGACTCATCGCAGCGCTTCCTCAAAGAGCAGAACGCGCTGTGGGAGGCGACGGAGCCGCTGATCTCCTTCCTCGGGCGCGCCGACGAGTTCGCCGCCCTCTTCTTCCCCGGCGGCCACGGGCCCATGTTCGACCTGGCCGTGGACCCGACCTCGCAGGCGCTGGTGCAGGAGTTTGCGGACAAGGGGAAGGTGGTCGCGGCTGTGTGCCATGGTCCGGCGGCGTTGGTGGGGTCCGGGAAGGTGCTGGAGGGGAGGGCGGTGACGGGGTTTACGAATGCGGAGGAGGAGGCGGTGGGGTTGGATGGCGTGGTGCCGTTTTCGTTGGAGGATCGGTTGGTGGAGGCGGTGGGGAAGGGGGGCCGGTTTGAGAAGGCTGCTGAGAAGTGGGGTGAGAAGGTGGTTGTGGATGGGAAGCTGATTACCGGGCAGAACCCGGCCAGTGCTAAGGGCGTGGGCGAGGCGATTGCGCGGGCTGTTTGGGGGGCTTGAGTAAAGGGGAAGGGAAGGGAAGGGGGGTGAGGTTTTATCCTTTTCGTTGTTGGAGTGTTTTCTTTCTTGACTGGTGCAGAAGGAATGTCGCTGCTTTTTGAGAGAAACCCGAGAAACAAACAAAAAAAGGGGAAGTTGTTTTTGAAGGTCAAATGCTTTGCGTTCAACAATATACCCACCCATAAGCCGGTGATTGCCTGGCAAAGACTCTCCACGAATGAGGCTGACTATTAATCCAGATGGCCAGCCATCTTGTCTAACTTCGATCATGTCTATGCTGACTTCAGACGCCCAAAGTACCAATCCCACCCCCCTTTGCAACCCCAATCACTGACCATTCGAACTCCAGTAGTATCCCACTATTTCGTTAAAGCGAAACGGGACGCTGATGAAGTATTGGAACCAAAATACTGGTGGTGTGTCTGACTTTCCACCCTGCCTGTCCATCAAGTATCCTTCGTGATAGCCCTTGCTAAGGGCGCTTGGTCAACACAACGACGCCTCAACGTCGTCGAAGCTAGACATCTCCCACTAATTGGTGCTGCAACTCTGAAGTGAGATCGCACAGAAGGTCTTCCAGAGGGAAGAGCATGCTCGTGGTCGTCCTTTCGTCGCATTTGTTGCAACTGCCGCCGTACACTTCGCGAATCTGGGCTGCCCAAAGGAATTTGTCGCGAATGTGCTCGTCTGTATGGCCGTGTTCAATAGCCACCGCCACCAGCTCGGCGTCCGTGGCGGTGATGTATTGCAGTGCCGAGATAATCTCTTGCAACGACCTCGTCAGCTCGGTGCGAGGGTAGAGACCGGACCAGAGAAGAAACACGCTCAGGGCCGCCATGCGATGGGTATTGCAGATGATATTGCGGCAGGGGCGGTTGCCGATGCCAACCGTCCACTTGTAGAGGGATTGCTGGGCGGCGGTAAAGACGTGCTCGAGGACCTGCTCGCGAGCAGCAAGGATGGCGGCTGTCAAAGTCAGCAACCCACTCAACCCACACCCAACAGCACAAAAGAGACGCAACTTACCAACCGCCGCCTTTCCACAAGCTTTCTCATCAACCCTGTCCCCATCCGGCCTCAACACCTCACCATCATCCCCAGCCCCCCACACATACGCCGCTCTCCCCATCACCGCCCTCGCCTCCTCCACCCACCCAAACCCCTTACAAGCACCCAACGCCCTCTCCAACCTCTCCCCATCCCCTCTACCCCCAACAACCTCAGCCACCCCCTCCCACCCATCCACCCACCCACCCACCACCCCCGGAACCTCCCCCAACCCGCCCACAAACCGCCGCATACACCCCCTCAACCACCCAACCCGCCCAGGCGCCAGCCCCAGCGCCTCCCTCAGCCCAGCCAACCGCCACAGCACATCCACATCCAAGTCCAAATCCAAATCCACATTTATATCCCCCTCCAACCCCCCCGCCCCTTGCCCATGCTCACCGTGCTGCCGCTCCATCACCCGCAGCAGCATCTGCACCGCGTCCAGCGCCGCTTCACACTCCCCCACAGACATGGCGGGCGGGAGCGGGGCGTGCGGTTGGAGGGTGATACGCAGGGGGTGGTTGAGTTGGTAGGAGTGGTGGTCGTCGTCGCCGGGAGGGGTGTGTGAGGCTGTGGCTATGGTTGGTATCGCGGGTTGTGCGAGGCCGGCGGGGGATGGGGTTGTGGTGGGTGTAGTGGTTGGGGGGGTGGTGGGAGTGTTGGCGTCCACGTCGGGGCGAGGGGCGGTTGGATGGGGGTGGTAGTGCGGCCAGGCGGTAAGATAGGGGTAAATGTGCGTGGGGAGGTGGAGGGTTTGGGTGGCCTCGCCGAGGGTGGTGGCCACGGCTACGGTTGGATAGGCCGCTGGCGCTGGCGCAGGGGTGGGGGGCTGGGGTGTTGCTGTTCCATGGCCAGCCGTGGTCGCGGAGGGGGTGGGAAGGCAGCGAGGAGGTGTGGCGGGGGCCGGTGGGCTGGCGGTAGTGCAGGGGGCGGTCGGATGAGGGGGGTTGGCCCCAGAAGCATGGCCGGCTGACGCTGGCCCCGTGGCCCTTGGCGTGTTCAATGGGTGAGATGGAGGGACGTGGATACCATACATCACAGGGCCGCTCTGGTAAACGGTTTGTTGGTGGGGTTGGGCGGCGTCGATGGTGGTGGTCGGAGAGGAGTGGCTATCCCCGGTTCTACCGGCAGACGGGTTCGCGGCTTGGTGAGGGTGGTGATGCCCTGGTGGCCCTGGCGGCCCGGGCCGGCGCTTCTGGCGGGCTCTGTCACGGCGCCACGGAGGGATGGGAGAAAATGTGCAGGGAGTACTGGACCGGCGGGCGTAGGGTTGGTAGTGCCCGGGGCTGGGTGAGCTTTTCGACTTCGTGTTGCTGGGTTGATTCGAGTTCCGACGGCCGTTATACGTGGGCGCAGCGTTACCCAGGTTGGTGAAGACAGGACGAGGAGGAAGACTGGCCATTTTGTCTCTTGGTGGCCGACGTAGTTGAGATTTGCTGTTGTTGAGAGAACAGAAGGTAAACTGGGGAAGAAAATGATCAAAGAAGTTGAGTCAAGAACTGAAATCGCGGGTTGGAAGAAAGGAAGGATATGAAGGGTGGCATCGCACAAGGACCTGATAATCCTTCAGAGGTGTGAACGTGTTTTTATTGTTCTGTTTGGCAATAAAAGCAGATATGATAATAGTGATGAGAATCTGCTCTTCGGATCTGATCCTATTGTTTCTCCGGGCATTCACCAGAGAATGAGATGCCCGCCGCAATCTTTGAGCACCAGCACAAAAACTTTTAGATCCCAACGCTCTTGATTTTCGTGTGAAATGAATGTGATCTAGCAAAACCAGAAAGCAATAGTCATCTTTGACCGAAAACTCACTTGTAAACCGTCGCAAGTCACCCGTATTTCGAGCTACTGCAGAAACGGAGATGGCCATTCTCCAATATCGTGCGGACACTGCCGTAGTCTAACTCGTAGTCTCTCTGATCCTGTACATGCTGGGCAACCTATGCGGCAACACCAACTCTTCTAAATTGTACTTTTCCCCGGCAGCGTAAGCTAATGCGAAGAACACAAAGCGCAGCGGCAGAACAGGGCGTTCTTCTGAGCAGAAAGAGGGAATGGTGCTTGTTGATGACTAGGAACCTGGAAATCCTAAGCAGCTTAGTCGATGGACGTGTTTGGGACTTCCACCCGCAGCATCCTTTTCTCTTTCGTCTCACCCCTGAGCTCCCAAAACAAACAAACCCCTTTTCGATCCATGCGGGCCGGAGCAATTACCCGACAGCGCCCCACACTAGAATCACGTGCAAGCAACTGCAATTTGCGCAATTGCAGGCGTGCACAGACCAGCAACACACACCTATATAATCTTCGCCTGGCCGCCAAATTCTGGACCTCTTTTCTTTTCTTCTTCAGCTCTCTTTGCCTTTTGGCTTAGATCAAGTGTAGTATCTGTTCTTTTCAGTTTAATCTCTGAAACTGCTCTACGGAGTAGATTTATTTGATTAAATTAATTTTTGTCCCTCGGGACTCAGTCCACTCGGCTTGCCGAGCCTGAATCCCACCGTGTCTCCAGCATCACACTGCCTCTGGATGACGCAAACCACTTTTTCATTGTACACTTGGGCACTGCTCGGGTTGCGAAGAAGAAGCAATATTTTTCTGGATGCTGGATGATGGATCTAGGCGCGACCGCCGTGCTTGAAGTCCCAAATGGGTCGAGATGTCCTTGGTGAGATGCCCTTGGTGTCCATTGATCGCCGAGAAGTTGAAGCGGGGGAAGGGCAATCACCTGTCCGAGGAAAGTTCATGAGTGAGAAATTTGGTTTGCAATATCTAGAAGGCATCGCATGTCAACTCAGACACCTAGCTATATCTCAGCATCTCGTAACTCGATCGAACTCTTCGCGTTTTACAACCCTCTTCGTGAAACTTCCATCCTCCACAAGCTCGGCGTTGTGTGCTCTGTTCTTGATGCCCCACCCAATTAAGCACCACGATTAGTGATTGGGTTGCACGTTGCAGCTCCCCGCGACGCGATCGGAGGGGTACCGCTGAAGCCGGCCTGGAGCTGTATCTTATCTCCGGCATTGCATCACACCCAACCAGGGAGCTCTCGTGAGCCCCGGATTCCACGAATGTAATAGCCATCATTCCGCTCCCGCAACCCGCCGTCGCCATTCTCCGTCGCAATGGCCTACATAGCCCCTGTCCACCGGCCGAGCAGCGTGCGGCATGCCCTGCGCACTCACATCCTCTCGGATGAGGTAGAGAGCTTGGTGATTGCGTAAGAACGCACCTTTTCATTGCCCTGCTCTCTGCTCAGAGTTTGGAGCCTTAAAAACTAACAAACCGAGGCAGCAAAGCTAATAGACTAGAGATATGGCGGCTTTCCGAGGGCATACTTACGCTGTTAACTTCAAAGATGGTCAACGGGACCATCTCCATCCTCCAAAAGCTCCGCCCGAAAGACTCGAAGACAGACCTGCTCTTTGTCGGAACGGAGCGCTTCGAATACTTCACGCTCGCGTGGAACCCCGAAACGTCACAGCTCCATACGATCGACCCTTTCACAGACCCAGGCGAGCGTCACATGCGAGACTCGCAGAGTCAGGATCGATGTTTAGTCGACCCGTCGGGGCGATACTTGGCGATGCACCTCTGGGAAGGGGTGTTGACCATGCTGCGGTTGGGGGAAAGAAAGAACAAGAGGGGTTTGGCATGGATGGATCAGGTCCGACTATCCGAGCTCTTCATCAAAGCGAGCACCTTCCTCTATACGGAAACGGGACACCCCAAGATTGCTTTCCTCTACCAGAGCCGGGCCGACTCGGCCGACGCGAAGTTGGCAACCTACCGGATGACGATCGACGACCGGAACACCGAGGCCTCGAAATTTGACCCCGACAGGGACAGGGAAATCGACACCGAGATCCCCGATTCCAGCGCATCCATCTTGATACCCGTGCGGAAGGTCGAGGAGGAAGTCAAGCGACACAACGTCCGGAACGTCGAATCAGCCAAGGCGCATATCGGCGGGCTGCTGGTCGTGGGCGAGACGAGGCTGCTATATATTGATGAGGTCACGAAGGCGACGGTACAATCAGCTCTAAAACAAGCGTCCATCTTCGTTGCCTGGGCCGAGTACAACGAGACCAATTATTTCTTGGCCGATGATTACGGGAACTTACATCTGCTTACCTTGGTTAGGGAAAGCCCGGATAGCGTTGTGGTGACGGGCATGGAGGTCAACCGCATCGGGAAGACGTCACGCGCAAGCCATCTCGTGTTTCTTGGGGGTGACATGTTGTTTGTTGCGTCACACTACGGCGACAGCCAATTGTTCCGGCTGGATTTCCAGAATGAGGACGTCCCCCCGATACAACTCGTCCAGACGCTCGCCAACATTGGCCCCATCTTGGACTTTGCAATCATGGACATGGGCCGGGGCGATGAAGGCCAGCAAGGGAACGAGTACTCGTCGGGCCAGGCCCGGATCGTCACATGTAGCGGCGTACACAAGGATGGGTCGCTTCGGAGCGTACGAAGCGGCGTCGGCCTGGAGGATGTAGGCATCCTCGCCGACTTAGAACACTGCCGGGGATTGTTTTCTCTCAAGACTTATGAGGCCCCCAAAACTAATATCCTGGCAGCATCCTTTTTGACGGAAACGCGGGTGTTCAAGTTCGATCCTCAAGGCGAAGTGGAGGAGCTAAACTCGTTTGCCGGTATGACATTCGACCAACAAACGCTGTTGGCGAGGTATCTCTCGACGGGGCAAATCCTTCAGGTCACCCCGGCCGCCGTCACACTTCTCGACGCTGAAAGTGGTCTCACGATAGATTCGTGGACGCCCGGCGCTCAGAGGAGCATCATAAGCGCATCAGGAAACAACAAGTCCCTTCTGCTGTCTGTAGACGGCACTGAGCTCGTATTGTTTAGCATTGACATCAACCTACGGCTCGTGCGCACAAAGGAGATTGGCCACCAGGACCAGATTGCTTGCATCCATGTTCCACCGCTACGGAACGATCTCGCCGTGGTCGGTTTCTGGTCCTCCGGAACCGTCTCCATCATCGACTTACCATCACTTGAGCCTATGCACGGAGAGCAGCTCCGCACCTCCCCGGATGACGCTTCGATCCCCCGTGATCTCGCTCTTGTAACGTTGTTAGATAACATGGGCGGAGGAACATTGTTCGTCGCTATGCAAGATGGCAACGTCATCACCTTCAACCTCTCCGAAAACTTCAGGCTCACCGGGAGGAAACGCGTCATTCTCGGCATGCGCCAGGCGCGATTCCATCTCCTCCCGCAGCCCGACGCGCCCCACATCTACAGTATCTTTGCGACCACAGAACACCCCAGTCTCATCTACGGCTCCGAAGGGCGGATCGTCTACTCGGCGGTGACAGCCGAGGAAGCGACCTACATCTGCCCCTTCGACACGGAAGCCTTCCCCGACTGCATCGTCCTAGCCACCGACAACCAGCTCAAGATCTCTCACATCGACCGCGAGCGCCGCACCCACGTCAAACCACTACCCATGAACGAGATGGTGCGCCGCATCGCCTACTCCCCCAAAGAAAAAGTCTTCGGCCTCGGGTGCATCCGGCGCGAACTCGTCAACGGCGAGGAGATCGTCGAGTCGTCCTTCAAGCTCGTCGACGAGGTCATCTTCGACCGGGTCGGCAAGACCTTTCCGCTCGGCGTCCCGTCCCGCACGGAGCTCGTCGAGTGCGTCGTGCGCGCCGAGCTGCGCGACTCGTACGGCAACCCGGCCGAGCGCTTCCTCGTCGGCACCAGCTTCCTCCCGGACCCGGATTACGGGCCCGGCCCCGGCCCCGCCGCCGACGCCCGCGGCCGCCTGCTCGTGCTGGGCGTCGATGCCGACCGCAACCCTTACCTCGTCCTCAGCCACGACCTCAAGGGCGCTTGTCGCTGTTTGGCTGTGCTGGGTGAGGATGCAGGCCCCAACGCCGCGGGGCTTATTGTTGCTGGGCTGACGAAGACGGTCGTTGTCTGCCGCTATGATGAGACGAGCTCTACCACCGCCGAGCTTACTCGTCTCGCTTCGTACCGCCCCTCTAGCTACCCGGCCGAGATCGCGGTGCGCGGCAGCACCATCGCCGTGGCCGACCTGATGAAGTCCATCTCGCTGGTGGAGTATGTCCCTGCCGGCAGCAGCAGCGGCGGCAGCAACGGTGGCGGTAGTGGTGAGGGTGGCAGCGACGATGGGCCGCGGCTGGTCGAGCACGCCCGGCACTTCAGCAGCGTCTGGGCTACGGCGGTCGGGTCTGTGGAGGAGGGGAGCTGGCTCGAGGCGGACGCGCAGGGGAACTTGATGGTGCTGAGGCGGAATGTGGAGGGTGTCACGGCGGAGGATAAGCGCCGTATGGAGGTCACGAGCGAGATTAATTTGGGTGAGATGGTTAATCGGATACGGACGATTGACGTGGAGACGACGCCGGGGGCCATGATTGTGCCGAAGGCGTTTTTGGGGACGGTATGTCACTCTTTTTTCTTCTTATTCTTTCCTGTGATGAAGGCGGAGATTTCTTTTACTAACTGGCTCTTGTCACAGGTCGAAGGCGGCATCTACATGTTTGGAACAGTTGCACCACATGTCCAGGATCTACTGTTGCGGTTCCAGTCGAGGCTGGCGGATGTTCTCAAGACGGCGGGGGATATTGAATTCAGGACATACAGGGCATTTAGAAATGCGGAGCGGGAGGGCGACGGGCCTTTCCGATTTGTGGATGGGGAGCTACTGGAGAAGTTCCTGGATGTGGATGAGACGACTCAGGAAGCTGTTTGCAAGGGACTGGGTCCAACTGTCGAGGACATGCGGAACTTGGTCGAAGAGCTCCGCCGTATGCACTAACCTTATATATCTGAGTCATCTGCGGCGAGTTTGTGGCATGGAAGTCGAAATAGAGTTTTCTGGCGCAATTGGCCTCTCCGGACATTTTTTTTAGTGCTGCACTTGTCAGGCACTCAAGATCAGGGTGCTTGTGGCGATGGTGATCCTGGAATTGACACACTGGCTCGACATGACAACCAGCTGCCAAGGCACACGGGAGAAGCCGGAGTGGTGTGCGGCCAATGAGCAAGCGGCTAATTGTCTGAACTCGCTGCCTCAGGCCACCAAAACAGCTCCCCTCGGACCCCGGGAAATGTGGAAACGGCGCTCGGCCCAGAAACAGCGCCTTTCCTGAAAAACCTCAGTCCACGGACCCGACTCGGCCGACGTCGACAACGCACCACCACCAACGAACCCGACCGTTCCCGCGCCGCGCCGTCCCCCTCCGCGCGGATCACAGCGACGACAAACCGTCCCTCCCCCCGCTCACCGCGCCGAATTGACACACACCCACCACCCACAACACAACCCACCACCACCCCCCCACAAACCAACAAAATGGCGCCCCTCCAGACTGTGTCGCGCGCCCTCGCGCGGTCGGCTACCGCCTCCCGGGCCCCGGCCGCCACGGCGGTCCGCGCCATGAGCTCGACGCCCGCCCTCCGCGACTCGTCGTCCAGCTACCAGAGCCCCTTCAAGGGCGAGTCCAAGACCAACGTCCCCGACTTCTCCAAGTACATGTCCAAGGGCTCGGGCAGCACCAATGCGCTGTTTTCGTACTTTATGGTGGGAACCCTGGGTGCCATCTCGGCGGCGGGGGCGAAATCGACGATTCAGCGTGAGTTTTTATTTTAGTTTATTTTTGGGGGGAGGAGGGGGGGAAGGTTATGGTTTGGTGGGGAGGTTTGGGGGGGTTAGTTGGTGGGGAGGGGGGTGTCAATTGGTTTGGGTTGGGTTGGTTGGTTTGAGGATGGGGGCTGACGTTGAAAATGTGTAGAGTTCCTTGTTAACATGTCTGCTTCGGCTGATGTGTTGGCCATGGCCAAGGTTGAGGTCGACCTCGCGGCTATTCCGGAGGGCAAGAACGTAAGTTGCGATTTCACGAGATATCTTAGGGAGCGTGGCTGACAGCATGCAGGTCATCATCAAGTGGCGTGGCAAGCCC
Source organism: Chaetomium tenue (assembly GCF_020726465.1). Classification (NCBI taxonomy): domain Eukaryota; kingdom Fungi; phylum Ascomycota; class Sordariomycetes; order Sordariales; family Chaetomiaceae; genus Chaetomium; species Chaetomium tenue. The sequence continues at coordinate 3,180,725 of NW_027117332.1, forward strand.
GTCTTCATCCGCCACCGCACCGCCGCCGAGATCGATGAGGCCAACAGCATCAACGTTGCCTCATTAAGAGACCCCGAGACCGACGACCAGCGCGTTAAGAAGCCCGAGTGGCTCGTCATGTTGGGTATGTTTCCGGAAGCAGCTTGGCATGTGATGGAGGACGGAAGGGTGACTAACGGACCGGACCAGGCGTCTGCACACATTTGGGTTGCGTGCCCATCGGCGAGGCCGGCGACTTCGGCGGATGGTTCTGCCCCTGCCACGGCTCCCACTACGACATCTCGGGCCGCATCAGGAAAGGACCCGCCCCGCTCAACCTCGAGATCCCGGCGTACGACTTCTCCGACGACGGCAAGCTGGTTGTCGGTTAAGCATCGACCCCTGCATGCGAAGGAACATCACGGACCGAGCTGGGATCGAGATGGGATTGAGATGGTCGGATCGAGAAGGGGAATGGCGGCGGTGTATTAGTACAGTACGGGGTTTCGGCGAAACAAAAGAGAGCGTTCGCAGGGTTTCGCAGTTGCAGCGCGCCCTGATAGACCATAAACCACGGAGCAAGCCTGACTGCTGCTTGAGTTTGGGCATTTTCCTTTTTCCGTTAGCTTTCCTCGCCTTAGACCTTGTGCTTTGATCAAGTCCATTGTACAAAAGACAAGATAAGAGACTGGACTCGTCCCGCCAAACCCGTCGTGGTGTTTGTTTTCTCCCCTGCCTTGCGGTGTAACTCGAAGGATCCGTTAGACGACCCTTGCCCTGGGAGTGCACATCTTGAGCGGACAATCCATGGAAAGGGGAGTGTTAGGTATGATGGGCATCGTGTGGCCCCGGGAATTCGAGCAAACAGTTGGCCCGTGACGGTCCCCAACAGCGGGTTCCTAGGGAATCAAGAGTCTGTGGGCACGATCGGAGCCTCACCCTTGGTGCCGAGCCTGCCACCCAAGCGCGAAGGCCTGGTTATCCGGCACTTGGTATGGCGTGCAGAACATGGTCAGCCTGTGGTATGGTAAGCGCCTGAGCGATCTCAGCCATGGCAAAGTGCATTCTAGCATTGTACAGGGCCGCGGTTCATGCCGTTGGTTGGTTGATGATGGAGCGAAGTTTATGTGTCGATCATACCTGCTTCTTGGGATGGCATCTTTTGGGGAAGCCCCTTGGACGGCTCATGCACGCTGGCCCCTCCAACCTGCTGGCTGCATCGGGCAATGCAGAGCCGGCTTCATGCTCTAAGTGGTGTTTCAGCCCTGGGCGGCGGGCCGCACGCCGAGAAAGCGTCCCTATTCTCTGCAAGACGGCAGTGAGGTCATCTCTTGTGGCCATCCTGAAAACAGATCCCGCCAACGTCATGAGATGGGATGTGGATATAGCCGTAATGACCTAACCTTTAGGGTAAGGTCCTGGGCATCGCCTTGTTGTCCTTGAGCATACCTCTCTCGGCCGTCAAGTCAAGCTAGATATTTTTCGTAAAGCAAACGACTTTTACACCGTGGATAGGCAACCAAGATGATGTGCCCTATGAAGGCGGTTGTCCTTCTCTCGAGAGGAATCAGAGGATCCATCTCATGTACACTCCCAGCTCGCTCCCGATTACCAAAAGGTCTAAGATCGTGATAACACATATGATCACCGGTCGCCGACAAGTGGCTTGAGAATGGTTGAAGCAGAGAGATCACCGGCACAACTCGCCGTCAACCCGTTTCCTGCTCTTCAGTGTCGTTTCGTCTGATGTCTCCCAGCCCAGAGAGGCGCATCGCATATCCCAATCCGGCTGGGCGGAGGTTGAACGGAGTCTGCATTGGGACAGAGGGGGAACCAACGTGGGCGGCTGCTAAGGGGAAACTGGGAGGTCGTGATGCAAAGCGGTTGCTTCTGTTGCGTCGGAGGAATTCTCCGCGGCTGGGCATTTGGCTGCCCTGCTTAACAGTTTCACGTCAAAGTCTGCAGCGCTTGAGATAGCGGGAGGACCTTCGCTTGCGTCTGTGCATCAGCAGTGACACAAGGTGTTTCCACGAAGCGACAGGGGTTGCAATCCCTGGAATTAATTGCAACCCCAGATCGCGGGAGCTTCCGGTGCCTGCCAATGCCCGTGGCTTGCATGCGGCTCCTCCTGCCAGCAGCAGGGCAAGAAGGGAAGCTGAGACAAACTTTGTGCCATGTCTCGTCTGATCTGATGTCACCCGCTCGAGAAATTAGTACCAGTCCCATTGGACTGTACGCGCGCTTGCATTCGCAGAAGTGAGGAAAGGGACATGGCTTCCAGGTTCACACCAATTGGCATGTCTCTCGGCAGCTCATGGCACCTTCCTCGTCGATCGTGGCGACTGCCCGCTTTGGTTGAACAAGCCAGGCACCAGTCCGGTAGGCTGCAATGCCACTTGCAAATTCTCGACACTTGCGCTTGAATTTGCTGCTGGGATGAAATATGCCCCAAGCGAAGACGAGATTGTCCGCGTTAAGCGTCGCTGAGGAGGTCCAAGCGAGCGTCTCTCGAAACCGTGGGTGCAAAGCGCCGCCAATCTTTCCAAGCATGGGAAATGTCAAACAGGCAAACCCGTTACACCACCAAGAACACCCCCCTACCACCCACCCTGGCCCAATTGAGCCTGTGAGGCCCGCCCTTGATGGCCAGGTCGTCCCGGACCTGAGGCTAGCCGGCGACGGTCTTCCAGGGGAGCGGCTCGGACGTGGAGTATCGGCAAGGACAGGCTTGCTGTGATCCCTCCCGCGCTTTCGGATCGCTGGTTAACGGCTCCTAAGCGAGAGAAAGAGAGGATCTCATGGCCCTTGCCCATCAAGAGACGGGACACCGAGAGTCTGCCATCTGCATTCAGGGCGTGGGGTGCGTTTCACGCCGTATATAAGTTTCTAGCCATCCCCCAAAGACCAGATTCTGTTTCCTCTCCCCACGCTTCTTCCAATCTTCAATTCCATTCTTTATAGTTCTGTGAACTTTTTGATTTCTTCTACACTCTTTTGGTATAATCCTTCTCTTCGTTAGGCCGGGCCTCATTTTTCAACTGTTTATATCGCGTCGATCGCTACGAACTTTACGACAATATGAAGTACGGAACTGCTTTGGTTGCCCTCGCGGGCTTGGCTTCGGCCCGTGAGATCAACCTCTACTCGCGCAAGGTGTCGAAGCGCGAGGTCCCCCAGGAGCACTCTCACGAACCTATCCTGGTAGCCACCAACGACGCCCTGCAGCTCGACAACCCTCTTGAGATCCAAGACACTGTCTTCGCTCTCCTGGGCAATGCCGCTGCTGCCGATGGCGCCCCGAATGTCGCCAACCTTGACTGCCTGCAGCAGATCATCGCCGACCAGGCCTTCACCAATGCCAAGGCGGCTGGTGATCTCGACGGCCAGATCCAGGCCATCCTGTTCCGCGCCCTCGAACGCAACACGGGATCCGTTGGTCTGGCCAGCGTGCTCTGCAACGAGACGGCCGTCAATCCTGAGATTGCCAACATCTCGCAGCACCAAGACCCTGCATCTGCCGAAGCCGCTGGCAACGCGGCCATCGAGCTGGAGGTCGCCAAGTCGCTGGCATCCATCGGGGCTGACCCCCTTCTTGCGCTCCAGAGCGCCACATTCCCCCCCGGCGAGGTAAGCTCCCCAATATTTGATGTAATAGGGGTATCAAAGACTAACACTGTTTAGATCGGTGACCCGACCGGTGCCGGCCTAACCTGCGACGATATCGATGATCCCAATGGTTGCATTTTCACCCAGAACCTCCTCACCCCGGCCGTCACTGAGGATGAAATCCTGGCCGCCGTTGCCGGCATTGGTGCGGGCGCGGGCGGGAATGGCGGTGCTGGGGCCGGAGCTGATGCCGGTGCCGGTGACGGTAAGTTACCACTTCTCCTGGAAAGGCGGTATACATTCAATACTAACAAAACTGTAGCATGCACCGTCATCGTGGACCCTTCTGCAGGCAACGGCGCCGGTAATGCTGGAGCCGGCAATGGAGCCGGTGCTGAAGCCGGTGCCGGGGCTGGCGACAACGCTACCGGCACCGTCAACGTCCAAACCTTCACCGGCTCGCTCGGCGGTGTCGCACCCCCCGTCGAGAGCACCGCCGGATCGGACAGGCCCTTCGCCGTCAACGGCGCGACCTTCACCACCGCCGGCGCCGCCCTCCAGCGATCATGCTCAGTCCAGAAGAACGCGTGCGCCAACGCGGCCAACTCGGGCCAGATCACGGGCGGCACGCAGCAGTGCGAGGCGCAGGAGACCGAGTGCCGCGCGGCCAACGCGCTGAAGCGGGCGCGCCGCTCGACTCTGTCCCGCCGCCAGGCCAACGGCGCGCTCGACTTTGGCGGATGCGGCAGCCCGGCCATCCAGTTCGCCGTCGGCCTCGACGGCCGCAAGGAGGCCAGCTTCCAGAACGTCAACAACGCCGACTTCAACCACGGCTCCGCCCAGGCCATCCGCATCATCGCCGACTTCACCTGCTCCCGCCTGCAGAGCTCCTGCAACGCCTCCCAGGACACCGTCCAGGCCTGCCAGCAGGCCTCGCAGGCTGCGCAGGCCGCTACCGGCCAGGCGGCGGCGGATGCGTTTAACTCGGCTCTTGGCGTGTCTGCTTAGGCGGTCGCTTTGGTGAGACGGCGAGGAGGGGGGGTGGTGGAGGGGGATGGATGTGATGGTATGAGATAGGGATGATTGGAATATCGGTGTGTACCTGTTAGTAACGGAAATGAACACGTTAGGATGACACATGTGGTGCCTTTGGAATTTGCAGCAAATCTTCCACTCCACTGTGATATGAAGTCAGTCGGGATACACTCTACCATGTCCCAGGAGCAGCCGCCGCCAGGTCCGAGTTCAGGTAAAAGCGCGACCTTGATCGTGGTGGCCGAGAGTCCTCTCCTGCCGGCGGATCAGACGCACGGCGGCGTGTAAATGAAGGTGCGAGTCACTGAAACTCTAAGCCCCGACCAGATTCAGCCATACTTACGACGGCTGAATTCCCCACGGCACTTACATGTCTTCACGTCTCGCCCTGGAGCAAGAAGCGCGGCGATCAGGGTCGCTTTAGCCGCTGTGACCTGACACAGTCTGGGTACCTAGCTAAAGACGGCCAGGGACACCACAAAGAGAAGAAAGTAGTCGGGGGTATCAGCAGGAACTCCCACACGCAAGCAAATCAAAGCCACCTTTCTACGCTGTATATCAGATGCAGGATGCGTCTACCACGCCGCTCCAATCTAGATATGCCATGCAACCACGACCTTTACCTTTCCTGCACGCACGCATATACACATAGTCATGTAATGTATGTATGTACCAACCGCCAACAGCCAGCGCCCTCTCAGAACATCTCCCACAACGGCGGCGGCAGCACAGGCCGGCTGGGCAGATTCTGCCGCGCCGCAGTCTGTGTCTGCTGCGTCGGTTTCTGCTTGGCGCCGACGTAGACGACGCGGCGCGCGGGGGTGCCCACCATGACCGACTTGGAGTCGAGCCCGTAGTAGTCCGAGATGGAGTGCGTGAGCCAGCGTCTGCGAGGAGCGGGTTAGTACATCTCAACCACACCGAAGTGAAGTAGACGACCGAAAGGGGGGGATGGGAGAGAAAGGGATAGATCTGGCAAACAAAGAAAAAAACGCACTTGAACGCCCCACCACCCGCCTCCTCCTCCATCTCCATCTCCAGCACCAACCCACGCTCACCCTCCCCCTGCCCCTGCCCAGCGACCTGCCTCCGAGCGGGCTTCCACGGTTTGCCATCACGCATGCGGCCATTGCGCCCCACAAACACAATCTCCTCATCATCCGAGTCCGTCTCATCACTGCTACTCCCCTCTTCCCCAGCCCTTTCCGCCGCCGCGGAAGCGAGCCCCCGCTCGACCACAAACTCGCGCACGGGCTCCTCCAGCACGCGCAGCCACGACTTGACCGCCGGCGTGCGCTTGGCCGTGTTGCGCAGGTCGCGCGGCACGTGGCCTACGGGTTCGTCCGCGTTGTCATTGTTGGTGCTGCTGCTGCGGCGCGGGTGCTTGCCTCGCTTTTGCTGCTTCTGGGCCTCGACGCGCTCGCGCAGGCCCTTGTCCCAGTACTGGGCTAGCTGGTAGGGTACCGTTGGTAGCACACGGTGGGTGGGGTGGATTTGCCAGTCGGAGGGCAGGGGTGGGACGACGTTCGGGACGTGGAGGAGGTGGTCTGCGAGAAAAGGGGGGAGGTGTGGTGGTTAGCGGGGGTTGCGCGACGTTTGGTGAGGTGTAGATATGACGGCAGGCGAGGGGAAGACAAGGGGCGGGGGGATAATACCGTTCTCCCACCGCCTGCGCTGCCGGCTGCCCTCCTTGCCCTTGAGGAGGGCATCACGCCTGCGCATGCTGTCGCGGCGCGAGGGCGGGCGGCGGGGCGGGGCGATAGCTGCGCCGTAGGGGTCGGTGGGGCCGTCGAATGCGACGCCGCGCAGCTTCATCCCCGCGGCATCCCGGACCTCGGCGTGCTGGTGCGCATCGTCGAGCGGGATGGACAGGGCGTTGCCGGTGCCGTGGGCGATGGGGGCGATGCGCAGCGACTCGAGGGCGGCGACGGTCCAGGACTCTATGTCGACCGTTACGGTGGAGGCGTTGGACAGGGAGTGCTCGCGCAGGACCGGAGGGGATTGAACTGGACCTGGTTGCGCATGCTGATGGGACTCGGCATCGGAGTCCTCACCATGGCCCTGGGGCAATTGCGTGATAGCCATTGGATCGCCCGCTGCTCTTCCCTAGGCCCGAGATGTGTCGTGTGATGGATGCGCACAAGAGTTGCGAGAGTTAACGCACCGTGGCCGGTCTCGAGCACTGGAAGTGGCGGACGGACCCCGCGGTTTCGCGATAAGGGTGTGTGTGGATCCCGGGTTGTTCCCTCCGAGGAAAGTGAAGAAAGAAGGAACCTTGGAGGTGAAAGGGGGAAAAGGAGACAAAAAAAAGAAAAAGAACAAAAAACACGACTGCCCTCCTGAACCGGTGGCCACGATTCGAGAGCAAAGGTTGCCAGACCAGGACCCTGTGTCATTCTAAGTCACCCCGTCGCCGGCATGACACATCCAAGCAGCGCTCCCAATTCCAAGTCTTGCGCCCGCCAATCGGAGGCACACCGCTGGCACGCCCCTGGAGGTTGACCGCTAAGCGGGCCTGTAATCTGAGCTCAAGCGGAGATGGCATGTGCCCTTGGCGGTGACTGCAGACGAGATGATCGGAATGCTCGGGTCAGAGAACAGGAAGAAAGGAAGTGTTGGGTTATGGATATTATTTGGTGACGAGGGATAAAATACAGTAAACAGAGCCAAAAGCAAACTAAACATCGCCGTGGTGGTATCCCCAACGCTCCCCCTCAACTCCAAGCAAACAAGACAAGAGTCCAAGATCCAGCAACAAATACCCTAACCCTAGCCCAAGAGCTCCCCCTGACACTCAACTACAACTCTTACCCCCCTGACATTCAACTACAACTACTGCGACCACTTGTTCTGTCCCAACCCATTAAAGCTAGTCCTCAACTCCGTCGTCCTCCCCCCTTTAGCCTCTCCCACCGCCACCACACCATCCCCCTTCACCCCCTTCCCCTCCCCACCACCACCCGCACCCGCACCACTCCCCCCCTCCCCCTCCTCAATATCCTCCAACCGCTCCATCCCCATCGGCCGTCCCGTCACAAAGCCAACCACACTATTCCTCACCCCCGCCCCCCTAACCTCCACACTCCGCCTTCCAGACTCCACCTCCGAAAAATTTCCCATCCCCGTCATCCTCCGCCTCCTACCATTACCACCACCACCACCACCACCACCCCGTCCCCCCGCCCGCGACGACGACGCCCACGATGCGGGCAAAAACGCAGCCAACCACCCCGGCACGCCAGACGAACCACCGCCCTTCTCCCCGCTCCCGCTCCCACCACGGCGCCTGCGCCTCAGCAAGACAAACGACACAGCGACTAGCGCGACGGCAGCCACGCCGCCCACGACGGGCGCAGCCACCCACGCCATGCTGGTCGCGTCGCCGCTGGTATTCTGGCTGGCTGCGTCGGGCACCGCTGCCGAGGAGGAGGAGCTGGGCGGGGGTGGTTGGTTGGCGCTGGGGAAGGGGAAGGGGAAGGGGGGGATGGCGAGGGATGATGATGATGATGATGGGGGGGCGGTGGTGGTGGCGGGGTCGGTTGTTGCGGGCGCGGGGGGGGATATGATTAGTGTGGATGTGACGAGCGCGGTGCTGGCGCCCGGCGGGGGGGTGAAGAAGACAACGCCGCCGCCGGCGGGTACCGCGGATGAGAGTGGGATGGTGGATACGCCAGGGTTGGTTGGGGACGGGTCTGGTGATGGCTCTGGTGCTGGCTCTGACGATGGCTCGGGTGATGGCTCTGGGGATGGCTCGGGTGATGGCTCGGGTGACGGCTCTGGTGAACTCGTAGGCGGGGCGGCGGCGGACGATGAATCAGAACCATCCGGGGCGTCGGCGGCAGCCAGAAGGGCGGAATCGGTGCGCCGGTCCGCAGCGATGAGCCTGGGGTTGCCCACGGCCGTTTTGAGGTAGCAGTTTTTGAACCCGAGGTCTTGGCTTGGGTCGAAGGATACCGCTGCGCAATCAGGCGTTGCCGCACACTGGCCCAGACAGTCCTGGAAAGTGGGCGCAAAGTTCTGTCCCATGTCGTTGCCGTTTATGATGAACCCGCACATGGTGTTGAAGTTAGTCCCAAGGGCCCGCTGCGATCCGCCCAGTGTCACGCAGTTCGAGCTGGCGCCTGGGAATTTGGCGATTGCCGACTCGCTTCTTCTTGAGAACCGCTGTCTATTGGGATTCAGGTTGCTCCTCAGAGTACATTTTGATCCGTCGAAGGAGGCTCCTTCGCATTTCGGGTGGGAGGAGGAGCAAAGATCGACGCACGTCGTGAAGTCGAAGGCGTCGAGTCTGTCGAGGAAATCGCCATCAAGATTCGTGTTGCACAGAGCCGTAAACTCTTGAACTGTGCCCAAGGTAGTCCCATTCCCGTTTGGACATGGTGCCTTGTTGTTTTGTCGCTGGAGCACCCTCGCCCTCTCAACAGGTTGCAATTCCGCCGACAACATCGTCGCACCAAGCCCGCTGGTGCTAATGTGGATGTCACTAATAAATCGTCGGAGCCTGTACTCGCGATCTCGTGATGAACTAAACAACAGACATTAGGGGTAGGGGGCACATGATAATCCGAGAAGCAGTGAAAGGGTCGAATAAACCCCCGAAAACAACGGGGCCCACGACAGATGCCATTATAAGAAATTCTTGTTTGCTCTCACAGGCCCGGACACTGGCGCATATTGCCCGACACATCGTCTCGCAGCACGGCGGGCGTGATCGACTGGTGCTTGCGAGGAGCCGCACGATGCGGTTTGAGATGCGCCCCCGAAAACGAACAATTTTGTTAGGCGTGTGGCTGGGCGAGGGCAGCCAGCGCCCGCGAAGCATGTCGTGTGTGGCGGGTAAACGGTTGCATAAGACGGAGAGGGTGCGTCGTGTTCCAGCGCGGAGATCACTGCCATGGGTTGCATCCTTTCCGGAACCGAAGCCCCTCCAAACGACAACCACCAACCGGAATATTGTAGACAGAAAAAAGCCCGACCTTCCCGCTGCCGTTAACGGCTGGAAAATACCCAGCGGTGTTTGAAGTCTGTTGCCGTTCAATGGAATGAGGCAGATTGACCGGAGCACTTTTGCCTAAGAATCGGGCTCCTAGAAAGGGAGGCGGCGGGCCGGCAACAACAAGATGTCTAGTCGCGCTTTTAGGAACCTGTAGGAACCGACCAAGCGTTCCCGAGGCCGAGTCTTGCCGGGAAACCGAGCGAAGTTGCAATATTTCGTCGTGCATGGTGTTGAGCAACGCCCGTGCGCCGTTGTGGCCGCCGCCAAGGCACTTTGACACACGATTTCTCACCACTGCCGGCCCGCCCAGGCAGGCTTCCCCAGAAAAGATCCGATGCATGATAAGGGTGTCCCCTGGAGGTCGACAAGGACCAGGCAGGCTGTGGTGCAAATCCCGATGGTGTAACCCAGGGGCATGGCAAAACCGAACAACTCAAAGAAGACGTCAACGAAACGGGAGTTCGCAACGGTTGACGATGGAGAATCAGTTGCACGATTCAATGTTTGACGGATCAGGCGGCGTCAACAAAAGCCGTATATTGAGGAGTTCAACACCCTCTTTGAAGTTGTGACAAATTCGACCTCGCCCCTGTAAACACTTACTCCACGAGTCAGCCGGGCATGAACTCGCAAAATGCACATATGGGCTCTGCAATACTTACGATGCTAATGTTCCTTCAAGATATCCTGCTAAGCTCGCTATACTATCGCGCAATTCCTAAGCTTATCTCTCAAACAGTCCTGTCAATGTAAATGGCCATACTAAGGAGGCCGAGCACGAAAACCGACTCCCGGGCCGAATATTGCCACCGAAAGCTCATCAGATGGGCCAGGAACCGGACGAGACCAAAAATCCTAATATCGGCCGTGCTCCTCGGAACGGTATACCCCCCCGGTTCACCTAGTCCCGGTTGGTGTCGTAGTTCTGATGAGAATCGCCGGTCCGACTTGCATGAAGCAGCGGTGTGGTGTCAGCCGCAAGATCGAGGTCCTGGTCTTCAGTAGTTTGCAAGTCAGATCGCCCATTGGATGATCCATTCGCGTGGACTTCATCATCGAAGCCGTTACCATGATGCGATCGACCCAGGAGCGGCGACGGCGATTTCGAGGTGTTGGTGCCGTTAGCGTTGGCTTGGATCTCGTAGTAAATAGCCAGAGACAGGAGCGCGCCCTGCATCGTGGCGGTGAGAACAAATATACCCCACGAACTCCAGCCGGCCCAGCCGAGTCGGGCGAACAGGCTAGCTGCGAAGACAAACCCGCCGGGTGTTTGGATGCACATCATGGGAATACTGAGGCTGCCCACATGCTTGAGGTGGTATGTGGTCCAAATCTGGGGGATGTACTGGACGGCTGCGAGAAGAGCCGCCATTACGCCGAGCACATTAGCCCATGTTGGCAGGTGTTCCTTGGCCGTGGTGGATAGCACCCCGGTGACGACGATGACAGCAAGGCCGTGGAGCAAGGTCAAAGACGCCACCAGCAATGCGGTCTGCCATCTCGGATGCGCCTCATCATCCACCTCTTCATTTTCGACATCGTCGGCGGAGTGGTAACGGAAAAAGACGAGAAATAGGACGAAACTACGCAGATGGTTGTTAGTTGCCGTTCTGTTCCCCAGCCATCAAGGTACCCACATGAACGCGAAGCAGATCCACTGCACGCCAAGCTGGGCGATACCGAGTAGACCAGCAACGCAATGGAATGTCTCGAGTTCTTTGCAGCAGGCTACGTCCTGGCGGGACTTGGGGAGAAGCAGGATGTTCGCAAAGGCCGAAGTCCCAGAGGTGGTGCCGAGCAGGACAAACCAAGGCGAAATGCCCTCGGAGGTGCGGCGCTTGATGATGCGGAAATGCTGGGGGAGATAGCTGATGAGCATGCCAATGACGATTACGCTATAAAACATTCAGCAAATAGACCACGGTGCCTCCCGAGCCGATCGTACATTGAAACGATGAGGTTAACAACGCTCAAATCGCGGAGCTCCTCGCAGCGGTCCTCGCCAATCCAGGCATCCATCTTGGGCAACTTGGGTGGGCTTCGAGCTTCGTCCGAGTTCGAGAATGGAATTTTGTTGCGAAAGATCAGATGGAACCCCTCCTAAAAGGGGAATCGGGAGGCTTGTCGAGAGAGAAACCCAAGAGGCGACGGGGCGGTTGTCGAGATGCTTGGCTCCACGCGTTGTTGGGTTGAAGAGGGCGGGTTGCCGAGCTGCAGCTGCAACTGCAGGCGAGCTCCTGCTGGCAAGTGGGGCCGTAAGGCACTGGCCCGCTTTTGTCTGCCGCTGGGTGGGCCCGACGGGGAATTTGTCGATCCAGAGAAGTGGATTCCATGTTGTTAATCTCGGCTTAACTTCAATTTATTTAGCAAATATAAAAGCCCGAAGCATATCACAAGAATCCCTCACAAACCACACTTAAAGGAGCAGGTCTCAAAGGTAGCTTAAACCCTTAATAATTCATCACCAATATGGAACCACCCTCAGTCAGCCTCAAGGCTATAACAAACAACCCCAATGGGTCTATACCTCCCAAACATAAAGCTCCCAGTCACGATGCTTTCTTCAAGAGTGTCCAATGGTACGTCCCATCTCCCATCCCAATTCTCCTCAGTTCTCGCAACTCACTCATGGCACACAGGTCCGCCGACGGCACAACCCTCTTCACCTCCTCCTTTTCCAACCGGATATGCACTTTCGTCCTCCCCGAGACTCTCCTCCAACCACGCGAATCTCCCGTAGAACTCATCGCCCACAGCACCCTCGCCCTGCCCGAACCGTCCAGCGCCATCGCCCCATGTCCCTACTTTGCCCTAGAGCACCCCTCCACCCAGACCCTCCTCACAGCCAGCACCGACCACCCAATCCACCTCCACCACGCCTTCCCCCCATCACCATCCCCATCCTCACCATCCCCAGCCGACGACACCCCATCACCACCATCACCACCACCACCACAACAGCAAAAACAACCGCCCCCCCTCGCCTCCTTCCGCCTCATCAAACACGAAACCGAAGCCTACCTCCCCATCGCCTCGCTGATCTGGCCCGCCCCCGGCACGCACTTCATCGCCGGCACCACGAACCGCATCGCGCTCTTCGACCTCTCGCGGCCAGACGCCCTGAGCCCCGACCCCTTACTCTCCATCCCCACCATCCCCTCCACGCGCCACCTCGCCAAGGGCGGCGGCGTCGGCATGCGCGGGATGGTCTCGGCGCTGGCGGCGCAGCCGATGGTTGGTGTGGGGGGTGCGGATGGGGGTGATGGTGGTGGTGGTGGTGGTGGTAATGGTGGGTGGGGTCTGTTGGCGGCGGGGACACGGACGCGGAATCTGGGGCTGTACGATCTTGTGCGCAGTGGGGAGTGTGTTGCGACGTGGAGTGCCGCGGGCGCGGCGAGGGAGGCGGGGATTGGGGGGCGGGGGGTCATGCAGACGGCTTGGTCGCCGTGCGGGCGGTATTTGGTGGTGAATGAGCGCGGGGCGACGGGGTTACTGGTGTATGACCTGCGAGGGACGCACCGGTTGCTGGGGATGCTCGAGGGTAGAGATGGGACCACGAATCAGCGGCTGAGCTGTGATGTGTTTCCGGGGACTGAGAGTACGGGAGGGTTTGAGGTGTGGGCGGGGACGAAGAATGGAGGCGTGGTTGTTTGGGAGGGGGTGGGGAACCAGGAGGGTGCTGTTCAGCCGTCTTGGGACTGGAAGGCCCATGGCTCAGCGGTTGGAGCTACGGCGATGCACATGAGCGGGTCGGTTGTGGTGACCTGCTCCGGAGCATGGAAGTTTGTCGATGGGAATGAGGACGAGAGTTCTGACAGCTCCGACAGTTCCGATGAGCCCGGGCCGGGGGCGGGTGCAACACGACGCAGCAACTCGAAATCCAAAATTGTGGTTGAGGAGACCAGCCTCAAAGTTTGGAGTCTTGGTCCAGGCAACTCGCCTCAGGTTGAGAGGGAAAATTCTGTGAGCGGTGATACCGAAACATGACGGCAGTCACTGTAGCAAAAGCCATCTCCCTTCTTCCACCGATTCTGGTGTCCTTCACGATCAGTAAGTCGAGACCAATCAAACATTTAGGCTTGGTACTAAATGTTTACAGCTACCCGCCACGATTTCCAGAGCAACGTTTCTCCCCAGAGAAGCAATTGTTTCCAACATGCAAGTGCCGTGCGGTTCTACCGCGACATCAGCAATCAAGACCGGCACCTTAAAACCCTCCCCAAGCGGGCGCCACCCGGAAATCGAAACCCCCTTCATCAACTACCCTCTCTCCCCAAGGCTCGTCAAGCACGTCACTCACACGGTCAAGCACCCTCCGACCACCCAACACCTCCGCAAACAACTCAGCCCTCCGCTCCCTTTCCATCGTCACAAAAAGCGGTAGCCCAAACATCTGCCCATTCCCACCCCCAACAGCCGGCCTCCCATCCGGCACCTTCAAAGTCCCCAGCACCACCTGCGCCGCAGAGACATTCATCCCCGCCCGCCTCAGAAACACCTCCCACAACGTCTCCACCGGCAGCAACATCTCCCCCACCCCCACCCCCCCCTCTTCTTTCACACACTCACAAACCACCGCCGCCACCCACCTCGCCAGCGTCTCCACCCCACCACCAACATACACCACGCGCACCCCGGCCGTCGCCGTCGTCGTCGTCGCCGACGGCGCCAGGCCCGCCGCAAACCCCTGGAACTCGGCCAGCGCCCGCGCGTCCGACGGCGACAGCGGGCCCGCCGTCTCGCTGTGCTTGTTGCCCTCCGACACCAGCACCACCACGCGCTCGTGCCGCATCGCTACGTTGCTTACTACGCGGCAGAAGGAGGTTGCGGTGGCGCTGTTGTTGGTGTTGGGGTTGGTGTTGTTGCCGCCCGCGGGTGGTGGCGCTGCCCGGCCTGGTAACGCCCGCTGGCGGAGCTGGACCATCGTCGTGAGCAGGAGGCCCGTGGCTGGCGAGGCGACGATGTCCGCTTCGTCGAGGTTTGGGGACCGCGCGCCTGGGATCCAGCCGGGTGGGCGGTGTTTGCTGTAATCGCGGGGGATCAGTTCGATGGTGGGGAGGAGGGTCTTGAGGTGTTGGGCCAGGGGCTTGGAGACCGTGGTGGATATGACAACCCGGAGGGCGCCTTGAGGGGGGTTGGTGGGTGGAGCGAGGGCGGGGATGGGCTTGGGAGGAGGGGGCATCAGCTTGGCTGCCTCTTCCGCCTTTGACCGAGATGAGGATGGTGTAGGATCTGGTGGGTTGAAAAAGGAGCTGTGGGTAAGCTTTGGCTTCTTTGGGAAGTTCATCTCGAGGAAGTTGTCCACGAGCGGTGCAAAGTCCGTGTATTCGCTCATGAAACCCCGTAACACATTCGTCGACGGTATCAAGGACGTGTCGATGATGCCCGTTGCGGATATATCTGATGCGTCTGCGGCGGGGCCGTCTCTGCTCACGCTGGACTGCCGCCTATGAAGGGTTTCGTCAATGAAGCGCTTTCTTCCGCACAAGAGCGACGCCAAGTCTGCGGGAGGCGGGGCGGTGACAACTGCCTTGACGCGCGGAGTGTGCTGCAGCGTTGGCATCGGCCCTTCAGAAGGTGACGCTGGCTCTCCCCCATCATGACCTTGTGAAGTACTTGTGGGCGTTTGTGCGGACAAATGGAACGGCGTCAAGCACTCTTCGTCGTCATCCTCCTCCTCTTCTCCTATTCGGAGAACCATCGGGCCCGGCTCTTTATAGACATAGTCAACGCTGGTAAGAATATTGCAATCTCGGCCTCTGATCAGAAAATGC
Source organism: Chaetomium tenue (assembly GCF_020726465.1). NCBI lineage: Eukaryota > Fungi > Ascomycota > Sordariomycetes > Sordariales > Chaetomiaceae > Chaetomium > Chaetomium tenue. The sequence goes on from NW_027117332.1 coordinate 3,196,115, forward strand.
TCGAGCGCTTCGGTCTCGACTTCGATGCGATCTGACACCAATTTCGTCTCTTTTATATGGGGCAGCGGCACCCACACCATCTTTTGCTCGGCAGTTCTGTTGTGTGGCCACTTAGGGCTCTGCCAGTCGACGTTGGTGTTCTCACGGAGGGACTGAAACATTGCTTTGTCTTCCCAGAGGCGCTGTTCCCATTCAGGGACAGGGATGGTGAAGTCTAGAACCGGGACGGGGACTCTGGTAGTGGCGTCGAGCGGCTGAAGCTTTTCCTGTTCCGCATGCCTCATCACGGTGATTGCGTTTTTCTGAAAAGCCGTCACGAGTTGACCCGTCGGGCCATCTGAACCAGAGAGCGTATCGCTGCTGGCTATCAGCTCCTTTGCATCTACCAAGTCGTCGGGGTTGAGAACTCTCTCAGGGCCCAAGGCGTTGCCAGGGCCATCATCGCTGCAGACAAGCAAAGGAACGTCCACTTTAAGACCTCGTGGGACTGGTTGTGGAGATGATGGTGAGATAGGCGGCCGGAACTCCCCTGCCCTAATCATTTCCGACACGTCGATATCGTCGTATCTTCCGGGGGAAACGTTATCTTCCAACGCTTTGGCCCAGAATTCGAACTCGGTCTCGAATAACTTTTGTTCGGCAGCTGCAATGTCTTCACTAAGCCTTGAGATGGGGTCACAAGGCTGCGGTAATTCACAAGTGTCATCTTCAGGGACGAAGTGCTCTGGATATGCGGCCGCCATGGGACTTAGTGGGGGCGTTAGATGCTCCCGGGCCCTCATCTATGCACTGGATTAGCTGTGGCCACTCAACTTGCGTATCCTAGACTTCTCTTACCCTTGGGTAGGGAGCGTGTGTCCAAACAAGGTCCCATTGGTCCTGGCTCGTCAAGTCCGATTTCAAACTCTGCATCAAGTACACGAGTGTGTCTTTGGTTACCTCTAGTGTCTCCTGCTCAATGGCCGTCATCATCTCCACATCCCTTTGGAACAGACTCTCGGGGAACTCGACCCCTTCACCGCGGGCAATGTCAGCCGGGTGAAGCGGTAAGCGGTGATCTGGCAACGCTTCCTTCAAGAAGGCATTCACTCGTCTTGCAAGCCGGCGACAATCCGTACCGTGGTCACTGCGAAGTGCTGGGGTTTCTAACTTTAGGCTTTTCCATCTCAGAGTGTCGCTGAAGCACTGTTGTGAAACCCACTCTGCCAGCTCATCCTCCTTGCATCTTCCGCAAACTTGCTGGAGGATTTGAAGAGACGCGACCGGCATTTGCCATTGCTCCGTGGTCGGTATGATGACACGAAAAATACATTCCTGAAGCCGAGGAGCTTCAATCAAGTCTCCCGCTTGAAGGTCGGATATGGTGGAGATAATGGCTTGGTCAGTTTCGACAAATTGCTGCCAGCCAAGGAGAAGGCTATCGATTGTCAGCCCGTTGCACCTTGCGTACTGGTCTGCGTTAATGATCGAGGGCGGGCTTTCTATCGATGACGAGCAGTGACCTTGGATTGACTCTTTGAGCAAGATGAGATCGTCGCCAGAGTTCAGCTCCATCATGTAGGCTTTAGTCAGAAACCCATGTGTCGAGTATTTGGGGGTTGGTGGCAGATGGTGAGGCAGGGTGTTCGTTGCAGCAGGAACCAGTTCGTGACTTCCTGCAGAGGGGCCAGGGCAACATGCTCCATCCACCAGAAACACTCAACACAAACCAAAGGCTTGGACACATCGCCAGACCTCAGTCAACAAGGCTAGTTTACCATTGCCCTAAATCTGTATGTGTTAAATTTATAAAATTCCCGAGGGCACGCCGCACGCCGTGTTCGTTAGTTTACTTCGCGGGACCCACTCTTTGCCTGGAGGAACTCCAGGTTCCTTAGGGCGAAAATGCCATGGCCTGCTCTAAGCACGGACCAGTTTTTTCTCCACTAAAACAACCCTGAAAAACGGTGTCATTTCTAACCTGTACTGTCGACTTCTCACTGTAGAATTTTGGCTTTTTGCCTGGAGGAACTCCAGGTTCCTTAGGGCGAAAATGCCATGGCCTGCTCTAAGCACGGACCAGTTTTTTCTCCACTAAAACAAGCCTGAAAAACGGTGTCATTTCTAACCTGTACTGTCGACTTCTCACTGTAGAATTTTGGCTTTTTCTCCTTTTCGACTTCTCTCTCGAGCATCTCGACGTCTGGCGTCATCTGCATTCTGCTTCATCGAATTAGCATCTCGCGGTTGGACTTGGCGGTGGAGGTGCACGGACCGTTGTTGCTTTGATCTGGCCAATCAGATCGCCAGAAAAAAGCCGCTTACCCCCACATTGGCATCAGGGCCCCTGTGACTCGCTGCTTCACTCGTGCCTTTGTGTGCCTCCGTCGCGCAATCCTCGACAATCACGAACCAAGATATCAAGTTTCTGTCAAAAAGTGGCGAAAATGAGGTTTTAGGGTCGACATCTATTATGGGTTGACTATTACTACTAGAGCGACGTACCCGCATCTTCGTCAGCTGCTTCAGTGGCCTGCGCTAATTCGGCCATGGCGTCCCATTCCTGGAACCACGGTTCGTGCCTGTGGTCCTGCTCGAACCGCCGTCTGGTTTCCTCGCCCTGTCGTTCCAGCTTGAGGATTGCCGCCTTCATGTCTTTATCAAGCACGTTCTTCGGCTCGATAAAGTCACCGCGCGCCGGCTTCCGGAACAGATGCAGCCCGTCCCAGCTCTGCGCCCTCGACAGCTGCACATACAGGCTCATGAAGCTAGGTCGAGTCGCCGTGCCGCCAAAGTGGACGCCTTTGAGGTTGACGAGGACGTCCGAGAATTGTTTTCCCTGGCTCTTCTGATCTGTCATGGCGAAGGCCGGCGTACAAAGAGGTCCTGTTCTATGGGTAACCCGCCGAAAACCCGGCTTGCCCCTCCATCTGCCTTCCTTCCCCCGCATTTGGCTCGGGATGGCGACCGTCTTGCTCTTGATCAACATGACCATATTTTTCCAACGCAGCTTTTCTTCTTCCGATATGTTCCTTGCAACCTCGTTCTTGCCCTCGAATCCAATGTTGGTCGCCGAGTGCAGCGTCACCCCGCCGATCAGCGCGGCCGCGTTGCCGCTGGCGCCCGTCAGGAGCAGTGTATGGAGACCGTCCTTCAGCCGGAACATGTCGTGGATTGCGTGGATGACGCGAGACTTCCCCGTGCCGCCCTCGCCGCCAACGTACTGGAAGTGCTGCCGGCCCCCCTCTTCCTGCAGCCGCGTGCCGCGGTCGTCAAGGAACGCTGCTGGTAGTAATACCGCCAGCGACTGGAGCTTGTTCAGGGTCCAGTGCCTCGTAAGACCCAAGGCGACATCGACATACGTTGCGTAACGACCGAGCTCGAGCTGCATCTGTCCGCCCGGACCGACTTCGTCCGCTAGTCGCTCGCCTCTGTGAGTGTGCCGCTGTGAGCTCCGATGAGACCCATCGTCATGCGCAGAAGACGGATTCGTTTGCCTGCCCCGGATAGTTGCTGTTACGCTACTGTCCTTTTTCTTTTGGACCTTCAATATCGCGTCAATCTCCTCGCGGCTGGGAAGTCCAATGCCACGGAAAGGCGAATCTTGGAAGTCCTGCAGCATGGTATAGAAATGGCGACCGCGCTCGGCGGCAGTGCTGTCGTCCTGGCTTGGGTCAACTGCTCTCGCTTCTTCGTCCAAGCGCCTCAGGGCCGAAGTCGCCGCCACATCCCTGATCTCGCTACCTCGGACCGCGGACAAGACATCCAGGAAGGCTTCGTAATGCTCCTGAGGATTGATGCTCTCGACGTTCGCCCCGACGCCGTCATCGTCCCCCACCCGGTCGCCAAAGTCAAACTCGTCCATGACGTCCTCGGATTCCTGTTCCAGGCCTTGGAGCTTTCGATCAGCACGGGCATCGTCCGCCGAGACGCGAAGCAAAGCGATATTTCGAACATGCGAACGTATTCGAGCGCCCAGCTGCCCCTCAAGCGACCGCCAAAGTCCTGGTATATCGTCCGCTAGCTCGCCCTGAAATTTTTCCCATGGAACAAAAAGGGCAAGATGCAACACTGCGTTTCTATACGTAGAGGGTGTAAACTCTCTTGCTCCACATACCAGCGCCGTGATACCTACCTCTTCACCAAATTCTCATCCTGTTCGTCGAACTCATCCGTTAGACGACCGTCAAGGATGGGTACTGCCGTCTTATGGGGCATTCGGAGACATTGGACCCAGCCTTCACAGATTGTCGCCGCCGGCGGGAAACGAATTGACATTGAGCTTGGGCCTCTGCGATGGTGGCGTTCCTTTTTCAGAACCACAAAGGACACGTAGTCGTAGAAACAAAGATGTGCGAGGATTGGGCCGCGGTGCTTGTACGCTTCCAGGTAAGGAAGCTTGAAGCCGTTTGCTTGGAAGTAAACATTGTCTGGGTGCGGCTCTTGGCCAAGCATCGACAACGCTTCTCGCAGACCGGCCCATTGTCTAGCGCAGGCCCAGTACAAGGAATTGAGATGTATCCAGGTCCAGTCAGACACGTTGGTGAAGTCTGTCTCAAAGCCGAGCAGATAACCAAGGACCTCGGGCTGTGAGAGCTCTCTGCTCGTGTGGATTCGATTTGCGACTCGTAAGAAGAACGATCTAGTGGCCTCTTTCATCGCCGACCACGCACCGGGGTCGTCTGGCTCTCCTTGCTGCTGCCGCGCCGTATCCAGCAACTCCTCCGCATAGGCTAGCCGCTTCCACATCGGAGCGTTGAGCTTCGTGGCGTAGTTACAGATGTAGTAGACGAGCGCCAGCCCCTTCTTCCGCGTAAGGATTGGTGATATGTCAATGTTGTGCCGAAGACCCACGGCCATACTCTGGTTGTACTGATTGACCATCTGATGGTCCCTCTTAACCTCGAGCAGGCCGTCCTCCGTAAAGCTGGTCTCTGGCACTAGTTTCCACGGAGCCCGGAACCGACACAATTGCGCTTTGCGCTTCTCCGCGCCCGACCTGAGAACTTCCTTGAACGAGTATTTCACACATGTAGCAGTGTGGTGATGGACCTGACAGCGAGACGCCACGAAGTTGGCTTCACGCTCAAACTCCCTTGAGAACCACTCCGCATCGTGCATCAACTGGGGCTGTACTATAGTGGTCTTCCTACCACTCTCGGTTGCCTCTTTTGCCAGGGTCTCGTCCAGGGTCGCGGTGAATACGTCATCCACGAAGCCCTTCACTTTGGACCGGTATTCCCCCTCGTCGGGATTGGCCATATCGCGGACGAGATTCGCCAGATCCAGGTTCCCGTCCAGCCACAGCAGGCCATGCAGGTGAAGGGCCCCGCGGTCGTTCGTCTCTATCGTGGCGTAATAGTGACTCACGTTCCCATAGATGGATGGCCGTCCGACACGGACGTAGTGCTCAAAGAAGAAGGAGATCTTACGGAAAAAGAACAACGTCGAGCTGAGAGGATCGTGAACTGACAGCGTCCTCTCCTGCAGCGTCGTGGACAGTGCGCTGAGAAAGGCTCTAGCGGCCTCGCCATCTCGCCCCCTGTGCGCCGCGAGCTTCAGCTTTACGGGGTTGCTGATGTCGTTTGGATTCAGCGTAAACCAGATCGCTGTGAGGCCAAAGGCCACGATCATGGACCGGATTTTCTTGCGCATCGCCATTCGGCTCTCGTTGGATAGTGGGTGCCGCCCACCGTACAGAGAGAGCTCCTTCATGAGCGCCAGAACGTCCTCATCTGTCGTCTTTCCCGTCTCGGACATCTCCTTTTGCGCGCTTCGCAACCGCTCCGGCGTCAGCCTCCGATGGATGCCCTCTATGCGTCGAAATGCGGATCGCTGGAAGCGCCCGTTGGCAATCCACCGGTTCCGGGACCTTGCAAGAACATTGAATATGAGAAAACCAAACACGGGGTGCTGGGCAAAATGCCCACCGTGGCGCTGCAGGAAAACTTTGGCCCATGTTTCCAACGTCATATCCCGCAACAGCGGATTCGCTGAGCCTCCCTCTTCGTTACGGTCCGCTACCCGTGGTCCCCCACGCCCAAATGGGAAGCAACAAGGGAACGTCTTGGGAAAATAATCGGGTGAGAAGGCGTCAGCGAACTCACTACCGCGCGACACCCGAACGAACGGCCGTTCCGAGGAACCATGAACCTGCATGGACGGTGCGTCGCCGGCCCTAGCCTCATGGCGGTCGTCAGACTCGCGCTCTGCTTGTAGCGCCAGACTGATGAATTCTAGCTTTTCCTGCTCTGCGAAAGCGGCCTGGTCGTCAATCGAAAACATGGCCGAAGTGCGTAGCTCAAACACCCGCTCCTCCATTTCTTCAGCCATCACCTCCTCCGAACTGGCGGTGGGTGCGCTGGGCGTTGGCTCGGCCGGAACAGGACTGCGCTTAGATCTATCTGCTAATTCCGTCGCAATATCCTCAACGGTCGGTGGCTCGACCGGGAGATCCTGTCCTCGATCGGTCGGCGGCACGATCTGCGCTGTCCGGATGCTCTCCTCTGCAGTCTCTTGCTCTCTCACCATCCGTTGGTACGCCAAAGACGGCACCTGGCTGCCGCCCTCAAAGAACCAACTATCCATCTCTTTCTCGTTAATCACAATGTCCGCGTAAAGAGGATTATTCAGCCGCAACCACTGCAATGCCGTGCGAAGAGCACTCGGTCGGACGGTCAGCAGCTTGCTCACATCCAGTGGCTTTGGCCGCTCTAGACCGGTCCAAATTACATGCACCTGGTCCAAGGCTGATACGAGTGGATGCGGTAAGATGTTGACCGCCAAAGACTCCACGTCGTTGGGGAAGACCGAGATATGGCCCACGACGTGTTTCCGATACGTCGAGCCTGTCTTCTGGCCACGTTGCACGTTGAACTTGGTAATGAACCCGTAAGCCGCATTGAGTGAGATGAGCTTTTCCTCCAAAGGACTGAGGTCTCGCAATTCCGTTGGGTATCGATGCTCGCAGCCGGTACCCATCGTGCTACCCATACATGACTCCGGGACCCGACGTCGGTCGAAAGCGGCTCGACAGATAAAGCAGACCGGCACGACATTCTCGCCATCTTCCTCCGGAAAACACCTCTTACACGCCAGAAGACTCGTCATGACTGGCTGGATCTCCACAGGGATCGCCTCTTTCCAGTTGACATGGTCAAGGTCCCGTGGCTTCTTCTTCATGTAGCAGACGGAGCACGTTGCTATTTCCATGGTGCTCTCGTCATGAAACGCTTTCAAGAACGACTGCACGGTGTCGACTTTACGTTCTGATGGAATAGGGTTGCACCAGTCACGGCGAACTGAGGCTGCCTGTTTCTCTTGGAAGGACTGCTCCGCTGCCTGGACCAGTCGGTCTAGTGCTTCCCTTTGCTGCGCAATCATCTCCGCAGATTCCAGGCCAGTATCCTCTGCCTGCCCAGCCCTTCTGTCCGTGGATGACCCCTCTTGCCGTGGCCGACGTCGTCTCCTGATCATACGTTGTCAGTAACTCCAGCAGACTTAACGTATAAAGGAACACTGTCCCGTACTCTGGGGTTAACGAATCTGCTTCCTGCCTCGCCCTTCGAGCCCTTTGGCGAACCTGGCCCGAATGCTCTTCGAGCTCTTTTTGGCGTCGCGCCTCCTCCTCGCCAGCACGCCGGCGTCTCTCCAGCCACTGTCTCATTTCTTCGGCTACCGGATGCCGTGCTCGTTCCTCTTCCAGCCGTCGTCTTTTCTCCTCTTCCCGGAGACGCCGATGTTCTTCTTGACGCAGACACCTCTCCTCGTGTTGACGGCGGCGGTATTCTTCCTGCTGCCGCATCGTCTCCGTCTGCTGACGGTGGCGCTCCTCCTCGTCCATCGATCTGATCGTCTCTCGCCGCTGCCGGGTGATCTCTAGCTCGCGTTGCCTCGTCGCCTCCCGCTTGCGTTGCCTCGTCGCCTCCCGCTTGCGCTGCCTCGTCACCTCCCGCTCATGCCGCCTTTGCTCGGCCAACCGCAGTCGCGAGGCTTGCCGTATGGCCCAGCTCTCCTCGTCTTGTGGTTCTGTCACCATCACCGGGTGTTGGAACTGACCCACTGCTGGCGGCTGGAACGGCTCGACACGAAGGTCTGAGGGAATCCTTTCATGTCCCACGCAACCTGTTTTCTGTGGTTCCCTCCGTGAAGGAGAAGATAGGGGAGAACGACCGTCATACGAATGAGCCATCCCAGAAACAAACAAGGAATTCCGTTGAAATATATCGTTATATAGCACCAAACACTCTGCGAAACTCTGTGTCGACGGCTCTAATCGTGAGCCACTTCTCTCGACAATAGAAAAATCGCTATCTAAAAACGTGCCCGAGTAGACTTGGAGCCTTACAACAGGGGACCACGGCGGACAACCCTCCTCCAGCTGTACCTCGACCAGAACCAGATCCAACCTTCCAAATCACTTCCAGACCCAACGTCATTCTCTGTCGCTCATCATGAAAAAGAAACATACGACAGAGCGTTCCATGCTCACACTCAATATCAAACCAATAAGGTTACTCAAAGAGACGTCTCAAGTCTATTGCTTCTTTGACGCACAAAACACACGGAACCTATCAGCTCTGTGAGATTACGCCATAGAGGTTAATCTTTACGGGATCTGATTACTGAAGCCCCTAGATGACGATATAGCTTACTGGAGACTCAAGAATGCGACGTCATACATCGGCGATGAGGTCAAACCGGTGCTAGAAGCCACCTTTTTTACACCGCGGTGCTCCATTTTCCCAATCCAAGGAACTCAATGCGTTCTTCCCATCCCGATTTTCTGACCTAAACTATCATCTCCTGATACTGTTCATAATTCCATTGCAGTCAAGATGGCTTCTTCTTCCGCCTCTGTCGTTTACCCAATACCCCCACTACCAAACAAGCGAGACCAAGGCGCGACTGGCGGAGACCTCATCGTCACCTACCACTCCGACTTGGCCCAATGCGAGATCCTGCCAACCGGCTCCCGCTACACAAGCGCGGGAAACTTCAAAGCCGGGACCTTCCTCCCATTCATCCAACCCACCTTCATCCACGACCTCTATCCGCGGCTCCTTAGCACCGAGGATGAAGAGAGCTCGGGGCTGCCAGTGATACTCTCCATGTTTAACACAGAACCGAAAGCAACAACGCTGGAAGAGGATTGGGAGAAAAAATGGTTCACCATAGTCGCCCGACTTTTCCCGAACAAACTTACCTTCGAAGGCGTAGCAGTCAATGGATGGGAGACAGACGATCCCCAATCCGTGAAGGTTACCCTCGCAATGCCGCGTGATGGTGGTTTAACACCGTATGCCCTTTTACTATGCCATAACTATGATTCGCAATGGACGCTGACGCATCCAAGAATTATCCCCCGGCGACTCGGTAACCCCGATGAAACGGTTCCCTGGCCAGGCACATCGGCACGTGTGTTCTTTACCGGCCCCGTCGATCTGGATACATTCCATCTCATGGACACAGCCTGGCCAGAGCCACTCACTAAGACTGCAGTGTTTGTCAAGCTAGCGTCGTATTTGCAGCCGGAGAACGACCGCCCCCCTCACAAAGGTATCCACGTCTGCCACGTCCTCCTCATCTTTCCCGTTGAACAACAACCGTGGAAATCGTTAGCCAGCTGGATGCGAACAGCTGTCAACCCATTTCCAAGAGGATCCTGGATTGCATGCAGCGGTCGCCTCCTGGGAGTTCTCGATCGAAACCTCATCCAAGGCCCTCAACTCGTCGACACAAGCGTTCGCATCCCAGTAATTCTTCCAGACGACTGGGAGTCTATTCGACAAAGCAGTTTAACCGCTCACAACACGACGCCCATACGACCTAGCACAATGCCTACAACACCACGCTCAACCGGTCCACGAGGAATCACAAGCTGGAACCCATTCTCTTCACCCATTGGCGGCCAAAGCTCATTGGCAAATAAAGAAAAAAACCCGGCACAGCCCCGGAAGCATCTGGTTCATGAGGCAACCGAGCCACCGGCCACCCTTGAAGCACCGCCGAACTCGACCACAACCGACGCCGAGCCAGTGCTTACAATTTCAAGCCCAGGTATGACCCCCTTCAAGCTCGCTAACTGGGCTAACCACCAACAAGATACCAATCACACCGACGACGGTTCAGACCTAGAGCAGTTGTTGGAAGATCAACTCGCTCCGGAGGACACCACTCCAACAAGAAAAAGAAAGAAGCAAACTTTCTCCGGAGCCGATCCGAAGCAAAAGGTCTACAGCGGGAAAAAAGAGGGCGCGACTATACGATTAGACGCTAGTCTGGCTGAAGAAACCACATTTCCTTACTTTCCCTGCATTTGTAAATAACCATCATGAAATGAAGAAAAAAAAAATGGAAAAAAAAAATGACATGGTTGACTCTCGCAACTCTAGATGGGGAGAAGCAACTTTAATGGCAGCGATAGCTGCGTACCGCCAACTGCCAACCATAACATCACAGACTTCCAAAAAGCACTCTATAGTAGCAACTAAAAAGTTCCTCCAGGCTCCTTTGGCGTGCCGCGCGCAGCCGGCACGGTCACTCCTGTCTGGTTGATCAAAGCCCGCGCTTAGGCTTCTTATACATGAAAGCCGCCACCTACTAGGAAAAAGATTCATCGGGCACGTGGTGTAATGGTACATACTCGTGCGTCTCAGCATCCGAGCACGGGAGTAGCTGGTTCAATTCCAGCGGTGTCCATTCCTTTTTCTTTTTTTCTTTTTTTTACATCGGCCATCTTCTGTACTCCATGAGTCCGTATGTGTCGGTATGACTCTACGCATCTCGTGCATGCGGGATTGGCTATCATTTACCGACCCTGGTGTCTCTGCTGGACGATACCTGTATTTTTTCACGTTTGATGAAGCCGTATAGCCGGCTAGAGGTCCGGGTGGCGACCATGGGAAGATAATGTGTAATTGGCATTTTAGGTGGGAATAGTGACAGGGAGAGGGATAACAAGCTTCTTTGGTATTCACAGCTTCGTCCTTCCACGTCTTAACATGGGATAGTGTCAAGCAGGTATCTGAGCATGTGGAAAACGATATCAGAGCCATGCGGCCCCCACTAGGAGCACGGAACCGCAGATGATCAGGTGCTAAGATTGTGGCTCGAGCAGCCAGTCCAAGTTTTCTTCTTCACGTCCCGAGGGCTAGCCCCGAGATCGCAACGAAAAAAAAAAGGAATGTTGCCCGTGAACCTCGGGGGGGCGAGTAGAGTACTATGAACACCTCCCGTTGGCTCGAGGCATGGTACCCTGATCAGGAAATTCCTGCTCAGAGAACTCCGTCATCTCAAGGCCCAGTCAATTAGTCTCCGAAGACGTCTCAACTTGACGATGGACGGTTAAAGGTGCCACCGCCGGGTATCCGAGCACTTCGTTGGCCCGAAGCGAATTGCCCGAAGGCTTTCCGGTCCGGGTATGAGGAGAGAAGAAGAAGAAGACGAGAAGAAGAGAGGGGGGCGAGACCTCTATATAGACAGCAGAGTTGATCCGTGCGCGCCTGCAAATTCTCAGATGCCGCGGGCTTGTTCCTGCCTTCCATTTCAGAACGTGAATCCGTTGTCATATGATATGGGCAGTTTAAAGGAGGAAGGTGTGCTCCACCACAGAGCTTTCATGGTCTGCGGCGGACGAAGCCAACTCCAGGCATGTTACTTGAGGTAGAGCGCTAGGTAAGCAGTGTAGATTCTCCTTGAGCACATTTACATATCACTCGATGTCACTTATAGGTCGTAACTTAACGATATTTTGGATGTGCTTTGTTTTTGTGGGCAAAGCTGTGACAAGAAGCCCCATACTACATGTCAAGAAGGCTTCCCGTAATCGTAGCTGCCCGTTTAAGACGTCACGCCACTTCAAGTTTAAGCACTTGCTAAAAATGATCTAAATATCAATTGGAAAGTCCAAGCACCTACCTACTTCCTGCCGTCCATGGTTTGAACTGGTGAAATTTGAGACCACAACGCCAGCTAAAAACAGCAGTCCAAACCACGGCACATGGTCCCCCCGTGGAATTCATCACCATCAACCCAGCAAAGTAACCGTTGTCCGTTGAAACAAAAGCATGGCTCTTGCTGTCTGCTTACCACAGCAGCTAGTAGATTAAGATGTTGACCGTGCGTGTTATCTAACAACAAATATCGGCAACAGCATCCCAACGCGCATGACTGCGCGCGCAAACAGTCATCAGGGTCCCTCAGACCAGTAAAAGCTAAATGCACCACTGACACGGGGAATCACAAAAAGAAAGTCAACGTGGGCAAAGTCATCACAGCATACTAGGTACCTAGGTACTCAACCCCATTTAGGTGTGGTTTCCGGGTGATACCCTCATCCCCCGCCGCCACTCCGTCTTTCCATCCCCCCCCTCTCGGCCCCGAGTGTGATGACGAAGTAAACAGTTTAAACTTGATTCTTGTGCGTCAAATATTGCATTCGAATCCCATTGAAAATTGCCACCATGATACGATAGCCCTTCCTCCATGTCCGTCGACCAGTGAGCAGAGCCCCGGATCGCGGGATCCCCCTCCCCACGATGGAATGCCACACTCGTTCTCGTACTTGTACATACATACAACCGACCTCTCGTGCATATCTTGGCACCAGGCCAACCTACCAGGATCAGTTTTAAAGTCTCGGCCGCGCCGACAGCAATTTCCAGTCGGATACGCCGCCGAAGCCCTGTGATTGGCCTCCCAGGCCGTGTGGCTTGCCAACGGCCAGCTGAACCACCATCACCGACGAACGCACACATGGCATGGAACTGCAAGCCATAAACGATATCACCCAGCCAAGGTCTGGGGAAATAAGCTTTGGAAGCTGAGACACGCAGCAGAGCGTTCGACGGGGAGGGAGATGCTCGTACGTCATCGCATCGCTCCCCCCTGTCTGCGCCGCGTTTCACGGCCTGTATGTACATGCACCCAGTCGGCTGCAGGTTAACTTTAATTCACCCCTTGGTAGTACTGCAGGAAGTTACAAGCAGTTGCAAGTCTAATCCTTGTCTAGCCATAGGTGGTCAACTCTCCAAGATTCTACGCGTTACATTATTACACGTGCTTTCGAGTGAGACTAGGGACTTCTTCCGAGTGAAAATGGGTTGTTGGTGCCAAGCACCGGATGTTTTTTGCTGGAGATCGTTACATCTTCTGAGCCTACGTGTATAAGGAACAGAATAGATATGGCCATTCCAGGTACCAATAATTCCCTCCCACCAACCGTAACCGTCCAGTGTTTGACCCAATCCAGCCCAATGTCCTCCCCTCGGAAAGGGGAGCCTTTGGTGTGCTCCATCTTCCAGAAACATGAGACTGCCCGAGGCGTAGGTGTTATCCTAGGCATCCGCCGCGGGTTCGTCCCGTGAAAAAAAGGCCCCCCTCTTATCCTGCCCCATAACCCGTTTTCATCGACTTAATATTGGTGCAAGTGTAATTCCCATCGGTCATGCGTTCCCGAATGAGTGATGTAGGAGACTCTCGTCAATCCCGCGGTATTTTGAGAACCAGGCCACAAATCGTTGCGACCCCAACAGCCGCTGGCCCGGAGTGACGGAGTCTTCACTTGGCGGTGTGGGGGTCCGGGCCAGCAAGGTGATATTTAGCCCGACGATCAAGGGCATTATCCGCTCGGCAGGTGTTGGTGTGCAGGTGCGTGTTCGAGCAGTGTTGGTTATCGACGGTACGCACCCATAAGATTCCAAGCGCGGTTGCGGCCGGGAGGGGGTGGCCCGTATTCGTGGCCTCGGAGCCTCCAGTTGTGATCTTGGTCAACCGAACAGACTATGTAGTCCTGTGGAACTCATCACGTCGAGCCAATGGGTCCGGCGAGGGAGTCCGATTTCTTCATCGTACGCACTCCAAACCGCACGAACGAGTTGTTTTGCCACGCCTATCGGTTTGGGGGGGAGGCATATCTCGAGTTGGTCCAACCGGTTCATGATGAGAAGTCGTGCCTGGGAGATTTTGATGGCGTTTTCGGATATGCCAGGGCCAGGCAATGGAAAGCCGGGCGCGGCGGCCCCGGACACCGGCGTGGCTGCTGTGTTGAAATCTGTGTTTGGTGGGTGCTTGTGATTCCCGCTACGTAACGGGATTTTGCTGTTGTCCTCGTATCTAAGACCACTGCCGGCACAGAGACAGAGTAAGGGCTGAATGCAGCTCAGACTTCCCGCTGGGACCTTGCCGAGCACATTGTTGACGACGTGCAAGACCTGAGGGGTTGCCCAGGATTGCCAGATCACCGAAACACTGGCGGCTTCGAGGTTCGGATTCCGTTTAATGCTCAGGTCTGGGAAGGTCTCGTAGAGCTGCAGGAGAGCGCACAGGCGGTATGCCTCACTTAAATAATACAAGGTCTGAGCAGAGTCGAAAGTCTGTGGAGGTTGAGGGCACTCGGGGGGCGGCGGGACAATAACCGATAGCAGCGACTCCTCTACTTTCGTTGCTGCCTGGATGTCCTTCATTGCGCCTTCGAGGATTCGGTAGCTCGTTCCGTTATTGAGCCTCCACCGATTGCGGGACCTTCGACACAGGGCTATTGCCTTGCCAAATAACCTTAGTATGTCAGAGGGGACGCCGGTCCATGGATGTGAGACGGTAGGTAGGAGAGGTCTCTGAGTCGTCGGCTCCGGCCAGCTGAGCATATGCTTAAAGTCGATCTCGTCGTCGCTGACAACGCTGCGAAGCATCTCTTCGTAAACAAGGCACCCGTTGAAGAAGTCAAGTTGCTCCTGGGAGCCGCTGTCTAGCACCTGCGAATTCATCCGCTTCAGCACCCTCCGCGCCTCTCTCACGGATTGCTGGCCAAGCTGCCGGGCCTCCAACCAACACATGGACGAGCTCATGCAAAAAAGTGAGAGTAGTAGCTCCGTGGGGAATGCCGGCCGGGGGTTGTTATGAAAGACCTCCAGTTCTTTTCCGATAGCCTGAAACGCGTTGCGTGGTGCAGACCGAGCCGTATCTTTCATGACGTGCGGGAGCCGCTCAACGAGGGAGGCTGCGGATATCGCTTGCAGGGCGTAAAAGACGGAGCTGGAAGTTCGCCAGAGGTTGCCTGTCAGCTGCCGGTACGGGTTTGTCGGAGAATCGAGAGCCGACCACGACGAGCACACTGATTTAAACCAGTGCTCGATCAGAAAGGTTGGGATGTCTACGACCGGCTGGTACATGGCCAAGTCGCGTGCCTGGTCCGGGTCGTCGGGCGACCCCGGCTCTCCCTTGGGCACCATGGGTCCCGTTTGAGGGGAGAGCGCGGGAATCAGGCTGGCATAGCTTTCGACGTTCGCTGCTAAATCCTGGTAATGGGTTGGGGGAGACGGTGTGGAGGAGGATGGTGATGACGATGAGGACGGGGGTGATGCGGACGTCGATAGCGACCCTGACGTCGATACGGTAAGGGATGGAACAACGGGGAGCCCGAGTCTCCTGGCAGGGACCGGGACCGTGAGCGAGGTTCTAGTTCCATCATGAGCGGAGCTCTCGGGAGTGGTGGCCGTGGGCGTGGAGGCGATGGACACGGAGGCAGCGGTGACGAGCTGGGTGAAGTTTGCCGGCCCGCTGGTGTTTGTTGTTGTCGGTCTCTCGTGCTTGGTGGACCACTGAAGCCTCTGTTGGTAGCCTGGACAGTCGAACCCTTTGTGGGCACAATTCTGGCATCCAGGCTTGGTCTCGTCACACCTTAGCTATGGGACTGGTCAGTGGATCTAATCTCCTGCCCAGGGCTTCCTCCGTCTCCATGCAGACAGGGGCAGCGCGTGTGTTGTAAGGCATCGTTGGGGACAACAACATACCCGCCTGACCTTGCAAGTCCGACAGCCGCTTCTCGACTTCTGCCTATTTTTCATCTTGGTTCTGTCATCATCTGGTCGTTCCGCTGTTGCCAAGCAGGGTTGACGTCCGGGTCCCGGGTGGAGAGCTTGGGGAAGAAATATCAGAAAAAGGTCAGGCGCATGAGAAGCCGTCGGTCTCTTCACCAAGGCACCGGGCGCGCATTCAGCTGGCGACCCCCCGGCGTACCCGACATGGCAGCTCCCTAATTAACCCATGCTTCCCACGATGCCCGGTCCATCGCCGAGTTGCAGCAGCCAATCGAGACGGATCGGCAACTCCCAAGGGCCTGTCAGAAGCCCGATGGGGCTTGCTCGGCTGGGCGGGGCACGACCCACACATCTCTGCTGTCAAGCCAACCGTGGAGGGGAAAGGCGCCACCAACAACAGTGGGAGACGCCGAAAGCACGGCGGAAATGGACCTAAATTTGCGGCCGCAGCTCCGAGCAGTTATGGTTGGTGAGGGCCCAGCTCCGGTGCGCCTTGGTACCTGTACAACCCGGGTATCCCACAACCACCCCGTGTCTTCTCCCACACGCTTTCCGCGCCTACCGCCTGCCGAGACCCAAGCGAAACGCCCCCATTACCGCCGTTGACGACATGGCTGATGAAGGTGTAACAGGCGATGCAGGACCCGCCAACATGGCTCGCGTGGAGGTGCCTCCGCAGATCTACCCGGCATCCCTGTGCGTCTGGCTGGTCTGGCTGGGTTGGCTTATTGATGGACAAGCACTAGGCCACTTTTGTCGGCCGGTCATTCCCGGAGTCCACTCCTTTGCGAATGTTTAATGTCGGGGCTCGGCCCGTTGCCAAGCCGGAGATTGCACGGTAGTCGGGTGCTGACATGGCACGGCTAAGGTGTCGCTTCCGAAGGACCTGGTTCCGCATCTCGAGATGGGAAATCGAGCGATTATGTGCGGCGCGGGTGCACACAGTAAAACTTGGGGGGAATGCGCTGTATCGGATAGAACATGAAGAAGCTGCAGCATTTAGCGGGGCAGTAGGGCAGCTAGGCGGGAAAAGGCGGCCCTAACCTCAATTTTCAGGCACACGGTGATAAAAGAACCCACTCCGAGTGTCGGCCGCGACGAGGCGGGCAAAATTGATAGGTCACAAATTTTTTACCACTCACACCTTCGCCCAAATCAGAATTGCAGTTCACAGCACGATTTGGTTGCCTGAGTCGACTAAACGGAGAAAAAAAAAGAAACCATCATTCGCAATGGCTGCCGGACCGGGAGAGGCCATGGCCCACAGTGCCTTCGACACCATCTTGGTGCTCGACTTTGGGTGAGCAATGAGAGGCCCTGGATGAGGAGAATGAAAAATGAAAATCACAGGAACTGACTAGATTTCATCAAATAGCTCACAGTATACCCACCTGTATGTTACCCCGATTTTGAAAATCAAAGACGTTGTTGGTAGACGTTGTCGTCCTCGCTCAAGCCGCCCCGGTCATCGCAACTTTGCAAGCCAGGCAAACCTCTGGACATGATGGAACCCGACTAACCGCGGCGTGAAGGATCACTCGCCGTCTCCGTGAGCTCAATGTCTTCTCGGAGATGTTGCCATGCACCCAGAAGCTCTCGGAGCTCAAGTTCGTCCCCAAGGGCATCATTCTCTCAGGCGGGCCCTACTCTGTCTACGAGGAAGGCAGCCCTCATGTTGACCCTGCGGTCTTCGACCTAAGTCAGCCTGCCTCCTGATACTGGCCCGTCTACTTATGGCTGACCCGTTTGATTTTCAGACGTGCCTATTCTCGGCATTTGCTGTATGTGATTGCAGTCCCGTATCCGGTCCTGACTAGGGGGCCCGCAGCTGACTTTTGGGGGCCAAAGATGGCATGCAGGAACTGGCCTACCGCCTCAACCCGGACAATGTCATTGCTGGCACGCACCGCGAATATGGCCATGCCATGCTCAAGGCGCGGTCCATCGATAACCACGTTGACCGCCTTTTTGAGGGTATCGAGGAGTCCATGCGGGTGTGGATGAGCCATGGCGATAAGTTGGCAAAGCTGCCAGACGGCTTCCACACGGTTGCCACGTCGGACAACTCAGAATACGCCGCCATCGGCCACCAAAGCAAGCCAATTTACGGCCTGCAGTTCCACCCTGAGGTTACACACACCCAAAACGGGACCGCACTCTTGAAAAACTTTGCCGTCGGCATCTGCGGCTGCAAGCAAGAGTGGACCATGCAGAAGTTTCTGGAAGAGGCGATTGCCCAAATTCGCCACACTGTCGGTGAAAAGGGGCAGGTGTTGGCTGCCATCAGTGGTGGCGTTGACTCAACGGTTGCCGCAAAACTAATGGTAAGTTCCGGGGCCGAGATGCCCCCCCATGGTCCCAGGGGAGCTGAAACTGACGGTGTGCAGAAAGAAGCGATTGGTTCCAGGTTCTGGGCCGTGCTGGTCAATAGTACGTAATTCCCTGCAGGCCTGATTTTAACACCGACCCGGGCTAACGGCATCGAATCAGATGGCGTTATGCGATTGAATGAGTGCGACCAGGTCAAGAAGGACCTCACTGAGGCGCTTGGCATCAACCTCACCGTCGTCGAAGCCTCGGACAGGTTCCTTGATGGTCTGAAGGGTATTGATGATCCCGAAGTATTTCGCCCTCCCCCACGTTATTACGTTTTGTAAGCAACACCACTGACACCCCTTCTAGAAAAAGCGGAAGTTCATTGGTATGTTTCGCATGCATGCCCTCTCCGGGCTCTCCCGAATCCCACCTCTTAACCAGTGGGAATGGAACGTTTCGAAATTAACCGCTGAGAAGGTGGCAAGTTTATCGACATTTTTGAGGAGGAAGCCGTCAAGGTATGCGCCTAAACCTCCCGCTTCCGATTGACAGAGAGGGCTGACGAGCGACAGATCGAAGAGGCTGCCGCTAATGACCCAGCCAAGGCTGGCAAGATCGAGTTCTTCATGCAGTGAGTTGTCAATCGGCAACCAACACACACCGCATTTTACTGAACTTCGGCAGAGGCACCCTCTACCCGGATGTGATCGAGTCGCTCTCGTTCAAGGGTCCTTCGGCCACCATCAAGGTTAGCTCGTCCCACCACACCCGAACACCTGGAAATGCTGACGGTTATCATTAGACCCACCACAATGTGTATGTCTGCTCGCCCCTCGTCCCAGTCGGGCGCGTCGCCCCAATCAGGCCCAGAAGGAATATTGACTCAAGTTGCAAGTGGTGGCCTCCCCGCCCGGATGGCCAACGGACAGGGCCTCAAGTTGATCGAACCCCTGAGATCCTTGTATAAGGTTTGTTCCCCCTGGTGCTCCACCCATGACGTGCCTCCCTTGGAACTAACTGTCGAATAGGATGAAGTCCGCGGTATGTGGCGCTTCGAAAATCAAACATCGCTTCGGGGATTTGCCCTCCAGCCGTGAGACACGAGACTAACGAACTGCAGCGCTTGGACGTGCCCTGGGGATCCGGGAGGAACTTGTGATGAGGGTATGTCCGCGGACCCTTCTTCTTTCCATTGGTGCCTTTGCTGACTGGGTCCCAATAGCATCCTTTCCCTGGCCGTAGGACAGACCGCTCCTTTGCCTCCAGGCGTTTTGTATCAGCACTGACCACTCCCAGCTGGCATTGCCGTCAGAATCCTAGGCGAGGTGACACCCGAGAAGGTTGAGATCGCCCGCCAGGCTGACCATGTAAAGAAACTCTCCGTCGAGGCTGTGGTTTGATTATGCCCCTTCTGACATTCGCCTCTAGATCTTCATCTCCGAGATCCGCAAGGCGGGGATTTATGACCAAATTTCCCAAGGTTAGCTTTCACAAAATTGTGTGAATTGGGAACGCAAACTAACTTGTTCTATAGCCTATGCCGCCGTCGACCCCAGTCGCGCCGTGGGCGTGATGGGTGATAAGCGAGTTTACGGCTACGTATGCTGCGCTACCCGGGTGCTGCACCCGCTTCCCTGTCGCGTGTTACTAATGCTCGGCAGATCATCGTCCTCCGGGCCGTGACAACGACCGACTTCATGACGGCCGAAGCTTACAACTTCCCTTGGGACTTTCTCCAGCGGGTTATGAACAGGATTGTCAACGAGGTCCACGGGTATGCACGCATCTCTCCCAACGTTGCACCTGTCGTCGCTAACATGGTCAACAGCGTGTGCCGCGTCGTGTACGACGTCACCTCCAAGCCGCCCGGGACGATCGAACTCGAGTAAGACTACGGATACGCGATGAGATGACTTCCTGTCGAGGCGGTTTCATGGGACATCCGGGACAGGAACTCGGGTCTAGGACCCTAATGAGTGGCATGGCACATGACAGGCCAAGTCGATATGCGAGCTCACGAGTGGATAGAAGGATACCAAGATGCTGCCATGAAAATTGGATGCGGGACGACGGGCCGTTGATCATGATAGACCTCAATAGAGCCTTACGAAGATTGAGATCTGCAATGTACCTAGTGCATATCATTGTGGACTCCTTCCATTTATGCTTCCATAGCATAACCCAAACCAACGCGGGGTCTGGACCCTCTCGCCTCAGGTCTCAGCCTCCCCTTTCATACAAGGAAACTCCAACGCCTATCTCAAAAGGTCAGCACACCCCCCAGTAACTACACACCGAGGGAAAAAAAGAGAAGCACTCACCTCCCCCGCCGTCACCCTCCGCCCACTCTCAAACCGCACCATCCCCTCCACCAACCCCCTCCACCCTTCCCCCGCCCCAGGCACCAAACCCTCCCACCCCTCCCTCGCCACCCTCCCCTCAAACACGCGATACATCTCAAACGGCGGCGTGCGAAACGCCCTCGCCTCCGGCCACGTCTCCGGCGTCGGCGTGCCCAGCGTCTGGAACAGGCTCAGCACCAGCCCTAGCTGGCTGCCGTCCTCGTGCGCCGGCGGCGAGTCGAACAGCGGCCGCCGCAGGAAGCACTCGGCCAGGGTGGTGCCGGCGGCCCACAGGTCGATGCCGGGCCCGTAGGCGCGGTCGCCGAAGAGGGTTTCGGGGGCGCGGTAGGCGCCCGTGCCGACTTCGAGGACTTTTTGGGTGGGGGGTTCGGTGCCGTCGCCAGTTGTGGGAGGGGAGAGGGTCGGGTGCCAGGCGGTGCCGAAGTCGGAGAGGTGGATTTGGGAGGGGTGTGTTGGGGTGGGGGTGGTGAGTAGGATGGCGGAGGGTTTGATGTCGCGGTGGATGATGGATTCGTGGGTGTGGAGGTGGTGGAGGGCGCGGAAGAGGGCGGTGAAGATGGTGCGGATGAGGGGGGTTGGGAGCGGGGAGGATGGGGGTTGTTGGGTGGTGAGGAGGTCGGCGAGGGTGAGGGGGGCGTAGGGGAAGACGAGGACAAAGTTTTGGGTTTGGGGGTCACGGAAGGTCTCGAGGAGGGGGATGATGTTGGGGGCGTTGGAGGCTCGGAGGGAGGCGAGCATCTTGGCTTCGCGTTGCGGGCTGTGCGGCTCGATGTTGTGTGTTTCGACGATCACCTTCAGAGCGCGGGTTTGGGCACGGTAGACCGCGGCTGTCACGCCGCTGGCGATGTAATGACAGTCTTGGTAGTCGCCTATGGTGATTCCGGGAGATAACTCTCGGTCGTTGGCTTCAGGGGCTGGTGTTGCTGATGCGGCCAAGGCGGATTCAGGGGCTTCAACATTGGAAGTCGGCGGGTTGCAAGCTGCGTTATACTCTTCCTGATGGCGCGTCAGGGCGAGGTTCTTTTAGGGGTCAGACATTGACATACCCGGCTTGTCGATGTCTTATACGCCTCACTTTCAATCTCAAAGGCGCTCTGGCTAAGCCCGCGAGTTGCTAATCCATTGGTTCTACGGGGATAAGTTAGGCCAGGCTCCGTACATCTCGACTCAAGGTCATTGTTTCTCACAAACTCTGAATATTATCATATCGCTCCGAGGCAGTGAGTGAAGCTCGCCAGTTGGTGGGATCGGCCATTTTGTATTTTCAAGAAAGGAGAAGAGATGTGATGAAAATGCGAGTTCCAACCCTAACGATACCAGGAGGTACAAATTGCACCGTTGCTGGGGATACCAAGCTCGGTGTAAAGAAACAAACTTGTTGACGATGGTTACTGGAATTCTGATTCGGAGCTTTTGGGGAGTCCGTGCCCGCGGTTGGATCTGGAAATGGGGTGAACAAATGGTAGCATTAAACTGGGAACATGAGGTTTTCCAGGTTCCATTCAATTTGATATCGATACCAAGGCTATCGTCCACTGGCTTCGACAGACGACATTCTGCAGGGTCCTCAGGGGTTCAAACAATGCTTGTTCTTAGGGTTCGAGGCTTCTTTGTTGGCGGAGCCCCATCAGCCGTCGATGGATTTCGAGCGGGTCTTGGACCGGCTTATGTGGATCTGCATTAGCCTCGAAAGCACCAACGATTGGCTGATTGCGGACAGCTCGGCGTTGACCAGGCTGAGGACTCCACAAAAATGCGAGCTCCATCTTCATCCACCCTGACATCAATGCGCCTTCCCGGCCGTTCCTCCTTGCATGCCGCTTCAACTTCGGAAACTCTCGTTGTGGCCTTGCGATCGTCTTGTCGTTTTGCCCGCCTTGCTGCCATACCGGATTGCTGGCGATATTGCTTGCGATCCCAGTGTTATGCGTTGATCAGGTGCCCTCGTTGTCGTTAGGTCGCGTTTCCCGACTCCTTCCTCCCCACGATGGCCTCCGCCGACGACCTCTCCCGCGCCGAGTATCCGGCAATGCTTGTACGACTTCCCTGATGCGGCTTGTCCCTTCTTCGTTGTGCAGAGTGATCTGACCGCTGATCTTCGGCATTTTCTAGGCGAACCTGCAACCCACCCAGGCCGTGCAAGCGCTGTCGGACCGGGTCAAGCGGATCACAAGAGCCAACCAAGAGATCGCAGATTGGCTTCAGGTACGGTTACAAAATACTGCGACCTTGCGAGATGCGGGGCTGAGATTGTCATAGGAGCGCAGGAGAGTCGAAGAACAATATGTTGCTGGCCTCCGTAAATTGTTGGTCTACAAGGTGCCGAGCGCTGCAACAGAGCTTGGGTTCGTCTAGCCATTGTCACTCCCTCCACCAGATTCTCAACTAACCAATTCTTCTCATAGCATCTTCCAGGCCCCATGGGATAAGATTCTCAGTTCCACCGACGGCATTGCTGCCTCACACCAGCTGTTCGCCCAGCGCATCGACAAAGACGTCGAGTTTTCCCTCCGGAACTTCCAGAACAAGAAGGAGATGCAGCACATGCAAACCATCAGCGCGAATCTGAGTACAATGGCCAAGGAACTGGATGACGCTACCGAGAAGTCGGAAAAGCTCAGCAGGAAGGGAGGCAGGGCCAACGCGCAAAAGGTTGATCAGGCCGCGGCAAGGCTCGAGTCAGCGACCCAGACATGGGAGTCACAAGCGCCCTTCATCTACGAGACCCTCCAAGCCCTGGATGAGCAACGGATAAACCATCTACGTGACGTCTTAACGCAATTCGAGACCCACGAGATCGACCAGGCGACACGGACCCAAGCAGCGGCGGAGGAAGTGCTCAACGTCATGCTCGAGATCAACACTGAGCAGGAGATTCAAAATTTTGTGCAGAAAACCACTGCTGGGAAGCCAAAGATCGAGAGGAAGTCGACAACGACACGGCAACCGACCCCTGTGACCCCAACCGCCGCGCCCCCGAGCATCACCGCGGACGACATCAGTGAGCATTCGGGCCAAAGGGAGAACCCCCCTGGTATGTGATGAACCCTTACTTGTCACCCGCTTCCAGTTACTAACGAGGGAATATAGAATCAAAGCTGCGGAGTCGGATTGGCACTATGCTTGGCCGTCGGCGACAGAGTATCCACGGCGGCTTCGGTCAACTCGGCTCACCTCCGAAGAGTCTCGGCTCCTTCTCGCGCGGTATCGGGAGCAGCCATAGCCAGACGTTGTCTCCTCGAGCCTCATCTCACAATTTGGCCGACTCGCAGCACAGGCTACCGTCGCTGGCCGAGAGCCCAACGGCGGAACAAGGGCGGGGATCCACCGCCGAGACCGAGCCAGCGAAGAAGTCTCATGAAGGCACAAACGGGGTTACGGGTGGGGAAACATCTAAGGACAACCAGACCTCACAACCGAGCCTCCTTAATGGAACCGCTGAGGATATCTTCGACGCAACCCCGCCATCCCAGCCACAGCAGAGCAAAGATGAATCGGGCAAGGATGCCGAGGGTTTCACAATACCACCAGAGATGAATGACCCCATCTCCCAGGCGCAGCGGGAAGCGGTAGGCGAGGAAGGCGATCATATGTTCAAGTTGAACATCCAAAATGAGCCTATCCCTGAGGAAGACCAGGATGCGAAACAAGCAGCCTTGTCCAGCGTTGCGAATGCCCTGAACATGGGAATGCCGTCACGGAAGGCAGGGACCGTCCGGGGCCGGAGAGATGTCCGAAACACTGTTTACATGCCGTCTTTGCCAACTCAGGAGCTCTCTTCCGAGAATCCTTTCCCGGTCTCGCCTTCATTGCCAACAAGTGCGACAGTGCCAAAGCTCCCGCCATCTATGACGTTTTCTTCTGAGACAAGCCATGCTTCGGATACTCAGTCTATCCGATCCGGCACCTCGTTCGGTGGCACATCGTCGTACAATAGTGTGGCCCGGTTGAAGCATCCAGAGATGCACGGGCCCGCATACGGACCCGGGTTACACTCCTCCATCATCGAGACCGTGTCTGCTACCTTCCAAGACGGGGAACCAAACTCGGTTAAGGTCACTGGCGAGATCGCGCTCGCCTATGTGCCCGACCCCGATGCCCCTTTTGCAGGTAATACCCCCACGCTAGCTTATCGTTACCACCAGCTCACAGTTACAGATCATGAAACGATCCGCCTGAATAAATTCCCTCTCCTCGAATCCATTGGACCCAACCGCGTTTTCGTAACGAACACCACCGCCCCCGACGAGTTCTCGATTGACCTATCCCACATCAACACCACCACCAGCGCCTTCACCTACCGCGTGCATGCCGACTCGGACACGGCCCTGGTATCCCAATGCCCCATCGCGATCCACCCCGTCTGGAAGCCCCAAGCCGACAAGCTCGGCCTCCTCCTGCAGTACCGTCTCAACCCGTCCTGTGCCTTCCCCCGGCCCCTGACGCTATCCAACGTCGTCTTCGTCGCTACCTACGAGGGCGCTCGTGCAAGTGGCGTGCAGACCAAGCCCTCGGGGACCCACCTCAAGGACAAGCACATTGTGTACTGGCGGCTCGGGGACGTCACGCTGACGGACGACTGGGCTAAGATCATCTGTCGCGTCATCGGCGAGCAGAACGCGGAGCCGATGCCGGGCAAGGTGGAGGTCAGGTGGGAGTGGGCGCCGCCGGCTAACAGCGGTAGCGATGCGGACGCGGGCAGTGGGATCTCGGTTGCGCGGCTGTTGCCTGAGGGGAAGGGTAAGGGGAAGGCGGTCGAAGTGGAGGATGAGGATCCGTTCGCGGACGTCAGCTCGCCGCCGGCATCGCCGGATCCTACGGCGGAGCAAGGGAGGGCGTGGGCGGAGGTGCCGGTTGTGAGGAGGCTAGTTGGAGGGAAGTACGAGTCGAAATAAAGGGGTAGGTGGGGTTGGAGCGTTGAACTAATGATGGGGCTTTGTGTCTTGAAGCTCGTTTTGAGTTTGCAGCAAACGATGGATAGACCGAGGAGCTGATACCACAGGGGACATGTCTTAAGAAGCGATTTTCTTTGTTGCTGGCCGGGGATTGGAGAGAGGGCCCCGAGAGGGGTTGGAGAACGAGAATGCACTGCACATACTGTACATACCTACATATCTATCCTTTTGTTGATTGCTTCTACTTTAAACGATGAGCGGATTGGTTTCACTTAAAAATAATATCCCTCTTGGTTCAAGCAGCAGCTGCGTCCGCCTCAACCGATGCGGCACCATCTTCGTCTTCGAACGTATATATAGCAGCTAAACCCTCAAAAGCGAGCAACAAAATAAAAGCAAATCACAATGGTATATTCCTCCCCCTTCCTTTAGCATTAGAAGCCCCCTCCCTAGTTAGTCTATGAACCCTCTACCCTCCCACCAGCCCTCGTCTGCTCCTCCCAAAACTCCAACGTCAACGCCGCCAAAAAACACGGCACACACCCCCGCTCTCGCACCCAAAACTTAATATTATCCCCTATCCGCTGCGCAAACGCACTACGCGGGCCCCCACCCACCTTCATCGTCCCCTTCTCGCCATCAAACACGATGCTATTCTCGTGCTCGTCGGTGCGCGAGGGGTGGTAGACGCTCTCGACGCGCATCTTGCCCCCCGGGATGAAGGTGACGGTCCAGCCCAGCGTGCTGAACACGGCCTCCTTGAACTCGGCCGACTTGGAACCCCACACCTCTTTGAGCCGCCGCGCCGACTTGTGCGCCGACGCCGTCTCCGCCCGCGCCTCGGCTACGCTGCGCTGCGCGGCGGCGAGCTGGGAGGCCGGGACGGTGGCGAAGAGGGTGGGTTGGCGCTCGATGTGGGCGAGTAGTTCGGCGTTTTCGAGTTTGAGGGCGGCGAGGGTGGCGGCTTGGGCGGTTTCGTGGTCGGAGGTGGGGTTGGAGCGGAGGGAGAGGATGCGCGTTTGGAGTTGGGTTTGGGCGGAGGCGAGCTGGGAGGCAGTGACTTCGTGCTCCTTTTGGAGGAGGCGGTGGGCGTTTTGGACGTCGGATAGCTCGGATTGTAGTTTCCGGTTTTTGCGCGCGAGTTGCCCCAGTTGTTCGTTCTCGGCCTCGTCGAATTCGCGGGGGCGTTTGCTCCCAACGACGGGCTGGGCTGGGCTCGCGGAGGCGGACTCGATGGAGGTGATGTCCGCGTGCAGAGTGGCGACCTCGGCCTTGTATTTGTCGACAAGGTCTTCGAGTTCTTGGATTCGCTTTAGCTTTTGGTGGTCCACGCTCTCCGGTTGCAGTGTCATGTCCTCCATGTCGAACGTCTTAAGTTGTGCCCGGAGATATTCGACTTCCTTGACCGCGAGAGCGCGTTGTCGGTCAAGACGCGCGCGAGCCTTATCGCTGCCGCCAGCGGAACCCCCCGTTGTCCTCAGCTTCTCGATCTGATCTAGAAGTCTGCCCTTCTCACTCTCCAATGACTTGATGATGTTGTCGCGGTCAGCAATCTCAGGCTGCAGCTCTCCCAGCTGCTCGACGAGAGAGGCAGAGTGCAAACGTTCCGACACCAGTGCCCTGGCTACAGCTTCAGGGGAGTCGAACTCGTTTTGGCCATCCGCGCCACCCGCGCTCAGCAGGTAGCCCGCCCACGACTGCCTCTCATCCTCCAGCCTCTGCCTCTGTCTCCGTTGCTCGTCAAGTTCGTTCTGAATCGACTCGGCTGCCTCTACCTTCCGCTGGAGCGAGCGTTTCTCCTCCTCGACAATCTCCACGGCCTTGTGGATTTGGCGAAGATGTTTCAGCTCCGTCACCTGCTCCCTGTTTTTCGCCTCTAGGTTGCGGATGTGTGTGACCTGGTCGGATAACTCCCTCCGGATGACAGCAATGGTCTCGGCGTCGCCGGTCTGCGCCTTTAAGCGAAGGACATCGGCTTCTAGCCTCCCAATTGTCTCGTCTCTCTCCATCAATTGTGACTGGGCCTTTTCCAAGACCTCTTCCCTTGCCCTGCTCTCTTCCTCTAACTCATGCGTCGTGCGTTCTGATGAGGCGAGCTTCGCCCTCAGGTCGATAGCTTCTCGTTCAGCCATGCGCGCAGCCTCATCCTTGGCTGCACTCAGTTCCTCCAATTGTTCTTGAAGTAGCCTGGCCTCCTCAAGCGCATCCCTTGCCTTCCCCTCAAGCTCACGTTTTTGTTGCTCCTTTTCTGCCCTCAACTCTTCCAATTCCTCCTGAACCGCCTCAACTTGCCGCTGTGCCTTGCCTTTCTCTGCCTCGGCGGCCTGTTTCGCCTTGAAGTCGTCCTCGGCCCGCCGCTTGGTATCGCGCATCTCGTTTTCCGTCTGCAACCGTGCAAGCTCCTTCTCTTGCTCGTAACTGCTAATTTTGTATTGCAATGTGCCAACTTCGGCCTTGAGTTCCTCGATACGTTTTCGCTGGGTCTCGTATTCCTCGGCATCGGCGGGTGGTTGGTTCTCCTTACTGCTTTCACGGCTGAAGTTGCTCGCGCCAGTGGCCGCGCGCCCTCGGGGAGGGGACGGCCCCGAAGGGCCACCTTGTCGAGAGCTGGGACGCGCCATGGTGCCGCGGGGCGTGGCGTTGTTGAATTCGCCGGTGAGGATGTTGTAGGACGGCTGAGCGGTCGTGCTGTTGCGAAAACTGGGTACCTGTATATTGTTAGCATCGCGTGTGTTGTGCCGGCGCGTTCCTCATCCCCTACCCTTGATTCCCTGAGCGAAGTGTTGGGCCTCGGAATGCCGCCGCTTATGGTCGCCCGGAAGTGTGGACCCCCGCTGATAGAAGGACGTCGCGCGGACCCGGGAGGATCGCCTTGTGGTGTAAAGGATCTCATCGTCGATGGCGACGGACGCGGTTTCGGTTGACTTGGCGTTCGCGGCATTGTAACGCCGACGATGCAACTGTTTGGACAGAACAAGTTTCGGCTCGCGGATCCTATTGGTTGATGGTTGCAGACCCAAACAGTCGGTTGCGGGATCAACTAACTAAAATAAGGTAATTAGGTATGTAGGTAGTTTCGCTGTCGAGCTGTCCTGGAAATCAGGAGAGCGCTTGACCAGGGATTTTTGATCACAGTGATCTCCCTCGTCAATGTCCACTCTAAGTTGAAAAAGTGCCGCCTTTCTCTTTATCGGTTGCACTGAGGTTTGACCGTTTCCGGGTTCCAAACTAGGTACCTTAGTTAAGACGGCATATTCCAGGGTCGCACACAGAAAAATACATGTCATGTCCAAGCACTTGTAGAGTAGAATAAACTTGGGGTTCAGATGATTGAGGACCAACTTGCACTTTATCTGTATTCTGCTTTGTTGGTGCTCACCATTGGTGACCTTCCATAACGATCCTGTCCCACCTTCTGCCAGCCTGGCACGCCTGGCTTAGGTTGTCAAGCACCGCCAAGACAAATATACTCTGTGGGGTTCCCGCCGAAACCCTTGGCACACCTGCTGCCATGACGCGGGCGACATGCCGTCTGTGATCCCCACTGCCTTCTCCATTGATTCCCGGGCCGTTTAGCGGCAGAGTCCGGCAAACGTTGAGCCCTTCCCAGCACCCGGTTTGTTCCTCATGGCATTCCAAGTCGGTTGGAGGTGACATTCTGCAGCGTCGCTGCCCGCTGCGCTCTGATATTGAATCCCTACAATTTTCAACTTTGTGATTCCCGACGACGGAGAAAATTGGGATGGTTCGTGGTCGTATCCCCGCCGCGGTGCGAGTAAGCCTCCCCCGAAAGCCATGCTCAATTGCGCCCAGGACGTCATAGCTCACCAACCTCCAACAGGGTCACCTCGCGCCGCGCTCCAGGCCATTGCGCCCAAGTTTCGCCATTCATATCTCGACCTCTCCCGTGTGCCAATTCGGGTGTCCTCCGGTTTCTGCTCGCAGATACGGGACAGCGAGAAACGACAATGCCGGAGTGGACGAGAAAGAAGCCCGAGAGAGCGCCCAGCACGATGCAGCGGCCGATTCGGCGGCGGACACAGCGGGGAAAGATACCAAATCGGCGCAGGCATTAGCAAGCGAGGCGACACCCTCTTCCACCGCCGGGTCATCGGTAGTCAGCGATGTGCAGGATTGGGAATATGACCCGAACGTAAAGGTTGAGTCGTTCAAGGATCTGCCACACGCCAACTTTGGGGTCAACCAGCACATTCCGTTCGACACCGAGTTCAAGGAGGTCTTGAAGGCGATACCCTGGCAGTTTCGCGCTCCAATTCGCTATGCCTTTGCCTACGGCTCAGGCGTGTTTCCCCAGTCGAAAGCGAGCGGGAAGACGCCAACCGAGGAAGAACTCCGCGCGATACATCCGAAAGCACCACTCGCTGTGCAAAGGGCCCAGGACGGCACACCGAAAATGATCGATTTTATTTTTGGTGTCTCGCATACCCAGCACTGGCACTCTCTTAACATGAAACAGCACCGGGACCACTACTCTCGGCTTGCGAGTCTCGGGTCCGGCGCCGTGTCGTACGTCCAGGACAAGATAGGGGCGGGTGTCTACTTCAACCCCTACGTTGTCGTGAACGGCATTCTAATCAAGTACGGCGTCGTGCAACTGGGCACCCTAGAAAAGGATCTGACCCAGTGGGACACGCTCTACTTGGCTGGGAGGCTGCACAAGCCGGTCAAGATCCTCCGAGACGATCCGAAGATCCGGTTAGCCAACCAAATGAATCTCCTATCGGCTTTGCGGACAGCGTTACTGCTGCTCCCGCCAGACTTCACGGAAGAACAACTGTATGGAACCATCGCCGGCATCAGCTACCTCGGCGACCCACGTATGGCATTACCTACCGAGAACCCACGCAAGGTCAAGAATATCGTAGGCAACAACATGGCCAACTTCCGGCGGCTCTACCTCCCTCTTATCGATACACTGCCCAATGTCGCCTTCAACGACGCTGGTGTCGGCACCAAGGACTGGGTCTGGGACGAGACGAAAAACCTGAAGCTTGCCCAAGATATGGACCCGGTCAAACGCGGCAACATGGTGCGGCGCCTACCTAAAGCTTTCCGCTCTCGTCTCTATTTCCAGTACCAAAAGAAGCTGGCCATTCCGGCGGAGGACTTCCGCCGGATGATGGACGAGAGCAAGGAGGAAGACTCTGTTGCGTTCAAGAGGCGCGAGGGCGGCGGTTTTGAGCGGCGGATCGCCCAGGACGATCCCGTCGAGCTGCGCAACTACATCCGCACCGTCATCAAGCAAACTATCAGCTGGCCGGCCACCGCCCAATCCCTCAAGGGACCGCTCACCAGTGGGATACAGAGGTCGTGGCGGTACATGAAAGAGAAGATAGACAAGTACCGTCAGGGGAAACAGGCGGAAAAGGAGAAAGATACGACGGAAGGAAGTGACAGCGGCGAGGGGAAGGAGAAGAACTCGTGATATACCATGTAGAACACAAGGGTGGGCGCTTCAACGGACATGACTGACTGGTTAGGCAAGCGTGTCTCTTTTTGTACATTATATGCATGGCATGGTGATGGCGCACGGGCAGAGGACTAGACAGCGGTTATTGACGCGTTTCCGCCCAGCTGTGAGGGTTCGACCAAATAGAGAACACTGACGGACAATGTTAACAACCGAGGCAACAATTCCAAATACCACCACGGTTTACGAACCCCCGCCTCCCCCATAAGACGATGCGGTAGGTATGTTATCTCCCCCTCCCCCTCCCCCCCATGCCCCCTACCTACTTTGCCTTGTCCTTTTCATATTGAGTTCGGCCCCCAACAGCCTCGAGCTTACAAATCTCCTCATCCATGTATGAATCAACCGCAGGATTCAACAAGCGTGTTTTGATACAACCCATGGACAGTCACCAATGGTCCACGGCTGTCCCAGGGTATGGTTCATGTAATTAAATGATGTGACCAAGGATGCTAAGACAACATACTATCACCACGGCAATTGGAGAATTAGTACCAGAAGGGTGCAGTAGCCGCTAAATTGTTTGTAATGGGGGGTTACAGTCCACACAACCTTGTGGCGGCGGGTAGAAGAGTGGCTAAAAGACGGGGCCGCAAAGTTATTCTGAGGGAAGCCGTTTTGGTCTACAGTGAAGCCAAGGCCATGATAATAACCTGAAAAGCGGAATCTCTACCGCAGACGCCTACATGCGTTGCCACCTCATATATGCGTATCCCTCGTAATACGGACTGAAAGCCGCCCAACTACCTACTTACACTTGACATCATATTATATACTCAGACAGACACAGCAAACAATCAAGGCCGGATTCAAGCTACCACTCCCAGCAATGAAACAGCAAGGGTTGGTTGGCTTGGGCAACCTAAGTCTGGCTGCGCTGGCGTCCTGCCGGAACACCTTTCTCAAGATGACATGTTCCCAGTTGGTGATAGACCGCATCGACCCGTAAATCCCCTAACGTCCCTACCATAAACAACTACTAACGCTCAAAAGGCTTGGTAAACCCGGGAACACTACGCTCACCACACCTTCACCAACTCGTCGGCGGAGACAGCCTCAACGCCACCATGGACCCAGCCGACGACCGCGCCGCACTCTCAACCTGCACCACCTGCACCTTCCCCACTGGACCGCCGTCATTTACTTCCGCGGCCGCAACAGCACCTACAAGCGCGTCCCCCAAACCGGCGCCCTCTTCAGCGAAGCGGCCCGCGGCGGCATCACCATCTGCTACTCCCCCCCCCCCCCCCCGCAAAGACCCAAGCAACATCATACTCTTCCGGCAAGGCTTCCGCATGCGCAATTTCATATATACGATTGTGGGAAAATTGATTTTATTGCAATTGCGTGCTACCTCTCACAGATGATATGCCTGTTTGGAATCTAGTGGAAGAACTTGATAGGAGGCAATTACAAGTAGCTCCATGTCATGATACTTGTGAAGGACGCATTGGAACTTCAAGGTAGGGTCTAGGTTGGTAGAGAAGGAGCGTGGGTACCTACCTAACCACTTGCCGGAAACAACATCGAACGAGCAGAACCATACCTGCCATGATGTGAACCTTCGAGGGCCTAAGAGGGAAGGCAGGCACCTTGATAACGAGAAGTATTTCAAGTATCTTATTCCTGCTCTCCCTCGGTTGTTGATTGCTGATCTGACCTTTGACTTTAAATTTAATATTCTAACCAACGTGGCCATCAGTTATCACAGAAACATATGTCGTTGCCAACTCCAGCCCCAACCCTCGC
The DNA here is from genome assembly GCF_020726465.1 of Chaetomium tenue. Classification (NCBI taxonomy): domain Eukaryota; kingdom Fungi; phylum Ascomycota; class Sordariomycetes; order Sordariales; family Chaetomiaceae; genus Chaetomium; species Chaetomium tenue. The sequence continues at coordinate 3,228,726 of NW_027117332.1, forward strand.
CCCTTCAACAGGCACTAGCAACTCCTCCATCCCCAGCCAGCCCATGAACATCCCCTCCAGCAGCAGCAACGCCAACAGCAACAACCCCTGGGCTGCCGCCCTCAACAACAACAACAACAACAACAACAACAACAACAACAACAACAACAACAACAACAACAACAACAACAACAACAACAACAACAACAACAACAACAACAACAACAACAACAACAACAACAACAACAACAACAACAACAACGCAGCGGCAATAGCAACAACAGCAGCAGCGGCCAACACCACCACCGCAGCCCTCACGGTAACCCCAGCCATCCCCAACCCAGAGGCCACCGCACTCGTGAGGACAGCCACCGCCGCCAACGCCAACACCGGCTCAGCACCGACCATGGGCCACAAGTCGCGCAAGACGGTCCTCTACATCACCTCCTTCTTCGTGCCCCCGCTGGCGGTGTACCTCCGGCGCGGCGCCCACAGGAAGCACTTCGGGCTGAGTGTTTTGTTGACGCTTCTCGGCTGGTACGTGCCATTATAATTTTTAACTCCTGTCGTGAAAGGACGGTTTCCTTCCCCTTCCTGACGGACGTTTTCTTTCCTTTTACGGGATGGTAAAAGGGGCTGGTTGGCTAACTTGGTCCACCACCGTCTTATTTAGGATCCCTGGTGTGCTGTACGCCATGTACCACGTTTCGAAGTAGAAGGTACGACGGGTTCATGGGGAGGTGGAGGTTGGGGACCAATCCGGGCACGGGGTTGATGTTGACTTGGACCTTCAGCCGCTGCTTGAAGGACACGCGGAGCGCTGTTGATGATCTGTCTGTGGTTGGGGTGGAGGAGGTGCTGTTTCTCAGCTGTTTGTACAACAACTTGGGCACGGTGGTGTGCTGGAGTTGGCGTTGCGGGTGAGAGGTTGGTTGATGGCTTTGGCTCGCCTCCTAAGATTACTCTCTCCCGGCTTTCCCTTCACACCTAAGATACTTTTACGAATACATATTGCAATTCCTACAACTTCAAGGAACTTCTGTGGGCTTGGTTTGGGGGGAGTAGTTTCTGTGTTCCGGGTTCTACTACTCAAGACGTCTAGAGATGCTGATATCCCTTAAACCATGGATACCAACCGAAGTTTGCAGGTTGCCGGCAAGTGAAGAACAGGAACTCGATCAGAAACATGACTTGATTAATTAACCCGTTGAAATCAAATCGCCACCCTAACGCCCAACCAAGCCAACCCAACCGACACGCTACGAGTCTAAACAGAAGTCTCATGTTGAAATGCCCAACCAACCCAGTAACCTCATTCCCACAACACGCCCGCTATTACCTAAGAACACACTCCTCCAAACCATGCAACTCTCAAGCAGCATCAACAACAAGCCCCTCGAGAACACTCAACGCCCTCCCGCCCTCCCCCTCAAAGGCCGCCACCATCGCCTCACACTCATACTTCAGCTTCTGCTCGGCCAGCCCGGCATTGTGGTAGATCCACTCCTCGACGGTCATGCGCTTCTCGGGGCTCGTCAGCTCGGCGCCCTTGCGCAGCAGCCTCGCGACGGAGGCGCTGTTCTCCTTGTCGTCTCCGCCGTGGTCGCTGCTGCTGCTGCTGCTGCTGCTGCCCTTGGCGAGCGGGGAGGAGAAGAGCAGGTCCAGATCGGCGGGCTGCCAGGGCTGGCTGCTCTGTAGCCCGGAGACGATGTTGCGCTTGGAAGGGGAGCTGCGCTGGGGGGTCTGGGCGATGGCGAGCGGGGCGAGGACGGGCCGCTGGGGCATTACGCTCGCGGCTGGTTGGAGGCTGAGAGGCTGGTTCTCGGCGTCGGAGGCCTGCGGGGAGCGCGTGCGCAGGTTGGTGGCTTGATTTGCTCGTACGGGTGGGGTGAGACGCCTTCTAGGGGTTGATGGTGGTTGCTGGAAGCGGCTGGCTGATGGGGGGTACGGGATGGTTTTGGAGGCCCTGGGTGGGGTGGCTGCCATGGGACCGGGAGTCAAGGCTGGGCCATGGGAGGGGGGAGGCACTGCCTTTCTGGCGATTTTCACGGGCGTGTTCTTTTGGGCAGGGGTGGGCTTTTGAGAACGAGCCGTCTCTGGCTGTGCCTGGGGCTGGACTACGGCCCCGAACGACCGACGTTGTTCTGGCTCTTCCACAGAGGCTAGAGAAGCTGTCGACTTTTTCGAAGGCCGCCCTCTCCCACGCTTCTCGGCGGTAGGGCGACTGGCGGGCTTTGTTACGACTGTCCCCGTGCTGACATCGGGATCCTCAAGCTCAGGTTCCGACTCCAACTCTTGCGTTGGTTGCTCTGTCTCTTGGGCTGGGAGAGGCGCTTCTTCCGTTGAGCCAGGCTCAGCCGAGGGCTCCTTGGCTTTCTTGGTCTGTTTGGACGCCTTGCGCGTTCCAGCTTTGCGGCCCCTCTTGGGAACTACCAGGGGCTTTGTGTCCGTGGCTTGTTCCCTTCCCATCTCTGCCTGGAGTGCTTCGAGATCGGCCTCAATCTCGGCTTCATCCGGCACCATGGGTGTTGGGTCAAACATGGCAAATGATTCCCTTCCAGCATTCTTCTGGGAACTGGAAGTGCGTACAGTGGCCGCCTTCTTGGGACGTCCCTTGGTCGGGGCAGGGAGCTGTTCGACGGCCATATCTTCCTCATTGCTATTGTAACGCTCCGGGTCGGCTTCAAGCTGGCGGTCAAGCTCGTCATCGTCAGGAATGTGGGCGCGTAGGGAAGCCGTTGAGGCTTCTGATCTCACAGACGCCTGGGAAGCCTTCCGGGTTTTTGAAGAGGCCCGGGCCTTCTTCTTGCCGGCGGGCGGTTTTGCTGGGGCAGCATCCACCATATCAGAGTCGGGAAGCGAGGGGTAATCAACAACAGCGCTTGCTCTACCACGGGCGGCGCGTTTCTTCGGAGCCGGCGCTTCGGCATCGGTCGCGGCATGGTCTTCCATGGCGTCACTCGCGCGTTTGCGCCCTTTAACAGCAGGTGGCTGTGGACGTTCTTGTGGTTCATCTTCCAAGATCTCGACGTCATCGCCCTTCTTGGCTTTGGTTTTCCGCCCTTTGCCGGCGGCAGGTTTGCGGCCCTTCGCCGTCTTTCTACCCCCTTGAGTCGCTGTGGACGCCGTGGTCATGACGCTGTCGTCGTGATCGGCCGTGACGTCTGCAAAAGAACCAATGTCTGATACGGTTGTGGCGACGGATTGCACCGAGAGTCGAGAGGCCTTAGAGGCTCTACCTGCCTTGGCCCTTCCCTTCTTCGGGGCCGGATATTGGTTGATGAGGGCGAAGAAGAGACAGCCGGGTTCGCGTCGGTAATGCTCATCACTGTAATCTGGTTAACTCTGTAACTATCTTCGCGTTGGTAAAACACCTACAATGGATTGTCGTCTGACTCCCACCCCTCCAGCGCGAGATTGCAATAGGCACATGTGGTCATGTCACTCGCTTCGCCAGATGGCGTGAACTTCCAGCCACCCTCGACAAGCTGTAGCCAAGGTTAGCCTCGAGCTCCCTGACTTAGCCGGAGCGCGCCTACCTTTTTGGTTTTGCACTTGAAGCCCCTTTTCGACTCGTACGGCCAGCGCCCTGCAAATGTCGCCTTCCGTGCCTCGATCATGGCTGGGTCGAGGGGGTGCACCTTCCCGTAGTTACCGTAGCCGGCTTCAATCGCCGCCATGATGGCCCAGCCACATGTTGGCGAATGCTTCAAATGCTCTTCCAGCGGATTGTCGCTCTCCTCCCACCCGTCGAGTGACTTTTCGCACAGAAAGCATACCACATTGTCGGGGCTTTTCGGATGTGGTTGGAAGAAGAATCCGGCTTTGGCGAGCTGGGCCAAACGCGTCAGTAAAATTGTGCTGGCAGAATATATAGTGTTGGAGACTTACTGCTAAGGGCGACAGTGTCTTGTGTGGCCAGACAAGCGCCTTCGGTGCGCGCGAGGCGGCGGTTGAGGCCTTCCCTTTGGATACGGGCTGTGCGTCCTGGAACGAGTCGAGACGGTTCTCAAAGACGAAATATTGGTCCTCGGGGTCCATCTTCACGGTGATCGTTGGAGGCGATCTCGGCAGCGCGTCGCGTCGTCGGAGAATGGGTTGGTTGGATGAAGGAGCGAGGGAAGAGTTGGGTGTTGACACGGGCGCGGCTTCAAGGAGGGGGGCTCGCGTTGTGTAACTCGTTCATCGACGTGACCGGAGCGCGTATACAAATGAATGTCGGAGGGCCTAAGCTAAAGAGTGTGCTTATTGGTCGTGGCCGGGCTGGTGATCACGGTCCTTCAACTCGAAACGATCGCGGGGAGGAAGCCGCAATTGCCAAAATACCGACAGGCATCCGTGATTGGACGAGAGTGTTGGGTTTGTTTACTTGCTGTTGTGGGCTTAGTTAGTTCGTGGGGCACAGTGGGCCTGCCAGAGCGCCACATCTACATGAGTTAAATGCCACATCCCCAAAGCCACAATCTATTGTGGTTTCTTCCGGGTTAGGGTTACTCGCCTTTGCCCTGCCAAGCCTGTCAGGGTCCAGCACAAGCCCTGAGCCGAACCTGAAAACGACGTCACGAGTGATTTGAGGCTGATGAACCATGAACCTCCAAAGGAAGCAACTTTCCGCGAGACCACCTCCCGTTTTCGTCACCGACGTTCAGCAAGCGGAGTTTCTTGCAGACCCGCTCACTCGGCAAACGCCGGCCTCGTTCAAAACTCGGCAAGTTTGTTGAGGAATTGAGGGTCCGTTACAATGTCCCTTGTCGCGTCAAAACTATCCATGATTGGCACAGCGCCATCTGCTTGACATAACAACGTTACGAGATCATCATCATGGCATTGAGTTTGAGTTTTTTTTCAGATGTACCTCTACCCTCATTTCTATCTTATCAATCACAACCTCTAGGCTTCGGAAGGTGCACAGTACTGCCAGTAACCGAGCCACGCGTTTTTAACCTTTGCCTTTGGTCCGGTTTCCGAGGCAAGTCTCAAAGATCCGTACCTGGCCGCGTGGCCAAGCATTTTCTTTTCGAACATCCACCTCTTGTCCCCATAACTGTGGGGACTGTAGTGGCGGATTGGAGTCTGGACAGCGTTCATGGTCCGCATTGGAGCATGCGAGGCATGGTAGACCTGACCTGCGCCGACTTGGGACCTGTCGGTTTCGCTAATTCCAGTTGTCTCTCCTTCTGATGCTTCTATGTTTGGGTTAAAGACCGCTAATTCTCGGCGGGTTTTGTCACGTCCCAAAACCGGAGACCGAATATCAGCACATCAGGTATACAGCTATACGCAGTACACAGGTACATAGTACACCACACGACGTTCCCTCAATGCAACGTACAACTACCGGGGGTCAAGCTTTTTAGCGTTGCCGTCTCCGCCACTCGGCCGGCAGGGGATGTGGCTTCGGCGAAAGGAAGGTTCCAGGTTACCATCGCCCCTCCCGCGGTTGGACATCACCGACCTTTCATTCCACATTACCCGCCTGAATCATGAGCGGAGATTATCGATCGGAACCTGGAGTACCCTGATACGGATACCGACGAGTGACGAAGCCAGTTTCATCCGATGACAGGTTCCTGTGAGTAATCGCCGCACTACCCGCCGCCATCCTTGCCTCACCCACAAATACACGAATCGAGTGCAAGGAACCCGGGGGCGGGTGGGCTTCTAGAAGGCGCGGACGGGCCGCAGGTGATGTAGGACCCTGGAACCTTCCGTAACGATCGAGGCGTGGCCGCCCCGTGAACGACTTTGGCGGGCAAGGCGGGATCTAGGAACCTGGGGATCTGGGGGAACAGTACCACCATAATGCTCCGACTGGTGGGATGAACTACGGGGTGTCCGGCGATGGCTTGGACAGGCGGGCCAAAGTCCGGAGCCCTGTCGAAGGGGCGATAGGAACACGCTTGTGCCGGGGTTTCTGGACGCGATATCAACCGAAGTCGGGTTTCGAGGCAGGGATTTGTCGGCAAGTGTCGACGCAACACTCTGGCCTTGGTCGATGGGTTTGCAGATCCGCTTAAACGGTGTGGTCTCGCTGTGCTCCTCGTCTCACTGCCACCTCTTCTGCTCCTTTTTGTTCACAGGGCCCAGGCAACTGACCTTTTGAGGACGCGGGAACACCCCTTCCCTCCCAGCCACTCGTCTACTTCATAAAGGCCGGGCCCGGAAGGACCTCTGGTATCGGTGCAGCAACGTTTGCTGAACTGCAGCCGCCGTGCCTCGCCTGCCCTGGTTTCAACACCGCCAGCCCACAGACGAAGGTGACAAGAGACTGTCTCCCAACACCATAACGGTCATTAACCATGGCGGCCATCAACCCCGCCCCGGGCACCATGCCCTCAGACAAGAAGAAGGCGGACCCCTTCGACACCCCGGGCCCGGACATCTTGCAGTCACAATCCGAGGATGAAGTGGGCGAAGTGCGGCCCACTGTCGAGATGAACGACTACGAGAAGCAGAAGGTGGCCGAAGGCGAGGCGCATTTCCACCGGCTCGGCTGGAAGCGTCTCACCATCGTGCTGATCGTGACGGCGGTTGCCCTGGGGAGTCTCAGTCTTCCGGGCGCGTTCGCGACCCTCGGCATGGTGGCTGGCGTCATTCTCACCGTCGGAATTGGCCTCGTTGCCTTGTACGCCAGCTTCGTTATCGGCCAGATGAAACTCAAATACCCGCACATCTCGCACTACACCGACGCTGGCCGCATGATGTTTGGCAACATTGGCTACGAGATCGTCAGCTTCATGTTCATCATGCAGCTCGTCTTCACCATCGGCTCGCACGTCTTGACCGGCGCCATCATGTTTGGGAATCTCTCGGACAACGGCGCCTGCACCATCGTCTTCACCGTCGTCTCGGCGATTCTCCTGTTCCTCGTCGCCATCCCGCCCAGCTTTTCCGAGATGGCCATCCTCGGCTACATTGACTTCGCGTCCATCATCGCCGCCATCTTCATCACCATCGTTGCCACTGGTGTTCGTGCCAGCGAGCTACCTGGCGGCCTCGCGTCCGTGGAGTGGTCTGCATGGCCGAAGGAGAATTTGTCGCTGGCCGAAACCTTCATCGCCATCACTAACATCGTGTTTGCCTACAGCTTCGCCCTGTGCCAGTTCAGCTTCATGGACGAAATGCACACGCCCCAGGACTTCGACAAGGCGATCCTGTCGCTCGGCATCTTTGAGATCTTCCTCTACACCATCACAGGCGCCCTGGTCTACGTCTTTGTCGGTCCGGACGTCAAGTCGCCCGCCATCTTGTCGGCTGGCCCCGTGGTGTCCAAGGTGGCGTTCGGCATCGCCATCCCCGTCATCTTCATCTCGGGAAGCATCAACACAACTGTGGTGGCGCGGTACATCCACGGGCGCGCCTTCAAGAACTCCATCATCCGCTACGTCAACACCCCCATGGGTTGGGCTACGTGGATTGGCCTGGACGCCGCCATCACGCTGCTGTCGTGGGTCATTGCCGGCGCCGTGCCCTTCTTCTCCGACCTGCTGGCCATCTGCTCGTCGCTATTCATCTCGGGCTTCACCTTCTACTTCCCGGCCATCATGTGGTACATGTTCATCAGGGAAGGGAAATGGTTCGAGCGCAAGAACTGGCTTCCCGCGGCCGCCAACGCCTTGTCGTTTATCGTTGGCATCACCGTGCTTGGTGTAGGGACTTACTCTGCTATCTGGGATATTGTAAGCACGGTTGCCGTCCTGATTATTCTGCGAACAACTGCTAACCCACGTCTAGATGCATCGGTACGAAGTCGGGTCGGTTTCGGACCCGTACAGTTGTGCGCCCATCTCTTAGGTCGGCGTTCAACTCAGGTGGCTTTTTGTGTTCGCTTGGGGTTTAGGGGTTTTGTTGGAGCACTATGATACGCGCTGCGCGCCCGAGGTGCTTGCAGGCACTGGCGACCCGGCCGCTGCGTAGTCTTTTACGATAGAGAGAGAGAGAGCTTGATGATTCATGTGTTGGAGAGCATTGCCAGGAGTACTTGGTTTACGGTGTTTGGATTCAGGAGTCCGTATCATAGCGAGCTCGCATTTTGGGAAGTTAGTATTTTGTATCTGCGTTACAAAACAGAGTTGAGAACCACCACAACGATTTTGGTGTCTTTGGAGCAACTCCTCGTAAACAATGGGATCCAGTCAACACACAACAGACAGAGGGCCGCTTTGCAATCCTCAAAACAGGGACAGGAACTGGGCACAGCAAGGGCTCAGCCCTCCCCCCCCTTCCAAACCCTGTCCAGGGGCGGAGAAAAACATACCCACCACAATGCTCCAACAACCCCCACCACGGGGACCTCATGATACTTCCTCCACCCGGCCGGGCATCCACCCCTCGAACACTCCACCCACCAGCCCAGCCCAGAAAAAAAAAGCTCACCAAAAAAGCTAATTTCACTCCTCCCCAACTCATCTGCCCAGTAACAGGATTGAACTGTTGACCTTCGCATGACATGATATAGCAGGGTTTTGGAACCCCCACAATATTAGTACGACGCTCTAACCAGCTGAGCTAACCGGGCCGGTTATTTGTTGGTAGTTGGTGTTTGCGGTGCGGGTGGGCTTCTCAAGAAGGTCCTCGGCCAGGCTGCTTGCTTTGAGTTAAGGCGACAAAACCGCGTAGGATAAAATGCGTAGGTTTGCTAAACAGGTACAGAAATATGTATGTAGTGGGTTGCAACGATTTTGTTACGACAAAAATAAAGGAAAGTTGAAGACAACCGTTGTGCTGTTGAAACTGAGACCGGGGAAAGGGGCGGCGTGAAGCGCGGTATCACCTGACTACGCGTATGTACATGTACATACTCATTTCGTCGCAAATAGGGGTTGCAACTACGCGGCTAAAGTTATACACATAGGAAACATTGACTGCGGCCTGTACGATGCTGTACCGTGTAGGTACCTCAACGGCTGAACTTTCATTCAGCTTCTCAACCACGGAGTATTTATTTGGTAAGCTATGGGCGTCACTGAACTACGACCACGATGACGCTTGATGGCCGCGCAAATGGTGTACCCAATCAGGTACAACTTTTCACTGCGGCGCACACTCAAGCCTCGAGCCCCAGCTCCTTGTAAAAAGCCTCGGAACTCGGCTTCCTCCCCAGGAACTGCTCGAGGGTGAGCATCTCGTCCTGGGACCCGCCCTTCTCGAGCACCGTGTGCCTGTACCGGCGGCCCTGAGTGGGGTCCATCGGGTTGGCCTTGAAGACCGAGTAGAACATGTCGGTCGAGTAGACCTGCGAGGACAGATAGCCGTAGTAACCGGCGTCGTAGCCGCCGATCAGGTGGCCAAACGTCGCCTGGCCGTTGCCCCATGTGCTGCGCGTGATCCATCGTCAGCATAACCTCGCTCGTTGTAAAGGGGAGAGTGGGCGGCTTACCTAGGTTCGCCCTGTGCTTCAGGGCCCTTGATCTGCGAGATCTGCACGCGTAGGTCGTTGTACAGTTTGCTGACGTCCAGCTTCTCGAGTTCCTCGTGCGTCTTGGGGGTGTGGACCGTCATGTCAAATAGGCCGAAATGTAGCTGGCGAAGGTTGAAGAGGTTGTCGTTTACGTGCTTGGTGGCGATCAGCTTCTCGATGAGGTCATCCGGGATCGGCTGGCCCGACTCGTAGTGCTTGCTCAGGCTCTTGAGCTGGCTGGGGGTCCAGCACCAGTTCTCGAGCATCTGGCTGGGCGCCTCGACAAAGTCGCGGACAGTTGACGTGCCGTGGTACCGAGCATATCGGGTACGGCCGGACAGGTCGTGAATGCCGTGACCGAGCTCGTGGAAGAGGGTCACGACCTCCTCGTGCTTGAGAAGGGAAGGCTTCTTGTCGGTGGGCTTGCTGAAGTTGCAGACGAGGGCCGTGGCAGGGTACCGCCTGGTGCCGTCGGCTTTCAGGAAGCCCGGTTGGAGGCTGAAGTTGGCCGCATGGCCGTACTTTCCAGGGCGGGGATGCAAGTCGAGGTAGAGGTAACCGACAAAGCCATTGCCTTCGCTCGCATCGTCCCAGACGCTGAAAATGATCACATCTTCATGCCACGCAATATCCTCGGCCTTTCCAGTCGAGGAGATGCGCTTGCGGTCTTCCGGCGTTAGCTCGACAAAAACGAGGCCAAAGAGCTCTTCGAAGATGCGGAGCATGCCGGCAACAGTCGAGGTCAGCGGGAAATATTCCGCAATGGCATTCTCGTCAATGCTGTACTCCTGCTCGACCAATAGGCGGTCGTAGAAGCGGTGGTCCCAAAGGTAGTAATTGCCATCAAACGGCAGATTACGGGCCGCGTGGTCCTTCTTCTTGAGCGTCAGGAGGTGCTCGATCTCCTTGACGCCACCTGCGGCCAGCCGACTCTTGAGGTCTCCCAAAAAGTCCAGCACTGTCTTGGGGGTCTTGGCCATCTTATCCTCGATACGGAACGACGCGTGGTCGGGGTAACCGAGAAGGCGTGCGGCCTCGTCGCGGAGAAGGATGGCCTCCTTGAAAAGCGGGGCGTTCTCATTGCACTACACCAAATGTCAGCGTTGCCACGGCTGCTGAGGGATTGCCCATGGCTGTAAACCTACCTTGTTCTCATTCTCGATAAAGACCTTGCGGCGAATGTCGGGGTTCTTGGCAAACTTCAAAGTAGGGAAGAGATCGGGGTACTTGAAGGAGAGGCGGACTTTTCCCTCGTTGTCGCCGGTTCCCTTCTCCAGGGTGTCTAGGACATCCTGCGGGACACCGTCGAGGTCTTCCTTGGTAAGCCAGAGACCGTTGTTCTCCTCGTTCAGGTTCTTCTGGAACGCGATCTGGATCTGGCTGAGCCTCTTCTTGATCTCCTTGAACCGGTCCCTCTTGGGGCCCTCAGGCAGACCCAGACCATTTCTGATGTAGCTCTTCCTCTCCTTCTCTAGAAGCCTCGCACTCTCGACGTCGTCCAGGCCAGCGCTCTTGGCTAGACCAGCGTCGATCAGTCGGTCCTTGTTCTCCGCGATGCTCGCCCCGAGACCCGAGTTGTTGTAAACGGCGTCGACGAGGCGGAAGACATCCTCGCGCATGCTGCATTCGATGGAGAACTCGTCCATGATCTTCTCGGCCTCGGTACTAGCATCACGGAGCGCACTGTCCCCGGACACATATTGGTAAAAGCCGAGGATGCGGGCGCTGAGGGCACTCTCGTTTTCGTCCTCAGTTTGCGGGCGGATGACCGATTCGAAGGTCGCAGCAGCCTTCTCGGTAGGCTTGATGTCGGCAACGAGAGAGTCCAGCAGCGAGCGAGTGCGGTCACACAGGCCCTTGGAATCAGCTACGATGCTGTCCTTGGTGCCGGTAAACAGCGGCGGGGGCTGCGGGGGGTTTTCGTACTTGGCCATGTCGACGTTTGGGGCGTGAGTGAAGTAGGAGAGTTGAGAGGAGAAGGTCAAGGTGCCCAGAGCGGGACGACCAGTCGTGACAGCAGTAAAGGCTCCTCCTAAGGGTGCTTGTTGGTGGGCCTTGCTGTACTTGAGCTGGGTGAAGAGGGCAAAAAGGCGGGGGGCGATGCGGGGGGCGGCCAGGATGACGGTCGTCGTGGAGAAGAGGATGACGGACAATAGTAACAGGAAGACGGCCTGCCGAATCGGGGGAGCAGTGGGCGCCACGGTGAAAGATGGGAGGGGGTTTGTTGGGTGCGAATGTAAACCCTGAGGACCGCGGGGTCCAAGTGTAAGCCCAATTGCGGGGAAGCTCGAGGTGGGACAGGAACAGGTGTTGGACGAAAGGACAGTGGAGGCGGGGACAGCAGTTTGTCAGTCCAACACCTTGTAAGCAAGTCTGAACGGGAGGTGAGAATGAATCATCAAGGCGGGAATTAGGCCCAGGAATTTTGTACGATAATCTCGGGTTGATCGGTGCTTGCTTGGATTACTCGTGGCATTGGAAGTAGTTAGGTAATCACGAAAAGTTTAGGATGCTTCGAATTCATCAGTCGCGGTTGAATCTGACACGAAACCATCATGCCTGGCGTGCCAGCCTTGGATCTTGGAATGCAACAACTAAAGACCCGCAATTGGCGCCAAGCCTTGCTACCACTGGGCCAAGAGCTTCTCCCCCACCAAGAATGCCCCTCCTCGTCCATCTGTCCAAAGTTCCAAGTTGGATATCTGATTTTCAGACAGAATCAGCATTTGGTGGAATGACTTCCTATTGCTATCTAGGTTGTAACCTGTGTGCCGTATCCCAAGTCCTGAATGGTGTATCATCAATACCAATCCAGGCGCCCAAATTTAATACATCCCAGATCGCACAACTCCAACGCCAGCCGCCCATCACGCAACCAATGCAATTCCCTCCGTTACTGTCATGTCGTAGATCGGCCTCGTCGCCAAACCGGCCCATGACTGCTTCGTAAACCCCCGTCTCCTCATGACCTCTAGTTAGAGAGAATGGTGCGTACGAGCTCTGGTAGGTTGCGTCAGCAAGCGTCCAGCACCACAACAAGGATATCTCCTACCTGTGTAATTGACCTGCCCCGAGCTAGTGTCGACAGCCTTGAGCAACTCATCGACCTCGTCTTCCGACATCTTCTCGCCAAGGTTCGTAAGGATATACTTGAGCTGGCCGACACCAATGAATCCCGTCATGTCTTTGTCAAACACCTGGAAACCGCGGCAGTATTCTTCTGGTTCGCCAGGATCGCGGAAACCGCCCGGCCGGTTCAGGATGCGCTGGAAGGTCTCGAAGTCGACTGTTTGTGCCAGTGTGTCAGCTGCAGTTGACCGAAAGACCTATGAGGGAATGTGCTGCTTACACTCGTCACCCACGCTCTTCTCCAGGTCACGGATCTCGGCCAAGGTCGGGTTCTGCCCGCAGGCGCGGAGGAGGTCGCCGAGCTTGTCGAGGGCTACACGGCCGACACCGCGAATGTCAAATAGCGAGAACGCCTCCTTGTAGTTGGTCGAAGCCTATGCACCGTACTGTTAGCCATCGCCTCGTCTGTTTGGCCCTGTTATGTGATGCGGGGGCTCGGTTTGGAACAGAGCCCGGGGTAAACAAAGCAGGGCCGTAGTGCGATGCGTCGGAAAAAAATTGACCATCTGCTATGGGGTTCGCTCACCATTTTGTTTAAGTGCCTTGGTTTCGGAAATGACGCTGTACAAGGGCGAGAGTTTCAAGAGTTGGATGCGCGGAAAATAGACTGAATGCAAAAAGGCGAGCGATGGTTGAAATGGCGGGATGTGAAGTTATCCTGAGACACGGCCGAGAGTGGTGGTTCGCTGCCCAAGGTGGTTTGTGCCCCACCCAAACCCCATTTTGTTGTTCCCCCCGACTCGACACGTCTCGCGGGGCAACCGCGCAGAACAACCCGCACCAGCCACAGCCTTAGCCACAGAACCAGCCTCATCTCCCTTTGATAACTCCTCCAGGGTTAGGGCTTTAAAGACTCGCTGTCGTCTGACAACCAAAGCCGACTGACTCATGAGACCTACATCGAGCAGATGATAGTTCAATGCTAAATCTCCTTTTGGAGACTGATGCTCATCAAAGCACTCAGAACTGCCCCATCCGAGCTCCAATTCCAACCGAGCCCCATTATTCTTCCAAAGCGCCAGCCATCTGAGTCAGCTAAGATAGCTGGCAGTAACTAACTGCCTTTCGTCTTTCCTGTAGAACCCTATGATCCAATGGAAGACGCGATCCCATCGATTTTCAACCTGCACGATCTGCGAAGGAATAAATTGCTGAGTTCGTCAGCTGCGAGTGCAACCATCCTGCCACCCAAGAATATGACTTAAAAAGTCATTGCAAGGTCGCTGCCAGTGGGGTCAATGATAACCGCCAACGCCTGGGCGGATATCCATAGCCGTCGGAGGACCACAGCCACACATCAACCTCGTCCTCTTCTCGTCTCACCTCAGATTGGGTGACCTTCAAGCCTCTACGCCCAGAATTGCGTTATTGGCCTCGGGTCCAATGGACTGACCTCGTTCAGGTTCGATCTGTATGTACACGGAGAATTACATAAAAGGAGATGCATCCGCTGCGCCGCTTGGCTGGTCCTTCGAGTTTCTATTTGAACCCCCGACTCGCCGTTAATATCCCCGCACTTTCGTCCTTTTCAACGCACTCCATTCCCACCTTTCTCCACTGCACATTAAATCAACGACGCTCCAATTCTACAGCAGCCATGGCTTCCACTGATGCGAACCTCCGGGCCTTCTTCCAGGCATCTAAATTTGCTGTTGTCGGTGCGAGCACAAACACCGAAAAGTACGGATACAAGGGTCAGTATTGATCGTTTCATCACTTGTTTTGTCAATGTATCTCATACGATATCATTTGGCGCGCATGAAGCACTTCGACGGTGCATTGTGCTTTTTGCCTATTGCCACATTTCATCAGGCTTAAACTGAATTATCTATTTTAAACGAGCATGATGGGCCCACGATGCTAACATGCAAGAGCAGTGTTCAAGTGGTATGTCACCCACGGCTTGTCGGTGACCCCCATCAACCCCGGTTCTCCGGCGATTGAAGTCGATGGAAAGGAGATCCCGACAGTTGGGTCGCTCTCGGCCCTCCAAGACGCTCCGGAGACATCCGTGTCGATCATCACGCCTCCCCATGTGACACAGAAGGCGCTCGAGGAGGCTAAGGGGCTGGGTATCCAGGCCGTCTTCTTGCAGCCTGGCACTTTCAACGACGACGTTTTGGCCTACGCGCGGGAGAACTTCACCACTGTCCTGGCAGGCGAGGGCGGCGCGGGATCGCAGGGCTGGTGCGTGCTGGTGGATGGCGAGAGGGGCCTGCAGTATGCCGGAAAGCTGTGAACCTTGATGTCTCGCAGGTCTTTTGTAATTAGATCAGGCATGAAGTACATGACGGTGCTCGTCTTACATGAAATCTCCTAAGTCAACATAAGAGCCCGCTCTTTCAAACAACGAGACTGAAGCTTTCCCTTTTCAAAAGGTGGGCGTTAGACGGGGCTGAATTGCTTCTAGCCAAACGTATCACCTTTCAAGGATACCTTTCTGACCCTTAATGAAATGTAAGAGTCTCAGGGAAGTTAAGGGCATCTAGGAATACCAAACAGTGATCACACCGATAAGTACATAACTGGGTAGCTTGAGTTTCCGCCACTCGGCACATACCACACTCAATGAGTAGAGCATTTGGCTTGTTTGCCGCCAAAGTCACGTCAGTCGTAGTGTATTTCATGTTCTAGGCTAACATGAGAATTTCAACAATCACATGATACCCTCAGACCATCGCCTATGGGCGATCTAGAAAGCGTTGGAATTTTAACGCCATGACACCCGCGCTCAGACTCCTGAGGCCAGGCAACACTAGCCCCACGTCCGTGAACTACATGTATATAGACAACCAATAACATCAGAACTGAGAGGCCAAGGCGTCGACTCGTGCCTGGGATTGTGTCAGCAGGGCGAACGCTCAGGCCTTATCGCCTACGTGGACGTAGGCGATAAGGCCTGAGCGTAGGTACGCAGACGTCTTTATAATGGGCGCCCCCTCCCCGGACACTCCCCCCGAAACTTTCTTTCTTCCACTTCTACACAGAACCTCCGCTTGCGTCCGTCACCCTTTCACTTCTCCAGCTGAGCCTTGCCCAAGATCAACGCCGAGCTCTTCTTCCTGTCGACACTCTCGTTGACGACTTCGCCTCTATCTCTTTCTCTTGCTACCATGCAGCATCCTCCTTCGCGGGTCTCCTCCCGCCCACCACACTTCGTTTCCGAGACTATGGCCTCAAAGACTTGGACCAAGACGGCCAAGTACCCTTCTCCAGTGGCAGCTAGCCCCCACTACTGGCAAGAAGGAGACATTGGCTTTCTGCGTAAGTCAAATTCGAGGTGTCCGTCCCCTCAGTAAAGTGGCATTCAATCCTAACATTTCTGGATAGGTTCCTCAAAAACATTCGGCCCCGAGGAGCTCAGGACCCTAATCCACCGGACCCCAGAGTTCCCCAGGGGGTACATTCCGTTGCGGGCTACTAACCGTGAGTCTTACCAGTTTTGCCCTCGCCCAAGAATCAGGTCGCTAACCCATCCTAGACCCCGTAATTATCCTCAAGCGGCTTTCCCAAGGATCAACCCACGTGTTGATCACGACCGTCTCCGCCCACAACTCTGGGCCGGAGAACGGATACCTCGCCCCGTGGAAGCGAGCCTGCCACCGCCACACGCCACGCGCCGACTTCCGCTCGTTCGACGGCAGCGAGCGAGCCACCGCCGAGTTCCCGCCCCTGTTCCTGCGCCCTGGTCAACAAATGCGCAAGCCCCGCACCAGCTGGGTGCATATCCAGAGCGCCTGGGTCGTGCCGGTGAGCGTGCTCGGCCACTTCAGCGGCGTTAAGGGCGCCCATGTGGTCAGCATGACCGCAGAGAGCCTCGACAACCTGCGCGCTCACATGGCCGCCAGGTGCAGGGCCTGGGGAGCTTGCCAGCAGCGTCTCCTGGCCGCCGAGAAGCCCTCGACCTCTCTGGCAGCCGGCGCGGTCCCGCCGTCCGCCACCGCTTCCGTTGCTTCCGTCGTGGCAGCAGCTTCCGTCGTTGCGGCTGCTCCCGTCGTCGCCCCCGCCCCCGCCGCTGTGGTCCCCTCTGCTGCCTCCGCCGCTTCCGCTGTCTTTCCCTCCCGTGCCACCATCACCGCTGGTGGAGCAAAGCTTCCCGTTTCTCTGCTCTCCTTCGTTGTGCCGCCGGCCAATAAAAACAAACGGCCGAAGAAAGGCAAGGGAAGGAAACCAAGGGAGGACAACGGGCAGAGGTAGCAGTGCCACTGCTGACGTTTTTGGATTTCGGTGTTGGAAATTTTTAAACTTTTTGGATAATAATATAATAATATATAACTAATTAAACCTTGATGGAAGTAATGAGCAGACTAGTAGATTCAACTGCCTATCAACGATAGAGAGCTTAGCCATAGTTCTCACGGAGATATATCCCTAGTTCTAAGCCACTCGGCACTCAAGGAGTAGCTGCAGCGGCATTAGTTTACCAAGGTATGGCAAGGTACCTATTCCCAGGTACCGAGGCATCTATCAAAAGCAGAGGAAGAAAGCGTCAGGACTCAGATCGATGATGGATTGGGCGTGCAAGTTAGGCAGGGCTTGGCACTGAAAATCACTTAGGTACCGAAGGTACCTACAAGGCAGCCGAGCTTGATTATCATACCTAGGTATTTCAAGGGATTTCACTATCAGCGAGAGAAAAACAACGGCGGTTCGTAGGTAGCCTTCGTCCCCTTTCTTGGATGAGATGAGTTACAATGAGTGAGAACTTACCCGAGTTAATGTAAATGAGAAGTCGAGGACTGAGTGCAGCTTGATAAAAGGCTGTTGTTAGAGGGTGGAGGCTTGTGCTTGTATGATTAGGCTTGGTCAGATAGGGAAGGCTGAATTGGTTAAAGTCTGCTAACTGAGGTGAAGTGAAAGTGGGAGAGTGTGACGAACCTACTCCAGGATCCTATCCTGTTAGGGTTCAGCTTCGGTGAAGGTAATCTCTCTAGGATGCTTAGGTTCGGTGCAGCCAAAGGGTGCACAACAATAGACTTGTCTCAACAGTAGGCTTGCGAGCTTGTAGCGAACTGTAGTTGTGATTGCTAACTGGAGAACTCCCAGAGCTCTCCAGAACGAGTGGCTATATACTAGCTATCTAAGGGTGCTCAGAGTGCTCAGGGCCTCAGCTCCGAGCATCCTGAGCACAGGATGCTCAGGGTGCTCACAGTTCCCTTAACGAGCAGAATGAGCACCTGCTCATTCCCTTGGCACGGCCCTTTATGAGCAACAGGGCTGTTCCTTCATTGGCTGCGCGTTCGTACGCAGTGATTGGACCGGGGTACTGCCAGCGTACCCCGCCGGCCGGCTGCATGCGGCCATAACTGTGACAGAGAGTAGCTGGGGAACATCTTGAATGACCTGAATCCTGTATGAGAACTGTGACGAACCTGTCCCAGGATCCTATCCTGTTAGGGTTCAGCTTCGTTGAAGGTAATCTCTCGAGGATGCTTAGGTTCGGTGCAGCCAAAAGGTGCACAACAATAGACTTGTCTCAACAGTAGGCTTGCGAGCTTGTAGCGAACTGTAGTTGTGATTGCTAACTGGAGAACTCCCAGAGCTCTCCAGGACGAGTGACTATATACATACTGTTATCACCGTCCACCCAAGGTGTTCACTGGTGACATTCCCATGTCGCTGGTGAACCGTCATTATCACCAGTGAGGTCCTTACTTCACTAGTGATAATCCCTTCTTGGCAGTGATTCCCCTTCGATTGGGTCCTTAAGCGATTGGCTGTCGGCGCGTCCCGCGCCTCCGCCTGCAGCCTCCCTGGCCGCCCTTATGGTCATTCATGACAAGAACTAACTATTCGCCAGGACTGGGTGGAGCGTGCACGCGCGCAGGACAGCCAAGCGGGAAAGGCTACCAGGGTGGAGTGGGTCATGTGCCAACAGTTATTCCTCCCGATGAACGATTAACGAAGCGTTGTAACACTCATGTTTGAATAGGTACATAAGGAAGATGGTTGCGTTATTGACTTATCAAAAGCTAACTGAGTATTGTAATGTATGCTTTAATCTGATATTTTGATTATTTGTGACGAACCTACTTCAGGATCCTATCCTGTTAGGGTTCAGCTTCGTTGAAGGTAATCTCTCGAGGATGCTTAGGTTCGGTGCAGCCAAGGGGTGCACAACAATAGACTTGTCTCAACAGTAGGCTTGTGAGCTTGTAGCGAACTGTAGTTGTGATTGCTAACTGAAGAACTCCCAGAGCTCTCCAGAACGAGTGACTATATACTTGTCTATCTACCGTTGCTCATGATGCTCACGGGTCTTGGCCCTGAGCACTCTGAGCACCGCGGTCCTTGCCCATTCATTGGTTACGTGTTTCCCCTTAATGATTGGTTCGAGGTATTGCCAGCGTACCCCGCCGGCCGGCTGCATGCGGCCATATCCGTGACAGTATTCCAAAGCCCTTCAAAGTTGATAAGATTCCAAACAGCTAATTTTCCATTCGACCAGAATCCAGTTTTGCTACCTTGCTACGTCTTTTTACAGCGACTTTTATTTATTTCCGGGTTTGTCAATTGAAGCATACCCAATAATAGGAGGAGGCTTCAAGTTGCCATCAGAAAAGGTACGTCGCGCCTTCCGCCATTTCCAGTCACGCGTTGGAATAGGGGCACGCGCCGCAGACTTGAAGCCAAGACATTGTGGACCAATAACCAAGCCGAACCGCCCACCAGTACCTACCAGTCATTCAAAAGATCTTGGGAATGATAGACCCTTTTACGCCTTTCTGATGGCAGACTCTGCCGGGCAACCCCCAGTGGCAGCCTCTCGGTCTTCGCCATCGCCATCGTTTGGGACTGGCAAATCAACAGCCGTCGATTCCTCGGGTGGCTCAACCGACCGTCTCGCATTGGGGACTTCTTCTGGAAATGTAGAAATTACGACCAACGCCCCATCTACGCAGCAAAATGCTGGGTCCAAACCAGTCTTCAAAATGAAGCGGACTGGGTTCACCACCCTACCGTACGGGACTCTAGCCGCCTTTCCCGGATCCCGCCCGGAGCCAGAGCCAGCGAAGATAATTAGTGATATTCTTCCGCCTCTGATCCCTGGATTCCCTGCAACGCCAGACCAAAGTTTCTCAAATCCAGCTCCAACGATCCACCCTGCTAGCGCCCCTACGTCTGATCGCTTGCGCAAGACTAAATATGCCAACGAGGAAGAAAGAAGGAAGGCGACTAGTCTTGCTTTGAAACGTATGTTTACCTACCCACCTTTCGTTAGAAATCAAACCGCCGATTGGATAGCCTTACTAAAGTCCTACGATTCAGAGCGATGGGCTTCCGGCTCCATGGATCATGTCCACAAAAAGCGTGTAGAAACCCTGAGACGTAGAAAAGAGGCCGAGGGTCTACTTGGTGCGCCAGGTATCACCAAACCCTCGCAAAAGACTCCAACCTCTTCAACTCGACAGCCCCGTCTTTCGGACCCGGGTTCGTCAGATCTTGATCGGAAAAGATCAGGTTTCGCTGAGAAGCTCGCTTTCCTTTTCAACAAGCCTGTTTCTAGTGACCTCGCTGATCTGCTCGCTGGCCCTCGGAATTACCGGGAAACCTCCGACTCCACAAGCTGGGGTGATTCCGTTGCCTCGAATGCCGACGTGCTGAACGATAACATGGAACCTAGCAATAATGCCATGCTCAAGAAGACGAGACCTGCCCTTGACTCGACGCTGAACAAGGGAAATAGCGGTGATGTCGAGAGCGAAGGGGATAGCGGGGATTCGTCTAGTGCTTCGAGTATCTCGAACGATGCTAAAGTTGACGACGAGGTCAGTGACGATGACGACGATGAGCCGGACAATGGGAAAGAGGCCATTGCACAGCCTATCATAATGGCTGCCCCGGACCGCGCTTATACGCGATGGAAAGGTTAGTGTTTTGATCGGCGAGGCGGGGACGGGTGCTGTTTTCTAACACAATGCAGACGAAAACGGGTCCTTGCTGCTGACCCGTGGTGTCCTTATTCCGGAAGGCTACCAGTTCTCGACATCTACTCCGGGGCATCCATGGGTCTGTCCAGTGCGATCGTGCCGCAAGGTATTTGTAAAACTTGTACAGCTTGGCAGCCACTTTATTGTGAGTCTACAGTTAAGTTTGTAAATATCTGAGTCGAAAGGCTGCTAATATAAGACAGCGCAAGCATCGAGGTGCACATTTGCACGACAATGAGGATGGCACACTTTCAGAACGCCACATCGGCCTTTTACGCCGGGTAGGCGGCCAGGCGTCCCCCCCAAAACCCGCCATCGTCGTTTCCCGGGGCCCTCCCGATCCTTCGGACCCTCCAGCGGTGGAGCCTTCCTATCCACCCTCCGGTCCTAGGGAGTCGGCCGGGTATGTTCAGGACGTGGGCATGGGGGGCATAATAGAGAGCGGATTAAACGCAGACACCCCAACATCATTAACCGCAGACGGGCAAGGATCGAACCGGGAAGGCGGCGGCGCCCTCTGGAGCTACCTTCAACCGCATCTGGTCAAGCACAAAGGACCCGACATTCCTATATCAGGATGGGTCCCGCAGCTGATCACGTTGCCCAAAGTCCGCGATCTCAATTGGAATACCGCTTGGCTAACCACACATCCGTTCAACGACACGAATCCCCGCGATATTTCAGCCCTCATAATTCAAGTGACCGGGGAGCTTGCGCCGGAGCCATGCGACAGATGCAGGAATGGCGTCGGACCCTTCCGTTCTTGCATCATGATATCTTCCAAAGCCGACAGCGGCCCGCTTAGCTCTGTCTTTGCTTGCGCGAATTGCTTTTATCACTGTGGCCAAACGAGATGTAGCCATAAGCCGTGGGGAGCGGAACGAGCGAGCCGAATCTTAGATGGCGAAGTCACAGGCAATCCGCCGATCGACCCTCTTGAGGAGATGGCAGAGGATGAAGAACTAAGCGACGACAGTAACGGAGACGACGAAGGAGATACGAACGCCCTCTATGACGAGAACATGGAGTATACCATGGATGCATCGAACGCAGAAATGGTTCCAGTTCTGACACAGGGTGATGCCCCAACTGGCATCGACGAGGCTGAACCCGGCAGGCTATATAACATGTGGCCAGGTAAGATCAGCCCTTCATGTCTTGAGCCTTTTGACACGCCAGATCTAACAACCGTGTGTCAGGAGATGATGGAAAGCTCATCCCATTATATGGCTCCCTACTCCCGGCTGGCTACCAGTTTGACACAACAATCCCTGGCAGGCCATGGGTTTGCCCAGTGCGGACCTGCCGGAAAGCTCTTTGCAAGAGGGCCGATCTCGGCTTTCATTTCCAGGTACAGTGACAACTTTCCATCCCTGTGGTACCCCGTGTGCCTTGCTGACGATAATTACGCCCTAGCGTGTCCACTTTGCCGCTTGCCTCAACGATAACCGTGATGGGACATTTACCATCAAGAGCTTTTACGAAGATAAAGCTGCCGGTCTTGGTAAAGGAGGTAGAATTCTGAGCCATGCACCTCCTATCGTCGTCTCCAGGGATCCTCCCGCCAGAGCCAGTCCTATACCCAAGCCCCAGCTTCCGAATTACCTCGCGGCTAGAGCGGCACCGGTCACCAGAGCGCCCAGGAATAGAATTCCGCGAGCCAGGCTCGGTGACACAGCGAATCTTTGGGCCTATATCCAGCAACACCTAGCCTCGACGGTAGAGATACCGCCGTCTTCCGCAGTCCGGAATCTCTTGACGCTACCCAAGCAGCGAGATGTCAAGCTCAACACACATCGCCGGAGCAGGGGCTTCATCGAAACCAGTTCCCGGGATGTATCGGCTTTGATAATCCAGGTCACTGGAGACATGGCCTCAGAGCAATGCAAACGGTGCCGTCAGGGTAAAGGGCCCTTCGAGGGGTGTGTGGTTGCTTCTCAGGCAACACACGAGGACACAAAAGCGCGCTACCCCTGCTGTGGCAACTGCTTGTATGGGGGCAATAAGCTTATGTGCACTCTACTCGGTAAGAACCGCGGGAGGAAAACAAGGTCCAACAAGGCCTTAATTGGGGATCAGTCGCCGGCCGTGGCCGAACCGGGAATGCTTGGTAGAAGTACCCAGCAAACACCGACCCTTGACAACGGCGGACCATTCACCAGGGGTGATGCCGCCAGGGAAAAGGAGACGACGGTTCTCCGGTCATCGTCCCACCATGATGCTCCC
Source organism: Chaetomium tenue (assembly GCF_020726465.1). NCBI lineage: Eukaryota > Fungi > Ascomycota > Sordariomycetes > Sordariales > Chaetomiaceae > Chaetomium > Chaetomium tenue. Next base: position 3,251,391 of record NW_027117332.1, read on the forward strand.
AGACCAAAACGGCCAACACCATCAGCACTGATCTCCCAGGGAAATCTCCAGAGCCAAAATGATCTCCTCGAAATGGAAGACTGGGAAGTAGCCCCAGGCCGCATCCGCGAAGCGACCGCCACCGAGCCAGACAGTAAGTCACAACCACCCCCCGCCCCCCTCTTTCTCAGCCCACACCCACACATACACAAACACACACAAAGCAACGCAACCCCAGCTAACAACACCCCGCACTTCTCTACAGCCATCGCCTTCTCCAAGCCCTACCTCTCCGCCACGCCGCCGCAGACGAGCGTGCCCGTGTGCGACGGCGCGGCCTTCCGCGTCGACACGGTGCTGGCGGGCCACGCGCTGGCGCTCGAAGCCGACGCCCACAAGACGCGCCTGTGCAGCGTCGCGGCGGGGAAACTGCGCGTCCGCATCGGCGACGAGGCTGAGTTCCTCGTGGGGCCCCATGGTATGTTTAAGGTTAAGGCGGGGGTGCGGTGTGTGGTCAGGAATGGGTTGTATTTGGAGGCGGTGGTGCATACGGTGGTGTTGGGTGGGGGGTATTTTTGAGTTGGGAGGGAATGGGTTGGGTTGGGTTGGGTTGGGTTGATGGAGAGGAGGGGGGGTGGTTGTGGGGGGAGGTTATTCTTATTATTATGATGGGGGCCATACAGTTGGTGTGGCTTGCTTCCAGGATTATTCCCGCGAGTGCTTCGTATATGCGGTGCTCTAGTGTACATTGTAATGTAAAGATGCTTGCAACATATCACATTTGGGGCAGTAAATGGTGAATATCGAGAACAAGACTTAGGGGGAACACGGAAAGACAACTTAAAGGGAAGTTAAGAACGGGGTACACCGTTAACCTAAGATATTGGGAAACCGTTGCTTGTACCATGCTGCATTGTAGGCGATGTTGAAGGATTCAGGGGTCCAGGAACCTCTGGTTGATGACATCATCGATGATTCGTCCTTCACTTCGGGCAACATTCGCCCATCTTGCCAACTAAATAGCGAACCAGTGCCGTTCTTTACTTACACCCACTCTTCCCCAAGCATTCCATGATACATTAAAACCACAAACCTAACCATACACGCCATGGACCACTCATCGAAGACAACTCCCCAAGACTCCCACACCGGGCCCAGGTCAACAAGCGGTAAGGCCTTCGCCACCCAGACACCAGCAAATGCCCACTTGGGACATGACAAGCCCGGCCTGTTCGACGAGCACGGTGCTGTGGGCAAGCAATTCACTCGTGAGCCTCCCCAACTAGGCCTTTAATCGGCCCGTACGGCGGGCAGGATACTAATCGACCCGGCAGCTGAGGGAGCGCTCGGTGGAACGGCCCAGAAGGTTGGCGGGCCGTTGGATAAGGAGGGCATGATTGGCAAGCAGTTCACGACCGAGGGGAGCATTGGAGGCGCGGTGCAGAATATGATGGGCGGGACGAGCAAGAAGTCGAATTAAGGTGTCTGGTGTGTGTGTTGGCCATGGGCAGGTTGGCTGGAAAGAGGGATGGGTGAGTGTACAATTAGTTGTATTATATCATGATGTGTCGAATGAAGTTGATGAACCTCAGAGTCATCCAATGCCCTTGGGCTCGGCCTTTCCTTGCCTTGACACGCCCGGTGGAGCGGGTCGCCAAATGGCGCCCGCACGAATCCAGCCTCAAGACCAGCTTCGGGCTTCGACCCGGGCCCAGCTTTTCCCAGTTCTTAGTTTTTTTCACATCGTCGAGTTGCTACTCTCTAGCTTGGGGTTGTTGGCACATGGGGGTTGTGGATTGGTTGTTAAGAGGATATGATATCCTGGAAAGATAGTTAATGCGTTTACACGCCAACACGATAACTAATCAAGAATGTTGCGGTTTCGAAGCGCAAGGGTATCAATTGCCATGCAGATATTGGGGCGGGGCGGACATCAGCCGAATCCCAGGTGCCTGTTCTTATCTCAGCTGGCTCCACCTGGCAGCCTCGCACAAAGCGGGCTGCGGTCGCCCACATTTCAACCTTCCTTCAACAACCCCAGCAGCAGCGCCTCCTTACAACGATCACCAATCCAGCCTTCCCACATATCCGATTATCTCAAACTCCTCATTAAACCCATCATTCGCCAAGAGTATCGACCACTACTTCGCGCAACGCGCTGCTCACTTGCTGCGCCGCGTCGCCATGTCGGCCGAGATCGCCCCCGAGGACGTCTCGTCACCGTCTAAGGAGCGGCACTCGTTGACCCTCGACCAGCGACGCGCCCTACGACGTTGGGCAAGTTCGCAGCCCGTGCGCCCGAGCCACAAAGCGTGCATCGACTGGTTTCAAAGCCAATACAACCAGACCATCTCGCAGTCGACCGTCTCACATTCGCTTTCTCCCAAGTATGCCCGGCTCGATGGCGACACCCAGTTGTCCGGCTCACGCCTGCGGTTCGGCAACTGGCCCGATGTTGAGAAGCTAGTCCTGCTTTGGCACCAGCAGATGGTCAACAACGGCCGCCACCCTTCCAATGAAGAGCTCGCCGAAAAGGCCAAGAACATCTTCACCCAGCTACCGCGCTACAAAGACGAGAACCCGCCCGAATTCTCCCCGGGTTGGATCCACCGCTTCAAGAAGCGCTACGGCCTCCTCATCCGTCGCCAACGCCGCCATGGCAGCGCTCAGAACGCAGCCGACGACATACCCTACCTGATCGACGCTGTTCCCCGCTTCATGAACATCACGCCCGAGGTCTCGCCCGCCGCCATCCGCGATGCAGTTCAACGTGTCGTCGGCGTGGAAACGTCCCTCGCCATCTGTGCTAGGGTACGAGACGAGATCGTCCGCCGCCTCGACAACCCACAAGCCCCGTCCACACCACAACAGCAGCAACCACAACCACACACGACCCACCCCGCTCACCCCGACAGCGGCGCCCCCCACGCTACCAATGGCGATACCCCTATGTACACGGATGAAGACCCAGAAGTTGTCCTCCAGAACGCCCTGCGCGCTCTACAACAAGAAGAGGCCGACGCCGAAGCGCAGGCCGCCGCTGAGCGCGAGGCGCGAGACCGCTCCGAGCGGGGCATGCCTCCCCTGGGCACCATCGCCGGACAGGCATACGCCCAACAGGCCGCGGCGGCCGTCAACGCCATCTCCACGCCCATTAACACGGCGAGAGCTAGCGTCGGTCCGCCACCCAGCGCCGGCGGCGGCAACGGTGGAACGGCGAACAATTCGGTGGCCGCGCCGCGTTTCATCGCGCCAACACCCCAACCCACCGGGTCGGCTGGTAGTGCCGCCGGCGAGGATCTCACCCTAACCCCAATCCCTAGCGGCGGGCCAGTGTCAGTTACGGATCGGCCGGTGCGCTGTCCGTTCTGCGTGAACCAGCGGATGCTGAGGACGATCAAGGAGGCCGTGGAGCATATGTCAACCCACGTCATTGTGTGAGAGGGGCTTTCTTTCTCGTGCTCTTGGGGTCCACGGAGTGTTGGTGTCTTTATTCCTCTGCGCTACTCGTCGGGCAGGAAAATAAGGGTTCAAAATCACTGGGCTGCTTGTTTCGGTGGCGAAGCTTCTCATGATTAATCTGCGTTTCTTTTCTTCTGGTTTCTCATTCGCATGTCGGTATATTACAGTTAAGGCGCTTAGGAAGGACGGGCAGGGTATATTCTATTACGGCTGGAAGGGACGGGATAGGAATCATGTTTGGGTTTTGTGTTTCTGTGGTCAGCTGTTCACATTCCACGGCTGGCACCATGTTGCCTGTTGAGCTCTGTCCAGAATGCGTGGTACATCACCACAATATACTTTTTCCAGATATCCGCTTGGCCTTTTCTCTGTGATGAAGCCGTCTGGGAGCTGAGGCCAGCGAGGTAAACCCCCCTAGGGACTGAACTTGGATCCATTCCCCGTTAAGGAGAAAACAGGGTGAGATAATCTGCCAGCTGGTTTTGCACTGTGTTTGTATACAACTAGAACATAGCTGTCGTGTAATGTTATAATCTTGAAAAATATTTTTACAACGTAAATGGATGACTATTCCTGGAGTTTAAGCAATATAGAAATTTTATGCTACTTTATTAGGATTGGTTACATCATTGTATTAGATAATAAAGAGAATGTAATAAAAAGACATTAAATAAAAATAAAGAAGATATGTATCGAGGAAAAGAAATGCAGTCCGGAAGAAATATGTAAAAGAATTAAAACGACTGGATGCTATTCACCTAAAGGGTGGTTACTAGGCACACCCCCGTGACCTTGCTGCCAACCCTGCCCATGCTCCGTGCACAAGCCCCTCTCGAGGCCCCTCCAGCGCAAGTACCAGCGTTCCCGCTGATTTCCACCACGTTCCGTCCGAGTCACGCATTCTTTAGAGCGTCAGCAAGCCCGCACAACCTGGGACCAACTGCAAACTTACACCACCACTTGATCCTTTGCGCACTTCTATCTCAAGTCTTATATCTGACCCAACTTGTGCCGCGCGAATATCTAACACCATGAAGGTATGTTATTTCGACTTTACTTAGACTTTCATCCGACGCTAGGATACAAAAGCCAGCTGTCGGCTGCATGCGCAGCCCAGGCTTGTCCAACCAACCCATCAGTGATACCTTTTCTGCGCAACACTCGCGCTGCACAACACAAACAGCTGCGCATTCTTGCACCCACACCCATTTCTGCTATCAGCAGCACCAGTCGCATTTACCACCAGCGAGGGTAGATTGAGACCCAACTCCTCGTTCACTAGCTAATCACCATGTCCGCTTTCAAGGCTTTACGGATAGGGAGAAGGTCTATGAAGAGTGAAGAGAAGAACAAGCCACACATCAGCATTCCACAGAAAACCGCCGTCGCAATCGTTCCTCCCAAAAAGGTGCGTCACTTCGGTTATCGCTTGATGCCCAACGGCCGTGCTATGGGTCGCTATGGGTTATGGGTCGCCTTTTGCCGGTGCCCGTCGGCAAATCACTGACTGACGCTTGGGGCGTGGGACAGGTCATTCGAGCGCTTCAAGATTATACCGCGCAGAGCACCGAAGAACTGAGCTTTTCGCGTGGCGACTTCTTTCATGTCATCGGGCGTGAAAACGACCCAGACTGGTACGAGGCCTGCAACCCCGCGCTACCCGACCCCCCTGGTCTAGTGCCTGTGAGCTTTTTCCAGTCGCTTGGACGCAACGAGCGCGACAGTGGCCAGTCCCAACCAGACAGTGCACATTCTGTCAAGCATCCCGACCACGATTCTGGATACGGCGACGGATCAACAGTGACAATGGCCTCTTCCAGCAGCCAGCGAAACTCGAAGTCGGGGGGCAAGTCCGGAGCTATGGTCTACGGCGTGGTGATCTACGACTTCCATGCTGAGAGGGGCGATGAACTGGATGCGAAAGCGGGCGAGGCCATCATCGTGATCGCGCAGTCAAATCCCGAGTGGTTTGTGGCCAAGCCCATCGGGAGGCTCGGCGGTCCAGGCCTGATTCCTGTTTCGTTCATCGAGATTCGGGACATGGCATCCAACACACCGGTCCTGAACCCCCATGAAGCCGTGCGGAAGGCCGGTATTCCGAAGGTCGAAGAGTGGAAGAAGATGGCCGCAGATTATAAGAACTCGAGCATCACACTCGGGAAATTTGAGACTGGCGCACAACCACAGTCGATGGAACAGGGAATGGAGCGCATGAGCATTCAGCAGCAGCAACCCAGCGGCCGGGTTAGCCAAGGCCCGGCCTCCACCATGGTCAGTGACAGTGACGACATCGCTGGTTACTTACTACTATGGCCTATCTGACAAACGCGATAGCAGCAACAAGCCCAGCACCTTGCCCAACAGCAGCCACAGCAGCCACAGACGGCATACAATGTGCAGCAAAACTCAGTCCAACAAAGCCAGCCCTCGTCGGCACCTAACTCGCAGATGTTTGCCCCCGTCTCGGCTCGAATCCCTCGGTACTGCTTTGCGGAGGACAAGTATTGGTTTGTTATTGAAGCTGAGCTCGAAGATGGCCACACTTGGGAGCTGGCGCGATACTACGAAGACTTTTACGATTTCCAGATCGCTCTCCTCACCGAATTCCCTGTCGAGGCCGGAACCACCGGCAAGAAGCAGCGGACGCTGCCCTATATGCCCGGCCCTGTCAACTACGTTACGGATGCGATCACCGAAGGGCGCCGACATAACCTCGATTCCTACGTTAAGAGCCTCCTGGCTCAACCACCATACATTGCTAAATGCAACCTAGTAAAACAGTTCTTTGCCCCGAGAGAAGGGGACTACGAAATTGACCCGAGCGCACTCGAGGAAGAGTACCGCCTATCGGCCGGCTCACGACCCTCATCGGCCGACTCCCCCGCCGACGGCGGCTCTCGCCAATCATCCCAGCAGAATCTTGGTGGCGGCTACGGCGGTCTCGCCAGCCACCAACCGCGGCAGCAACAACAGCAACCGCAACAGCAACAGCCCGCCATGGCGCGGCAAGTCTCTTCCCTTTCGCAACCCTCCCAAACCTCCCTCTCGCCCGGCATGCAGGCCGCCGGGTCCTCCATGAAAGTCAAGCTCAGCTATAACGGCGACATCATCGCCATCAAAGTACCCGCCGATGTGCAGTTTGAGGCCCTTTACGACCGCATCATCGACCGCTTGAAGATCCCCATCGGCGAGGAACCCCAGCTCAGTTACAAGGACGAGGCCACGGGAGACAAGCCGCCACTAATGAGCAACAACGACTTGGATTTGGCGCTGCAGAGGAATGAGAAGTTGTTATTGTATGTCGAGTGAAGAGTGAGGAGCTCTGTGGCGGTGATAGGGTTGTCTTCACTGGGAGATGGTTCACTGGGGTGGAACGGGAGGGTATCTTCTTTTATTCTGTGTTTGAGGGGTTGGGGTACTGGATTTTTCGCTTCTTCTGCTCCCCTTTCTGTAGGCTCCCCCTTTGTTTGTCGTGTTTTCCATCAAAGTATACCCGCCTTTGTTTTGGTGTTTTTTTTTTCTGGTCTTTGCTGTTTCATCGGGCAACCGATTTGCTTTCTAGCTGCGTTGGGACTGTGGTTTGGGTGGAGACGATGAATGGACGAACGAATGGATGGGACAAGATTTGATGGGCTGTTGAGCGTTGGGGTCGTGGTTTGGGCGGAGGCGATGAATGGAATGAATGGATGGGACAATACTTGATGGGCAGTTGAGCGCTGGGAATCTTTGGGCTGGAGTTGATGATGTTAAGGCACAACTAGAAGCTTGCAGGGCACCCGGGGAGGGTAGATGTCTAATGTACTCTTCACGAGGCTTGCGGTAGTTAGCGGGAGGTGATGGCCAAATTGTTTTTTTATTTAGTGACATACCAAAATGTCAAGTAATAGTGACTTGAGTAGTTGCGCATTTGCTACCAAGCTTAACCTCTGGTTGGTCTTGCAAGCGCTGACTCGATGTGCTCCATGTTGTCTCGACTCACGAGGGCACCAACCAAATCAATACGCCACGAAAGGGACCAGGGTATTGTTCCAACCATCCCATCGTGATAACCGCCAGACTATTGAGTGGCAGAATCACCGCACCACCGTCGTCCCTCCTTACCTGATATTTTGAGGTGGTGCATACGGGTCACGACATTTCATTAAAATGCAATATCCGCAGCTGCGTCTCTCGAAGTGAAGGAGGCCAATCCTTGAACAGGAGCGGCATCGCAACTTATCGATAAGCAGCCCCTGCATTGATCATCCTTCCTAAAAGCCACAGAAGGAACCTGTGGTGTGGGACAACAGGGGGGCGATTTCGGCCGCTGTGTTTTTTGCCTCTCTCTGACATGGAACTTTCCGGAAGGACGAGTTGGACGGATTCCAGCTGTTATAACGATAAATGGAAAAAGAGGCCGCCTTTCTTCCAATTAAGCTCGTTCCCCGTTTTCCACCGGGTTTAGTCTGCCCTTGATCCGAAGAGATGCATCTACGCTAAGTACATAACTCAATTCTTGTTGTTCCTTGAGACACACCCCCTGGATCTTGCAGCTGCGGGCCACCCTCGGCCCCGTAGATCATCACGTTCGAGAACACGGCATCTGCATGAACAAAGGGACTTGGGAAATGCCAAGCTCGCTGTCCCGAGCTGTGTCACCGGGCAAGCCATGTCTTCCTCTCTTCTATGTACAGGGAGTGAGTGTATGCAAGCCCGTCACTCCCACGCGGGAGACCTGGTGTGGTGGTTGGGTACGCCCCATGGTGTCGCGTGCAAGTCATTCGGAGCATTGCCTTGTATGCGCTTTGCGCGATATTCACCACCGGAGGTTTTCCCACATCATTACGCTTTTTTGAACGTTACTCCTGCGGTTTGTTATACTTAGGACGTTCAAGACAGTCGGTTTCAGTATTATGTGGTGGCTTCCATTCCTTTAGTGGTGTCTGTCGCTGAAGCCACTAAGGATTTGACCCCGCAATCCGCAACCCCGCCCTCGCAATCCATAGGTAGGTGATCCCAGGCGTTTCTGGTATATCAGAGCAGGGCTATGGTCGAGAACCTTGCTGAATGTTTTCTGCCAGAGAACTGCCTTTCTTTTTATGTTGGCGATGTTCCAAATCCAAGTTCAGTAACCGGCTATAGCACTTCCCACCTCGGTGCTGGCCCCGCGATGACGTCGTCCTTGATGGGCCCTCCGATCCCTTCTACACTGAGGAGTTCCACAGAACCCCGAGAACGAGCCCTGCCACATCTCACTTACACAGCCAGCATTCAGGCATCTTCCATCATATGTCACCCAAAAGCCGCGATACCGCCGAGCCAGAACCGCCCAAATATCCTTAGAGCAGAACCAACAACCAAGCTGTCAAATTCCAAATCCCCAAATTCCAAATCCGCAAATTCATGCTTTCCCTTTTTCTGGTTCGAACATGCCAACGGGCTGGCTGGCTATGCACACCCCGCCCTCCGATCAGCGCAACCCATGAAAGATGAAACCGCGGGCTGAAACAATCCCGGCCGGCGGCGCAGTGTCCTTGGGCCTCACGGTTACGAACTTACCAAGAAAAAAGTACGAATAGAAAATGATAAACCGTTGATGCTTTTTTACACCCCCCAAACCCAACGCAGATAGCAGTTACGAAAGATGGTCGGAGAAAGGCGGAAAAGGAAAACGAAGGTAAGGTAGCGGGGTTGATGAAGCTGTCTCAACGCTTGCTTCACCCACACGACGCGACTTCTTGGATGAACCTTCCTTTCGCTCCCATGGTTCCCACGTTTCCACGTGCCACAAGGTTATCGTACTCCGCGGAGTTGCCTCGTTTACGTAGAAATGTGACAATTCAGACGGCCTGGGCCCAGTCTGGGGGTACCGACACGAGAGCCTTTCGGCTTTTTGTCGACCCTTGCTCTGAATCACTTTTGAGGTTCTCACTTCGTTCTGGTTTATACCCAAGCCTGAAGAAATGGGAAGGTATGTGACCAACGCAGGACAAACGTTCGAGACCCAGACTATCAATGAGTGAGACGGGTCAGCGTTGAGTCGAAGTAAGTACGGAATCTACGATATTTGTTGAAAGCCCCCGTAAGGCCGACAGATGCACTAAATGCTAAATACATACGGCCGATGATGGCCATTCCCCAACTCCAAACTCCAGGGCGAAGCAGCTCTAACCCCTTTCCCAGAAACCATATGAACCACTGTACCGGACCGACCCATCCAATTGCTCCTTCTCTGCCGTGGGTATGGATGGCAGGGGAACTCTGTAGCGCAAAAACAACGTCGAAGTAGAGGTATGGTAACCGCAAAGGCTCGACCAAGGTGGTGATGGTATCAAGTTTTGACTCCTCGACCCGATCGCCCGCCCTCGGGAGCGTGCCGCTTTGATGGGCGGCCACAAAGGGTGAAAGAGCTGCTCGGCACTTGGTGACCATGACTTACAGCCAGGTCTCGCTTTTGCCATCATCAGCTTCGTCCACGGGTTAGCTCGCCACAGCAGCGCAGTTGGTTGCCGATCTCGATTTCGTTTTCCGGTGCGATAGCAAGCCAAAACGATTTGCTCCTGGGCGCGTGAATGACACGCAGCAGCCAGGCTGCAGTAACCGCAGGCAAGTCACTTTTCGACGCCGAAGAAAAAAAAACTGGTGATCGTGTCGTGAGGGCTCGAGCTCCTCAGGAGTAGTCGGCAGGCGTTGGCAGGAGCCAACCGCCTAAACAGCAGCCTAATGAACTGGGACGATGCTGCTGCTGAATATCCCACTGGGCGGGAAAAAAAAGATTACGTGCAGGAAAAGGAGGAAACGGGGGGTAGGGCGGGTGGATGCCACGGCGTGGTAACGAAAAACACCAATGGCAAGGTGGCAAGAGATCAAAAAAGTAGGGGTATCAAGTCAGATTTGCCCCTTGATGTCGACGCGGGAGAATGCTTTGGCGCGCGCTCCTTCAAACCGCGAACCGGCCTTCCCGGTCAGGAAGAGAATCGTACCGCTGCGGTCTTCGAGGAGATCTTGGCCCTCGTGGTCGAGAATGAACTGCGCTGCTTCGACGTCAGACTCAAAGTAGAGTTCTTCGGTCACGAAGCGTAAAGGCACGTCCATTTTGTAACTAGTGGAAGGTTAGCGGCGGATCTGCTTTGGGAGTGACAAATAAAACTCACCCTTTGCAGATATTGCACAGAGCAGCGAGGCGCTCCCGGCCGACGAACATGTCCATGAGATAGGCACCCATGTTGGGGGTCTCATTGTATAATTGGAAGAAGCGGTGGTAGTTGCCCAAGGCGAGGGCAGAACGCACATCGAGGGCGTGTTTGATGGCCTTGTCCTTTTTCTCTGCTGCGGTTAGATCTGCCAGAGCGTTATTTAGCTCCGTGCGGTTTGCTGTGTGGATGTAATACAAGATTCGATAGGCCTTGAACTCGTTCGTCTTGCCCTTCAAACCCAACCTATACAAGCCCTTGAGCTGGCTCTGGCACTGGTTATACTCACCGAGATCCCCCTTCTCCAAGGCAATCCGGGCATGGATTTCGTAGACCTCAACCGTGAAATCATCGCGGATGCGCTGGACCGTGAGATCCTGCCTCATGGATTTGAACTGATCGCAGATGTACGAGTAGTTCTGATCCTTCTTCCACCTCTTCTTCAGCAGCTCCAGCGTCTGACGCAGGATGTGTGGGGGGCGAACTTGCGACGGTTTGGGGGCGGCAGTCAAACGAAGGTAACGCTTCTCTAGATCTTGGCAAGTGCCAACGACAGGACCGTCACCCGGGGGTGGCGTATCCTCACGGTACGTCGTGTACTCTCCCTCGTGGCGCTTCTGGCGTTTGTCCGCCCGATTGAACTTACTGGTATGCTTAGGGAGCTCGTCGCCCTGGCGCCTGTCGGGTGAAAATGTGACGCGGTCCTCAAGGCGACCGGCCCCGGCCCCGGCCCGCCAAGGCGGAGTCGCAGAGGCTGAATGGACGGCTGCCGCGTCGGTCAAGTCCCAAGACTTCCTCTTTTTGGTGCCAGGGGCCTGGGTCGGGCCTTGAGCCTGCGATTTGGAGTGGAGTGGGAGCGACGCTCGCGCGCGCTCCTCCCGGATCATTTGCTGTGGGAGAGGCATTGTGTCCCAGTCGAGGGAGTACATGATGTTCTTCTCGTTGGCCTGGGTTATCGTCTCCTTCAGCTTGGCCTCCATGTCCGCCCTTGTTACGCTTGAATCTAGGTTTGCAGGGATGAAGGCACGCTGGACATATCGGCGGACCGAGTCCGGCCAGTCGATTTTTGTCTTGGCCTGCTCCTGGGCGGCAGGCGGCGCAGGGTTCACATTCGTTGCAATATTAGCTGCGCTCGGCGCGGGAGGATGGGAAGGGCCGTAAGTATGCGCGACGGAATAGGGAGGTTGCGGGGTGGAGTAGGACTGGCCGAATGACTGGCGGACCTGAACTGGGGTGAAGGCAGGAGCTGTTGAAAGAAGAAGTCAGCGGCGGTCTTCCTCGGATTTCAAAACTCGCGAGACAGGATAGCTCGGAATGCAACCACGCGTTTGACGCGTCTCCAAACTTACCAGAGTATGAAGCTGTGTAGCTGGTCGATGGCTGGGTGCCTGGGGCAGGGGGGGTTGGCCACGTCGGCATCATGTTGCTGGTGTTCATGGGCTGTGCTGTACTGGAAAGAATCAGGGAGTCGCGAGACACAAAAGTGGGCGAATATTGGAGTATATATTGTGGCTTATTCACCAAGAGCCTTGAAAAAAAAAACACTGCGGATCTTTTCGAGATGCGCGAGTCGATGTCGTCGCGAGCGGTGAGGTTGTCGAGATCAAGAGGCACAAAGGGCATCAAAGCGTCGTTAAAATGGAAGTGTGGCCTGGGGCTGGTTCTGGTCCGTGCGGGGGTTCTGCGCCACCGAGACTCGCGTATACGCAGTATGTGAATTTCAGTTTGTAACTAATTATTCACACTGCCACGTATGCAATAATGCCATATATGCCCCACCAGGGTTGACGTCAATGGCTGGGCATTGATAGCGTGCGTGATTGATACATAAGGTAGCCTCCCTTTACTTGTCGATGTTTGGAATGGGCCGATGAACCCTTCACTCTCCGTCAACTTTCCAACCACATCGGGACAACCTGCCCCCGACTATGACGGATGTTCTTAAAGCACATCGACTTGACCACCGCTTTGCGGCCCGCGTACCTACCTGATGAAGACCTCCTCTTCGTGCAAGACAATGTGGGGCTGTATGAGGGGTGAGTTCTAGGCATCGCATCTAGGTCATCTACGCTTCCTTCAGCGAGGAACTAGGGACTAATAGGCCCTCGCGACAGGAAATACAAGCTCCCCGACCATCAGAATGGCCAGGTTTATCTGACCTCGCATCGGATCTGCTATGTGGATAAGACCGAGCCGAGGAAGCACTCGGTCGCCTTGGATCTCAAGAGCGTCGAGCGTTTTGAGTTCTATGTGAATATCACCAACCTACCCTCCTTGGTTCAATTACTAATGTTCGTTTTCTTCAGGGCGGGTTCCTCAAGTCGTCAGCCAAAGTTACACTTATCCCGAAGGCGACGAAGCGCTCTTCCTTGCAGGCCAGGTCACCTGGCATCGCCGCTGCCCCCTCACGGAGCAATACATCGTCGCCCGCTCAACACCAAGATGGCCCACGTCGAGGATCGCCCGTGGAACCAACTCCGGCCAGCAGCGCCACATGGGTTTGCACGATTTGTAGTTTCTCGAACCCAGTGCCCTCCAACTTTGACCCCACGACTGCCAGCGTCCACACCCCGCTCCCCCCATGTCTCGCCTGTGGTATCAAGCCCACCTTGACCCATGTTCTTAAAGCTGCGATATCCAACGCTACCAGCCGACAGCCCAGCAGTCCAGCAGTGCAGACCCCACTCCCGGTCCGGCCGCGGCCGGTCACCGAGTTCTCGTCTGGGCTGGATCGTGCCCGCGACTCTTCCCCTCGAAGTTCGGATCCAGACGCATCCTTCCAGTGCCCGCGGTGTACTTTCCTCAACCATCCCTCCCTTCTGTCCTGTGAGATGTGTGGAGGGCCACTAATCTCCCATGACGTCGCCGCCGAGCTCGCGCCACAAACCCGAATACACACGGAATCCCCCGGTCCGGTCCTTAACGCCTTAAGCGCCGTCCCACCTGGTCTCGAAAGTTCGGAAAGCGTCAAAATCTCCTTCCGTGGCGGGGGCGAGAAGATATTCTATGAGCGCCTCAAAGGTTCCATGACGCAGCGTAAATGGCTCCTCCAAGGTGCACCTCCAATCCCCAAAGCCTCCCGACCCGGCGAAGACGTCAACGGCCCCAATCCCGACGGAACGACCAGCTCCTCATCCCAGTTCCGCCCGAAAATAGCCGGCATCGCCGGCCTCGAACACCACAGCCAAGCGATGCGCAAGAACAACGAGCTCGTCATCGGCACGGCCTTCGAGGACCTCGAGGCGCTGATGGCGTCGGCCAAGGAGATCGTCGCGCTCGCCGACACCTTCGCGCGGCAGGTCAAGGGCGCGTCGGGGGGCGCGTCGAGCGCGAGCGCGAGCGAGAACGCGCTGCTCGCCGACTCGGTCAGCCAGCTGGGGCTGATCACCACCAAGGACATCGTCGGCAGCAGCAGCGGCGCCGGCGGCAGCGACTCCCTCTACCTCTCCGAGCTCGCCCGCACCCTGGCCGAGTTCCTGACCGACGACCGCCGCGGCGTGCTCAAGCGCGCCGGCGGCATCGTCTCGCTCGTCGACCTGTGGGCTGTGTTTAACCGCGCTCGGGGGGGCGTTGAGTTGGTCAGCCCGGCGGACTTTGAGAAGGCCGCCGCGCTGTGGGAGACGCTGGGCCTGCCGGTGCGGCTGCGGACGTTCAAGTCGGGCGTGAAGGTGGTGCAGGGTCGGGAATGGACGGATGAGACGACTATCAAGGCCTTGCTTGGGTGGCTGAAGGATTTGCACGAGTTTCCGCCCGAGCGGGAAGTGCCGTGGGACTGGCACATGTTTGGCCGCGGGGTTACGGCGAGGGATGTGGCCGAGAGGTTTGGGTGGAGTATTGGTGTTGCGGAGGAGGAGTTGGAGATGGCCGAGGAGAGGGGTGTGCTGTGCCGCGAGGAAGGTATCGAAGGGCTGAAGTTCTGGGAGAACTTTATCGATACCGGCGAGGGCAAGGGGTACAAGGACGCGGCGACGCTAGAGCGGGAAACACTGACCAGGGCGCTGGTTAACGCAGGGTTCCTTTGAGCCTCGCGATAACTGAGCGGCAAGTAGGAGTAGGAGGAGGCGGTATCCACGCCTTTATAATCAATCTGAGCGTCTTGAGAAGAGTTGGATTGATCCCGAAACCCATTTTCCGTTCCATTACCCCCGCCCTCTTTCTACATGGTCTATGAGCAGCCATCATCTAATATCCGTCCAACGCCGATCCGACTCCTAACATTCTGCAGTAACCCTGGACGCCTGCTCCACGAAAAGCCATGACCGAGAGAAACAAACAGACAACACAAAAGCAACAACAAAACCCACGCCCACGACGCCCACGATGCCCCATCACACCAACCTCTCCATCAACCCCCTCCTCACCTTATAATTCACCACCCCCCCCACCCCAAAAGCCGGCACGATCCTACAAACCCGCGCCGCCGTGCTCACCGCCCAATTCTTCCTCACCACCGCCCACCTCTCCCGCCACCCCCCCACCCCGGGCCTATTATAAATATCCAGCCCCCACAAATGCACCGGCGTGCTCGCGAGCTGCACCACCGCCGGCGCCGCAAACTGCGCCATCGTCTGGCCCGACACGTAGCGCTGCACCTCGTCCCCCACCCGGCGCGACAGCGCCGGCCCCAGCAGCGGCGGCACGTTGAACGACGCGAAGATGGTCAGGCAGTCGCGCGCGGCGAAGAGGAAGTAGCTGGGGAGGGTGACGGGGCGCGGGGGGAGGCCGGGGGGGCCGAATAGGCGGACGAAGACTTGGTCCTTGTAGATGCAGAGGCCGATGTTGGCGGCGGAGGAGGCGGCGAATTTGGAGGTGCCCGAGGTGACGTGGGTGGCGGGGAGGGAGTGGACTGTGGAGGTGGCGGTGTCGAGGGTGTTGGCGGTGAGGTAGGTGCCGCCGTAGAGGGTGAAGATGAGGGCGAAGGGCTTGGAGAGGATGATGCGGTGGGGGGTGCGGAGGAGGGTGTGGAAGGAGGCTTTGAGGGAGTCGATGAGCGGGCGGCGGCCGGAGGCGTTTTCCATTATGGAGCTGGGGAGGGAAGGTTAGATGGATGTGATGGGTGTAAGTGGGAGGGTGGGTTCGGTCGTGGGCTGGCTCTTGCTTACCGGTCGATGATGGATATTATTGGGGCCACGAGCGCGGCGGCCGAGGCGGCGCCGAGAAAGTCAACACCGAGCCGAAGGCCCAGGTTTTTGGTGTTCCATTTTGTGGTGGTGTTGGTGTCACTGCCGGTCTTGACCTCCGTACCGATTACCGGTGACGGAAGAGCCCGGGGTGCTGCGGCTGATGCTGCTGCTGCCGCCAACTGTGACGGTTTGACTGCATCGAATTGGAGCTGGGGAGGTGCTCTGGGAGCTTCTAAGCCACCCACTCCGCTATCTTTCATTTTGTTGACTTTTGAACGCTTTAACCTTCAGTAGTCTGTAAAGCGGGGACCGGGACGGTGCTGTATTTATAGCTGCCGGGTAGGAGCGGCGGTCGTGGAAGACAGCTCCGCCGAGATAACGGTGCCAAGCCCGGCGACGAGAAACTCAGAGAATGGAGAAAGTAGAACAGAGCGGCTAGTCGAGGAAGGGAAGGCTCTGGGCAAGGAGGAGGTGGTCATCGAACATGAGTTCGCGTTTCCATTATGCTTCCCACTATTGGGTACCTAATGAGGGATTGATCCTCCGGGTTGTTAGCCGCTGATAAATCAAGCTCCAGCATCAGCTCAGAAAGACGGCACCTCACTCAACTTTGCGCGACTTCGCGTGTTGAAGCGCGCGGATAAGTGCAGCCCGAGAGTTGTTGCCGAAATCGGAGCCCCACTGCCCACGTTCCGATGCCCTTCCTGTGTGAAGTGTGGGGGTTGGGGAAGGTGGAAAGTTACCCCAAATAATCCACTCAGCACCTGGAAGTTGCCCACGTGATGATCCCGACGCGATTGTTTACAGTTAACACCCAACCACGAATCGAACTGAAAAGCCATTTGCGTTGTTTAAACACTCTGTTTATGCATACCTAGTCAGGCGTGATTGTGAGAAGTTTCTATGTGGGCGGCCTTCTTACCCTCGACGACTTTGAGAATGTGTGTGTTACCCTAACCCTAATGTAAACAACCTCCCCTGAGCCTTTGCCAACCTCCATCTAGGCTCTTCTGCTCTTTTGAAAGACATATCCTGGTTCTCCTGAATTTGGTCAACTCCCTCTGTACCAGGGGGGATTATGTAGCAATATGTAAATATACTTATCCTGTATTATCAGTTAAAAAATCTTCCAAACTAAAAACTACTACTATCCTTGTTATCAGAACTCTTCAACTCTCATCTGACTCCATCCGGCCTTTCATAGGTGTAAGTCACGTTCAAGTCAGTCTTAGTTACCGCTGACCAGGTTTTATATAATAGCTCCATATTTTTGATGCAGCAACTAGAACTTGATGTTATCTAGTTAATGTACAATAACTAACCCTCGTCACATGTGGTTCATGTGCAACCTCTCCCTGGTGACAAGTTAGAAATGGTTTCATCGCCTGGAGTAAGAAACATCTAAGTTCTCCTAACCTCATACCCGCTCAGGCTTTAGCTTGCCATTGTCTGCCAAACTCAATAGACTAACTACCTAGGTTTCCTCGCCAACCCCCAGTTCCACCAATTTAGGGGCATGCTCTCATCCTTTTCAGTGCGAAATGAACTTCATGACACCTCGTCGAGAGAAACACCAAAGCCAGCGCACGGAAAAGTGACATGCTCGTGATTGCTCTGGCCGCATGCTCTTATCCCGTGTGTCTTCGAATACACAAACTGCAACTTCATGATTCCTACCTCGCCGAAGCAACCAAATCCAAGTTTCAATTCTCTTGCTTCACCTCAACCATATTCCCTGAGTCAGCACTGGTTGTAAACACGGAAGTACCAAATTAATAGCCCCAAGGTGCATGAAACATGTATCCATGTTTGAGTCGTTTTTAGTGGTTACACGGGTGAACTAACATATTTTTCGTGAGCGTTCCCGTCCCCGCATCCCAAGATCACATTCTGATTGCTTTCCCGTAGCTGTCTCGTAGTGTTTATCCCAATCCCTTACAACACTCCTTTTTGACTGCCAACACATGGTCGCCCAAAGAATAGGTAACCTTCATGGTCTGATGTCCACGACCAATATGACTCCGTTTCTCTGTTGCTCTGCTGCAGGGCACAGACCGGCCCTCCTAGCTGGTTCACAGCATCTGGAGTATATCCAGACTGTACCTCCGCAATATAGAGGACAGCTTCTAGAGCTCCTCAACTTTCAGGCTCCAGCGGCAATGAGCTCTTGTATGTTTCACTCTCCCCTTTACTTAGCTTCTTTTAATATTTCCCTAGATCTTCCAACGAACCGTTTCACAGCCCAGCCTTCAATACCAACGCCACCGCAAACTACGACCCCAGGCAGCCAAACCAAGCCCCCCGCGCCCGCCCGGCCCCCGAAACCTGAACTTCGTCTCTTCCTTTTCCCTCTTCGCCTTCTTCTTCCCGTCGCCGACTTTTCCCACCTTAAAGCACCATCCAGCACACTCAAACCACTCGCTTTTTTTTTTTTAACAATCACCAAGACCCAAAGTCTCCTCAAGTCCAAATACAATCAAACCAATAGCATACATCGAGCGAGGTATCATGAACGGCCGCAACAACCAGCCGGCGCGCGAAGAGGTAAGGAAGCGCTGGTATCTTCAAACCTTCCAAGTTGGAAAGTTTGAGACTCGCTTCTCCCAAACGGATGACCAGATACCAACGAGCCCACCCCTACTTGGAAGTTGGGAAGTTTGAGACTCGCTCCTCCAAGTGGATGATTACCAGATACCAACGAGCCTACCCCTACTCGCCCTGGCCTTCCAAGAAGGCCCAACCCCATGGCAAAACCGCCACTCCACCGCTTCCTTGCAACCTATCTCCCCTCTCCCCCCTCGCCCCAAACACAAACCAACAACAATTCCCCGAACAACTAACAACCCCCCCATCAACAGGAACACCACCTCCACCGCCAGCCCCCAACCGCCAACCCCGCCTCCGCTACGTCCGCCACCAGGCAAGCGGAAGCCACCCGGGCGCGGCGCCTGATGGCCGACATCGTCCAGGAGGTCGCCGACATGGAGCAAGCTGTCGCCGACATTATGCCCGGCCCCGGCCACGACGGGCTCCGCCAGACGGCCGCCCGCATCGCTTTTGCTTTGCGCCTGCTTGGGGGTGTGCTGGAGCGTCTCGTCCCCCGCCGGGGTGGTGATGTTGCGGGGGCTGTTGCTGGACCTGTTTCGGTCTCTTCTTCTGCTGCTGCTGTGGCTGGCGCTAGTGCTCTCGGCTTGGGAGCCCGTGGCGGTTTTGTCTCTGGTGTTTCTGGTGATGGGGGTGGTTGGGCTGGTTCTGGTGGCCGTGGTCCTGCTTCGTCTGGTGTGGTTGGGCTGGGATCTAGTGGTTGGGATGCCGGCTCGGCCGACGGTGACTCGATCGGCGATGACTCGACCGCCGTCGCTTCGTCCGAGGATGGGTCTGCTAACGGACATTGGGATGGACGTTGATAGGGATGTTAAGATGGATATTGGTATTCAGCTTTACATGCCCAGACATTGACAGGGGCGTTAAGATGGAGCTTAGGTAGTACTGGTATCTACATGCATATACCTAGACGTTGATATGGAACGTGATACGGACCACGAGATGGCTTTCTACAAGGGACGTTGAACTTCAGCTGACGGCTCCTGTGCCTTTTCGCTTGCCGGTTTAAGACCTCTAGTATCATAGCAATAAGGCGGTATGAAAAGGGTAAAGCACATGCTTGACTGAACCGAACGCGCCGATAACACGATGTGGACAATGGAACGCTAAGGTCACTCGTTGGTCATGACCAACTGATCAAGTTTCATAGTTGTGGACATGGAAATTGATGAATTATGCCCAGCCATCTCATGTAGATTTGAAAAGACCGTTGTATCGAAAGCCAATGTCGTCAGCCAGCATCAGAATCATGAGTTGTGAAACAGGAGAAAAACTGGGACCTCCGCACGTGCTGTCAATAGACTATGACTTGGTCGCGATTTCAACTTCTGGTGTAGGCACCAAGAGACCTCTTTAGATACCTACCTAAGGTACCTAGCTAGATATACGGCCTCCCAGTTACGATTGCTTGGACCACAACCTCTTCGAGACAAATGCACAACAGATTTAGAGATATGCGCTGCACAAACGCCGGCAGATACCCTGTGTGCGGGGACTTGCTGAGGGGACGCTGCATCTCCATGCTGGTGAGGTAAAAGTGAACAACATAGTTACCTTACTGATAGACAAGGTTCTCCGGGATGCTTCGATTTCCAGCTTGCACAGATGACTCGCAGTTTACGTGGCATATGATGTCACTGCATCACAATAGGAAAAGTGCAATGCGTCTGATGCATTCTGCCAGCGTTTCTCGTGTTATGACTCCAACGTTGAGAACTATGGTTTATGTAATATACGTCACGAGACAAGGGACCAACAGGCCGACAAGGCGATTAGGCAACTCCATGTCGGGGCTTAACTTCAAACCCGCCCATTTCCCCATTACACTCCAACTCCATCTCCTGATCAACCTTCTTCTCCATCTCTTCATCAACCTTCTTTTCCATCTCCTCTTTGACCTTTTTTTCATCCCTTTATCAAGCTTCCTTCCAACCATTGCTACAAATCTCGTGCTTAGCTCATCCGGCACCCGTCTGCACTTAAACATGGACGCGTTGCATTGGGATACGGTTGAGCTTGAACATGGCCCTTGGGACAGCGACACCTCTATCCGAGCCCAGAAGCTCATCCGAAAATGCCCTTGCAACCGATATCAACCGCGTTGCCTTCGATGCAGATGTGCGCAGCTTTTATTGCTACGTTCTCGTCAAAGCCTAGACGATGTACGGAAGAATCGGAAGTCGCCACTCGAAATCGTCTGCTCTCCGAACCGCCACGCTTCGCCCCACCAAATGGAAACGGAAGCCTTCCAGGAACGAGATTTTGGAGTCTGGAGGAAGATTACGAATTCGAATCCGAATCTTCGACCCCCATGGAGCTTGACGATACAGCCAAAGCGCGTGATAATGAAGTTGACAATGAACTTGACACGGAACTTGGCACTAGAATAACAGACAGGGAATTTCAGATGACGGCTGCTCTGTCCTTTCACTCGCCGGCGCTGCAGCTCTTATGGGCACCGAGATTTGCATCGCGTCGCAAGCGAGGTTTACAAGGGCTGAGAGCAGGTCGCATCGTATTTGGGGAAACTTACGGAAGGGGGGTAGGTCGTGCGCTGGGGGTTTGGGCTAACTGCGAAAATCCCTATATTTGGCTCTCCCTTTGGTACTGGATCCGTCGGCAGAGAGAAAAGCTGGCTGCGTACTTTAGCCAAGGCAGCCAGGGAAATATCTAGATAGGTACCTACCTTACCTGTACCTTAGGTAGGCTCCGCGACCTCTAACGCTCCTGGGCTCAGCTCTGCCTTGCAGTTATCGTATCCGGCAATGCCTGCCTTTTTAATTAAGCACGCACTTACCACTGATTGTTTGCTCATGGTACAACAGCGAAAAAACCACATCAACTTTGGCGATCCGGATGCAACGCATGCCCACCTTGATCCGTTACGTTTTAGAGGGAAGGCGAGTGTGTTGTTCATGGTGTATAATGATTTCTTGACTTCGCTCCCTTTCGTCCTCT
This sequence comes from Chaetomium tenue, assembly GCF_020726465.1. NCBI lineage: Eukaryota > Fungi > Ascomycota > Sordariomycetes > Sordariales > Chaetomiaceae > Chaetomium > Chaetomium tenue. The sequence goes on from NW_027117332.1 coordinate 3,272,689, forward strand.
TTTCCTCTTCCCCATATTCAGACGAAACCAGCCCCCCCGTTCCCACCCCAGCGTTTGTCTATAGTTATTATATAATGTTAGACTCTATTTTTTCCGTTGCCCTCTTGCTCGGTCGGGCCGGGATCGATTCCTTTGCGGACTGCGTCTTCAACGGCGCGAAAGACTGGTGGCGGAGTGGCCGCATCAAACTGTCTGTGGGACGTGTCTTGAAGGCAGTGTAAGTGTGCTTTTGTTGTGCCGCTCCCTCAGCCTGGCCCTTGAGCACTATACTACCCCCCTGTCCCACAGTCTCTTTCCTGTTGACGCTATTGTAGCCCCCACTAACTAAGACCTTTACTTTGCAGCCTGGTCGCGATGGCCACTCGGGCAGCTAAGCTGCTCACTCCCACCGTCTTCAAGCTGTTGAAGCGCGTTCTGCCGGCGACACCTTCGTCGGTTTTCCAACTGACGGAAGGGAGATCCTGAGCTCGCTGAGCCTCTTTGACAACCCCGGTACCGGCACGGCGGCCTAGCCGGGGGCCCATCTTCCGCTCTATCAACGTCTCGTCTCCGCCGGAATACCGCGCCAAACTAAGTATCACGGTGCTGGTTAGTACGATATCTATCCACAGATCACCGCTAACCCGCTCAATGGACCTCTAGTCAATCTCTGAAATGCAGCATCACGCCAGCATGTGAGCCTGCCTCTGCTCTGTTCCAACTTTCATGCTTATTTATCTTTTGTCGCCCAGTCACGTCTCTGTGCACAAAGCTAGGCCGAAAGGTTGTTCATAACATACGAAGATGTGCAATCCAGGTATTTTCTCGACGGGTTCTAGTTAGTGCCCCCATCGATGTGCACTTTTTAGCATTGACACGTCCTCTCCCGGGGTCGACGATACTGCCTTTCGCTGCATGAATCGTACCACAACACGTCAACAAACGCCTCCGCTCTTCGACAACACGGGCACATCTTCCGCTCTACATGGTAGCATCTTGGATCAGCGGCGGCCCATCTTCCGCTCTACGTGGTGACGTCTTGGTTGCTGGTTAACCATCTTCTGCGTTTTTTTGGCGTAGTATCTTGGATCGGCGGTGGCCCATCTTCCGATTTACGTGGTGGCATCTTGGATCGGTGGCGGCCCATCTTCCGCTCTACGTGGTGACGTCTTGGTCGCTGGCTGGCGGTCTTTCGCTTATCAAGTTCCAGTTAACTGTCCTCTCAACACACAAAGCTTTCTTCTCCGGGGCTGGGGACCCATATTCGATTCCAAGGCGCCAGTTGGCGAACATATCACCGAGCGACTCCCTTCTTTTCTTCATCTTTGTTTTCTTCGTCTCAGGTGACGACATTGATCCTATATTCGCATCGAGCATCATGCAACCGTCGATTTCACAATACCTCCGAGGAGGCTGATATACAAGTAAGTCCCCTTCGCTTACACATCGACCCCTGTTGAGCACTACTAACCTAAACGCGAACACAGCACCACGATCTTGCCGATGGCATATAGACTGGATTGGTACACGACGGTTAGGAGGCAACCGAGCCATATATCGGACGATTAAGCTCAGGGGACGGTGAATCGGGAGCCCAATAATGTTGGTTGGTTGAAACCGTGGTATCTGGAAAGGAATCCCCAAGAGCAAAGGTGCCTAGCTCAGTAGAATACAATAATTACGACATGTGGAAGTGACTTTTCGTGGCCAGGCCAATCCTCTGCCAATTCAGTGAGCTATCTAAGTATTTTTCTCGACTGCTTATGTTGATCCACCGTAGGTAAGCTGTGCTCCTATTGAACTCCCGCTTTACACTGTACACGGACTAGAAGGCCCTCCCCACGCCAGGTTAATGCTTTGCAGGAGCCGACTTCTTCTCATCCGCTTCCGCCTGGTCCATGAATTTCCTATTATCATGTCAGAGAAATAGCCATATGGATGCCCGGGGGTATATGGGCGCACTTGATGAAGTCGGCCTCGTCGGAGCTGGAAGCGTTGATCGGGGGTGTGGCGGGCTTGGCCTTGCTGCCACCCATGGCGGCGTATGATCCCACGAACAATGTGCCCAGGACACCCATCGCCAGCTGCAACACCCGTAACGTCAGCCATTGCACCTCAATGGATCCCGGAGGAGACGGGTCGGAGCTTCTCGGGGGAGCGGAAAGGGCGCTTCAATTTGGGAAACTGACGTAGTGCGAGCCGACGTTGGCGCCGAAGAGCTTGTAGGTTTGGACCATTTTGGCGTCAGGTCGGGGAACGAGCTTGGTGATGTGGTGGTGGGAGTCCTGTCGGGAGTAATACGGAGGATGCGATGTATGGCGGGCAAAACGTGAAAAGGTCGCAGGTCGTCAACCTCCGTTCCTGAGCACCCGAAATTTTGCCAGACAGCCGGGACGGGTGGGCACGGACCATGCTGGGCTTCGGCGCCGGGCTCCACACCAAGACATCCCGGCCGAGTGCAAGCAGTGGGGAACAAAGAGCCAAACTACGTCACCAACACCGCAAGGTGAAGCTCGGAATCGATCAGCTCTAGGTGGGGATATATCCGGCAAGACTCTCGCCCGAAGGTTGCCAAATTATCAGTACAGTTAGGCCAGTGTTATTTTCTTGGTTACAAAAATCTTGACGCGGGGCCACAGACCCCTTCCGATTGTTCCCGATCGACGCGCAGACCTCTTGGTGGGGTGTTATCTATCGTGACTGGTTTTCGCAAAGCACACACGCCGACGCACCTTTTTATCATCACAAGATTACAAAATGTGGCCTTGGAGTAGCAGCTCGGACAAGCCTGCGGGCCCATCCACTTCCCAGAATGAATCTTCTAAACTATCACAGCCCCCGAGCGCGACAAAGGACGTGAAGAAGGCCGCCGGCGAATTCGATCTCAGCAAGCTTCCCGACAAGCAGAAGCTGAACCCAAAGCTCCAGAAGATCATGGACAAGGAAGACCATGAAGAAAACTTCTTCGACGAGCTCGTCGACGGCTAGTACGTCCCCCGTTTCCACACACCCCCTCCACCACGCCGCCCGCAAACCAACCCTCCCCCTAACCGACCCCTATGACCAACCCCCCCAAACAGCGCCCCGCCCTCGACCGAATCCAACGTGCGCTACGCCGCGTACGCGGCCCGCTTCCGCACCATCCTCCTCTCGGCGCACCGCTACGTGGCCTACACGTCCGACATTGGCGAGTCGTTCCGGCCCGTGGCGCACCCGTGGCTCGTGCGCGGCGCCTACGGCGTCTCGTGGGCCTACATCCTCGGCGACGTCAGCTACGAGGGCTACAAGGCCTACCTGCACAACCAGCGCGCCCTCAACCCCCGCCTCGAGCTCACCGCCCGCCAGCAGAAGATCTTGGGGCTGGAGGAGGGTGCGGCTGCTCCGCCGCCCGCTGCTGCTGCTGCTAAGGAGGTGGCGGCGGCGCCTGCGTTGGGTGTGGGTGCGGTCGCGCCGCTGGACGATTACCGCACCGTGATGCTGCAGCGAGGCATCTTCCAGAGCTTGGCGAGCATGGGCCTGCCGGCGTTTACGATTCACAGCGTGGTGCGGTACAGCGGGCGGGCGATGAAGGATGTGAAGAATGTGCGGGTGCGCACCTGGGCGCCCATCGGACTCGGGCTGGCTGTCGTGCCGTTCCTGCCGAGTATTTTTGATAAGCCGGTCGAGAACGCGGTTGAGTGGGCGTTCCATAAGGGGTTTGAGGCGTATGGTGGTCATCAGGCCGTGGGGGATGCGCCGCTCATTGGGAGGGAGAGGCAGTTGAGCGAGCGGCCGAAGGAGAAGAAGCAGTGAGGTGTGGTGGTTGGCGTGGTGTTGGGTTGGTGGTTTTCTCTCAGCTCTGCGATGGTCAACGGCTCAGCGGAGTTACGGTCTTCGGTGGTGTGGTGTACAATATTTCGATGAATCTACGCTGTATTATCGGAAAATATTGGTGTCCTAGGTAGCATTCCCACATGACATGGCCGCCGCTCGGCCCGGTATCTATCCCCAAACGCCGTTGCCAACCCAAATGCTATGCTAAACCATGCGAAGATGGAACGCCCTTCCTTGCCCTAATCAAGTTTCAATCAAATCCGGTGGTGGCCCAACGCCCCTCAGCAAGACAACCGTGTTGCCGCTTTTTAACACCTTCCCAAGCTTCTCGCTGAATTCCAACATCCGCCCCCCTTCTACGTGGAACACCCGCAATTTGTCTTCCTCCGAGTTCGATTGGTTGTTGATATTCTGCACCTGCAAGCTCCGCGCCGCAGCATCTAGCATCTTGCCCACCACCCAGTCCTCCGAGTAAAAGAACTCGCCCTTGGGAAGCTTCGCTTGGGCCGTGGCCGCCTCCGCCTCGACAAACAGATAAACACGCTTCTCAGGCGCAATCTTCGCGTCGCCCTTGGCGGTTTTCTTCAGGTTATTGACCGCGATCATCTGCGCGACCTTGGGTTTCGCGCTCGGCGACGAGAACGTGACCTTGGCCTGCTCCTTCTTAGCCTGGCCCCAGAGGCGGAACCGCTCGAGGGCGCTCTTAGCCCCGTCCGCGACGGCGGCCGCCTGTGCCGCGCTCGCCGCCCGCGCCCCGATCGGTGTCTTGCTGCTGCACGCGTGGTCCTCGCGCAGCCGGTGCTTGAGGCAGTAGTCGCGGTTGCAGTTGCCGCAGTGCACCCCCGGCACCAGCGCCGTGCCGATCGTGGTCTTGCAGCCGTTGTCGGCGCAGGGTTTTTGGGTGACGAGGTCGCGCATGCGTCGGCCCTCGCCGGCCGAGTGTTTGGCGAGGTCGGCCTCGCGCTTGCGTGCTGCCCATGCGCCCGGGTTGGTGCATGCGTGGCCGTCTTCGGTGCGGTGGTCGAGGCAGAAGGTCTTGTTGCAGGACTGGCATTGGAACGGGAGGAAGTCGAGCTGGTTGCAGTAGCTGTATTGGCAATGGGAGCCGATCAGGGACAGGTCGGTCCCGCGGCTGTCGACGGCGGCGGAGGACATTTTGACGTAGGAGGTTTCTTCTGCGTTGGAGGGGTCGGGGGAGCCCATGGTTGCGGGAGGTGGTCGGTCGCCGCTCTAATTAAAGAGTGATGAAGGGCGGCTAGGTGGCAGTGGATTGCGCAATCGAACTGTTGCCGCCGCAAGTTGTCTCGGTGTGTAATGGTTGAGGCGCTGACCAAGCGAGTCGAGGTGGACGACGACGAGATCTGGCTGCCTGCGACTCGGGGCTGTGGTCACTGGAACGATCTCGAAGGCACCCGACAGCTTGGCGGGGATCGGCGGGGCAAGGGGCACATGGCGCCGATCGTCCACCTAGCGGCTTGGCGGCTTGGGCGCTAGGCACGTTGGGTTAGGGTCTGCTAATGTTCACCCCGTTCACTGGAGCTTTGGTTTGGTGATCCTGGCAACCGACTGATCGCCTTCGCCATCACGGCATCTGCAACCTTTCCACGCTGTTCAACATGCCTCGCCACTGCACAACAATTCGAAGCCGAAATGCCTCCTCATGTGCCGCGCAAACGACTACGAAATAATACTCCTCCCCTTAAAAATGAGATTAAATCAAAGCAGAAGAGTGGGCAAAAGAATCTCGCCGTACCACCGCGCAAGTCGACGCTCTTCGATGACCTCGATGCGGGCTCAACCCCGCAGTCATCGACACGGAATGCGTCATCGAACTTGGAAATAGAGGATAGCGATGATGACGAAAGCTCCCTGACGTCACTATCCGATGCCGACTTCGAGGATGTCCCGTCCGCCAAGCGACGGAAAACCCAGGCGGCGGTTGACGAGGTGGACGATGATGACGAAGACGACGAGGATATCCAGTTCGAAGACGTCGAGACTCCGCAGGCGGCGTTTACGAATGTTCCGATCCCTACCGGCGATCTCGAATTAACCTTGATCAGGGACACCAGGATATCCTTGGCGAATGCATTGGGGAAGAAGGGCCCGTCAAAGTTGGAGCGGAAGATACGGGTTGCCACGCATTGTGCGCATGTTCAGTTTTTGATGTGGCATAACGCTCTCCGAAACTCCTGGCTATGCGATCCGACAGTCCAAGGCATTCTGTTGTCTCACCTACCCCCGAGGTTATGGGCTGAGGTGGACCGTTGGAGGAACAACAGCGGGTTGGAGGTGCCGGAAGAGGCGCCTCAAAGCGGCAAGCCGAACAAGAACCTCAAGGGTAAAGGGAAGGCCTCAGAGCGAAAGGGCCGGGACTGGACCGCGGCATCGGAACGCCTTGAAAAAGGCACTGTAGACATGAGCCATGGGGATCCTCTGTTCAGACTGATGAAGTATCTCGCCGCCTGGTGGAAACAACGGTTTCGCATCACCGCTCCCGGGTTGCGGAAGTGGGGATACATGTCATTGGAGAGGCTTGACCGTCTGACGAAGGCTTTTCGGAGCGATGCACATGACCAGGAGAGATTCGGGGAACGGGTCCGGGATATTGACGAGTTCCGATTGTGCGCGCAGGAATGCACCGGCAGCCGGGACGTCGGAGCCCAACTCTTCACCGGGTTACTCAGGGCGCTGGGCTTGGAAGCTCGCCTGGTCGCCAACATCCAGCCGCTGGGTTTCGGGTGGAACAAACTGGAAGAAGCGGATCCTGAAAAGGAAGGCTTTAGCTCCGGTCATACTCCAAAAAAGGAACCTATTCAACAGAAACTAGATACTACGCGGGCCGATGCGACGAAGGCCGATGCGACGAAGGCCGTGAGGAGTGCCGCCCAGGGTCGCGGTTCAAGGCGACAAACTAGAGCGCAGCTAGAAGATCCGTCCGATTCTGAGCTGGCGGTTGACGACAGTGACGACGACCTGGCCATTCATATCCCGCAAGCACCACAGAAGAAGGGAAAGATTTATGATGCCGACCTGGAGTTTCCTCATTACTGGACCGAGGTGTTGTCACCGGTGACGAACAAATATCTCGTCATTGACCCGATCGTCAAGGCTGTAATCGCCACAAATCGAGAACTCGTCGAGTCACTTGAGCCTCGTGGTGGCAAAGCCGACAAGGCCAAGCAGGTCATGGCTTACGCTGTCGGGCACTCGCAAGATGGCACGGCCAAGGATGTGACGGTGCGCTACCTCAAGCGGCAAATGCTACCCGGCCGAACCAAGGGAATGCGCATTCCTATTGAGAAAGTACCAGTCTACAATCGCCATGGCAAAGTTAAGCGGTACGACCAGTTCGACTGGTTCAGATCTGTCATGAACGGCTACGCCCGAGGCGATCAGAAGCACCCTATCATCGAGGTCGACGACGACGAGAACGCCACAGACTTGAAACCCGCTAAACCCGAGAAGAAAGAAGTGAAAGAAGGCGAAGAAACCCTCCAATACTATAAACAATCCAAGGACTTTGTCCTCGCACGACACCTCAAGCGCGAAGAAGCCTTACTCTCGGGCGCCCAGCCAGTCAAGACCTTCAAAAACAAGGGCAAGGCCGCCGAAGAAGAGCCCGTGTACGCACGGGCGGACGTTGTCCAGGTAAAGAGCGCCGAAACCTGGCACAAGCAGGGCCGGGCGCCGAAGCCGGGCGAGCAGCCCCTCAAGCGCGTCCCTTACCGGGCGGCCACGACCAACCGCCGCCGCGAGATTGCCGAGGCCGAGGCCGCCACCGGGGAGAGGATGCTCCAGGGCCTGTACGGCTTCGACCAGACCGACTGGATCATCCCGCCGCCCATCGAGAACGGCGTCATCCCCAAGAACGAGTACGGCAACATCGACCTGTTTGCCCAGCACATGTGCCCCGAGGGTGCCGTGCACGTGCCCTTCCGCGGCGCGATGCGCGTGGCTAAAAAGATGGGGATTGACTTTGCTGAGGCGGTGGTGGACTTTGAGTTTGGCCACCGCATGGCTGTGCCGGTTATTCAGGGGGTGGTTATCGCGGAGGAGCATCATGACCAGTTGATGGAGCTGTTGGCTAAGGATGAGGAAGAGAAGAAGAGAAAGGAGGACGAAAAGAGGCGGAAGGCGGCGCTGGGGATGTGGAGGAGGTTCATTATGGGGCTGCGGATTGTGGAGAGAATCAGACAGGACTATGGACAAGTGGGAGAGGACGTGGATGTTTTTGGTCGAGGGAACAGTGGGCCGGTTCAGAGAGAGCGGGAGGAGATGGATACCAATCCTGGGGACGAGGATATGGGCGGGGGTTTCTTGCCGGAGGGGTACGAAGAGGAGGAGGAGCGGACGGCCAACCTGACCTCGGGTTTCTTTCCTGTCGTCGACGAGGAGGATGGCGGGGAGGATGATATGGGGGTGCTTGAGGTTGACCATGGGGAGGCCGCGCATAAGCCGGTGGCTGGGCCAGCCAAGCCAGTCCCACGCACGAAGCCGAAGCCCGAGACGGCCACTAAAGCTAAGACACCCGCGCCCGGTCGCAAAAGTCGCCGGCTCAATGTTCTGAGGGGCGAGGAGGAAGGGGGAGACGGTGATGAGGAAGCTGACTCGAGCCTATGAGGATGACTGAGGTTGTCGGGCAGATTACTCCCCCCATTGGAGAGCAGAAGAAGCTCAATGAAGTGCATTTTAGAATTATGTGCCGAAATAAAAGGAGCAAGAGACATGAGTGCCGGTCGCTGACGGCACGAGCTGCGGGGTGTGTCCGGTTCTATTGTATACGTCAGTTGGGGGTAATGGGTTTGTTTCGATGGTAGGGGTAAGTAAGTGTACATATCTGATAACGACGCAGTGACGTAGGCATATATGTTATTGCGGTTGTTAGGCAGCTCGTTGAGTTGGGATAACTAAGTGAAACCACCGCGGTGAACAGCTGGCGGCTGAGGTTTCTGTAATTACATCTGCTTGTACGACAATTACCCATTCAGGCCTTTCATCCCTGACGGGAGGCCCGTGCACTATTGGAATTGGAGAGAGGACAAGCGCGAGAGCTCCTTCCTCCCCAACATCAAAGGGTGTGGCCACTCAGCCAGCGGCTCGGTTTGTCGTCAATCAAGTCCGTCTCCAACAAGCGAAATCGAGTCGGCACGTGTCATGACTCGAGCCTGCTGCCAAAAGGCTCAAGGCAGCGATTTGGGCGACCCGTCTGTTCACAGGTTTTGTTTTGTTCAGTAACTCTCCATCAGACCTCCCTCACTCGGTCTTCCAGGCTGGCTTTAGCTTTTGAGCTGTTGCTAAGTCAACCTCACTTGGTCCTGTCCCTGTTCAAAATAATTAAAGATTCACACTTTGTTACGGCCGTGGCGGCTTCCCCTTCCCCTTCCCCTTCCCCACTTCCAACTAGCTCGCATCCAGCATCCAGCGTTTGCAGCAATCTCGAGTTGTATTAAATGTTTCGGTCGACGTCCTTCATCATTGCCTGCCCAGAAGCACCACCCAACTCACGACTGACTCGCGACTCATTAACGCACAACTTATTACCTACCTCGTCATCCCGCCCGTTCCCCTCCCCTCTTCCTTACTTCTTCATTCAAGCCGTTCTTCTCGCTCACCCCGACGCAGTTTTGGGGGCGATACGATGGCATCCCGAGATGTCATCGTAATCAGTTCTGACTCGCCGTCTCCTCCCCCACCCTCTCCTCCGCCCTTGCCCGCCCAACCAAACTTATTCGATTACCTCGAGGCCGATCTTGACGCTGCCCTAAACGGTGACGTAAACCATAACCTGCACGGCAACAATCTTCAGGTTCTACCGTAAGTGTTTCCGTTCTTTCCTCAACCATGCATCATTATACGCTGTCACAAATCGGGTGGTTTTGGGTGCATCGGCATGGGTACGCCGTCATCGTGAAGCTTCCAGAGATTCCAGTCGCTTTCCTCGACTAGAGCCCGTCATCAAGTTTCACGTCCTTGCTACAGGCGCTTGTTCTTCGATTTTTGAAGTTATCTGGACGGCCTGGGCTACCTCTGGAGTTCCACGGGGGTTCCGTCGGCAGGTTCTCGATTGTCTGGGTCAGGAACACCTGCTTTCTCACGCCACATTCCTACCCCGGAGATCCTTACTGCTTGAGTCTCGGAGAAGAACAATATCAACTTTCCGGTCCTCCATCCCTATGACAAAGTTTATGGGACCCCATCAATGGCCACACAGCAGCGCCCACCTCACATGTGCTAACTTTTCGAGAAGGGAACCACCATTGGAAATGCCTGCCGCCCTTCGGTCAGGTTCAGGGCCAGGAGCCCACAATATGGGGATGTCAAGATGCGAGGAGGACGTTTTGAGCTGCTTCCCAGATATCTGCCTAGACTACCTCAAGACCCAAGCGCAGCAACATCACTGGGACTCCCAAAGCATTGTCACTCGCCTCCTGGACGACCTTGAAAAGGGCGAGCCGTATCCAAAGCGGGTTTCACTGAAACAAAAGCGTCCAGAGAGGGTCGAGGAGAAGGAGGAGGAGGAGGCCAAGCGGCGGAAATTTAACCATGAGGATCCACGGCTCGTTGATAAAGAACCTACGTACCAAAAGCTTTACATCAAGAAGGCGTAAGTCACTTGGCGTACGCCTTGTCATCCTAGACCCTCGGGTTGCTAGGATCTCCCGATCCTCCTATCCTCTCGCATAGCCTAACCTGTGGGCAGCAAAGCACTCCTCAAAGTTGCTTTTCCCCAGCGGTATTCCGAGGACATCGAAAGCACTCTGAAAGCGAACAACAACCAGCTTTATACAACATACCTTGTTCTTGACAAGGCTTCTTGGAGTGCAGATGGGAACGCCATGAAACATAAAAGAATCAGCTCCAAGCGCCCTCACGTAGAGCAGGAGTTGCGTCGCAGCGCGGTTCATCAAGCAGAAATTGATGCTCTAGCGGCATTCGATGCAGCCTGTGCCTTTTGTACGGAGGAGGCCCAGGCGCGCGAATCCAAGGAAGCCGAGCAGAGGCGGAAGGCCCAAGAGGAGGAAGAGAACCTCCGGCGCGCCAAAGCCGAAGGGTCAGTTGCCGACTGCGGTTGCTGCTACGAGGAGCTGGCTCTCAACCGCATGGTTCACTGTGCCGGAGACACAACACATTGGTTCTGCCGCTCATGCGCCAAGCAAATGGCCGAGCATCTGGTCGGGCTTTCCAAATACCGCCTTGGCTGCATGTCGGTGGACGGCTGCGACGCGACCTTTTCCAGGGACCAGAAGGAGCTCTTCTTGGATGACAAGCTGACCAATGCCCTGGAGCAGATTGAGCAGGAGGAGGTTCTTCGATTGGCTGGAATCGAGAATCTGGAAAGTTGTCCATTCTGTCCGTATGCGGCCGAGTATCCTCCAGTCGAGGAAAACAAGGAGTTTCGGTGCGAGAACCCGGCGTGCAACTTGGTCAGTTGCCGCTTGTGCCGACAGGAGACCCATATACCCAAGACTTGCGAGGAAATCGCGAAGGAGCGGGGGCATTCGGCTCGGCGTACAATCGAGGAGGCAATGTCTGCTGCCTTGATTCGCAAGTGCAACAAATGTAGGTCCCTATTTTCCCTGCTTTCTAATCGATACTGACTAGCTACCGATGGATAGGCGGCACTCCCTTCATCAAGGAAAATGGCTGCAACAAAATGACGTGCACCCGGGGCGGATGTGGCAACGTGCAGTGCTATGTCTGCTCCCAGAGGTGTGAGTACGATCACTTCGACGACATAGGAAGAGGGGGCAAGAGAGGCAACTGTCCCTTGTATGATAGCGTCGAGGTCCGCCACCAAAACGAAGTCCATGCTGCTGAGGCGCGGGCCCGACAGCAAGTCGTCGAGCAGAATCCCGAAGTAGGGGAAGAATTACTGGATATCAACTTCTCGGAGAAAGTCAAGGAAGACGATGTGCGACGCGGGGGGTTCCGCCAGGCGCCACCGTGGGATCGGCGGCGGGTTCCGCGGCGCCGAAATTTGGACGGCGTGGTACGGGGGCCGCTCCCAGTTGATCCCGGTGTGTAAAAATCCCTCGCCGTCACCGGCCTTGCTCGGGACTAGCACAGTTTAGCTTACTGGCCTTGGTAGCGAACCGAGAATTTCCTCCAGCCCGATACGTCGATCCTGGGGCTATTGCCCGCCCCAGGATCAGACAGCTTGCTGAGTTTGAGCAACAGCTGCAAAAGTTGCAAGCACAAGCGGACGCGCGCGAGCGAATACTGATACAGGCACCCCCGGCGGCACCAGCGCAGCAACCACAAGCTCAGCAGGAGCCAGTAGACCACGGGGGCCACCCTGAGGTCTTCCTGTACCCGCCCTTTCATATGGGCTTCACCGCCTTTCCGCAGGCTCCTGGTTTACCCGCCCCACGGCCTACTCCGGCCGGTCCTGCTGCTCCGGCCGTTCCCGTTGCTCCGGCCGCTCCCGTTGCTCCGGCCGCTCGTGTTGACTCTGCTGCGCTTGCTGCTCCTGTCACCCCCACAGCCCGAGTTGCTTCTGTTGCCCCAGGTTTTTCGGCTCAGCCTCACGTGGACGGCGACCTCAGGCTTTTGCGCCGTAATGCTTTAGATGCTGGGGGAAGGGATGCCAGAGTCGGGCAAAGCGTTATTCAGCCTGGAGGTGCTGTGAGGAATTGTAACCTGCTCGCCGGCCCCCACAACCACCTCTTCGCTAACTATCTTAACAACGCCCCGTTTGCTCACCCTTACAACAACCCGTTCTTTAACGCCGAGAACCCGTTCGGCGTCTATGCCAGATCTCCCTGGCGCCCAGATGTGGCTATACAGGCTCAGGGCCAGGCTACTCAACCTGGCCACCGGCCCAGTCAGCAACAAGGAGCCGGCCCCCACAACGAGGCAGGTGCTCGGAGGTCGCAGTTTTCGGAAAGAGTTGCGGCCGAGAACGCGAGACTTGCCGCCCCGAATATTGAGGACATCCCAGGCCTGGACATGCTGGGTTTTCCAAGTCCAATTGAACAGGGATCTGTGATGCCAGAAAACCAAGACCCGGCGTTCCTCTTTGATCCACGTAGAAAAGGGCGGCAATAATGCATTGGGGCTTTGGGGGAGGTTTGTTACCGTCGCGATCGGTCACCAGATTGTCTGTACGATGGAGCCTTGGTGACGGTAACATTCTCAGCGTGAATAGGAGCAGGGAACTATACGCGGGGGTTTGAGCGGACATTTTCTACATCTATATCTCGCTAACGAACCTAGGCACTGGACGGAGGAATAAGGCGAGTCTTCGGATGAAGCCCTCCACTGGCGAGAAGGCCGCCATATTTACGGCCATCTTACGCGAGCCGGCGATGGAACAGCACTCAACTTGGGCGGACTTTAGGGTTGGTGGGCGGGAGGGGGGGGGGGGGGGGGTTGGAGCACAACACGGCGTTTGTTTTTGGTCTTGGGCGGGTGCTCCGGTTTGGCATTTAATAGGGAGGCATGCATCTTCGTATCAGGACATTCATCCCTAGTGGCCCTAGTGGTATCACTCTGACTTGATCTGCTTTCTTTGGCCGGGGGGATATGGTCGGTTGGCATGGGATAGCGCGGGACCGGCTGGGGGGGGGTACTTTACAGCGTTTGCATTTATATACATTGGGGCTTGCCAGGGTAGGGGGCTGGGTTGGGAGGCAGCAGCATGGCTTTTACGAACCGACATAGTCTCATCATTCAGGCACTACCAAGCAAGTATATGCCGGGTCCATCGCTCTGTTCTGGTCATTCTAGTGCTTGCGCGTAGTACTCAATCGATGCCAAGAACCAGCATATCCGTCCTCTTCCCTCCTCCCATTCCATACACATCCATCCACCCACAACCCTCTCTCAAGCCGAACCTTGAGTGAAAACAAAACAAAAAAAAAAAGAACTGACCGTCCGTCACATCCCCTCAACGGCCCCGCCCAAACTTCTCATGCCATTTCCCCCTCGCCTTCACCGCCGGCGCCGCGGCCGCCTCGTCCTCGGGCACGAGTTCCGTCGTGTCGTGCACGGTGGCGATGGTGCTCAGGCCCATGCCTGCTGCTGGTGCCGATGATGATGACGTGTCGTCACCTGAGGTGGTGGGGGTGGTGGTGGGTGCGAGTAGGATGAGGGCGTTGGAGGTGTTCTTTTGGCGGAGCGAGTAGGTCTTGGAGGGGGTCTTGAGGAGGGCGGCTGTGGGGGAGGGGTGGAGGGTGAGGCTGCGGGTGGGGGTTAGTGTGAGGTGCCGTGCTGGGGGGTGCTGGAGTGGGAGGAGGGGGTGGGTTGATGCCTAGGTTGGGATGGTGCACGTACGTGGGTGGGTCTGGGCTTTCGAGAAGTTCGAGAAGCTCCGGGGGCAGCTCCAGGAGTTTGTACCCGGTTCCGTCGGGCGCGTGGGAGAGTGGGATGCCGGGGTTGCTTTGTATTGACATGGTTTTAATGGCTGGTTTTTTCTTCTTCTTCTTTTCTTTTTCCCTTTAGGGGTCGGGTGACTTGAGAAGACAGGGATTCCCGAATTCTTGGTGGGCTGGACGGCAGGAGTGGTCGTCGAAGCTGTAGCTTGGAATGATGATTCAATATTCGTACCAGGGTAAAATACGTGCAGGGTTAATGCCAGTTTGATCATAGGTAAGGACGCAGGGCATAATGTAATGTTTCTGTATCCTATACACGTATCACAATACAAAATACACCCGAACATCCAGAACAGACCGACCCACAAAGACCACTCCCATACCATGCAATATCGGCTGAGAAACAATCACGAGACCTTATTATGGAGGCCAGGCGACTCCAGCGCACTAATCTCGAGGCTCGGTACGGAGGTAGGGAATGGCGTCATTGGCCAGGCGTCCCCCCTAGATTACTTGCCGAAGACCTCCATCAACACTCATGCAATACCCCGGAACACCATCCACCGGAGGAGTCGGTGCCTGCCGCACGGATGCGACTGTGTAGTCATGACGAAAGACAGATCCTTTGTCGAATGCGTAGGGCCCCTGGTGAAGCACGGGACATCGTGGGCCCAACCCAGCCTGCCCTCAGGCGAGACACCACTGGATATGCTCGGGGCAATCATGGACGCTGAGGGCTGTAAAGACATGCGCACTGGGGGCTGTAGCGACTTGGGCGGCATTTGGCCAACCCACAATTGGAACACGCCACCGAGGTATGTTATACTGGATTGGAGGGCCGCTGACGTGGCCAGAAGGGAGCTCGGAGAAAGGTTCAATCCGGTCGAGTTTCCTCGGCTCGGGGCCGAGGCGACATGGGGCAAGGAGTTGGCCGGCCTTGTTGAAGCAGTTAGCGAGATGGGAGACTAGTAACCACAAAAGAGGGTGAAGAAAGACATGAGATCGAGAAAGGAGCCCTTAGTACAATGTGGATTTGAACTGCAATGTGCTCGCCATGAGCGGGATACTAGCTAGTCATGCAATTTATAAAACCGTGAAACGGAAAACTGTCCTTGATGACGAGGCGTAAGTGGTATCTCACGGCCACTGCTCAACCTTGCGGTATATCTACCCATCGATCGGCCGCTAAGCTCGCGTTTGGGCAGCTGGGTCGTAGCACAGCAAGAAAAAGCACCCTAAATCACACGATGACCATGGGTGACGCCGTCAACGAGTCAGTTATCGAGGGCACTGCTAGTCAAGCATCCGCCAGGGTGATCTG
Source organism: Chaetomium tenue (assembly GCF_020726465.1). Classification (NCBI taxonomy): domain Eukaryota; kingdom Fungi; phylum Ascomycota; class Sordariomycetes; order Sordariales; family Chaetomiaceae; genus Chaetomium; species Chaetomium tenue. The sequence goes on from NW_027117332.1 coordinate 3,288,121, forward strand.
CGAGGAATTTCTCAAGGTGCTGAGTCGCGAAGAGGTCGAACAGCCCATGATCTGGTACGTCGCCCCCTCCCGAGATCTCCCCCTTTCTGCATCAAACACCCCCCGACCGAGTGAAACACCACAGCTGACACACAGACCTACCCACTAACCAGCCAAAACCTCTGCCTCTGCGCCCAATTCTGGCGATACCAGCACTACCTGCTCCCGCGCTGGGATTGGGGCATCACCAAACTGGTCTGCCTCGACCTGGGCAGCTTCCGCAACACCCAACCCAACGGCGGACCCTTCCCCTCCCATCCTCCCACCTTTACCACCCCCACCCTTCCCCCTACCCAACACCCCCATCACCACCCCGTACAAAACAACAAACAAGAACCCCAACCCAGCTACGCAACGACCATCCGCGACCCGGACCTCCGCGCCGCGTTCAACGCCCGCCCGCTCGACGCGTGCGATGCCCTGCAGACGATGCTGCGCCATGTTGCTGCCGTCGAGGTCGCTGCGGCGCTGACGTTGTGCGCGTCGCGCAGGGGGATCGAGCATGGGTTGGTGAAGGTGTATTTTAAGAGGTTGGCCGGGTTGAGGGGGGGGTTGGAGGGGGTGGAAGGGAGTGGGGAGAAGAGAAGTGGGGAGGGGGAGGATAAGAAAAAGGAGAAGACGGGAAAGGAGAAGGAGAAAAAGGCAAAGGAGAAGAACGGGGATAAGCTGCCGCCTATAGCGGGATACGCGGGGGATCCTGACCTGGTGGATGTGCCCGTCTACTTTTGCGGCGAGGGCTACACGGGGGAGGACCGGCAGGCGCTGGCGTGGGCCGCCGAGGTGATGCACCTGGCGCAGCTTCCGCCTGTGGAAGTGGCTGGAGGCGGAGTGGACGAAGTGTGTCGGCTTGTGGATGGGCGTACGTTGGTCTATACCGTGGGGCTGGATTGCGGGGTGTGGAAGGAGGTGCTGCGGCGATGTAAGCCGGCGGCGGTGATAGCGGGACCTTGTGTGGTGGACTCGGACTCGGAGAGGTAAGATCAGTGTTTGGGAAGAGAACAGTGGTGAGTGTGTGGTATATTGATTTCATGTTAGCGGCGGCGACCTCGGTGATGGTATCAAGACCCTCCTTGTTGACGACTACGAAGAGTTCAAGCTCGATAAGGGACGGGCGCCGCATACGATAGGCCCATCGCACTTGTATATTCGGAAAGATATCGTGGACCTGGCCGAAAGGGAGGCCATTGTGCCACCATACCCGGTTACGTTCCCACACGACTATCCGTACGATAATAAGAGCTGGTACTTGGATAAATTGAGGAAGAACGGGAGCGGAAAGGTAGTCCGCTGTGAGGAGACGTCATGAAAGGGGTGGTTGCTGGGCAAATTGATTGCATTGTTGTTTAGAGATGGCTTCAATAAAGAGACGCAGTATTTGAGTAGTCTAGGCTCTTCAAAAAACTGCATCGAAGTGCAGCTCCATTGTGAATTGGAAGAGGTGAAGTTGAAAATGACGGCCGGGTAATATTACACACCTGGTTAGCTCGGCGGGATCTACCCCAGATCTAAGCGAGCATGCCATCACCAAGTACCCCACTTATCCGTAGGGCTGAGTGAAGGTTACCTGGAGTGCTGAGAGCCTGATGACGACGCCACTGCCCCAAGTGCCCCGCCCTTTAAAACCCCCACATCTTCCCGGCCCCTGTACATTGTCGAGCTTCTCTCATCGCCCGATTCCCACAACCAAGATATCAGCTATTTATCAAGCTCTATTCAAGACAGGAACCAAGATCCTATCGAATTTAACATCAAAACAATCCATCATGCGGTCGCCGGAGAGACTCGGCCCAGCTGCCGTGCTGCAGTCCATGGCCGACGCCCTTCCGATCCATCAGAGAGGTGACACCACCTCCGACATGAGCGCCACCATCGACTGTATCGCGCTGCTCGTCCATGCTTGCATGATCAACCTGAATTTCACGTTCATCGGCTTTAACCTCAATCAGGACATCAGTGCGTCGAACTGAGACCTCCGGTCTCATCACCGAAGCTAACTGGCTCCTAGAGGACGAATGCGCTAGCCACGCGCCCCATTTGCCACCCCAATGGAACACATCCATTAACTCGCACACATTTGTTTACACCCACGATACATCCTTGGTGAAGTTTGTGCTCCGTATCAGCCGTCTACCCACCGAGATCGAGATCCGCGGCGAGGCCACCGGTGACCAGCACTTTGTCCGTTTCAAGATTAAACCTCGTGACTACCTCCAGACAAATGGACTCCCATTGCGTATTACAACCACGGCCGACGGCGACGAGGACAGGAGCGACCTCGTCCAAAAACTGAAAGCCATTTTCGTTTCCGAAGACCGGATCCAAGGTACCCTACCCACTCCCACCCCACCCCTTCACTTCCACAACCAACCCGAACTAACCCATCCCCTCGTAAGAACTCGCATCGCGCTTCAAGGTCCACTTGATCCAACAGCTACTGGCCACACTCCCAGAATCAGAGGACACCGACGAGGAGCTCCGCCGCACAGCCCCATCACCCGAGAAAAAACCGGTAGAACCGCCGGCACGGCGAGGCCCACAGACCCGCCCCCCCAATTCGCAGCCCTGGCGCCACCACCGGCAACGAGACACGGACCTAACCGTCCCGACGTCACCCTACGACCTCCCCCGCGCCCCCGACCTCCCCCCAGCCTTCGTCCCCGCCGCCGACCTCCCCCCCGGCTTCGTCCCCACCGGCCCCGCCCCCGACTTCCCGCCGCCCGGCTTCGAGGACGAGTACGAAGTCAACCAGCCGCCACACGGCCCGACGACGGCCGACCAGCGCCGCGGCGGCCGCGGCGGGTTCGGCAACCTGGGCCACAGCGACCTCTACCCGGCGGGGATGGGCCCCCACGATCCGATCGGGCGGGACTGGCTAGGTCCGTTTGAGATCGGTCCCGAGGGCGTCCGTCGTCCCGCGCCGCCCGGGCCGGGAGGAGGCTTTGGCGGAGGGTCCGGCGGGATGCACCCTACCTTTGATGACCCCATCTTTGGAGACCGCGGGGGCCGCGGGGGTGGGGATGATACGTTTGGGGGTCAGATCCCGCCCGGGGCGAGGTGGGATCCGTTTGGACCTGGGGGTCATCCGAGGTTTGGGGGAGGGCGTGGTGGTGGTCGTGGATCGGGGTTTGGAGGTGGCTTTGGAAGCGGGGATATCATTTAGTTGTGTTCTGGGTTTGCGTGGTGACTATGTAATTGCTGCTTAATTCGGGATGTTAAGATGGGGAACAAATGTGTTTGGGCGTTGGGGGCAGGGATAGGGCTCAAGCCTGTTGATGAAAGGGCCTAGCGAGGATCATATTATGGCATGGCTAGTTTGCTCTCGATGATAAGGAATGCCACGATGGTTTTGACCATCAAATTTGTGTTTTCGGGTTGGGCGATCACGGTGCTAGAATCTCCACTGCCATGTACTACTTATGCTCCAAAGCAGGAGAGGGGAGGAGGGGAGACACGCACACAGGCGGTCCTCTTCCAAACCCACGACCATATTCCCATTCCTCCTGCCGGCGTATTCTTGGTTCACTGAACATGGAGATGGGAGATGCCAAACTACATGAACCCGTGTCTATACTTGCATATCGGCTTCCCACAATCCTGCTCCAACAATGCGTGTGGCGATTGGTGGCTGCCAGCCCGCAACCCACAATATATCTAATCACAATTGGCCTCGGTTCTCGGCATGGCACCCACCGCCCCAGCCATCATCACATCACGCCGAATAATAGCCGGTGCTCTCACCGGAACATCACCGGCACCACGCTCTGCACAACCAACCTCAGAGGCACAGCCGGGCGGGGGGCCTCGCCGTCCTACTGCGCGGCCTCCTTGACCTTCTGCTTCTCGTCGTCGGAAAGCATGGCGCACCAGTTCTGGAACTCGGCGATGTTCTCGGCGTCGGCGCGGATGAAGAAGTCGACGAGGTAGGCCTGGGTCTCGTCGTCGCGCTGCCGCGAGCTGCCGCCGCCCTCGAGCCAGCCCATCAGGTCCGACTTGGTGCCGCCCAGCGCCAGGTCCAGCGTGTCGTCGGCCTCGTCCTCCCACCCTTCGTTGTCGCCGTCGTCGTCCTCGTCCGCGAGCTCCGTGGCGGCGGCTGCGGCGACGTTGGCGGCGGCTTGCATTCCCGAGGCGGAGACCAGTTCCTCGATGAGAACCTTGAGGATCTTGAGGGGGGCCGGGATGATTGTGTATTGGTCGGGGTCTGATGGATGGTGTGAGTCGTAGATCATATGGCGAGTTGATGGCAACTCACTCAGTTTGGCCCGGGACCTGGTCATAATCCTGTCCGTGTTGGTGATGATGAGTTCGCCCTTGACCGTGGTCTGCGCCAAGCGAGAGTCGTTCAGGGAGTAGAGTTTGGATAAGGCGATAACGCTAAACAAGTCAGAATCGTTTCAATATTTCAGAAGCTGGCGGTAACTCACTTTTGTCGGATTTCGTCGTAGCCCGCAAAGTTGACCGAGTTCTCGAGCCACTTGCTCAAAACAACCTGCAGCCCCACCTGCCCATTAATCTGGATGTCGCTGAGGAAGTTGACAACATCCTGCGCGCCAACAAGTGAGAGCCGGGCAAACACTAGGATAAGGGACTGAATGAAGGGCGCGGCTTGGGCAGTTTCTAACCGTGTAGCAACCGCCTGCAGAAGCTGGGGCAGGAAAGGACCGAGCCTCTCGTGGCCGGCCTTCTCAACCAACTCGGCGGCCAAGCCACCAACTTCCGAGGCTGCAGTATCCTGGATGTCTGGGCCGAGAAGACGGTCGATAATGCGGAGGCAGACCTCGAGACCAGATTGGCCGTTCTCATCCTGCCAGCTAAAGACTTGCTTGTGGTCGTGCATGAGAATGTATTTCACAGTCTCGGCGCCAGGGCGCAGAATGGCGCCATCGGAAGAGGTCATCAAGAGATGAAGAAGTTTCGGGAGTGTAGCGGCAACAAACCCCTCAGGGAGCGGCTCGGAACCGAACTGGACAAGGAGGGATAGAAGGTCGGCGGCGAGCTGGAAAGCAATTAGCACGGGGTATTTATGAGGACGTCTTGGACACATACCGTGACGAGAGGGTTGTCCTGAGTGAGGTTGGCAACGTCGAACGTCCCGGTGATGGATGGCAAGACCTTGCCGCAAAGCGCGGCGTAGAGACGCGGGTGCTCCATATCTTTGAGTGGCCCCTCGTTGTCTTTGAAGGTTCTCGCAATATCCTCGAAGGTCTCGCAAACGATTAAGGTGACATGGAAGTTTGCGGCGCCGTGCTTGGCAATGAGGAAGAGCAGGTCTACGGCCTTGCTGTCGGGCTGGATAGCAATTCTGGTATCCATGCTCACTGTGGTACGTAGTGTCTCCAGAAGCGTGACCAGGAGATCATCGGCATCCTCCAGCTCACTGAGGTCCTTAGCTTCCAAGAAACGCTGGATGGCCATGATTATGGGAGCTTGGCGGTCCACCGGGACGCCACCCCTGATGAAGCCCTCCACGGCCTTGACGGCGGCAACCTGCACGAGTTCCGAGTCGTCCCTGGTGATCGCCTCAACCACATTATCGAGAAGACCAAGGGCGGGCTGGTAAGTTTGTGCCAAAGCGCCGGCGACGAGGTACCCGCGAGCACGCAACATTGGCTCATCCTGCTTGTTAATGGCATAGGTTACGAGCTCGAGGTAGGCGTTAGCGATCTCGGGCGGTATCGACTTGTCACAGTCTTGAAAGTCGTTCAAAATGGCATTGAACAAGAATAAAGCGGCTTCTTGTTTCTGCCAGCTTGCAGACTCAGCCGAAAAGATGGTCTTAGTGTAGGCGTAGAGACCCTCTAGCGCGGCCTTGTCGAGCCATTCTCCAAGCTTGATGACGAGGTCACCGCAGGCGGTCCTGGCAGTGTAATTGGACGACACAGACGTCTCGTCGGCAAGGTAGAGGGATACGTCAATGTTCCACAGGCCCTCCTCTTCCTGTGTAATTTGGGAGAATGAGGTCAAGAGGTTCATGAGATCTAGGACCCAGGGGGTATCGTGAACAGCGCCACGGGATGCGATGTCGGCCTCGAGCTGCTTTTGCACGGGCGGTGCGCGAATGCACTGGCTAAGAAAGTCTAGGTCGTCCAGGACCAGGAAATCGAGTGTAAATGGGAGACCGTCGATGTCTTCCAGCCGGCTCTGGGCATCAGAGTTGATAAACAGTGACTGATGCGGGGGCATCAGCCTCGAGAGCTCTTCCCATGTGGCAGTGAACAGAGCGAGGATCTGCGGCAGAAGAAGAGAGGGGAAAACGGTCCGGATCTTGATCAAGGTCTTCACGGCTTGATCCTTGAGCGCGATCGGGCCGTACCAGTTGTCGGGTTGCGACCCATTGTCGTCCACAAGAGGCGGGAGGGGTGTCTTGATAGCCTGCTCCAAGAATGGCAACCAGCCGCTGAGGACCTGCTCAGCGAACGTTTTGACTTCCTTCTTGTGGTCCTCCTTCACAATATCCATCAGGTCAAAGCAACTCCGGAAAACCAACACGGCCAAGCTCCGATGTGTCTCCTTGCGATTCTCGTTCAGCGCAACATCGTAGCAGGCCTTGATGATGTCCCGGGCCACGCTGAAGAATTGCTCGTCGGTCAAACTCTCTTCGACCAAATCTTGTAGAATTCGCAGAGCGCCGTGGAGCTGCGCATCGGTCCCGGTCGGCATGATACCGAGGACGGAGGGGAGGAGGGTGGGCCAGCGGTGTGGGAAGTCGGCCATGGCAATCTTGGAGACCACATAGCTGGCGGCAGGGTTAGCTCCCGAGGTCTCCTTGGTCCATTTTCTCCCAGTCCGAGCTCACCTAGCCGCGACCTTAACCTTGCGCTCGTCCTCGGGGCTCAGGATTAGCTCCAGAATGACATTGCGAAGGTAGTCTTTCGTCGAATCATCGATGGGTATCTGAGGGCCACTGGCGGTATCGTCAGGGCCCCAGTTCTTCTCGATGAAGTTACGCAGGTATGTTAGGGCCGACTGGCGGATTTGGACGGGGGCGCCGGTGTGTGCGCCAATGCGGGAAAGGGATAGGGGGAATTCGGGATTCTGCCGGGCATGCAGGAGATCGAGCTCGGCCCTCTTGCGGGGGGCTTCGTTTTTGTCGTGGGTAGCGGCGAGCAGCTGCGCTAGGTGCTCGTCCATATTGAGGGTTAATTGCTTCTTTTTCCCTTGTACTTGCTTGTTTCTTTTCTGTAAGACAACAAAATAAAGGACCGTGGTGAGGGGGTTAGGACAAGGTGTGTGTTGTGGGGGCTTGAATGGATCTCGGGAGACCGCCCGAGTTAAAACGGCAAACAAGCGGTGATGTGGGGTTCAAGACACGGTCAAGAAGGCGGAGCACTGTGATCGCCCTATGTTTGAGACGCGTAGCAGGGCAATTAGCGGCGTGAACTGCGGCTGGCTGCGGGGTTGATTTGGGGTGGCAGGAGCCAGCAGGGTTGTTAACATTAAACACAACAAACTACGGCGGGGCAGAACCAGGCTTGTCACAAATCAAGTCAGCTGCTTTGGCGTTGGAGGGCTGTCGCCAAGTCGCGCCTTGCGGCCTCGCAACCCGGAGATTTCACTAACAGGGAATATCACCAAACAAGCTCGCCTTTTTTACACTAACGACCTCAAGGGCGGGAGATCGACTTAATGGGTACCTACCTTCACGAAGCAACAATGCCACCACCACAACCCGAACCCACCCCCGAGGAGACTGACTCCCTCCCCCTGGACCACTCACACATCCTCCTCAGCTCCTTCAACTCCTTCCTCACCGTCGCCATCCACAACATCCTCTACTACCGCCACATCTACCCCCCCTCCACCTTCCTCTCCACCAAAGCCTACAACCTCCCCGTGCACCAGAACCGCCACCCCAAAGTATGCGCCTGGATCCGCGACGCCGTCGACGCAGTCGCAGCCCAGCTCGCCACAGGGCACGTCTCCCGCGTCGCCATCGTCATCCACGCCCCCCTCGAACCCCCCCTCCTCAACCCCTCCCCCTCCCAAACCCAAACCCCCCCAACTAACTCCCAACCCCCCATCCCCTCCGGCGCAGTCCTCGAACGCTGGCTCATCGACACCTCCCACTTCCCCACCTGGCCCTCCCCCACCAGCACCACCACCACCATCGCCCCCAGCAGCAACGCCAACAGCAAAGCCATGCGCGACTTCGCACGGGTGCTCGCACGGGACGCACGGTCAGAGGAGGCACGCGAGGGGCACCTGGGCGCGGATGCGCGCAACCCGGGCCTGGCGTGGCCTGACCTGGATGAGCAGCTGCGCGGGGCGCTGAGGCGGATGGCGGGGGTGGCGGAGGGGATGGCGCCGTTGGAGGGGCTTTTTGGGTATCAAGGAGGTGGGGGTGGGGATGGGGGGAATGGGGGTGGGGGAGCTGGGTCGGGGTGTTCGTTTACGGTGGCGGTGGAGTTGGGGGAGGAGGGGAGGGCGCCGATTGGGGTATGTCTCTTTTTGCCATTCCGAGTTGGCACTATTCTTGAGGAGCCGCGGTTCACTGACAGGAATGATAGCATCCGCAGGCATGGATACCGTCTGAGCCAAACCTGCAGCCCAAAGGGAAAGGGCGCGCGGTGGCCGGAGAGGACATTGGTGGCGTGCGGACACGGCCGATCAGGGCGGTGGAGGCAGGGCCGTTGTTCTTCGAGTGCTGGGTCGAAGAGAGCAAGGCGAAGGAGGTGTTGATGAAGATGGCGGAGGGGCCTGATTAAAGTCAGGAGTTGACACAACCTTTCTGAACTACGATGGCGCTGGTTTGGCTTTTACGGAGTTGATCATGATACCCAAGACAAAAAAAGACCCACGAGAGTATTTGAATCATGTCAGCATTCTGCTGCGGCTATGCATGCTCAAACATCGAATGAACATCAAAGGCTGAACATCAACGATACCATACACCGGCCGCGCCATCCCTGAACCGCGGCCATAATCCAAACACAAACCCAGCCGGGACCCCACCAACACAATGACCACACTAACCGAACCAGCCAAATCCAACCCATCAACGCCTCAAAACCAAGCTCGCCCACGGTGCGCGGCCAACGAATCCAGCCAAACAATCCCCACCCAAGCACCCCCACGATCACCTAATTCCCCTCCCCACCACTGCCCGCGCCACCACTGCTCCCAGCATTCGCCGTGCTCGTCGCCCCCTTCAGCAGCATCCTCAAGCTGACCATCTCTCTCCGCAGGCGCGCATTCTCCTTCTTGGCCCTCGCCGCCTCATCGCTCGACTCCTTCAGCCTCGCAACCAGCTCCTCCTTATCCTCGCGGCCCTTGCCCTTGAGGGCCTTGACGATCTTGCCCAGCTCCGAGTTGAACTTCTCGTACAGCAGCTCATTTTCCGCCGTCGCCTCCTTGTACAGCTGGTCGATGGCCTTCACTTTAGCCTCGGACGACCGGAGCGTGGCCTCGAAGTCGCGTTGCATAAGCGCGTGGCGGTCGTCGAGCTCCTGCAGCACCTGCGGCACGTGGTCCTCGAGCGCCTTGACCGCGGTGGAGAGTTTGCGGAGGTCAGCCGTGGCGGAGCGTGGGAGGGCTGAGTTGACGCGCGCCATGTCCTCCGAGATGCGGGATAGCTCGCTTCTGAGGGACGCGTCGACCTCGTCGACGGCCTTCTTCTCGGTTTGTAGGCGTTCGCGGAGCTTTTGCGGGGATTGGAGGCGAAGCTTCTGGCCGGTACCCGATGCTTTTCCGGGGCTGCTGGATGGGCGGGTGGGTGATTCTAGCGGGGGAGGCCCGGGGATGCGCGAGGGTGGCGCCTTGAGGGTCGGTATTTGCGAGATCGTGATGGTTCTAGCACGCGGTCTCCGCGTGGCCGGTTTGTCGCTTTCGTCTGGGGATTCAGTGGGTGACTGGAACGAGTCTACATCGTTTTCCTTTTGCTTTGACGAGCGGAAGGATTGTGTGTGAGATTGGGGACTGCTCGGGGTCTTGGAGGGCGAGTCTGGCTGAGGGACGGAGTTGAACTTCTCCGACGTCTGCTGTTGGTTGACGCTCAAAGGCATGAGCGCCGGGTCATCTTCCAGACTTGTCGACGACATCAGAGACTTCAGGTCCGAGAGCGAGCTTCGACGCTTCTTTTTGAGGGACTTTGTCTCAACCAATTCGGGCACTTCCGGCTCGCCGATGGTTTCGAGTCGGTGAGAGCTCAGAGGGCGGTGTCCAATATCATCAAAGGCGCCGGCAACCGGAGGTCGGTCGCGCGATCCCGGGCGGCGGAGCCGGTTGGGTATTGTGTAATTGGCGCCCATATCTACCGATTTTGACCTGCTGGCAATCGTCATGGTGGCGCTTTCCAAGCTCTGGGTCTTGCTGTGCTTGCTCAGCGTGCGCCACATGGACGGCCGGTCGGTCTCCGTCTTGCTATTCTGCCGCAAGAGCGTATCGAACCCGAACTTCCTCCGGAGTGACGAGGTATTTGAAGTCATCGACCCTGAGATTGACTTTTGGCTTCGGTTGCTAGCGATCAAAACCTCATAGGGAAAACCGTTATAACCGTTATTAAAGCCGCTCAGTAAACCAGTGGGGTCTGGAGCATCCGCCTTCTCGAAGATGCGGTCGCAATCCTCGACAAGGCGGTCGAGAAGGTTGATGTAATCCGACGGATTCGCGTCGTCGACCAACATCTCTGCGAAAGCTAGTGTCAACGCCCCTCTGTCCCCGTCATTGCTGCAGCCTTCAAGGAGATCTGCGAGCAACTTCATGAGGGCGGTGAACGCTCGGCGGTTCTGAGGGGCCATATCGCTGAACAGGAAGCGAACAAAGTCGGCAAAGTCACCCACCACCTTCTTGGACGCTCGCACTTGGAGAGCCTCGAGATGATGCATAGTCATCACGGGCCCGATCTGCTCACGCCAAGCGATGCGGATAAACTTCTCAAACGCCGCAAAGATGACTTCTGTCCCCAGCTCCGAGGCCGCATCCAAGTCGTAGGGGAATTCAATGAGGCGGTTGTAGAGATCGTTCACCTGGAGCTCGTCGGCCATGGACCTGTTGAGTAGGGTACGGCCAATGAAGTAACCCTTGCGCGCTTGCATGTTGGCCACGTATCCGGTGAAGGTTTGTTCGAGGCGAACCAGCGGGTTCTCTGGTGGCTCTTCTTCTTCTTCCACAGTAAGGCGTGGTATGTCTCTGTCCTTGATCGACCCGGATATTACTACTGCCACGTCCCTGTGGCTGTTGGAGCGGGTCCTCTTGTGCCTCGACCCGCTGCTGCCCACGTTCTCGAGGGAGGTCGTGCTAGACGAGGCGTTGCTCCCAACCAGTAGGTTTGAGAGCATCTTCACTGGCGAGGAGGAGAGGAACGACCGACTATTCCTCTCTACCTTGGTTGTGATGTTGATCGCACGCAAAATCTTGGTGTAATATGACACCAGGGCAGGGACGAGCCTCAAGTTGGAGACGCTGAACTGCGCGCTGAGTAGCTGGACAATCCTGCGCGAGAGGGTCGGTAGGAAATCTTCCAGTGCCACGTCGTCAGTAAACTTCTTCCCGTTCAGGCCCAATGTATTCATCGAGATGCGCCGCATGTCGCCGGTCCTCGCCTCGAACACGACCTCAACGCCGTAGTGGCCGACAGGCGCCCCCTTGGTGCCTTTGTCGTTGTCCAAAACGATGCGGATAGGGGCGGGTTCCCTGCGACCCTCGATGAGCTGTTGAGCGCCCTCCTGGAAGACGGCGGCATGCAACCCAAAATTGTTGTCCTGCATCCTCACCGTGCGGAGCGTCCAGGTAGGATCTTCCCTCTCCTTCTCGGCAAACCGGCCTTCGATGCGGGCTTTGACAATATCGTCACTCCATTTGCTCGCTCTGCCCTCGTAATGATCCTGGAGAAGGAAGCACCGTGAAGTGATGGCCTTGCTGGTAAAATGCTCGCCGGCAGGGGCGCCTTTCATCTCTTGAGTCGATGTCATCCAGACCAGCCGGCCATCGGAGGACTCGGTGAAGCGGACATCGGCCAAGTTATGCCACCCGCCAAAGGCGAATTCCCACATTCCTGGCCCACCGGCGGCGTTGGTCATAGATGCCAGCAAGCCCGCCGGAGAGGGTTTGTCGATCTCGCGTAAGAAGTCACGACCTGTGAGGCCCGAGTTTGTCCGCTTTTGAAGGATGGCGATGCAGTCAGAAAATAGAAGCAAAACACCTGGCCTGTCCGAGAGCTCCTGGCTCTGCGAAACGAAGTCGAAAGGTGCCGCAAGCTCGAGGTAGTCGACAGCCAGGATCAACCGACCCTGGGGCTCAAGGTCCGCCGGCCAGTGTTCTACCATAGCGCGAATGCGGTTTGTGACGTGGGGCTTCTCCGGGAGGGGATCGTCCATGGAGCAGATGTTTGTGATTATATCTCTCGCGCGAAGGAGGAGTTGTAATGCTGGGTGGGTGATAGGAAGGCAGGAGACTATTTGGTCAATGAAGAGGCTGTATCGGGGTAGTCGTTGTACCGGCTCGATCAGCAGCGAGCGGATGGTCTGTTCGCCCGTTTGGACAACCCGCTGACGAAAGCTTGACTGGTTGTCGAGGAAACTATTAAGGAGCTGGGGGAAATTCTGGCTGGCGCGAATGTAATCCTGATAGCAGTCGGTAAACTTGGGGAACCACTCGAGGAACACTTTGGCCATGGCAACGGCACCACTTGGATCCTTGGCCTTGTTGGAACCACCCAACCTAGTGATGGGGAACGGGGTGTCCATGTCTTTGACGGCTTCCTCCTCGGTTTCGTCCATGATCCGCCGGAGTTCCTGCATAAAGGCCGAGTTGTTCTCGAGAATGCTATCGGCTGATTTGGGGAACAGCTTCTCCAAATCCTCTTCGCATGGGCTGATGCTCTCGGAAGGGCGTTCTTTGGCTTTTACTCGAAAGTCGTTGGCAATATTATTGACAAGCTCGTTAAGCTTGAGCACGTAACGCTCCTCGGTGTCGACCAGCTCGCCCATCTTCATACGCAGCTCCACCTTTTGGTTCTTGGAGAAGGACTTGGTGCGGTTTAACGAAGTCGGCCTCGACGGCGCTCGCCGTAGCTTCGAGGTTGGTAAAAAGACCGGCTCACCGAACAGCTTCACCAACGGAGCGTACCCGCCGTACTGACGCAGAGTCGGGTCTAGGATATCATCGTCGTCGTCGTCCGGCACGTCCTCGAAGTCGGCGTTTTCTAGGGGAACGATCGACCCTGGCGGCAGGACTAGGTCCACGTCGATGCCACTCATGTGCTGCGTCCGTAACGAATATTCGAGGATCTCGATGACCTCGGCCGTGTTCCCTGCCTGGACGGCGGCCTTCGCTAGGTCGGCAGCATGCTGCTCGCCGAACAGGGCCGGTGCGGACCCAGGGCGCCGGGCGCGTGTGACCGGGTACTGGTTCTTCAGATGGTTCTTGACGACCTCGGGCAGCTCGGCAAAATATCTGCGGAGTCCAAAGGCAAGTCCCCTGCAAACTTCATCGCCCTGGAACTCGCGCGGGAGGTGGGCGACGACGCTGTAGAAAGGCGAGCTCGGAGAAACGGTGATGCGGGGAAAGGACACATAACCGGCCGCGCTGTAGATGTGGATCTGGATTCGGGAGCTGTTGTGGGTGTAGTTTGCGGTGGTGGAGGGGCCGTAGAAGATGAGGACGGGGAGTTGGCCAAGCAGCGGGTCGCTCGCGTAGTAGAGAGTGACATGCTCTGGCGAGAGCACCAGCTCCTCCGTGACACGAACCATGGTCGCTTCAATTGGCCGTGGTCATTGCGACAGAGGGTGGCAGCGATGCGATTCGCGATTATGGTGTCGCGGGCCCTTCGTGGTGTGCGTCGTGTGGTCGGGTCGCGCGAAAGAAGTGGCGGGGTAGGGGGGCAAAGCGAGCGGCGCAGATCGGCGTCGAGGCAGGTATAAACGGAACAAGTCCCCGACCAGTGTAAACAGGCGGAAGCGGCTGGTGCGCGTTCTCTCGGGAACACTGCAGGGTTGGTGGCTGGGTTGCGACAGGCCGCATGCAAAAGAAAAAGATCGATGGTCGTGGCTGCAGCTCGAGGGGCACAACAGTTGCGACGGCGATTTCCCGGTCTGGCGTGCTGGGCATAAACAAACGGAGCTTGGATCGAGAATCTTGGGCGAGGGCGGAGGACAGCAGCACAGCAGCACAGCAGCACCACGGGGTTGGGAATATTGTGTACGAGGGTGTCTGTGTCACGCAGGGTGTAAACACGGCCGGAAAAGGCAAAATAAAAGGATTGTACAAGAAGAGAAAGAGCACAAATGTACGGGGTTGGCAGCGAGCGCAAGCTCCGATCGTGGTCGATCTTGGAGCGCAACCGTGGGGTCTGTCGAAAGTGGGAAAGCTGCCAACAAACCGGGGAGCGGAAATGGAGACTGGTGGAAAAGGTGGGTGGGAATGGAGGCGGGCCGGGGTCGGGCAGCGATCGAGCCGAGAGGCTCGGCGGTGAATCAAAAGCCTAACGCGTGGATGGCGCGATGCCCAGCGAAAGCTTGGGCCAGAACGCTGAGGTGGAGTAAGCAGACCAGCGAATCGCCATCTCAATCTCAGACAGCCAGGTCCCTGCCGTTGTCGGATCATTGCCGAGCCCACGAAAGTTGGGTCCCAAAACGGCAAAACCAAAACAATCAGGGGTAGACTTGCATTTTGAGTTTGAACCGCTGCCAGGATATAGATCTGTACGATTATCGTCTTTTTTAAACCGCATTTTACGCTATTAGCGGTCAGGTCTAATTGCTGGGAATCCCTGTCCTTCAGTCGCTCGAGCCTCTCGACTGCATGGCTGGGCCGGGGGCACTTGCCCAATTCATTCCGCAACTCAAGTCCCGGCTCTTTCCACTTCCACTGGCAGTCTCGGATGTCGAATCAAATACTTCGTACTGGTCCAAAGTTCTCCCAGTTTCCCGCCTTTTCCATTATGTTGACTTGTCCAAATACCACTCTCCACACGCAGCATCTTGGCAAGCAATGCAAGGTACGAAACTCAACAATTCCAGGGCGAGTTAACTACACCGTAATTTCTACGTGTTCAACTGGGATGTCCATGACGCGTAGTTGACTTCCTCTTTTGTGTATTCTGCAAATCTCGGTGAGATCAGTCGGCGGTCTTGATGTAGTATCGGACGGATCTTTTAGTCCACATGCTGGCATCTAGATTCTAGAAACACCACAGGGACCCCTCTCGTCTCCTCTGAGATCCCATCCCAGCTTCGCATTATCTTCAGCCCGACAATCACGGCGCTCTCATCCGGTATCCCGTCCTGGCCTCGTTTCCTCACGAGCTAATCTCCCTGATCCACTCGTCACAGGTCAGGGCCTCATCCCCATCCTTCAGCCAAGCTTCCCTCACTCCTCCGGCGTTCGCGCATCGCCACCCTCGTGGCCAGTCATCTCAACGGCTCCAGAGCCGGCAACAGCACTCCCATCCTCATCGTCGCTCCCATCCAAGTCCCCATTCCCACCCGGAGCTTCCGCCTCCCTCTCCACCCCCACACCCCCCACCACCTCCCTCACAGCCCTCGGCTCAAAGTCACGCACCGCAACTCCCTCCACAGCATACCTCCCCTCGTCCGGATTTCCCACCGTCCGCACAGGCTTCACAGCCCTTGGCTCAAAGTCCCTCACCGCTACCCCCTCCGCAGCGTACCGCGCCTCGTCCGGATTCCCGGCCGTCCGCACGCGCCTCACTCTCCGGGGGCGGTTCTGGGGGTGGCCCCTCGGGGGCCGGTAGTTCGGGTGGCGAGTGCCGCCGCCGCTGTGGTGGGGTTCGGGTTCGGGTTGGGAGCTGGGGCGGCGGGGGTGGGGGGCGGTGGGCGAGGAGGGGGCGGGTGAGGCTGGCAGCGGGGAGTGCGGGTGGTGCTGGTGGTGGGGGTGAGCTGGGGCGGGGTGGTTGATGGGGCGGGTGGTGTTGGGTGTGCGGAGGGGGGTGGGCGCGTGGCGGGAGGGTTGGTGGTGGGGGGCCGGGGGGTTGTTGTTCTGGGAGTGATGCTCGTCGCGGCGGGGGTGGTCGGACTGGTTGGCCATGGTGATGGGGGTGTGGTGGGCGGGCTGCGGGGGGTTGGTGGTGGGTGTTTGGTTGCCCTGCGTTGAGGGTTTGTCGTCGTTCTTCCACCAGCGGAGGAGGGAGAAGGGCCAGCACGAGGTCCTGCAAGCGCAAGGACGGTTAGTAAATCGCAGAAGGGGGTGGGTGAAGTCATTCATACATCTTCATCTTCGCTGCGGGTTGCTTCTACTTGAGAGAGTGTGTTGTGTATGGTGTGTGTGGTTGAGGTGATGGGTGGTGGTGTTGTGGGTGAGTGTGCAGTTTTGTATGTTCGACTTTATGTTTGGGAGTGCCATCTTTGTGGGAAAGCAAGAAAAGATAAGTTAGGGCAAGTTGTGCACTTCATTAGTTGCGACAGTGCATGCGACAAAGTGGTTAACAACGTATGCGGCTAAGTGATGCTTCCGTGAGAGTCCGGAATGCCAGTTCTTGGTGGTGACCAGCCACACATGCAGTTTCTTCCATCCACCACAAAGGAGCCTGCACAAGAGATATGCAGGTGTATTTCCGCAGTAAACTCAGCGGACTGGATGTAACAGTCAGTGGAAATCATCAATTGGCATAAAGAAATTGAGTACTGGTCCATGATGGACCTCTGTCGTTGGGATAAGCCCCTGTCAAAAGCAAACGCAACGAAAGAATGATCTAAACCGACAAAGGATACCAGCCCTGTATCATCCACCACTCGGCCAACTAAAAGCCAGTAAGGTCTGACCTCACCGAGTCGGTGTCTGCATCCGAGTTGTCCCAAATGTCCTCCTCCTCGTCATCATGCGAGCTGCCGCTGCTCGAGGCATCGGTATCCCAGCTCCAACCACGTGGTCGATAGATGTAGTAGAGCAGCACCTTCTCCCTCGTGAACCAGCTCTCCTCATGATGGGTGCTCATCCACAGGGCGTCATTGACACGCGGGAACGCCGTCGAGAAGGAGTACCAGTGGGACGACTCCGGAACAGGGTAATGCCCATCCAGAACCACACCCCCGCTGACCACATCCTTAGCCAGCTGTAGGAAGTTGTCCATCGCCTTGGTCCGGGGATCAACACCACCACCACCTGAAGAAGCAGAAGCAGAAGCAGAAGCCGACGACGAAGCACCACCCTCAACCGCAACCCCCCCCTCTGCCGCCAAAACATCCTCCAACCCCTTCAACACCTCCACATACACCACCCTCACATCCCCCCTCCTCCTCCTCCTCCCCAACCCCAACCCCAACCCCAACCCCGCGTACAACCCCCCACTCGCCTTATCAATCAACTCCAACGCATAACTCGCAAAGGCATACGCATCCGTCGCCGGGGTATGCTGGTCCGGGCGGTTGCCCGCGCGCAGCAGCTCGGGCGCGATGTAGGCGGGCGGGCGGCGCGGCACCAGGCTGGGCTCGCCAAGCACGGCTTCGAAGCGCGCGGGGGCGGGGCTGCCGAGCGGCGCGGCGTACCGGTCGTGCAGGTGCGGGATGTTGAAGTCGGCGGCGCGGAGGCGGGAGCGTTTGGGGCGGAGGAGGATTTTGGAGGGGTTGATGGATCTGTGGGTTGGGAGGGGGGGGGTTAGTTTGTGGGTTCTTTCAGGGGTTGTTGGAGGGGGGGGGCGGGGGTGCTGGGAGTTGGGAGGGTTGATGGTGAGAGGGTTGAGGGTGAGGGGTGGTGGGGGAGGGTTGGTTGGTTGTCAAGTAGGGGATGGATGGTGAAGATTGGGGAATGGTGAGGTAAACATACCGATACGGCCCAATGGTGGCGTGCATCTCACGCAGGGTGGTGCCAATTTCGTGCAGAAAGTTGAAGATGGCAAGCCAAGTCTCCCTCTCCAAGCAGTCGTCAACCATGTCTCCAATGAACTCGAGAAGTGGACCCTTGGTGTGCTCAAACACAAACGCAAAGGCCCGGTCTCCAGGGACAGCCGCTTCGGGTTTGTAGGGAGCCGGTCGGTTGCTCTCTGCGCCGTGGATGGTCTTGACGGGGACTGACATAAACCCGTAGAAGTGGACAACGTTCTTGAAGCGGTTCCCGGCGACGTAATCGTAAAAGGACTCGAGCTGTAAGAGGAGGTTAGAAACGCCAGGGCTAAACTTCACCCCATGGGGAGTAATGGGGGACTTACACGGCCGCAAAACATGTTGTCCCTGGCGATTCGGGATTCTCCGTCAGAATTGGCAATGATCCTGATCAAGGCAATGCCAGTTTCGTATCTGTTGTAACAGACATTTCCGAACTGGTCGTACCGCCTCCCAACACTCCAGGGTACCCCATAGGTTGAGCCGTAGCGGCCACAGCTGAAAAGAGTAGCATCCTTCCAGTCGATGCCAGCGTCACGGCGTTGAATCAGACATGTGAAGTCGCTGAACCGAGGGTGGTACCGTTCCCGCATGATGCTCTTCAGCAGATTGCGGCCCTCGGTACCCTCGTACTGGTGATCAAGCTTGAGGTTGAGATAAAGGCAAGCTGAGGCAAGACCGCGGGCTTCGTCTGTTGTATTTTGCTTCAAGCCGCGAAGTTTCATACCGGGAAGGGTCTCAAGCAGATAGAGAGTTTTGCCGTCAATGAGGTTGCCTCGACCGTCATCACCCCGACCAAAGATGAGCATGCAATCGTTCTGAAGTGCATATGGTTAGCAGAATTCTCAAGCCATGTCACGGGTAGAAGGAGGAAGCTGGATACTCACCCAGTCAATCCAGTAGCGCTCCAGGATCTTGTGTAGTAAAGCGGGATCCAACTTGCGGCGGGCGAGCACGATCTGGCCATCTCCTCCATGGTGAGACTTGCAATGTGCGGCGTGGTGAGAGAGCTCGATCCTCTCCATCCAAAAGTCAACCTTGGCCTTGCCCCTGGTATCTCGGCCTGGCCTCTTGTTCTGATAGCCAGGACAGTCGCATCCGTTGCATTTGCAGGGGATATTGAGACCAAGCAGGTCACGGTTATTGCCAAGGTAGTGGGATGTCACGTCGTCAGTAAGGTAAAAGACATGCCGGTAATGGCCTCCCAGGCTCCATAACTGGTCGGAGAAGGATTTGGCTTGCTTTGTCGCCGTCAGGGCCACAAGGTCCCAGTTGCCGGTGGTGTCGAGGCCAGCTTTCTCGAGAAGCTCCGTGATAGTGGTCTTGGATGTGACAGGCCGAAGTTGGTACTTGGGAGAGTTGTAGCGGGTAATGTCCACATATTCCTTAAGATCGAGGATGGCAGGAGAGCATTCCTTCTTGAGGTCAGGGGGACCCTATGATTAGTGTTAGCCATTGCCTCATCTAGACACATGATGTATCTATCGCTGTACGTACTGCTTGGTATTGTGCCGCGCGCAGGAGGCTGAGTTCCGAGGCCGTGATTTCTCGGGAAGCTGACTCGCATTGGATCATGCGCAAAAGTGTCCAGACATCCCAAACATCGGCAGCGTCAACGGAGGCATAGACGGTCTGCACCCAATCCTCTTCGTACTCGGGGTGATCGGCCGAGCAACGGAATTCTCCCAGGTTCCTGATTAACCGGGAATTGGACTGCCCGGTGCCGTTCCAAATCCAATAGGCGTAGATGTTGGGTCTACCCTTGTGCTCCGTCGCTTGGGAGATGGCAGCCAGGTACCGCTTGAACCAGGTGCCGATGAAGGGGTACTCCGGGCCCATGCCGCGGATTCCGAGAGCCTGGCCGGCAAATGCCGCGGCTTCGTGGACACCAGGCCTGAAGGAAATGTCAGTGTACTGCTTTCATGCGGCCGAGTGTTGAAACTGGGCGGGTTGTACGTACCACTTGCGCATGACATGATGCGTCTTGATGACCTTGTTGGCAAGGCCGAGCCTACGTCAAGCAGGTCAGTTCGGAGTTCATCGACAATCACACGCACCTTCATCAGACAAAAGTTCAAGGGCAACATACCAAATCTTTTCGTCCTCCGGGATGGGAGCGACGGCGAACTTCTCCGGGTTGTCGTTGTCCAACTCCCTGGCCATGGACCCGTGGCAGTTCTGGTAGTTATCCCAGAACTCCACGTTCTCCGGGTCGGAGAGCAGCTCCTTCACCCGCTCTCTGCGAGCGTCGAAGGGGAGGGCGTAATCGAGTCGGGTGGCGAGCCCGACGGCAAACGACTTGAGGAGGGCCGACTGGTGCTCCTTCTCGGCCGCGCTCTTTTTGGCGGCGGGGTGCCACCCCCACGACGTTTCCGAGTTGGTCCCGTCGCCGAACTCGCTTGACTCGCTGCCCGAGTCGGTCTCCGCCTCCCCCAGCTGGGAGAGCAGCTCTCGGAGGGTGTGGTGGGCGAACGACCTGGTGTGTGGTGAAGTTGTCAGCAAATTTCTTCTCAAAGATAGAGGAAAGAGGCTTTGTGATGAATTTGTAAGATCAAATCGCCTTTCAACAAACAGGACCGGATCACTTCCCATGTTCCAGTGCTCACTGAGCCCGGTCAATGGGAAGTGATCCGATCCTGCTTGTGAATTGCGATTCCTGAGGTCAGATTGTGACTGCCCCATTGCGAACCTCAGAGGTTTGACCCAGAACTGAATTTTGCAAGACAGTTTTGGAGCCTTTCAGTTCATCGGAGATTGCAAAAGGTGCTGAGAATGAGAGAGGGAAAGAGGGAGAGGCCGCACAACCCCTCCTCGGCGGAGTTTTCGCATGAACCAAGGCGTCCCTCGGCGGGCAGCGCACAATAACAGTGACAGACCTAGCCAGGCAGTCGTGTCATTGGCCGCCCCTGTGCGCTCAGGAACGCCCCTCGTCGTGTGCGGTTCGAAGAGTCAAATAAATGGGCAGGGACTGGGGACGGGGATATCTAGGTGTAAGTCGATAGATTTGAGGGAGTTGGTACATACCACCGGAGAAAGAGCAGGACAGCGACCTGCTTCGCCAGCCCGGGCTGGCCGGTGGCGGGGAGAGGAGAGGAAGCGCCGTCCTCATCGGCTGCTGCCACCTCCAGCATCTCTCGCTCGTGGCGAGAGAGCCGGAGGCGCAGAACGAAACCGTGGCGGAAGTCCGCCCGCGGGTCTTGGAAGTCCCCCATCGGGGGCAGGCTCGTCATCTTGTTTTTTATTTTTTTGACCCATTGGGTCAACTCGGGCGCTGCGAGGCGCCGACGATCCTCCATGATGGCGGGCAGGGAGGTGTTCTGCCGAGGGGTTTGTGGTTGGGAGTTGAGAAGTTGAGAAAGCAGAAGAGACCCGAGTTTAAATAAAAACACCCAGGGCCAAATCAGACGCCCATCACTAGTTGGGACGAATTGCATGAGGGCAAGAGGGGGTCCAGGCGCGTTTTACAGGCTCAACACACCAAATGCACGCGTACTAGTTGAAACTACCATACGCGTGCCTTCCTGCAACTAAAGTAAGGCTTCAAGATTATTCTCAAGGCGTTTCCCTTGACTTCTTATTCACTTCGTGTCTACTCCTTGTCCAACTCGCGGACAACGCCTGCTGCCTTGCCTAAGAGGGCAGACCGAGAGAAGCCCGATCGCACTGATTCTTGCTAGTCTTGAACAATGAAGGAGGTTGGCATGAATGGGTACTTGTAAGAGTCTCTGTATATGGATAATGAGCGAGGGGCTTGTCTTCTGAAGAGTGGGCATATCCAACAACGGGAAGGCTCATCAAGAAGGGTCACTGGTAACCTCCAGTCTGTTTATTGTTTATCAAGTAACATCCACCTTCTGTCACTATCAACCCTATTCTTTGACTTTCACGATGGAGAGACTTGCTACAGCAAAAACAGGTGCAGTTAACGCCCAAGTCCAGCCTTTCCTTCGCCCTTTGTGTCCCCCCATAGCATATTTTGGTAATTCGTTCATGGAATAAAGTCTAAGCTCACGGTGCGAGTGATTTCATACGACTTGTGAATGATTTCTGAGTATTGTGGTTTTCGTCGCACATGTTCTGCGCAATGATGCATCTTGGTGTTTTGCGACGAACTGCTCAACATTTCAATTTGAACCGACGAAAACTGTGTTCTCAGTTGCTGGCAATCCAATGGCAAAGCTGGAAAATCAACTCCCAAGCCCGGACGGAAAATACCTTATGGTTTGAGTGCTGGCATGAATTTGTTATTGAACCCCAAAGACAGAACCTATCGCAGACATTTTCTTTGAAAGTCCCCAAAACCAAGATACATAGATCAAATATCGCCTATTTCTAGCTCGCTTCCTTACTTTTAGCCTCCTCCACTCCCGGCACCGGGGCTTCCTTCGCCTGTTGTTCACCGACGACAGACTCATCCCCGCTAGTGGTGGGCTGCTGACCCCCGAGGACCCCGGGTCGGGAAGTCTTCTCAGCATCGGTTTGCTCGCCATCTTTCCGCTTCAGCCCGACCCGGCCGGGGGCAGACATGCGAGCCGCCATTTGGGGAAACAGGTAACCGGGTGCAAAGATAGCCAGGAGGAGGCAAGGAATCAGGACCATACTGTTTGCTCAAGTCAGCGAACTTGCTCGGGTTCTGATGATGGTGGCTCTGCTCACAATCCTTCCAGCACAATAAACGATGGCTCGTCCTGCATGATGTGGTTGCCCCAACCACCAGCCATCTCCGCGATACTGTTCCAGCAGTCCAGTCAGCATCATCTTCTAGTCAAAGTGACGAGTCAAGGAACATACCGATAGATACAGCGAATCAAGATGCCGCTATACGCCCCCGTCACAGCGTACACGAACATTCTAAAGTTCTTATCACGCCACAGCGCAACGGCCTCGGGGTCCGCCTCGGGAGAGTTGATCCTATCGAAGTGAGGTTAGCCGGGCATCCCACTCCACCCCCTTAGTCACCCACAACAACGACAACAACAACAACCAACCCATCACCAACCCCAAGCACTCACCACTTCCGCACCCTCAAATAATAATCCCCCGCGGACGTGCCAAAAAAGCTCAACACCACCACCTGCAGCACAATCCCCGCAATAATACACCGATTCCCATGCTGGACCATCTTAAAATTCGTCGTCGCGGCGCTCGCCGCCAGGGCGCCGCCGATGGCCTGGACGAGCAGGCAGGAGACGTCGAGGGGCACGAAGACGAAGGGGTACAGGTGGGGGCGCACGCGCGACAGGGTCGGGTTGAGCGCCAGGCAGATGTGTTTCAGGGTGAGGTAGATGGAGATGCACACGAGGGTGGGCGCGAGGATGATG
This sequence comes from Chaetomium tenue, assembly GCF_020726465.1. NCBI lineage: Eukaryota > Fungi > Ascomycota > Sordariomycetes > Sordariales > Chaetomiaceae > Chaetomium > Chaetomium tenue. Next base: position 3,311,252 of record NW_027117332.1, read on the forward strand.
GCTACGATTTGCGTCTCGAAGGCGTGCTTGTTCCAGGGGTTGTCGGTGAGCGGGATGCGCGCGCCGTAGCCTGGTGGGGGGGGTTAGTTGTTGGGGTTTTGTGTTTTGCTTCTAGTTGTTTGTCTTGACAAGGGGGGAGGGGATGAGGCGGTCCCGGTTCCTTTCTCCCCTGAATTTCACCCACCTGCAAGCTCTAACGCGCACCCGGCCGCGATGAAAGAGGTGTAACTCCATGTCTTCTTCCGAATCCCCAGCACCAGCGCGGTCACGGTTGCTATGGCAAACCCAATGGCGAGGAAGATGTTGATCCCCCTGTTAGGGTAGTACCCAAGCGTGGTGGCTTCGACGGTGCAGTTGGTCGTGATGTGGGTGCACGAGTAGTAGAAGTTGGCGATGGCATCGTCGATGGCGTTTTGGTCCCATTCCGGTGGGAACATGGATGGGTCCAGCTCGACCATTGTGGCTCTTTTCTTGACCTGTAGGCTACGTTGCGTTGTTCGATGTTAAGCCAAGGGGGGCACCTGGTTGGACATATGACTTGCAACACGGCTGCTGTGCGAGCAATGGTATCGGGAGGTCTGATATTAAAAACCAAAAGGCAAGTTCCAAATACAGTATCTTCTCGGGGTATTAAAACCAATGAGCACCAAACCAACCCCCAAACCCCAAGCGGGGTCCAGGCCAGCCCTATATACCCCCCCCAAAACACACCATCTCATCGTTACCTTACCGAGAATGTTGAATGCTACGGTCCCTCTTACCGCAAAGACAACCCGCAAACCGTTAAGCGATCCGACCCAATTCTCAAAACCCGAGGCCAGCTCCGGGCCAAGATCCCTGAAGAAGACCAGGGAGGGTAGTATGCCGCCGTTCTTTGCTGGTCTGGGCGGGCATAATGATTCGGTTCGGGCTGGATGGTCAGAGTGACAGTTGAAAGGGTTGTCATGGAATCCCGAAGGGAACCCGAATAGAGGCACCCCAGGGGTTGGATTGGCTTGATTGGCAGCCGATCCGATCCTCCGCACGATCAATCAGTGATGTGGGTGGGAATCAACGACTTGGCTGATCCGTTTTGGAAAGGAGGATTTTGGAGGCAATCGGACGGGAAATGGTTCGTCGCATGTGAACGTTCTAGTTCCTGGATTGACCGGATTTCAGGAATATTCGGGGTCAAGAGTTTCCTGGTTAGGGGCGGGCGGGAAAGGGACGCAGGGCTGTGGGTGGAACTTTTGGAAACTCGGAGAAATACCATGCGGGCTGGCGGGGTGTTGGAGGGGCCGGCTCCATGTTCTCCAGCTTTCCCCCTCAATATCGCCAATGGTGTCCCACCGGTTGGTTGCACACTTCCCGTGGTGCAATCATTGGACAATACCAGCGTGGAAGGATATTAGCAACAATTCAACAATGCCCGCGAGGACTCTATTGATATACTAGGTACTACGACTATCACTCCTTCCCCCCAAGCCAGCGATAGACGACCGAAAAGTCACGCCCCTTACACCTCTCCTCCGACTCGGCCGTTTCATACACCTCCGACGCCTTCTCCGCCAAAGGCAGATCCGCGCCCGCCTCCTTCGCCGCCAACATCGCAAGCCTCAAGTCCTTCCTCATCAGCCCAATCCCAAACCCACCCGCATAATCCCGCCCCGCCGGCGCCGTTTCCACAACGCCCGGGACGGGGTTGTTGACCTCGCTCGGCCAGCACTTGCCCGTGCTGACATTGATCACGCTTGCGAGCACCTTGGGGTCCAGCCCCCACTTCACGCCCAGGTTCATGGCCTCGGCCGTCGCGATGTTCTCGATGGCGAGCAGGTAGTTGTTGGCCAGCTTGGCCGACAGGCCGGCGCCCTGCGGACCGCAGTGCAGCACCCGCTTGCCCATGCGGAGGAGGACCGGCTCGATGCGACCGAGCAGGGCCTGTGGTGCGCCCAGCATGAAGGTCAGCGTCCCCGCCGTGGCCCCGACGACGCCGCCCGACATGGGCGCGTCGACGAAGCTGCCTCGCCCGTTGGGGAAGGCGGTGGACACGGCGTTGGCGACCTCCCGTGAGGAGGAGGGGTCGATGGTGGAGCAGTCGATGAAGAGCCGCGCTTTGGGCTGCGCGGCTGATTCGTTTTTGGGGGCGGTGGCATACGCCGAGAGGATGGTCTCATATGCGGACTTGACATGTTTTGGCTCCGGAAGGCAAGTGATGACCGTATCCTGAGTGAGTTTCGGTCAGCTGAGGTTCAACGCTCATCGTCGTAACTCGCTTGTAAATGCAAGAGTGGTTCTTGGGCTTCTCAGAGGATTGGCTTTTGTTGTATAACAATAATCACGGTGAAGGCCGGCGGACCGGCCCAACTTAGAACAAGTCATGGATAAAACAAACTCATCATAAAAGCCCGGGGGTAAGAACCACAGTGGAAAGCGAGAATAGGAGAAGGCACGTACCGCATCCCTAGCCGCGTCACCGGCACTGTCAGCGGCCTCTGCCACCGCACCACCGGCTTGCTGTGTCTTCATCGTATGCACCAGCTTCTCCGCGGCGGCCTTGTTGATGTCAAAGACGCGGATGGTGTCGCTGGGTGGGAGCTTGGCCTGGAGATTCCTCGCCATTTGAAACCCCTGATCAACGAAGACACAGTCAGCCTGGTGCTCACAGACGAAGTTATTGAGTTGCAGACAAACATACCATTTGGCCCAGGCCGATGAAGGCATAGTTATCCAGCCGTCGGGCCGAAGCCGAGAAGTCCCGGCGCTGGATGCGGAGTGTGGGCCTCCATAACCTCCCTGCGTTCCTCATATTGTGTTCTTGTAGTCGCAAGGCGGTTTATCAAGTAGTTGCGAGGAGTTGACGGTGTGTACCCGAGGGGAATGGCACGCACCTTTCGGTGTTGTTGATCCGGCCGAGGGTGATCGGCGGGGAAGCCGAGTCCCCAAAGCCGCCCATTGCCGGCCGCAGCTCATTTGAGCATGGTTGGATCCACGGGTCACCAGACCAGCTGGCCCGAGGCGGAGAGCATAAAGGAGTAAACGTGGAGAAGGCGGGTGCTCCCGCTCTCCCGTCAGACTCTTAAGAGAGCCTCAAGAGAAGGAGGCTGCCATTGAGGGGGGAGGAGTTTGGATCCCGCCGATTTTTTCCTTCTTTTTTGGGAAAGTCGAGGGGGAGAGGAAAAACAGCAGAGAGCTTTGACGAGGAAAAGCTTTTGTGTGCGACGGAATTCAGCCGGATCGGGCTTGGTCCCGTCCACGGCTGCAAGCCCCCTTCGGTTCCGAGATGAGGCACAGGAAGTAAATACAGGCCCTAACCCTTACTATGTAAGGTTGGCTCACAATGGCACCAGGATAATCCGGGAAACGGTCAGAGTATCTTCATGTACTTGTGTATCTGAGACTTAATACAAACGCCGTGCGCCTACAACTCGCTGCGGGAGCCTAGTAGGTTCTAGGTCCGTCCATTACAAGGGGATACTGGGATTATCTGGTCACCACAACGCCCTCCCCCCCTACCCAACCCACGCACCCCTCGCCCATCCGAGAGCCCGAGGTGTTTCCAAGGCCATCTCTGTCCCGGGCCTACCGACTCCAAGTGTCTTTTAACCAAATCTTCCCCTCGTCCCCTCCAACCACCATCGATGTCCAGTGTATGTTTGATGAAAGGCGGCATCGCCGCAGGGGGTATGTGCACGAAAAAGGGTGAAAATGTGAACAGGCACGTTCAAAATAGCAGGAGAAATCCGCCCCGCCCATCCGATATCCTCCCACAACTCCAAACCAATATGAGTGATGAGGGACTTGGTGCCCAGTTTCCAAGGCTGAAATCTCGCGCCACTGAGGGCGTCACCGAATAATGATGATATTGAACTGCCGTTATAGCGCATTCATCACATACGGTGTAATTATCGGGACGAGCGCACTACGAATCCGGTTAGTGATACGCATGAATGTGAGGAGTCGGAAAAGGGACTTACCCAAGAGCTCCCACGGCAACCGTGGCGGTGAGGCCAAAGAAGGCCCGTTTCCGGATCTTCTCCTTGCGGATTTCTGCCTCCGTCTTGACCTTCTTGGCCCTGGGCGGCTCAACGGCCCCCTCCTCACCCTCCTCGCCCTCTTCGTCCTGAGCAATGTCATCGGCTTTCCGCTTGCTCTTGCTGCTTGATGCCGCACCAGCGGCTTCGTTGTCGGCTTTGACGGCGGCTTCGACCATGGCCTTAGCATCGGCAACCATTTTGGCCGCATCCTCGGGTGATGGAAGCTCGCCGAGGAGAGGAACCTCGACCTCAACCTTTGTGTGTTTGACTTCCTCGCCATCCGCATCTACCGAGACGTCTTGGTCGAGATGGATCTTGACCTTGGGCTCCTCCTGCACGGGCTCGAGCAGGACGGCAGGTTCCTTCTCGATCGATTCGATCTTGAGCTCGGATTCGGTAGCATCCTCGACCTTCGCCACCTTCAACAGCGAGGTTGCCGAGAGCTGGGACTGGAATGGCGTTTCATTTACGAGGGTAGGCGAAACCGAATCACCGACGCTGGCCGGTAGGCTATCGGTTACGATCGACGATTGGGATGAGGCGGTGCGACGCTTCCGCGGACTCGCAACCGCGCGTTTCGGGACGGCGGCCTTGGCTGGGCTGGCGGAGCGACGGCTGCGTCTCGGCGTAGGCGGGACGAGCGTCGGCTGCCCAGAGAAGAACTTGGGCGGCGCACTGATCTTCTTGGGCGGGCCGCTGTCGGCGCCAGCGGTGGCCACGATGTCGGTAGGATCGAGGAGGGCGCGGATCCAAGGGAGAATCTTGTATTCTTCTGCCAGCACCAGCGCCTCCTCAGGCGGAATCCACACGTTTCCGGCCGTCTCCTCATGGCTCGTCGACGGGAGCGACTTCATGTATTTACGTTCCGCCTCTTCATCTTCCTGCGCCGCGTACGGGAACGTGGCCTTGAACATGCCGGTGGCGGAAACAAATCCGTCGTGACTGCGTCGCATGAGAAAGTAGCTGGGCGGTGACGACTTGAAGATGCCAGACACGATGCCCCTGGGCAGCGGAGCGCGCAGGTGCGCGTAATCGAACGCGCCAAGCGCCGACGTGTCGACTTCTCCCGCAGGGGCTGTCGCGATCATGCGTGCGGTCAACTGGGTCTGCCCGAGCCGACGACGGCTGACCAAATCGCTGTCTATGGCAACCAGTTAGCAACGAGTCAGTTCGGGGGCAAAGTGATGGACATACGAGCTGGCACATCCTCAGTCAGAAGAGGATTGTGTCGTTCTGGAAGACGCCGGTCTGGCGCCATTGTTTGCCGAATGTGCTTTGACTACACGAGGTTGTCGCGGAAAGAAAGAGTTGCGCGAGTAGATCTATCCTGAGCGCGTGGTCTGGAGGGTCCGGGATACCAGGAGAGAAGCGCGACGAGAGAAATTCTTCGCGCGTCGCCGCAATGGTCTCCGTACCGTGCCGTTCTTGTCACGGAGGACCGGCAGAAATAAGACAAAACGGGGAAATGATCTAGCGGCCAAGCTGCGGATGATCAGATAAAAGTGATGTTGGAGGCAGACCGACAGCGCAACAATATTGATGCTCGCGATGCGATTAACGCAGTTTTTGGACCTGGCGCAATCTGCAATCTGGTCTGGTGACAGATTGGGCGAACGAGCTGGGGGGGTCCTGGGGTAAGGACCATCCTGCCCCAATGAGCGAGTTCATCAGCGCGACTCGAGGTGTGGGGAACCTCTAGCGTGTTGAGTGGAAGGGCACGGATCACAACTGTCCGTAAAGCGCAGGGTCGCTAGCCGCCGATTGGATAACTGGCTTCTTCCATACTCCACACCCCCAAAAAGGGTTGGGGGTTCAAGAGTTCCAACAGCGAATTCAGCCATCAGGGGAACGGCGAGGGGCCTGCAGAATGCGGCATCCCCACACGCCGTCTCTCCGCAGGGAGCTTAAAGCCGCCATCGCGAGCGAATTGACCGTCTCCAAGTCACCGATAAAGCGGCTCTGCCTTCTTTTTCTAGGGCTGCCGCGCGGGATGCGGTAGGATGACATGCACATTCTTGGGGAGCTCCCTTCGTCCCCGCCACGGGGGGTCGACCACCTACCCCTCCGAGCCACAGCCGCGCTCAGCGTCTCTCTGTTGCCCGGTTGTTTGACGCCTTTTCCGGCATCATCGCCTTATCGGTTGGGCACCCATCCGTTGGTCAGCCTGGCAGTGGCCAGGTTGCCACGTCTCCTCCGGACGCTGCGGAAAGGCTGCAATTTCTGGAGATCTGGGAAGTTATGTGTTTGCTCTTTCGACGCCCAGGCGCAATGCCCCGGGGACAGACAGGTGCAAGCAAACACCAGGGTCCACCTTGAAATCGGTAAAAAGGGCCACCAAGGCAGGTAGGCTAGGGAACCTGAGTCTGATGGAGTTCCATTTCGCCTCCATGCCCGTCTTACCACATCGGAAAATCATCCGCTCCGTTCCAGTTCGGGCCTGGCTGAACCTTTTGGGCATCGTAAAAATGAGCGGTGAGCCGATTGGGCAACAGGTTTTGGCCCCCTTTGGTCGGTCTGGACTGTGAAGTGTGAGACACCGTCCAAACCAGCCATGACGACCTTCATTCTCCAAGGAAAACCTGCTCCTCCATCTCCGGTGTTTGCCTTCTAGATTAGCCTGTGCTTATTTCATTATTTTCTTAAACAATGGAGGTGCTCAAATGATGTTAGACCAGCGGCTAGTTTATGTCAAATCAACCACCTAGGCGACGTACATACTTGTTCCCGTGCAGCTAATGCCGGCAGTTTGTGCACAACCCAGCAGTTGTTGTGTGTATCTGCCTACACCGTACAGCTGCAAATAAACAAGCGCTTCCATGGTGGATCAGCTCTGAAAATACCGACTACGAGGAGGCGGCGCGGGATCCAGGGTACTGGTTTCATGGCCAAGTGCTCCAACGGATCGATGCTTGGGTCTCGACTTAGCTCGCCCCGTCCCTGTGCCTCTCCCGGGATACGGTTGGGCATGGCAAAGCTCCCCTTTTCTGCTGTTGACGTTCCAGATCTGTCACAGTCCAATGGCACACAGCCGACACTGATTCAAGGTGGGCCGGCCCGGCCAGAACCCCGCCAAACGTGCCGCTGGTTGGCCAAAGAAGTATGGCCTGAGGACCCCTCTATCGACCACCCCTCATCACCGCCCAAATAAATACCAGGGAAGCTTGGTCTCCATCGTCACCGACAAGTCCACATCATCACCCCCCCAACCTTAGATTTACGGCAAAACGGCCGACAACCAGGCATAAGATATTTGCCCATCCAGCCTCACCAGCTCCGTGAAAACAGCCCGCAACTTTATTTCACCAATTCCTAATTATTCACCATGGCACCCCAGGAAGATGAGCTGTTGCCCGAGAACGCCACCGGCTACAAGCTCTCTCAGCCCAAGCAATCCTTAGCTGAGTACCAGAAAATGGGTAAGTTCAAGAGACACTGGATTTTGGTGACTAGGTCTCTTTCCCCCTTGAGCCATGTTCGTGAATCATGCATCCTTATGAGTGCAAATGGCCTCAGGAGAGTGCGGTGTGGGTAGTCTGCCTGGTCGGTTACCTATACTGACAAAGACGGATGCCCACCGAACCACACTCTAACAATCTTCACCACAACTTATTCCCAAATTGCAAACAGCACCGGCCCGAGCCCTAAGCTCCAGTGTTTTTGTTTGATAGCACTGTTTTTCCAGTCGCCTGGCGATTCTATCCCACTACGTCTGGCACGTGGGCTTAGTTCGGCTCGGACCTCAATCACTCAACTCTCAAAACAAACCAACCTTCATCAATTCCCGTTCTTTCTTCTCTTACCCTTCAAGTCAAACCCCGCGATACCAAATCGCGAGTACACTCATTTCAAACTTCCATTCCCACAACGCGAGTACATTCATTTTCACTCCCTATCCCGCGTTCCTTCACTCCACTTCACTTCACTCTTTGGCCTTTCGCCTCTTCTCTTAGACAACAAACCCTATCCAACAAGCTGCTTTACCAAGTTCAAGGACAAGATGTCTTTTGTTCGCAGAGTCAGCTTCCGCGAACCCGACCCGGCGAGCCTGGGTGGTTGGGGTGCACGGAATGACACTACAGCGGGTCGCCCGGTGCGATGCCGTTCTCCCTATCCTCACAACAGCTCTCCGGAAGACGACGAGGAGGATACAAACGATTGTCACGAATCGGAGGCTGACACTGATGACTCTTCAGACGAGGGCGATGAGTCTCTGCAGCGCTACAAGCAGTCTCTCGGCCTGGCCGCCGACGATCTGTCGGATCCCAACGATCCCCGCGTGTGCATCATCCAGTCGCTCACGATGGAGTCGCCCGGTCGCGACCCCGTTGTCATTGATCTCTCGGCCCCTGGCAGCGCCGACAACCTCAAGAAGCACCCCTTCAAGATCAAGGGGGGCGCCGTCTTCACCATGAGCGTCCAGTTCAAGGTCCAGCACGAGATTCTCAGCGGCCTGCACTACGTCCAGGTCATCAAGCGCAAGGGCCTGGGGCTCTTGGGCGACAAGTCCGACGAGATGATTGTAAAGACACCCCAAACCTTCTTGTCGCGACATAATTGCAGAGACTGACAACCATTACAGGGTAGCTTCGCGCCCAACACCTCGAAGCAGCCCCTCTACACCAAGAAATGTAATGCCCCATTAACATACCTACATACAACCTGCCCCTTCAACACGAAACACATAACTGACATCCACCGCAGTCCAAGAGGAGTCTGCCCCGTCGAGCTGGGCCGCCCGCGGCCACTACTTCGTCAGCTCCAGCTTCGTCGACGACGACAAGAAGACCCACCTGCAGTTCGACTGGGCCTTCGAGATCGACAAGGACTGGTGATCTCGCCATCCCTTTCATTGCAACTTTTGCTAGGCCCGATACCGGAAATGGAATGGCCAGCTTCACATAGGATGGATGGATGGATTCACAGTTTGGTCTGAAAGGGGGGTCGGGCAGCTCGTCGTCGTGAGTGGGTCACAATTCCCGGAAAGGAAGGGTGAAAGAAGGTGAAGCGGGTTTTCCGGAAGGGGTGGAAACGGGCGGTCGGTTTTTGGCATGCATGCATCCAGCCAGCATCAGCGGATCTCGGCGCGTGAACCGAGCGTTCTGAATGGGTGGGATCTGGCTCTGTCTCCTTCTTGTTTGCCTTCCGGACGACTTTTGTCTCTGGGGCAGGCAGGGCAGATTCCATTGGACGACAGGACACCCGTTGGCTGGCTGGTTTGCGTAGGTTGCTTTGGCTTTTGCTGGGAGAGGTTTGGGCTCGGGACGGGGAGAGGTGGATTCCGGATTTGCTTCGCGTCTTGGTCCTGCTCCTCCTGGCAGCGACTCGCCCGCTCTTGCGTGGGACACCGCGTCCTGAAGGATAACTCGTTTACTTGTTTTTGCTTCTTTTTTTTTGCACCTATCACCTAGATAGCACCCGGGAAACGGAAAATGACATCTCAAGCCAGATTTTGAGGCCTTGACGGGAGATCGCAAAGATTTGTTTGGTATCATCGTCTATCGTTGGTACTAGATAAGGGCTAACCGCCGCGAGGGAAGGCTGTCATATATACTCTCTCCCCATAAGGCCAGCCTTGCAAAATCGTACACCTATCCCCAGGTGATTGAACCGTCCTCTCCATGTCTTCTACAAAAAGTAGTCCGGCAACGCGCCGCCATCCGCCCCCTTATCCCCACCGCCACCACTCATCTGGGCGTCCTTGACCTGATCATTCTCCGGCGCCGCGGCGAACACGTTGAAGAACCTCTCGCCGGTGTCGCTCACCTCGAGCACGCTCGCCATGTTGCCGCACCGATAACAATAATTGGGGGCGCTCCACACCGTGCTCAGCCGGTCGTCGTACAGCACCTGGAAGCCCTCCTGGCACAGTTGGTGGGCGCGCAGGATGTGGTTCATATTGTTGACCGCCAAAAACTTCTTTACCACCTGCGCGCCAAACGTGTAGCCGGCCCCGCGCGGGGATAATGAGAACTCGTCGCGCTCTGGGTCCGGGTCGGACCAGACCAGGTCGGCCATGGGGCCCTCGTGTGGGATCTCGCGGAAGCGGTCGATGATTTTGATCTGGTCGATCGAGTGGATCGAGGGGGAGAGACCTGTTCAGTTGACGGGTTAGGACAAGCCCTTGTGATGATCTGGAGTCGTGGGCGGGGTGAAGGGAACGTACCCCCGTGGACGCAGAATATCTGGTCGTTGATGACCACGCTGAGTGTCAAAAAGTCGAACATATCGGTAAAATAGTGCCAGACGTTGGCATTGCCGTACTTGCGCGAGCATTCCGTGTAAAAGCCGTACGACTGCGTCACGCCTCGTGACTCGTGGTTTCCTCGTATCAAATGGACGCGATTGGGGTATCTCAGTTTTAAACACACAAGAAGAGAAATCGTCTCGACGCTGAACATGCCACGGTCGACATAGTCGCCTGTTCGGAGGGCCAGTCAGCAAGTCGTTTGGTTTGGGCCAATCTGGGCGGGCGTGACCGACCGAGAAAGAGATAATTTGTGTCTGGACACCAACCGCCAATCTTGAATATCTCAATCAAGTCGTAAAACTGGCCGTGGATGTCACCGACAACGGTAACAGGGGCGCGGACGTGGACCACATTGCTTTCGCGCATCAGCAGCTCCTTGGTCTTGGCACATATCGCTTCGATGACCGACTCGGCGAGGAGCTCTTTCTTGTAGAGGCGCGAGATGCACTCATCGAGGTCCACGGAAGCTGCGGCGCAAGACGTGTCAGTGGAGGTGGCCTCAGACGCCGATCTAGGCGGGGCACGGCATTCTGCCCGTCTGGGAGGAGAGGGGCAGCATAAAACCAAGATACTCACCAGGGAGCCCCGGCATCTTCAGAAGAAAAAAAGTAGAGGTTGCGAAAAGATAGAAGGAGCGGGATGCACTATCAGGATCCGCAGAGGCGAGGACTGCGAGTCCCGGTTCGAGCGATGTCAATGGTAGAAAGTGGAAGTCTGCGAACCAACATATTCGCCGAGGTTGGGCGTCACATCGAGCAAAAGCTTGAAACTATTGTCATCCCAGGCATTACAGCATTTGGCGCCCCCGCGATGTGCAATATGGACCCGACGATAGCTGGACAAGACAGACGATGCTGTGGAGTGGAAGTGCTGAGTACCCGGGAGCTGTGAAGCATCGCCAGGGGCTCTTTCTCATCAGTCAGCAACAAAATCGTAAACCCGCCGCCAGCCCTGCAGCTTTGACAGAGCGTTGTGGCGTCATTGTGGTTGGGTCGGAATAACCTCGGCGTTAAAGGGAGCTTCGGTTCTGGCAAGTGGTTCGCCAAGCTGTTGCTCTTGCCGCCCGCACGTGCTTTGATGAGTTCCCCACATGGGTTCGTCGCAGCCTGGAGGGCCTGGGACTCAAAACCAGACCGTTTCCCACTTGCCCTGCCAACTTTCTCCTTCAACCTTTTCCCCCCTTTGCCGCTCGTTTTGCTCTCCGGTTGCGCTCACTGAGCACATCGCTCACCACAGCTTCACCCCCCAAAATTGCGCCGATTCCAAACGCTGGAACCGAAAAGTTTGGCAATTTTACACTGTCCAGAGGTGGCTTTCTTATTCACCCTTCGCACAGTCCCCAAAATCTAGGGATCATGGGGTGATTTTCTTCTTGTCTGGTTTTTTTTCTCTCATACTGCTTGCTCAGGACATCATTCCTGGCCGCTCGACTTGTCTCGCAGCTCAGACATAAAGCCACTTTCTGCTTGGCCAGCGTTACCAACCTGGGCAAACCTAGGTCCAGCCAGGTGTGTGAGAACAAACAGGCCAGGGGCTGGAAAGCTTGTGTCTGCCGTGAGGTGGTTGACGTCTCCTTACTCATTGCTCTCGAGTTTCAAGCTCCCGTTCTGGGACTTCTTCGAGCCCCTTACATTCCGTTTCAAATATGGCTTCTGTGAATCTATTTGGGATTCTACCAGGAAATGCTACCTTGAAGCAAGGGCATTAAAGCTCTCGCAGCATTCCGTCGCTGTTGGTAGCTTCCATTGACTGGCCTGGAGTGCTGGTCCTGATCCCGATGTCATATCGTAACTGTGCCTGGCGGTCCGTCTTCCTGACCTGACAGGGCTTCATCGAGGTTGATATTGATGAGATCCTATGTACGGATTACATGGCTTCTCAACACTGGGAATTAAAGATGATGGCCGGATGGCACCGCGACGTTTCTCTGTTCACGTGACCATGGCAATCAGCCCCGCAGGTTTTAGTGGCGGCTGGCCGCCCAAGCGCACGCTGAACCCCCAAATTTTGGGCTTGGTTGAGATCCGATCCGATCCACATCCACACTTGCCATTTCCGCCAGATCCACGGCGAAGCGATTCCTTGCACGAGACTCGAGACCGTTCATTACTGTCCCTATTTCCATGTCGAGAGAGCATAATTTCCTATTGGATCAGAAGCGGAGGATCCTAAGCACGACCGTGCCGTGGTCGACCGACATCCGCTCATTGACCTCAAAACATTGACTACAGATTGCTGAGCCAGGAACGGGCCGCGCTTCTATTGTCAACCCTTGAAGACGGCCCGCCTGTGGTAAGCCCGCTCGAACCAGAGCATGCAGAGGGCTCGGTACCTTGAGATATCTTACTTGAATATATCTTCAGCTCTGCGACTACACAGCCAACGAATCCCGATCGAGCCTCACTCGTTGCGAACCCGTCCTTGCTTAGCCAAGCCCATCGCTTCGACCTCGAGCCGAGTCCAATATCATCAAGTTGTTGATGCCCTACCATCATTCTTGGGACAAGGTACCTATCCTCCCCGGAATCATTTCTAGGCCCCATCCTACTCCATCCACTGTGCTCTCGTTGCCTTTCTCAGCAACTGGATAAGTTCTGCTCGCGTTGAACAAGTTTGGACTACTCTCATTCATCATGAGCTCCAACGCACCTGGGCAATCAGCCCCGGAGAAAGAGCCAGTTTGTTATAATTGTGGTGTTAAGGGACACTGGGCCTTTGCTTGTCCAGAGCCCACTCGACCTGTGCCAGTGTAAGTTTGATCTAATCCCCCATCGGGTGCTGGGCTGTATCAGCCAATGATTGTTTGTTTCGTCGGATATTAACAAGTGGTAGTGGGCTTCAAAGATGGCAGCAGCACAAAGAACATGGCAGGTCTGAACGGAGTGGTTCATCCAGAGACAAGAAAGGCCCAATCGTCACACACTACCCCCCACCTCCACCTGCCACACCTGCCACCCCGTACGGCCCGTCGCCGACACCTCCGTACCCTGTCGGCGTTACACCGCCACCGCCGCCGCCGGGTACAGCACAGGGGTATCCTCTAGCCGGCTATCCTCCCAACCCTTATCCTGGAGGGTACCAACCACCTCCCCCGCCGCCTCATTATGGGCAGTATCCGGCACCTCCCCCGCCGCCCCAGTACGCCCAGCAATCCCCGTACGGGCCGCCTTCTTACCCACCAGCGCAATATCCTCCTGCGCCCGGTTACTACGCTCCTGGCGCTCCTCCACCGCCCACCCCGCCCCCGCCTTCCTATCCCCCAGGCACATATCCACCGCAGCAGTACGGACTGCCGCCGCTGCCGCCGCCGCCATCTTCGGCAGCGTACCCCCCACAGCCGGGCTCGACGCCCTATCCCTCACCTCATTACCCACCTCAACCTCCGCCCCCGCCCCCGCCCGGCGCTTTTCACTACGCCCCCAGCCAACCATCACCGTACCCCCTGCCGCAGCCTCAATACTCTCCCCCACCAGGCTGGGTTCCACCCTACGCCGCGCCACCCTCAACACCACACTCAGCAAACCAAACCCCGCTGGGAGCTCATCGCGGCAGGCACCAGAAGAACCAAGGGTCCAAACGCCCACAGCACCACCGGGACAAAACCCGCCAGACAAACGAGAAGCATGGAAAGGGTAGCTCTCGTCATGAGCGTCGAGGACGTCGACCCAGCCGGGGCGAGCAACAAATAAAGACTGACGACGCGCAAACAGTACCTGAAGACCCCGAAAGGGAGAATCAAGGCCCTCCTGAAGAAGCGGCGGCTGGAAAAGAAGAGAAAGATGCTCCCGACTTGGATCCCGAGTTGGAGGAAGAGCTGAGGGCGGTTTTCCCGGAGATCAAAACTAACCACCCTGCTGACCCCGTTGGCATTCCCATCTCTGACAAGTACAGCGACGATGCAACAATTCCGCCGGCATACGATGCCACATGCGTGAAGTCCGAGTACTTCCAGGAGGACAATCAGAAGGACTTCGTGCGGTCCATCAGGGAGCATCCCTCCTGGTCCAAGTTACGGAATGACCCGGTCTTCAAGCACTACCCAGGAATGGCGACGCGGCACTTCCCTGATTGTGAGCATGAATACCCAAGCTATAATCCTTCGGCGAGACCGCCTTCGCCGTCGGCCATCAAGATGCCGCCCCGGTTCAGAGTCCACCGGTCATCGATAGAAGCGAAGAGGGACGGGGCAGACGAGGATCGGAGAGATGGCCGCAGTGGGCATGCCCAACACCACTCGGCTCGAGATCGCCAACATCATGACTTGGGACGCGATCGATTGAACGGAGATGACAGGGACGAGCGCCGCCCGCAGAAACGGTCCTTTGACACGGGTCTGGATAATGACCGAGATGACCGGGACTTGAAACGGAACCGACGGTGGTCTCAGAAAAACAGATCGCTCGAGAACCACGAGCGAGCCATTTCTCCGCGTCAACGCAGCAGGTCCCCGCCCAGGTTCAATGTCGAGGGCGACCCGTGGTCCCCGCAGGCAGGAGAGACCAACTTCAAGCCTTCCGGTGATCGTCGCCGAAGCGATGTCCTGACCGACCCCAAGTACTCCCCTAGACGGGAGGAGAGAACGAGTTATGCCGACAAACGGCATGACAGCGGCTATCTCAGCGGGCAATCTGTTCAGAAGAGCGGGCCACGCTACCGTGAAGATGATCGGGGGCGTAGGAACTCAGACCGGTCCCATCGGAGGCACAGGTCACCGTCCCGGAGCCGAAGCCGTAGCCGTGGCGGGCGCTGGAGCCGCACTCGTGGTCGTAGCCGAGCCACGAGCTCGAGCAGAAGCGACCGCAACCGCAGCGAATCTCCTCTTGACGACCTCGAGGCCGGTCTTCTCGGTCTCGTTAGGGAGCCGAGTGAGCCGAGGTCCAAACCTGCGGCCAAGAAGCCGGGCAAAAAAGTCCAGGTGGCGTCGGTTTATGGGTACGCATCCCCCCCATCCCCTACCTGCTGGCATTGATCTAGAGTGGTATTTACTAATCATCCACAGGCGGCGCTGGTAATTTCTGTTTTCGCGTGCCCCAGTGGGCGCTTGAGATCGCAAGTTGCGATGGTTCCATGGCTTTTATCCGCATGGTCAGGTATGGTATCTACAGCATTTTGAGGACCAGCACTAGACAAAAGTCCAAGGCATGTTTTGAAGTTTATGGTTGTTGCATTCGCGTCAGCTCCGGTTGGCAGTACGGGGCGATGCTGTTTGGTCGGTCGGCGTTGTGTTGAATTGTATACGTTGGGTCATCCATGGAAGAAAGAAGGAAGCAGGCGTTCGGGGTTGCACTCTCGAGTCGTTTCCCAGGGTCTTTGTTCGAATTACTCGAAGGTGTCCTCGGACAGAATTGTAAAGGTATGAACAATTCCTTGTTCAGTCTTAGCCGAAGTCATCAACACCACACATTCTCGTTGTTCATGATGATGTATTTAAAGTGATCATCAGCAGCTCCTACCCTCACAGACCCCTTTTCCTCGGAACATGTGGATTGGATGATTACAGCGACGGCTCTCAAAACGGTCAAAACGACGTATTTAATCCCGCTCGTTTTGATGCATGGATTGTAGTAGCCGTCTCTGATCCCAATTCCCGTCGACCTCTTGTCTCAAGTCTGCACCGCTAACCGCAAAACCCACAAAACACCATGTCTCCAACAAGCGGTCTCTACAACCTCTTCGTCCCCCAGCGCCAGCCACCCCCCTACAACAAGGTGGCCAAGCTGGTCATGACGGTCGAGGTCGAGACAGTCCAGATCCGCAACACCCAAGGCGGAGCCCCGTTGCAGTCCGAGAGAAAATACCCGCACTACCCCGTCCTAGAACGTAGCGTAGAAACCGTCGATGGCAATGGCAACGTTCTCACTGGCGAAACCACCATCATGAACCCCCCGCCTTCGGCCGGGTCATCTTGGTCTTCGTCGTACGCGTCTTCCCCGGCGGCGTCCGAGGCGAGTGATAGTCCCGAGTATTCGTCCGCGCCGTGGCCGTGGTCGCGGCAGAAACAGGGTAAGCTGTCGGAATCCTCGTCGTCCGCGGAATCGTCATGGCCCCGGCGCTCGGGCTCGTTCTCGTCCGTCGGGAGCTTCGGGTCTGGTTGGTCAAGGTCGGTAGTATCGGAGTCAGAGACGAGGGTGGTTGGGGTCGTTAAGAGCGACGGCAAGATGAAGATGTTTGAGGGCGACGGTGTCGTGCTGGACGAACACCTGGCCGATCCCACCTCGCCGGCGTCGTGGCCTGAAGAGGTCAGAAAGCTGGCGGGCGAGGGCGGAATATTGGGGTTGTCTACAATGCCGGTCCTCCGTATGCGGGCTGGACGATGAAGAAGAATAAGTTTACGAGGAGGGAGAGGGATCATCCGAATTATCGGGCTATGCATCTTGAAGAAAAGAGGAAGCGGGAGGAGGGTTTGATGACTGCTTAGCAGTTAGCTACCTAAGTAAGACTAGAAAGTAATATGTGAATTTCAAGGTTATTGCTGGATTAAAACAGAAATGAATCTCAGGAATGTGATGGTGTAAATGTCTGTGTGTACAAGGTCTGGTATTATAATCATATACTTGTTAATGTTGTATGGGAATTAGTTAGACATTTCTGGTTCCATAGTATCCATATTTCCCTCACTTTTGGCTAGGTTGATATGGGAAGTCAGGGCTGCAGCACTAGAGAGTCTCTTTGGTGATCAAGGTCACATTTTGGTCCCACAGCTTGAGGGCTTAACTGTGAGATTGTCTGACTTGCATATGTTCACCCGGCATCGGCCCATCCCAACTAGCTAGGGTGGCGCCTGATTAGGCAACGAGCACACTAGCTCTGGCGGTTGGTTCTTGCGTACAAGGAATGTAACTGCTCCGCACATGCATCTTCGTTATGCAGTTATTTCTTTTGCAATATCCCCTCCTTACCCGGTTAGCTACCAGATAGGGTATCAAGGGGGAAGGGAGAAAGCGAGGGATTTGGTTTCCTCACTTGTGTATGATACGGTGTTTTCTACGAAAATTCCATTTTAGTTAGCCGGTCAGTCATATTGAAACCTTGTCGTGTGCTTGGATGGGTGGGGGCGGAAAAGAGAGTTGGGTTGTGACCTCTCGGGAAAAGGTGCATATCCCCGCTCGAATCACACAGAAGGCCGGACCCAACAGCTTGTCCGGTCCTGGGCCACATAGCTGCATAATTAGACGATGGCGGTTAAAGGCCATAAAAGGCTCCGAGCCTCCTCTTATTGTCCGTGATTCTCAACATCCCTTCGTATCGTCTCCCTGCAGAAAATACGCTCACCGCAGTTCTCCCCTTCACAGCCAGTGTAATACGGCTGGAATATTTTATTCTTTGTCACTATTTCTGCCATGGCTGATCGCGTATCCATCGCAGCAGCTATCGCTGGCCTCCTTCCGGTTGTCAACGGTAAGAATGGACACATCTGACGTGGCAATAATCTCGAAAGGGTACCCCTGAGACTAATGCATTTTTCTACCAATAGAAGGCTTCGTGCTCCTTAGAGACGTGTTTTTGGCCGACAGAAAGTCCCGAGTTTACCTTGGGAGAATAGAACTCCAGAGGACGGTTTGTCTATGTCCCACAGCCTCGTCTCATTCCTTATTAGTGCTCACATCCATTCTAGATCACGCAAGCTTGGGAAGAAACGTGGGTAGATCCTCATGGATTACCCGAGAAGGAGCTTCAAGGGTTTGCTGGGGCACGGCCGCTCTTGGCTTGGGGGATACTCCAACAGCTGGTGCTCCTGCTCCAGACACTCACCAACCCAGACAAGCTCAAATCGAGATACGGTATCTTGGTTGAAAAGCTCGGTAGTCTTCACAGATCCGAAGACATAGCCATCGAGATGAACAACATTTCAGATTATCTCTATACTATCGACAGCCGGTTCTCTTCAAAAGACTTGGGAAAGTTCGAAGAGTGCCGTCTCCGGCTCCTAGGACTTCTCCAGAGCGTTCGTCTCACCCTCTGGGGTGGGAGCACAGAGATGGAGGAGTTGATAGAGCGACTAAGGGAGTTTAACCGAAACCTGCAGCTGTTCACCGCACCGGACACGAGAGATGTCGTCAAGCGATTGGTATTTCAGCTGGCTGTCAAGGATGTCGGGCGAGATATTGACCGAACGAAGCGGCTGGAAGAGGCGGCGACCTACGAAGCAAAGCATTCGATCGATGACGGAGAGAGACAGAGCTATGATGATATCGCAAAGTTTGTCAACTTTGCCATGGCCGTTCAAGCCTCTGACGCCAAGATGTCAGGCAAGAAGATCTTCCGCCTTGACGACTTTTCTTTCGACGCCCCCTACTACCTCGACAAGAACGCCACCTTGGCTCGACTGTTCGATTACCCTACCAAGTATCAATCCCGGCTGGTCCTTGTCGAATGGGTAAGCATCGGAAAGGGAGGTTCCCGCACTAACAACGCCATCCTAGAAGCGTTGGACGAGGCCAAGGTGACCTGGTACATCCTGCACGCCGTGAAGCCCGAGAAGCTTCTCCTGCCAGCTACGATTGGGATCATCTTTGACGAGTCAAGCCCGGGGACTATCGGGATTGTCTTCCAACTGCCGTCACATATCCGCGGAAACCTGCCCACAAAGCCCGTTCTCGGCAGACCCGGCCAGCCAGGCGGACGAGTGGTCCGCTCGCCCAAGACCATCGCCGCGCAGCGGATGCCCACCAGCCTGCGACAACTCATCCTCGAACGAGAACCCAAAGGAATCGACCTCGGAATCCGCTTCCAAATCGCCAAGCGACTCCTCGACGCCGTCCACCTGATGCACACCGCCCGGTTCACCCACAGGTACGTTTACCCCTGAGCCCCTGAACCCCTGAACCCCTGAACCACATAACAACCCCCCCCCCCCCACCCAACATCCACTTACTTACCCAACCCCCACCCTCACAGAACCATCCGCCCCTCCACCCTCCTCTTCTTCCCCTCCCCCCACCCCCCAACCATCACCAACCCCTCCCCCGACCCCGACCCCATCACCCTCGACTACGCCCACCCCCTCCTCACCGGCTTCCACGGCGCCCCCCTAACCACCACCCACACCCCCCCGCCCCCGCCCACCCCCACCTGGACCCAACCCTCCGGCCTCAAACCCATCCTCAAGAAACCGCACCGCCCGCCACCCCAGGCCGAGCCCCGCGAGGTGGTGCTGGACTGTTATGCGCATCCGGAGCAGCGGCTTACGGCGGTGGCGGCGGCGGCGGCGGCGGCGGCGGGGGGGATGGCGGTGGAGAGGTGGGGGGTTGTTGGAGGTAGTGGGGTTGGAGTTGGTGTTGGGGGAGAGGGGTTTCGGCGGCGGTGGGATCTGTATAGTGTGGGGTGTGTGTTGGTGGAGTTGGGGTTGTGGGAGACGCTGGATCGGGTGGGTGGGGGGGAGGTGGCGGGGAGGGCGGCGCCTGTTGTGGACGGTGTTGAGGGGGGGAGTGGGAGTGGCGGGAGTGTTGTGAGTGTTAGTGGGGGGGTGGTTGGGGAGGAGGGGGTGTGGATGGATGTGGAGAGTGTCAGGAGGGCGGCGGGGAGGTTGGATGTGTGAGTGTTACTTTTCTTTTGCTCTTTTCTCTCTTCTTTCAGCTGCTCAGCTGCTCTGTGTCGTTGATTTCTTTGCCAGTTGCTTTTCCCCCTCAGCTTGGTTATGAGAGAAAATGAGCGGATACTAACCAGGAATAGCATCACCGGGTCGGTTTATGCCGAGGTGACGCGGATGTGTCTGTCTACAGCCCCTATCCCAGGGGATATCTTGGAGTTTGAGAGGCGGTTAGCAGCAATGTTGGCTCAAATCGTGGCGTGATGTGGGAGGACCGGTTTTGTAGTGACCCCACGCCCTTAGGCACTCTGTAGGGTTTCGAGAACGGTTGTATTGGATGAGCTATCACGAAATATGTAAACCAGGGGCACCTTCACCGTCCCGCAGACGTCGGAGGGGCACCACGGGTCCCCAATCTTCCCGTAGTTGCAGTTGAAGGAACAAAGCCCTGAGTAGTCGGCGCTCCTCCCAGCCACGGGATAGGCGATGATTCCAGTCATTTCGGGCTTTTCCTGCTGAGGGCCCCTGGCAAGACAGGTACAAGCTCCGATGGGGCAGTAACCATACTTGCAAGAGAACTCGCACAGAGGGGCAAAGTCATTGGCTCCAGTACCTCGGATGCAAACAGAGTTTTTGGTCGAGAGGGCCGTTTTGACATGACTGCCCGAAAGCGCCTGGCCGACCCAAGCGTTCCAGTTAACAGACCTACAACTCGAAGTGATGGGGATGCCACTAGCGGAAGCGATCTGGCTGCCGTGGCGCGAGAGAGTAACCACAACGTTGCCTGTGTGACCATCAAAAGTAACGTTCCCGTGGTAGAGGCCGGCGCCTCCAGCGGGGACGTTGCTCCAAGTCCCGGTAACAGAAACATCACCGATGCTCACGGTGACGTCGGCGTCCGAAGTAAGTTGTACTGTGTAAAAGACGGCATCCCGCATGACCTGAATAGGGGGAAATTCGAGTTGCAACTGCGAAGCAGTGTTTCCAGTGGTCAGTCCATCACCTGTGAAGAGGAGGAGGTGAGCAGGTGATTTCCAGGGGTAATCAGGGGGGACGAGTAAAAGATACTTACTGCATGCCGACCCAAGATTCGGCCGGTACCAAAAGACGATTCCCTCTCCAGAAACCACGGTAGTGTTCTTGACGTACAAGTCAATGGCGGTTGGGAGGAATGCGCGCCACGCATCGTGTGGCATGTCTTCGACAAAGTTGAAAGGCGCGCTTCGCAGCGCACCGAGCGCGTCATCCACGATGGGGCCGATATAATGGGATTCGCCTGAAGCATTGATAAATATCACGGACAACATCAATACCTCAACGCAAAGGAGGGGCGTGAGGAAATTAGACCCATACCGTAATCATTCCAGCTAATGATCTGTACCCACTCTGGCTGGATGGACACAACCTCCTGCCAACGGTCGTACCAAAGGTTGTCGCCCCGCCATAGCCAATTCTTTTTCCACTGGGGAAGGTTGGTGTAAAACCATGGTGAGACGGGCATCATGTACGGCTTGCCATTCAAGTATTGCAGATACGAGGCATCCACGTACGTGTCCATGTCCTGCGGGCCCTAGGGCCATGCTGCCCAGGAGAACAAGCCGTCTGCCACACCACCACCAGCCTCCATGGCAGCTTTGGCCCCCAGAGAGGACCAGTCAGGGACAAAGAAACAGCCAGTGACCTCCTTGATGTCGTACCAGTCCTCAGCCCACTCCGGGCCCTCAAAGGTAGAGACCAACGGTTGGCCGTCATGCCGATACTGAGCTCCGCGGTCCTTGAAGTTGAGGATGGTGGACATGACGAGGGCTTTTGACCAAGGGCCATTGCCGGCATAGTCGAAGGACAAGAAGAGCTTGAAATCGCCGACCATCTCGGCAGCTGCGTAGGCGTGGGCAATGGTGACGCCATTCATGAGCTCATCGAAAGCCATATTCAACGCGAAGGCGTCGATATGTGCGTCTTTGGCCAGGCGAATGTCGTTTTCCCATTGCTGAAGGGTGTAGTTTTCCGCATTTGATACCTGTTGTTCTGTCAGGCCACACATGAGTCAGGAGGTAGAAGGGTGATTGTCAAATAAGCACCATGAAGTGGGCAAAGACGGCTTTTGCGTAAGCCGGCTGCAACCCCGTTAGCACCGTCAGGGCTAAGGGTAACAACGGGGAGATGGACATTGTAATCATGGGATGTAGGCTGTCCAGTCGTGATGGTATTGCGGATGAGTGAGATGTACAGCTGGTGGCCTTATATAAACAGAGGGATTGGTATTGAGCAAAAGCATGGTTCAAGCATTCAAACCGTTGCAGATAAGCGTGTTTAACCAGAAGCCCAGCAGAAAGATACACGACCATGCCCTTCAGACTTGAAGATAACGTTATACGTACACTAAATGATGTACCACATGCGAGAAATACATAGTGCAAGTACTCGAACCTGTACTACTCAACTACTCATGTTTCACATTATGAGGGAAGAAAACGGTTTAGGTCGGACTTCACAAACACAGAGTCTCTCAGCCTCGGACCCTCTCCTGTAACGTACCTAGGGGGCTTGGGGTGACCACCTCAGCCGCCTGTTACCGTGGTCTATGGCCTTGAATAGTCAAATAAGGCTTTTGGTATATCCAGGAAAATGCCGTCAGCCCACTCGAAGGAAAACGGCGGGTTTCTCACACCCTTCTCGTCGATTCAACAGAACTTTGCGTTGATATCTTGAACTGTTGCTAAGCGAGCTATCATTACTTCCTAGTCAACATGGCACTCAGTCTTCCTCGACATTGGGGACACAAGATATTCTTGCTGCTGTTGCTCTGCAAGGTTGGGTCCACACTGATTACTTCTTCTCCAAGTTTCCTGTAAGTTCTGTGATCATAGTTCTACCCCTTCTTGATTTCTACATACCCTTCGACTTCCATTTTCCCCGCGCCGGCGAGGCAGTGGCAGATACCAAAAGCCCTTTTATTCCTCCTTGTCATTCACAGGGCGTCCGTCTTGAATTTGACTCGTGTGATGGATGATCCGAAAGTAGCCACAGCAACGATCCGTTTGCTTCTGAGCGTCTCACTAAACGTGAGACTGAAGGTGACGGCTGTCTCGACTACCTCTGTACCATAACGACATGCGGCTCTGGCTCCTGTGGCCTTGGGGTTCTGAGAAGGCAGGGCTTCCGTGGTGTTTCGGGCAATCGACCATTTCGTGACCAGGTATGGAATCACACATTATTTGGCTATCCAGGAGTCTCAAGGGACAAAGTGGGCGAGCTCGTCCCCGCGTGGGAGACGGACGACAGTGATTGGGGTGCTCGCGAGTTCGACGAGTACCTTCCCAAGCTCGTCGACGGCAAAGATCCAAAGTTTGTAGGCCGTTACTTTGAGCTCATCGACGGCGAAAAGGAAAACACCGTCTCGGGGGAATTCATCCTAAAGTCGCAGAGGTTGTTCAACCTCGGCACCGGCGGTTTGCACGGCTGCACCATTGTCACCATCGTCAGCAACCGTGCGGTTTATATGGGATACTACTGGGAAGTCGCTGCCATGGGCGGCAAGTTTGGCGATTTTGACCCAGTTTCTTTCGCTCCCACGGATCCACGCGGGGCCAACTTCCAGAAGCGCGTCCTTAACGCCATCGCGGGTGGTGATAGGGACCCCGAAACCAGCGGCAACCCTTTCAACCCGCGGCTTTACAATCGAGCTACAGACCAAACTCGTGTTATCATAACGTCACCGTCGGTGTGGGAGTGGCAAGGTCCGATTGTCGACGGCATTGGTCCTGAGACATGGCTGTGCCGGAACCGCATCAACCAGATCATCGACGCCATTCTCGGAAGGTTCGTCGCCAACAAGCCCAAGGTCATTGTCCTTCCATACAAACGGCTCCTCTGGAGTATGGACAGCGACGGGAACCCTGTGGGACAGGACGCCCACCTTGTGGACCAGAGCGCGCGAGGCAGTGCCTTCTTTCAGTAGGTTCGGTTTTCTAATCTCGCAGAAAGCGAAGTGTATTGGAAGTCCAAAGGACTGATCTAACCCTATTTTTTACAGGTACAAGGGGAAGTACATAGGCTCGTATTGGAGGTTGTTCTATGAATACACCATATACAGGATGGGCGACGAACAGTGGATCGGCGAGCATCAGCCAGGACCAGAATAAAACCTTTACCCGTAAGGGCATGACCTGCTCGTCAGCGAATGATAGCAGATAACTCGTAGGATGTAGGAGCTGTGCCGAGAATGTTGCTAGGGGGTAGGTACTGTAGTTTTCATATTGTGAAGTTGAAAAGGACCGCCGATGGAGACACCGCTAGGGGACCTATTGGCACGAGGACCAGGTTGTGCTTAATACTGTCACTCCGACTCACTCCAGCTTGGATAACCAACACTTAGAAAGTAGTTCTCCCTCTCGTACTACTTGCTTGCATTGACCAACGTCTATTTGCCTCGGGCTGATTACTAGCGTGCAATATCAAGTAACTTTGAGCTCGAACCTGTCAGCCCGAACTTACCTAACAGGAGATAACTACCAGCGGATATAAGCCGCGGGCTTCGGGATGCTATTTCAACCAACACCCATATTACATATAATACTCGAGTCAAAAACATTAAGTTCCTCTCATGCTCTCCTCTGATGTGGAAGCGGGGTCGTCCAGTGATGGCAAGTGATATGAGGGGGAAGGTACCGCGGTAAATAGGTTTCATTGGAGGGAGTAAGCGCCTGGCAGTATGTGGCATTGATGCGTTGGTTACAAGCGGCTGTCAGCTAGCCCCTAATCCATTGGTGGGTGGCCTAACTTGCTGTGGACGGCACTCTTGGAGGCCTCGGAGGCTGTACCACATAATATGCCCGGAAACGTACCTAGGGAAAGGCCAGTCAAGATGATCTCATCCAGTATCTAGAATACGTCCAACTCCCAAATCCTACACCAAGCATGGCCAACCGGGAGCTTTTGTTCTTCTACGCGCCGGCATGGGATTTCCCACCGGACGGGCCCATCAAGCTGGGCAACATCATCACATCAGTCAAGACACCCCACCGCCCGCTCTCATGCTCCCCGCCACCCGATGACTCCTACCTCTTCCAGACGGAGAAGAGAAGCGTCCGATACACACAGGAGGAGCTCCGGAGTGGCAAGTTCTCCATCCTAACAAAATTCCTCAGCATCCTAGGATTCGGCATCGACATCAGCGCCGAAATGAATCACAAGTAAGTCCCTCCCCCCCACCAAAACCAACCCCATCCCCACCACTAACCCCCCCCAGCACCGCAACAACCTTCACCTTCACCACCCTCACCACCACCCACTTCACCCCCACCCCCTCCCACCTCACCACCATCCTCCACCCCCCGCAAATCCAGCGCTACCTAACCCTCTCCCGCCACCGCAAACCGCTCTACCCCATCACGGGCCTCAAAACCGTCCACGGCGCGCAAGCCCACACGCTAGCATCGCGCAGCGTGGGCGGGGCGGTGGCGGTCGAGGTGGACGGGACGGTGTGGAGCGGCGGGGCGGTGCCGGTGGGTGGGGGGCCAGGGGTGGAGGGGGGGGTTGGCGGGAGGAGGGAGGCGGGGTGGGAGGGGAGTAGCGATTTTGTGTTTGCGTTTAGTGTGTGTCGGTTGGTGGTGGGTTTGGAGGAGTATCGGAAGGGGGCGATGTTGAAGGGGAGGATGGTGGTGAGGGGGCGGTGGTGCAGGGGGAGGGGGAGGGGGTGGATGTTGTTGCGGTTGAGGGGGTGGTGGATGCGGAGGGGGAGGGGTTTGATGGGGAGGAGTTGAGGGAGGGGGAGGAGGTGGTGTTTTGCGTGATTCCGAGGGGAGGGAGGGAGGCGGATGAGTGGTGACACGCGAAGAAGGACGAAGGTTGTTGTGGGACTGGGCTGAGGGAATGGGTTTCAATAAGTGATATGTCGCCCGGG
The DNA here is from genome assembly GCF_020726465.1 of Chaetomium tenue. Taxonomy (NCBI): domain Eukaryota; kingdom Fungi; phylum Ascomycota; class Sordariomycetes; order Sordariales; family Chaetomiaceae; genus Chaetomium; species Chaetomium tenue. Next base: position 3,336,946 of record NW_027117332.1, read on the forward strand.
GGTATATATGCCTCGAATGTGTATCCAAACACGCTCGCTACACGTTCTATGTCCCCAAAGCCCTTAAGATCTCATGATTCACCCACTCCAATTCCCCCCCAAACAAGTTATGCTTGTCCAGACTCAATCCAACATAGAAATACCCATCCCTAGGCTGATAATTTGGACCATGCTGCGCACACCTCCTCAGCAGCCCCTCCATCCTCTCCCTCCGCTTCAGCGCCACCGCCGCCGACTCCGGAAGATGTATCCGGGCATACTGCAGAAGAAAAGCGGCCATTCCCGCCATGATAGGCGTCGCGTACGAGGTCCCGGACCGATACACGGTGCAGCCCATATTATCAGAGGGGCAGAGATGCATCGGCCACGCCGACTCGACCGACTCGCCCACCGTGGCGAGGTTTACGGCGTTGGGCTCGGGGGTCGGGCTGAAGTCGGAGGCGCTGCCGTAGGTGTTGGTCGAGTGCACACAGATGACCTGCGAGCTGCTAGCCGGGTAGGCGCGGCCGAGCCGGCCGCCGCTGTTGGAGGCGGCAGCAAACATGAGAACTTTGTTGGCATAGGCGCTATCGATGGCGCCTTGGAGGGTCGAGTGGCCATCAAAGTCCGAGGAGGGCCATCCGAACGACATGGAAATGATGTCGACATTCCACTTGTCGACCGCGTGCTTGATGGCCTGCGAGCATATGTCAGCGCCTCGGGTATTGTCAAAGGGATGAAAGAAGATGTGTGCCTAGGTCACTCACCTTTGCTACCATGTTGGCGTCTGGTCTTGCATTTTCCTTGTCTACAATCTTGATGACATAGAGCGCCACATCTGGGGCGTAGTCAAGAATCAGACTCGCAGCAAAAGTGCCATGTCCATTTCTATCCGGTACGCTCTTTTGGGACTCGTTGTAACAGTTGTGCTTTCCCCTGAGACACTCCTCGCGGGCTTCAAAAGCGTAATGATCTCTGTCGATACCTGTGTCCAAGATCGCAATCTTGACTGGGTTTGACGGGAGGTCCGGAAGGTGGTCTGTGATGAACCTTGTATATACCTTTTCGTATTCAGACCTCCATTTCAAGTACCGCTTGGTTCTATACAAGAGTTAGTAGGTATATCCAGGTTATCAGAAAAGATCAACCGTTACATATACCCAATTAACGAAGCAGTTCGAACTACATAATAAGAACTTGGAACTTACCCAGCGGCAGAATATTTGCCGTCATCGATTTCATCATCAAAGAACTGAGATGCTTTGTAGTTCAGGTCTGATGTTGACACGGGATTCAGAATTGGTGTCGCACATGACGAGGCTAGGGGCTGGGGTTGTGGATATTGGGACATTTGTTTCCAGAGCTCGGTCTGAATGGGATGGACTCCGACCTGGCTTGCAGTGAACGGCATGAAAGACGGAGACGGTGTGCGTGTAGATGTGAGTCCCCGAAGAGATAACGGAGCGGCCTCCTGACCCTGGCCGGTGATGGCCTGACCCCATCTCCCAAAGTCCAGATCCCGGGCATATCTATCTACGCCATCGAGAGGTATCTGGCTAAATCCGTGGGTTAGATGAAGCTCCAGCAACCGAACAACATGCTGGTACACCTGCGACCTGAGTGTTGCGCTGTCAAGAGCTTCCCCTTGTTCGTCCTCCCACAGCTCGCAGTCTAAGCAGTTGTCGATGGCGGTGAGAAGCGGAGAGTCTTCGGGGATGTGGGATCGCCAGCCCTCTCTGAAATCCCCGTTATCATCCTCGACGCCGTTAAACACCAGATCCACGTCTATGGGGGAGATGCGGCTCCCGGGGCCATGGCTTAGCGGGATGTCATGCATCTGAGCCAATTTCATGAACGGCTTGACGAAGTACACTTCCATTAGGATCACCGCCAGGGCAACCAGCGCCGGGCAGCGATGAACAAAATCCAGCTCGTCTGATGCGTCGTTATCGCCGTCCCTGCCGTTCACGGCGGGCCCAAAGTCAGTCGCGTTAGCTTTGGGTAGCTGGGTCTGGATGAAGGGCCTCAGGGGAGTCTTGCACGATGTGGTCTGGAAGAACTTGATATTTGCCGATCCCCATCCGGGTTGGAGCCAAGAAGTGCCGTTCAAGTAGAGAACCGTGTAGCCGACGATGAGCGACAGGATCCGCTTCGTCTTCTCGGTGAAGAATTCGTGTCGCTCTTCAAAGCATTGGAAGAGTGAGATTGGTGTGGTGCTCTTGTCGATCCAGAAGCCACTCTTCTCGAAGCCCATATCAAAGAGTTGGCCGCCGGTGAGTTTTAGCACGAGGCGTTGCAGATCCCTCGTCTTGGTCTTGGTTATTGGTCTGCATAGCCTGTCCACCTTTGCGTGTCGGTCGTCGGCGGCGTTGCTTCCACGAGGTGATGGTGCTGCCTCTCCTGGGAGATTGAAGGAGACGGCTTTCTCCTGGACGGTCCGGATGCGAACTTCGTGCCAGTCCCGCTCCATGGAAAGAAACATGTCAAACTCGAGCCCGCTATTCACCACGGAGTCATCATCACCACGAGGTTTTCGAAGCCGATCTCGAATGGATTTCCCGGGCGGTTTCTTGTCAATTTTCTTCTCGGGTTTCCGGTATGTACCCAGCCCGAGCTTTGCCCCGAAATCATGCTGACCGGGACATGAACATCCCTTGCAGTCGAGTAGCGCATCGAAAATGGACTGACTCGCTTTCCCCACGGCATATGTTGGTTCGCCAATCTCTGGGTGCGGGAATTTGTCCACGGATGGTTCATAGGGCTGCTTAGGCTGTTGCTTGTCGAGCTCGTCTGCGCAGCTCTCCAGACTTCTGTCCACCTCGTCTCGCTGCTCCTCGGATGTCCCAGGCCTCAGCCACTGACGGATGAAATGGAGTTTGGCCTCGTCGGGCTGTTTTCGTTCCTCGCTCCAGTGGAGGTTGAGCGCCCCAAGACGGAATCTGGAACTGTATGACTTGGGTTCTTGGAGAGCGCTCTCGGGAACCAGGGAACCAAGATGGTCTAGAGCTTGATTGACCAGCTCGCCGTTGAGCTGACACATGGACTGACGGGCGCGCCTTGCATGGTCTCGCAATCTGACGCAGTGGAAACCCAGGTGGCTGTAGAAGACCCTCGTTTCTTCGTTCACCTCGTTAACCCGGGCGATATGGGCTATTTGCAAGACTGTCTCAGACGTCTGTAGGAGCAAGTCATCATCCCAACCGGACCAGCCCCCGTCTTCGGGAGCTGACGGGATTCCCATCTCGACTGGACGGAAAGTTCAGATGCTCGCTCTACTGCTCGCCCATGGAATTGATCAAGTCATAGTAAATCTGCTGTCTTGGCCACGTCGTTGCTGCTACCGGGTAGGGAGGTCCATGGAGGGGAGGGGGGGTCTGGTACTGGTGTGGGTTGAGAAACTTGAGCGGGCGCGGGTGAGATGGGGTAATTAATGGCCAATCAAAGAAGTCGGGAGAGGTCTAGGGCGTCGGGCAGCGGGCAGCGGGCCAGGTAATCAGCCACAAGTTACCATCTCAGCTTAGCCCGCTGTCAGAACATCACCTCCCTTTGTACCCTTCAGCCCTGCCAGAGCAAAGGGATTATGCTCAACTCCTTTAATTCCTTATGGCGCTGAGGAGTCGGCGTGAATGCCCCTGGAGAACAATCAATATTCAATAACAATTTGACAAGTTGGCAACCCAGGTTTCAAGACCCCCTCTCGGTCCAATCTGCCGCCTGCGGCGTATATACGGGCCACGCCAGTCTTGTCGCAAATACATAGGTACCATGGCAGACGTACCCAACGCGGAACTAAAGAGGACGACCGTTGCGGATACGGCCAACCAATGCCTCGAATCCTTCCAAACATGCCTCACCCAGGCGTCCTTGGTTCATCCTCGGGAGCTCTCGAAGGTAGAGGATCAAATTGCGAGGTTCTCTACTTGGGCCGCGGGCATCGGCGTCTTTGCTCCCGGGCGGGCATCCATGGATCATCGCCTCCGGTACGCGCCCGAAGTTCAGAGCGTCGTCATTGGTCTACTGGAGTCTCTGAACTACCGGATTCGAACTTGTAGGTCTTCCTTTGCTCTCTAGAGAATATGCCAACCTAAGGAGTAAGGACACACAGGCTCAGATGTCCTTGATCTGCTAGCCAAGTCCCCGACACCATATGCCTGGGATGAGCATGTATCCAACGACCACGTGCAGCCGGAACGGCCCTTCAGAGACGTGGCGACTGAGATCAGTCGTCTTAATAAAACTTCAAACACAATCCGCAGAGCCACCAAAGAAGCCCAAATACTCAAGGCGAGCAGCTTCCAAATTCAAGATGATGATGGTAATGATGCTGCGCCACTCCTTCTCAGCCATTTTGAACGCCATATTGGTGATCGGTTCCGCAATACTATCAGTGGGATTCTCGAGCAGCGACTTGCCCGCGCAATGCTCCTCCGGCGGAAACGAATCCTTTATAGGAGACATCGCCAAGGGAACATCTTCGGCTGGCCGCGGGCAACAATCTCCAAGGCTCCCCTCACCATGCCAACAACTGCTGCGCCAACTCCGCCCTCGGCGCAGGGAAAGTCGAACCAGGAGAACGAGCGGACTACTTCTGGAGTGGCAACAACTATAATCGCACCTTCGCAGATCAAAAGTGCAACGACCTTGGGCCCCGACAAGTTCAAAATTGCCTCGTCAAGCCCGTCCGCTGTTTCATCAACCAAGACGGTCGCGCTGGGTAACCATGAAGCCCTTGTTTTCCCACCCGCGCCAGGCGCCTCCGCAAAACGGAACTATGAGCAGTTAAAGAAGCAACGTGAAGCTGATTTCCAGGTTGCGGTTGGGCTCGGGCAAGAAATATCCGAGGCGCAGTCAAGGCTCGATGAGTTGCTCAAGTCGGACCTCCAGGCGATAGGAGAGATCACCTGCCCGTATTGCCTATACGCTCTCCCAGCCCAGGAGATGTTTGAGGACCGAAAATGGCAGTAAGTGTCTATTCAGTTCTAGCCGAAGGCTAACGACTGCACTGACAAGCCTTGCAGAAACCACGTCAAGAACGACTTGGACCCCTACGTGTGTCTTTTTGAGAACTGCAACGAGCCAGATCTGCTCTATTCCCACAGCGAAGAATGGCTCAGTCATATGCGCCAGCACGGCATGCTTTGGCGCTGCTCCTCTCACCGCAAACTAGGCCCCTTTTCCACTCGCGAAGAGTACATGGAACACGTGCGCCGGGATCACAGGAGCAAACACAGCGACGCCCAGCTCCGCGCCCTGGCAAACAGGAGCACTCACAAGACGGCGAATCTGTTTCCGTCCTGCCCTCTGTGCGGCAAACATGAAGTCGAAACCGACAATCGCCTGGAAGATCACATCGCCGGACACCTGAGATCCCTGGCCCTCAAGTCTCTCCCAAGTTACCAAGAGGATATACCCGATGACGCTGGGAGTGGACGCAGTAGTGTCGATACTTCACGGCCGCGGAGCAGGAGCACAGTCAAGGATTTAAATTCTGACGACGACATGCTTGAGTTTGAAGCAGAACACTCTTGGGATCACTCTGACTCGGCTTCGAGTTCTCAGGAGGCCTGGGAGTTGGCCAGCTGGAACTTCTATGAGTCTGCAGCTGAAGGGCCCCCCACGGCCCTCGAGGACGACCCGATCATTCAGTCAATGTTGCAAAAGAGAGACGGTTCACAGAAAGGTAAAGCTGTAGCTGCAGTTGAACCCAATGTGATACCCCCAGCACTCGCATCCGCCACTCCGAGCAGCTCCCAGGAAGCCCCTCCTGCCGAGCAACAGCCACCTGCAGAACCCCAACCTTTCCACAACTTCCTACGCGCCTTCTACCCCTTCAAGCCCAACGATTTTGTATCCGACTCAAGCGTGAGGCTAGCGCTCGACACGGGTGATATCGTCCTAGTGCACTCCGTCGATCCCAGCGGTTGGGCAGATGGCAATTTGTTAATATCAGGCAAAAGGGGGTGGCTACCCACCAACTACTGCGAGCCTTACGAGCCCGGGGAAATGCGCGTGCTGCTCGAGGCCGTGTTAAATCTTTGGGATGTTTTGCGAAGCGCCACCAGCGAGGAGGACAACGAGATCTTTCGCGACCAGGAGTTCATCAGGGGCACCATTGCGGGAGTCCGATTCCTATTGGTACCTAATTAGGCTTGATACCAACCCGCTAAGCTCACAGGCTAACGGCGTGTGCAGGAGCAAACAGATTGCTTGACGAGGGAATCTCCGTTGGTTCAGGGGAGCGACTCTGTGCGCAGGTGCCGCAAGCTTTTGCTCGCGGAACTCTCGGCGCTGGTTAACACAGCCAAGTCACTCCAAGACATGTGGCTTCCGGATGCCGCTGTATCTGATGTCAACGTCGATGACATTATTGACGAAATTATTCTCGGGGCTTTTAGAGTTGTGACAAAGGGAGCCCGATTTATGGATGTTCTTGAACATGACCGAACGGCACATCCGTCTTCACCCACACCGGGATCATCACGGCTGGCTTCCGACGAGAGCGAGGAGGAGGCTCAACTAGAAGGGCATGAACATGAGGTTCCGTGCGACGGCTCTAGCTAGGTCACTGATGCTAAGATCGAATGTCTCTGCACTTAATTAGGCAATTTGCATACCTCTACGAAAAAGCAAACGGCTACAGGGAGCTGAGGACAGCAAAGCGTTTCAAGCTGGAGGCGGCGGGTTTGGTCACATTGCTATTAAAAATAGGGCCTGGGAGAAATAATTGTGAGCGGTGTCAGGATCGGAGGGAGCTTAAAGGGAGCACAAAGGGAGCAGCTCGTACCGATCTATAACTAGGTAGTCTTCCCAGATGAACTGGGTGGCTGGCTTAAGTTCCATTGTTTAGATAGATACTACCCCTGTTTTGAACGCCTGGTTTCTTTCGTTTCGTTACGAGGATTAGTGTCATTCAACCATCCCTCCCGCCAGGTAATGTTTCTTGGTTTTCCTCTTTGTACCAGCTTGAGGCGGCACCTAGGTGGTGGCGACAACTGCACGACATACCTACCTATTAATACTGCCTGCACAGGGTACACTTAGGTAGGCATGTACCCAACCAAGGCCCAACTTCTAAGTGCGCTTGGAGCTAATCAACTTCACTTCTAAACACAAGACATCAGAACTTCTAGCTGTATCATCAACAGACAAGCCATGTCGATCAGCTTTTCTTTCTCCAGTTCCTTGACGAACGCAGTCAGCGTCACATCCAGCTCCGTGACCACAATCAATGTCACATCCGGCTCCGCCAACGGGCAAGACTGGGCGGTGACCACGGGATGGGCCATTAAGCACGAGTCCTTCTCCAACAACGGCGGCTCTGTCGTGCAAACAACCCAGCAAATGGTAGGCCAGACGTCAGTGACGCATACCGGGATCCATGGCGCCCATGGGCAGCCACTTCATCTCGGAGGTGGTCACAGCACGACAATTCGTAACGGCATCGTTGGGCGCATCGAGGATGTCACCAACGGTCCCCATTCAACAAGGTGTGCAGGATGTGAGGGGGCGGCAAGGAACTGAAGCAACGTGTCGAGTGGTTGTGGAGGTTAGGTTTGTAGATGTTGATGGTTTAAGCGGCGAAGGCGCTGGTTAATCCTAGGATTATGATGGTGTCAATTTTGGCATGCTTTCGCGCATGCGGGTATGGCCCTATATATAGGTATGTATCAATGTACAATATGCCAGAATGTTCTTATCCGGTCACCTTTCCCCCTGAATTTAGAAACACCGTGACCCCCGCGTTGGGTTGACGGGTATAATGACCTTCTGATGTCTGACAAATGCGCTTGCACCCGTTCAATCCTAGCACATGTAAGCTTGAACCGAAGTTACCTCACCATCGGCCACTAATTGCGGAGAGGGAAATCCTTCACCATCGTCACCCTTCCTCCCCACCTCCTCACTCGCAGAACACACAAATGTCCCCCTCAAACAGCCCAACGCCCCCCAAACCCACAGCAGCAGCAGCGGCAATAACCAACCCCTCAGAAGAAGAAGAAGAACAACACCCACAACAACACCCACAACAACAACAACAACAACAACAACAACAACAACAACAACAACAACAACAACAACAACAACAACAACAACAACAACAACAACAACAACAACAACAACAACAACAACAACAACAACAACAACAACAACAACAACAACAACAACAACAACAACAACAACACCAGCATGACCCCCCCGAAGACCCACCCACCCCCCTCCACCACGCAATCCAACACCGCAACCTCCCCCTAACCCTGCACCTCCTCTCCCCCCCGCACTCACACAACCCCAACCCCCCACCCCTCGGCTTCTACGGCCGCACCCCCCTCCAAACCGCCAGCCTCCTCGGCGACCTCCCCATCATACGGGCCCTCCTCGCCGCCGGCGCCGACGCCAACGCCCCCGGCGGCAACAACGGCGGCCTGCGGGCGCTAGCGCTGGCGGCGCGCGCGGGGCATAGGGAGGTGGTGGATGTTTTGCTGGACCCGGATGTGGGGGGTGCGGAGGTGAATGCGCCGCCGGCGAGGTATATGGGAAGGACGGCGCTGCAGGCGGCGTGTGAGGGGGGGGATGTGGGGGTGGTGAGGAGGTTGGTGGAGGTGGGGGCCGAGGTGGATGCGCCGGCGGCGTGGAGTAGTGGGAGGACGGCGTTGCAGGCGGCGGCGGAGGGGGGGCATGGGGAGGTGGTGCGGGTGTTGTTGGGGTGGGGGGCGAGGGTGGAGGTGGGGTTGGGGAAGTATAAGGGGTTGAGTGCGTTGCAGGGGGCGGCGGGGAGTGGGAATGTGGAGGTGGTGGAGATGCTGTTGGCCGCGGGGGCTGAGGTGAACAGGGAGGGGAGTTATTATGGAGGGTGTACGGCTTTGTATGCGGCGGCGGAGAAAGGGCATGCTGGGGTGGTGGAGGTGTTGTTGGATAGGGGCGCGGATGTGTTCCAGATGGCGGGAAATAAGAGGTGGACTCCAAGGCAGGTTGCGAGCTTTAGGGGGCATGTGGAGGTTGCGGAGCGGTTGAAGCAAGAGGAAGAGAGGGCTAGGGGTGGTAGGAGGGGGGAGAGGGGGTGAAGTCGATGCGACTCCTTTAACATCATGCTTGTCATAAGCTGGCAGGGGTGGATTTACTGCTACAAATAACATGAGACGGGTTATATCATAGGGGCCGTATCCTCGCACAATGTCAACGCTAAGGAACATATAACCAAACCACCAACCTACTAAGACAGCCCCTACCAGGTTCACCCATGCCTAGCCTGGACTGTAGCGCTCTTCGTTTCATTCATGCCATCGATCAGATCAACCACGACACGCAGTTGAATCTCGACAATGGACTGGTTGATAATGAGATTAAAATCCAAGCGGCCAATCTCTGTGAGCGCCTTTCTCAGGCTTCTGTCTTCCGCACCAGAACAAAATCAGTAGATCGACCCATAATATTTGTGGGCCGCAGCCCGGTGGCTTGGTCTGTGGAGGTCAGTACCTAGTCCCTGAGTCCTTAGGTAGGTACTTTTCCCAAACACGATGGCTGAATTGGACCAGTTCTAGTTGGCTCTCAAAGGCGCCCTCAGGGGCAGGTCTGAGACCGTCCGACAGCGCTGCCGTTATTTATTGCCAGTAATCCTCGCGGCATGGTGTTTCTCAGTACACATACCATTCCATGGCTTAGATGTAGACCCGCTGGCCGAAGTTTTCGATGGGGTGTATGTACATGTGTGCATGCCCCAGGTCTCAAACCCAAGGGGTCAAGGGCGTCTGAATTAGGCCCAGCCAGGATTGACACAGAGGAGTTGGGCGCCAATGGACGCGACCCCTGTAGCGTAACATCGTGTCCACTGGCGTGGCGATCCGCGGAGTCCCAGACCCAGAGGCTCGAAAGTTAAGCGCTGGGAGTTTGAGATTCCTAGACCACGAACCCGCACTGAGCTCGAGCTAGTTCACTCTTCGTTATAATCAATTTAGTCTCATTTTGTTGGCGTTAGTATGCATTTGTCTGTAAATGTCGTGTTCAGATGATATAGACCCAACATCGGGCACGATAGGAACAACAGCCCAGTCGATCTCGAACCAGGTGAATGGAACTCAAATTCTATACGGGTCACAATATTTACATCGGTAAGTCTAACCTCGACCGGGAACAAAGATACAACTATTAATTAAACCTCAACATATTGTGACAGTCCACCCGTGCCCATCGTTACGATTGAAGAGCAATGTCTTGCTTCGTTAACCTTCGGGGCAATGAATGATCGTTCGTTAGAGATAAAAAAGCCGACAGCGGGAACCTGCGAGTGGCTATTTCAACACAAAGAGTGGGAGCGATGGCAGTCCAGTCCAGGTGATCTGATGTGGATCAAGGGGAAGCCAGGATCCGGAAAATCAACACTATTACGATATGCCGAGCACGAGTTGAAGAAGATGGGAGCAAAGAATAACGCCCTCACTTTGTCATTCTTCTTCCACGGCCATGGCGAGGAGCTCCAGCGAATCCCCTTTGGCATGTACCGCTCCCTTCTCTGCCAGATCCTCAAACATGAGCCAGCATCCCTCCCACAGCTTGTGGAAACCTTCGCGTGCAAGCAAAACGAAAAGCATGATTCAGGGGCTACATGGAAATGGGATCCTAACCATCTCGGCAACTTGTTGGACTGGGCAATCGATGATATCTTAGGCAGCCGCCCCATTTGGTTGTTCATCGATGGCTTAGACGAATGCGGACCGGAAGGTGCAGAGGAGATTCTTCAACGCCTCAACCGACTACGCCGTCCTGGGTTGTTTATATGTGTTAGTTGTCGGTACGACTCACTCCGGAACTCAGACGGCGGCTTCCAGATCAAGGTGGAGGAACACAACAAATACGACATCGTCAAATACGCCCAGAGTCAACTAGCTCATCTCGAATCCAAAACGGCATTCTCAATCCCAGATCTCATAGCAACGTATTCCGACGGCTGTTTTAGTTCGGCCTGCCTAGCTGTTGAACGGCTGCGGGGCGTAGAGATTGGGATGGAGGCGAGGGAGATCGAGGATACCGTCAAGCAGATGATCAATTCAGCCCCTCAGGACCTCAAAAGTCTTCTTCCACAGTCCTCACCCGCAACTCTGGGGAGATTCCGCGCGCTCTGGCATCAAGGCAATGGGTTACCGTTGCGTAAAAGACACTGATTCTGCGCAACTTGCGGAAATGGCCTGTCATGGTCGAAACCCCCGTAGCTACCACGGGTGCTTGAAACCATATCGGATATGCTGTTGTAGCAAAGAAAGCACAACTTAGAGAGGCAATGGAGAATAAGGGCAGGATGTACTGGTGGGAACGGAAACCCCCCTGTTGTGTTTATTTTAGCAGGGTCTTTATTTCAGCAGGCAGAATAGCGCCTCACGAGGGCCGCATAAGCCTCGCATCCTCATCCGACTCCTCCTCGCTCTCCACTTCCTCTTCTTCCTCCTCACTCTCTTCCTCCCCATCCTCCTCCTCTTCAGATTCCTCCTCCTCACCCGACTCCTCCTCCTCCTCCTCCTCCTCTTCTTCTTCACTCCCCTCCTCCGCCAACCAATCATCCAACGTCTTCTCGCCCACCCCATTCGCCGTCTTCGGCCCCCTCACCGCCCCAACACCCGAAGAAGACGGCGACGCCCTCGCGCCAGCAGACGACATGGACGTCACACCCGCAGCAGCAGCATCCAGCCCTTCCGCCGCAGGAACAACCCTCTTCTCGCCATACCGCTCAGTCGCTCCCTCCACCTCCCTGAACCTTGCATCCGGCTCACCGCCCTCCTCCACCCACCCCGGCAGGTCCTCATACCCACGCAGGCCATGCACGCCGCCGCCACCAGCTAGCACCAGCGCGGCCGAGCCCAGGGTGTACCCGCCGCGGGTTTCGGACGGGCTCGGGGCTTGTGGGGCGGGCTTCGGGGCGAGCAGCATCAGGGTGGCGAGCTGGGGCACGGACAGTAGGGATTTGTACAGGCGGGTGCGGTCGCGCAGGTCGTACGAGGTGTCGTAGCGCACGAGCAGGAGGAGGTAGCGCCAGAGCTTGGCGATGGGGTGGTCGTCGTCCTCGAGGAGTTTGGGGCCGTTGGTTGGCGGTGGTGATTGGAAGGGGTTGTCGTCGAATTCGAGGGGTGGTTGTGGTTGGGAGTCGGATTCGGACTGGGGCTGGGTTTCTTCCATCTTGCGGTTGAGGTAGTGTAGGTAGACCTTTGCGCCGAGCAGGACGATTTGGCGCTTGGCGAGTTCGGATTCGGAGGCGAAGTCTTTGACGAGGATGCGCAGCACGTCGGCCGCGATGTTGTCCTCGCCATTAAGCCCCGAGAATTCACCGACGAGCCAGATGATGCTTGCGCGGGCTTGAGGGTCGGTGGCCGAGTCGAGGTTTTTGGCGAGGCGGACTACAGTAGCGACGTGGGCGGTTGGGTCCTGTTGGATAAGGTGGCGGATCACGGTTAAGCTTTCCGCTGCTAAGGTGCCGTCTAGGCTGGTTATCTGGCTCAGAAGAAGACGTAGGCATCGAGGCGCGGTTGTGGTATCTCTCTGAGCGCACCGCCCAATCGCCCGTACAGCCTCCCTAACGAGCATCTTGTCCGAGCCACGACTGAAGTGCTCCAGTTCGCTGAGAATGAGACTCTTGACATGTGTCGGAGCGTGGGGGAAGATAAGTGTGAGCATTTCCAGCTTGAGCTCCCATATTTGCTGCGTGTCCGTTGCACGGACTAGGAAATGGGTGGCATATTTGACAAACTCGGCTGGGCAGCTGAGGCATATGGAGACAATGTTGAACAAAGCGACCTGTTGGATGTCCTGGGCGCCACGGAGGAGCGCCACGAGCGGCCCAATCGCCGTCTTGGTGTACTCCGGTGTGCCGATAGCAGAGTAGCACCTCGCAACAGCTACCACAACAGCTGAGTTGCGCGACTGCAAGAGGGGTTTGATGCTGTTGAGGAGGAGCTCGAGGTCAGGGTCGAGGACCGTCACCTGCTCAGTCTCCAAACTGCTTTCTGACCGCTCACCGTAGAAGTCCTGGAGGTCGGCTGCTTTCTCCTTTCCTCTGACGGCCTTTGTCCTCCTCGGAAAACACTTCCGCGCATAGACGGTCATTAACCGTAGTGTCGACAGCTGGCTCCACTCGTCCATGTCCACCACCATCCTGACCAAGTTCCGGTAATGTTTGTGTATCAAATCTATCCGCTCAGGGCAGATGGTCATGAACGCCGTCACGGCCGCCCCGGCCACATAATACTGTTTGTCGCCCAGCAGGGTCGAGAGGTACTCCAAAAGCTGAGGTAATTGCGAGGGGTCGAGTCGGTAGCATTTCGGGATAGCCAACGCCGCGGCGCGTCTGACGTATGGGCTCATGTCTCCGGCACCTTTCCGGATGGCTAGTGACACAATCTGGCTGATGACCGGCACTCTGATACCCGACATGGTGCGCAGGGCCAGGGCCCGCACCTGGGGGTTTGTATCTGACAACGACTTCTGGATGGTGTTGATGGATAGGAGGGCGAGGTCGGGCTCCTGTTCGGCATGGTGGATGAGGTAGATGTAGACCAGCTTTTTGATCTCAAGGTTCGGCGACGCGACATTCTTGACGACGGACGAGAAGAGAGGGAGTGTTTTCTGGCCGCGGTACATCATCTAGCCAGGCAGCAGTTAGCTGACAAGCTGTCGGTGTGGTGAGGTCGGCGGGGTTGCAGCGCACCGAAATGACCCGCCGTAGTCCGTCAAGAACCTCGCGTTCATTACGGCTGTCTAACAGCTTCTTGACCTGGGTGCGGTCGAGTGGTCGGGATGCGCCCCGCGAGCTTCGGGCGGCCGAGGCAGCGTCGAGGGTGAGGTCTCGGGCTGTCGGGGGAAGTCAGTGCCGGTGACGTATTTAGGATAACTGTGGAACACACCATTCTCGAGCAGAGTCGAGATCCTCGCTATTGACTCCATGCCGGGCGGTTGGTGTTGCTCCGTCGGGAGCTTTGAGCTCAAGGCACCGTTAGTGTTGGTCTTGGGGGTTGACGGTGGCTTGGAGCAGTGACGTGAGCTGCGCCGCTCAACGGTCCATGGTGGGGTATGCAGCTAAACCCTTTAAACGGCAAAGAGGGATATGTGGGGAAGGGCTGGGAGACAGCGCGGGTCGGTCCGCTAGAGGTACCCTCCGCAATCGATCGAGAGCTTCTGGAGCTCAGATGCAAACAATTAAGCAGGGGGTCGTATATGTCAATTGTTGGTACCACAACTGCATGAGAGATGCACCGTTGAAAAGACACGACATATCCAACGCTTCTTAATTTACACAACAGGCACATATGGATCCCCTCTTTCTATCTCCAGCTCTGCCATCCGACCTCCTGCAGTTCATCATCAACAGCTGCACCTACCCAACAACACTGATAATATGTGCTGACCGAGCCGACTTCCTGTCTTCCCTCACACAAGACATCCTCCACCAACAACAACAACCCCGACCACTCCCCGCAGATGAACCATTGGATACCCCCACCAGCCAACAAACCACCACAGATCCGTCCCACTCCAACCCACCACCACCACCACCAGCCGACCATCCAAGGCGGCCCAACCCAAAGCCCGGCCAGCAGCAGCAACAGCAACAGCACAAAAAAGCACACCCCCTCCTAACCCCCCACCTAGCACAACTCGCCACCACACGCAGCATACGCACGGTGTTCGTGCCCACGGTAACACACCTGCGCGCCTTCCTCTCCGTTTTCTCCGTCTCCTCCACTTCTAGTTCCCCCCTATCCCCATCATCAACGACCAACCGCCACAAACTCACCCCACCGGCACCACCACCTGCGCTACCGCCCCACCAAAAAGAAGTCGACCCAACAAAACCACCACCGCCGCGTCTGGTGGTGTACGACTTCCTGGCACTGCACCGCGGCAGCAGCGAGTGGAGCGTGCAGGGGCTGGGGGCGAGCAGTGCGGCGCTGGTGGAGGCGGGGAGGAGGGAGGGGGTTGGGGTTGTGGTTGTCGAGGGGGTGTCGGCCGGTTCGGGTGCGATGGGGGACCTGGCTGGGGATGGGGATGGGGATGGGGGTGGGGACGGGGGCGGGGAGGGAAGGTTGGGGGTGGGGATGACGATGGGGGAGGCGTTGGCGGAGGGGGTGCCTGTTTTGAGTGGGGGTGGGAGGAAGGTTGGCGGGGAGTTGGAGGGTAGCGGGTGGGTCGGGAAGACGGTGGGGGTGGGGAGGGTGTTGGGGAGGTGGTTTCGGTTTCGGGAGGGGGAGTGGGCGGTGGGTGTGGGAGTGGTGGAAGACGGGGATGGGGATGTGCCAAAGGGTTGATGAAGGTGTGAGACCTGACCTGCTCTTGTGTGGTGACATGCGTGCCAGTGTTTCGTACAGTGTATTTTGTATGTGACAAACGTTTCGAACCCGAACCAAACGCCAACCGTCCCATCCCGTGGTATCCTATTCCGAGAACCCCAAGAACCGCCCGCCATACCCAACCGACCGACCTCATTACGACATTATCCAGACATGATGGGGTCCCCAGGGCTCAAATGGCCTGCTCCATCTCGGTCATGTACAGCTTGATGTGGGCCTCCATCTTGAGGTACTCATCGTGCGCCGCATGCACCTCGTTTTCGATGTTCTCTTTGAGATCCAACATCTAACAACCTGTTAGCAACCTCGACGCCACCGTTCTCAAGAGAATAACATACCTTCTTCTCAATTTGTTCAATCCTGACCCTTCTCCGTTCAATATCCTTCCCCTTTTCAGACCGCTCCTCGGTCAGCTTCTTGTGCACGGCACGCAGCTCTTCCATCTTCTCCTTGGCCCGCTGGGCCTTCTCTTGGCTCTGTGCCCGCAGCGTCTCGGTCCGTTCCATCCACTTCGACAGCTGCCGCTGGAGCAGCCCCTCGGTCCGTTCCACTTCGCGCACGTTTGCGCCGCGTTCCGTAAGCGCATCGCGCTGCTTTGCGTTCTTAGCGTTGTCCTCCTCCTCTTTGGTGAGTTCCACCGCGATCTCTTCCAGCAGCTTGATGCAAGAAGCCACATCGCCGCATACCACCGCAAAGGAGTCGGTTGACGTCTGCAGAGCCCGCGCCCGACGATCGAGCGAGTCGATGTGTGATTTGTCGTTGTTGAGCGTGTTGCTCAGCTCTGTGAGGCTTGACTGCAACGCGGAAGGACTCTGGAGGGTGTATGGCCGGAGCTTGGCGCTGTCCTGCTTTAGGGCCAATTTGGTCGCTGTTTTCTCTTCTAGTTCGGCTGCGAGTTCTCCCTTCTTCGTCTTGGCCTCTTCCAACCGTGACGCTACCCTCTCCTGGTTCCGCCGCAGCTCCAGTAGCCTCTTCTTCAAGTCCTCATTCCGCCGCGTCTTCTCCGCCACCAGCGCCTCCATCTGTCTCCTGTTGGCGCGCATCTCGTCCAGCTGCGCCTCCATGTTCTGGTTTTCGGAATACAGTTGCTCGATGCGCGCCTTGGTGCTCTCGGCGCGGTTGCAGTGTTCGTCGATGACGCTCGTCTGGCTCTCGCGGAAGCGCACGAAGTTGATGATGTAGCTAAAAATCTTGACGAGGCGGTCGTGAGTCGGCTTGTACAGATCCATGAAATTAAAGTCGTTGACGCCGCAATCGAGCATCAGCCGGCGCAACGACGCAAAGAAGCCCATCAGATTCCGCGTGTCGGGTGGCATCAGCGAGTCGCCAAAGTCGCCGCAGAGGTCCTCGGCGGCTGCGCGCATGGCCGGGTCCACTGTCTGCCGTGACTTATTCATAAGCAGTTCCCCAAACCACTCAAAGATCATCTGGACTTGTATCGGGTTCGGCTTCTGAAGGTCGGCGATCGTAAAGGGGATACCGAGTTCGTTGATGCAGCCGACGATTTCGCGGTCGGGCAGGCGCATGTTGGCGTATGCCGCCTCCTCTTCCTTTTTGCGCGACCGCGACTGCTGCTGCGCGGTCGGCATTATTGACATTCGCTGATTGTAGGCCATTTTGCCAGTTGTTGGTGCCGGTCGCGTCGTTGTGGGATGTGGTATCGAAGTGTGATACGACTTTTAGGCGATTGTTGACAATGGCGGGGCGCGGTTGACAGGTTGCTCGAGAAACAGAGCGGGAGGGAAATAGTGTTTAAGTGCATAACGTATTTGCATAACGAGTGGGCCAACATAACGAGTGGGCCACTTTTCTTCCTCTTGCAACCTCCCAACTTCATGACGAATTTCCTTCACAATACAAAATGCAACCTCTTCCAAAAGAGAGTCGTATGATCCTTGCGCTTGAAGCTCTTAAGAAAGACGCTAAACTTTCCGTACGGAAGGCTGCTACGATCTACGAGATTCCGCGAAGCTCGCTTCAACATCGACGCGCTGGAAAGCAACCACGACCCGAAATACCAGCCAACCTTCGAAAATTGACCAACTTGGAAGAACAAGTCCTTCTTGAGAGGGTACTCGACCTTGATGCGCGAGGATTTCAGCCCCAGCTCTCCGACCTTCGAGAAATGGCCGATCGACTTCGGGCCGCACGCGGCGCGTCGCCCGTCGGACCCCGATGGGCAAACGGTTTCGTAAAGCGACATTCCAAGGTTACGACGCGTTTCCGACGTCAAATCGATTATCAGAGGGCCCAATGCGAAGATCTCGACGTAGTAAACGCGTGGTTTCGGCTCGTACGCAACGTAATCGACAAATACGCGATCCAAGAGGGGGACATCTACAACTTCGACGAGACTGGGTTCCAGATGGGCATGCTTTCGAGTGCAAAGGTCGTGACGAGCTCCGAGCGACGTGGGCGGCGTCGCACAAAGCAGCCTAGCAATCGAGAGTGGGTTACGGTGATCCAAGCTGTGTGTGCGGATGGCTGGGTCGTGCCGCCGTACTTTGTCGTCAAGGGGAAAAACCACCTCCTCCCCTGGTACCAGGACAGCCGGTTCGAGCCCGAATGGAGAGTCCACACAAGCGAAAATGGCTGGACAACAAATGAGATTGGCCTCGATTGGCTAAAACATTTCGACCAGGCTACCAAGCGCCGTACGAGAGGGGTGCATCGGCTGCTCATCCTCGACGGCCACGAAAGCCACCACTCGATCGACTTCGAAGATTTCTGCAAGGCCAACAACATTATTACACTTTGCATGCCTCCCCATTCTTCCCACTTTCTCCAGCCTTTTGATGTGGGGTGTTTTAGTCGGCTCAAGGCCTCGTACGGCAAGCGGATTGAGCAGATGATGCGGATGCAGATCACCCACATTACGAAGGAGGACTTCTTCGACGCATTTGTCGAGGCATTTCACGCTTCCATCACAGCGAACAACATACGAGCGGGCTTTAGAGCAACTGGCCTTGTTCCTTTTGACCCTGAATTGGTAGTTTCTTGCCTCGACCCTAAGCCACTTACCCCATCTCCTCCAAACTCGCGTCCCGGAACAGCCTCGAGTTGGGCCCTGAAGACCCCATCCAATGCGTACGACGCGACCAAGAGCCCCATCACTCTCAAGCGAAAGATCGAGAACCATCAAGGTAGCTCTCCGACTCACATTTTCGACATCATCGACTTGCAGGCCAAGAGCATCTCAAAATTGGCACATGAAATGGTGTTACTCCGAGCTGAGGCCCAGGAACTTCGTACAGCAAATGAGCGACTAAGCAAGCGCCGTCGGACAAAGAAAACGCGTCTGCAGGAAGGAGGATCACTTAGTTTACAAGAGGCAAAGGGTTTGATGGCTGACCGGGGACTTGGTGATAAGGACTGCAAGGAAACGTCCGGGAGTAGTGGTTGTATAACAGTGGGTGGGCCACGCATTCGGCTCTGCAGCAACTGCAAGAAGCCCGGCCACAATGCGCGGACTTGTCAAGTACTTTGCGAGATGTCTGAAGCCAGTGACTCCGAGTAGTTTCAATTGATTTGAGCTGTTGTGGCTGAATTGACTTACACGAGGTGGTTGAGGTCCGGGAAAAGTGGCCCACTCGTTATGGTGGCCCACTCGTTATGCAAATACGTTATATGATTATCAAGGCATGTAATTAACGGATATTTATCCAACCCAAACGTTGTCGAGAACCATTTCCCCCTCGCACCGATTCTTACAACTCTCCTCTTTATTTCAGTTTCTTATCTTGCTGCGTAGTGGTTTATTGCAGGATGAGAATAAAACTATAAGGTGATGCATTGCGGTTCAGGTCTGCCCCGAAGACTCCCCGCTAGAAAACACTCCCATCCGTTTATATCCAATATTGGGTTTACACGGCTCCTTCGAAGCAGAATGCGACTTTTAAACAATCATATTATACAACAGCGGTCATAAAATCTCTGTATCGCACATTCGGGTCACTACCGTCCGGTAACTCATAGCGTGTGGTGTTCATCTCTCATGGCTCTGGCAGACGACACCTCAGTGACGAAGAAGCGGGCTCTCCTCACTAGGTTTTCTCGTTACTCTCCTGGCCCAAACTGGGCCTTGTTGCTTTAAACATGTCTGTATGTATTCCTGGGGGTGCTGGTAACATTATAGTGGGAGGTTGTTGAATGCACTTCCGATTACACATGCTCCGCAGTGATGTCAGCAATATTCGTTCCTTCGCTCAGGTACCGTAGGGCAGACCACACTCGGTTCATGCAGGTCATCCCGTTTCCAGGAGAAATCACACTGCAAAAACGGTTCAGCCGTCAGACCCGGTCGGCTGTGCCGCATTTAAATTGCCGGCCGGGTCCCAAAAGGTTTGGACCCTGAAGGAACGCTGCCAGACTGGCAGGACACTGCATCATGTTGGCCCCTGTTCCATCGCCGTGGATTCGTAGGCACAGCAGCATGCGGAGCAAGGCATCTTGAAAGGGCTTGCCAAACGGTCCACGACAGCCACAGGAAGAGGTCGGCTGGTGCATCGACAACCACCAGCATACATCAGATGAGAGGCGGGCAAAGCACCACCACCCCTCCTGAATATGTGGCAGCTGCAGCGTCCCTTCGCCGATGCTTTCTCTGTGATATCCGAACGAGTCCAGCGTCGGGTTCTTCCAGTAAACTTTGAGTTTCGCGCGTCATCGGCCGTACTGCGTCGTGTTGCGCGAGTGGGCCGTGCCGTCCTCGAAAGAGGATATTAGCCGATCGGGCGTCGGGTATAGCGATCATGCTATGAACTGGGGGGGCTTGAGCCCTGTGTTCTAACTTTTGGCCAAGCAAAAAGAAAGAAAAAAGGATTCAAGCCGGACAGCAGCCCATTCGCCGCCTCGGGTGAGAGGGCTGAATTCATGAAACGATGGTCTCTGTGTTCAGCCAGTGGTGCTCTGTCCTGCTTTCGTGGGGGTGTGCGAATGTTGCTTCGTCACGCCCCGCGGCTTTTTGGTCCGTGATTGGTTCCCAACGGCCATCAGAAAAGAAAGCTTTCTGGTTTTTGGGTCTGCTCGACTTCCTCATGTTGCCAGGATCGTTAGGCAGTCCCGAAGCCTAAATTTCGGCCTGTTTGCTTTCGTGTGGCAATGATGAGCACAACCAACCGGGCCGCGACCGGATCCGAAAGCCGCTTCCTGGCTTCCGTTGATCCCACGAGGCACCACGCATGAAGCCGCGACGCACACACAGAATATTTCTCCAAGGTAACCTTCATTGTTGCCAGATGGTATGGAAATCTAATGGATGGATGTCTCTGTACAGTCTGTACGGTCTGCACGTACATGTACTGTCGCAGCACGCTGCGGAAACACGTGTCAGGCTGGCAAGCAGCGTCAATGTGATCGATATCCCCTGCGTTGCATTCTTGGACACTGCAGCCAACCCGTCACTCAGATGGTGCAAGGCCCTGCAGCATTGAATGATATGAAGTCAGCACCTGGTAGGTTGAGCTGTGGTAAGCGTGGGTAGCTTTGCTGCACCTCCACACCACTGCTCCAAACCAGTTCACTACCTGCAATCCGTGAGTGATTTTTTATCAATAGATCGGCGCCATTTAACGATCGAGGCGTTGTGGTCTGTTCGACTCGGCTGTGGCGAGGGAGGTGCCGTGCTCCTATGACATAATAGCCCCAGCTGCAGCAATCTCGCGGTCGGGCCCGCCTGCAACCTCGTTGTGCTCGTCCAGTTCTTTGCGCACTCCGTCGGAGCGGAGAATCAGACGGATACGAGCATTGCCCACTGTCCGCATTTGAATTGCGCAAGCCAAAGCGCAACGGAAAGGCATCCTCCAAAATTGGTGCCAGGCACCCAGGGTCTGAAAAACTTTTCACCCAAGCTCAAAGCACGAGTTACGGGGTTTCATCAGGAACCCAACTCGGCGACAGTGACATTTCTCAAATTGGTGCTCTGGCCCGCCGAGCTTGGAGGGGACCACTGGCTGGGCTGAGCGGCAGATCCAAAGCCGTTGGGTGGGGCAGGTGCCAAGGAGCAGGGCTGCTTCCTCAGATCCACTGTGACAGCAACTGGTCGGCAAGACGGGAGGAAACGGCGGGTTGAAACGGAGAAATGACCACTCGAGATGGCAATCTTTTGGGGTGCAGCAAACATGCATCTGCTCGAAAAACGAAGATTGACTTGGGGATTGCTTTCAGACGGCTCGTGGTCATGCTCGTAACGCTCATTGGGCTCATAACTGGGCGGTGGCCAACAAACCAGCGCACTCCGTTTTCTGTGTGAGCAGGGGGCATGACCAGGAAGCCCGGGTACCTTGCTTTCTCCCTTGCCAATCGATTCCCATTTTTCCCCCTCGGGTCTGCTCCCTGCACAAGCCCTCAAATATTGCGTGGGCCCTTCCAAGCTTCTCTGAGACATCCATCTCAGACATTCCCCCCCGCTACAATTGTGATCATAGCTTTTACATACTATCTGACGCCCTTACATACCCCTCTGCTGGACTCGGGCCCAAATTTCCCTCCATTCCGACCCCTCGCGCCCACATTGTCAGCCAGACATCGCGATTGTACCAAACGAACGACTCGCTCCAATACGATCCTCGGCCTGCTGCATTCCACCTTCTTTTTCGCAGCACTCGTTTTAGTTGTCACCCCCAGGATTCCGGCGTACTGAAGCATGCTTTAGTGGCATCTTGCCTAAGGCCTTTTCCGACGAATTTGCCAGCCGCGCAACCAACCCCGCCGACACGTCGCTCCCTTCGGTTACTTTCAGAATGAATTTACACCGTTTTCCGCCCAGCACCGATTGCCCCAGCCAACAAGACGATACGCCCGACCGACACTAAGTTTGTCGCGCACGACATAACGATGCCTCTGTGGCCGTTTCGACGGAAAAGCCGCCGGAGACGCGGGCGAGCTAGCACAGTGGACCATGAAGAATATGAAGGACGAGTGGCAATGGCCGGGCTTCCACCTCGGAGCCAGACGGTGCCAGAGGCGGCTATGCCCATCGACATCCCCTCACCGGAGCGCCAAGCGAGTAAACGACAACGGACGGGCTCAAACAAGCTCCAGCGTAGGGCTAGGACCTACAGTTTTTCTCCGGGGCGCCAGGACTCTGTGCAGCTCGGAAGGAAAAACAGCACGAGAGCCCAGCGAGATGTAGATACGCCGATGCCTGACGCCTCGGGAGGCGACATGTTATGGCGTGTGCCGACCCTTCACAGCAAGAGGGACGGCGATCACCTGCCACGGAAAATTTCCAGCAAGAAGCGGCGAAGGGATGACCGGCAGCGCGAGGCCGAAATCAAAGCGTTGAGTAACTTTGCTCCTTTGCGACCTGTCGCGGAGGACTGGATGGCTGGCCGCCCTATGAAGAAAGACAGCAAGAGATTCAGACCAGCTTTCGGTGTCGGTATCAAAGGTTCCGACTTCGACAAGTTCAACCGGTCGTCAGACATTTCACTACCACTTCCCGAATCCATCGACTCCGCCCTTTCCTCAGATTCGGATTACATCTCGTACAAAGTTTCCGCTTTCGAGGCTCTTTCGCCCCGCCCGACTTTGCGCTATAGCACCCATCCCCGGTTCGGCGCTGCTGCCCCGGGCGGCGCGGGCTTCGTACGCCGACCATCTCCGCAACGTACAAGGTTGAACGAGCCGATCCCCGAAGCAACGCTCAAGGCACACAAGCGCATCGACAGCCTCGCCGATGACCTTAGTGCCGGCGATTTGCGCGAGCTGATGGAGAGGGACCAGCGGCGACGGGCGAGGAAACTGCAGTTAGAGCAAGAGAAGCAGGAATGGAGAATTGCAAGGCGCGCCGAGAAACAAAAGGCTGTAGAGGCGGAAGCGGAGCGACAGGGGCGCGAATCACCGCCAAATCTAGAGCGAGGCGTTTTCGGTCGCGAGGATATCGGATTGGGGGTCGGCCCAAGTTCCGCCATTGTCACGTCATCAAGGATACGACACTCGGGTGATTCGCCAGTGGGTCGGGGTAAAGGTAAAGAAGTTTACAAGCCAGAAGCTGCTCGGGATGAGAACCAGTCCGACCCTCTGGCCTCATTCCACCGTGTAGACAGCATCCCGTTACACCAACCGGAGGCTCTCTCCGAGATACAGGAGTATGTGCCAGCCCACACAAGTGCCGCTTCCAAGGGCTCGTTTCGCAGAAAGTTTTCACGATCAAAATCCCCTCACGACTCCGAAACAAGGACGGAGCAATCCGAGAAACCGTCCAACAACACCGCTAAAGGCCCACGATCTTGGACCTCGATCTTCAGATGGGCGAAAAAGGCTAAGCGGAGCTCAGGGGGTCCATCTTCTTTTTCCAATGCATCTCGAGACTCGATGCAAACAACGCCAACACCGACGCCTCCTATAATTCCGATGCCACGACACGTGAACGCCGGAGTACCGAAGCGGACCATGTCCCGGTTCCGTGAAGACCTCCCCGAACTACCAATTTCGCCTCCGGCGTCAAGGGTGCAATCCCCGGAGGTTGAAGCTCTTGACACTATAATCAACACATCGGTCGTCGCTCATCCCGCCGTCGTGGGAACAGCTCCTTCGCCCTCTACCTTCCGGCCGAGACACGACACGCCAGTGTCTCAGCAGACGTCTATTGAGCGAATGCGGGAGACACCGTCGACCGTCAGCCACGCAGACGAGCCAGGAATCTCCCCAGAACCGCACGCTACGTCTCTAGCGTCAATTGACTCGGAAGGGTCGTGGTTTGGCGGAGGATTGGGGAGGAAACGGAAATCGTCTGGTATTCTTGAACACGCATCCGGCCTACGGCTGCCCCGTCAAACCCCCGAGCCATACAGCGAACGCCGGCCGGAAAATGAAACTACCAACGACGATATGCACATAGCCGATGACGATTACCTTTCTAGCCTTGCGCCTCCTCACGGCGACCGTGCTGCGTGGAATCGCAAGTCCACCGGAGAAGCGCGGCCGTCAAGCGATTGGGAGGAGGAGGCACACTGGGGTAGCGTCAGGGGTCTACAACCCACAGTCGTCCGCTCGCAGGCCTACGGTCGAGTGAAGAGCCGTGAGGGCCTACTCAAGTCATTCGGCGACGAAGATGAAGGCACCCTTGAACTGGTAGATCCAGAGGAGAACAGCGACGCTAGCGACGGCGTCGGACTCCAGCGAGCAACAAGCGTCGACTACGGAAAGGTGCACGCGCGACGTATCAGCGCCGGGAGCGCACGCTTGCTCTCGATAACACCTCGATCGTCGGTTGATGCGAAGCACACGGGCTTGCACCTGACCAAGGATGCTTGACGAGTTTCAACGGCGGGAAGAATCATGGAATTGGGGAGGGGACTGGCTGATCCCGAGACACCACGCTCATTTGACAATTTCCTTACTTTTGTTTGTTTGCCGTTAGGCATCCGTTTTACCGACCACCATTCGCTCTTTACCAATATTTCCTATCATTCACCACAATCCTCAAAAGACAAGAAAAAAAAAAAGTCAAAACCTCAGAAAACCACACCAGTCTCGGGTCAGCCACCCAACCTACCCAATTTCCTCTTCATTTTCTTTCCCATACTACCGGCGGAGGTGCCATTCACCCTCCGAGCAACTTTCATTCGATGCGACAAGGAAGAGTCTCGCCTCTTATTCTCACAAAGACTTCATTCTATATTTACACCGCCCTCCACGACACCCGAGAGGACAATGCTCAGGACATAGGCGGTGGTTGTTTTCATATTTTCATTCTCTGTTGCAGGTTGATACCAAGGGGGCTCACTGAGGGCTTCGGGGTGGAAAACGACCGGATCAGGAAATCAGGTTAAGGATGCATGATACATACCCGGCGGGAGGCGCGGAATACTGATCTTTCTCGAGGGCATATTAGACGATGAGCCCTGAATATAATGTGCACTGACGATGACGCAAAATGTTCCCCTGTTCCACTCCCACGTTCTGCGCGCGCGAATACTGAAGTTTTCTGCTACACCATGACAGAGTAATGGACGCAAGGATGTTTAACCATAACCGAAGGCTGAACCGCCGTTGGTTGATTCTGGTTAACATCATGGATGACATTGGAGTTGTCGGCAGGTAAAGAGCAAGCCTATGTTTATGCAAGGAGACTTTTTAGTGAATCATAAGAGTCGACCGGTATAGATGGGTTAACTCTCGCAATGAAACTGAAGTGAACGACAAGAAGGAATTATAATCATTCACGTCTGAACCAGCTGTAGAGTCGACGGGATTCTGCTGCGAATGTAACTCGGGACCCGTCAACTCGGACCTCGCGGCCAGTAGAAACATCACACCCAATCATCAAAAACATGAAACCCCAAGGAAACTAGGAAAATATCATACAAAAGCCGTAGAAATAGTACAGTAGCGCCTGATTTTCCACCTTTCCCTACTTCACTGATCTAATTTTATACCCTGAAGTTCACCACTGATTTCCTCGCAAAGCCCTGTGTTAAAACGAAAAGCGGAAATAAGGTACGCTTTCACGACCGTCCATGATCCTTACTGCCATGTTCACCACCCTGAGGCAACCGACCCTAACTCGTACTCGCCCACGAAGCCCCAAACCGGTCTTGGATGTATCCGGGGATACGAAAACCTGAACATCCAGGGACTCGCAGGCCAGTCGGTGCCGAGTAGACGGCCTCCCGAGGCCTAGTCCCAGACAGCGACCCCTCAAGCCTTGCAATAATTAGTGTGCGTGAGCGCCTGCTTTCTCAGCCACCGACTTCGTTTCCTGCTCCAACATCCAATATCCACCCAACTCCTCATATTCCTTCTCCCACCCGGGGAGAATGTCGTCCAAATTCCCCGCCTCAAGATCCCTCATATCAGTACACATAGCCACCCTGAAAGGCTCCGTCTGGTCCGGCATGTACTTGGCCTCATCAAACTTAATCTCGACATGCACAATCTTTGCGGGATCCTCATCCGTCGGCGCGCGCTTATAATTGCGAAAATACCCGCCCATCTCCTCCCTATTCCACTGCATAACCTCCAGCGCAGTCGACTTGACCAAGCCCCCATGCAAAAACGCGACGCGGCCGTCGTCCGGGTGGTGCTGGGCGAAGGAGTGGCCGCAGTAGTAGGAGCCGTCGTTCAGGGTGCCGACGCTGGTGAGCCACTTCTTGGGGCGGCCGTAGTCCGTTTTGAGCGCGTGCCACGCGAAGCGGAACATGTCCTTGTCGCCGAGCAGGAATTCGTTGTAGTAGCGGCCCTGCTCGTTGTTGAGCCACGCGGCCAGCTGCAGGTGGTACCAGTAGTGTCGCTTGTCCACCATCATCTGCCCGCTCTCCTGCTCGTACTCGTCCATGCGGCAGGGGGTGTTGGTGATGGCCCAGGCGGGGTTCTGCGGCCAGGAGCGCGCGATGTCGGGCCAGAAGACGGTGCGGTATTCTTGGTAGACGCGGGATTCGTAGAGGGTTGCTGGATCGAGGATGGGGATGTTGTCCGAGTCGAGGAGCAGGGGTTCGGCGAACTTGGAGTTGATGAGGGCGGCGGTTTTGAGCTGGAAATTCAGGTAAAACCCGTCCTTTTTAACCCGGAGGATGTTGTCGGGCTGGGAGAGATCGTTGAAGGACATGGGCTGGTATATGGCGGCGAGGTCTTTCAGAGTGGCTTCGGTCATCTCGTTGTCCCAGTAATGGATCTCGAGGGGGATCTTGGACTGTAGCCTAGCCAGGCGCCTGAGCACCACCTTGACCCGCATCACGGTGTCATGATTTCCCGCAAGAATAACCACACCTCTTCCGTCAAACTTGTCCTTCACTTTCTCCCAGGGAATCATCTTGCCCTGGATATACTCTTGCCAAGCTTTGCGGCGTGAGCTGATCTCCTCGTCGGAACGGTCCGTGACAACCCATTCGACATCTGCGTTGTATTGAAAATTCACATCTTCATCCGCCGGCCAGTGGCATCCTGCCTTCGCCTCGGCCATGGTGATGTTCTTGACGTCAGTCAGGGCCTTGAAGTGGGCGTGGAACGAGTCGGCCCATGGCAGCTTGTGGGCTTCTGGGTCCAGTTTCCCAGTTTTCTGCGAATTCGTCGGTGTCCTGTTGGGCGCCAAGTATCCGGATCGTGTGTTTGAGAACGTATCGCGGGTATGCAGGTAGAATGTGAAAAAGCCAATAAAACACACCAGCCCAGCCGCAGCCATCAAAATCCGCCTCGGGATGGCCATAGTTGCGCGTCGTCTCGGCGTCCGCCGGTTTGAAATGGCGCGAACGAGTATCAGTTGGCACTGTCCTGTGTCAGGATCCCGGATTTGTTCTTAGGTGCCAACAGAAAGAAAAAAGTGAGAAAATCCAAAAGATTGCGCATCCGAAAACAACAACAACACCACCAAGGAATTACGGATCACATGTTGGGGGCCTTATCATGATGGTGGGATGATGGTTGGTTGCAGGGTTCTTGGTAAGTCTTGGTATGCTGGGTGTGTGCTTAGGCGAAGTGACCCAATGCGGGCGGTTCCACTGAACACATGCAACGGGGCCTTGCTGTCCTCCATGAGAGAGCACCAAACTTCCCGAGGCGTGCCGACTGACCCGGTTCGCCATCGTGCCATCCTTTCCATATTACCAAGAGTAGTAAACCAAGATGGAGATCGATCTTAGGTCGTAGACTACCACACTGCCTACCCGCCGCCAAGTCTGCTGAGAAGGCTGAAGCGTGAAAAAAGACATACCTAGGTATCGATAGTCATATCAACCAAGATTCAATTCGAATCTCAAATAGCGAGAATTTGCTGGGCGGAGAGGCTCTGGGGCTGGACTCCAGTGCGAGCTATTTTTATAAAAAGAGAAATTGGAAGCAGGGGAGAGAAGAATGGTAGCGCCGGTAATTACCAATATTACGAGGTACCAGGTGTATTACATCCCTCTCAGCGTTGAAATGTCCACGTTGAGTTGTATGTTCAGCAGCTTGTCTAACTGTAAATGAAGAGGTAATACTCAAGCTGCGGAAGTTGTTCTATCCACTTGGATGGATGAAGTGTACTGTGCATATCTGACTTTGGTATGTACTTGGTAGTCGGTGGGGATTCATGGAGTTGGGTGACGCGGCTTCGGGCCATTCCGTCGGGCTGAGGGAGTTCCACCCCTTCCGAGACTTGCCCGAGCGTCAGATGGCCTCTCAGCTTTCTATTGGCCTGTGATCCTCGTATTTCTTCGATCCTTGCTTTTTTGGTTTTTTATCTCAGCCACATGTCGTCAGAAAAATCATGCACCGGAGACATCGGGCGGCTTGATAATCGGGTTGCATGCCCCAAAGAGTTAAAACGGCGCCATTCGCACGGTACGGTCGGGCATTCGGTGGATCTGAGGGACGACAGGCTGCGGAGTGTTCGTGAATCTTCTAGTAGTAAGAATATGGTTACAAATACTGACTAGGTAACTTCAACAGCAGCAGACGGCAAGCCATTATAATCCGGTGTGCAAAGCGTTTCTGCAATGGCAGTTTTTTTCTTGAGTTGGGGTGCGGCAGCCCAACCAGTCCCACCAAATGTTTGCCAGTTGTTGACGGGTGACATGTGTTCGTCGTTCGACTCATCCATTGTCGACATGAGAGCGATGGCACCAAATAGTCAACCTGTGTTGTGTTCGTTTGTCGATTTTATCACCAACATCCGTGCTTCACAGTAATCAATGGGCGGGCTTCTTTACCGATTCGTTTGAACTCGGGAATTTGAATCCCTTCAACACTTTCCACCATGACAGAGCCAGTTGATGACGAGGGCAAGATCCCTCGACCCGAGTCCGCCTCTCCAGGTTCACGCCATCCAACCGCGCCCGAAGCAGAGAAGACAACAACCCAAGCAGTGACATCTCCGACAAGCGCCCCTGCCAAGCGCAACGCCTTTACAGAGCTAATGGCGCCAAAACCCAAAGCTCCCATCTCCCAAGCCCCCCAGTCCATGGCCTCCAAAGCATCGCAAATTGTCCGCGGCGTCTGGCGCGGCGCCCTCATCGAATACATCGAACACCCCGAACGATTCCCGGACAAAGTCCTGCGCGTCACCCCCAACACGGTCCTCATCAAAGACGCCTTCCCCAAAGCCACCATCCACCTGCTCCTCCTCCCACGCTCCCCAGCACACTACCTCCTCCACCCCCACAGCGCCTTCGCCGACCCCGCCTTCCTCGCCATGATGCGCGAAGAAGCCGCCGTGGGCGCCCAGCTCGCCGCCGCCGAACTCGCCCGCAAGCTGGGGCCCTCCTCGGCCAGCAACCGCGCGCGCGACGAGGCCATGGGCAAGGGTGGCGTGCCCTTCGACGAGCTGCCCGCGGGGCGCGACTACGCGGCCGAGATCCGTGTGGGCACCCACGCGCACCCGTCTATGGCGCATTTGCATGTGCACATCATCTCGCGGGATATGCACTCGGAGAGGGCCCGCCACAAGAAGCATTATAACAGTTTTGTGACGCCGTTTTTTGTGCCGTTGGCGGATTATCCGTTGGTGGAGGATGATGTGCGGCGGGAGACGGGGTTTCAGAATGGGAATTTGAAGAAGGAGTTGGTGTGCTGGAGGTGTGGGCAAAACTTTGGGGCGCGGTTTGCTGAGCTGAAGAAGCATTTGGAGGTGGAGTTTGAGGCGTGGAGGGCCGAGTAGGCACGTCTCTGAGAGGGGATGGGGATGGGCGTGATGGTTGGCCGGTTGCCATCTTTTCGGCCGAGATTACTTCTTTAACGGTCCCTATGTTAAGCTGGATTGAACGTGGGCGCCAATGGGAACCAATTTGGGATTCTGCTTCGCATAGGGGCTGGGTTGGCGGTGTTGTGACAGGCTGGTGGTTGTGAGTCGAGTGAGATATTCCCAGCAACTTTCAAAGCTGGCTGAACCAACCTCGGCCATAAGTTAACTAGTCCGTGCCAGTTTGTGTTGATATCTCGACCACCGACCGTAACTTGCGTCACCAGCACGACGTTGAAGTTGATATTGGGCGGGCGAGGCGTCAATATCAAATTCGGAATATTGCGGAGAGAATGAGCCCTATTTCACCGGTACTACTAACATCCAACCAAGCACCCCGCTTCTACTATTCAAATTTCCGACCTCGCCGTTACGGTTTAACCCTAGGCCTTTATTAGCTACGATTTTCTGACGAGACTACGACAAATCGAACCAGTCATTCA
Organism: Chaetomium tenue; assembly: GCF_020726465.1. Lineage (NCBI taxonomy): Eukaryota > Fungi > Ascomycota > Sordariomycetes > Sordariales > Chaetomiaceae > Chaetomium > Chaetomium tenue. Next base: position 3,367,350 of record NW_027117332.1, read on the forward strand.
GCTCACCCCTTCTCATCAAACCGCTAAACTCGTCGGTCCACGACATACACTAAACAACTACTGCGAATTTCACGGCTACAAAAGATACTGGGAAGTTGGTAAAGGTTTCATACAGCCCGATTTGGCATGAAATTCTTTACTTGTGATTGTTGGTGTTGTTCTGTCAAGGGCCTAAGCAACAACCAGTCAACCACCAACAGCTGGTTGGTTGCTGTCACACAGCAGGGTTTAAAATGCAATGCAGGCAATGTCAGTAACGTAGCATTGTGGGCGCCATCCAAGCATCGGGCAGCGTTCGGTGCCTCTCTGCAGCATCTCGCCGCAAGGACAGCAGTGCGACGCTATTCATTTCTTCGCACAATCGATCGATAAAGTTTACCGCTGCCTGGTCTGCATCCTCTGCATCCCACGGGCCATGGCAAATCCGGGCCACGCCCGCTGGATACGAAGCCAAGTGCGGCTGACAGAAAAGCTGCAGCCCAGCACCACAACCCCTGATGTGACTATCGAACGGCAGAGGGGCCGACCCGGGCGAGGCCCTGTGCCTGGTGCCTTGGCGAACCTTGCTGGGTGGCACAGAAGGTCCCTGCGGCGCCACGACGCGATTTCGACGCGCTGGGGGCTGACCGCATCGCCGGAACCCGTTAGGCAAGTGGGAGCCAAGGCCCTGGGGTTGCAGTGATGGCCACTCAGGAATGCGGTGCGTCGGCTTGTCCTTCAGCTCGGCTTTGTTATTGCCTGGGCAGCTGCAGGTGAAAATAAATATTGGGAGGGCTGCGTCTGTGTCTCGGGGCTTCCTGCGGCTCTGCGAGGACTGTTGGGTCCAGGGACAGCAGAGGATCGTTTAAATAACTCCCGTGTGGCGGCCTGTTTGTTGTTTCGCCCTGCACGACTTCATTTTTTGGGTTGCCGTGAATCTCATCCACAGTAGCAATGATCAACCGGAGGACCATCTCGGCCCTGCTCGCCGGGGCCGCCTTGAGCTCGGCATGCACGATCCCGACAACGCCCCTCGACAACAACATTGCCTATCCTTTCCGTGCCCAGGTCCAGAATGCCAGCCGGCCTGAGGTGCACAACCAATACCTTAACCTGCTCCTGGCAGGCGGCGGTGATCACCATCTCTTCATTGGCCCCGTCGGCGTGCCCACCTACGATTTGACTGTCGTGGACGGCGTCATCAACCATGTGCCGAACGGCGTCCGTCTTGTGATCGGCGGCGAGGTACGTCTTTACCTTAGCGCTGGTATACCACCAACGGCTCGCAACTAACACAGTGACAACCCCAGTTCTCCGAGATTGACCACACCACCAAGTTGTTCTCGACCGGCCGCGGCGACGACCGGGCCATCTTCGAGCCTACGTACGCCTGCAACCCGGACACCGACGAGCTCCAGATCGAGCTGCGCTTTGTGACCTGGCAAAACCATCCCACAGGCGGTCACGTTTGCGTCCGCCACGCCTTCGATGGAAGCCACGAATTCCGGTACTCACCACCGGGCAACACCCGTATGTCACCCCCTGTTCAAGGTCCAATCCCAACCTCAAAGCCCACTAACTAACACCGCACCAAACCCAGTAATCGACGTCAACCGCGAATGCATCAAAGTCACCCTCGTCGTCATCCCCACCACCGACCTCCCCCCACCCGTCAGCAGCACCACCCTCAGCACCGTCACCGTCCCCGCCACCTCAACAACCACCAGCGCCACCGGCCCAACCGGCACACCCACCGCGCCCTTCACCGACCTCACCGCCTCTGGCTTCCGCTTCCTGGGCTGCGCGCCCGAAGAGCGGTGGACGAACGACGGGCCCTTCCGCACGCTGTCGGGGGCCAGCGAGGCGTCGGGCGACGCGATGACCAACGAGCGGTGCGCGACCTTCTGCACGGCGCGCGGGTTCGCGTACGCCGGCACCGAGTGGCGCCAGGAGTGCTGGTGCGGCAACGAGGTCGCGGCCACGCGCGTGCCGGCGACGACGGCGGCGAGCCTGGCGAATTGTAATTATGTGTGTACCGGTGATGCGACGCAGTATTGTGGCGGGGATGCGTGGTTGAGTCTGTATGAGAAGTGTGCGGTGGGGGGGCCGTGTGAGAATGTGGTCTTTACTTGAGGGGGGGCATGGTGGATGGGGGTTTGGACGGGGGCAAGGGGTAGGGATCGGCAGTGGGCGGGAAGGAAGGCGGGGAGATCTGAGATCGAAAAACAGGGTCTCCGGTCGTGGCAGAATAGTTTAGGTGCGGAATAAAAATATTTGTAAAATGCAACTTGGCTTCTCAACATTGTGTTCATTAATCAAAGGTTCTTGCGCTTTCCATTCACGATTACGAATCGTATCATGGGCTTGAGGACGGGCAGACGGGAGCCTTAGATCAGCAAGGGCATTCCGTTTGTAGCCTTCCCCGCCAATTCTGGGCCCCTGTCGACAAAGTGAGCTGAAAGTTCTGGCAGAACCAATACCGAACCCCGTCACAAAACACATGTCCCGATGGTGTTGCAATCTTAACCCCATTCGACTTGGTAATGGTCGAGGTCCAATGTGTGTTTCGCGATGCTGATGAGGAATCATCTGCAACTGTGCAAGGCTGGAGGGCAATGGACGGGATCAGCGAAGATATTCTCTCTTTCCTTGATTCCATGGCTCGGTTTAGTTAGTCACGGCGCCTGAACTGCTGTCTCGAATTCCCAAAAAAAGAAATCGGGTGAAGGTGGGGCGGTTGTCAATCGGCATGCCCGTCCTGACAAATCCCGAGAGGGCGGGAATTACATCATCCACATCCACCTCTTGCGAGCTTGTCACGGCCGCCGAAAGATTCTGATAAAACACTCACCTCGCGCTGTCCTCGACCCCCGCTTCTTTCCAATGAACTCCAGACTACTACGCCCTGTCTCACGAGCCCTTCGAGGAACTCCAACAATAGGCCCCATACGGATACCAATCTCTACGAGACAATTTACTACCACCTCTCCCAAGATGACCGTCTACGAAGTCAAATCGTAAGTTGCAAGTTGCAACCCACCCCTCCGCAGCGCACCTATGGCCTTCACTTCACTTCGCGATACCTAAGTACCTAGGTACTCGGCATGACTAACACCTCATTTTACCCAGTCTCGCTGAGTTCCACGAGATCATTTCCAAACACCCCATCGTCGCCCTTGACGCAACGGCTTCCTGGTGTGGGCCTTGCAAGATCATATCACCCGTTTTTGAGAGGTACATGATGTTCCCCTATCCACTCCTCCGTCCTCGAGCTACCCCAAGCTAACACCCACATCCCACGACACGTAGCCTGTCCAACGATGAGACCTTGAGTGACAAAGTTTATTTCGCCAAATTCGACGTCGACGAGGTCGGCGATCTGGCCCAGGAGCTCGGCATCCGCGCCATGCCCACCTTTACCTTCTTCAAGGGCGGCGAGAAAGCGGCCGAGTTCGTTGGCGCGAATCCCCCGGAGTTGACCCGCACCCTTGCCACGGTGATTGAGTAAGGGAGCGCCGTGGCTGAAGCACCGGGGATGGAGCAAGGATGGCCGCGTGGTGGAAAATGAGAGGAAGGTCGGCGGGGAGGGGCGAAATTACGTGTGGATCGTCAGTCACCTAGCTATTTCCATTGGAAGCTGGGCTCACGTAATGGAGTGGTATAAAGCCCTTCAGGACACACTGCCACATTGTTGTTATGTGGCTGAATTGCGTATACTCTTAAGAGAGGGAGAAACGAGGTTCTATGTGATGAGAGTAATACCTTACCTTAGCGAAATAGATTTGGGGTGGATATAAACTAGCATGGGCAGCGGAATATGTTCATGAATAGTTTTGTATTGTAAGTTGAGCATGATATGGGAACAACGGGAGCATCTAAATTACAATGTACCTAGTGAGACCCAGCATTCTAGAAAAACACGCTGTTGCCCGAAGGCGAAAGTGATTAGGTGCTCACATTATTTCTTGAGAGAAGCCCACCCCCTGCACTGAGCGAGCATGGGATGACAATATATATAGATAACTACAATTCATCTTACCTATCTCATTCATCAAGGAAACTCCACGCCGCGCCCGCAAAACGCAAGATCCACATGCAAGGGAAGCCTTAGGAGGAAAGCCAAAAAGATGGGGGCCACCCGGGGATTGAACCCGGGACCTCTCGCAAACAGTAGCTGTAGGGTTGTCCCTAAGCGAGAATCATACCACTAGACCAGCGGCCCTTAAACGTCATGACATAATTTTACACTATGTGACTCTATAAGGTACGGCTAGAGATTAACACCGCATCTGAGACCACTTTACAAGGAGGCACAGCTTGATGTAACGTAAAGCAAAGGGCCCTACATACAAGTCCCCAAGGGAACAAAATTGATATTAAGAAGTACGTATGCAAAGGCTCTTTTTACTGTTCTCTAGTATTCTAATTCTCCCGAATGTCCATTGCTTGCTTAACATCCTCAGGCGTACTGGCCCAACTTCTTTCTAAGGTCTCGTCCCCTACCCCATAACGCTGCCGCGTAACTTCTAACCCTTTTCTTCACATTCTACGGTGAGATGAGCAATTCTACAGACAATTCCAGGCATGGGAAAGAGATGCGCTGCCCGGGCGAGGGAGCCAAAGCATGAGTCTGGTTGAAGTATGACAGCAAAGGCTTGGAAATGTCCCAGGTATTCGACGTCGGTTCCACCTTCCATCACACAAAGCACAGCGCTGTATCAGGCGGCCGCCAGAGCTACCCAGCCTCGATGGTTATGTGTCACCGTATCTAGGTAGTCATGTGTATTTAACTCCAGTGCACAGCTGGGCCTGCTGCATAGGAGGTTCTCACAGGCAAAGGTAGTACGGGGCAAAGGTAGTACGGGTGGAGTGAGCTGCTTGTGTAGCGGAAGCTTCCTCTCCTCAAGGCAGACTAGACTCTGCGTCCGAAGTGTCCCAGGGCAGAAATGAAGGAGACGACAGTCACCGGGCTCCCGTGAAAACGGATACCTGGGGGGAATGTTTGTTCGGTGGGAACAGATGAAGGCGTTTGACTTCGACCCATGGCAAGTATATAAAATATGTGCCCCTCGCTGTTGTTGTCCTCAGAATATCTTCAAATTCACATCTTCTTTAAATGACCACTTCATTCCATCCCTGAAGACACCGCTTAGGGCCACCGCAGCCGCTGATATTATCCCAATTATTTTGGATATCATGGATGAATATCTCTATTATGATCATAGCACGAACCAGTTGTGTCGATATGTCCGCGGCACCACCTTCTACAATATTCCCAACGGCACCCGCCACGAGTCTCTGGGATATGAATCAACGGTGCAATCCTATGACTACGATCAGCACTATTACGACGTAGACCAGCCCAACCAACCCGGCAGCACTAACCATTTCATCTGGGAATCTCGCCATGTACCAGATTCCAATTCGTCAACATACCAGGTTCCAGCTGAGCATGGTTTTGACAACCACTTCCCAACATCCGATCCCGCGTGGTACGATGAGCCCCCTAGGAGGGACTCAGCCTCCGGGGACACCAATAGTCCACCTGAAGGCGAAGTTGAACTTGGAATGGACTCACACCATCCAAGCCCAACGCCATCCGAAGCTTCTCACGTAAGTCCTCCTATTCTTTGTAACTCCCAGTTTACCCCCCACCCGCCGCGGGTTTATTCAGCTAACCAACCCCAGTACTCGCTCCCCAACCTCTCGCCCACGCACCCCCTTCGCCGGGTGAGCGCCGCCGCGGTCCGGGACCAGGCGCGCAACATCCCAACCAACATCCCAGACGGGCCAGGCTACCCGCACGACTTCGGCAACGGGGGACGCCTCCCGCTCGAGAACAACCGCCCGCCCCTCATCGAGTACCCGGCCATGCCAGACGGCCACGGGTCCTGGCATCACCACCAGGGGCGCTTGCCCGGCCCAGCAAAGATCATCGTCAATCGCTATGATCATTCGTCCCCCGAGGTCATCTACCATGACCCCACGCGGCCGGTGGAGGAGGGTAGTAGGTACAGGCCTTTTTCGAAGGCGAATTATCGTGGGCGGCGGGGGTGAATCCAGTGATGGGTACGTGTGGGTGGACTGTTTTCTAGAACGCCTTACGTTGGCCGTGGTGGCTTGAGGCATAGGGCTGCTTGGATATACCGCACAGCCCAACGCAAAGTGGATTACCAAGTTCAAAGGCGCTAGACCATTTTTCAATATGGGACGAGGCTTCAAATGCCTGATGAGACGGACGGTTAATGCATGACGGAGAAGAGTAATTTGCGGAAGGACATGCCATTGGAGGGAACTCGTGTAGATTGAAAAAATAATGGTGTTTTGGATAACATTAGGAAATAGATGTTTGTTCTTGGGCCATTCTCACACTTGACCGGCTTCGCACTTCTCTATCTACACTTTAATACTCGTCGTTTCCGATTGCTGGATGAGAGCTTTTACGAGTCGGTCTAAATTGGGAATGAGACAAGTACCAATGTCTGTCTGAAGGCCGTGGCTTATGGAGATGGATGCAGTTACAGTGCAGCTAATACGGCTTGATGTTCTGGTCTGGTTCGGTAAGGGTCAGCAGGATTGTAACTAAGATGGTGATGAGGCGAGAGAGAAGCGCGTTGGGCTTGGTCTCGACCGCAGTGGACGGGTGCAACCTGGGCAACACGGTTCCGAATGAGGCGGCCTCCTGGGGGTTGCTTCCCGCAATAGGCACCGAGGGTGCCACGAGACTCCAAGCGGCCCGATATGGGGCCCACGATGCACAAGTATCACATGGTACCTACATATAGGGTGCCCCTGGCCTTGCCGAGCAAGGATGTCCTTTTGCTCAATGTGACAACGAAGCTTCGGTGTGGGTGGCTCAGCGTGTGCTGTTGGTCGACGACCTGCAGTTCGGTGTTACGATAGTTGGGTAGGCAGCCTATTAGTGGGATGGCAGTTTTCTTTGTTTGTTTTAAACAGCCTTGTGCAGGATCCGTTGCGCAAGACTGGCCTCACCGTCGTCAGCGTTTTGAAAGAGATCGGCTGGTAAACGTTGTTGATGCCAATCATGCCATGGTGGTCAGGTTGAAGGTTGAGATCAATGGCGCCCCAAAGAGCTACTCCGAGGATTTCTAATGCGTCCTTGTCCCTTTTTCTCCAGTGGTTTCCTTTCTTCGATATAGGCCTCCGATTCACTCGAGTCTACCACAGTTACAGAAACATAACTTAACTGCTCCTTTTTCCTGCTGCCTGAAATATCGTCTTGCCTTCGTTACCATTGAGCCCCGAGCCATTAGACCTACGTGGTGCTGCGGAATTTCTAACCACTAACCTTGTCTCAGGGGTGTCGTGTCGTCGGTCGCCGAACATGCCCTCCCCTCTGTCATCCCCTTGCTACTTTCTGGTTCCCCATGAACCGCCCAGACTCCCTTGATCTGAACCCAAGGATGGGACTCACTAGGATGGGTTTCTGAGCGGCGCTGCAACTTTGTTACCCGCCCGCTCCCCCTGGACAACTCCGATGACGAGGTCCACCCCGGCGAATCTATCAGCGGTGCTACAACCCCCCATCGCCACCCTTCCCCAACGGAAGTGGAATTCGAGTTGACATAGGACAATGACAGCGACACCGATGCCGAATCAGACTCGGATTCCGGCACCGCCACGTCAACGGGCACTCCGAGCAGCGGAACGCCGGCTTCCGACTCTGAAGCGGGCGAGATATCCATGGAAAACCCCTCCCGTAAACCACAAAGCCCCTCCGAAGAACCCACCCCCGCGACCTATCCTAACCCCCCAACAGTACTCCCTAATGAACCTCCCCCCCGCCACCGCCCACCCGCTAATCGCGCGCCGGCTGACCCCCGACGCACCGCCGGGTGCCGCCGGCATCACTGTCAATGGGCACGGCCGCAGCGCTTCGGAGCTCGCGTACCATGATGTCCCGCCCGGGCAGGGGGGGCATCGTCCGTTTGGGGGGTGGTGTATAGGTGGAGGGAGAGGTTGGTGTCGGTGGGGTTGGAGGAAGGGGGTTAGGGGTGAGGCGGGGACGTTAGGATTGTTTTGGGCCTACTGGTTCCAGCATTTTGGGGGTTGCGGGTTGGGTTACGGCCCTTATCTTGTCTTCTCAGCTCGGTGGAGGATGATGGCTCAAGAGGGCAAGAGATGCGGGAAAGCTAGTCCCCCAGTTTCACAAGTTCTGGACGATCAATGGAGACACCCTATCAGTTGATGGGTCCCCTTTTCGGACTGACTTTGATGGGCCATAATAGTGTAGAGTGGGGTATTTGTGTCTCGCGGTATTGTTCGCGATGTCTGCTGCTGCGTACCACGCACAGCGTATGGCGTACATCGTATAGCGTATAACGTACAAGTACTGCGTACTGCTAGGAGGCAAACCACGCTCCATGTCGGTTAGGAATTTATACCAATTGATTCAATACGCGTATCACCCCCAATGTTCAACTAGGCCTCAAGTCGGGCACCATGGGTTGTCCGTTATGGCTAGCCGGCTACCCTGCACACGTCTAAGTACCACTGGCTGACTGTTCTGTCCGGCTGAAGATATCGGCAACTTTGCCCCCTGAATCAGGGGAAGCTAGGGTTAGGGTCGATGTTGGTTGAACAGAGTGACCCGGCATACCCTTTTGGACAGCGGACTAAACAGGGCTGGGTTGCCAGAACGATATCTGTGGCGGTCTAGATAAGAGGTGGTAACATCTGTCCCTTGCACGTCACGAACTCCATGCCCTCCCGGGACGCGGTCTAGATCTCTGGGCAGCGTGCGGGGTGTTCGGCCCCTGGTCGTGAGCGGTTACCTCCGGTATTCGGTTGAGGAAGTTCGGAGTTGGAGTCCGTTCCCTTCGGCCTTGCCCGGCCAACTCATGCTCATATCTGCGACACCGGCGGCACCTCTGATACCTACGACACTTACAACATCTGCGAGTCCCCCGAGCTGCAGCCTTGAAGTTTCCTCACTCCTCAATCTTGCACCTGAGCGAAGCCTCATCACCACGCCCAACATGCCAAACATTGTCGTCCTCGGGTAAGTCCGGCACCGGAGCGGTGAATGGAGGAGTGTCGGCTAACCTACGGCAGCGCCGGTGTGAGCGGCCTGACCTGCGCCCTATTGCTGGCGAGGCAGAAAGGCAATGTTGTGACGGTGGTGGCAAAACACATGCCCGGCGATTATGACATCGAGTACACGTCGCCGTGGGCCGGCGCCAATGTGTTGCCGTGAGTCGCCCTACCTGTTGTCGGTTGCGCACCAGATGACATGGAATTAACACGCCAACCCCCTCCAGAATGAGCCTTGACAAGGACAGCCGCTGGGAACGGCGCACCTGGCCCGAACTACGACGCCTGGCCGCCGAGGTCCCGGAAGCCGGGCTCCACGTGCAGAGTATGTCCTCACTCCCCTCATGCCTACCGCATCATCGACAGACAAGACAAGGGTCACTAACCCACCCTTCAGCCGCGCGCGTCCTCCGGCGCCAAGCCGACGTAACCCCCGAAGGGCTCAAAAGCGCCATGGTCGACGGCCTGTACCAATTCTCGCCGTGGTACCAAGAGCTGATGGACGACTTCCGCGAGCTGCCGGCGGCGGAGCTGCCCGAAGGCATGCATTCCGGGTGCGAGTTCACGTCGGTGTGCATCAACACGGCCATCTACCTGCCCTGGCTGGTGGGCCAGTGCGCGCGGCTGGGCGTGCGCTTTCGGAGGGCGGTGCTCAAGCATGTGTCGGAGGCGGCGGCGCTGAGCCATACCGGGGAGAGGGCGGAGCTGGTGGTTAATGCGTCGGGGTTGTTGGCGTGTCGGTTGGGTGGGGTGATGGATGATAAGGTGATTCCCGCGCGCGGCCAGATTGTGTTGGTGAGGAATGAGGCGGCGGGGATTATGCCTACGACGAGCGGGTGTGCGGATGGGGATGATGAGGTGGTGTATGTGATGCAGCGGGCGCTGGGGGGTGGGACGGTGCTGGGGGGCACGTATATGAGGGGGAACTGGGAGGCTAATCCGGATCCGAACATTGCGATGAGGATTATGAGGCGGGCAGTGGAGATGCACCCGGAGCTGACGGGCGGGAAGGGGGTGGAGGGGTTGGATATTATTCGGCATGGCGTCGGCCTACGACCGTTGAGGAAGGAAGGGGTAAGGATTGAGAAAGAACTGATTGATGGGACGTGGGTTGTGCATAATTATGGGCATGCTGGCTGGGGATACCAGGGGAGTTTTGGGTGTGCTGAGAGGGTGGTGGAGCTGGTGGATGAGGTGCTGGGGAAGGCGAAGCGGGAGTCAAAACTGTAGTGGTGATGGGAACGGGGGGTTGTGATTGTGACTGTAAGAATTGCCATGACAGCAGCAATAGGATCAAACCCCACAAATTTATCCAATTGCCGTTTGGTACTTGTCGTCGTTGAAGGAAGGAGGCAGGATCTTCGTATTTTTGGCCTGGATGAACATGGCACTTGCTGGCACCCGCCAAGAGCTGTCACCCAAGCTCCCATGTCAAGCTCCAAGCTCCAATCCAATGGCCAACGCGTCCTCAACACCATCACCACCATCGTCGCCAAGACGTCGACGGCAGCATGGCGGAACACAACCACCCGCCAATGCACATCCGCATAACCCGCTTCACCCTCGACATCCTCAACGGCCGCCATGTCCTCTCCACCCTCATACCGCCCCTCCTCTTCCTCGCCGATGCGCTCCTCTGCGCCCTAATCATCTGGAAGATCCCTTGTGAGCCAGCCAACCCACTCTCCCTCCCTACCACCACCCTAACCATTTTCCGAACCAAAAGACACCGAAATCGACTGGACCGCCTACATGGAACAAATCTCGCAAATCGTCTCCGGCGAGCGCGACTACACGCGCATCCGCGGCGGTACGGGCCCGCTGGTCTACCCGGCCGCGCACGTCTACATCTACGCGGGGCTGTACCGGCTCACGGGCGAGGGCGCCGACATCTTGCTGGCGCAGCAGCTGTTTGCGGGCGTGTATATGGCGACGCTGGGCGTGGTGATGGCGTGTTATTGGCGGGCGAAGGTGCGTGCGTCTGGGTGGCGTTGGCTGCTAGGTGCGAGGGGGGTGCGGGAGTGCGATGGTAGTGGTGGCAGGGGCTAACCTGGTGGGCTGTTTTAGGTCCCGCCGTACGTTTTTCCGCTGCTGATACTCTCAAAACGGCTGCACAGCGTGTTTGTGCTGCGGTGCTTCAACGACTGCTTCGCGGCCCTGTTTCTGTGGCTGGCTATCTTCTTCCTGCAGCGCCGGTCGTGGATGGGGGGTGCGCTGATGTATACGCTGGGGTTGGGCGTCAAGATGTCGCTGCTGCTGGTCTTGCCCGCCGTGGGGGTTGTCTTGCTGCTTGGGGCAGGGTTCGCGACGAGCTTGCAGCTTGCGGTGGTGATGGGCCTGGTGCAGGTGCTCATTGCCGTGCCGTTCCTGGCTCACAATCCCTGGGGGTATCTCGGTCGCGCGTTTGAGCTGTCGAGGCAATTCTTCTTCAAGTGGACCGTCAACTGGCGGTTTGTGGGGGAAGACGTGTTTCTCAGCAAGGGGTTCTCGGTGGCTTTGTTGGGTCTACATGCCGCGGTCCTGGCTGTGTTCATCACCACTCGCTGGTTGAAGCCGGCCCGCAAACCGCTATCTCAGCTTGCCATTCCGATCCTGTTCGCCAAGTCACCATTCACGGCGGAGGAACAGCGGACAATTTCTCGTGATGTAACGCCTAAGTTTATTCTGACGGCTATCTTATCCGCCAACACCGTGGGCCTCCTCTTCGCGCGCTCCCTCCACTACCAGTTCTACGCCTATCTTGCCTGGTCGACCCCGTTCCTTCTCTGGCGCAGCGGTGCCCACCCGGTTCTTCAGTATGCCCTTTGGGCCGCCCAGGAATGGGCGTGGAATGTGTATCCCAGCACGCCCGTCAGCTCCGGCGTCGTCGTCAGTGTCCTGGCCGCGACGGTGGCCCTCGTTTGGTGGGGCGCTCGCGAGGAGTGGGAGCCGAAAACGGTTGCGTTGAAAGATGAGGCGGCAAAGCGGTAATCGGACATTGAATTTGAGATCGGTTGGCAAACTCAAGGTCCTTCCTCTTCCGAATCGCTGGGCGGCATCTTGCCGACGTTCGAGTCTTCGTCCTCATCTTCGCCATAGGTGTTCTTGGCGAACTTGCTCGGCCTGCGTATCGCCGTCAGCCCTGTCCCGATTAGCAGATGACCCACGGAACCTACCAGTATGGCTGCTTCCTCCACGCCTTCTCGTCGCGCACGATGTTGATAATCTCGCCCATGGTTTTGCTGGTCTTCAACCGCTCCTCCGCCGATTCCAGGTCGACCAGCACATAACCGCCGCGCTTGATGAAAATGGTGTTGCGGAACTTGGGCTCGAGCTCGACGAGGGCGGTTTTGCCGCTGGGCAACTCGCACGTATAGAGGCTGTTGCCCTCGGCACTGATGAGACGCGCGACGAACTGCGTGTGGGTCAATTCATCAGGAGGGGTCGTTGATTCCTGTGCCGCGGCGAAAACAGCGGCGCGCTTCGGTTTGCCCATAGCTACCGTGGGTTGATGTTGGTTGTGTGGTGTGTGGGAGTGTGGAAAAGATCAGCTGGAATCACCCCGCCATAAGAATTTCAGGTGTGGTGGGGTGCTTGAACCCCCCGACACCATAGCCGCGGTAGGAAATTGATCATGGCTTCCAATGGAATATTCAATCCTCTTTGCGGCGCTCCCTTTCTCCTCTTCGCAGTCCTTGAATGCTTTACACAAGAGACTCAAGAATTATTCAAGGCCTTTCCCGAATCATGGCTCATGATCCATCACCGGGCTGCTCTCGGGGCCGACACCGGACCGCCTTCACGCACCGGACCCCGCTGCAAGGGCCCACTAATCGGCACAGTGGGTGCCGAAACGTGCGGTCAGAGGCGATCGACAGCGGCCCAAGATTCGATAGCGGGGCCGGGAATGGCATTCCTCGCCCTTCCTCCATCCCGCGCTATTCTTTTCCATATGCCAAGCAGAGGGTGAAAAGCAGGACCCTGAAGGGATCTAGTTGTACTTGTACGCAAGGGTGTGTCGAGTTCTCCACCCCCGAAGAAGTACGCCTTGTAACTCGCAGCGTCAACAAAACCCTCTCTTTCCGCCCCGTGCTAGAACCGTACTAGAAACAAACCTACCCCCCCAGCCCTACCTCCTCACAAACCGACAACATGGGATCGACGCTGCCCATCGCGCTGCCAGCGCTCAAGACGAACCCCAAGTACATCTTCTTCACCGACTTCGACGGCACCATCACCAACCAGGACAGCAATGACTACATGACGGACAACCTCGGTTACGGCACCGCCCTCCGCAAGCAGGGCAACGAGGACGTGCTCTACGGCCGCCGCACCTTCCGGGACTCGTTCGAGGAGATGCTGAACAGCGTCAAGACGCCCTTCAACGAGTGCGTCGACATCCTGTGCAAGAACATCACCCTTGACCCAGGCTTCAAGTCCTTCTTCGAGTGGGCTCGCGAGAACAATGTGCCCATCGTCGTCCTGAGCGGCGGTATGACGCCCGTCATCCGCGCTCTGCTGGGGCACCTCCTGGGTGAGGAGAACGCGGATACTTTGCAGATTGTGAGCAACGATGTTGCGCCGAGGGAGGGGAAGAGCATCAACGAGGAGGGCGGGTGGAAGATTGTCTTCCACGACGACAGGTTAGTTGTGTTAGCAAATGGCACGGTGAATATGGCTAGGGTTGCTAATGGGGTCTTCCTGATAGTGGGTTCGGCCACGATAAGTCCCTTGAGATCCGCCCCTACGCCAGACTCCCGGCCGAGGAGAGGCCGGTCCTGTTCTACGCCGGTGATGGCGTGTCCGACCTGTCGGCGGCCAAGGAAACCGATCTGCTCTTTGCCAAGTCGGGCCGGGGTATGTTGCCCCCTTTCTTCCTCCGGTGGTGCCATGCTGACCGTTCACCAGATCTTGTCACCTACTGCGAGAACGAGAAGGTTCCCTTCCAGACGTTTGACGACTTCTCTGATATCCACAACACCATCAAGAACATTGTCGCCGGCAAGCTCACCGTTACGGAGGCTGCCACGGGGAGGAAGTGAGCTTGAAACATCTCGTGCGGGTTCATGGGATTTAAAGGTTACAAGCCAAAATAGAACGATAGACGATAGACACATGAAACGAAACAACTCCAATCCCAGCTTGGAAATAGATCCTCCGGCATCATCAAACATTATCCCGGCGATCAAAAACACTGCTTCCATCGTCCCTACCCGTCAAGATTTCCCAGCATACCAACATACTCCCAAACAATATGACAATAAACAAGAGTAGAACCACAGGGGCATCCACGTACGCCACTAACTGGATTGTCAACAGAGCACTCACAACCCCTAAGTGTCCGAACGCCACAATGATGCCCATCGCGCCCAGCATCTCGTCCTCTCCCAGCTCACGCATCACCATACTCAAAACACAGGGATATACCGGCCCCAACACGGCACCGGCCAGGCCAGCAGCTACCCCCGTGTACCTGGCCGCATTCGGCAAAAGCCAGAACAGGAAGAGGAAACCGCCAGTGCCCAACACCGCTCGGGGGACACCCTGCCTCGGCCGGGTGAGCCCGCTGCACGGAAGAGCCACAACCCGGCCGACGGCAACCCATGCCCAAAACATCGCTATTGTAAAGACGGGCGGGGACCGACCGGTGATACCATCCCGCCCCAGAACCAACGAATCAAGCCCAGCGGGAATGGCTGCCGTAGCGGCATGGTAGGCAAAGGCGAATAGAGCACCGAAGATGGTCGCGCGGCTCGCAGGCGGAGGGTAGCCACCACCATCCAGCAGCATCATCTCAGCTCCAACCTGCCCATCCTCACCCAGCACCACCTTCTCCCTACCCCGCTCGCCCTCCCTCTCTGCAGTAACACCAACACCAGGGAGAACCGACCCCCCCACCGCCACCAACCCCAACGCCATCTCCCCTACCCACCACCACCACAACCCCCCACAACCCACCGCCCTCCCTTCATATCCCCCATTTGCACCGCCCCCCATCTCCCCACTACCACCGCCGAAACCAACCGCCCTAACCGCGCTCACCACCGCACCCACCGCCCCCGCCACGCAAACCGCACGCACCCGCGCCCCGCCCCCGGACAGGTACAGAGCCAGTGCTAGGGTGCAGGTGCTGGCGAAGCCTTGTAGTAGGTTGATTGTTATTGTGGCGATGAGGAAGAAGGTGGCGGGGGCGGTGGTTGGCAAAGGGGGTGGTGGGGTTGTCGGAGTCGGGGTGAGTTGTGGGAGGATGTGGGTGATTTGGTGGAGGAGGGTTGTGGTAAGTGTTGCGAGGGCGAGGAGGCTGAAGGTATGTTGAGGGGGTTGGAGGCGAGGTTGGAGGCGAGATTGGAGGCGTGGTTGTTGTTTGGTGGTGGTCGTGGTAGTGTGTTGTTGTTGGGCGGGTTGGGTGAGGAGGGGCAGGACGGCGGCGGCGAGGATGGTGCCGATGGTGATGGGGAGGAGGGTGGTGTAGATTGTGGGGAGGTCGAAGGGGCTAGGTTGGGTGGGCGAGAGGTGGTTAGTTTTGAGGGGATGGGTATCCATCTAGGAAGGGGGAGGAAAAGGGGGTGCATACCTCTCTCCGATGGGTGTTGGTGCGGCAGAGGTAAGGTGCGTGTTATCGCCGAGGTTGGCTATGAGGCCGATGATGCAGAGTGAGGCGAGACGGAAAACGTCGATGGACCGTCGTGGAGTGGCTGTCTCATGGCTGCTCCGTTTACTCGACGACTGGAACGTGGGCTTGGGAGGTGGGAGGTTCATCTCAGTTACCATCGGGGGCTTGGTGTATGTGATTCGTAAGCTGCAAACATCGAGCACGAGGAATAGTACTGCAATCGTGAATGGTTACATGTACATGTAGGTGAATACCCCAATGTTTCTGTGCATCTTGGGTTATCGTCATCCAAATATCCGTGGACATCAAGTGGGAGTGTTAACGAAGTATTTATCAAAGCCCAGCGACAGTGTCATAGTTGTAATCAAGGTTCACCTGACACACTGAATCCTGCTCGCTGCAAGGCATTTTTATGGAGAACATAAGGCAGTGACTGGAGTATCGTATCAAGGCGCAGTTGCCGAAAGAGGCAACTCCGTGAGTGGGAGCATGGTGGACCGGGGACCCGTCAAGCGCCAGATGGGTCCAACCCAAACCAGAATAACCTACCCAACCTATGATGGGGGGGAAGCGGAATTTCTGTTTTCGGGTTTCACTGCTAAGCGTTATTGATCTCCTTTGATTTTGGTAAGAGTAAGATCCTTCTTGTCTGGTCTGGTCGCGATGTGGCTTCGTGTCTGGATCGCTTGGTTGGTTTGGGACTCTGGGCATAGGGAACTACTACGAGACTAAATTTGAATCCTTGCAGCTTAGGTTTGTCTTTCTTTGCCATCTCTGGCTTCTGGTCTCTCCTACGCGAACTCTTACCTAAGTTTATTTGCAGATGAATGTAATCAGAATCAATGAATGGTAGGGCGGTGGTGTAAGTGTTGAACTGTTGACAACTGATACCAGCACATCATGGCACACTCTGAGGCCCCATTCAAATAGACGCAACTAGATCAAGGTCTAAAGGATGTCATATTCGCAAGCTAAATCCATAGCAACCACAAGCCCATTGAATAAATAAGGTAGCCTCAGAATCAGGGATACCCTACTCGTTCAAAACGCATAGAGCATCCTCCACGCATAGACAGCATACATCTCGTTGTTTTGAGACATGTGTGAGCCTTTCAAGTACTTACATACATATACAGGATGCTTTTTATGATCAAGGATAAATAATGGTTAACAAGACCGTGCTATAGAACCCAGATAACCCAGCTTGTCACCTACTCCCAATTTTCTGACCATATGCACCCTAAATTATCTTGTAGGCACCGGGTGGGTGGAATGGTCTTAATCATGTTTCAGAGCCTAGAGAAAATCGTTGGCCAGGTACTTAATACGCTATGTCTTGTACCAGACTTTGTAAATGGGGTAAAGTGGAATATAATGTCCGGATCCAGGGTTAAGGCTCTGGTAGCCATCCATCTCTTGCAGGCGGTGAGGAATGCCGGCGGCAGAATACGGCTTGGCATGAACCAATTGATCCCGCCCATCCACCGAGCCCTCACGACTTGCCGAACCCGCATGTTGAGGTTGTTCCAAGCCCGCCGGGCGCGTTGCAAGTCCAATGTCCGCCCACACAGCGTTTCGCCTCGCTGCGCGCCCTTTGCAGCGAGGGACGTTTATCAATCAATTGGTGGCCATTTCAGCACGAAAACAGCCGTCGAATCGCCCGTCAACATGTCTGGGTTGCAGTATTCCCGCTCACCCTGGGACCGGCCCCGGTCCAGTCCGACTCTTCTCGACTGCCCCTCCACCACCACGAAAGCCACCGCCGCCGCCGCCAGAGGCAACGCCTGATGATAGCAGCACCGAACCGAAACCGGAACCGGCCGCCCTGGGAGACTCTCCATCAACAGCGTCACCAACACCGCCCAAACAATCCGGACAACCACCCCAGCCCGAGCCCGAACCGAGCCCCGCTTCCACCACTACCACCACCTCCTCCTCCAAACCACCCTCACCAAAGGAGCCATCTCTAGAACCGCCGCCCCAAGAACAACCCCCCAAACCCGACTCCCCCACCACCCCTCCCCCACAACCCGAACCCCCCTCCCAGGACCCCTCCCTCCCCTCCTTCACCGAAACCCACCGCCACCCGCTCTCCGCTCGCTTCAGCACCATGATGGACAACCTCCAATCGCGCGCCGTGACCGCCACCCAAACCATCAACGACCTGACGGGCTACACCTCCATCGAAGCCATCAAAGCGCGCAACACCCAACTCGAAACGGAGCACGCCGCCGCCCAACACCGCCTGCACGCCGCGCGGCACAACTACAAATCGCTCACCTCGCACCGCGCCTCCACCCAACGCGAAGTCACCACCCTCCTCGCGCGCAAAGACACCTGGAACCCGGCCGACCTCGAGCGCTTCACCACCCTCTACCGCCTCGACCACGAGCTCGAAACCCAAGTCAGCGCGGCCGCCGAGGAGCTCACCGCCGCGGAGACGGACGAGTCGCGGCTGGGCGGGGAGCTGAACGCGGGGATTTTGAAGCGCTACCACGAGGAGCAGATCTGGAGCGACCGCATCCGGCGCCAGTCGACCTGGGGCACGTGGGGGCTGATGGGGGTGAATATCTTGTTGTTTTTGGGGTTGCAGTTTGTGGCGGAGCCGTGGCGCCGGAGGAGGTTGGTGAATGGGATTGTGGAGAGTGAGAGGGGGGTGATGGATGAGGTGCGGAGGGAGTTGGCCGAGGTGAGGGCTGTGTTGGAGAGGGGTGGGGTGAGGGAGGAGGAGCAGGAGGAGGGGCATGCTCGGGTAGCGGCGGTTGGTGGGGGCGTTGCGGATGCTGTTGCTGATGCTGCTGCTGGCGCTCCGTGGGGTGATGAGGCTGCTGCTGTTGGCGAGGGCCTTGGCTTTGATGCGTCGTCTGCTGGTGAGGTTGGGAGCCGCGCTGCCGCTGCTGCTGCTGCCCCTGCGGCGACGGCACCCGTGGAAGCGGAGGAATGGAATCCCCCGAGCCGACCATGGAAGGAGCTGCTCATGGACTTTTGGGAGGATCCGGAGCTGATCCGGGAGGCCGTGTTGGACTTGTCCAGCGACCGGAGGATAGACTTGCGGATGCGGGATGCGTCGCTCATCGCCCTGCAAGGCGCGGCGGCCGGGGCGGCGGTGACCGTGGTGGTTGTGTTCTCGATATTGCGCAACACCTGATCCCATCCCCCGTAACCAAGAAGAGCGCTGTAATAAAACTGACTGTACATATAGACTCCTAAATCTATGTACAATATTCAAGCCTATATAGGTAGACTTGCTTAGACTAAACCCGCCTTCTCAGACATTCGAGAGACGCAAATTAAAACTTGCAAAGGGGGTGTATTAAGTAGCTATGCTTCTCGGTAAAGAGGACGGCACTCGCAGAGAAAACGAATCCTGGTTGGTATTGTCCCGCTTCCCGGCGGGGGTCTCGCAATACAAGAAAAACGACTGGATGAAGTTCCGTCTCAAACCCTCTACCCACAGCGGCTCCGACGCACTCAAGCGCCGTCGCCGGCTTTGTTTTGGATCCTCCTACCCCTGACCGCGCCCCCAAAATCTACCCCGGATCTTGTCCGAATCCTTGCACCCGTCGACCCTGCTTGCCATCGGATATCTCATACCCCCCAGCGCAGCTAGATCCACTGGATAGCTTTGACCCAGAATGCCCAACCACATATGAAGTGAGGAGAAAGTGTGCCCAGGATCAAGGGCGGAGGGCGGACTGCGGACATCTAGGTCTTGGTCATCGTCGACCACGGTGAGGTGTAAAAGCCAATGGTAACTGTCCGCTCTTCCTCGGCCACGGCTCGACACAAGGATCGGCTTTTCATCCCTAGCTCCCCTCTACTCAAAGTCCGCGGTGTACGAGAAACCGCGGAACTCCTCCTGCATAGCTTGCGAAAGCACTACAGACAAACCATGTTAGCGGCCAGCACATTGCAGGCAATAACAAAAAGACAACGTACCAGACTGCACCGGCGTCAGCACCGGCGTCACGCTCGTGAACTCGCTGTCGAAGTTGCTCGTATCCGTCGCGCTCTTGATCTGCGGCAGGAACGGGGGCGGGACGCGCTTGTGGAAGATGTCGTCCCAGTTGATGTTGCGGAAGAAGGGCTGCGACATGACCTCTTGCGCGTCCGTCGGCCCGCTGCCCAAGCGCTGGTCCGGCTCGCGCGTGAGCAGCTTCTGCAGAATCGACACGCTGTCACGCGGCATGTGGATCGGGTACAGCGGCTCGTCGGCCAGAATGGCGTCGTAGATCTCGTCCTCGTCCTCGCCGCGGAACGGCGACTGCTGCAGCAGCATCTGGTAGATCAGCACGCCAAACGCCCACCAGTCGACCGCGCGACCGTATTTCTTGTCCAGCAGGATCTAGTCGTTTTTGTTAGACATCAACCTTTCGGGAACACATGGACTCCGGTCACGGGTCACATACCTCAGGCGCCATAAATTCGGGGGTGCCGCAAAAGGTGCTTGTCGTCGAGCCGTACCACATGTCCTCCTTGCAAAGTCCATAATCCGCAACCTTGACGTGACCGTCTAGAGCCAGGAGGATGTTGTCGAGCTTCAGATCGCGGTAGATGACTCCGTTCTCGTGAAAGTATTTGAGCGCCAGGCATACCTCGGCGGCGTAGAACTGAGCCCGCTTTGTCCCGAACTGGCCCCGCTGAATATGCAACATCAGGTCACCACCACTGATGTATTCCATGACGAAGTACACTCTTGTTTCCGTTTGGAAGCACGCGTGGAGGTTCGCTAGGAAGGGGTGGCGCTCGCGGTTAGCCACCAGGAAGACACGCTTCTCCGACTTGATGCTCTCCACCTCGTCGTTCTCGATGATGAACTCCTTCTTAAGCACCTTGATGGCGTATAACTTGCGCGACCGTTTTGTCTCAGCAAGCATGACCTTACCAAAGTTACCTTTTCCGAGCACGGCGAGGAAGTTGAAATGGTCCAGACCGATGCGCTGGCCCGTGCCGGGATCTGTGGCAGACGGAAGGGGCTTCTTGGTTGGCCCCGGGATTCCCGATACGGCAGCAACCTGCGGTTCCGCATGGACAGGAGCGGGCTGCGGCTTGGGCGTCGCGACAGGTGCCTGCTGCTGTTGCTGGTACATCTGCTGCTGGGCATACTGCTGCTGGGCAACCTGTTGAGGTGTTGGGCGGGCTTGAGCAGGCGGCTGGCCGGGGTGCACCCCGATGTTTGCGTAGTCGGCCGGGTTGTACTTGCGTTGTTGCGGCTGACCGTATGGCTGCTGTTGCTGCTGCTGCTGTGACGAGGCGCCGTATTGGCTCTCCTCTTGTTGCGTAGGGCGCCCGTAACCACCGGGAGCACCGTAATGCCCGGGGCCGAAGTCCGGAATCTGACCGGCCTGCGGTTGGGTCGGAGTGGTTGGTTTAGGCGACATGGCCGCGGCGGCTGCGGCGGATGCGGTGGTCGAGGAAGTCGAGGGCCGTTCAGAGCCAGGCCGCTGCGGCGATGTTTGGGTGTACATGAGCTTGGCAGCCTCTGTGGCCTCGGGAGAGACGACCTGAGAGCCGTGGGAGGATGGCGTGTAAGAGGCAAGTGACTGGCCGCTGCTCGGCGTGTTTCTGAGGGTGCGTTCGCTCAGGGAGGAGGCCTTCTCTTGCCGGGTCTTCTTGGTTGACCTGATTCCCTCCAGAATTTGGTTCGCTACGGCCATGGACATGCCGCAAAAGTCCGGAACCAGGTGCACACACTGGGCATGCGCGGTGAGGTTGCATTCTAATCAGACCTGTCAGTCTCCAACTGGGACAAGATAAAGAAACTAGATCAACGACAAAGTGGCTGTTACGTACCCACGCATTTTCTTGAATTCTTCTTGCCAATCGGGAGCATGTAACCGCAGTGGCAGCACCAGTTGGCTGTGAGGTTCGAGAATGGCTGGAAGCGGTGGGGAATCCGGTGGTTGATTTTCTCCTCGTCCGGGTCCGTTTCGGCGTTGCTCTTGCTGATACACTTAGTGACGACGCTCGTGTAGCACTTGGTGTGGCAGGTGTATTTGCAGTCCTCGCACTGCATGCCGGCCGAGTACTTGAGGAAGTCTCCACAGAGAGCACAGCGCATAATGTTGTAGAACTGGCGCTGGACGAACTTGTGACCGTACATCTCATGCACCTCTTCCTTGCGCTGACGGACGGCACCCTTGCGGTTGAGACCGGCGTCCATGGGCCGGGTCTCCTTGTTTTCCTTCACGAAGTTGAGGCTTAGTTGGATCTGACCCGTCGGTTCAAGGTTAAACCATGCATCGATCGGCTGCGACACAACGGGGGCGTTTCCGGGCGGCTGCGGCGCAAACGGCGGCCCTTGCTGTCCAGGAGACGTCGGGGGGCCGGCGAACTGGGGGCTCTGGGCGCCCATGGGGAACTGAGGAGGTGCGCCCCTGGGAGCCGATCCCAGGCGGTCCGCCGAAACCCACCCTGTGCTGTTTGTTTCGGCCTCGATCCTCTTCCGACGGAGCTCCTCGACGATGTCGGATATCCTCACCCAGAGAAAGCCAATAGGCAGCGCGTGCTCGCCGGGCTTATCGTAGACCGTCAGCTCGACCTCATTTGCCTTATCGACGAAGATGTTGTGGAACTCTGCTTCCCATCTGTCGTTCCTGGATGCTCTCGTCCTTGCCACAACGTTATCCTCCACCTTAATCGTCACGAATGTTTCAGGGGCACGAGAAAATCGGCTCAGGGGAGCGTGGTCGACGTCTTTGACGGAGAGGATGCGCACGGAAAGCTGACCGGTGAGGGGCTTCCTCAGATTAGGCATGTTGATACTATCATCTGCGCACTTCGGGTTAGCCATGAAAGTCAGGAGATCGGCCGCTGAACGTACCATCCGGTGAATCTGCGTCCATGTCGATGTGCAGCTCCTCGTATCTCTTCAGCGCCTGCTTCAACAGCACAATCTTCTGGCCGCTCTCGATTCGCCGGGCGGCAGCATCGGCTTTGCTCTTCTTGTCCCCTTCCATTTGGTAGAGCTGCACCATCTTCTCAATGCCTTTAAGGTATTGCTCCTCGACGTTGAGTTTAAACTGGATCTGCGAGAGCATGAGCTGGATTCGGGGACCGAGATATGGAGTATCAAATTTGATCAGGTCTACGATAACCTGTTAGTAAGTATCCTAAGCTCGTCTTGAGGCCCACGAGCTCCGGGGTGTCCTACCAAGCTTGGTGAAGTTTGGCCGCGCCTTGGGCATGCCTGAGTGCGGAGGCTGGCCCGGAAATGGCGCCCGAGGAGGCATTAGATCGCCTTGGCCGTATTGCGGATAGCCGGAGGCATCCTTTGGCGGCGGCGCCGGGGCACCGCCCTCCTCGCCTTCCTGCTCCGTATTGAAAGACCCGAGGGTTGAGCCTCCCAGCGACATGTTTTCTGTGGCCCGCCGCATCTGCAGCTCGCGAAGCCGTTCCTCGAAGAACTCAAGGTTGCGGCGCCCCTCGCGCATCTGGGTGTCGAGTTTGGAACGGACGGCTTCATTGTTGGTCTGCTGACGCATAAGATTGGCGGCATGGATCAGGGCCTTTTCTCGCTCAATCTTCTTGGTAATACCCAAGATCTTCTCGTCGTCGTTCATGATGGCGGCGGTTTGCGCGGCGGGGCGCGCAGGAGAGGGCGGGGTTGTTGGTGTTGGAGTAGACTGGGGTACCTAGAAAGAAACACGTCTTCGTTTTCTGCTCTCCGTTCCTCCTAGCACGAGCAGAGAGTGAGCTGCTCGTGTGCCAGGCCCAAGCGAATACCGATCGCGCGAGAGCGAGCAGCGATGGGTGTTGGGTGTGGCAAGCGGTTGCGGGATGTCGTCAGCAACGAATTATGGCGGGGTTTTGTGTTTCGCAAATGCTAGCCCTTGTTGATGCAGGACTAGGGTGGTGGCGCCGTGCTTCACAACAACCGGGGTTGTTCGACAGGGAGGCACGGGAAGCTATTGAGTGCCGCTTCGTTTGGACCCGAGATATCGTCTGGCTCCTGCGAGTGGGTGGGGATGCTGCCTTGGAGGAACGGGACGGGACCGGAAACCGGGCCTGAAGGAACAGCAACAACAAACAACCTTGCAACCCCCGAAAGGGAACCCGGGACGGCGACAAGTCGTCAAGGGGGGGGTAATTTGGGCGTGAGATAAGCTTTTTTTCTACCCAAAACGGCTTTTGAGAGCTTTTTTATCGCCCCTCCACCGTTTTGTTGAGAAAGCGAGATCAGGCGGAATGGTTTCGGCGAGCTATTCATTCATGGAATTTGCTCGATGGGGGGGGTCCTGCGGGGTAGCCCGATGTGGGAAGGTGCTTGGGTGAGAGCTACACGGAGGAGAAAGGACGGTTTCTTTTTCGGCCTGTAACTATTGTAGGTACTGTGTATAATTCACAGAGGAAGCTCAATTCTCGAACCACCCACTTCATGATTCTAAACCTTTTATGGTTCGGAGTCAGGAAGCAATTGAGGATTGAATTCAGTAGGGCGCCCACTGGATCAGTTCGCGGGTTGGAGTGTCGATTGCACGGATTGAACTTAATCCTTGCTCAGACCAAGTTCTTCATTATTTCACACAGACATGTATTTTCATCCCATCCCCTAGGTCTTTCTGCACCGGTTTCACCTTGTGTCAAACATTCTAGGATCTTCATCGAGTTTGTGACGATTCGCTCCCATTCCTTGGTAGGACTGAGCGTAGGACTTCGGAACAGCCCGGTGGCCCGACCTATCAGCGCGGCCATTTCCTCTTGGATCAACATGAGATGCAAATCACACACCCAAGGTGAGAAGCCAGGTGAGCATCGTTGAATTTACTAGGGGAGGAGGTTTTAACAACGCGAGGGTCGGGTTTGCATGGATACTCTGTATTGACAGACGCATCAATTAAGAAAGACAACCAGAAGGAAAATGATAAAACACCGTGCGGCCGAACGCACGAAAGGGAACAAGCGACTCAACCGCCGAAATGATAGCATTGGTGGTCTACATGATAATATTTATTCGACCCAGGCCCCGTTACCCCGATCCCCTTTGCCAAACTCCGTTTCCAAAATACCAAGGTTCTGCGCGCCATTAAACCGTGTACTCCTTCTGGAGCGTCTTGGCAATCGTGTTGAGTCTTGCGAACTGTTAGCATGCGTTCATTTGTTTGAGACGGGGAGGTAAGGTCTTACTGGATGTTGCTCGTGCCCTCGTAAATGGCGCCGATCTTGCTATCGCGCCAAAACTTCTCTGCCAGACCCTCGCGCACGAAACCCATCCCGCCCATCCACTCCACTGCCAGACCACTCACACGCCCAGCCACCTGTGAAGCATATAGCTTGGCCATAGCCGCGTCCATAACGAAGTCCTCACCAGCCTCCTTCTTGCGGGCGGCATTGTACACCAGCGCGCGAGCCGCGGTAATCTCGGTGTAAGACTGCGCAATCTGGTGCTGCATGCCCTGGAACTCGCCTACCAGCTTGCCGAACTGCTTCCGGTCGTTCCATACGTACTTGACAGCATTCTCCCAAGCACCGAGAGCGAGACCCGTCATTTGGGCGCCAATGCCGATGCGGCCCTCGTTCAGCAGGGAGATGGCGTACTTGTACCCCTGGCCCCTCTCGCCGAGCAGGTTCTCCTTAGGTACCTCGACATCATCAAAGTTGAGCACGCAAGTGCTGCTCGCCTTGATGCCAAGCTTCTTCTCCTTCTTGGCGATGCTGAAGCCCTTCGTGCCCTTGTCGACAATGAAGGCGGTGATCCCACGGTATCCCTTGCTGGGGTCGAGGTTGGCAAACACGATGAAGAACTCGGCCTCCATGCTGTTCGTGATCCACATTTTGCTGCCGCTGATCTTGAACCCGCTCTCCGTCTCGGTGGCCTTGGTCGCCAGGGCAAACGCATCAGAGCCACTGACGGGCTCTGACAAGCAGAAAGACCCCACGGTGTTGGTCGCAAGGCGGGGGAGGTACTTCTTCTTGAGTGCCTCACTGCCCCACTTGATCACCGCCGTGTTGACCAGCGTGTTGTGCACATCCACCATGACCGACACCGAGGGGTCGACACGGGCGAGCTCCTCGATACCAACGATGGCGGCGGTAAAGTTCATGCCCGCACCTCCATAATCTTCGGGGATTTCGATCCCCATCAAACCCTGCTCGAACAGCTGTTCCACGACTGTCGGGTCCATCTGTTCCGCCTCGTCCATGTCCCGGACCTTGGGCAGAATGATATCGTTGGCGAACTTCTGCACCGTCTCGGCCATGGCCGTCTCGACCTCGGAGAAATGCGTGATGGGTGTCGGGGCAAGATCAACATGGTTGGGGTCGCGGAGGGGCGCAGTTGTGGAAAGGGAGCGGGCGCTGCTAGGGAGAACGAGTACATTAGCCACCGATGTTGTGAATACCTCACGCCGCCACGATGTAGGCTGCTACCGTCCCTCCTTAGTTTTGGGGGGAAGTTCACAACTCACCATTGGGCAACAAACGGCTGCCGTATCCTAGGAGAGGACACGGCAACACTCCTTCGCACCGCAGGGCGCAATGCTCGAGCAAAAGATCTCATATTGTGAGTTCAACGGGAATGGAGGGGTAGAACGGAGTTGGAAGACACAAAGCGGGCAAGGGGAGAGAAGGAAATAATGCCTGCTCTCTGGAAGCTAGAGGCGTTACAGCAATCTGAGACTGGTTTTGGTCACGGCTTCTGAGAAAGTTACTTGCACGGCGGTCAACGGTTTTAGACGGCCGAAGGGGAGAGTTCCGTCGGTCCCCAGGAAACCGTCTCAGCGGCAACGAAGCCGAGGTTACCCTCCCAAGAGCGCAACGGCTTCCCCACACAGCGGGTTACCGCCCACCGGCAGGGAGACGAAATCGCCATGTGACCAGCAACGGTGACCGGGTTTCCCCACTAAACCGACAATTGCCGCTGAGCCACGTGCAAAAGCCCGTGACCTCAAAAGTTCCAGAAGCCCCACTCAATTCTGCATCGGTGCTCGCATCCGAAGTTCGCTCGACGACGACGACGTGCTGGACCGGGCCATCCGTCGTGCCAATAACCCCACGACGACCACAACCATGGCGACGGCCTTCCTCCGAAACCTAGTGCTCCGGCCAGCACTCCGGCCAACACTCGCCAAACCTACCACCCCGACCCCGATCGCTCGCGCATTCTCGACGACGCCGTGCCAGAGCGCGACCCTCAACCAAGTCCTCCGCGTACGCTCCCCATCCCCGTCCACCACGCCCTCGATTTCCCCAAACTCACCAGCATTCTAACCAACCCTGTCTTTCCCCCAAAACAGGGCTGCCGCAAGCAGCAACGAGCACGCCACGCCGTCTCGCCGGCGCTGTCGGCGATCAAGGCGCCCGAGCTGAAAGGCGTGTGCGTGAAGGTGGGCATCACCAAGCCCAAGAAGCCCAACTCGGGCGAGCGCAAGACGGCGCGTGTGCGGTTGTCGACGGGAAAGGTCATCACGGCGTACATTCCCGGCGAGGGCCACAACATCCAGCAGCACAGTGTGGTGCTCGTGCGCGGCGGCCGCAGCCAGGATTGTCCCGGTGTGCGGTACCATTTGGTGAGGGGGGCGTTGGATTTGGTGAGTTTACGTCTTGAAACAGGACATGGCGCATCTTATTCTCTGCAATGGGAGGCGTTGCCGGTCGGGCCATGACTGACTGGGCTTTTTTCTAGGGTGGTGTCGGTAGCCGGATGAGCAGCAGGAGTAAATACGGGACGAAGAAGCCGAAGAAGGCGTCGGTTGGTTAAGCCAGGTTTACCATAGCGGCGTTGGGCAGGTTAGAGACATAAAGGCAATTGGCGGGCACCCTGGTGATATACCCTGGGACCAAACACATTGTACCATATCCTGTATAATCCGAAGATGACCCAAACTACTGCGGGTTCGGCTATATTGTTGTGCTGAATGACATGTCGAGTACGAACACAGACCTCGACAAATGGGAAATGTCTCCAGGGAGCTTAGGCCCCGCGATCACTGGTCAGCGTTGCGAACCACATGACGGGAAATTGGAATCAAAAACATCTAAATTTCATCATCATGGAACCGCCGATAAGAATACAAAAATATGTACGACGAAAATAGCACTGCCAGCATTTCCCCTGGTCAGCACACTCGCGGTGACTCGCACCACCCCTTGCCCCGTTACAAATCCGACGATGCTTAAATTGCATGGCCCCTTGACGCCCTCCTAACCCCCAAAGTCGTCGTACCTGTTCCGGTCTAGGACTCAGATTTCACGAAGCAATAAAACCACTCCCGCTGAGGATGACATGGCCAAGCAGATTGGCAAACATGGCGTGGTGACTGATTGGTTTCGTCATCTGATCAGTCTTTCCCCTCTTGATCCCAGCCCTCGGGCTTTTCCATGCCGTTGATCTCGAAGAATTTGGAAGTGCCTATTGAGTTATGAGTTAGCAATCTTTCCATCAAACACCCGAGTTAATTCATGTCTTACAAGAATAGCCCTTCCAGTCAAAGTTTTCATCCGGGTTACAGTGACACTTGAGGTCCGTCCGTGTCTTCTGACCCGTTGGGCAGTGGGTAAATGGCACGTGGAAGTAGGCAATGTCGTTGAAGAAGTGGATCTCCTCCTTCGGTAGCATCAGGCCAGCCGCGATGGAATGCACGGGTGCATCACCCCAGCGCTCGTAGAAGAAGCCGCCGTCCTGGTCTAGGCTCTCGAAAAAGTCGATGTACGGCTTGGACCGGAGCCAGTTGAGATTACCGACCTCGAAGTTAGACCACTAAGCCAGCGTTAGTAAGAAGTAGGTAGCTAAGTTGAGTGGTCAGGAGCAGCTTACGAAGTGGCACTTGTTGTACGTCTCGCCGCCGTCGTCACTCAGGAAGCCCATCGAGTTACCCGCGGCGATGTGCTCGGGGTGGTTCTTTATGAACTTCTTGGTGCTGTCCCACAGAGTCGGGATGGTGTCGTAATACTCGTACAAACTAAGTACGAAGCTGTACTTCTTCTTGTTCTCGTGCATGTAGCGGAAGGGGTCGTAGTGCACGTCGCAGTAGAGCTCCACGCTCGGCTCAACACGCCAGTAGTACTCGTAGTTCAACATGAGCTCCTGCCGGAAGAAGAATCCCGACTCAAAGCGGCACATGTGGCGGTAACTGATGCTGTCGCCGTAAATGATCTTCCGCTCCTTCATGTCCTCGCGCACCTTCTTGGCCTTCTCCTGGTCGATCCAATCCGGGAAGGACCAATGCTCCTTGGGAATTAGCCCGTAGTGGGTTTTGCCGGATACGAGCGAGGTCGTCACTGTTTTGAACGTTTCATCGAACTCCTTGTCGTTGAGGAAGACCCAGTCGTAGTTGTACCGCCGATTAAAGCGGTCCTCGACCTGGCGGATCGACTTTGCAATCTCCCACACATCCGAGTTGCGGGCCAGCGTCACAAACGTGGCATTCATCCGCGGGCCTTCCTTAATGCCCGCCAAGTCGTTCCAGCCTGGGTCATTGGGTGTCATCGCCATGGGAAACTTCGAGGCGTCATAGTTCGTCTTGACCTTAGCGTCGTTCGGGGAGGCCGCGGCGGTCGAATCGCTGTTGCCACCGCTTGCTGGGTTCGTATTGGGAAGGTGTGTCCTCAACGTGGTGACGTCTGCCGAGTTCGACACAAAGTAAAATACTGCGAGGATCTGGGGCATTGTCAGCGCCGTGTGGCGGCCAACCCGCAGCACACCGACGGAGGGGGCACTTACGAAGAAGGTTATGAGGATGTAGCGCACATAGCGCGCGCTTCCGGCGGCCATGATGTGGAACTTCAATCAACCCGGAGGTTGTCAATACCCAGAGGGTCTAGAGAGAATGGGAAAAAGTCGGTCGTTTGACCTTTCCAGGGCGTTTGGGCGTCCCAAGGGCAAATCGGTTTAGTGGCGAACCGGCACAGCCAAAGATCGACGGGTGTTGGTGGGGGGACCTCGCGTCCACGAATACAAGTGTCAGTTTGACTAGTTAATCTGTCATTATCGTGTGCACCTCAATTAAATCGCCTTTGATCGATCCTCGGAGCTGGGAGGGAGGCAAGGTAATGTGAGGAAAGTGAGGTGCTTTGGGTTGGCGAGAAAAGCAACCGTCGAGAGTTAAAAGGCCAGTGCCAGGTTGCAATGTCACTGGACTCGTGCACCACGCAGCGTTGCCTTGTCGGAGAGGGAGAATAGTACGCTAAATCTTAGCATCAATCTCGGCTTGGCGGCACGTGTAACAGACTAGCAGGACAAAGCTGGGGGACATCGGGGAAGATTTAGTGGGAGACTTCCAGACAAAGTAATCTCGTATTGCGGAGACCCCTGCGTTCCTTGACTCCTGGCACACAATTCACCTGCGGTGGGTTGGTGAGCCATGAAATGCCCGACCACAGGTGCCCCTGGCTGACTTGTAACCGTCATCATGCCGGTACTTTGCTACACTAATTACTACTGTAACACGGACGAAAAATCTTTCAACGGTTCGCTCCCACAACAGATTCCAGCTACCGGTTCTCATACTCAGCGAATTTAAACGTTGGCCCGGCACGTTGCCGCAGGGGGCCACGGGACGAAACCATATTACCGGGTCGGGTCGCATGCTGCTCAGGGCACTGGAAGTGGCTCCCATCGGTCTCCAAGACCGGAAATACGAAGCCAAGCCGCCCTGGCATGTCTTCTCAATCCCCAAGGGACGGCACCAAACAAAACTGTTATCGTGAGTATTGTCAAAAGGGAGGATAAACTGCCGTAAAAGGGCCGGGAGTGAAACAACCAGGTCGGGAATGTTGGCGAATCTCTACGAAGTAGGTGTGACTAGGGAGCGTGGCTTCTGTAACCTAGGTAGCGACCAAGCGTAAAAGGCTGGTAACTTGAATTGGACGAGTCAGATAAAAGGCGGGTTATCGAAACTCCCTGAAGACCCCGCCGGGCTTGAGAATGGTATCTTTCATCTTCCATGACGGGCCATGCATGAGTGCTTCTGATAGAAGTTTCCAAAGAACCCTAACTGGGCAACTGCGCGAAGTGAGAGAGATTTGCTTGGCACGTGCTTGGCACAGATCTGAGTCCGAGCCCCACTCGGCCAACGGACTCTCACGCCGATTGGTTTGTCGGATAATTCCCGCCTCAACATCCCACCTCTCCCACTTCCACAAGCTGTTGCTTCTCGCCAGCGAGCTCGACCCACAAGCGACCTCCATCTCCAGAGTTGGCCTCACTCAGGTTGCGACACAACCCGTGTAACTCTTTCTTCCCTCGCGTCTCGATCGCAAAACGCCATTTCCGGTCTTTCTAGAGCCAGTTAGAGAACCCCGCTCGTCGCCGTCATTCTCGGCATTCCTCCTGCCTTGGAACAAGCATCAGCTTCGAGAGTCAAGTCGCGTTGCGCGAATCACAATGCCACTTGACCGATTCGATCAGCCCAATATTTTTACATTCCTCGCTGTGAGTAACATTTGCACTAGGCATATTGTAATGTTTCGCGTTATGTCGTCAGACTGCCCGCTACGGGCAAACTGTTGCGACCCCCGCCCTGATTTTGACCCCGCGAATGTGGTTGTTTCGCACTTCGGAAAGCTCGAAAATTGCAAACTAACAGTGCCCATAGTAACCCTTCAGTTGTTCCCAATCAATAACTCGACGCTGTGATCATGTCTTTTTTCGGCTTCGATTCCAGCCGCCATAACCCCGCGGCGACTGGCTTCTCGCAAGCCCACAACCCTTTTGCCGGCCTATCGAACCGCGAGGACGAAGGCGATGCGCTAGAGTTCGAGGAAACGTACGATGGGCTTGGTGACCATCTGGAGGAGACAGGCGATGCTTTCAATGACGATACATTTGGTGACACGGCCGGCCTTGATACCGGGCCGGTGGGCAAGGATTTCGATTTTTTCAATACTACCGCCAAGGTCGCCGATGCCATCGAAGAAGAGCATGTTCGTTTCACCCGACAGCAACCTGCTGCAAGGGCCCCGCAGCCAGCAGCTCAAGCCCCGGCATATGCCGCCCCTCAGCAAGCTGCTGCCGGCCCGTCATCCTATGGTTATTATCCCCAACCGATTGCTTATAAGCCGGCCCGGACTGGCTATGAAAAGTACAGCGCCGAGCCGGTCGCTGAGCTTCAGGTCGACGCCGCTCTTTGGGGTGTTGCGCCGAAGAAACAGCCCCGGCCTCAGACGGTTCCTGCTGCCTCTCCGGCGCCCGCACCCGCAGCGGCCCAGAGCCGAAAGGTGCTAAGCCTGGAAGAGGTTGAGGCCCAAATGCGAGCCCAAGCCAAAAAGGCTACGCAGGCCACGCCATCTCCAGCGCCTCCAGCGGCTGCCATTCCGGCTAGTTCTCAGGCGCAAGTACCGCCGATGCACTATGATCAAGCTTACCAGTTTCAGCAGCATGCCCAGCTGCAACCCCCCTCGCAAGCCGACCATGCCCAGACGGATCAAGTCGCCACCCATGGGCACGGACATCATGTGACCATTCTGCAGAGACCCGGTTCCAAGCAAGCTCCTTCTCCGCAGCCTCCTACCCAGCCCGCAGCTCATCTACGCCAGCAGCCGTCAGCTCAGCCGACGCAGATTTTGCAAAACCCCAACCGGCTCTCCGGAGATACTGCTAGACTCGGAATGCGCCAACATCCTACCCCGACAATGCCAGCGAGTTACCCGGCTCATCCCGCCCATAGACAGCAGGGCTCGCTTTCCCGCCAACCGCAAATCATCACTCATCCGTCACAGTTGGCTCAGCTCAGCGAGGAAGAGAAGGCGGCCTACCTGGAGCAGGAGGCGAAGAGAGCTAAACGCAACCACAAGATATTCCTCATGTCCCGCGACAATGGCATCATGACTCCCCAAGACAAGAGCTTCGTGACTCGGATCCAGCTGCAACAACTCGTCGCAGCCACCGGCAACCCAAATGATCACGGGACCGACGAGTCTCTGACCGAGGACTTTTACTACCAGGTCCACAGCCAAATTCAGGGCAGCCAGCGCCAGCATCCCAACCAGCCGCTCAACAACTTTGCGCAGACCTATCTCTTCCAGACTGGGAGCCGCCAAGGTGGCATGCGTCGCCACCACCGCGGGCCCGAGAACCACATGCAGCGCATGGAACAGCAAGTTCAGCGTGCCGTTGAGGCGGCCAAGAACAAGCCCAAGAACAAGCAGCTCGTGATTGAGGGCAGCCTCGGGAAGATCTCCTTCAGCAACGCCAAGACCCCCAAGCCGCTTCTCAACATCAAGCGCACTGAGAACACCACCGAAGCAAACCGCCCGGCGAGCGCGCACAGGCATATTGCCCATGATGGTGACAGGAAGTCTGACCTGCGGTCAATCGAACGCATCTATACAACGCTTATGCAAATGGAAGACAACGACCGAAACATGCCGCCACCTCCTGCAAATGACGCCGATACCGAGGCTATCCAGAAGTTCGTTACATGGAATAGCGAAGCGCAAATCCTCAACAACAAGCTCTGGGACTGCCTCCGGATCCATGATCATCCGGACAACGGTCGTGTTCATCCCTTCATTGCCCTCCTTTCATACACCAAGGGCATGAAGGCCATGCAGCGTATTTCCCGCCACCTTACCCATGAGCAACGGACGACGATCCTCACGCTTATACTCGTGAACCTTGACAACCTCGAGGTTGTGCGCAACGCTCAGGTGACGCCCGAGGTGATGCAGTTGAACGCTGCCATGCGTGAGAACGTGGAGCTCTTCTCCGTTTCCGTTATGTCGACCCTGTTCACCATCTTGAACGAACTCGACGTGGACCTTGTTGCCGGCATGCTCGGCCTTGTCTGCACCCGCAACGTCGATGTGATCTCCAAGAGCAGAATTGGTGCTTCCATGCTCACCATGATCTTGAGCCGCGCCGAGATTATCAAGCACGGCGGAGGCGGGAATGAACAGGCCTGGCGCTCGTGGTACGTGGCCTCTTCTTTTTGTTATCTTCCGTCTGCTAACCATTCCTAGGGATGCTACTCACACGCAATTTTTCGATCTAATCGAACCCTCGCTTCCTCACACTTTCCCTGGTCCTGTTACCACGGGCGACGACATCTACGTCTGGCAGCTCCTAGCCGCGCTCGGAATTGGCGCCAGCCCTGACCAGCAACAGAGGCTAGTCTTGGCTGTCAAGGACCGTGTGATGGATACCGTTGCGCTTTCCAATACGCTTCCCCAGGACTTGGCCGCCCAGCGCCTCCAAAACGTCAACCTCTTCATGCGCTCAATCGGCCTGGACGTTGAGCTGCTTCAGTAATTCTTTTGCAGACATGACGCAAATATAACGACAAGGCCGTAGATGAAATGAGCATCTACGCCCAAGGTTTATTCAGTTACGGATGCTAGCAATGACGCTCACAAGGAGGGATGATTGTCGAATGGGTGAAATAGTTCATTCAGGATGTCATTAAGGTCAAATTGGCGTCGGAGAAGTTGATGTATGGCGTTCCTGTCGAGCCCACCAAGGGGGCGAATCCGTGG
Organism: Chaetomium tenue; assembly: GCF_020726465.1. Taxonomy (NCBI): domain Eukaryota; kingdom Fungi; phylum Ascomycota; class Sordariomycetes; order Sordariales; family Chaetomiaceae; genus Chaetomium; species Chaetomium tenue. Next base: position 3,401,386 of record NW_027117332.1, read on the forward strand.
GAAAAGCAGCATATTGATCTTGTATGGGTATATCTGCACAGGGGTGAGGGGGCGGGCATTGAATCGGAGCATTTTCCTTGTTTACATCTCATACTCGCAGTAATTATATTTTTCACACCCGTATCCATTGTGCAACATCTATGCTACAGCCAAAACTCCTAGCAATGCCGGCTTCTGATAATAGCTCCCTCGCTAGTCATACACATCCTCCGGAGTCTCGCCATTAGTCGATCTCCATCGCATTGCCCTTCGTCGCCCCCTTCCTGGTACTCCTCCTCGAGCTAGAGGCACCAGCAGCGGTAGAGGTAGCCGCCGCACCCTTGCCAGCCCGGGCAGCCTGTTTCGGCCCCTCGGTTTGCTGCTCCTCCATCTTCACAGCCACCTGCTTTCCCTTGCCAACCCCCTTCAAATCCGCCTTGTCATTCTCTGCGACGGCTCCCTCCATCCCACTAACCGCCCGCAGCAGCTCCTGCTCCCCCCAATCCGTCTTCAACCACGACACCTTCTCCACCAAATCCGCCGCGCCACTCTCATCAACCGCACCACTCCCCGCCTCAACCCCAGTAGCAACCTCCTTCCCCTTCCCCTCTTCATCACCCCCCTCCTTGATACCACCACCGCCACTCCCACCCGCGCCCCCCGACCGCAACAGCAAGCACTCATTGTACGCCTCCCACGCCATCTCCGCCTCGTCATGTACCCACTCCATGCGCCGCCACGCCTCCGTCTGCACGTTGCGCAACCGGTCCGCCATCGTCTCCGTCGCCACCCCGCCGTCCGCGTCCATCGCCGACTTGATCGTCATGTGGATTGCCCGCCCCCCGCCGCCGGCGCCGGCCCCTGCGGCTGCGCCGGGTTTGTCACCGCCGCCACCGGGGTGGTTGTTGGTGGCGGGGCCGCGGGTGAGGCGTTCTTGTTCGGTGGAGGCGTCGAGGTGGTGGGGGACGGGGCGGAGTTGGACTACGGAGGAGACGGGGGTGAGGTGGAGGTTCTCTGGTGAAGGGGGGTGGGTGGTTAGTGGGGGGTTGTGGATCCGCTGGGGCGGAGGGGTGAGAGGTGAATTGCTTACTCCCTTGAAAGACACCGATCATGTGGCGGGTGTTTTCTTCCTCGGCGCTGCGGACGCCGCCGTAGGTCTGGTTGCGCAGCACCTTGTCCTGCCGCGCTGCTTCTGCCCAGGTGACCGGGAGCGGTTCGTCGTCGGCCCCCGCACCGCCTCGGCGGCCCCTCGCGCCGGTCGAGGTCGCAACCATGTTGAAACCGCCAGCGAGACCCAGGCTACCGCCCTTCTTGGTCTCTGTGGACTTTTGCAAGGCGGTGCCCCATACCATGCCCTTAGTCCGGTCGTAGGCCTCGGTCGTGTCGATGGGCACGTCGACCTCGTACATGCCGGTGTCGGGCTTTGTTCGCAGCTCGCTGATTCGTGGTACGCGGATCTGGGCTGGGTCTTGGGCGGTTTTGGTTACGTATTGTAGGACGACGAGATTGCGGTGCTCGGGGAGGGTCGGCTTGATGAAAACGGAGTAGCTCGCAACGACAGGATCGTCATCGTCCGCGGCTGATGCCCCTGGAGGCAGGTGGGTTGAAGACATTGGATGGGCTACCGAGCTAAGGTATGTGTCTAAAAAGTTGTGGCAGTAAGTAAAAGCAGATTGGGGGGCGTAGCAGCTCGGATGTAGAAAGCGTCAGGTTCTGTGATAACTTCTGCAGAAGGTCGTCACAGGAAGCTCATGGTTGGAAACTTTAGTGGGGCAGGCCAAGTGCAACACAAGCCTCCCGCGACTCCACTCCGGTAGGTAACTAACCCACAATCCGCTAAAAAGTGTGCGGCTCCACGGGGTTATTCCTCGCAAAGCATGGGCAACAGACGATGATCCGATCCAGGCTCGAACTGGAGACCTTCAGTGTGTTAGACTGACGTGATAACCAACTACACCATCGGACCTTGGTTGTTGTGACGACCTCGGAGCCAGTTCCCCAAGACATGCCTCCGCAGTCAAACGCCGCGAGACTCAAGCAACTCTGCTGTGCTCACTTGTCGAGACAACCGGTGAACGAAGTACCAGCGGGGTTTTGCGGCAGCAATCGAAACAGCGGTCATGCGTCCTCATCTTTGAAGTTGCGAAGCTGTAAAACACACTCGTTGGCTTCTCAAAACGGCAACCGGTGACCACAGCAGGGGTAGGCGCACGGGCATCAAATTCTGCATAAAAACAGCAAATGGCAATGCAAGAAGACCAAGCGAAAGATGGAATGTCAACGACCGCTACTCGCCCGCATCATCTTCTAGAATATCTTCCGTGATGCCAAACCCGACGCAAGTCCACGCACGAACCAAGATCGTCTCAGATCTTCTGTCAATCTCTATGTACATCGCATCCCGCCGACACGGACCCGGAAAAATTTGGCGGGCCTCGATCAACATGTTGTCGAATGCTCTTGAAGAAATCGAATGCTCGAAGGATGTTCGAAGCATGGTCACGTTGCCTGAGAAAAGTTCCCCCACCGGTGACAGGCATTCGTGACGAGATGCCTGTCACTTAGGCTTGGCTTCAAGCATCCCAACCACTCGGGGAACCAGGATGCCAGGTTGCCCGCGGAGGTAAGTGGTTTGAGGATCGCGGGGCGCAAGAATGTCTCACCATTCGATTCGGGCCGTGCACAATTGCATTCCCAGTACAATAACTAACTAGCCACTTGTAGAAAACCATCGACAAATGCTAGTCATGGTTGAGGGACGAATCGGTGATCTCTACGCATTGCCCCTCACGGGCAACCTCCAACAATGGTAGCATGGTCCGGCTCCCTACTCTGGACCACTTCCAAATAAAACAAAGTCCGAGAGTTGACCCCTTGACACCCTTGACATCCCATTACGCGATCCCGCGGCTGTGGGGCGATCTGTTGGTGACCGGATGCAAAACCCGGCCGCCACGCCCAGAGCAATAACCACTGATCGGCCCGGAACTTTCGGGGCCCGGGGGGCCTGCCGCGTCCAGGTCAAAGTAGGAGCCCGTTGGCTGCCGCCACGGCGGTCAAGTTTCTCTCGTCCCCCCCCCGCGTGGAGTGATTTGGAAGTCTTCATGTCACAACCACCACCACAAGCAGCTTGTGAACTTCCATGACGGCAAATATTTTCCGGTTACAAAGTAGCCTTCAACTCATTCCCGGCCGACGTAATCGGCCAACCGCGGCATTCAGGGGCGGAGGAACAAGAAAGGTGCCCGGGTTCTGAGCCCACAACGCCGATGCTCCACCAGACTTGATGGGTTCGGGAACGCCAGAAGGCCCCGGGGGCCACTCCACCGCTTCCATGGCCGACTTAGACCATAACGACCTCGGCCCCAACATCATCGCAGCAAATTTTGTGTGTTGGGCGATCGCATTCGTCTTTGTTCTGCTCAGGTTTTGGACTCGCGCGAGGATTGTGCGTGCTCTTGGCGTGGCGGACTGGTTCATCGCCGCCTCACTCGTAAGCACTCCTTAGTTCGGGACCTAGCGGGCTTTCCGTTCCTGACGACGTGTGAACAGATAGCGGCGTTGGGCATGTGCATCAGTAACGCTGAACGTTGGTCCCCCCTTGCCAAACACGACGTGATTCGATCCGAGGAGGTTTAAGTACTCACATGCAGATTATAGAAGTCAAATATGGAAAGGGGAAACACGTGTGGGACATCGACAAGAGTGACAACGTCCCGAGGGGAGAGGTATTTAGACGCCGACGCCCGCAAGCAGTGAAGCGAAACTCTGACAACCCATATAGGCGTGGTGGTTCTCGCTCCTGTTTTACGTCCTCAGCTTAGGTCTGACCAAGGTCTCCATCTGCCTCCTCTTCCTCACCATCTTCACCCTAGAGTGGGCACGGCGGGCCTGCTATGTCGTCCTAGGCATCGTCGCCATAACAAGTCTTTGGGCTGTTGGGGTCACGCTCACCTACTGCATTCCCCTCGAAGCATCTTGGGACCATAACGTACAAGCTTCCTTCTGCCAGAACCAGGACACCTGGTGGGCCAACACAGGGTCAGCCCCCTTCCCCCCGAGCACTCAGCGATTCAAACACTAACCCTTCACCGTCTCACGAACAGACTAATCATCGTAACGGACCTCATGATCTTCATCCTCCCGATTCCGATCGTCTCGCCGCTCAAACTCCCCCGCCGCCAAAAGTTTGTCGTGGTCGGCATCTTTGCCATCGGCTTCTTGTAAGCGCCATCCCCTCCCGCCCTCCTACGACACCTCTTCCCACCTTCCCAACCTTTCCCACAGCCCCGTCTCGAAAAGAAAATATCAAAAAAGAAAAGCCCCCCCCAAAAAAAAAAAACCACTCACTAACCTACCTTCCCCCAGCGTCTGCCTCGTCGAACTCATCCGCCTCGCCATCCTGATCGAAGCCAAAAAAGCCAAAGACGCCGACTCCACCTACACCAACACCGATCTCGCCTACTGGACCACCGTCGAGATCCACACCGCCATCGTCGTCGCCTGCGCCATGACCCTGCGCCCGCTCGTCACCCGCTTCTGTCCGCGCCTGTTCGACCCGTATGGTAATAACGGTGGTGGTGGTGATGGGAGTGGTGAAGGGAGTGGGGAGAGTGGGCTGTCCAAGGATGGGCGGCCGCCGTTGACGATTGGGTCGAGGCCGTCGCGGTTGAGGGGGCTGCAGAATGCGATGGGGGTGGGGGGTGGGGTTGGTGATGGGGAAGGGGATTGCCCTGGGGCGGTGGCGCTGGGGGATGTTGAGCGGGGGGTAGCTGCCGGTGGTGGTGGGAGTAATGGGGAGGGTGGTGAAAGGGGCAAGAGTGCTAGGGCGGGTTTGGCCTATGGGCCTGAGCCGGGTCCTGGCCCCGACCCCGGCGTCAACCCGTGGGTTAAGGGCGACGCCGCGTCGGAGAGGACGGAGGATCTGGGGAGGCAGGCCACGGCGAGGTCGATCGGGTGATGGTGGATGTTGTGGTTGGGCATAGTGTGTTTATGTGGGTTGTCTGTTTTGGTTATTATACCCATGGCGTCGGTATGTACAGTACATGATGGAAGGTTTGAGGTTTAATGAGGGACTATGGGCTGGATGGGTAACCATGGGACAAAGATGGGCAGCGGGTATTGGGCATCGGATGGGACATTGTTTTGCGGGAACGGAATTTACCAAAAGTCCTATCAGTAATTGGATACAACAGTCATGGGAAGTACAGTACACATTATCACGGACTTGTAAAATTGCACACAAGGCAACTTAGGTCCCTGTCATGCACACTTTTTGCTGGCCCAGGTGTGACCACGAAAAGCTGGTGCCGGCTTTTGATAGCGGCCCCTGGGCGTCAGTTTGACTCAATTCAAGGCAATCTCTCGAATTTGCACAATCGCGCCAAATTCACCGATACTGACTTCCGCAACCAAGCAACCAGCGCAACCGGCATACCCAGCCAAGCCTCTTAATGTTAATTCCCCGGCATTGCCATCTCGGCTATTACTTCCCAGCCATTGGTTCTACCGGCTTCTGACGAATCGGCCACGATGCCCCTGATAAATCCCGATATGGAGTGCCTTATGGAGGTCGGTTGGGATCGCGATGAGAGAGGAGTGGCAACGGGCTCGCGATCGCAGCAGTGGGGCCAAGCCTACTTGCGGTGTCGCTTGTCTCGTTCACGCTCGATTTCGGTACTGGTCGATGGTTTCCGAGATGGCTCGGAGACGGAACCCGTCCAAATTGCGGTGAGGTCTGACTATGGGCGCGCGAAGGGGTGCTTTCGCCCGCGAGAGGTACGAGTCGCTCGAACAGCGGAAAGGCTGATTCTCTCGGTGGTCAAGAACCAGAACATTAAGCAGATCGTGGACATTGGTGAATTGTAATATGGTGGGACGATTGTCATCTTGATTCAACACTGGCGATGCCAGCGGAGATACGTCGGCCTCGGCGTAGTTAAGGTCATATGGAATCAGGTACCCTAAGATGGGAAAAGTTCAATGTCGTCGGGGATCGTGAATTGGGGTGCTCATGTTCGAAGGGCATAGTGGGCAGTCGCCTTGGGCTTGACTTTGTTGAAAAATGAAGCGCAGGAAGCCGAGAGAAGGGAGGCTACAATCCAACGACGGGGCCGTCCAGAATGTCTCGCGCAATCGGGAGGTTGTCTAAATTCGAGAGAAGTAGCTTTACACTGAGTTTGAATCTCTCACGCGGTTGGAATTCCCAAGAGCCTTCTATCGTATCTACGAGAGACCTTGAGATCTTGCAAACATTACTTAGGACCCTAAGGTCATAATCGAGCATCGAGATATGGAACGTGTAACCGCAGCCCTCAAATGGCATTCGAGGTCCTAGTTTTGATAGCTGCCACCCTGCCAGGTTGTGCATGAGTAGGTTGGATCTTGCCGCCGAGGTAGTACCCTGTCTCGTAATTCACGGTGTAAACAGTGAGAACACGGGCCCGAATCTGTCATCTTATCTTAACACAGATCCATTGATGTGGCCTGTGATGCATCCCAGACGCCGTTGCTTAGTTTAAATATGGGGTTGAAAACCGAAATAGCAACGCAACTAGCAGAACCGCGGCAATAGGCCAACCCAAATACTTTTGGTACCTTTTTGACCTTGCTCCCCAAATAGTGCTCAGAAATGCCTCCCATAAATGTTGCTCTCGAGCCAACTGCGATCTGCGTCAGACCCCGGCTAGTCCGCAGTCTGCGGTGGCGAGAACCAAGATACACATCCCCGGCCTCCTTCGGGAACCCCCCCACCATCAATCACCTCAGCCTCTACCAGCCCCGGCCAGACATCTTCTCCTCGGGCTTCAAGCCCGCGTTGCTGATACCCCTCATGGCCTCGCCGTGCTCGATGCTCGCCTCGATGAGCGCCTTCTTGTCGGTGAACTGGGTGGTGGCCTTGACGATGGCGCGCGCGCGCTTGGCGGCGTGCTCGGGGGTCTCGGCGTCCTTGAAGATGCCGCTGCCAACGAAGACGCCGTCGCAGCCGAGGTGCATCATGAGGGCGGCGTCGGCCGGGGTGGCGACACCGCCGGCGGCAAAGTTGACCACGGGCAGGCGGCCGAGCTCGGCGGTGTGCTTGAGCAGGGCGGCGTCGCAGCCGATCTCGCGGGCCAGCGCGGCGATGGCGACGTCGCCGCCGGCCAGCGCGGCCTTGGCATGGGCGATCTCCTCGTTGACGGTGCGGATGTGCTTGACGGCCTCGACGATGTCGCCCGTGCCGGCCTCGCCCTTGGTGCGGATCATGGCGGCGCCCTCCTTGATGCGGCGGAGGGCCTCGCCGAGGTTGCGGCAGCCGCAGACGAAGGGGATCTTGAAGTCAGACTTGGCTACGTGGAACTTGTCGTCGGCCGGGGTGAGCACCTCGCTCTCGTCGATGTAGTCGACGTCGAGGGCCTCGAGGATCTGGCACTCGACGACGTGGCCGATGCGGGCCTTGGCCATGACGGGGATGGTGACGGCTTTTTGGATCTCTTGGATCATCTCGGGGTTCGACATGCGCGCCACGCCGCCCATCTTGCGGATGTCGGAGGGAATGCGCTCGAGGGCCATGACGGCGACGGCACCGGCCTCCTCGGCGATGCGGGCTTCCGCAGCGGTTGTCACGTCCATAATCACACCACCCTTGAGCATCTGAGCGAGCCCGGCCTTGACGGTAAAGTCATCGTTGGCGCTGCCGTTGGTGTCGGGGTGAAGGTTGGTGGCCATTTTGATTTTTGATTTTTTTCTCGTTTCCAAGAGTTGTTACCGAGGTAAAGGTTCAATGAAACTCGAGTGAGGTTTTTGTTCGGAGAGTTTGGTAGAGAGATTGAGCTCGATAAACAGGGACAAGGTATGCTCCAAAACAATGGAGGTGATGAGACTAGGAATAACGATCCTCTCGAAAGTTTGACGGCTCAAGAATCCACTTTTTAAAGAGCAGGTTGCGTGAGTCAGTCCAACCATGACCCCTCGATGACCACCTGTGTGGGATAAGAGGAGACAAGAAACGGCACAGTGCTTGTGCACTGTTAAGATCTGGAACCCCCGGCATTCTCGAATTCCCTTGCACGTGCCCCGCCTCCGAATCGGAGCTTGACCAGGAACGGCGGGACTTGGCAGGCCCTGCAAGAGCGCTTTACCGAAACCCCCGCGAGCCGATGGCGGGGCTCCGGATTGCGCGATTGGGGTGGACCTTCCAAACGGTTGAGCAATTCTCTAACTTTTCGTGGGGTTCGTCTGTTTTTGCCCGCCGGTTAACGCCAATTGAGATATCAGATGCCATCCCCAAAACCAGCGTTCTTAATTGACTATGACTGTGCAACCTGACGCCCTTCCGGAAACCGCAACAGTCAGACACGTGTGGAGCTGTCTCACCGTGGGGCGATCTTGAAAACCCTTGACGGTGCTGCTGACAGTGCTAACGAGCTAACTTTATTTCCACCGCCGCTGCAACGTCAAGGGCAGAGCACAGTGCCGTTTACCAGCGGGGGAAACGCGTGTTTTTTTTTCTTCTCTCCCACTCGCCTGCCCCTCTGGGCGTGCCGATGTCGTCGGAAAGTCAATTGAGTGGCGAGGCATTTTAATTCAATTGGTCATTGTGCCGCCCATAACCGCCACATTCCGCATGCCCTTTCTCACTCTGTGATGTGAACCTTGACAACCGCGTTGATTAGTACTAGTTTGACAAGCCGTGTGACTCGATAAGCAGGTGACAGCGCCGAGTCTTGAGATACCTCGATACCCCCACACGGCCAACCGGAACTGAGAGAGAAGAGAGTCAGAGACACCACTGCCTAACATCATACCTACGACGGGCAGACTCTGACTTACCAATTCATTCTCACATTTCCAATTCCAACCACAAGCCCCCGAAAACCCCCCAAAACACCATGACCAAAACCCAAATCATCACCGTCGGCGTGCTCGCCCTCCAAGGCGGCGTGGTCGAGCACTTCAACCTCCTCCGCAAGGCCACCTCCCACGTCCAGTCCCCCGACAGCACCCGCTTCACTTTCACCGAAGTCCGCACAGCGCCCCAACTCGCCCAATGTGACGCCCTGATCATCCCCGGCGGCGAGTCCACCACCATGGCCATCGTGGCCCGCCGGTTGGGGCTGCTCGACCCATTGCGGGAGTTTGTTAAGTCCGTGTCCCTCGTTACTTCTTTCAACTGCTTTCTCTGTTGTTTGAAAATCATACTGACTCCATAAAACAGAGTGCAACACAAGCCAGTCTGGGGCACCTGCGCGGGGCTGGTGATGCTCGCCGAGCAAGCGGTCGCGACCAAGCAGGGCGGGCAAGAACAGATAGGCGGTCTGGACGTGAGGGTGCTGCGGAACCGATATGGCACGCAGATGCAGAGCTTTGTGGCCGGGCTGGACTTGGCTTCGATTCTTGGGGAGCACGCGGCGCCGTTTAAGGCGGTGTTTATTCGCGCCCCCGTGGTGGAGGAGGTTATCTCGGAGACGGGTTCGCAGAAGCAGGCGGGCAAGGTCGAGGTGTTGGGCGTTTGTCGGGGGCCGGGAGAACAGGTTGAGGGCGAGGGGAAGGGGGATATCGTGGCGGTGAGGCAGGGGAATGTGTTTGGGACGAGCTTCCATCCGGAGTTGACGGATGATGTGAGGATACATGTGTGGTGGTTGGAGCAGGTGGCGGATGCGGTTAGGCATGGGAAGCTGGTTGTTGACGGCGTTTGAGGGGCTAGTAGATGGTTAGGTTTGTGACCGGATAGATTAGAATCATAGATGCTGCTTGTGGGGTTGATTTAACGCCATGCAGGTACGACGACCCTGGCGAGCTAGACGTGGTAATGTTCAAGTCATGCAATTTCCCTGATGCTGATATCGTAACTGACGCACACAAACCGGATGACAGATAGATAAAGAAAGATACTATCCGCCAGACCATAGTAGAGCACTCGGAACAAACACCCAACTCATTCACAACTTCACGCCCCCGCCATCCTCACCATCCTCGTCATCCTCCTCTTCGTCCTCGTCCTCCTCATCCTCCTCGATAATCCTCCGCGCCCTAGGGGTCGTCTCCCGCGAGTCATCGCTCCAAGCCCTCATAGAAGACGTATCCAGATTGACCTGCCCCATAGTAGACGCCAGATCAACGCCTCTCGCTCTACCCGGCACCCTCCCGCCACTCCTCACGGACGTCATATCCAGCCCGCTCCTCACCGACCTCCTCCCATCCAAATTCACCTGCCCCAACTGACTCACCAGCTCATCCTCCCCACCCCCCCTCCCCAAACTCCCCCCAACCGCCGTACTCCACAACGGATTCGTCGGCGTATCCCACGAATCATGCTTCCGCCGGGTATACGAGCGATTCAGGATCGCGCGCGTCGCCTCCTTCCGCACCTCCTTGACCATCGCCTCGAGGATATCACAGCGCTCCTTCGCCACCACGGGCCCCTCCTCGCGCACCACGTCCGGCGCGCGCCAGTTGACGTACAGGTTGCCGTGCGACTCGCGACAGCCGACCCTGGCCGGGTGCGCGGCAAAGTACTGGCGGCACAGCAGACAGGTCGGCTTGCTGCTGCCGATGTAGGCGCCGAAGTCGGCCTCGTGGAAGAAGCGCAAGGGATCCTCGCCCTCGCGCTCCGCGGCGGCTTGGGAGGCGAGGACGGAGGCGAGGAGGTTGACCTCGGCGTGCACGATGGGGCGGAAGTAGTCGGCCTTGACGCGTTTGCGGATGCCGTCGTCGAGTTTGAAGGATTGGAGGTGTTCGGCGTGGCTTTGGTAGGCGTTGGCGATCTCCTTGCTGCGCGACATGCGGCTGATGATGCCGGCGGCGTTGCGCCGGATGTCGGGCGGGTCGGGTTGGGGTTCGCTGGAGGGGATGGAGGTGACTTCGAAGTCGACGAAGAGGCGGGGCCAGTACTTGCGGGCGGAGATGAGGACTTTGATGGCGATGAAGTAGGAAAGGAGGCGGCCGAGGGCGTGGCGGATGTCGTTCCAGGGGCTGTCGACTACGTTGTTGTCGCCGCGCGTCTTTTGCTTCATGTAGTCTTCGAGGGTGGGGACGTAGTGCAGGTCGATGGTCTGGAGGAGGGCCTCGGCATGGCGGACAACTTATGGGGGTGTAAGTGGTTGTCGTGGTTTTCTATGAAACCTCGGGTTTACTTACACTCATCATTGTTCAGCCGGGAAGCACCTCTGGCCGCCTTAAGGTGTGGGCGGAGGCTGCTCAGTGCTTCGGCAACCGACCTGCCTGGAAGTAACAATCAGAACTGACATGACGGAGGGCAACGATCATCGTAGGTATGTGATCAAGGCTGCTCACCGTCTGGCGTCTCGCTCGTAGTAGCAGATTCAATGCAGAAATCTAGCTGATTTGCCTCAACTAGCTCCTCCAGATAAACCTCAATTCGAGGGCGGTTGAACCCGAGGACCTTGCGCAGAATGTCAGAGGAGACGGTGGCCATAAAAGCCCTATCATTGATTTGTCCGTCTGTGACATGGCCGAGGACGTTCAGGATGTCGGCTAAGTATTCCGTGGCCGTGGCCAGTTCACCGCTATCCCGCCTATTGGACGCTAAGCGGTACTCAATACTGCCCGGTTGAAGAACTACAATGGCGCTGACAGTCTTGCCGAAGTCTTGCTTTTTTTGGCTGTCGCATATCTGACTGAGCTTGTTCAGAAAACAGAAGTAGACCTGCTTCGGGGACTTTCCCGTATCACCTTCGAGGTCGGGCTCCACAAGGCTCTCGTCTTGTCTGTAAACCCCTCTGAGGGCAGCTAACAAGATGACGGGCTCGTAAAAGCGCTTCCTAAGGCTTGGGGGAAGGGGTACTGGGTCGGACATGTCGAGGCTGTTCGCTGCGGCTGACTAGCCGAACAGACAAGAAATTCAGGAAAGCCAAGGAAGCGGAGAAAATGGGGATTTGGAGCAAACTAGGAGTGGGCAAACTGGACTGAGTCAAGAATCAACATTTGTCGCTGTGCTGATCGCCCACAATAAACCGCCAACATTAGGCCCTTATAGGGAATCACCTGGAGAAGACTGATGCCTTTCCTTGACCGTTGGTTCTTTCCATCTTCGATGTTTTGCCTTGAGGCAGCCTCGTCATTGCTCAGAGAGGACCGCATGGTGGGTGACACGGACACCGGCCCGGCCGGGGCCCGGAGGCAGACAGAGGCATACAAGGCATTCTGGGTAGCTGCTGCTTGTGAGGATGTCCCGGTTAAGCGCCGAAGCAATCAGAAAGCCCAACAGACCACCCCTCGAGGCCCCTCGGGCTTTTAAGCATTACCAACGTGTTCCAACAGTTTTGGACTCTCTGAGAGTCTGCCAAACTGCCTCCCACCCCCCGAGCGCTGGTTGGTCCAGGAAAAGGGGGTGAGGGTCCGGCTAACCAATGGAACCCTTGTCCTATATCGCGCCCTCGACCTGCAGTGGGCCTCAAATGGCGGGCCTCATGGGGGGCCTCTTTGCGTCTTCCTCTTGGCGAGGCTCTCCGGTCTCAGTCTGGCTTCTCCTTCGCCCGCGGCGTTTGCAACTCGACCGCGGCCCCAACGAGGCAGTTCCTGAGGGTGTATGCCCCTGCCAACATCCCGTTTGCGACCGAGGAGCACACTGACGAATCTCAAACGGGTTTAGGATATTTGAGAGCGACAATTGCCGCCGTGGCCAGTGCGGGTGGTCCTCCCACTCCACACGAGGTGCGGCATTGATCCAGCTCTCTTGTGTCCCCATCGAGTAACTCCCACGACACCACTGTCACACCGACGGTGATCCAAATCCATCAAACCTCCGTTCCTGTCATTCTCTTGGTGGAGACGAAAGTCCGCTCGGCCCCCAGAACCCTGCTCTACCACTCCCTTGGTTTAGTTGTCTCGCAACTCTGTGGAGCTGACGCAAGGTCTCGAGGATGGCCCGACTCCCCATGTAAGTCTACCGAGTCCAAAGAACGTGCTTTGGCAACCACGGGGCTAACGCGAGGGCCACAAAGCCACTCGCCCGACGCACAGTGGCGGGGTGACGACGTCGACGGCCCCGAGATTGGCTCCTACTCCCCCTCCGGACAGGAGGCGAACCTCTCGGCATGGCTCGAGATGAGTGCGCAAGGAGGCGCGCCATCGGATTTGTCCGGGGGTCAGCATGCCCACTATCTTGCCGCACAGGCTGGGGATGCCACCGTGGACCCCCAACAGCTCATGATCCAGCCCAACGGCTTTGGCATGGATCTCCCCGGACAAGTCTTGGGCGCTGACTTTGGCCCTACTTTTCCGGGGGCCCCTCTGGAGACTTACCAGCTGGGATATTACGGCACAGAGCTTGCCGATACCTCCAACTTTCCGGTCGCTTATCCGGAAGTCGCCCCCTGCTCTCCCGCTGGGGATTTCATCTATGGTGCACTCGAGTTTCCTGTGACCTTCCCTGCGGAAAGCCACGCCTTGGACAACTAGTTAGTCCATCCTCGAAACACGAGCAGCACCATGGATGGAAGCCCCACGGAGAGCGGATACGACCAGCTTCCCATCAGTTCCTCGCTTACCACCGACTTTTCCCAAATTGCGTTGCAGCAGGCCTCTACCGGTGGCGTTGGCACCACCGTTTCCCATGGCACTGCAGCATCCTCGTCTTTGGCTTTTGGCCCCGGAATCATGACACCGGCGCCTTCGGATTGTTCCCTTTCTTTTGATTCTGCCTCGAGTCCAGCGATTTCTGTTGAAAACCAACGAGCAACACCGGAGACATCCCATTCCGACCAGGAGAGCGATTCTTCTTCGCCCGGCCGCCGTGGTCCGTTCCGGTGCAACTACGCAGGGTGCACGAGCAAGAAGAAGGTGTTTAAGCTCCAGTGCCAGCTCAAGTAAGAGCCCCTTTTTCAAGCGTCCCCTCTTTTCAGTGCCCCATTTCCCGTGTCCGTCCCCTTTCCCGTTTTCTTTTTCTCCTCGCTCTCCCCCCTCCTATCCTCCTCTCCCCTTCCCATCCTCCTCACCTCCTCCTTTCCCTCTCCCCATCCTCAACCCTTCCTCCCCCCAAACCAACCCATCCCACCCACCCACCTACCCCCCAAACAAACAACTAAACCACCCACCCAACCCACAGAAAACACACCAACAACCACACCCGCCCCTGGAAGTGCGACTACTGCACCTCCTTCCGCGGCGGCGCCGAGCGCAAGGACCTGGCCCGCCACCTGCGCACCCGCCACCCGGAGCGCGCCGACCCGGCCTCTTTCAAGGAGTGGGCGCTGTGCGCCCGCTGCGGCCACGGCGAGCCGATGCGCGCGGACAATCTCAAGAGGCACCTCAAGACTTGTACGGGGGTTGGTGTTGCAGCTGGGGTTGGTGGTGGTGATGGCGGGGGGCCGGTGATGGGTTGAGTTGGGTTGTGTTTAATACATATTTGTTGGAGGGGGGGGGGGGGGGAGGGGAGAGGAGGGGAGAGGGAGAGGGGCGGAGAGGTGCGGAGATAGGGAGAGAGGGGAGGAGGGAAGAGGGTTGATTGTTGACGTTTGGATCACAGTTATCTGGATATTTTACATACGTGAGTGAAGTGGGTAGGGGTAAGGAGGGAAGAGGGCTGAGTTGGTCCACGGGCTGTGGTGAGGAGTGGCTGATATCCTGGGAAGAGGTCGTGTCTCTGTCTGTTGCTCGAGGTGGGGATTTCTCTTGTTGTACTTTTGGTTTTGTTTGGGCGCACTCATTAACTTGGACTCGAGTAGGTCTCTCTTGGAATGGCCGAGGGAGCTCATCAATTTATGCCGGTTGTCATGCTTTCGTTCCCTTGAAGTGCTTCCCCTGCTTGTTGATTTTGACAGCACCCTCTCCAACTTCGTTGTCACACTGTCTGCCCGTGGTTAGTATCAGCTGAGACGACACCGCCACCGACACCATGCTTCCAGAGCCAGATCGATCTGTTAATGGCCACTTGAATGTTGTGTTGTGCTTCCCGGCTTGGCCTAAATTCGGGATTTATCAGATTCCCCTCCTCGAGGGAGCGAATATGTTACTCAACATTACAAAGCTAATTAATAACTGCGTTGCCAACTCTAACCTTGGCAACCAACCTCAGCTCACTCAAATCATCACCCTCTCCACAACCATATCTACATTAGTGAGGTCCAGAAAACAACGCGCCCACGCCAACACTCCCCTCACAACTCATCGCCATCGTCATCAGTCTCCATGTCCGGGTCGGGCACCTGCATCTCGGCGGGCAGCTGGGGCATCCGCTCGATGGGCTGGGTGGGCGGGGCCGGGGGCGGCGGCAGGTGGGACTGGGGGATCAAGGTATAAGGGGCGTTACTGGGCAGGCCCTGGGCGGCGGCGGCGGCGGCGGCCTTGCGCTCCTCGTCGCGCTTGATCTTGGCGAGCATGTTGCGCACGTCGCTCTTCTTGACGTACTGGTACTTGTCGCCGAAGGAGAGGCGGATGCCGATGGTCAGCTGGCGCAGGTTGCACTGAGCCTCGCGGTGCATGATCATGAGCCAGCGCATGCCGTCGGCCTCGATCTTGCGGAACTGCGAGGGGGCGTTGGCGCCCGGCCCGCCGGTGAAGGGCTCGTGGTTGTGCTCGGCGCACTGCACGATGACGTGCCACTTGTCGTTGTAGGGGTACGCCTTCTCTTGGATGGCCTTCATGCGCATCGGGCAGCCCGTCTTGGCGGAGCGCGTGTTGCGCAGGCCCTTGCTGTGGGAGGTGTAGTTCTTGCCGCCCTTGCCGCAGCACAGGTTGTAGCGGCGGTACTGGCCATCGGCATCGCGGTTGAGTGAAGAGACGATGACCACAGCGTAGCCCTGGGACTTGGCAAAGGCCTTGACGTCTTCTCTGAGGTCGTCCCAGGTGTTATACAGGCGATCCTGGGGCGGGGGTTGGAGGGCCATTTGGAAGTTGGGGCGCTGCTGTGGCTGACCGGGCTGTGGCTGCTGTTGTGGCGGACCTTGCATTTGGGGTTGCATCTGCTGTTGCTGTTGATGTTGCTGTTGGGGTTGTGGTTGTTGTTGTTGCTGCAATTGGGGCTGCCCCGGCTGCACTGGCTGCCGCTGCACATGTTGGACATTTTGCACATTTTGCACCTGGTGTTGAGGTTGGGGTGTCATTTGGTACGAGTATTGCATCTGCTGCATTTGCAGATGCGGCTGGCCTTGCTGCGCCATCTTGAGCCTTTTCCGATGGTGTTCTGACAGATGGAGTGAACAGTGAGCTGCAGGGTGGCGACTTGGGCGTGTGTTGCGTTGTTGACAGTCGAGGTTGGATATTTGAACGAAGGATTTTGCGCCTCGTGCCTGTGGCATTTGGCTATCGGCACTCAGCAAATTTACTCCATCAGGTGTTGCCAGCTGGTCATTTCCCCGCCACTTCCAGGACCTCCTTTCCCACTGTGATTAAGCGCAGGAATGAAACAACTTAACTGACTTTCGTACGAAGTATGTACTCCTAATAAAGTCATCCGGCACCTGAAAAAGAAACATTTGACTCCGTTTCTCTTACTCGGGCATTTTAGCATAATTTATTTGTGCATTTTTATTCTATTCGATTTTACTTGCTTGACGTACGAGCCCATGTTAGCTTCTGAACGTCTTGGGTGAACATGATTTTCTTTTGGTCAGAGGTCTCACTCTTGACTCTTCTAGACTGTGTGATATCCTCAGATCCCATTGTTAAGCGCACTACCTCGCACTCTTGCCGACAATTCGTGATGCTGGCAAGTTTCAGCTATCCTCTCCAACCTCCTTCTGCTTCATCAGTAGAAGCTCCTCCGGTGGTACCTCCTCCCACAAATCCATTTGAGGGATTTCCGTGCCCCCTCGCACCGCCATGCGGTCGCGGCTCGTATTAAACCAGAAGTGCAGCGTCCCTGCCATCTCATAATACAACCAGTCATCCAGCCGTGGGTCGTCCGCAGAGGGTAACTGGTCAAACAGGACCACCACCGTTGAAGGGTAGCGATCCTGGACATTCAAAAAGGCAATGCGAGATGGCCTTTCAAAGGTGTCAGACGAGTCTACGTGCAGCCGGCACTCGCCGAGGGCGCGCTGCCCTCCGTCGTCGTAATCGATAAGCATGCCCCTGCAATAATAATGGGCTGGCTCAGGTTGGTCGGGAGAATAAAACATGCGGACCCGGCGGATGTTTTCGAGGGACGCGTGGGAGTGCATGGGGAGCAATGAATGCTCGCCGGGCGGCGGGCAATAGGGTTGCCAAGGCTCTTCGACTGCGCCAGCTTGACCCTGATCGCTGTATGTAGTAATGAAGGGGATGTTTGACTTCGGCCAGTGGAAATCCGTGCAGTACAAAAGAGTGGTTGGAGGGTGTTCGGGGCGGTTGACGAAGAAATTTAGATGCTCAAAGCCACCGCCTTCGGTATCGTCTTGGACCGTGTACTTGCCGACGATTGTCTCCCCGGAGAGACGCATCCTAATCTTTTCCTCGTTAGCTTGTAGATCGATTGACCCCGAAAGGAAGCTGGGTGGGAACAGGAGCGTACCAAAAAGCGACAGGGGTGCTGAGAGAATCGCGGGCTTGGTTTTGCACCGAGCTTTACCAGAGGGCCGCAGCTCACAAGCGTGTCTCCTGGCGGCAGAGGAACATAGACCCAAGCACAATAGGTGCCCAGGTTCCGGATTGTTTTTTGATGGAATCGGTAGCTCTCCATCGCGTAGGGCCGAGCTCGAGAGTGGCCGTGTATGCCCAATATCCCTCTGTCATAAATGAAGAAGGTGATGCCAGTAACAGAGGCTAGATCGATGCTGTGGTAGCGGAGCATAGAGAGGGGCCTCTCCGGTTTGACAAGACAGCGGGCGAGGTCCGGTGGTGTTAGTGTATCCCAAACCGGCCACTCGTTTTCTTCGAAATCATCGAGAAATGACAATTGGAGAAGGCCATTCTGCTGCTTGTCAATGATGATGTACATGTACACATGGACGCAGGGTCATCTGGGTAACTCGGTTAACCGCCTACCTTGAACATGGCCAGGCTGGCCCCAAACACGTCCTCTCGCTCAACCACAAACACCTTGTCATCGAACCGCTCCCGATTAAACTGCGGCCTCCCTGACATCCGCTCGAACTTGCTCATCCCGTCGCGGTCGATGGTAAAACGGATAAACCGTGCAAGGCCCTCAGCTGCTTCTTCCGAGGCCACTTTGGGTGGGCTACCACGCTCCCATGAGACGAGCCAGCTCAATGGGATGATACGGAGAGGTCTTTCGGTAACCATTGACAAGCTCTGTGCCATGTGCATAGCAGTAACATAGCGCCAGAAACAGTCATCTCGCGAGACCCGTTCCAAGATGGTTCCGATAACGACCTGCGGGAGAGAATCCAACCCTTTCAAGCCACACCTTTCAGCGCACAAGAGCAATGCGTCTTGGAACTGCCAGCCAGGCCTGGGAAGCAACCGTATCTCCGGGACGGCGGCGCCGATCCAGGGAACACGGCGCCATGCACACGTCTGCCAGAGAATGTCCAACGGGTCGCGGGCGGTGCAATGGCGCATGAAAACTTGGAGACAGTCCGGGTGAAGGGCACATCCGGGCCGGGATCGGCCATTCGCCCTATTGCAAGTCAGGCTATCCAAGCTACAGAGCTCCCAGGGCCCGAGCTCGACAGGCTCATCTGGCCACGGTCGTTGCGATGGGTCTGCTGTCGTGAAGGGGTTTATGAAGCCCGTCTGGAAGGCGGACGAACTCCCGTTTCCCACCACTAGACGGACAAAATCAGCTTAGCTTGGTCTCATGCACGATAGATAGGGTACCTAGGAGTCTAGGTAGGTACCTAAGTAGGGCGTGTTCGGGGTGGAGAGATAGCGCAAACTAACGTGCAACTAACGGCCCATCCCTGTCGAGGGCCTGACCGCAGATATCGCAGGCGAGGGACAGCCCGAACAATGAAACATGTCGGGGGGGTTTATCTGGGGACATGTTGACGACTATTGACTCTGCCTGAGAAGGTTACAGTTCGTTGATTCTCCCAAATTTCAGCGGGCACCAATGGATATGTAGGAACCACTGATCGGGCGAGTCAGACTGTCAGGCCATGCCAACGCTCCCATCCAATCAACAACAACCATTTCCGCGTGGTTAGGCACCAGGGGTCCAAGGCAGGAAGGCCCTGTTACCTATTCCACGAGAAGCAGTGAAGAAGCGACGAGGAGCCCCGTCAACATTTTGTGTTCGGTATATCTACCCCCAATCAAGACGAGGTACCAAGGTACCTAATAAATAACTTGACAGCCGGCGTGCAGTTGTACGTATCTCTACGTACCTATTGGCAGTTCTGTTAAGCCACCCATAGGTTACTCCAGCTAATTATGACAGAGCCGGCGCTTCGGAGGTGACTGGAGGATACCTAGGTATGGTCAATCACCCCCCTCTAGCGCCAAGGGACCTATCCATTGACGTAGTTGTTGCTCGGTACCCTCCTTCTACCTTCCAGTTTATGAGTGACCAATCGCATTTATTTAGCCTTTGAGAAGCTGCCTGGACACCCGGGAAGTTGTGCGAAGGCGCAGCGGGTGAGCCACCCTACCTAGGTACCTAGGTATTGAACCCACGGTTAATACATGTAGTACCTATATGGTAGGTGGGTGGTTCTGCGTCACATACAAGCTTGGTCATAAAAGAATGTCAAAAACAAGAACATGGAAAAATAATGCGGCTTCTGCTCCTCTGCCGATAGCTTGATACCACTCCCTCATCCAACCAAGAAAACTTAGCGCACTGAGTAAGAGGAAAATCCGTATTCCCAGAACCTAGGTACCCATCGACCATCGTCTGAAGCCGACAAGTCTCTTACCCGCCACCTCTGTCATTGTTAAACCAAGGAACCAGCTGATTCTGTTGTTGTTTGTGTTCAGCGTCCTGCAGCATGCAAGGAGCTAAGGTCTAATAATATGCACCAGGTACATGTACAGCATATAGGTAACGTATATAAACAGCAACTGGTCCTGGAAATCTCTATCGCCCACGCACGGACCCACGAGCTACCCGACCCACCCACAGTTACCCAGACGACCACGCCCCCCTGAACCCCTGAGTGGAGGCGGGATGGCCGGCCCTACTGCCCCAGTCCAAAGGGGAAGAAGTGGGCTAGAGCAGTCCCGACACTTGCCCCCCACCCCGCCCCTCTCACCCCCACCCTCCGACATAGAGGTTATCAAGAAGATGGTTGACGAGCTGGTGGGACTAGCAGACCCCGAGAAGAAAGGGACAGCCAGAGGCATGGGACAGGACCTGCTAGCAGCCGTCCGGAAGGTGCACAACGCGTCTCAGTCACAGACTGGAAACATCTCGCTTGCCAACCTCCGCAAGGTGGTGGCCGAGGAAATGAAGGCAGCCGTCAACGGAACCGGAGCCCAGGACAGAGGATCCTGGGCCGCAGTGGCCGCTCATGGAGCTGCCCCCTCTCAGCCGCAGCCTAACACGCCGACAAAGATAGTGCCGACCCGCATAAACAAGGAGATTCTAGTCAGAGGCAGAGGAATGCCAGCCGATCTCGCCAAACGCACCCCGCAAGAAACCATCCAGGCCATCAACCGGGTGTCTATCAAGAAGGGAGCAGTTGCGGCCCGAAGGCTCCCCAGCGGCGATACAATCGTCACATTCCAGAACGCAGGCGCGAGAGATTGGCACTCGATGAACACCAACTGGATCAAGGAGGCTTTCGGAGAGCAGGCCGAGGAGAGCAAGAGAACCTTTGCAGTCCTGCTAAAGGGCGTGTGGAAGAAGGACCTGCAGGGGGTCACCGAGGAGGAATTCGGGAAACAAACAGGCCTCCACACAGTCGATAAAGTGAAGTTCAGAGTGCCGAGACACAGGGAGGCGACCCGGGCAACAGTGCTGGTTGCTTTAACATCCCAGGAGGAAGCACGCAAGGCGTGCGACGAGGGAGTGATCTGGAGGGCTCAACTACTGGACTGCGAGCCTTACTGGGCTGCCCTCAGCCCAACACAGTGCTACAAGTGCTGGAAGTGGGGACACACACAACATCATTGCAAGGCTACCCCATTGTGCCCGCGCTGCGGGACGAAAGCCCATGGAGAGGGCGGCAGGGACGGCGAGAACCAGTGCCCTACTCACAAAAACGAAATCCCGCTCCGATGCCCGGCCTGCGGAGGAAGGCATCCGGCGTGGTCAGGAGAGTGCCCGGAGAAGTCGAGGACCCTCGCCAAGGCCAAGGAGGCCTACCAGTTCCGGCCACGGACTTATGAGACCGCAGCGGCGAACTCTGCCAGCACGGCCCCTACGAGCGCTCCGGCGTTTAACTTCGAGGGCGAGGAGAGGGACGACGACAGCTACCAGGTGGCAGGCAGGAAGAGGTTGAGAGGAAGACCGACGAATGCGGCTGCGGCCCAACGTCAGGCTCTCTTAGACCCCCAGCAGACCAGGATCAACTTCGAGGCTCCGAGGGTGCAGTTCGCAAACCCGGTAGTCAACGGTGTCTACACCGCCGCTCCGCCGCCCCGGGCGCCCGAACCGGCTACCGGACCAACGCCTGCCGTCGCCGCCAACCCTGCGGTCACTGCTACTCCGAACCAACGCGACCCCGAGGGGGACACTACGATGGACTCGATCACCGTCGCAGGCAATAAAAATTAAAATCCTACTCTGGAACACCGAAGGAAACAAGCAAACACTGGAAGTCTTGCTGGAGGAGGCCAAATACGACCTCTTGGCGGTGCAGGAACCGTGGATTAACAAGGAGACGAAGTCTACATACTGCCCTCGGAGCAGCAGATACCACCTGGTACACAAGCTCGAGGGGCGGGCAGCGATATACGTGAGCAAGAGGTTTGGGATCAAGCAGTGGGACTCCGAAGCCACCGAGAACTGGTGCCGTGTGTGGTTTTCAGAGGCAGACCTTGGAAGGGAGGGCCCCGGATTCGAGCTTTGGTCCATATACAACCCCCCCGGCGGCGAGAACGTACCAAGAGCCTTTCAGGGACGACCGAGGCCAAGCCACCCAGTAGTTCTGGCAGGTGACTTCAACTTGAAGCACCCACTGTGGAACGATTTCGGGCGCTACGACAGGGAGTCTGAAGACCTACTGCAGCTGGGTCTCCTGTGGGACCTCACCATCAGGACCCCAAGGGGAGCAACAACACGAGCCCCTCAGGGGCAACAGCGGGGCCGTCCGTCAACTATAAACCACTTCTGGACCTCGGGAAACCTCCAGACAACATACTACGGGGAGGAGTGTCGCGGAAAGTCAGACCACTACCCACAGGTGCTCGAGATCGAGGGGAGGCTGGGGCCGAAGCCAACCCAGCCGGACGGCTGGGCCTGGAACAAGATGGACAGAGAGAGGGTGAAGGCTGAATCAGCGTTGCTATGCAAGACCATGGGGCTCACGGACCCGGGACCGGACGGACTACCGGCCAGGACCCGGACAGTCGAGGGTCTTGACAAAGCTTTCGATAGCCTGGTTGAGTGGCTCACCTGGGTCGCGGGGGAAAGCACTCCACGGAAGAAGGCGAGCTGCGGCTACAGCTCTCCCTGGTGGACTGTGGAGGTGCAGCAGGCCGCCCGGGGGGCCAGGAGAGCCGAGAGGTTGGCGAAGGAGACTAGGGCAGAGTACTGTTGGGAGGAGCTCAGCGAAAGGCTCAAGGACCTCGCCAGAACAACGCGCGAAGCACGGACGAGGGCTTGGAGAAACAGCCTACAGGAAGCAAGCGAGGCAAAGAAGCCCGATCAGATGTGGAGCTTGGAAAGATGGGCTAGGCTGCGGAGCTTTTTGCCGCCAGAACCACCGAGGCTGCCGGAATTTAAGGACTCTTCCGGACAGGTAACGGCCAAAACGCACGACCAAAAGGCCAGCGCGCTGGCCGAGAGGTTCTTCCCGGACCCACCGGCCAACCTGACGGACGTGGAAGACCAAGCCTTTTTGGGCAGCTGGAACCCGGGCTTCGACGTTGTACAAGCAGTGACGCCGACCGAGATCACGGAAGCGATAGGAAGAGCAAGCCCCTGGAAGGCGCCAGGCGAGGATTTGCTCCCGATGGGCCTTCTGAAGGCGTGCGGAGCACCGTTAGCTGAAGTGCTCGCCCTTCTGGCGACAAGGTGTCTGGAGCTAGGATGGTTCCCGAACCGTTTCAAGAGGGCGAAGACTGTAGTACTACCGAAACCAGGAAAGGCTCCGCCGGTGTATCAGACCCCGGGGGGATACAGGCCCATTGCTCTGCTGCCAACCCTAGGGAAGGTAATAGAGTCAGTGGTCGCCAGGAAGGTCACTCAAACTGCAGAAGTCAACGGTCTCTTACCAGATGAACAAATGGGGAACAGAGCACACCGCTCCACAGAGCTGGCTGTCCGGCTAGTAGTAGCCCAGGTCCAGGAGGCGTGGAGACAGAAGGGTGCGGCGTCCCTATTGCAACTGGACATCTCAGGAGCCTTTGACACGGTCAACCACACCCGACTGCTAGCAACTTTGCGAGAAATGGGCTACCCGAGGTGGCTGGTCCTCTGGACGAGAGACTGGTTGACTGGTCGAGAGGCCACCCTTCTTTTCGACGGCAAGACGGCGGCACCGACGGCAATTCGGGCAGGGGTCCCCCAAGGCTCACCCCTTTCCCCTGTTCTCTTCATCCTCTATATTTCCTCGTTATACAAGCAGCTAAAAGACGAGCACCCTCACTTGGCTATAACGGGGTTTGCGGATGACACCAACCTCCTGGTGTTTGGTCGAAACCCCGAGGCCAATGTCCGGCAACTGGAGGCGGCGTGGGAAACATGCATGGGATGGGCGGACAGTCGGGGGATGAAGTTCGCCCCGGAAAAGAGCGAACTGATCCATTTCAACAAGGGACGACGGCAGTGGACAAACCAGCTGGAACTCACTAACCCAGGGGGAGGCACCAGCCCCGTCAGACCGAAGGAGTCTGCCAGGTTCCTGGGAGTCTGGCTGGACCGGAAGCTCAACTGGAAAGCCCACCTGGCGGCGGTGGAGAAGAAGCTGAGGACCCAGAGCTATGCCCTGTCGAGGCTAGCGGCATCGACGTGGGGACTGGGTCTAGCCAAAGCGCGAGAAGTGTACACAAAGTGCATCCGGTCAGCGCTGGCCTATGGCGCATCGTCGTTCCACATTCCCACGGATGTGGGAGGCGAACCGGTGAAGAAAGGCATCACCAAGGCCCTCGGGAAGGCCCAGAACAAGAGCCTGAGGATTGTGGCGGGAGCC
Organism: Chaetomium tenue; assembly: GCF_020726465.1. NCBI lineage: Eukaryota > Fungi > Ascomycota > Sordariomycetes > Sordariales > Chaetomiaceae > Chaetomium > Chaetomium tenue. Next base: position 3,425,484 of record NW_027117332.1, read on the forward strand.
TTTAAGTCTACCCCCATCCGTAACCTCGAGACAGAGACGTGGGTACCACCGTTGGACTTATACCTAAACAAACGGCTTGCAGATTTCGAAAACCGACTCCAACAACCCGATCTGGACGACGGCCAAGGCGGCAAAAAGACGGCGGGGAGCGTTATCCTTACCGCCTGCCGCAAGATACAGCAGAGACTCAGCTCGAGGAGGGGCAACAGGGGCCGACCGCGAACCTTGAGGCCTCAAGGGCCCACGGCGGTAGAGAGAGCCGCGGGCACGATCATGCGCTGGACGGGGGGAACCATAGACACGGACAAGGCAGTAGAAGAGGCCTGGAGAGCGAGGTGGTTAAAGGAACGGGACGGCAGAGCAATCACCAGGCCGGCGGACGACTTTGACCATCAGCGGGAGACGCTATTCCGGAACGAAACCCTAAGGAGGCATGACGGTCTCAGCAAGGCGAAAAGCTCACTGCTCATTCAAATCCGGACGGGAGCAATAGGCTTACGGGACTACTTGTTTACACGGGAAGTCCCGGAGGTTCTGACGCCTGCCTGCGAGTGTGGCGAGGGACGAGAGACTGCCGAACACCTGGTAGTGTGGTGTTTGGCCCCACCGTTGACTCGAAGATGGGAGAGAACTGGAATTCGGACACGACGGGACTTTTACTCAGTTCTACACGGTATCAATCCCACGACTGTACGGCTTGCGAGGAGGATCCTCGACTGGCTGATGGACTCGGGGAGGCTGCCGATGTACAGCTTGGCCAGGAGGCTCGAGCTGGAAACGGCGGCCTGAAGCGCCCCCGTTCGGAGGCCAGGAGGCCTCCTCTCTTTGTATACGTAGACTCACCAGAACGCATCGTTCCTTGATTGTTGGTAGGGGTTTTTCACCCGGCCCGGGAGGGCACGGTTTTCCTGTACACTAAATAGCAGAGGGTCCGGCACGCCCTAGGGCATAGCGGAGTATGAATAATAATAATATAAACAGCAACTCTAGCGCCGGGTACCCTTCGACAGTGCTGTGTTTGTATTATCGTCGCTTCCACCTCCATTCGTGGTGTACACAGTAAGAGTACTGGTGTTAAGAGCCTTGATTCGACAGGGAGCCAGAGGTACCAGCTGAGGACCCCATTCCCCAATGGCTGTCTTTTTTGTATTTATCTGATCATAGGTACCCGTAGGTACCTATGCAGTTGGCTGTTCAACTGCACCAGCAATCTGGCTAAATAAATGGGCACAACCAACAGGTTCACATGACCTGATCCGCTGTCACAGATGCTTCCGTCCATTATTTCGCGCATGGCTCACCGCACGCGGTGGCCTTGTTTTTTCTGCCTTCGGAGTAATCGGGCAAACACGGTCGTTTGCCTTCTTTAAGGCAGTTCCCGACCCCTCAGTTCTCACTTTTTGCAGGAGTCATTGCACTTTTCCCCCTGATGAGCGACTTTCCAAAACAAACTCGACCCCCCGAGTTCTCTTTTTCCCCAGGAGTCGTTACACTTTTTCCCATAGCGGCCTTCCAAAACAAACCAAGACTTCCAACACTGGCAAAGAGAGACGACTGTCCGAGAGTAGTGGCTCGGACCAGTCAACCATCGACTTGCCGGCCACCGCCGCGTTCTCGGGATACCGCCCCTTCCCCCCAGTTATGAACCTCTATGGAAACTTCTCGGGGGTTCTTCAAGCATTGACGACCGAAAGCTCTGCGGCGCTACCAAGGACGACTTTCTTTATCTCGTCGAGTTGCACTTCGGCTACACCACGCGGGGCCCTCTCCATTTCGGCCAAGGATTCTATCTTCGAAACGGGAAGACCAAAAAAGACCCCATTCTCGCTGCTGTGGGTGACGAATATCCAATCCCCTATCTTATCAAACTGTTCGACCCCAAGACCTCTATCAAGCTGCCGCCATTGGACACGGAGAAGAACCCCCGGGACACGGTCACCGAAATCTTGCGTGCCTCTAGTGGCAAAGAGCACGGCGTCACCTTCCGGTTTGCGATTGAAGTCGGCGCCAAGAAGAGACAGAGAGAAGAGTTTGAGTGGCGAAAGACTAAAGGGAGCAAGAATGTCGGAGGCCATGAAACGCAAAATCGATACACGCTATACCGCCTCGCATCCAGCCCCCCGGTGGCTTCTTCTTCCTCCGCTCCCGTTCCGGACGACACCCAGATCGTGGCGGAGCTCGCCTTCCGCAACGTCATGAACGTGAACCACGTTTTCACGCTGGAGTTGCTGGGGGCTGGCCGCACTGGAGAGCTTGGTGACCGCTGGAGCCTCATGGTTGTCATGACTTCTCTAGCTCTCAACTGGGTACGCCAGAACGGCAAAACCCACAGGGCAACAGTTGGGGTTGCGCAGATGATACACTCAAAGCAGGGCATGGACTAGGGTGGGCATGTTCGTTGTAATGTTAGGTAAAGATAGTATAATTCTTTTTCACCCTTCATCCAGGGTTGAGTCTTGACTCCATGTAGTGGTAGAAGTGAGAACCAAGTCGGTAGGATGACAATAGGTAACAATTATATATCAAGAATGAGTGACAAAAGGAACCCGCCATGACCTCAACAGCCTTCCCGCTTGCTATGCTGCCCCTGACATTCTGATTACATGACTCTCAATGACACTTCCACCCATCCCACCAACCCCCTTCCTCACGAACCCCCCCCCCCTCCCCCCTCTCACCGCACTCACCGTCCAACCCCCACAACCCCCCTATAAGCCGGCACCTCCCCCCCATCCAACTCCGCCACCACCACCTGCTGCTGCCCCATCCCCTGCCCCATCCCCATCACCGCCGCAACAGGCGGCACCGCCGGCGCCCTCTCCACCATCCCCTCCCCGCCCTTCAACCCACCGACACCCGCCCCAGCACCACCCACCCCCGCCCCCGCCACCCCCCTCCCACCCCTAAAAAACCCCCCAAAATCCACCGCCACATCATGCTCACTCTCCCAATCCAGCTTCGCCCTCTCCTGCGGCGTCGGACTCCCCCCACCCCCCCTAATCGAGCCCCTCTCACTATCCGCCTCGGCCGACGACGGCGGGCCGCGGCCCATGCGCCGCTTCCAGAGGGCCAGCACCACAATCACGGTGAGCAGGATGGTGCCGGCGGCGGCGCCGACGCCGATGCCGATTTTGGTGGGCAGGGGCATGTCCGGGGAGGAGGTGGTGGATTGGATGCCGTTGGGGTTGGAGGAGGGGGAGGAGTTGGGGGGGTTGGTGGTGGTTTGGTCGGTGGAGGTGTTGGCGTCGGAGTCGGAGAGGGGGATGTTGGGGTTGGGGTTGGGGTTGTTGTTGTTGTTGGGTGTGCCGTTGTTGTTGTTGTTGTTGTTGTTGTTGTTGTTGTTGTTGTTGTTGTTGTCCCCGCCGTCGATGACCGCTAGGCGGCCGGTTGGGGAGGGCGGGATGAAGACGGACATGAAGGTTGTTCCAGAGGCTGTCACAAGTGTGGGGATGGGCTCGGGTGAGTCCGATTGTGGGTTTTGTTGTTGTCGGTCTGGGTTGGAGGACTGCGCAGGCCGGGAAGGGTTGCTGGAGCTGGTTCGCACCGGGGCGGGTGCAGCGATTTGAGATTCGCTCGCCGGAGAAGAGGCTTCCGGGTTGGGGATTGGAACCACGCCTGGGTTTGCAGATGATGCCGCTGGGGCTGCGGCCGCAGCAGAAGTCGCTGGGACGGGCCGCTGCACCGGCGCTGTCGAAACCGCAGAAACAGGAACAGGGGCGGGTTGCTGCTGCTGGTCATCCGCTGGTAGTGATTGATCCTGAGTCTGGGCCGGCGGTGCTTGCTGAGTTTCTTGTGCGGGTTCCTGAGTGGTAACCTCCGCGGTGGGTTCAGGAGCCGGCTCAGAGGTCGGCTCCGGTGCTGCGGTTTCCTCAGGCTCTTGGGTCGGCTCCGCTTGAGTCGGTTCCGGGTCGGGAGCTGGCTCATCAGTAACAGCCGGCGCATCCTGGTCTCCAGGCGCGGTCGTAACCGCTGCGGCATCATCGTTCCCGAGCAGACCGGTTGGTCCGACGATAGGGTCGAGGATGGGATCCAGGAGCCCGCCAGCTGCCCCGGCCAAGTTATCCGCCACACCACCCACAATACCGCCCGGCGAGCCCGTCTCCGCCGCACCCTGCTCCTCGACGGCCGAGGTCTCGGCGCCATCTCCCCCTTCTCCCCCCAAAAGTCCATCTAGATTCACAAGCTGGGCCGCCGCTAGGGCAGCCTGCAGCCAAAGAACGCGGATGACCAGCATCGTCGCGAACTTATACGAAGCAAAAAGAATGGAAAATAATTAGTAAAAAAAGAGGCCGTTGCCAAGGTGCAAAAGGCCGTTAGGTTAATGACATCTTGGCCTGGTTGAGGGAAGAGAAGAGGGAGAGGGAAAGGCTCCGAATGGGAGGGAGGGCTCAAGGACGTAAATGGCTTTTACCGTCTGATCGACGAGGCATAATGGGCAGTGCCCAGGCAAAAAGCCGTTGCGAGCCCATCGAGGATCTGGACTGGGAAGGGTTCCAGCTTTCCGGGACGTTGTCAGTTTCATAGCATCAACAAAGCAGGGATAACCCGTCAGGGGCGGGCGCCTGTGCAGGTGGATCGTTCCCGAAGGGGCAACTGGGGGGTGCCAAGTGTGGTGTAACAGCCCCCTGGGATCCGCAACGCCCCGGGACGGTAGGGTGCCATGGCCACAAGGCTTAGGCGATGTCGTTTGACAGTTATGCATCGGGTGTTTGGAAACCGGAATTGCGGTTCCCTCGGTGTATATCTTCTTGCCACCCCCGTCATGACTCGAGGGAACTTTTGGGAACCCAACCTCCTGGCTTACTCTTGAAGAAAGTGTGTTACGCTGGGTCTAGGCCGCTTAGACGACTAAACCGCTTGTTTAGAACCAGGAAGAAAAATCCGATTCAGGGTCCCCTGAGCCTCCCTAATGAAGCCGAGTTCGGCCTCCGGCGCACTTGCAAACACACACCAACGCCACAGACGGCTTGATCGTGCCGTAACTCCGTAAACTCCTTCGGCTGCGGTCACCATGCTGGTCGGAGGGTTCAGGGTCTTACAATTGGGGAATGGGGGAGACAGGTGATCAAGTGTGTGTTACCATGCCGTGTTGAAACGCTGAGGTTTGACATTGCTAGAGTGAGTCAGGCTCACAACACAAGCAGCGATACGCCGGGCAAGGTGGTAAGATACTGAGTGAATCGGTTCCTTCATATTGCCACGACCGTACGGGACCGCACACTATTAAGATCCCAACAGCCTCCAAAGCGGAGGCGGGGACGTTCCCCGGCCAAATACAAGATAGTTTTGCCATGCGCAATACATTCTGGCGCCATGCGAATCTGGACAGGAAAGAAAATGGGTGGATAAAATTAGGAAGATAAGTCGGAAAAAGAAGCAGGAAGAAGTAAAGGAGGAAAGGGAGAAGCCGAGAAAACACGAATGGTATCTCCTTCATGTCATTGATTAACGCCATCTTGAAGAAAAATACCCAATAACCTTCGCTGTCGCCCCGCGAACGTATGTGTCCCACTCACCCCGGGGCTGGTTAAGGGGACCCGCAGCATCCCCCCTGGGAGCTGTGATCTGGCCCGTCGTCGCCGGGCTCGGCGCTACCGGGGGTGAGAACGGCTTGTCCGGCTGGCCCCGGACACTCCTCGGGCGGTTACGCTGACGTTCCTTTCGGCCCCAGTGCCGACCAGCCGAGACATTACAGGACTTCTCCCTGAAGACTGCGTCCGCTGCCATCTCATTGACTTGGACAATCTTTTGCAGGTCTTTGCCGAAATGGGGCAGACCATAAAGACTGTCGATAAGCTGACGCGCCCCTTGGTCGTCGAGAACCATGTCGGTGTCGCCGCGCTCCATGGCCCGAGTCAGAGCTTCCACTTTCTGCAGGTGCTCGGCCTTGTATTTCTCCAGGATGCTGAGCGCCTGTTTCTTTCCGCCGCTTTTGACTTTGAGCTTTTCTTGTTGAATGAGGTGGTCGACATATTCTATCGTGGCGTCATTGTATGGTTCGATCGCGTGGCGCTTCAGAAAGAAGCCAAACTGAATGGCGGCTTCTTGGACCTGCGCATGTTCGACCCTGAACTCCGCGATGGCCGTCTGCCTGAGCCGGATAGCCTCTTGCTGGAGCTCAATGTCTGAGGCGTGCTTGATTAGCTCTTGGCTCACATTTTTATTTTCATGCCGGTAAATCAGGGACCGGTAATCATAATAGATGTGCATGTGATCCAAGTAGTTGTGGCTGCATCCCGAACAGAACCCGTTGCCATCCATGGCGCAGCATCTCTTGAGTTCCGGGTCCCCCTTCTGATTACGCTTCACTTCGCTGCCGAGGTAGCATGGCCTGTTGTGACGAACCTACTCCAGGATCCTATCCTGTTAGGGTTCAGCTTTGGTGAAGGTAATCTCTGCAAAGGATGCTTAGGTTCGGTGCAGCCAAAGGGTGCACAACAATAGACTTGTCTCAACAGTAGGCTTGCGAGCTTGTAGTGAACTGTAGTTGTGATTGCTAACTGGAGAACTCCCAGAGCTCTCCAGAACGAGTGACTATATACTAGCTATCTAAGGGTGCTCAGAGTGCTCAGGGCCTCAGCTCTGAGCATCCTGAGCACAAGGTGCTCAGGGTGCTCACAGTTCCCTTAACGAGCAGAATGAGCACCTGCTCATTCCCTTGGCACGGCCCTTTATGAGCAACGGGACTGTTCCTTCATTGGCTGTGCGTTCGTACGCAATGATTGGACCGGGGTACTGCCAGCGTACCCCGCCGGCCGGCTGCATGCGGCCATAACCGTGACACCTGTGGCACATCGTCTTGTACACGATCACTGTCTCATCGCGGCCAGCAAAATCGTTCCAGACCTCAACGCAATCTCCATGCGTGCACACCGTGCGGGGTTTGCCCACTTCGTACGACTCAACCGTCTCGCGCTGAACGTAGAGACTCTTCTCAAGTTCGCTGCGGGACAGCTCTGCGTTGTGCAACATCTTGACCTGATCATTGTTGACTGCGATGCTGCTCTGGATCTTTTGAGCGATCAAGGCCATCGGCTCCGTCAACTTCACAATCATGTCGCGGGTCTCGTTGAGGTTGATGGTGCTTCGGACCTGGTGAGGAGTGAGGCCTCGGATGTGCTTCAAGAGACGCTTGGACTCTGACACGGAGCGGCTCCAACTACGCATGTTGTCTTCCACAAGGCCCATGTCGATACCCTTCTAGCGGGCAGCGAGGTACCGAAAGCTCTCCGAGTCGAAGCAGTAGACGTTGTGCTCGAATAGTCCCATATGCACTTGCTTGTATTCCGCTAAAAGGGCTTCCAGGGGCTTGAAAGTGTCGCCTGGTGTGTAATTTGAACCCCGGGTATTGGTGAAGCCAAAAACAATGTTGTTGGCCGCGTTACGGTGCAGTTGGGTGAGAAGCTGTTTGATACAAAACCTGAACATGACAGTTAGGCGCGCAGCGTTGGGCTTCAGCAAGACCAGGATGCCATGGAGCTTGTCATAGCTGCGGAGGACCTTCAGAATGTCGGCCATATTCCGGTTGTCTTGCTCTAGGCCTCTCGTGTCTCCGATTCCCGGGGTGTCGATGAGGCGGACCCGAGTCTTGCCGATGGTCACGCCGTACACCGCTGTGCATTGGGTAGCGGACTGGCCGCGCGCTCCATCGTTCTCAAACTGGCTCTTCCCGATTTTGATGTCCTCCTGAACGAATTTGCCCCGTGGGTCGTTGGGGTCCTTCAGCTGCGTGCTGAAGGAGCATGGGATTAAGCACTCTAGTCTTCCAGCCTGCATTGCATCATCGAGGGAGTCGTAGGTAAGGTAATTAACGAAGGCGTTGATCCAAGTTGATTTGCCGACACCAGTTTCTCCGAGAATCAGGATGTTGAGGTCCTCAAAGGGTTCGAGGTCCTTGAGCCGTCCGTGGAGCACCTGCTTGTCATAACTCGCCCATGTTGATTCATGGGTAGGATCATTACACTTGAAGGTCCAGCAATCGAACGGGGTGGCCCCGCAGTCGCAATACAGCTGTTCGTCAACGTAGCCGTACTCGACTGGCGACTGGCAAGTGGCACAGATCCAATTGCAGGGTAGCGTTTGTCGCAGGGAAAATGAGGACACGGAATCCGAACAGCGCGGCGTTGCAAAGGCTTGCTGGTGAGTGTGGCGTCGAGGGACCCAGTGTTGTATTGCATGACACAGTTGACTGCTAAGACCTTCCTATGTTCAAGGAGGTCTTCGACGAACACTCGGCCATGACAACGATGACAGATGTAAGGCTTCTCCAGAGACTGGCCAAGCGCATCGCAATCGACGGCCACGACCATCTTTGGACGGTGATCATCCTTGAGCAACTCGGAAAACAGGTTTCGAGTGTCGGCCCAAATTTCCGACTTTCTTCCGCACAGCGTCGGTGAAATAGAGAATGTAGACATCGTCATGACGGTTTTGCGCAAGCAAGAAATCTAACCGGTGGCCTTTGAACCCAACATATTGCGCCCCTTCATCCAAGATTCCTTTCACAAAATCCATCTTGGCTGTGAATGTGGCCAGGGAGCGAATCTCGAATGATGGGGTCTCCCGGGCGTGGAAGTCACCAAGAAGTTGCCCAAGACGGTCAGGGTTGACGCCAGTGGAACGGAGCTCCCGTAGGACTCTTCCCAGTGCCACTCTCAGTGCCTTGTTGGCAGCGATGAATGCATGAAGTTGTTTGTTGACGTCTCGGATGTGATTGGAAGGAACCACGTTTGAGTATCGTTGACATCTCGACACATAGCGCTGAAGCGTTGCGCTCGCAGTGTGGGCGTCATCAAAATGTTGCATGAAGCGCTCCAAACTATCCGGGTTGGATGGGTACACGGTGAGATTGATCCGGACATTCAACAGGTGAAAGTAACCCAAAAAGGTCAAGGGTAGAAGGGTGTACTGGATTGGCGTGCCCTTGGCGTCGTTTGTGGTAGAGATCCGTTGGTGAAGACCTTTGATCAAGTTCCGAGGTGTTTGAAAGCGCGCGTTGTCAGAGATTGCCTTGTTCTCTGCGAGGAGGTCGCCAAAAACTGACAGCTCGGACCAGCCAAAGCCGTACTGTTCCTCAGGGGTAACAACCGGTTCTTCCAACCAGTCAGGGGTGGCACGACTCAGTATTTGGCCAAGTTGCTGGATAGCCAAGGCCCCCGTTGTCTTGTCAGACGCCGTGTCCCCCAGGCTGTTGGGGCAAACAATGTAGTTGGCACCCCAGCGGACGCCGATTACCACATGGGTAGCGATGTCAGTGTCTAGGGTAGCGAAGGCGAATTGTTCCCTGATTCCGGGAGCAGCGAGATTGAGCCCCTCATCAACGGTGGTGACATTGTACCTCAAGGATGTATGAGCACCGCGGATGGTGTTGGGCGAGGCGAGGTACCGAGCGCATCCGCCAACATGGACGAGCCCGGCAAGGATACTGGCTCCAAGCTCGACGTCGACCCCGAGCTGTGCGCACCTCTCCTTGAAGGTGCGGACTTCGACAGTGCGGACATCTGTTGAGCGGCAAGAGCGAATATCCACGGCATCCGCAGGAGGCCCCTGCTTGAACAGCGAGCGCGGCCGAGAAACGAAAGTGTCGCTACGGGCATCGTAGAGGGCTCCGAGTTGGGCGGCCTGGCCCAACGCTGGGCGAAGCAGTTCGCTGCTAGCCATGGCAAGGTGTGGTTTAAGGTAATCGAGAAGTGAGTCGAGGTTGATGATAGTGCTGGATGGGAGAAGGGTGGTCAGTAAAGATGAGAAGGAAAGAGCAATTGAGAACACTAAAAAAGTACATAGGTACCTAAACGACAAGACGTGGCAAGGAGAGCGGAGGCAAGGGGTTTAGCGGTAATGTGAAAGAAACAGGATATTGATGTTGTGGCCGTTTCTTGCGGAGAAACCTTGGAAGCTGGTTGCTTGGATACAATTGATTAGAACACGGGACATTTCCGACGAAAAGCTGCTCCTCCATGCCCGTTTGTCCATTCTTTTTCATCCGCCTGTTTGAGTTGTTTCCAATGGTATTGGACACACGTTGTTTGCGATGTCCAAGAATCCCCCCGCGGCTGTGGTAAGCCGCCCGCCATACCGCCGGGTTGATGCAGTTCCAGTTTCTGAAGATTGGCGATGCCCTCGTGAGCAGCAAGATGGAATGACATGGATTCATCGGGAAGGTGAGACCGAATTGAAGCATCCCAACCCGGATCTGTAAGTCGGATAATGGTCATGACGGGACGGGACGGGACGGATATGAAGCCAACAGGGCTTGCCGTAGTTCTGGGCCACTAAGGCCAAACGCCTTCGATCAAACTTGCGAGGATTCAAGCCTTTCGTGTTGTACCTTTTGGGCAGCGAGAGCCGGGAGAGGCCCATTACGGGCTACTTGCAGGCAGGCATCGTTAGCGTCACCATCCTCAAGGGGGCCGTGACTTCCTATTTTGGATCTTTGAGCCCACTTCCAGACACGTCACGCCGATCAGCGGCAGCTTCCAAGGGTGCCTCGGTGCCTTCCCGTCAATTTTACCGCTTTTCTCATTCGAGGTGGCGTTGGAAATGATAGAAGCAAACGGTCGTGGCTCAGCTACCAATACCATTGGATCGCGGCCCGCTTGCCTCGCAGCCTCAGTATCTCTCTGTGTCATCTCCTGCAGTTTCCCGCGTTTAATCGCCCCAGCCGATATGGACGTGCATACATACTTGTTCTTTGCATTTCTGACCCGGGTTTGACGTTCGGGGATAACCTCGTGATCAAAGATTGGTGTCCAGACTCCAGAGACACGGTCATTTGCTGAATGCAGATTCCCGGGCATCATCTTCGGGGCAACGACGTGGCTCCGAGAGCAAAGGGGCTATTATTCTGATTGAACCCGGTACTTGTGTGTATCATTATTGTCCGTAAAGAGTTATCGGTGACATGATCCGGGCCATGGCACAATCAAAGCTCCAAACCGGCCCCCTCGAACGTGACAAGGACCGCCTCGCTGTCCCTCACCGTGACCCTCTGATCCCGCTCGAGACGCTCCACGGCCACCTCACCAACAGCCTTCCCGTTCCTGAACGACTGACCCGCCCACGTAACCTTCGCAGCGTCCTTCTCATCCACAAAAGGAGCCGTCATGCGCTTGACCGTAGCCCCGCCATGCTTCCCAATATCCAAAGACAGCGTCGACGGAGCTGCCTCCTGCCCCGCGTAATACGGCTTCATGTTCAAGATAACCAACTTCACCAACCTCTCCCCCCTCCCATCAAAAACCGCATACGCCGAAAACCCCCGCTCCTCCAACCCCGCGGGCGTCCCCAACGCCGCGATCCTCCCCCCCTCCGCCAACGCCTCCACCACCAACAACTGCGACACAAACACCGGCAACACCCTCGCCTCCCCACGCTTCGTCGAATCCACCGGATACAGCAACGAATAACTACTAAACCCCGGACTCCCATCATCCCCGGGGGTATTCAACTGCTGATCACTCTGAAACGCCAGCGTCGCGCCCTGGTGCAGGTGCACACTCGAGGCATTCCGCACCGCGTACAACAACTCCACATCCGCCGTCCACAGTGCCTGCGCAAAGGTATCCGACACGTTGGGCTTGCCGCTGCAGGCGATCGAGTTGAACTCGCCGACGACCCAGCGGGCGCCGGCGGCCATGGCGGCGCGCGCGGACGGGTAGATCTCGTCGTCGGCGTAGCGGACGAGGTCCGTGTGGTTGAGGATGTTGGGGATGGTGGCGCGCGCGGCGCGGGCTGGGTTGCAGGTGGCGAAGGCGTACGAGTGGATGGAGTAGAGCCCGACTTGGCCGGTCGAGTTGACGCCCGCGGGGATGAGGTCGCTGGGGCGGACTTTGAGGGGTGTGATGTCAGTGGTGGCGCTGGATGCCCACCAGCGGCCGTGGCTGTCGTTGGAGATGACGGCGTCGATCTGGGCGGTGAAGGCCTGCCATTGGGCGATGTAGGCCTTGGTGCTCGCGTTCCAGCGGCTGGTAGGGTAGTTGGTTGGTTCGTTCCCTAGCTCGTAGTACGTGATCTTGTCTCGCTGGAGTTGGTATGACGCTGCCGCGAGATCCCGCGCAATGGTGACTGAGTTGTTGCCAAAGTTGAGCGTTGACACGAAGGTTGTGCCCTCGGGGAAGTTATCCCACTGTTGGTAAAACGCCGGGCCTACGGTCGTTCTGTAGATCCCCCCTTTCTCGTTCTCTGTGCGCACTACGGACAGTTTCTGGCTGGAGTCAAACACCATGCTATCCATTGTGATGCCCCCTGCACGGATGATCGGTCTAGCTCCGCGCTCATGTAGATGATTGAGGAGACTGAAGGTCAAATCTCTGGGAGAATCCGGCTCGCCGAAGAACTCAGTCCAAAAGGCCGGCTCGAAAGAGTAGCTCACAAATTGAGGCACATGGGGCTGGGAGATGGCTGAAGCTGGTGCTTTGCTGAGCGAGTGAACTGATGCGCATTTTGCCCGACCTACTGTCGCGGCAGCTGCCAACACACAGCTTGTTGAGAGAAGTATAAGCTTCATTACGACAGCCGAGAATTCGGAGTTCACGAGACTGAGTGGAAGTAACTAGGTGTTTGGATCACCAGTTCATGTACCAGGTACGGTACTTTGTGGTTGACCAAGAAAGAGTTGTAAACCCAGGAAGTCAGAAATCAACACGACGGATCCTTAGATGGATAATGTCGTATGAGATCCCCGCATGCAACCTAGAAGCGGTCCACGGCTAATACAACTCGACGGAAGATTTGTGGGATTTTCCCGCCGCGGGGTTTGGATGCTCGGTGTGAAGATACTACGAAGGTAGCCGACGACGTGGTATTGGTTGGACGGCGTGGCTATATGGAGACTGTGGTGATCATGAATTGGGGAAATAGTCCGGACGGTAAGCTTGGGTAATTATCTACCATTCGTGGTCTCGGCTATGCCACAGACTCGGAGCATTGGTTCACCACGGTACTGAAGGGGTTGTCGATTATCGACAGATTGTAAGGGCAGGCGAAAGGTCTATCGGTGGTATATACAAGCACAATGACGAATGGTCTCGCTGTAATATCTATAACCCCCCGGCATGCTTTTGTATGAAATCCATGCAACCACACTTCTACTCGTGCTCCGGTCTCCTCCTTTTTATATCTGACCCCAGATACTCAATCGAATTCCGGCACAGCGGGCACGTGTTCCGCCCGCTGTTCTGGAACCACTTGTACAGGCATACCTTGTGGAAGAAGTGATTGCACGTCCCACACTTCTTATCCGGTAGCGTCTTGTCCTGTGCGATGATCGAATAGCAGATGGCACATTCTTCCTGATCCTTGAGAGCCAGCGAGATGTTGCGGCGGAATGCCATTAGTCCATCGACGAGGCTAAAGTTCTGTAGGATACAGTTAGTATAGAACAAAATATGGTATCGTATCGAGCAAGAAAGGATGCTTACCCCGAACATGATCACGGCCTTGGTTGCCTTCAGCCATGACTGCCACTTGTCCTCCTTGACCGCGACCCGCTTCACACTAACCACATCAACTGGGTCTAGCGGGTATGACGTGGGAACACGCAGGGAGATCGTGGCAGCGTCGTCATCGACTGGGTACCCGGCACTGATCTCCCGCGCTGCCTTGCTGACCTTGACGATGACCTCTTCCGTATCGTCGTCTGTTTTCTCCTGCTTCGAGGACCATTCGATCACTTCATCCAACGCATCCGCAATGACGAGCGGCGAAAAGAACCTCTGCATCCAGGTCTGAACGGTGTTTTTGGTTTGCTTTGAAGGGCACTCAAGGTACCACATTTTGAACAAACCGGGGATGTATTTGAGGATGAGGTAGAAGAGATGGATCAGCAGCCAATTCATGTCACGCTCTGCTGGTTCTGACTCAGCAAGGTCGATGCTGTAGGAAACGATGTGCTCCGCCGTGAAACCTTCCTTGTCGAGGTCAAGCGCCCGGGCAAGAGCATGCCCGAGAACGTCGACGAGGAAGTGAAGTAAAGGATCGAGATGCCGGCCGCTCTTGAGATTGTCCGTGTAGTCGCTGCGGACTCTGAAGGAAGCTTTGCTGTAGGCATCGAACACCAGATGCCAGGCCAACAAGTATGAGCGGATGCTGACTGGGAACTGAGCAAGGTCTTCGTCGGTATAGTCATCGGGGTTGGGGGCGTTGAGAAGTAGTGACAGTAATTCGTCCGGCAGATTGGCGGCTAGTGACGTTAGCATGTCTCTCTTCTTCGTCGGTGAATGATAGTTACCTTTCTTGTCTATCACAACAGAGATGTTGATATCCTCCTGTGCGGCAGGCAGAGCCTTGTGGAGCAAGCCAAACGCCGCCCTCTGTATCTCCCGGGACTCGGAAGCCACGGCTTCGTAAATATCATCAAGATCCTCGAGCCGCACGTTGGAAATCTTGCTCACGGTTCGCGCAAGGAGCGAATCGACAAGCTGGCTTGGCTGGCTTGCGGTTGACTCACGCGGAAGACCGAGAAGCGCAATTAGTCCAGCCACTTCGGCCTCCCGATGGTTGGAGAGGGCCTCTTCAAGGTCGTCGTTGGGTTCCTCGACGGCATGAAGCGCCCGAATCAACTTTAGCGAAGCGTACAGGTACGGCAGTCGTTCCACCGTAGAATCTTCAGGGACCCTGTTCCATAGCCAAATGCAGTAGTTGATGGCTTGATCCCAGTATGAACCATACGTATCCTTCGTGCCGGGAAGAATACGAGCGATGGCCCTGCAGGTTTCAGCAGCGGGTCGATACCCCAGCTCCTCTGGCACACTTGCCCACTTGGTAAACTGCTGAAGGGCAAGAACCTGTTTTCGGGTCTCGACCGGCACTTCACCGGCCTCGTACACATCGAGGCAAAGGTTGAGTAACACCAGGGACGGAAGAGCGCGAGGGAACCGGTCTGAGAACGCGGGGAAGCCTGGTATCTCGCTGATGAGACGAGCACATAGCGTTGCGGTTACCTTGGATGATGCCAGCGCCTCACCAAACCCGGTAAGGAAGGCAGCCGTGATCAGGGTGGTGTTCGGCGCAGCCCTCATTACCCCCAGTTTGACGAGCCACTCCTCGAGTATGGCTGGCGTGCCACCGTGGGTTTGGACTAGAAGCTGGAGAAGGGAACTCAGACACTTGGCGGCGTAGAACGTAGGCGGGCTCAGGCCAATGCTTGCGTGGAGCATGAAGTTGATCAAGCGCTCCACCAAGGAATCACCGGACATGTTCCAGTCTGCCCAGTTCCCACAGTCGGCAACGACGGCGCGGACTGCCGCTGAACTCAGGTCGCAGAATTCTTGCACGTCCGCTTCGGTTTCCGACCCACCGCTCCACAAGCCGGCTGCTTGCCCAGCTGACAGCTGGTCTCCAACGATAGCTTCTGTAAGACAGAGGAGGTAGACAAGCTCCAGTTGGAACTCTGGTGGTACGGAGGACAACTGAACGCCAGACGATAGAAGTTTGGCCGTGAACAGAGCCATCCTGGCGGGAATGGAGCGCCCGCTGCTGTCCCGACCAGGTACGGGCGTTGTTGCGTTCGGATTCCCTTGTACCAGGAAGTATGCGCCTCCCATGCTGCTCGCCAATGACAAAGATGGATTTGGAGGCCGCGTGAGAAAGCAACCAAGCTCGTTCATCCACACCGTTGAACTCGGGAAGATATCCTCTGCCGGCACAGCCCCGGATTTGAGAGCGGCCAGGGCTTGTTGGACAAGGGTGTGTACCTCAAGAGAAGCAGGACCAGCTTCACTGAGATGGTTCTCTAGAATCCTAGCGACGGGACTTTGTCCGGTCGGTTGCTCGTTAAGCAGCAACTTTAATTTCTTCGCCTTTTCAGATAGCCCAGCATCGGAGAGCTCGGTCAATGCGAGAAGGCCAGTAACCAACCGCACATGCAAGTCGTCGTTTGCTTGGAAGAGCTCGGGCCTTTTCTTAAGGGCAAGCTCGAGTGTCACAAGAGCCGACCGGGTTGTTTCTGGCACTTCCAAGTGGGAGACGATGTCAGCTGCAATAGCTGTCCAAGATTCCTTCGTGAGAGTGTCGTAGGACAAAGTGGCCTCGCAGATGTCTTTGAGAGCAGGCAAGCCCCCACCCTTAGCATACTCATTCCACGCAGTGACTAGGAACTCCTGGAGAGCAGGGAGATCCTGCGCATACGTGGCGACGGAGGGCACCCCGATGAGTACTCTAACAGCTGATATGGCCAATGCGCGATCAGAGAGCTCAACGGCTGCCCTAGCAAGCGACGTCCAAATGCTCCCAAAGCGGTTATCCGCGTCTCCCTGAATAGTATTCAGATCTGAGACTAGATATGGCAGGGAGGGGGAGGCTGCAATCACATCATACATTTCGGCCTTGCCCGGCGGATACAGAAGGGACAGCAAGTTGTTGTCGGCACACAAGCGAGGGCAATGTCTGAACGCGGACTGGATGACAGCGGCAGCTCCATAGGGCTTGAAGTTCCTCCTAGTCAACAGACCAAGGGCACCGTGTAGGATTTCCGCTGAAGCTGCCGTGACCGCAGCGGATAGCGGCAGGCTGTTATCACCCTCACGGGACAAGGCGCTGGCCGCTAACGCAAACCAGCGCTCGCCTTCGGAGGAAATGGCGACTTGCGACTTCTGATACCCTTCAGACACCTCGGGTAGAGCGTTGGACATGCGAGAAAGCACAGCGTTGCCCAACTTTTGCCATTCATCGGCTAATGCCCCGCGTGTGCTTTCGTCAGAATGTTGGGACACCATCGCCCAAGCCTCTGATAGAGGCTCGGGCCGCTGTGGAGATGGCACAGAAGACTCGGGCGTGGGATGAAGATACTGCCGGATGATATTGGACAGGTTTTCCTCGAGGAAACTTGATGGTAAAGGCGATTGACGGAGGAATATCTCGAACACCTGAGCATAGGATTGGAAGGCCTGGTATCGGCCCGAACGAGTCTCAAGCCTATCCGCAATCCCTCTCCGCATGGAGCCGAGGAAGCTTGACACGACCTCCAGGGAAGGCGTGCTCTCTGGGAAGGCCTGGAGAAGACGCTCCAAGGACTGCCAGTATTTTTCCGCACCGCCTTGGGAGCCCTGAGCGATGAATTGCTGCATCCGCTGTAAAGGATGCTTCTGGGTGCCCCAAACCTGAGGAAACTGCTTTGTCAAGGCCGTCAAGACGTCCAGAAGCTCGGTTGCCGATCCGACCTGGCCGCTCTTCATGCTGTCCGCAACGAGCGCCTTCCCAATCGATTGTAATCGGAGTTGGAGAATTTCGGGCTTGGCCTCGAGGATCGCGCGAAGAAATTGATAGAAGGCTCTCCGAACAAACCCGTCATCTGCTTTCGACAAGGTCCAAAGTGCATCCACCTGCAAATAATCGGCCAAACCGCCCTGGAGCAAGTCGATGTCTCCCTTTCTTATCAGATGCAAGGCCAAGTAGAGGCTGGTACTAACGGCCCGGTGGTATTTGGCGTCAGAGTCTTGCTTCGTGGTCGACCTTTCGTCGCTTAGCGTGTCTGGGGTCTCTTTGATGACCTCGATCGCGAATTCGAGGGCCCTGGTTTGCACGGCCTTCCAAAATGCTTCCTCTTTCTCCTTTGTTTGTAGGAAAGGACCCAATGCGTCGGTGGCAGCACGTAGAACACGCTTATCTCTGTCGAAGGTCCCTGCGAGCCATGGGCCCACGAAGGCCGGCAGTTTCTTGGCCATGCGTTTCTTCGCCGCATTCAAGAGTTGGAAAAGTAGCTGGTGGGAAAGTTCTCGTACTCTGGCAGAGTCGTCGATCGATAGTCGGGGGTAGAGCTCAATCTAGACAATCGTTAGGGATGTGTTCGTAAAAAGGGGGTTAGCTCTGACAACGAACATATGCGTCTATTACCGCCCCCTCAACAGCTTGCCCAGCGTCTGGCCCAAGACTCTGGACGTAGGAAAGGATGTCTTGTAATGCCTTTTCTTTTGTGGTGCTAGCTTTCTTCGAAAGATTCTTGAATGGTACCACGACTTCCTGTGGTATGGCAGAAAAGTCGGGAGGCGGGGCTAGGTATGAGAGGGTTGTCGACGAGGTCGAGAAGCCGCCGAAGCGGCCCCCCGCAGCTTTGGTCTTGTCGGGGAAGGACATTGTTGTGAATTAAAGCATCGGACCGTCAAAGGGGATGTCGAGGGGCAGTAGAGAAGGTCAGGCCAAAGGTTTCTGTTGACGGATCATGCTGGTCAGTATTTTGGGATACGTCCGAAGGGTGAGGAGCGTAGAAGAGGAACGAGGCAGAGAAGAACAGAACGGAGAACGCCTACTTTTATATGTCTGTGATTCTTGCGCGACCCGTGATATGCTTTGACAAAGCCCTAACTTGATGCATGTGGAATGCTAGACGTCTGGTGCGGGTTCTTGAGGGTCCCTTGAGTGTCGATAAAGAATTGAGATGACGTTGGCAATGTACCGTAATAGCAGGGAAGCAATTGTTAAATCACGTAGAGGCCGAGGAACCGCAGCCTGCTGCAAGTCAACTATCGCACGGGAGGTCAGCTCCGATAGCCTTGTCCTTTTAACGGGCCCGGCCGGCGTGACTGATGCGGCAACCTGGAACATTTTGGCGGGGTCGCAAGAACGTCCAAGCTCTGCAAAAGTACCGATGTACATACGAGCACGTGATGTGGGGCAATACGATTACACTGAACATGACGTGTAAGTTACACATTGGTACACTCTTGATGACCATGCCACTTGTGGCCTTAATTACGAGGCTTTACTCTGTTTCCAGCCCGCTGCCTAAATGCTTCTACATTGCTTTGATTACTGCAGTAACCAGTCATTTAGCATCCTAGAGGAATACTTAAATGACATGCCGTCGCCCTGGGGATTTGTTGGGCAGTCGAGCAGTATGCTAATCGCATGATCTTGTGCTACTTCACAACGATCAGCAGTTGCAGAGTTTCAGACGGGACATACGGAGGTCAGAATCGAGGAGACAAATCCGAGCATAAAAGAAAGGGGATAGAAACATGGAAGTCAGCATTTTTTTATTCTATCTGTACAGTCGATATTCAGTCGGGGTCTAATAAACTTCTTCATTCCGGCGACACTTGTCCAGTCTGTTTCTCTTCGGACTGTGCAGGCTGGCACTGGCTGGCTGTCTCACTGAGGGGGGTTTCAATGTTCTGCTTGGCAATCGTGAAGAATGACATCATAGGTGGGGCCCTTCCTCGCAACCCCTGGCGAGCACAAGACCACCCCTGGCTTGGACGTGAGAGTCGCCTGCCCTCGCTGTGGTTGATTCCGAGATTCAATCCCATGAATATAATGCGGGGAAATGCTTCGTTCTTAGGCCCCCCTGACGAGAGGGGAATTGCATTGATAGTGATGGTGAAGCACGGCACCGCTTGCTTAGAGGTTTGGAGTCCCGCGCCCTGGGTACTGTACTCGGCCTGCCGACGTGTGCACCTGCTGTCGTTTGTTTCGGCCGGGTACCTCGGTAGGTACCTAGGTAGGTTCGAGGGAGGTTGGAAAGTTTCAATCTCGGCGGCTATTTCAAAGCTACTCGATAAACGGATAAAATAAGCCGTCAATCTCCTCCTTCTCCCACTTTTTGGACACGTTGTGACCGACGAGCTGACATCCGAAACGATGCCATCGTGAGTGAACCCCCGCCGAAAGTTCAAGGGTTGTTGCGTCCCCCGCAGCCTTCCTGGCAACTGCCTGCGACGTCAGTGGCTGAGTGCCCACAAAGGGTCCACATGTGTAGGGTCTCCCAGGCCGATTAGCCGCAACCGTCGAATCACAGCCAACCAGCCGGGAAAAGCGGCCTACCGGTTGGCTCAAAAGGGAGACCCCACTGGCTGCACGGAGGGTCGATCATCTCTAGGCAAAGTCTCCCGACCTGGAAGTCGCACGATCGCTGACCTTTGAGGCGCACCAGGTCAATAACTCGAAACGCGCAGTTATTACCTCGGCCCTTCCCGCCCGTCTTTCTCCCTTCTTCCCGCAACCTATTCTACAACACCATCGTTTTTTTGTAATCATTGAAGCCACTCCCGTTCGATATCCGATTCCCTCCATGACATCAGTCTTGGCCAATAACGGCACTTTCGCATGTAAGTCGACCACTGGTTCCCACGTGTCGGTGAAACTTGACGATGTCATTGTTGCATGCCCTTCTCTTCGCCCCTCGCATTGACTAACGACGGTGCAAGAACATTAGATAGCCACCGTTCTCGCCAGGAGCATGTCAATGATACCCTGACCCATCCATCACCATGTCGTTGTCAGTTGCGTCTACTTTCGCCCGCCGGGGTCGACCCACCAAAACCATTCACCCAGCGGCTCTCAGCTCGCTTAGCAGCGCCGCCCCCCACCACCATTGCCAGCAGACCAGGGGTTACAAGTTCGGTCGACTGGCCTCATACTTGGAATCCTACATCCGCCCGGACATTTACACCCGCCATCATTCCAACGCACAGAAGTACTGCGAAAACCTCTATCGCCGGCGAGCGTTGGCCAAGCATGCTCTGGCCGAGGATGCCAAGTCCACACTAAAACGGGCCCTCCACACCTACTGGGCTCTGGACCGGAGGGCTCGCCATGCCACAGGGCGGTGTCTTAACACGGACGCTGCTCCAAGGCAAACCCCGGATAACCCAAACGGCGTTCGTCCGGGCCAAAACATCGAAGACGTCGAGAGGGCACCTCTGGAACATCTACTATTCGGTGATAGGCAAGGACAGTCAACAAAGAAAAATGGTCGTCCAAGCCAGCGGAAAACCGATGGGGACTATGTCATTGACCCCATCACCAACCGCAGGGTACCCAACAAGTCTTCAAAGTCGCCCATCGTCAACCACTACGGCACACCTCCTTCCCTGCTAGACACACTCGGCGGAAAGAACAAGGACGTCCGTTGGCACCGCAATGACACCATCGCTTCCACATCCGCCCCCAAGTATCCCGATTTGCACCGCTACACCGCGGTGAGATACCAAGAACCCGACGGCAAGCCGTCGGATGAGCAGCCGGCCCTCAAGCATGCGGACCTGGCCAAGTACGGCCCTATCCGCGCCCACGAGCCAGACGGAAAGTACAAGCTCGAATCTGAATCTCCCGCAAACCCGGAAGAGCTGGGCAAGTATGGTGCTGTCAGAGCCCATGAGCCAGACGGCAAGTACAAGAACGTGTCTGAGTCTGTGGTGGGGTCGGATGAGCTCGGCAAGTACGGTGCCGTGAGAACTCACGAGCCCGACGGCAAATACAAGCTCACGCCTGAGACTCCGGTAAGCCAAAAGGAGCTAGACAAGTACGGGGCTGTCCGCAGTCACGAACCGGACGGCAGGTACAAAGTTGAGGCCGGCGAGGCAACCTCTTCTGCGGAATCGGAGGAGTTGGGCAAGTATGGTGCCTTCAGGTCGCATGAGCCCGATGGTGCCTACAAGCTAGAGCCTGAGCCTCAGCTCACCCAGGAAGAGCGCGGCAAGTATGGGGCCTTCCGCAGCCATGAGCCGGACGGCAAGTACAAACTCGAATCAGAGGCTCCAGCGACCACTCGAGAGTCGAAGAGATACGAGGCCGTTCGCAGCTACGAACCGGAAATCAAGTATGCGGCCGCGTACACCGACGCCCCCGACGCGGCAGAGTTGGCGGCGTACAGCAAGCCCATTCTTGCTCATGAGCCGGATGGTATGTACGCTGCGAACCACGTTGAATCCGAGTACGACGCGGCAGAACTCGCCAAGTACCGCAAGCCCTTCTTCTCTCACGAGCCTGATGGCAAATACGCTGCATCCTACACGAAGCCGCAGTACGACAAGGCGGAACTGTCGCAGTATAAAGCGTTCCGCAGCCACGAGCCTGATGGAAAATACGCCGCCAGCTATGCCAAGGAGGAGTACGATTTGAGTGAGTTGGCTACCTATGGAGCTTTCCGGAGCCACGAACCCGATGGCAAGTACGCTGCCAACTACGTCGAGGAGAAGCCTGATGCGAACGAGTTGGCCACCTACAAGGCATACCGAAGCCACGAGCCCGATGGAAAGTACGCTGCCAGTTATGTCAAGGAAAAGCCCGATTCGGGTGAGCTGGCCACCTACGGTGCATTCCGGAGCCATGAGCCCGACGGGAAATATGCCACCAGCAACGCCGCTCCCGCGAAGCCGGCTGATGCTCAAAAGTATCAGGCGTTCCGCAGCCATGAGCCCGATGGCAAGTATGCGGCGGAAGCACAGGCCGCCGAGGCCCAAGATCTCGCTAACCACGAGGCTTTCACTTACGAGGATGCGGAGACTCAGCCGCTCCCACAAAAGGATCAGGCAAACGAGGAGCAGGAAAAATCGCCGTATCGCAAGAAGGTTGAGGAACTGATGGCTCGGGCTGCTGCCGAGTCAAGTGTTTCAGGCGCCTCCGACCGGAGTTCACCGCCGGCCGATAGCAACAACGGCCGCAGTCAAGAGCCCGCAGCCCTAACAGGCAACTACGTACGTGACTTCCCCGAGGACTTTTCCAAATCCTGGCCGGCCGGTACATCGGAAGCCACTTCCTCTCTTCTCTCCCCGGAGCAAAAGACATCCGACGGGGCCGTCCAACCCGCACTGGAGCGCTTTGGCAAAGAAACCAGCGAATCTTCCACGAAACCCGCTAACTCCGCCGCACCAGCGCTCTACAAGATCCTAGTCTACGACCCCACCATGCAATGCGTCGAGGCCGCCGAAATGACCTCTACCGTCCCGGACAGCACCGCGGCGCTGACCCCGGCCGAGGTCCTCCTCCGCATCTCCAACCCCGCCAAATTCTTCCCCCACTTCGCACCCCTCCAAGCCCAGGGCTTCGAGATCGTCTCCGGCAGCGGCGACGTGCTCATCTTCCGCAAGGTCCACGACGGGACCACGACCGCACCGAACGCGGCCGTCAACCCCATCGACATGACGGGCGGGCAGCCCAACGCCGACTACAGCGTTGCGGCCGGCCGCTTCGCCAGCCCCACGGGCTTTGTCAACTACGACCTGCCCCCTGCAGCGGGGCGGCAGCGGGCGGCGGCCCGCGAGCAGGACGAGGCGGCTGATACGGCCACCAAGAAGGAGCGTGCTGCTGCCGGCGATGTGCACAAGAAGGGTAAGCGCAGCCTGCCGAAGAAGGTTGCTATCGGGGCGGCCTGCTTGACTGGTAGCGCGTACTCGGTTGGGGTGGTGAGTGAGTACTTTAAGAAGGGCGGTGTTGATGGTAAGGGGCCCAAGGGTCTCTGAGTTGGGCTGGGGGTTGTGGGAGGAGGTTGCTGGCCCTAACAGCGCTGGTGTTTTCTGCTTGTTCGGTTTTGTTGGTTTGCTTTTGGAGTTTTTCTTTTTTCGGTTGGCGCACACAAGGCACCATGGAGCATTCGGCTTGGGACTTGACATGACCCGGAGCTTTGCGGTTCTTTTCCTTTGTTGGGTCGGAAGGGCATTCTGGCGTCACACGTTCGCTTACACATGACGGGCCGGATCAGACTGCACATACATACCATGGGTACCACGGATTTGGGAGGGTTTGGGTTTTGGGTCGTTCAGTTCGCGTTGCTTCTTTAGAGAGTGTATATCAACTGGCTATGTGTTGCTCTCAACCCTTTTGTTGACCCTGTGATGCTGTCCCATGGTAAGGGACTGTGATGCCGAACTTCAATGCCGCCAATACGGAGCGCCGCTCAAGTTCAACCACTCCCAACATCGGTTCTAAGGCTCGGGCATCTCGTCTCTCATTTTGCGTGTGATACTCTAAAGATCGTAGGCGCGTTCCTCGCGGCCCCTAAGCTGGAATCCATAATGCTCCCTCGTATCCGTGCCCCAGCCGGTAAACATGACAGTACCACCGTAACAAAAGAAATATCGTCATGTCGTTTGCGTATGCCAGTGGCACTCACTCATCTAACGAGTGTGTCATAGAAAGAACGTCAAAAGCGAGAGACAACGAAACCACAACGCCCTGGATGAGACCATCAGATATACCGCCCCCCAAAGTCGTGATACAGGAAAGAAAACAGCAGCAACAATAGACTCTAGAAAATAATACAAGAAAACCCGAAACGAAAAGAGACCAAACTCAGAGTAACCCAAAAAAGAACCAGAAAAAAAAAGTACAAAGATAGAATCGAAGAAAAGACAACAGAAACCATCCCCCCCCCCCCACTAAACCACACTAAACCTCACTAAACCCACCCCCCTCCTTCCCCGCCCCGCCGCCCATGCACTGGCGCTTGAGTAAGTCATGCTTATACTCCTGGGCGCTCCAGCTCTGGCGGCGGTCGAGGGCGGGCTTCCAGGCGCCGGTGTGCGACATGGCGCGCTCGGTGGCGCTGTCCTCGGCGGCGCTGTCTTGGTTGGTGGTAGTGGTGTCGGTGGGATGGGGGTGGTGATGGTGGTGGTGGTAGTGTTTGGGGGAGGAAAGGAGGGATGTGGCGAGGTCGGCGATGGCGTCGCCTGGGGCGGGTTGTTTGGTTTCGGTGGGGTTGGACATTGCGTAGGTTGTGTGGTTGTGTGGTTGTGTGTTTGGTTGTGGGGGTGATTGGTGATGGTTGGGCGGTGGTGTTTTAGTGGGTTTCCACTGAAAGCGCCTTGTAAGAGAGAGAGGCCCAATTGGTGGCGGTGGTATAGTTGTGAATGTGTGTTTCGTGGTGCAGTAGTTGATGGATGAAGGAAGTTCTGGAATAAAATATGCCTTTAAAAAGGGCGGGTGGGAATGAAAATAAAAGAACCACAGTTTCATCGCATGACGATTCTCGATCTCATCGTGCATGGTCGATTCCTCCTCCTGCTGGTTTGGTTTGGTGATGTCGAGGTGGGGCAAGCTTATCCAGCTTATCGCTAAAGTGCCAAGACCGTCGCGATCGCTGTCTCGATCCCCATCGC
This sequence comes from Chaetomium tenue, assembly GCF_020726465.1. NCBI lineage: Eukaryota > Fungi > Ascomycota > Sordariomycetes > Sordariales > Chaetomiaceae > Chaetomium > Chaetomium tenue. The sequence goes on from NW_027117332.1 coordinate 3,450,293, forward strand.
CTGTTTCCGACACCCATCGTCAACTCAACGGTGTCATTGCGTAGCATCCCGCTGCGTGTTCTCCGAAACCTCGCCTTGCCACCCCGGTTTCCCTCGCCCCGGCGTACTTGCCCTCGACACATTCCCACTCAGCATAGACCTTGGCGATGGCTTGGGCAATTGCGCGCTCAGTCTCCCCGGCGCCAATGGACTCCTCGGACTCCTCTGCATCCTCCAGAAGCTGCGTCCACCCGGGCTAGCTGAGCTCGGCGAAGGCCGTCCCATCGCGCGCGGATTCGGTATCTTTAACCTTCCCAATGCTGCTGCTGGGTCGTTGACCTTCTCGCCAAACGACTCCCGCACTGTCCGCCGCGCCGACCGTGCCGACATCATCGACCGCGGTGAGGTCAGCGGCGGCTGCAGAGACGAGCCTTTCTGCCACAGCTTTTGATGCACCCATGTCTTGGCCGGGAGTTGGACTACAACGTCGCCTTCGAGCTCGGCAGGGTTCGGGGTGCTGCCAATCGCCGGAGGCCCGGCATACAGCTCTGACGCCGGGCTGATCATAGACTGTGGCACGCCAGAATCGCCTCGCTTGTGCCGGTGGGACCCTTGTTCCAAGCTTGTCTCGTCGCCATACGTTGTTGAGCGCGACCCTTGCCGCTTTGCGACTCTTTTCTTATAGCGCCGAACAAGAAGGAACGCGGCCACCCAAAGGCCGATGCCGGCGACAACTGTCACCACGACGATGACGACGATACTCGTAGTCCGGTCCAGTGACCCGATTCCCCCATCTGAAGCGCTCCCCGCAGTGTTGACGGGAGCAAGGCTGGTTGTTGGATCTGGCGGGTCAAAAATATGGGTGAAGCCACCTATTGACCCGGGCGAGCCCTGAGTATCCGGGGCCACCGTCGTCGACGTTTCAGTCTCCCCGTCCTCCGCCGCCGGCCGCTTCCCCGGTGTCCCAGTCGTTCCTGTGGCGGGACCAGTGGTGGTAGTCGACCCCATTCCGGGGGGGTGTGTCTTTTCAGAGTCTGTCCTGGCGAGTTTGAGGCCTGGCGTGAGGGGATGGGTTTCAAGCTTGGTCAGATCTGCCCCCACCCATCGAATCTGAATTGCTGGTCCGACCGTTGCAAGAGCGCCAGGCGTCGTAGCAGCACTCGCGAAACCCCATACACCACCACGGAAGTCGGTAAGGTCTGTTGTGCAGGTCAATCCGCTGGGAACGCAATACACGGCCGTCTCTCCAGGCGCGATAGCGGGGAATCCCTCGTCCGTCCGGGTTTTGGTGATGCCGCAGTTTGGGCCGACAACGAAGCCTTGGGGGCAGATGGCAGGGGAGTAGTAATGAAAGCCAGCTCCGGCGATGTTGGTCCTCCACGTGGGTGGGTCGCAAGACGCTGGGCCCGTTGTCGGAAAAGGCGGGTACTGAGAGAACGACCTGGTGGTCGTTAGGAGCCAGGAAGTGGGACAGGGAGGCGTAAATACGGATGTTAGCGCAGCTAGCGGTGTTGTGCCGCCGTACGCTGCAGTTGGAGCTGACATCGAGCCCATGTGGCGTCGACGGACATCCCCGTCAGCCAGTTGGGGCCGGTAAAGAAAGACGCGGTCGGGAATCGCATCGTCCCAGGACCGCGATGGACGGCCAGCGATCTACCTTTAAACATGTTGCATTCGAACGGTAACACAGCCATGGGGATCTGAGAATGCTATTCCTCCCTGTTCTGCCGCAGTTCGCGCTCATCCTTCCTCTGGGGAGAGGCAAAGCACTATGCACAAAGATGACATCCGGGACGGGCGCTATCCCGGACGGCGGGAGCAAGGCGGAATCTCAGTCGGGACTTGCCTGGATGTCCAGGATCGCCCGGGCCGCTGAAACCAGCAGTTAACCTGGCCCCTGCATGGCCGGCCCATCAGTTGGTGCCTGCAGACCCGAAGAGCCTCGCGAAGGAAGCATCTGCGGCACAGCTGTATCACGACATCCACATCCAAAAACAGCACAGCTTCCTAACCCCACCATTTCATCCAACGGCCCCCACCCCGCACCTCAACACCGAAGCCTCCTTCATGTCGACCAACACCAACAACTCCAGCAGGTTCATGAGACATTCATCTGGTGACGCACGGACAAATAACCTGTACCTGCCACCATCATGTTGCCGGCATGCCGCGGCATCCTGCCAAGAGCGGCAGGGAGACAAGACTCAAAGTTGGCCAGCTTTCCAATGCTATCCAACTTTGCAGCAACCACGCCGCCTCCTTCGGTCGACTGCCTGTCCAATTTTCCATAACTTATTAAGAGCAAGCGGACCCCAAGCGCAGCATGCTCGGGTACGGGCTTAAGGGAGTCCCGTCGCAGCTGAACCTTTTCTTTCCCTCTCCACGCATGCATGAGAGGACCCAGAACTCTTCGGGCCCTTGGCCCCCGGTCTCGCTGCCACATGTCTATTAGGCATGGAAAAACTATCTTCGTTTCAGGTCGTCCCAACAACCAACCACGGCTCTCAAAAGAGAAGCAGGACAAACGTGGGCTTGGCGACCGTCAGCGTGCGGCTGTGATGCCAGGCACACGAACCGGGAGTGGGCTGAGCATCCTGGTCTTGGCGCGCTGCTCCAGAACAACAGCACCCACACACCACCCACACACCACCCAACCCACACACACACATGCGCTCACACACTCACCTCACACACACAAATTCCGGCGAGCGGCGTTCCAGTTGGAATCCGAGTGTTGAAAGTGCCGGGCCTGGCCCTATCCGGCGGCGCGCGTCTGACGTTGCCAGACAACTTTGGAATGTGATATAATGAGCCATCGTGCATCGCCTGGATACGGGTTTGTCAACGAACTGGAACCAAGACTCTGGACATTTCCAATTCTGTCTGTTTGAGGTAGGTGGTGAGCATGAGCTCCAAGAGTTGGCCGCGCGGCCGGCACGGACAACGAACTGCGCCGGATGTGAGATCGTCGCTGTTCCTAGAACGGTAAACAATCTGCGCCGAATGTGTTGTGGAATTGCTACGAAGTATTTCCAGAAGGATAAACGAAGACATCTTGGCCCACCGAAGGCTTCATGAATTGAAGATCAACCCTAACCCCCCATCGTCCGCACCGAATTTATTCCTCGTTGGCAGAGGGGTTTTGAACTTTATGCAGGTTATTTTAAAGAATTTATCGTCTAACAACTTTCCCCATCTCTAATTAACCATGCATGAAAACTTTGCTCGAAGTGTTAAGAGACAGGTGGGAGAACCTTGAGAAGACCTCAATCCCGATAGATAACCCTAACCCGGGTAGCAATCACATGCCGAGGCATCGATTATGGTGCAAAGTGGGCCTGTGATCTGCATGCAACTCAACCCAAATTCGTATCGCAACCTCCTCGCGAGCTCTGAGCGAAGCTTAATCTCGTCTCTTTCCGGCACCAATTTCATCAGCCGAGCGTTCTTACTCTCCATTCTCATTCGGATCAAGATGGGCCCTAAGCCAGGTCAAAAGACGGTGCTTATCACCGGGTATGTTTTCGATCCCATCCCATCTGTCACATTCGTAATTTTCAAACACATACTGACCCTCTCCCCCAGTTGCACCCCCGGCGGTATTGGCCATGCCCTGTGCATGGAGTTTCATGCCAAAGGTATGCCGCCTAGTTACAAGCTCCTCTATGCTGCCTCACTGACATTCCCCAGGGGTTCACGTCATCGCGACGGCCCGCAACCCGGCTGTGCTCTCTGAGATGGCCGCCATCGGCATGACCACCCTCGCCCTGGACGTCACCAAAGAAGACAGCATCAAGACCTGCCACGACGAGGTCTCCAAACTAACGGGCGGCAAGCTCGACATCCTCGTCAACAACGCGTTCGTGACCCCCACCCCCCACCTCTTCCCTCCCACATCCCCATACCCACCACCCCCAACTCAACTAACCCCCCCCCCAGCGGCCGCACGCACACGCACCCCGCCACGGACCTCTCCATCCCCGACGTGCGCGAGACCTTCGAGACCAACGTCTTCGGCGTGATGGCCATGTGCGCGGCCTTCTCCGACCTGCTCATCACCTCGCACGGCCTGATCATCAACATCGCGTCCCTGGCCGCCATCACGCCCTACGTGTTCGGGTCCGCCTACTGCGCGACGAAAGGCGCCGTCACGGCCTACTCGCGCACGCTGCGGCTGGAGCTGAAGCCGTTTGGGGTAAGGGTCATGGTGGCGATGACAGGGACGGTGCGGAGCCAGATTGCGAGTCGCGTGCATAGGACGTTGCCGGAGGGGAGTATCTATGAGAGGGTGCGGGGGCTGTTTGAGAGGAGGTTGACGTTTTCGCAGAATAATGCGACGGTGGATACGGCGGAGTATGCGAGGAAGTTGGTGGGGAATGCGCTTGCGCCTGAGTGGTCGTTGGTGTTGCGCGCGTGGTTTGGGAGGGCGGATTGGTTCTGGGCGGGGGGGTGGTCGATGAAGGTGTGGTTTGCGACGTGGTTTGGGGAGTGGTTGTTGGATGTGGTGCTGTATCGGATGATTGGGATGAAGCAGTTGGAGGGGGTGTTGAAGGAGGAGGAGAGGAGGAAGAAGTTGGTGTAAGGGGGGGGGGGGTGGGGGTGATGTGTGCTGGGGTTGGTCCATGACAGCATCATTATTGTTGCGTCTGTTGCTAGTGTGCTGTCCGTATCTTGTTATAGTGTTTTTAGTTCTTGATTATGTATGACAAGACACCGACAACACCAACTCCCCCTTCCCCTTCCATCATACTCCGGTCAGACGTTTCTTTGGGTATTTATCACGGTCCCCTCCAGCAGGGCCACGGTCCGGGTCACTGGTCCCTGGTAGGCAAGGGGGGGGGGGGTAACCACAACGCCCCCGTCCGGGTACTGCCACCACCCGGAGTAGTCGAAGTAGGTGTTGCAGCACTGACCCTCGCAGTTACGTCCCCCCCATAGTTGATTCCCGCCCCATAGTCGGGTTGATGAGAAGCTAATATAGTTTACACTATAAACTAATATACGATAATACTTTGAAAGCCCCCAAGAATCCAAGCGAGATAAACTTCCTTAATACTCAGCAATAATACGCTTCTCCAATTCCCCTGTACCCAAGTGTCTCCGTTGAATGGTAGCTGTTCCTTGTTCTCTGGCTGATTATACCGGGTTCTAGATCAACCACGGAGGCCGGCTTGAACCTGGTAATGGAACCGAGAGTCCGTCATGATATTGAGGTATACCGTCTTGGATTCGTAACCGGATGCGACCCGTCAGAAAAGAACGATACGAGGGAGCCAAGGACGTCCTTTGTCTTCTCTGTAGCCTAAACATCCAAGGGTGGATTGGCACCATCCTTCAAGAAAGACCTTGTCAAAGATGGACAGAGGCAAATACAATGTAATAGATAATAGATAGTGGAATATAAGACGAACTAGGTTATCTTCAATCGGTACACCAACTTGGGACGGACACGATAATGTAGGATGGACACGACAACTTAGGATGGACACGATGGGACCATGGTAGGCAAGGGGTAAAAAGGCAAGGCATGGCATTGATAGGGATGCGTTGAAAGAAAATATGGTATTGGGAGGGAAAATTAAATGCGTAGGCAGGAAGACCAACGGCAAAAACAATTATATGATTAAGGATAGGCCTTAAATCCCGGTGTATTAGGTATACATGATTAGCTCACAGAATATAGACTACAAGGTTCCGCTACGCTATCAGGCCCTCATCAATAAGAGGTCAGCTAGATGTGCGTATTATTAAAAGACGGCAAGTCTTCTTCGGCAATGAATTGCGTTGAATAGTTGTACGTCTGCGGTGGCGGCTCGGGGTACGTCGAGTTGTCAGGCTGCGCAGACTGTGCGAGAAACACGGGCTGCACTCTGCCGATGGAAGCCCAGCTTGGCTCCAGGTCATCAACGCCCCCAGAGACGGGAGCCGCAGCTGGCCGGAACGAGAAGCCCTCAAAGGTGACGACACCGTTGGTCTTGACTTTGGTCCACAGCGAAGGGATGGTTTGGTCCGGAGCCATTACCTGAATGGCACCGTTTTCCCCATTCTCCGCCGTGGCCGGCGTAGCAACTTCGTTGCTCGCAGCCAAGGAAGGGTCGATAACCAGATGTGATCCATCGGGACCGAATGCTGCAAACCCGGTGGTCGACAGGTTGGTCAATCGGAGGGGCTCGGTCTGCTGCTTGCGTAGGGTCTCTCGGTAGGTGGCGGGATGGATGAAGCAGGGCTTTCCCCGACTCGTCATGGCTGCCCAGTTGCGGCCCTCGAGGCACATGGCCTCAACATCGACGATATCGAGGTCCTTGCCATCCTCGCGGACCACCAGGACGTCACCCTGTATTTCGGGGAAGGCCTCTTGAATTTCGGTTTCGGAGAGAGGTCTCTGAACCTGTGGGATTTTGAGCATCAACTCAGAGGCGCGGGCATTGGTCTTGTCGCCGGGCAGGCAATCCCACCGACTTTTGTTGGTCTCCAGCGGCGGGTTGGGGATGCAGTAGACTCTCAGAGGATGGTTGGCCTTTTCGGATAACGGGCTAATATCACCCACCTTCACCTCGGCGGGTATATGAAAGCCGCGGACCGGGTGAAGATGGTCGACCACGGTAGACACAAAGACACCCTCTCGTGGGCGCCGGCTTTCCATCGCAGCGCAGCGGATCACAACACCCCGAATAGGCGCGGCGGCGGCATCCAGGTAGAATTTATCCGCGTAGGCGAACATTTCTGGGGTGAATTTATGGGCATACCAGACGAAAAACTCCAGGATGTTCTTGAAGTCGGCCATGGTAATGCCTTCGGCAACGCCAGTGGCCGAGTTCACACGGACGGCGGCGATGCTACCAGTCCAAGGGAAACGCGGAGAGGGTAGCTCCCAATTTTCGTTGAAGCACCACTGGAGCGTCGTGTTGAGAGGCAAAATGCAGGCCCTCGAGACGATCTTGAGGTTGAAGGGGAGGCGGCGCCCGGTGAGTGGGTTGGTGTCGACCGTGAAGATCACTACAGGCGATACCGAGGGGTCTACAGGCGTCATGCGTATCGCCGTTTCCGCCCCCGTCTCCCACTGGTTGGCGTCGAGGTAGAGGACCTCTGGCCTCTGTTTCTCCGTCGAGAAGAGGACGGCCCGAACTTGGTTTGGGATATCGGGCTCCTTTGTCGTCTTGAACTTGTGACAGAGTTTCCGGTGGCGGTGATGGGATTCTTGGGCACAACGTTCGGAACAGTAGAGGATGCCGCGGCATTGGGCGCAGGCCATGAGAAGCAACTCTGGTCGTTCCTTTGCGAGGCAGTTCGCACAAAGTTTCTCCTCTGGTCGCTGGAGAGAGGGAGCTTTGCTTATGGTGCTGCCGTCATCCTTGAGAGGGATAAGCTTAGACATCTTTGCCACCATCACTGCGCTAGTGATTCTGAGGCCGTTCTAGAAAGGCGGGACTGCTGTGGACGAGACCTAAGCCGACAAACGGCGTCAGCAATCCGATCAGTCGAGATTCTGGATAACCTCAGGGAGGATTATACGTACAATCTGGGGAGACTAATGGTCACTTTCCTCAAAATATAATGGGGATGCTGAGAATTCTGCTTCGTTACGATGGCCCGAGATAGGTTGGTTCCCGTCTGGTACGTGAAAGAGATGACGAGGAGATTTGAAAAGTGTGGCTTCTTATTTATTTGTGAGCAGTCTCACCGTGCCACTACAGTGAATACTACGAGCCCAGGACAAATGTTCCTCCACCGCAAAGTTGAAGCAGTCAAGATGAAAGGGAAGCACCTCGGAGTACCTGAACAATGAAAACATTGAGGATTCTAGGGCTTGGATTGGTGGACATCGGTTCTGTTCATTTCCACGATTGCAGCTTTACAGTGATGGCCAGTCACTGGCAATACCGAAGGAGTCAGTCCCAGCCACCAGCCTTCCCCTTTGCCCCCGACCTGTGCCCACTCAACGAACAATGGCATAGGAGTTGGCGAAAGATCTATTGCGACCAGCCATTAGCCCAAAAGAATGTGGGCATGAGTGGAATGGCTTGGAATGACCGAACAGCGGGAGCAACTCATTTGTAATGTTACAAGTAATGACTAGTGTGGTGTGGGAGAATCAAGAGCCGTTTACAGGGGAAAAAAACAGAGAAAAACGGTTGTGTATGTGGGTTATGGTTACGGTTGTTGCCAGCTTCAAGATTTAATAAAAACCCCACCCTTGATGCAGAGAACCGGGAGACTTTTAGACTCGAGCACAGGGGAATCAAGAGCAGACAGTCCTCTGCAGCCCAACACCTCACGGGGACATATCAGTTCTTCTCCAGAACTTGCCGAGTTGGTTTGTTCAACGGGTTCTCCCACCAAATTTGAAGTCACTGGGAAATAGTGCGCTCTGGTCGATGCTGAATAGATTACCCAGGATCTGCTTTGTGGTCTGAGGAAAAAAAGAGATCATTTGTTCTCTAAATATTGAGTAATGAAAGTGGAGTGAAACAAAGGAATTGAACATAAGAAGACAGAGTAGAAGAAAAATAGGTCGAGTAAAGCCCTTGAGTGCTGATTATTTCACCTTACAAATAGCCCGGAGGGCATTAGGTTGCGGTTAGTGAGTGTTGTTGATGAACGGCCAAGCTTATTGGGGCTTTCAAGTCATAGAAGGGACAGCATAGATCCAGTCAACTGTGAGTTTCAAATTGCAAATAATATTGTGCGAGAAGAAATCACTCTAGGGGAAAAAGGCAATCATGCCCTGTTTAACCACAGTGTATCTACAGGCATGTATGCACTTTGTGATTGATGGTGGTTTGTTTGGCTCTATTTGGTTCTATTTTGCTTGAGGTGGGGTCTGGAGAAGGAAACCTGGAAGCCTTTGGCGTGCCGCGACGCGACAGGTATTGAGCCTTGTTGAGAGGAAAGAACGCGTGTGGGATCTGGGAGCCAAGTTAGCTGGTTATGCCCACTCGTTATTGATGCAGCGGAAGAAGTGCATTATTCAGAGCTTCAGTAGGTGCAATTATAATCACAGAAAGATCTCATCCCCGTCTTGAAACATAGTTTTTGAACCTAATATCATCACGGTGCTCGGGATTGGAAGTGCGGGGAAAGCATTAACTTACAGAGAGAATGGAGAACGAGGCATTGAAGCATTGCATTGTTGATGGAAAGTGAAGAAGTGAACAATGGGAAGGCGGAAATCCTGAATTTGAATCTTGCAACGTGCCAAGCAGACCCACTCCTGCAGCCAATGGGGAGCTGACGGAATCGGGGGAGCTGAATCCAGCCGCCGATAAAGCTGCCTGCATGCAGCGGCATAAGCACCCTTCCACCCACCACAACGCCATCATTCGACAACAGCTGGGCGGTTCACATTTGTGAACACTTACTTCTTCTACCTTCTCTGATTATTTACGAGCTTCGCATATTTCTCTTTCACTGTATTTAATTCTCGGCATATTCCAAGCATGGCTTTTGTTGGGGCGCTAAGGCTGCTCGCTGTGGGGTCGCTCATCACAGCGTCAGTTGCAAAGCCCATTGAGCCGCGATTCCAGAATGACAACGACGATACTCCGTTGCCTCTGGTCATTTGGCATGGTAAACACCCACCTCCCCCGATGACTGACAAAATTCAGTGTTACTAACCTTCCCTCTTCCTAGGTCTCGGCGACACCTACCAAGCCGATGGAGTCCGCCACGTCGCCGAAATCGCCGAGGAAGTCAACCCCGGGACCCTTACCTACCTTATCCGCATAGATGAGGATGCCTCCCGCGATCGGTATCACTCTTTCGTGGGAAACCTGACCGAGCAAGTCACCAAAGTCTGCGACGACATCGCCGCCCACCCCATCCTCTCGACTGCCCCGGCGATTGATGCGCTCGGCTTTTCCCAAGGCGGCCAATTCCTGCGCGCCTACGTCGAGCGTTGCAACAAGCCGCCCGTGCGCAGCCTGGTTACTTTCGGGTCCCAGCACAACGGCATCACCAACTTCCGCGAATGCGAGCCGACCGACTGGATTTGCAGGATCGCGATGGCCGTCGTGAAGGGCGACGCCTGGAACAGCGCGGTGCAGAGCACCCTCGTCCCGGCCCAGTATTATCGAAACCCCGACGAGTACGAGCAGTACCTGGAGAACTCCAACTTCCTTGCCGACATCAACAACGAGCGCGAGGAGAAGAACGAGGAGTACAAGAAGAACATTGCCAACCTGGAGAACTTCGTCATGTACATGTTTGAGGACGACAAGACTGTCATTCCCAAGGAGACGGCTTGGTTCGAGGATGTTAATGGCACCGAGACCACGCCGCTGCGCGCCCGCAAGCTGTACTCGGAGGACTGGCTCGGCCTGCGCCAGCTCGACCGCAAGGGCGGCCTCAAGTTCCGCCTCGCGCCGGGCGACCACATGAAGCTGACCGAGGACATCCTCAAGGAGGCCTTCGGCGACTTCTACGGCCCGCTGAACCCGCATCGCGGCCGCTCCGAGCCGAGGCCGAAGAATGTGCACAGCGACGATCTCTGAGGAGGATTGATCTGTACACTGCAAGCTTCCCTTTGTTTCTTCTTTCTTCGGCACACATCTTCTTGTCATACTGGGCTGGGACTGGAGTAGGCGTACGGGCGGTTCTGGTTATGGGTTCGGGCTTGGGCTCGGGCCCGGCATCTGGGTATTTGTTCGCGACATGACGGCGAGGCAACGGGTTTACGGTACCTTGTCACATGGGTGGATATGTTACTCAGGAATGACTGAAGTTTGGGACGGAATATGGCGTTGGTGAGACATGGGCGTATTGCGGATAGCGCGGAATTGACTTGTTACCCGTGATATGCTGTTGTGTTGCAAGACATGCGTGACTTGCCGCGTGATGCGAGCTCTTATCGGCAAGGGAGGTCGTAACGTGTTTTGGCCGGGGACGAGGGCAAGGGGTTCCCTCATTTCCCCCTCCACACCTTGATGGGGAATGTTGCAGCTGCTCACACGATGTATTGAAATTGCAATGGGGTATCGGTACATCCTGACGGTACCGTACATTCACGGCGAAGCCTCCCACTTTACCGGGTGACGGGACACATGTTGGATACAGCCAGGCAAGGAAACACCCAGACTTCAACTTCCAACCGCACTTTCTGTACACTCGTAAAGCCGGCAAGACTTGCATTGTCCCCCTGTTCGAGCCATTGGACTTGCTTCGCGCCCTGGACATGCCGAGCGAGGTGAGTGCATGGCTGGGATGGTTGCGCGATTCTCTGCCATGGGTAAGTGGGTTAGGGTTGAAGTGAAACCTGGAGCCCAAAATGCTGGCGGCTGGGGTCACGTTGAACCTGTAAAGGCTGTATTTTACGCTGAAAACCCGCCTTCCCGTAGCGAAGACGCGCTGCTTGGGTGGGCCTGCACACGCCAAAACGCGCCTAGAAGCAGGCTCTTCCTGGGAATCGCGTCTGCAACAGGTCAGACCACGGCACGGGTCCCGCAGACACGACCACGACCTGCATCTCTTAAATACCAAAATCCCCACCACCCCGGCACACTTTAGGTCTCCTCCGACCAGGCCACCTCTGCCAATTCCAAACCTCGAGTCGAGCAAGATTTTTGTTCTTGTTTCTGGTTTTGCGCTGCGTTCTCTTCAGGCTCTGGCTTTTCTTCAACCTTGACTTAAACGTAAAACGCGGTATCAAAGGGCTGCGGTCCGGCATAGGGGAAAGAACCGCATCCGACGCGTTTCGACGTGACCACCACACTTCGACTTCCGGCCCACACTTTTCGAAGTGTTCTCGACCCAGTCGGAGCTTCCTATTGACCTACTAGTATTGTCATGATCACGGCTTGACACAATTCACAAATATGGACTCTTCCCCGTCAACAGGTAGCAGGGCTCTGGAGCCTACGCTGCCCACCACAGCCGGCGTCAAGCGTCCTGCTCCCTCGCTCTTGCCGGCATTCGAGCCCTTGTCTTCTTCACCAGGCCTGCCTCGACCCGCGAAGAGGCACGCAAACTCCAATGCCTTCCTCAAATACCCGACGCCAGTTGCAACCTCGAGCACCGGGATCCTCTCGTCGAGCCCCCCCCGGCTTGGGTCACGCCCCGCCCTCCAACGCACGCTGTCAACATTATCCGAGCGCGCCCCTCTGTCCAGCGTCCCGTCGGTGCAGCTCAACGAGAACGGCGAGACGGTCTTGATGGGTCGGTCCAGCAGCTCGTCGCACTATCAGCTATCGGCGAACCGTCTAATCAGCAGGGTACACGTCAAGGCGCGATATGTCGCGGCAACCAACCCGCTCGAGCCCAACAAGATCGAGATCATCTGCAATGGTTGGAACGGGTTGAAGTTGCACTGCCAGGGGCAGATGTGGGAATTGGCCAAGGGCGACTCGTTCACGTCCGAGACGGAGGGCGCCGAGCTGATGGTCAACGTCCAGGATGCCAGGGTGTTCGTGCGGTGGCCGCGTCGGGATAAGGACCAGGACGCGCTGGGCCATCTGAGCGATTCAACCTGGGACGAGTCCCCGCGTCCGAGGGTTGCGAGGGCAGGCTCGGAGCTTCACGGCAGCCCGTTGAGGCGGACGACGCGTCTCACGAGCCCGGAGTCGCCCACACCGGCCGGTGTCTCGACCTCCAACGCAAGCCTGGACAGCTTGATGCCGCGTGGTGGCGAGGATGATGACGCCCCGGTGGAGATTTATGAGGATGCGAGTGCGGACGAGAAATCGCCCGAGCTGCCCAAGGCCCAGGCGGCGGCTGCTGCAAGCTTCATGACCAATGTGGCTGAGAGCTTTTCCAGCGACCTCAGCGACCCGCAGTCGGACGGGGAAAACGACCTCAACGAGAACGACCCGATTCTCCACTCGTTCGGTCCGTTCGGCCCCAATATCTCCAGCCGCCTCGCGTCCTTCGCAACCATCACACCCAGAAAGATGGCCGGCTCCCGCAACCCATTGGCCGGCGTCCTCGAATCCTCGCCCCTCCCCGCGCCCTCCCCGCTGGGGCCCGCAGACGGGAACTCGGCAACCAACGCGCATCCCGAGCCGACCCCGGCCTCGCTCGCGAACCTGAGCCCCGAGGCCAAGTCCACCATCACCAACCACATGGTCAACCAGCTGGCCTTCTCACGCCTGTCGTCGACCCCGCTGTCGACCATCATGAACAACCTGCCGGCCGAGGAGCGCAAGCTGGTGAACAAGGACCAGCTGCGCATCATCATCGAGTCGACCCCTTGCCTGGGCATCATCCGGCGGCAGGGCAAGGACGCGGCCGGCAAGCCGCTCGAGAGCGAGTACTACTACACGCCGGAGCTCGATACCGACGAGCATCGGAGGTTGGCCGTTACCGACGGGCTGCGGAAGCCGAGTTTGAGGAATTGTCGGAAGCAGCATAAGGTTAGTTTCATTCGTTTGGGTATGTGCCAGGGGTTGGTTTGCTGATCGTGTTTCTTTTTGCAGCAATATTATTGGAAGCGCCCCAAGACCCCTTGATCGTCGTCATCTGCGCCTGACTCTTGGTGGGAATCGACTATTCTGTATCCTTATTTTTGCGTCATCACCACGGCAACACTGTGGATGGACATGACGGCGGCTGGAGGACGGCTTTTGTTGCTTGTGTCGGTGCTAAGGAAGGTCCCACATACCCCATTTCTGTCGGATATTTGCTGGGTTCTTGAACCCTGATCTGTACTGCTTCTTCTGTTGGCTTTAGGAGGAGCTGCATAGCGCAAGGCGTACTTTGTTGGTGTATAATTGCTTTTGATATTTCTTACCGGCGGGGAATATCTTGTGCGAGGTTCGGCCGGGAGGGCAGATGTCGGGTTTGCCGGGTTATGAAAGGTCACCAAAAAGGAAGGAAATCTGTGCTTGGGGAGGCATGGGGAGGCTTGTGGAGACGGGGGGCGGCCTTGGAGGGAGGAGTTGTTGCACGGTTTGTGATGTCGATGTAGTTATGGTTATGGACAATCAATGACCCGTGGACCCGCGCTGTTATTGTTGAATGCCCAGTTGTGATATTGATATGTGGGTCATGGCCTCCCGCCGACCAAAGACAGCAGCATCATCATGATCAGGGAGATGCGTGTCCAGGCGATGTTCGAGGCTTCATTTTGTGGATTGCTGCAGGACTCGGTCTCGGACGGCCCCACTCTGCCGTGCCTGCCTGCAGCCCACATGCCCCACCTACCATTTTCAGCAAGTGACAGGGATGAATCTTATCTATGATAAGCGGAAAAACGAGTTCTCCGGATAAGCCCAAAATTTCTTGGGATCCAATGCAAAGGAAAACAAGGGAGTTGCGATTGGGACTGGGACGACCGACCACATCGCCGACATCAACACTCGCAAAGATGTCGAAATCCACCACCGTTGCGAAGGCCGCTGATGCCTCGGTCCCTGTCAACCCCGAGCAGACATTGAAGGCCTGCAAGGCGCTTGTCGCCCACATCAAGAAGGCAGCTGCCGAACCACGCGACGACGGGAAGCAGAACCTGCTCGGTGACGAGGAGACGGCGGTCGCCGAAACGCCGGTTTGGCTGACCCTCACGACCAAGAAGCACATCCACGATTCACACCGTACGTTTACCCGAGCAATTGTCCCCCTTGGAAGTCACCGCGGCGGCTGCTTTGCGCCCGCGTTGTCCTTCTCTCCCAGTCCCCCACTATACCCCCCGGCACACTTGTGCTGCATCTGAGACATCCGCTGACAATTTCCTAGGCCTTCAACCCGGCAAAATCGTCCTCCCCAACCCTCTCAACACCAACGAAGAGCTCAGCGTCTGCTTAATAACGGCCGACCCCCAGCGGTGGTACAAGAATGCGGTCGCCGACGAGTTCCCCGAGGACCTGCGGTCCAAGATCGGTCGGGTGATCGACATTAGCCACTTGCGGGCCAAGTTCAAGGCGTATGAGGCGCAGCGTAAGCTGTTCAGCGAACATGATGTCTTCCTCGCCGACGATCGGATCATCAACCGCCTGCCCAAGGCGCTTGGCAAGACTTTTTACAAGACGACCACGAAACGGCCCGTCCCGGTCGTTCTGATGGCGCCGAGGGAAAAGGTCGACGGGAAGCGCGTCGCAGCGCCCAAGGGGAAGAAGCCGAAGCGCGACCCGACTGAGAACATCAACGCACGGCCAATTCCCGAGATCGTGGCCGAGGTTCAAAAAGCCATTGGCGCCGCCCATGTCCACCTCAGCCCGTCCACCAACACGGCAGTCAAGGTTGGGTACGCGAACTGGGAGCCCGAGAAGATTGCGGCCAATGTCGACACAGCCGCCCGTGAGCTGGTCGAGCGGTTCGTGCCCCAGAAGTGGCAGAACGTGCGCAACTTCTACGTCAAGGGTCCCGAGACGGCCGCCCTGCCTATCTACCAGACGGACGAGCTCTGGCTCGACGACTCCAAGGTGGTCGCTGAGGGGCAACAGCCCCCCAGCGCGCTTCCAGGCAAGGGCCAGAAAACGATCGGCGAGAAGCCCAACGTCGGCAAGAAGCGCAAGTCGCTGGATGCGGAGCCCGAGCCGGCGGCGGAAGAACCTGTGAAGGAGGACCGGCCGAAGAAGAAGGTCAAGAAGGCGGTGCCGGAGAGCAACGACGACAAGCTTAACAAGGAGATTTCCGAGCGGAAGGCCAAGCTCAAGAAACAGAAGAAGGCGGCTGCGAAGAAGGCCGAGATTTAAAGTGGGTGGGATGGACTATGGAGGCAGGATTGCGGCTGTTGTGTTTGACAGCTTCGCTCGGCTTTGCATCGTGCTTGGAGTTTTGGAGTATGGGGAGTGGAAAACGCGGGCATTTAGCTGTGAACATACCTGGGCCTAGAGGCTACTAGATTAGTTGTCGAGATTACGTTTGATCCTCTGGTTTACATGCTCGTCCTCTAGATGTGCCAACTCGGAGCCATTGTAATACATAGGTACCTACAGGTGTTCTTCTATTATGTGGCTGCAAAAGGCCGATACTCCTAGGCACTCCTCTTATTTCCGTGAAGTCTTTGGACACGCCTTGGGGTCGAGCCATCCGACGGTTCGACATCTTGCCAAGATCGCTGTGGAGCGAAGGGCTATCCACACGTTCTGCGGAGGCGGGCCCATGGCGGTGCCGATTAATCGGTTGATCGGGTACCTTCATCCCATCCATCACGGTTTTGGTTGACATAGGATATTGACAAACGATGCATCAGTCGATAAATAATCCTGCTTCCGGAGATGGTATTTCCAGTCGATCTGGCCTGGCCACCTACACGGGGGAGGAGGCAAAATCACGGAAGAAACCCGGGCTCCTTCGGTTTCTCGATTCGATCCCCGAGCTCACGGAATAGGAACGCGCGCGGGCTGACGGCACACGAGCGATCCAATGCGGACATATTTCCTTGCTAAGGCGGATCTTGACACGAACACAAGGGACCAGAACAACTGCCGAGAACAGGACACACCCACAGACACGGTTCGTCCAGCCCCGCACCCTGAAGCTTGTCATCTGCCTGCTCCAATTCTCCAATAGGCCAGGCAACTCCTCAAACCTCCAACCCAATGCGGAAGTCTTTCTTCATTGAAGCTGAGGTTCGCCAACATGCACCATTCAGCCATGTCGAGATGCAAGCTGCGTTTGGCGAACACGAAGTCCCATTGTTTCTCAGAAATGTCACGTTTCTCTCCATTGTATAAAAGAGAGCACAAATACAGAATCCGAATCGTCTTCATTATCGTAGGTGCCCCAAGCTAGCTTGATAATTCAACGTTGTTCCTCTACACGCGGCCAGCCCCATGCCACTCACTGCGTCGCTTCCCAGTTTTGACATCCGAGTTCCCACACCCTGGTTAGACCACGATTCCATTGTGCAGTCGGATGCAGCCCGTGAGCCGCGACTCGCTGGGCATTGACCGGCCAGTTGTCTGGCTGGACTGGAGACGGCTGCTATCGGTCATTGCTCGTCGATGATGTTCAACCGGCCTTGGCAACCCTCCAACAAGGCCTGCCACGGGATCCCACAGGGACGGCAAATGTCTTCCAACCCTGCTCAAATGGCAGCTCCCTGGAAACCCGAGGGGGTCCCCGGCCAAGCATATGAGTACCGCTGGCTAATAACTCCCAGAGCCGCCACACCCACGTCTGACTTCTCCCAAAACTTAAACACGGTGTTAGTTTAAAACCTCCTGGGGACGAGCAACTTCAACAGCTGCTCGTTGGACTTATCAGCCCTCCCAAACCAGGTTCAACACCCTCATTGAACGACACCTACCCACCAACCCCAACCTTACCACAACCACCACCACCACCACCAACAGCAGCATCATCACAACCGCCACTCCCACCGCCAAAATGGGCATCCTCAAACCCACCCCCGCCGACCCCTCCCACGCGCCCCCCCAATCCCTCCTCACCACCCTCCTCACCCTCCTCACCACCCACTGGCCGACCCTCCTCCTCACCACCATCCTCCTGCGCAGCCTCCTCCGCCGCTACCTCTCCCCGCTCCACAAATACCCCGGCCCCGTCCTCGCGTCCGTCACCCGCCTCTGGAAAGTCTGGTCCACCGCCTCCGGGCAAACCCACCTCGACCACATCGCGCTGCACCGCCGCCACGGCCCCGTCGTGCGCATCGCTCCGAGCGAGGTATCCGTGGCTTCGCCGGAGGCGGCGCGGGTGTTGTTGAGCGCGGGGAGGAGGTTTTACAAGACGGGGTTCTATGGGGTGTTTCCGCCGCCGGAGAATCCGGATATTTTTACGGAGACGCGGGAGGATGTGCACGCGGCGAAGAAGAGGGTCGCGAACGTGCCGTATGGCATGGCGGCGATGCAGCAGCTGGGGCCGTTTATTGATGATATGGTGGAGTTGTTGGGAAGGAAGGTGGGGGAGCATGTGGATGGGAGGGGGGAGGGGGCGGTGTTTGATTTGGGGGATTATTTGCATTATTTTGCGTTTGATGTGCTGGGGGAGGTGGCGTTTAGTAGGGGGTTTGGGTTTTTGGAGGAGGGGAGGGATGTGGATGGGGCGATCAAGACGATTGATAACTCGCAGGTGTATAATGGGATTGTGGGGCAGGTGCCGGAGTTGGATTATCTGCTGAGGAGGAACCCCCTGTGGCGGTTTGTGCCGTGGTTGAGCACCAAGAATGCGCTGATCACGAGGATGGCGTTGGAGGAGATGGCGCGCCGCCAGCCGTTTGATAAGGATCGTGGGGGGTTGTTGAGAACCGGGGATGGCAGGCAGGATCTGATGGCTAGTTTGATCCAGGGGCATCTCAAGGACCCGGAGAGGTTTGGGGAAGGGGATGTCTTTGCCGTTGCTCACGGTGCCATGTTAGTTGTCCCCGATACACCATCTCTGCTTGACCTTGTGGAACTAACCAACCTCATCCAGCTTCGCCGGCTCCGACTCAACCGCCTCCACCATGCAGTCCTTCTTCTGGCACGTTCTCGACGACCAATGCGTCTACAACTCGGTGCTGCGCGAGATCGAGCAAGCCGTCGCGACGGGCGTCCTCCCCGCCGAGGGCAACGTCACCTGGAACCAGGCGCAGAGCCTGCCCTACCTGCAGGCCTGTCTCAAGGAGGCTATGCGCGTGCGCCCGGCCGTCGGCCTCAACATCACCCGCGTCGTACCGCCCGAGGGCGCTGAGTTGGATGGTCACTTCTTCCCCGGCGGCACCACCATCGCGTGCAACGGGTGGGTGCTGCACCGGGATAAGGAGGTGTTTGGGCAGGATGCCGATGACTACAAGCCGGAGCGGTGGTTGGAGGACGAGGAGAGGGCCAAAAGGATGGAGCGGTATATGTTCCAGGTGAGTACTCTACGTTTATTTCCAGTGTGGATGTGTCTAACATCAAGTCTATAGTTCGGTGGTGGGAGCCACCTCTGCATTGGCCGGAACCTGGCACTCCTCGAAATCAACAAGGTCGTGCCGAGGTTGCTCCGCGACTATCGCTTTGAGCTAGCACATCCAGGGCGGCCGCTGAAGGCAAACGCGTCGTTCTTCGTGGTCCAGTCGGGTCTGGAGGTGCGGATTAGGAGGGCTTAGACTAGCTACCTGGTTGAGGCTGGGAACTAGGATACACATAGAGATTTAGGTAGTTATATTTAGCTAGTAGCCTAAATAGGTAAATATAAAAAGCATGTTTACCTCTAACGTATATTATAAGCGAATGACCCATATAAGCGAGTGACCCACTTTCTACGCGACGCGATACCTTTGCACCCAACATCAATTTCCTCAACCATCTGAGATGCCACCTACTTTAAGAGAAGACCGGATAGTCTTGGCCCTCGAAGCTCTTCAGAACGACAAGAATCTGACCGAACGAGCCGCAGCTAAGATATATGGCGTCGACCGTAGAACCCTAGGTCGTCGTCGCGCCGGCAAGCCTGCACGACGCGATATGCCAGTCAACTCGCGTAAGCTCACAGATCTCGAAGAGCGTACGATAGTTCAGTATATACTTGAACTGGATGCGCGCGCATTTCCCCCTAGACTGCGTGGTGTGGAAGATATGGCCAACCACCTGCTCCGCGAACGCGATGCGCCCCCTGTCGGCAAGCTCTGGGCCCACAACTTCGTCAAACGCCAGCCACAGCTCCGTACACGTCGTACACGTAGATACGATTACCAGAGGGCCAAGTGCGAAGATCCAAAGGTTATTGGCGATTGGTTTACGCTTGTGCGGAATGTGAAGGCCAAGTACGGTATCCTAGACGACGATGTCTATAACTTCGACGAGACTGGGTTTATGATGGGTATGATCTTCCCAGGTATGGTAGGTACGACCTCAGATGGCCGTGGCAAGGCAAAGCTAGCCCAGCCTGGTAATCGCGAATGGGCGACTGTGATCCAGGGGGTTAACGCCCTTGGCTGGGCCATCCCTCCATTCATCATCCTGGCCGCGCAATACCACCTCGCCAACTGGTACCGCGAGTGCAATCTACCACTCGACTGGCGCATTGCGACTACCGACAATGGCTGGACTACCAATGCAGTTGGCCTTGAGTGGATCAAGCACTTCGACTACCATACGGCGCCCCGGACAAAGGGTATATACCGGTTGTTGATTCTCGACGGCCACGAAAGCCACCACTCCACCGAGTTCGAGCTCTACTGCCGGGACAACAAGATCATCACACTCTGCATTCCTGCACACTCCTCCCACAAGTGCCAGCCACTTGATGTTGGCTGCTTCGGGCCACTGAAACAGGCATACGGTCGCCTGATCGAGGAGCTGATGCGCGCACACTTCAACCATATCACCAAGCTCGAGTTCCTTTGTGCCTTTCGCGAAGCCTTCTTTGCTTCCATGACAGAGAGGAATATCCAGGGCGGCTTTGCAGGAGCTGGCATCGTACCATTCGATCCAGAGAGGGTGCTTTCTAAGCTGGATGTCAAGCTTCATACACCAACACCCCCAAACTCCCGGCCTGGTACTGCACAACCTTGGGTCTCTAAGACCCCGTATAATGCCCAGGAAACCCACTCGCAGTCAGACTTCATCAAGACCCGGATTGCCAGCCATCAAAATAGCTCCCCAGCTTCGGCGTTAGTTGCAGTTGACCAGCTTGCCAAAGGTGCAACGGCTGTAATGCACCAAGTGGCTCTTCTTCAATCGGAGGTCTCTTCGCTCCGTAAGGCCAACGAAGCACTAAGCAAGCGCCGGAAAGCCAAAAGAACACGTATACAGCTTGGAGGGGCACTTACTGTACAAGATGCACAGGATCTACTGGACCAGAGGGATGTGGGTAAGGGGGCACTGCAGGAAACACAGCCGGATAGTAGTGGTACAGGGGGGGCTCGTACGAAGGTTCGGCGCTGTGGTACATGTGGCAAGCCTGGCCATAATGCGCGCACTTGCCAGGAGGCTGTAGAAGTCGCTGATACAGCTATTTCCGATGTAATTGTAGTTAGTTCCTAGGGCTGTTGTATTGTAATTGTAGATAGTTGTTGCAAGGTAGTGGAGACTGGGTCACTCGCTTATATGGGTCATTCGCTTATAATATACGTTAGAGGTAGCCTCACTACCCTAACCAGCTGTTTATCGAATCTTATCTTACAAGGGGGAATACGTAGAGTTATAACTCTACTATAACTTGATATATTCCCACTGACAAGAAAAGTCTCCAAGAACAGCTGGCTAGGATAGGAAAGCTATACCTAGAGGTGAGGATGCTTTTTACATGGAGGTGTGCTGGTTTGTCCTGCCAGGAGTCGGACCTGGAAGCTCTTGAGTGCAGCGACGAGCGTTTCTTTGAGTCAGACTCAAACCAACTTACCCAAGTTGTTGGATTGCCGTACCGGACAAAGGAATTAAGACCCCCGGGCAGTGGCGGGAAGGCTCACGTGTCTAGGCAGAATCCTGGCTTCCATCCGATGTACCTACCTATATAGCACCCTGTGTTGTGTTTGAGAGCCATGGTACTGAACATATTAAGTGTCAATACACAACCGATGCTGGGAGCGAGGTTGATGATCTTAGTTTGCTGTTAGGTAAATGGAGGTCTGATCCGATAGGCATTTATCACCGTTAACACCCCAGTCAGCTATTACCTCACATTCCTTTGCTAGGAGGACACCGGTATTACGTCAGTCTAGAGAACTAAGCTTGGGAACTGAGTTTGAGTCACTTGGTGAGTTCATCATGCCAAAATACCCTAACGTTAACTGACGGTAAACACTCTCACCACACCCTCCCAACCAAGAAGCCTCATCTGCCCACACACACATAATACCCCTCCCACAGCGCATCACAGTTGATCTGGCACAAGCCGCTTAGCACGAGGTCGATGAATTCGGGCGTGCAGTCAAAGCCCAGGTTGAGGACGGTTCCGCTCACCGACGGGTTGAGTGCGTAACTGGGAGGTCTCGATGAGCATAATGTCCAGGAGGTATGAATAGGGGAAGACAGCCAGAAACATACAATTGAAGGAGTGTAAGCTTGTTCCGGTCCGCGAGGTCGCGGCAGGTGTCGCCCTTTTCGATCATATCGTAGTTTTTGCCTAGAGGTTGAGGAGGTTGAGTGTCAGTATGTATAGTTGAAGATGGGACCTGAATGTTAAGACGTCGGCTTCCTCCAAGTGGGAGAATGTTCCACCCGCGACAAGATGCGGTGGGTGCCAGTGCTCTTATCGCCCCTGTTTTCCAACCTCCTTGGTCTGCCAACCCTAGAGGCCGGCATCAAGAAAGGTCATATCCCTCCGTAACCTAGGGTGTACCAAAGCACTACCAAAGACAGTCAGAGCCCCCCACCCCTCCCCCCCAAAACTTACAATTACTCGGCGTCCCCGGCAGCGTCGGCCTGCCCTCCGGGGGCGTCGTGGTCGTCGGCTTTCCCGTCGTCGTCTTGGTGGCGCACACGCCCGAGGTGACCAGGCGGGTGGACGTCTCGATGCTGGTGATGGTGTCGACGACGAGGGAGGTGACGGTGACGGTGCGGGTGCTGACCGACGTGCTGATGCTGACCGAGGTCTGCACGCTGGTCACGACCGTCGTCAGCCGCACGATGGAGGTGACGGTGGCGGGCACCGAGACGGTTGTGGTGACGGTCCCGCCGCCGCCGAGGGTGCGCGTGACGGTGGTGGTGGTGGTGGCGCGCGGTTGCGTGAGGGTGGATGTTTGTGTTTGTGTGACGGTGGCCGTGGCGCGCGCCTGGGTGACGGTGGAGGTGATGACTGAGGTTTGGATGCTGGTGACCGTGATGGTAATCGAGCCGCCGGGGGACTGGGAGGGCTCGCCGGAGCCGGAGCCGCAGTTCCCAAACGCGCCCTGGCAGCCGTCGCCGCAGTAGTCGGTGGTGCTGCCGCAATAGCCGTGGGCCGAACAGCAGTCTCCGTATCTTGACCCTGCGCAAGTCACACCTGTGCCGCAGCTCCCGTCAGGGCTTACCACGAGTCCCGCGGGGGTTGAGGTTTGGGGCGGAGTTCCACCGTCGGTTGTTCCTTTTACACAGTAACTTTGCCCGGCAACCAGTTCTGAGCAGCTGGTAACGGATGGGTTGGATCTGAGGAAGTCGGTAACCGTGATCCCGGCTTGGGATGCGATACTGGCACACGTATCTCCTTGCTTGGCCGTGACGCTCTGGGTGCAAGCAGCAATGGCTTGTTGGGAGAAGCCGAGAGCCAAGAGCAAGAAGCCCTTGGTCAAGAATGTGGCAACCATGGTGACGGCTTGGTGGAGGAAGCGCTTAAGGGGTGGTTAGAGAAGTCCAGGATCACAGGTCCAAAACACCTGGCGGGCTATGATTTCTGGGCGCGGCCGGTTCATCATATACGAGAGAAGAATCGAGTTCGTACCACGGTTCCTGGGACGTGCCAGGACGCGGCCGAGCCACAAGCCGTGGGCTTACTGCCGACATCATCTGCACGATGGAACCTCAATCACGAAGAGGTTGTAGGATTCCGGGCAAGGGCTACGCTGTTCCCGTTGTAGTAGTGACGATAATTTACAACAGGTCAGCTTCTCTGGTTCTCGATCCGCATCGCCTACCCGTTTCTCGGATAGGACTGCATACTGCAGCCCCCCTTGTTTGTTGGTTACCGTGACCTGGGGTGCGAGGCCCGCCTAACGGATCCTTGCAGCAACTAGTTGTTCAGCTCATCCACGATTCGATGGTTCCGATTGTTTTTGTTTCCGTATTCTTTCAATATTACGGTCTAGACTTCCCTTGCTCTGCTGAACTGGACCCCTGTTTTCGAGTTCCACTCAGTATGAGGGTTGGGTTGGAGCTTGGTGGACGAGGTGACGGTGTACAAGGGGTATATTAATAGCAGAAATATTGAATTGTGAGCGGTACCAAACATCCAAGCGCATGTTGGGCTGAGGCGGTAATTTGTGGGTAAAGAAGACCCCGCGAGAAGCAATTTGCGAGCTGCAAGACCGGTCGTGCTGCTGCGTTGGAACACGGGAAACGCACCAACAGGCTAATGTCGAAAGCTACATCAGCGCTGACTTGGGCCAGTCTCCGAGAAATATTGCAGCGCGAGGGCCTGGGCCTCTGCACTGCATGCAAACGAGAATTGGACTTCGTCTTCACGTCGTTTTCCCACGGGACGTTGCAGTGGGATATCAATCATGTGGTGCCTGGTCTTCAACGGCCACCGCCGTCACGGTGGAACGTGACATCAGAACGTTTACTTTGCCCCGGACGCCCCGGGAGGTACGTGGTGGTAACCGGGAGCTGTCGGTACCGTCGGTTGGAATTCGGACAACGACCGGGCCACCAATAAGCCTGTTCGGGGATGTGGTTTGTGCAAGGTGATTCCAGTTGCGGCGGCCGGGTTAGAATCGGGATCAAAAAGTAACCAACGAACTTACATAGAGTCCACGGTGGAAGTGATCATATGAACCTGGTCAACGCCGGGATGATGTTGCTCCAGATCATCTAGTGAACGCGCCGCGAAGTTGTCGACACCAACCCCTGAGACGATAATCCGATTTCCCATTACCAGGCCGTGCCCTTTACTAACCAATGCCGACTGGTATCAAACAGTTGCCCCGAAAAGAGATCCAGTTGGTCCACCATGTCCAACTCACGGCCGAATCCCGAACGCATGCCAGCGGCGGTTTCCCTTCGCCTTTCGCCCCCCTGGGTATCTTGCGCCGTCTTCCAACTGCACCATAACCCAACCCTTCCCACTCCGATCACCACGCAATGGCCCTCGCCAAATCCCCATCAACAGTTATGCGCCCATAACATGCGACAGCAGCGGCAATAACCACCCCCCTCCCAACCCCCCCTCCCCCCAATCCCCAATTCTTTCTCCCCCCTCAATCAGCATCACCCCCTCCCCCCCGGTCCCCTCCCACCCCCCACCACCTCCCGACTCCCCACCGGCGTGGAATTATCCTCATGCGTCCGCCCACACTTCAAGCACCTCCCCTCCGTCTCGCGCGGGTGGGGGATGCTCGCGCCCGTGACGGGGCAGACGAAGGCGCGCTTGCTGTAGGGCTCGTGGGGCTGGAAGCAGGAGGGGCACTCGCGGCCGCGCAGGGTGGTCTCGACGCGGTAGCCCGTGTTGGGGCACACAAACACCGACTGCCAGATCAGGTCGTGGCAGGCCTGGCAGTGGGCGCACAGGCCGAGGGGGTCGGCGGTGGTGAGCAGCTCGGCGCCGGTGGTGGGGCAGAAGAAGGTGGGCTGTTTTTTTGGGAGGGAGGGGGGGTTAGTGTTTGGGTTGGTTTGGGTTGGTTTGGTTGGGTTGTTTGGGAGGAGAGGGGAGAGGGAAGATTGATTTCTTACCTGTATTACGGACTGTTTTTGTCCCATTGCTGTGCTTTGCTGCGGTCTCCCAATCGCTTCGTTTAACTGTTGAGAATTGGGATGCCGCTATTCCGACATGATGCCGCCAATGGTTTGGGCCGGAGGACTGGGCTCGTACAGATTAATGTCTGGTGTGACGTCGACAGAGCTGGTCTGGGCCCCTTGGAGCGCCTTGGGGAATGCGTGGCGTTCGGGAACCTCGAGGGACTGGACAGTTTACATGAGATAAGGGTCGGCCTGGAAGGGGTAGTTTCGATACCGAGGAGGACATGGGACGCCCTGCCACGTGCCGCGATCAGCATGAGAAGGCGAATTATCTCCTGTATCAGCCAAGCGCCCCTTGTTTCCTTCTGTTGGTCGGGTCTCGAACCGGAGAAAAGGATGTGATCAAAGCGAAAGGGGTGGACGGTTGTGGCTTCAACTGCAGCAGATTGCCGGGCCACCCTGCTAGCCAGGTGGAAAGGCCCGGTCTTGGACCAGTCGAATTGTCCAAAAGGACGAGAAACGGGTTAGCAGGATCGCCAACCGCATGATGTTTTAGGCTAATACTCCGCTCGCCCCCCGGAGGCTTGTCCACTCAGCTTCTCCCTTCTGCCCTTGAACTCTTTTTTTATCTGCTGCATCCCGGTGCAGCTGTCTGCGAGAAAATGCAATGTTGCAGTTTGGCACGATAGTTACATAATCCAGGAACTCTGCCGTTGATCGAGAACCCCACGAGGCCGATTCGGTGTAATTCTCTCCACTACTTGCTGCTCGCTGCTTGTGACTTGGGACGCCTAGCCTTTTGCGAGTCCGCATTCAGCTTGTTGGTCCGCTCACTGATTTCTCAGACCCCACAAAGATCGACGGGCCGCTCCGGATTCCTCGGGGGAAGGGAATCTCCGGGACATGCCGCGGAGACAGAAATGGTCAAAAGATCCAGTTGTGTAACATCACGGCTAACATCATGGTTTAAGCTTCACTGTCAAACTTAATGGTAACAAAATGAGGCAAGGTAAATCATACTTCGTAGCCTCCCCCCCCACCCCTACCCTTTTCTTCTTTTTTTTCTCCCTCGTCTTATTTTCTTGTTTCTCACTTCCTCGCTCTCTTTTCCAAGTTTAGCAAAGCGACTTCGTGGCTGGTAAACTACCTACTCAACGCCCAACTTCCCTGCTTTTCCGGCATATAGGTAAATGGTCCTTAGCGCCCGGTGTCCAATGAAGGGGCTAAGGCAGGGCGGTAGTTATCAGGTGCTATGTAGGTATCTACCTACCTACCTACCTAGGTAAATCACTGCAATATGTTGCGTGTTGAATAAGGGATTGAGCTCTGCACCCAAAGCGATCAGTTTCATACTTGGCAACCAACACCCAGTCGCCAGCTTTCCCAGCTACACGGTCCTGAGCGCTAGTGTCTCGACAAAAATGTTACGCTTCCAGAAGGGGCACAAGTCGCCGGAATAAGTGACCACGTTGTCTCTACCGGTGGCCTTCCACTCCGGGTCGACCGGGTGAAGTTCGAAAAATGTAGGTAGGCGGGGGACCGACGCGGCCCAGGCGGGCCCTTTGAAGACGGCCTTGTAGACGACGGGTGGGCTGTCCGAGGACCGGTCGGCGTGGTTGCGGTCGCGCCGGAAGCCGTACATATAGCGCCAATTGAAGGCGTCCGCCAGAGCGTCTGCCACCGAAGCGAGCACGGCGAGCTGCCGCTGGCCTTCCTCGCCGGCGGCCAGTTCTCCGAACTCACGCGGGTCGGGCAGCATCTCGGGTGACCAGGCTGGGTCGTTACGGTACCAAAAATATTCGGTCTCGTACCCGACATACTGATGGTAATCGGCGCAAAGGGCCTCATACAACCGGAAGAACGAGCGCGACGCCGTGTCGCGCCAACGCCAGAGGGGGATCTCGCGTTCAGCGAGGAGGGCGGCATGGTGCGTTTGAAAGTATTTTTTATGTGGATAGCCCATGATTTCGCTGGGGGGGCGGCGGGAGGTGGTATGGGTGATACCACGGCAGCCGGAAGATGAGGCGCGAGAGATGCAGGCAAGCACGCACGGCTGGGAAGGATTCGTGATAAGCATCCGCGTGGATTATGCGCAGCAGGTGTAGCGACCGACGGAACTCGAAAGGTGTAAAAGCCTGGCGCAAGCGGAATCGTAGCATCCAAAGCCTACGCTTCAGTTTTGGAGGGAACCACGAATAGGCCCGTGCCAAGAGGTCCATTGTATCCAAATGATGTGTGAAGTTGTGGAGGTGAGGTCGAGATTGAGAATCAAAGATTCGGCGATGACTTGGCACAGCGGCTTGAGCGGCCAGGTGTGTGCTGAGTCAGCAACAGCCCCCCAGGAATTTTACAATCAACGCTCTCGAATTTATTGCCCACCTTCCACACCTCACATTGCCTCGATGCCTAACCAAACTACCTAGTTTAGGACCCAAAAAAGGTGTGATACCTCTGTCCCCATTTCGCTCAATGAGAGTCAAGGAGTTTGATAGAAAAAGGGCTTTGGTCTTGGGCTGACTGAAGTCTGTGACGAACCTGTCCAGGATCCTATCCTGTTAGGGTTCAGCTTCGTTGAAGGTAATCTCTCGAGGATGCTTAGGTTCGGTGCAGCCAAAGGGTGCACAACAATAGACTTGTCTCAACAGTAGGCTTGTGAGCTTGTAGCGAACTGTAGTTGTGATTGCTAACTGGAGAACTCCCAGAGCTCTCCAGAACGAGTGGCTATATACCATCTGGTCTACAGGTACCTTCGTACTTGTGCCTACTGGATCGCCTTATCCAATTCACGATCCACTGGATCGTGAATTCCTTTCCACGATCCGTTTCTTATTGGCTGATGCCCCATCTTTAATCATTGGCTCGGGCCGCTCCCAGCGCGGTCCCGCTTGGCCGCTGCATGCGGCCGTGTTCGTGACAAAGTCCCGTTGACGATCAATAACAGTTTGATAATTTGATTATTGATCCAACAACGACTGGATGTTGCGCGGACGATTTGAGGTTCTGACGAGGAAGGTCTGGTAGATGAACATTGAAGGCAAGCAAGTCGTGGGTGACTCTTGGGAAGAACCTCGCATTGGCGACATGGAGTCGATCCTGCCGGCAGCCAGGCCCGCAAACCCTCTGGGGAGAACAGGGTCAGGATGTCACTCTGGGGTAGTCTTCGCTTCTTTAACGAATCGGGGTTCCTGGCACAGACATGATCTCTCACCACGACCCCGGTTCTGGGGCCCAGATCACGAGAAAAGCTCAACACCAACGGCACGGACCTGCATATTTCCCCGGGAAAAGGGCGCTTGACCAAATCCTTCCTTAGTCCCTGTGATCCTACGAGTCCCTTGCTTGCGGTCCGTGTCACTGCGGTGAGTCCTTGGCCAGCTTTTAATGCGTCCCGACCGCATGTCAATATTCAATCCATTTGACATCTACATCGGTGGGCCACTCTCGGCGATATTGACGACCATGGGGCTTCTAGGCCGTCTTCCAGCTCTCGCGGCTGTGGCTGCAGCGTTTGCTATCACCACCGCTGAAACATCCTACGCTGGAGGGGGTCTGACCATTTTGGCTCCGAGTGATGTCGACGGTACGTGATCAGAACGGCGCTTATCATTTATGGGGACATTTCCCAGCTAAGATATCAATAGGATCTCAGAATGACGGTTCTGCTGCCATCCTCGTCGGCCAGCCGGCCGATTTCGAAACCGGCCGCGCCACTTGCAAGCTTCTAGCGGAAGCGCCCTGGAGCCCCGAGCAGGCAGACTTTGAGTCTACACTGAGCAAAGCACTTGGCTACCAGCAATACCAGGATCTCGCGCCCAAGAATCAGCTGTACTGGGTTTCCCAAGCCAAGTCATGTAAGAGCGCTTGCCGGGCTATCGACGCTCAAGGCAAAACCCACACCGTCAAGTGTGACGAGGAGCTCCCGATTCTCTGCACCCACAACGCCCCCCTCTCAAGCAGTACCGCCGACAACACCTCGACGACCTGGCAAGTGCAGCAGACGGTTGGAAAGAAGGTGCTCACCGGCTACCGCGACTACCACGTCTGGAAATTCAGGGGTGTCCGGTTTGCCGACACCCCTGCGCGGTTTACCTACTCCAAAGCCGCTAGCTATGAGGACGAGGGAGAAGTGGATGCTCTGGTGGCAGGAGAGGACTGCCCACAGAGAGTCGAAGACGCCGAGGGCGGAACAAGCAGCGAGGACTGTCTCTTTGCGAACGTGTGGACCCCTTACCTCCCGCCCACGGGAGGTACCGACAAGAAGAAGCTGAAGCCCGTCATGGTGTACATTTATGGTGGCGGCTTCACCCAGGGGTCCAGCAAGAACGCGTACAAGGATGGTACCAACCTGGCAGCACGTGGCGATGTGGTGGTCATTGCGTTCAACTACCGCGTCGGATCGATTGGCTTCCTGAACCTCAACGATGGCGTCCACAATGGTAACTACGGAATCTCGGACCAGGTCACCGCGCTGGAATGGATCAGCAAGTACATCAAGTACTTCGGCGGAGACCCAGACAGAGTAACGATTTTTGGCGAGTCGGCAGGTGGCCAGAGCATCCATATGCTCCTCGGCATTGAGAAGGCCAAAGGTCTTTTCCACGGGGCGGTCATGGAGTCAGCGCCCGACGGGTGGCCGCTCACGAAGCTGGATAGGCCCGTGGCATGGCCGTACTATGACAGTTTGGAGAACAACTACCAGATCGTGACCACTCCGGTTCTGGCCCTGACCGGATGCCTCAACGCCACCGATAAAGCCGCTTGCCTCGGCCAGATAAACGCGGTTGACCTCGTCAGCCTCCCATTCAACCCCGGGTATGTCCCTCATCGAAACCCATGTACCTAATTGCCAGGAATGACAACACGAAGCTAACTTACCATCGCTAAACCCAGCCTCGCGGTCATGGACGGCGTCTATCTCAAAAACCACGGCCTCATCGTCAACTCCACGGCCGACAGCCTGGCCACCGACGTCCCCGTCATGCTCGGCGTCAACCGCGACGAAACCGGCGTCTACCTCACCGAAGCGCACCTCCCCACCCCCAACCAAACCTTCCTCGACTATCTCAACGTAATCGGCCTCACCGCCTTCCACGGCCCCCCGGGCTTCAAAGTCACCGACATCCTCAACCTCAGCACCTCCCACCCCCTCCCGGGCCTCCCCCCATCCCTCTTCACTACCAACCCCCCACCCCCGGCCACCGACATGCTCGCCGGCGCCATCAAGCTCAGCACCAACTGGCTCTTCACCTGCAACACGTACGCCAAAGCCTATTCCGCCACCAAACACTCTGCCTTCCGCAGCACCTACATGTTCGAGTTCAACCGCACCTACTCCCCACGCACCTACACCACCCCCTGGTGCGATCCCCCCACCGACGCCGCCCACCCGCACGGCAACCCCGACGCCGAGTACCTCAAGTGCCACGCCGCCGAGCAGGCCTTCGTGTTCGGCACCGTGCTGCGCACGGGCATGCCGTTGCGGGATGAGCGGGATTTGCCGTTTATGCGGCTGGTGATGGATCAGTGGGCGGCGTTTGCAAGGTGGGGGGAGCCGAATCCGAGGAGGGGGTGGTTGGAAGCGAGGGGGCATGGGGAGACGTTGAGGGAGTTGGAGAGGGTGGGCAGGTGGGAGAGGGTGGATGCGAGGGAGCCGCGGATGAGGTTGTTGCAGTGGGGGGCGAGGGATGTGCCGTTGGGGGAGGGCCATCAGGAGATTTGTGAGGGCTTGGGGGCGGGGTATAGGAGTTTAGAGCCGTGATGGGGGTGAGGGGGGTGGTGGGGTGGGTTGTTGATGTTGCTCGCATCTGATACCGGGGAGGTAATTATCTCGTCGTGGTTAGCTACCTAGGTAGGTACCTACAGAGTCTGGCAGAAACAGAGAGGTGTTGCTGGGGAAGACTGGAAGAGTATGTTCGTCCGGCACCGAGAATGATTCACCGGCGTTGCCAACACTGCGTTGCTTTCGGTAGTCTGAATAGACCGGGGTCCAGCGCTTTGAGTTTTGAACGGATCTCAAGGCGGATCTGTCCCGATATCCGGATCGTCACCGACCCACCGATCTATCAACCGGCCTATTTCTTGTCCGTCTCCGTTTCTGCCGTCATCAACCCGTTCGTATAGTGTTATTGGTCCACACCATGCTGAGTAAGACCGCACTGGGCCACTCGAGGCTAGCCATTCAGCTAGCGTACCAAGCGTGCCAGGGCGTCTGCAGGGCACTGCTGGGGTGGATGAGTGATGGCCAGGGCTGGGCCGGAATGCTACCCTGAATGACGGTGTCGATTCCAGGGTGAATCTTTTTCTTGCAACACGGGAGGTCCGGATCAGGCTCTTCGCAACTCGGCCAACATGGCACGCCGTCGGCCGAGCCTGCGCCTGGTGGTTGGCAACATAGGACCATGGTCGGGTCGGTGCCTGAGGGACGGCGTCCGTGGTTCACCCGGCTGTGCTTTTGATGTTCGCATACCTAGCGTAGTTTCCGCTGACGAGCTGAGCCTGGTCGATCCACACCCAGTCAGAATCTAAATAAATAGTCTCACGCAGCACTCCTTTTCCTCCTAGTTGTAAACCATTCTTGTACAACACGCACACTGTGATATCTGCGACCACGAACACCACTTATAAGTGTATTGATCATATCCTCGGGCTTATTCTCTTGTGATGGCCAACGCAAAAGGAAGCAACCGGTTCCGGGTGATTATTGCTGGCGGCGGTGTGGCTGGGCTCACACTTGCTAACGCACTTGAGGTGTGCTACGCCAAGCCCCTTAAACCCTGGGCAGCCTGCTAACAACTTACAGCAAGCCAATGTCGATTATGTCCTACTAGAGCGCCGTGGCGAGGTAGCGCCTCAGGTTGGTGCCTCGATTGGCATGTTCCCCAACGGTGCACGCGTAAGGCATACAATACTCCTAGCCACTACGACAATAGTACTGAAACGACTATGTTCCCTAGATTCTGGATCAGCTCGGAGTGTGGAAAGGGGTAGAGAAACGCGCGGTAAGACAGGTTCAGAGCCAATATCTCCCAGCCGTCCATGCTGCTGACACGCAGATTTCAGGAACCCCTTAAGGTTTTTCACAACCGAGGGATCAAAGGCAAACTCATAGGCCAGCCAAATCGCGGCCCCCTCCTTCTTCATGCAAGGTACGTCCGCGTTCCGGGATTTTATCTCAGAGTTGGAGTTTGACAACCGCCTTGTCTACAGGACGGGATACCGGCTGGGTTGGGGTGAGCGGCGGAACCTGCTGGTCGCCCTGTACGAAAACCTGAAGGACCCCAGCAAAGTCCTTGTCAACAAGGGGCTCGCCGACATTCAGCACGGTGCCAACGGCGTCACCGCGGTTTGCGAGGATGGAACCACTTACTCTGGCGATCTTCTCGCAGGAGCCGACGGCGTGTTCAGCAAGACCCGCACCAAGATGTGGCAGTTTGCCGAGGCCGACCACCCAGAGCTCGTTAAACAGGATAGAAATTGTGAGTCTGCTTCTCCTAGCCGACTTGTTACCTTTCAAGTCTGACTCTTCCCAGGCCTGATCGCCGAGTACAACTGCCTCTTCGGCATTGTCAAGGGCCTAGACTGCCCCCGGTTCCCGGCGGGAGATGTGCACACGACCTACAACGAGGACCGTTGCGCTCTGTCCATCTCCGTTGAGGGTGGCAAGGCATACTACTTTGCCCAAGAACGTCTCCCCCAAACTCATCGTCTGGGTGATATTCCGCGGTATACCGATGCCGATACGAAGGCGTTTGTGGAACGGCACCGAGACTTCATCATACTTCCGGGCGAAGGCGGGCTCACTCTTTCCGACTTTTGGGAGAAGACTGACACAGCCCGTCTCGTCGCCGTCGAAGAGGCCAAGTTCAAGCTCTGGCACTGGGGCCGCATTGTCTGTGTGGGTGACAGCATCCACAAGTCGACACCCAACCTCGGCGTCGGCGGGAATTCGGCCATCGAGAGTGCCGCCGCCCTGGCCAACGGCATCAAATTGCTGGCTGACAAATGGAATGCCACCGGCCGCCGCCCAACCCACCAAGAGATCGAGACCATGTTGGCCGTCTACCAGAAGCAACGTGAGCTCCGCGCCGGCGCCGTCGTCGATGCCTCGGGATTTCTCGCCCGCACCCAGAACATGCACGGTAGCTTGACCAACTTATTTGTCCGGTTCCTGCTGCCCCATCTCTCTGAGTTTGTCCCAGAGCTGATGGGTAACGCCATAATCGGCGCCACCAAAATCGACTATCTCCCGCTGCCCATGGCCTCGTTGACCGGAACCAAGCCGTTCAACCCATCCCAAGGCGATGGGCATCGGGAGAGCAAGTTGAAGCGCATGGTTTACGCCCTGCCGCTGCTTGCTCTCACCTTCATCGCGGCCTGGGTCATGAACGCGCAGCCTGCGTTGGAATGGGCGACGGGCTTGCTTGACAGTGGTGTGATCAGACTGGCTTCGGGTGACGTGCCCATCCTCCGCTCATTTTACCAGGTCCCTGCTCTTGACGACCTTGTTGCCTTGTACAACACCTTCTTCTTTCCCACTCTGTACGATTCGGACCCCGTCTCCCGCCGGCAGCTGATATCCTTCCTCACCGATGGCGCCATTCTCTTGACGATCTGGATTTTTGAGTCTGCCCGCCGAGCCAATATGATGACCCCCTTACAGTTGTATGTGCTCCTCACTTTCCACCCCCCCCCCCCCTTTTGATAATCCGAACAACCAAACTAACCAACCCCCCCAGCCCCATCTTCTTCATAACCCTCGGCCAACTCCTCGGCATCGGCCTCGCGGCCCCCCTCTACACCTTCCTACACTACACGCTCTCCCCCATCGAGAACTTCTCCGCGCGCGACCAGCGCCTCACACGAACCCGCACCAGCTACGCGGCCCTCCCCGCCATCCTACTCACCTACCTCCTCCCCTTCTACGCCATGCTGTGCTGGCCCGACCTCGCCGCCCGCCAGGCGCTGCTGTACGTCTGGCAGCTGTACCCCGTGTGGCTGGCGCTGGCGGTGTGGGGGTTGGGGCGGGGGTTGTGGAAGGATGAGATGGAGACGGATAAGGTGTATCGGACGCAGCGGGATTTGCCGGTGATGCGGTGGTATGTGGGGGGGTTGGGGGTGCTGGCGGTGGGGGTGTGGTGGTGGAGTGCCTGGGAGTTTGGGTTGGGGGAGGTGTTTGTGCCCGGGGGGCTGCCGAGGGGGATGGGGGATTTGGAGGGGTTTGCGGGGCAGTTTTTGCGGTGGGATCAGGTGTTTGGGATGGGGTCGTTGTTGGTGTGGTTGGCGTATTTGTTTGGGGATTTGCGGGCGGCGGGGATGCTGAGGGAGGGGTGGTTTAGGGTGGTTGGGTTGGGGGTGGTGAGCGTGTTGGTTTTTGGGCCGGGCGCGACTATTGGGATGGGTTGGTTGTTCCGCGAGCATATCTTGGCTACGAGGAGGCACAAGGATGCTTTGACGCCTGAGAGCGTGGGGAGGTTGCACGGTGGTGCGTTTTAGGGGGGTTGTCGGGTGTGAGAGGGTGGAGGGGGCGGGGGGCACACGTTGTCCAGTTAGATTGTTGTTTGATACGATGTATGATGGTGTAGAGTTCATATTCATAAAAAGAGGTCCAGGGGTACAGTCTCGGTTGTCCTTGCCCTCCATCGTGATTTGCGTGCAACCGCAGTTCGGCTTGCCGATGGTGTAAGATGCGAACGGCTGGAAGGTGGTTTGATGCTTATACCGAAGTGTTCCTTCCAACTAGTTGTCTCACGGAGCATATCCCGCGGCAGTGGAGACATAGGATACACCTTTCCCCTTTCCCCTTTCCCTGCCTGGAGTCCTTGACCTTACACCCACCTGAGGCCATCTCGCGTCGTTACCCAAAAACATCACAATTGTCTCTCGCATCTAGGCTGATTCGCTACCCTTACGCCTTTTATGTTTTGAGCTTCAAACATTTGTTCCCACTACTGCAGATACGGGCTTCCGTCACCCCCCTTCTGTGGACATACCGAATTTTACCGCCATTACAGCAACAGCATCAGCAATGGCCGCCCAGGATCCGGACACCCTTATTTGCTTTCAGGCTGGGCCGTTCAGGAAAGTGAATACAATATCTGCGTCCAAATTTCACTCCCTCAACCCGCCGCCTGACTTTCAGGTGAACCAGGGTGGTTTTGTTGAATGCCCAGAGTTGCACGGGGAGCTCTGGCGTATGTTTGTCAGTTGGGTTCACACTCGCGACTATGAAATCCCTCCTCCAGGTAAGGAGCACGCCCTTTTGGTCCAAGCCGTTGGGATCGTACGCTGATATTGAAGTTGTTTAGATGTATTCACGATACCTTGGGACGTGGAGTCTACTTATACGCACTTCAAAAGAATGCCTCAACCCCTCCATACCATAGTCGCCGATTACAGTCAACCGTTCGGGAGGTTCTGTCTT
The DNA here is from genome assembly GCF_020726465.1 of Chaetomium tenue. NCBI lineage: Eukaryota > Fungi > Ascomycota > Sordariomycetes > Sordariales > Chaetomiaceae > Chaetomium > Chaetomium tenue. The sequence continues at coordinate 3,485,858 of NW_027117332.1, forward strand.
ACTTGCCTTGGCGAGCTTGTGGAGTTCACACAGAACAAACCCCCATGCAGCTCCTGTGAGCTCCAATTTCCGGGATCATGGTGGAGATGCGGCGACTGGGATTGTAGGGCAATAGACGAATTCGTCTACTGCCCCCAATGCACAGCAAACTTGGAGGGCCCTAGAGTCAGGTCCTTCGGCAAGAGGGCTAGGAAAGTGAAGGGTTTTGTCCGCTTCTTTTTGCACCTGCAGAAACCAGAACAACCAGCCTACTCAATATTGCCCTCCCTGACCACGGACCCGAACCAGCCGGCATTGTGCCATTCGAGGCGGTTGACTCTTCAGTTCCAGCTCTACGATTTCGCCCAAAAACACAAACTTACTGAGCTCCAAGATCTGGTGCTGCACAAAGTCTGGTACACGTTGATGGATCTTCAACCACACCCGCACACAACCGCTGAGATGGTAAAGAGCCTTCTAGGCCCGTTAACGAAGTTGGGTTCAGATGACCCGATGTGGTCCTTGCTCACGACATATTGGGCGTGTGTTCGCGAGGACATGATTAAATTCGAGCATTGGGCGCTCCTAACAATCCAAGGGCCGCAGCTTTTCACGGAGTGTTTGGATTACGCGGAAGACCGCCTTGAGGAGTATTGAACCATAAGCATGAGGTGATGCAGTGGTGGGTTATGTCGGTTTGAGGGGACCGGAGGGACGTGGCTAATTATTATGAGGTACGAATATAAATAACGGATTCATATAGATCTAAAATCAGAAAACCGAAAGCACGAAAGAAGCAACAAAACGCCTGAAACTACCACCAGTCGATCGAGCTCAGAAAGCTCTAACCGCCGACGGTAGTTTCCCCGTTGCGGGATCTGTCGCGCCTCGTCGCGATGGCTCGCAAAGGAAAGGGCAAGACCGCGCCCGGGGCTGGGAAAAATGCTGCACGGGGGGAGCCTGCCCCACCTACTGGAGGAGCCGAACCAATCACAACGAAGGACAGCGACGAAGTGATGGAAGATGACATCTACAATGGCCCCAACCCTCTACACGACGAATCAGACGAGGTACTTGCAGGGACAATAGTCCACTTGGCCAAGGAACCAAACGAGGCGGTCTCCCAAGTAGTGGCGGATGAGATCATGACACGGCTGCGGAGGCTGCGTAGACTGGAAAGCGGAAAGGCATCAGAGACGGGAAACGAGGGAATCGACGTTGCGAGGATTCAAGGAACCGTCGTGGACGCCGTGGTGGACGGTATCGGACAAGGGACAGGGAGGGCCATAGAGGAAGTGAGAAAACAGATGCAGGAAGTCCGGAAGGAGATGCAGGAGGTCCAGAAGGAATTGCAAGAGGCCCGGAGGGAACTGCAGGATCAGAGAAAGAAGCAAGCTCCTGCACCAGCAACAACGGTAGCCCGGTCGTGGGCTGCAGTGGTGGCTGGGGAAGGAGAGCTCCCGAAGAAGATCATACCGGGGCGGCTCAACAAGGAAATACTGGTGAGGGGATCTATAGAGCCGTCGCTGACCCGGAGGTCTCCACAAGAGATCGTCCAGGCGGTCAACGGGGTTTCCGAGAGGAAGGGAGCAGTGGCAGCACGCAAGCTCCCTAGCGGGGATGTTATCGTCACTTTTCAGGATGCTGAAGCGAAGGAATGGCACGCGAAGAACGGAGGATGGATCGGAACGGCGTTTGGAGAGGTGGCGAAAGAGGCAAAGCGGACATTTGCGGTTTTGGTAAAAGGGATGTTGAAGAGAGACTTGAGGGACGTCACAGAAGCGGCATTCGGCAAGCAGCTGGGGCTGCAGTCGGTGGAACGAGTCAAGTTCCGAATTCCAACGATCGAGGGAGTCACGAGAGCGACGGCACTGGTTACCATGACCAGTCAGGAAGAATCCAAAAGGGCCTGCGAGGAGGGAGTGGTTTGGCGGGCCCAGATGCTCAACTGCGAGCCGTACTGGTCTGCACTGCAGGCTACCCAGTGCTATAGGTGCTGGAAATGGGGTCACACCCAACGGTTCTGCAAGAAGTCTGCGCTGTGCCCGCGCTGCGGCACAGCGGCCCATGGGGGAGGCGGGAGGGCGGGGGAAGCCCAATGCCCAACCCACGGCAACGAGATTCCATACTTTTGTCCGTGCTGCTCAGGGAAGCACCCGGCCTGGGTACGGTGGTGCCCGGAAGCAGTAAAAGCCCGGGGTGCGGCGAGGGAGGCATACCATTTCCGGCCTCGAACCTTTGAGCTTGCTTTGCAGCAACAAACACAACAGCAGCAAGAGAGACTACTACCGAGGATGCGGAGCGTCACATTCCGGGGTGCGTCCACCCTGGAGGAGGCCGACGATGGCTTCCAAGAAGGGGGAAAAAGGAAGAGACCACGGGGCCGCCCCCCCGGCTTTCTCATAGCCCAGGAGGAGGCTGCAAGGAGTTCGAGGCAAGGAAAGCTGACCTTTGCGAGGAAGGTTGATACGGATCTGACCGGAGACCGAGGAGACGGTGTTGGGGGCCTAGGGGTTACGACTCCAGAGGCCGCGGATACCTTGGAGGCGGACGGTCAGGATGTCGGAATGCAGGGAGCTGGGTAGGCTCCCTTCAACCGTAGTACGACGGATTCTGAAGAGACGGGCCAAGGTAACATCGGTACAGGTTTTTAGTCCGACTGGGAAACCAGGACGGTTTTCCTGTACAACTAGCTAGATAGTTGGACCGGCGAGCCCAAGGGCATAGCGGTGTAGGAATAATAATAACGGATTCAGATAGTCACTCGGCGTTATTTTCCTTCTTCCTCGTGTCGGTATTACTTGTAACTATGTGAACTGGCGAAGTCACGGTCGGACAGGCCTCGCTCAACGTTAACCCAAGGGGTGCGTCGATTGGTGGGCCATCTCTGTCCACATCAAGGGCCTCCTCGGACCTTGCTACTCCATACGCCTAGTGCGGCTCCCTGCCGAACACCAAAAAGCAATGAAACCGGGTTTCGTCGGCTCCACCATCTTGTTGTCTGGCCTGAGTCTGCGACGCCGCCAAGCCGCTGATCGTCCCAAGGCGCACCCTTGTGGCTCCGAACCCTGCCATGCTTCCCGTTGCAGTAAACCTCACCGTTGGCGGACGTCGGGTCATGCTCCCGAATGAGTGGCGGGCACACGTTCGCACCTGTGAACCGAGAAAGGGGCCCGCCGTGACTTTTTGTAGGAGCAGGCGGTCGCTATTTCGGGTCGTCCGGAGCGAGGAGGACGGCGGCGGGGGTACCGGTGATGGGAGGAAGCGGGTATAAGTACTGCTGTACTGGAGAGGATCGAAGGCCTCAGTCGAGTTCAAAGACTGGCAGACTCGACGTTGAGCAGACCACCGACCAGTACTCTAACTTCAATAATACCCCCTGGTTTCTCACAACACACGTACATCCTCAAGATGAAGACTGTCGCCACCATCCTGGCCTCCGTTGGTCTCGTTGCCGCCCATGGCTACGTTGACAGCGCCACCATTGGCGGGAAGGCCTACCAGGTAAGCTCAACGGCAGTTCCCGCGCATTGCATGTCCCGATATTAATAAACTGCCGCCTTATAGTTTTACCAGGTGCGTTCGGTACCAGTTTCCCGGCTCCTGCAAACCACTCACACGTGCTTAGCCCTACATGGACCCCTACATGGGCGACAACAAGGTAACCATGGTCCACCCCAGCCACGAGGAAGCACTTGCAGTCAGCTCACCCGCCTTAGCCTGAGAGGATTTCCCGCTCCATCCCGGGCAACGGCCCCGTCGAGGACGCTACCTCCATCGACGTGCAGTGCAACGCCGGTTCCGAGCCGGCCAAGCTCCACGCCCCTGCTGCCGCCGGCTCGGACGTGACCCTGAACTGGACTCTGTGGCCCGACTCCCACGTCGGCCCGGTCATCACCTACATGGCTCGTTGCCCCGACTCCGGCTGCCAGGACTGGTCCCCGGGCACCCAGTAAGTCCGACCCTTCAACATTCCACCACATGCAACCAACCAACACTAACCACCATTCCAGAGCCGTCTGGTTCAAGGTCAAGGAAGGCGGCCGCGAAGGCACCTCCAACACCTGGGCTACCGTACGTGACCACCCACCCCAGCTACCTACCCTCCCCCAGCCTACCCACCTCGTGCACCCAACCCAACTCCACAACCCATGGCGCCAAAACCAAACTAACCCCCTTCCCCCCCCCCACCTTAACAGACCCCCCTAATGGCCGCCCCCGCCGCCTACACCTACACCATCCCCTCCTGCCTCAAGAAGGGCTACTACCTGGTGCGGCACGAGATCATCGCCCTGCACGCGGCCTGGCAGTACCCCGGCGCCCAGTTCTACCCGGGCTGCCACCAGCTCGAGGTCACCGGCGGCGGTTCCGCCACGCCCTCGGCCCTGGTCGCTTTCCCGGGTGCCTACAAGGGCAGTGATGCGGGTATTACTTATGATGCTTACAAGGGTGAGTCGTTTCTTTTTTTGGGGGGGGGGCGGGGTTTGTGTTGTTGTTGGTGTGGGGGAGGGTGAAGGCTGACTGGATTGTAGCCCAGGCGTACACTATTCCGGGACCGGCTGTCTTCTCTTGCTAGGGAGTTTGAGTATGGGAAGGGGATGCTGGGGGGAAACAAGGTTGCGAGTCGACGATGGGGTGTGGAGGTTCGGGGGTTGCCTCGATCCGTGTTTGGATAGTTCGCTTCTTCGCACATATTTTGATTGCATATATTTTGAGGCTGGGACTTGCAGAGCATTGGACGGACTGCCGCTTGTTTGGCAGAATGACATTGATTCACTGTTATTTGTCCGCTTTCCTTGAAGTCCGTGCCAGACTGAAGATACGTACGGAGTGGGCAGGTTGAATCACCTGGTGTGCTCCGAACATTGATGCTTAACGTCAACCGGTGTCCTTACAACACCTAGAACTGCTGCGTCCCGAGTGGCGGTGTCTTGGATAAGCCTGAGTTCGAGCTCAGAACCCGGCACACTTTATCGTTCATGGCTTTGGATCTGGCAACATCCCGCCGAAAAGCCCAATGTTGCCATACTATCCCTCGGACTATCGACGCCAGCCTTGTGTTTGGCAACCGCTGTAACAACGGTCGGTTGGGATACAGCATTGGCCTTTGCCCACCGGAGGGCTTGTGATGGATGTGAATACACGCCAGATACCCACTCTTATCGACGCCAACCTGGATGAGAGTGGTCACTGGAACCCGTCAAAACACGATATTAGATAGGTCGAGGTGCAGAGCAGTCCCCCTCCTCGTTCGGGGGTCGTCCAGGATGTGGTCAACTACTAGTAAAATGCCGTATATATATCACCGCCTAGCAGCATGCTTTACGCTCACCTATCACCTAAACCGTGCACCCCTCAGCCGCACAGCCGTTGAGTCCCTCGACATGTGGTGCGAGTTGACTCCCGGTATGTGCCCAAGTGCCATGGAAGCCTCAAGCCTCCTTGAGGGCGAGCTTCTCTCTCATCTCTTTTTTGATCCTTGTAATCGTGCCAGAGCCACCGTAGACCAGCCCGGTGTAAACCATGGCGACGCTGGCGCCGGCGTTCAAGACCTGTAGCGCTTGGTCCCCGTTCGTGATCCCACCCGTCGCAAAGATGACCTTCGGGGCGGGGAAGACATCGTCGACCCCTGAGGTCTTGAGCGAGTAGCTGTCGAGCATCTTGCGGTACCTGCCAACCAGGCTGAGCGTGCGGTCGAACATGGCGGGCCCCGAGAACCCTCCGTCTTCTACCAGCGCCTTCTGTTCCTTGCCCGTCAATTTGATACCCTCCTTGACCAGCCCCGTCCGCCGCTTTGTCGTGTTGCCCACAATCACGCCATCCACCCCGCTCATCCACACTGCCTGCACCACACCATCCATCTGGGTATCATCATCCTCGTCCGGCGACACCTTGACCATCACCCTCGGCTTCACCTTCCGCTCGGTCTTCTTCGCCTCGTCCACCACAGCCCCCAACAACCTCGCCAACGGCTCAGCCGCTTGCAGGTCCCTCAATCCGGGAGTATTCGGGCTGCTGACGTTGACAACCAACACATCCGCATACGGCGCCAGCCGCTGGACACAGTACACATGATCATGAATAACCGCCGCCATATCCTTCTCATCCGTCTTCTTATTCTTCGCAATCTGCACGCACAACAACCGCCCGGGCAACAAACTCCCCGTCGGCACACCCACCTCCTCCTCCCCCCCCTCCAAAACCTCCTGTTCCGACAACCCCAACCGCCGCGCAAACTTCCTCAACCGCTCCCGCAGCCGCGCCGCCATGGCATCCGCCCCGCGCGAATTGAGCCCATACCGATTCACCAACCCATCCACAGCAGGGACGCGAAACACGCGCGGGCGCGGGTTGCCGGCCTGGGGCCGGGGCGTGCAGCCGCCGACCTCGACGACGCCCGCGCCCAGCGCGAAGAGCGGGTCCGCGATCTCGGCGTCCTTGTCCAGCCCGGCCGAGATGCCGATCGGGTTGGCGAGGGTGGTGCCGAAGACGGTGACCGCGAGCGGGTTGGTGCCGGTGCCGGTGGTGGGGTGGGGGTCTTCGGGGAAGGGCGGCCGTTCGCGCGGGTGCAGGCCCAGCGGGTAGAGGGTTTTGAGGGCGGCGGTGCCGGCGTGGTGCGCGTCTTCGGCGTCCGGGAAGAGGACCCGGAGGAGGCGGGGCACGAGCCATTGGTGGATGGAGGCGCGGGTGTCGGTGGCGTAGTAGTAGGTTACGGTTGCGGTGGTGGCGAGGAGGGTGGTGAGGATGACATTACGGGCGGTGGAGGGGGTGCGTTTGGTGGAGGGAGAGGCCGTCGAGGCAAGTCGTCGAGGGGCATGGCTGTTGAGTCGTGGTTGGGCTCGGGCAAAGGGTTGAAGGGTGGCTGCGAGGGACCGTTGAGCGCGGAGGTATGTACCCGCCATCTTGGAGACGAGAGCCGGGCGAGGCCAGCGCGCAATGGCTCAAGAACGAGAGGCGGCCGGAATCGGCGAGTGGTGAACGAAGTTTGGGAATTTTTGTAATGCGCGCAAGCTGGACTTTTTCACTGGAGTTGGGCTGGGACAGTGTCAATTGGGCGCTGAAGGAAAGATCTGATACTGTGGGCCAGGCCCTGGAATACGGCTGCGTGCATTAACACCACCCCGCCTTCCCAATAAAGCTGCCCAAGCCTGGCCCGATCGTGGCCTGGGATCTCGAATCGCGAATCCCAAATTCCCAAGCCAATGCGAACCTGGATTCACTTCGCTCTTAACCCCACCCATCTATGTAAAACGCCAGCCCATGCAAAGTCTACATCGGTGATGACCCGAGTTCTATCCAAGAACCTCTCGCGACCCAACCGAACGATGAAAACACAAACTATCTACTCTATGCGGCAACCTTCGCCAAAGTCGGGTCCTCCAACTCTCCCACCCGCGCTGCTGCCATGCTCTGTTCGGCCCTCCGATTGAGGTAGCTCAGATATGTCTGCCATCCGACTGCGATAACCCCTCCGAATACGGGCCGATACTCGAGCGGGATGAATGCGAAAGTAAACGCTGTGACGGCGGGCCACAGCTTGCACGAGTTGAGGCAACTGATAGGGACAGTTTTGGTGATGCGCTCCCAGGTCTCTGGCAGCGTTGCGCCCGACAACAACGCCTGCATGCCGAAGAAATATGTGTTGAAGACGGGCGTGAAGCAGATTTGGTTGACGACCACTTTCGTGGCCAACGACAACAAGCGCGATCGATAATTAAAGCTCTCGGAGAGCCATACGAACCTGTGACACACTTGGTATTAGTCGCGCCAACCACAACCACAACCACAACCACAACCACAACCACGGCGCGTGCGGGCGGGCACTCACCAGTTATAACTCGGGATTGAAGATATGGAGCCGATCATTAATGACCGCGCAGTTCGTGTCGGGTCGTAGTCCCTCCCGCCCATACTTTGCGCCGAGACTGCGGCCGGTCAGCACTCTGCGACTAAGACGTTGGGGTGCGCAGCGACGGCGCCATAACAAGCTAGATCGGGGATTGACGCACTGTCGGAGCACAGGTAGATGACCAACGAGGTGCACACCTGCGTCACATATGGCCTCTTCCGCTGGGCGCGAGCATACGCCTGGGCTGCCCTGGTCAACGGCCCCAACCTCTGCCAGAAATTGAGCGTCGGCACATTGTTCGGCGTCGGGATTTGGTGCTGCTGTTGCCCGGCCTTGGTCGCCTTGGTCGAGGTATTGTTCGTTGAATGCGCCCGGCGCTGTCGCAACTTCTGGAGGATGTCGATATGGCGCCGGAGCACCGTTCGGCATGCTGAACAAGCGGCCATTCCGTTGTTACTCGGTGTCCTCCTTATTTTCAAGTTGGCAAGGAGGCGCACCAACACCCAAGGACTCGCATAGTTTTTCGTTGTCGGAAAGTCGGAGATGGCGCGATGACTCGGGAATACCAGCTGACGGTTTCAGGCGGAGCCAACGCGGAATACAGCGGCAATTTGGGGACGCTTATCCTCGCCGCATTCGGCACATGCACGTGGCGGGGCCGGCATCACAGGGCTACCAACAGCAGTGCTTCTTTGAACGCCAACGCTCTCGCGCTCTTGCTCACGGCGCTGCGGCGGAGTCAGGCGTCGCAAAAGAGGTACCTGACCACTTGCTCATCGGGCCTCCGGTAAGCATTCTTGGCAAGAGCGGAGATGCCCAAGCCAGGTGAAAATGTCAGAATGTTTACAATCGCTGAGACACGGTCGATCCGCCGTGTCCGGCTGCTGAAGTTGCATATACAGAACAAAATTAGTTGACGACTACTTGCATCTTGAGCAATGCAGAAATAGCAACCGGGCGACAGACAATACAATTAAAAAGGATGCCAGTCCACCCGGATTGTTGAGCCGTGAGACAGTCAAGTCTATCCTGGTTCTCAGCACCGAAACACACTTGCCATTTCCTTGGTGTCTACACCACCCAAGGCAGTTATGCACCCCAGGAACCACCGCACAGCTGCGTTATTTGACATTCCAGCTCTAACTTGCAGCCAAATAACCCATCTCTCTGCTCTAAAGAGAACAGAGCAAAAAAAGCACCCGACGTGGGAGTCGAACCCACAACCTCAAGATTGCTTGTTCCAATGAGAACATAGAAGTCTAGCGCTCTGCCATTGAGCCAGCCGGGCTTTATTTAACTGATTTGATGACCGGAAAAGGGGAATTGGTTCTAAACGTACTACCATTTTGGTTGTATCGACGGAAAATGACAACAGGAGTGACCGTGCCGGCTGCGCGCGGCACGCCAAAGGAGCCTGGAGGAACTTTTTAGTTGCTACTATAGAGTGCTTTTTGGAAGTCTGTGATGTTATGGTTGGCAGTTGGCGGTACGCAGCTATCGCTGCCATTAAAGTTGCTTCTCCCCATCTAGAGTTGCGAGAGTCAACCATGTCATTTTTTTTTTCTATTTTTTTTTTCTTCATTTCATGATGGTTATTTACAAATGCAGGGAAAGTAAGGAAATGTGGTTTCTTCAGCCAGACTAGCGTCTAATCGTATAGTCGCGCCCTCTTTTTTCCCGCTGTAGACCTTTTGCTTCGGATCGGCTCCGGAGAAAGTTTGCTTCTTTCTTTTTCTTGTTGGAGTGGTGTCCTCCGGAGCGAGTTGATCTTCCAACAACTGCTCTAGGTCTGAACCGTCGTCGGTGTGATTGGTATCTTGTTGGTGGTTAGCCCAGTTAGCGAGCTTGAAGGGGGTCATACCTGGGCTTGAAATTGTAAGCACTGGCTCGGCGTCGGTTGTGGTCGAGTTCGGCGGTGCTTCAAGGGTGGCCGGTGGCTCGGTTGCCTCATGAACCAGATGCTTCCGGGGCTGTGCCGGGTTTTTTTCTTTATTTGCCAATGAGCTTTGGCCGCCAACGGGTGAAGAGAATGGGTTCCAGCTTGTGATTCCTCGTGGACCGGTTGAGCGTGGTGTTGTAGGCATTGTGCTAGGTCGTATGGGCGTCGTGTTGTGAGCGGTTAAACTGCTTTGTCGAATAGACTCCCAGTCGTCTGGAAGAATTACTGGGATGCGAACGCTTGTGTCGACGAGTTGAGGGCCTTGGATGAGGTTTCGATCGAGAACTCCCAGGAGGCGACCGCTGCATGCAATCCAGGATCCTCTTGGAAATGGGTTGACAGCTGTTCGCATCCAGCTGGCTAACGATTTCCACGGTTGTTGTTCAACGGGAAAGATGAGGAGGACGTGGCAGACGTGGATACCTTTGTGAGGGGGGCGGTCGTTCTCCGGCTGCAAATACGACGCTAGCTTGACAAACACTGCAGTCTTAGTGAGTGGCTCTGGCCAGGCTGTGTCCATGAGATGGAATGTATCCAGATCGACGGGGCCGGTAAAGAACACACGTGCCGATGTGCCTGGCCAGGGAACCGTTTCATCGGGGTTACCGAGTCGCCGGGGGATACTTCTTGGATGCGTCAGCGTCCATTGCGAATCATAGTTATGGCATAGTAAAAGGGCATACGGTGTTAAACCACCATCACGCGGCATTGCGAGGGTAACCTTCACGGATTGGGGATCGTCTGTCTCCCATCCATTGACTGCTACGCCTTCGAAGGTAAGTTTGTTCGGGAAAAGTCGGGCGACTATGGTGAACCATTTTTTCTCCCAATCCTCTTCCAGCGTTGTTGCTTTCGGTTCTGTGTTAAACATGGAGAGTATCACTGGCAGCCCCGAGCTCTCTTCATCCTCGGTGCTAAGGAGCCGCGGATAGAGGTCGTGGATGAAGGTGGGTTGGATGAATGGGAGGAAGGTCCCGGCTTTGAAGTTTCCCGCGCTTGTGTAGCGGGAGCCGGTTGGCAGGATCTCGCATTGGGCCAAGTCGGAGTGGTAGGTGACGATGAGGTCTCCGCCAGTCGCGCCTTGGTCTCGCTTGTTTGGTAGTGGGGGTATTGGGTAAACGACAGAGGCGGAAGAAGAAGCCATCTTGACTGCAATGGAATTATGAACAGTATCAGGAGATGATAGTTTAGGTCAGAAAATCGGGATGGGAAGAACGCATTGAGTTCCTTGGATTGGGAAAATGGAGCACCGCGGTGTAAAAAAGGTGGCTTCTAGCACCGGTTTGACCTCATCGCCGATGTATGACGTCGCATTCTTGAGTCTCCAGTAAGCTATATCGTCATCTAGGGGCTTCAGTAATCAGATCCCGTAAAGATTAACCTCTATGGCGTAATCTCACAGAGCTGATAGGTTCCGTGTGTTTTGTGCGTCAAAGAAGCAATAGACTTGAGACGTCTCTTTGAGTAACCTTATTGGTTTGATATTGAGTGTGAGCATGGAACGCTCTGTCGTATGTTTCTTTTTCATGATGAGCGACAGAGAATGACGTTGGGTCTGGAAGTGATTTGGAAGGTTGGATCTGGTTCTGGTCGAGGTACAGCTGGAGGAGGGTTGTCCGCCGTGGTCCCCTGTTGTAAGGCTCCAAGTCTACTCGGGCACGTTTTTAGATAGCGATTTTTCTATTGTCGAGAGAAGTGGCTCACGATTAGAGCCGTCGACACAGAGTTTCGCAGAGTGTTTGGTGCTATATAACGATATATTTCAACGGAATTCCTTGTTTGTTTCTGGGATGGCTCATTCGTATGACGGTCGTTCTCCCCTATCTTCTCCTTCACGGAGGGAACCACAGAAAACAGGTTGCGTGGGACATGAAAGGATTCCCTCAGACCTTCGTGTCGAGCTGTTCCAGCCGCCAGCAGTGGGTCAGTTCCAACACCCGGTGATGGTGACAGAACCACAAGACGAGGAGAGCTGGGCCATACGGCAAGCCTCGCGACTGCGGTTGGCCGAGCAAAGGCGGCATGAGCGGGAGGTGACGAGGCAGCGCAAGCGGGAGGCGACGAGGCAACGCAAGCGGGAGGCGACGAGGCAACGCGAGCTAGAGATCACCCGGCAGCGGCGAGAGACGATCAGATCGATGGACGAGGAGGAGCGCCACCGTCAGCAGACGGAGACGATGCGGCAGCAGGAAGAATACCGCCGCCGTCAACACGAGGAGAGGTGTCTGCGTCAAGAAGAACATCGGCGTCTCCGGGAAGAGGAGAAAAGACGACGGCTGGAAGAGGAACGAGCACGGCATCCGGTAGCCGAAGAAATGAGACAGTGGCTGGAGAGACGCCGGCGTGCTGGCGAGGAGGAGGCGCGACGCCAAAAAGAGCTCGAAGAGCATTCGGGCCAGGTTCGCCAAAGGGCTCGAAGGGCGAGGCAGGAAGCAGATTCGTTAACCCCAGAGTACGGGACAGTGTTCCTTTATACGTTAAGTCTGCTGGAGTTACTGACAACGTATGATCAGGAGACGACGTCGGCCACGGCAAGAGGGGTCATCCACGGACAGAAGGGCTGGGCAGGCAGAGGATACTGGCCTGGAATCTGCGGAGATGATTGCGCAGCAAAGGGAAGCACTAGACCGACTGGTCCAGGCAGCGGAGCAGTCCTTCCAAGAGAAACAGGCAGCCTCAGTTCGCCGTGACTGGTGCAACCCTATTCCATCAGAACGTAAAGTCGACACCGTGCAGTCGTTCTTGAAAGCGTTTCATGACGAGAGCACCATGGAAATAGCAACGTGCTCCGTCTGCTATATGAAGAAGAAGCCACGGGACCTTGACCATGTCAACTGGAAAGAGGCGATCCCTGTGGAGATCCAGCCAGTCATGACGAGTCTTCTGGCGTGTAAGAGGTGTTTTCCGGAGGAAGATGGCGAGAATGTCGTGCCGGTCTGCTTTATCTGTCGAGCCGCTTTCGACCGACGTCGGGTCCCGGAGTCATGTATGGGTAGCACGATGGGTACCGGCTGCGAGCATCGATACCCAACGGAATTGCGAGACCTCAGTCCTTTGGAGGAAAAGCTCATCTCACTCAATGCGGCTTACGGGTTCATTACCAAGTTCAACGTGCAACGTGGCCAGAAGACAGGCTCGACGTATCGGAAACACGTCGTGGGCCATATCTCGGTCTTCCCCAACGACGTGGAGTCTTTGGCGGTCAACATCTTACCGCATCCACTCGTATCAGCCTTGGACCAGGTGCATGTAATTTGGACCGGTCTAGAGCGGCCAAAGCCACTGGATGTGAGCAAGCTGCTGACCGTCCGACCGAGTGCTCTTCGCACGGCATTGCAGTGGTTGCGGCTGAATAATCCTCTTTACGCGGACATTGTGATTAACGAGAAAGAGATGGATAGTTGGTTCTTTGAGGGCGGCAGCCAGGTGCCGTCTTTGGCGTACCAACGGATGGTGAGAGAGCAAGAGACTGCAGAGGAGAGCATCCGGACAGCGCAGATCGTGCCGCCGACCGATCGAGGACAGGATCTCCCGGTCGAGCCACCGACCGTTGAGGATATTGCGACGGAATTAGCAGATAGATCTAAGCGCAGTCCTGTTCCGGCCGAGCCAACGCCCAGCGCACCCACCGCCAGTTCGGAGGAGGTGATGGCTGAAGAAATGGAGGAGCGGGTGTTTGAGCTACGCACTTCGGCCATGTTTTCGATTGACGACCAGGCCGCTTTCGCAGAGCAGGAAAAGCTAGAATTCATCAGTCTGGAGCTACAAGCAGAGCGCGAGTCTGACGACCGCCATGAGGCTAGGGCCGGCGACGCACCGTCCATGCAGGTTCATGGTTCCTCGGAACGGCCGTTCGTTCGGGTGTCGCGCGGTAGTGAGTTCGCTGACGCCTTCTCACCCGATTATTTTCCCAAGACGTTCCCTTGTTGCTTCCCATTTGGGCGTGGGGGACCACGGGTAGCGGACCGTAACGAAGAGGGAGGCTCAGCGAATCCGCTGTTGCGGGATATGACGTTGGAAACATGGGCCAAAGTTTTCCTGCAGCGCCACGGTGGGCATTTTGCCCAGCACCCCGTGTTTGGTTTTCTCATATTCAATGTTCTTGCAAGGTCCCGGAACCGGTGGATTGCCAACGGGCGCTTCCAGCGATCCGCATTTCGACGCATAGAGGGCATCCATCGGAGGCTGACGCCGGAGCGGTTGCGAAGCGCGCAAAAGGAGATGTCCGAGACGGGAAAGACGACAGATGAGGACGTTCTGGCGCTCATGAAGGAGCTCTCTCTGTACGGTGGGCGGCACCCACTATCCAACGAGAGCCGAATGGCGATGCGCAAGAAAATCCGGTCCATGATCGTGGCCTTTGGCCTCACAGCGATCTGGTTTACGCTGAATCCAAACGACATCAGCAACCCCGTAAAGCTGAAGCTCGCGGCGCACAGGGGGCGAGATGGCGAGGCCGCTAGAGCCTTTCTCAGCGCACTGTCCACGACGCTGCAGGAGAGGACGCTGTCAGTTCACGATCCTCTCAGCTCGACGTTGTTCTTTTTCCGTAAGATCTCCTTCTTCTTTGAGCACTACGTCCGTGTCGGACGGCCATCCATCTATGGGAACGTGAGTCACTATTACGCCACGATAGAGACGAACGACCGCGGGGCCCTTCACCTGCATGGCCTGCTGTGGCTGGACGGGAACCTGGATCTGGCGAATCTCGTCCGCGATATGGCCAATCCCGACGAGGGGGAATACCGGTCCAAAGTGAAGGGCTTCGTGGATGACGTATTCACCGCGACCCTGGACGAGACCCTGGCAAAAGAGGCAACCGAGAGTGGTAGGAAGACCACTATAGTACAGCCCCAGTTGATGCACGATGCGGAGTGGTTCTCAAGGGAGTTTGAGCGTGAAGCCAACTTCGTGGCGTCTCGCTGTCAGGTCCATCACCACACTGCTACATGTGTGAAATACTCGTTCAAGGAAGTTCTCAGGTCGGGCGCGGAGAAGCGCAAAGCGCAATTGTGTCGGTTCCGGGCTCCGTGGAAACTAGTGCCAGAGACCAGCTTTACGGAGGACGGCCTGCTCGAGGTTAAGAGGGACCATCAGATGGTCAATCAGTACAACCAGAGTATGGCCGTGGGTCTTCGGCACAACATTGACATATCACCAATCCTTACGCGGAAGAAGGGGCTGGCGCTCGTCTACTACATCTGTAACTACGCCACGAAGCTCAACGCTCCGATGTGGAAGCGGCTAGCCTATGCGGAGGAGTTGCTGGATACGGCGCGGCAGCAGCAAGGAGAGCCAGACGACCCCGGTGCGTGGTCGGCGATGAAAGAGGCCACTAGATCGTTCTTCTTACGAGTCGCAAATCGAATCCACACGAGCAGAGAGCTCTCACAGCCCGAGGTCCTTGGTTATCTGCTCGGCTTTGAGACAGACTTCACCAACGTGTCTGACTGGACCTGGATACATCTCAATTCCTTGTACTGGGCCTGCGCTAGACAATGGGCCGGTCTGCGAGAAGCGTTGTCGATGCTTGGCCAAGAGCCGCACCCAGACAATGTTTACTTCCAAGCAAACGGCTTCAAGCTTCCTTACCTGGAAGCGTACAAGCACCGCGGCCCAATCCTCGCACATCTTTGTTTCTACGACTACGTGTCCTTTGTGGTTCTGAAAAAGGAACGCCACCATCGCAGAGGCCCAAGCTCAATGTCAATTCGTTTCCCGCCGGCGGCGACAATCTGTGAAGGCTGGGTCCAATGTCTCCGAATGCCCCATAAGACGGCAGTACCCATCCTTGACGGTCGTCTAACGGATGAGTTCGACGAACAGGATGAGAATTTGGTGAAGAGGTAGGTATCACGGCGCTGGTATGTGGAGCAAGAGAGTTTACACCCTCTACGTATAGAAACGCAGTGTTGCATCTTGCCCTTTTTGTTCCATGGGAAAAATTTCAGGGCGAGCTAGCGGACGATATACCAGGACTTTGGCGGTCGCTTGAGGGGCAGCTGGGCGCTCGAATACGTTCGCATGTTCGAAATATCGCTTTGCTTCGCGTCTCGGCGGACGATGCCCGTGCTGATCGAAAGCTCCAAGGCCTGGAACAGGAATCCGAGGACGTCATGGACGAGTTTGACTTTGGCGACCGGGTGGGGGACGATGACGGCGTCGGGGCGAACGTCGAGAGCATCAATCCTCAGGAGCATTACGAAGCCTTCCTGGATGTCTTGTCCGCGGTCCGAGGTAGCGAGATCAGGGATGTGGCGGCGACTTCGGCCCTGAGGCGCTTGGACGAAGAAGCGAGAGCAGTTGACCCAAGCCAGGACGACAGCACTGCCGCCGAGCGCGGTCGCCATTTCTATACCATGCTGCAGGACTTCCAAGATTCGCCTTTCCGTGGCATTGGACTTCCCAGCCGCGAGGAGATTGACGCGATATTGAAGGTCCAAAAGAAAAAGGACAGTAGCGTAACAGCAACTATCCGGGGCAGGCAAACGAATCCGTCTTCTGCGCATGACGATGGGTCTCATCGGAGCTCACAGCGGCACACTCACAGAGGCGAGCGACTAGCGGACGAAGTCGGTCCGGGCGGACAGATGCAGCTCGAGCTCGGTCGTTACGCAACGTATGTCGATGTCGCCTTGGGTCTTACGAGGCACTGGACCCTGAACAAGCTCCAGTCGCTGGCGGTATTACTACCAGCAGCGTTCCTTGACGACCGCGGCACGCGGCTGCAGGAAGAGGGGGGCCGGCAGCACTTCCAGTACGTTGGCGGCGAGGGCGGCACGGGGAAGTCTCGCGTCATCCACGCAATCCACGACATGTTCCGGCTGAAGGACGGTCTCCATACACTGCTCCTGACGGGCGCCAGCGGCAACGCGGCCGCGCTGATCGGCGGGGTGACGCTGCACTCGGCGACCAACATTGGATTCGAGGGCAAGAACGAGGTTGCAAGGAACATATCGGAAGAAGAAAAGCTGCGTTGGAAAAATATGGTCATGTTGATCGTCGATGAGATCAGCCAGGTGGGCGGGCTCACGCTCGCGGCGGTAGACAGCCGTCTGCGGCAGTACAGGGACGACCAGCATTGCCCGTTTGGTGGGATCCCAATGGTCCTGTTCTTCGGCGACTTCTTCCAGTTCGACCCCGTTCTGCAGACCAGCCTCCTCTTGCCAATGCCTAGGGACCGCGGCGGACAGAGACCAGAGAGCGCTGCAAGGCACCTAGCTGCACATAAGCTGTTCCTCCAGTTCACCACCGTTGTCATCCTCCGCGAACAGGTCCGCGCAGCCGGCTGTCCAAAGCTGCGGGGCTTCCTTCGGCGCCTGCGCAATGGCGAGCAGACCGAGCTAGACTTCCAGCGGCTATGCCACCGCGTCTATACACCGTCGTGCAAGTCCTCCTTCGTAGATGGTTTGAGAGCCATTACGCCTCTGAACCAAGACCGGTGGGACCTGAACATGGCCGCCGTTGTCCAGTGGGCTCGTGCCCACGGCAGACACATCTCCATCTTTGTGGCCAAGCATGACACCGATTCGGGGAAGCGACTAAGTGTGGAAGAGCTGTGCCGCGTGCTTCGCTACGGAGACGATTCCCAGCTGCCAACCCCGGGCCTGTTCTTCTACGCTCAAGGGATGCCGGTGGTGGTGACTCGGAACCAGTTTGTCGGGCTAAAGGTGGTCAACGGCGCACCTTTCAAGGCCGTCGACATCTTTCCCGACCTTGCTGCCGGCACCATTGCCCTCGCCAGTGACGTGACTCTTCATCTTGGACCGCCGGTGGCCGTCCTCCTTCAGTCAGACGATAGCGCGGACCTCGCCATCCCCGGGCTCCCTAACGGCACCATCTTGATCAAGAGCAAGACGGTCGCCATCCCGAGCCAAATGCGGGGGAAGGAAGGCAGATGGAGGGGCAAGCCGGGTTTTCGGCGGGTTACCCATAGAACAGGACCTCTTTGTACGCCGGCCTTCGCCATGACAGATCAGAAGAGCCAGGGAAAACAATTCTCGGACGTCCTCGTCAACCTCAAAGGCGTCCACTTTGGCGGCACGGCGACTCGACCTAGCTTCATGAGCCTGTATGTGCAGCTGTCGAGGGCGCAGAGCTGGGACGGGCTGCATCTGTTCCGGAAGCCGGCGCGCGGTGACTTTATCGAGCCGAAGAACGTGCTTGATAAAGACATGAAGGCGGCAATCCTCAAGCTGGAACGACAGGGCGAGGAAACCAGACGGCGGTTCGAGCAGGACCACAGGCACGAACCGTGGTTCCAGGAATGGGACGCCATGGCCGAATTAGCGCAGGCCACTGAAGCAGCTGACGAAGATGCGGGTACGTCGCTCTAGTAGTAATAGTCAACCCATAATAGATGTCGACCCTAAAACCTCATTTTCGCCACTTTTTGACAGAAACTTGATATCTTGGTTCGTGATTGTCGAGGATTGCGCGACGGAGGCACACAAAGGCACGAGTGAAGCAGCGAGTCACAGGGGCCCTGATGCCAATGTGGGGGTAAGCGGCTTTTTTCTGGCGATCTGATTGGCCAGATCAAAGCAACAACGGTCCGTGCACCTCCACCGCCAAGTCCAACCGCGAGATGCTAATTCGATGAAGCAGAATGCAGATGACGCCAGACGTCGAGATGCTCGAGAGAGAAGTCGAAAAGGAGAAAAAGCCAAAATTCTACAGTGAGAAGTCGACAGTACAGGTTAGAAATGACACCGTTTTTCAGGCTTGTTTTAGTGGAGAAAAAACTGGTCCGTGCTTAGAGCAGGCCATGGCATTTTCGCCCTAAGGAACCTGGAGTTCCTCCAGGCAAAAAGCCAAAATTCTACAGTGAGAAGTCGACAGTACAGGTTAGAAATGACACCGTTTTTCAGGGTTGTTTTAGTGGAGAAAAAACTGGTCCGTGCTTAGAGCAGGCCATGGCATTTTCGCCCTAAGGAACCTGGAGTTCCTCCAGGCAAACGTACAAATTACAACTACCTCTAGGTACCTAACCATTTCTGTGTTTTACAAAATTCGCTACCTAGGTAGGTACACTAGTACTTGAGTAATCTATTTCTTATTAAGCTTAAAGTTTCCATTTGTGACGAACCTGCCTAGGATCCTATCCTGTTAGGGTTCAGTGAAGGTAATCTTGCAAAGGATGCTTAGGTTCGGTGCAGCCAAAAGGTGCACAACAATAGACTTGTCTCAACAGTAGGCTTGCGAGCTTGTAGCGAACTGTAGTTGTGATTACTAACTGGAGAACTCCCAGAGCTCTCCAGAACGAGTGACTATATACTATCTAGGCCCCTAGGTACCTTCGTACCTCTTCCCTTGGGAACGTGAGGAACGGTGGTCGTTCTTGTTCCTTATAGAGGAACCTCAGGAACGGTAGCCGTTCCCCTCGTTCCTCTGCTGATTGGTCCGGGACCCATCTTTAATGATTGGCTGGGGACGCTTCCCACGCGCCCTCCATCGGGACCCTGCATGCGGCCATAACCGTGACACCATTCCATTCATCACTTCACCATTAAAGATTTTCGATCTTATGAATCGTAAGGTACTAATTCTTGTAAATATTAACTATCTCTTAGTCGAATTTATAACTTAGTATGTAGAGGATTCATCGGACTTCGCCGTCACAACCGCTTTTTCGGCTTTAACCCGTTCCGATTCCCCCCCTGGTGTCAATACCTTGTCGTCTTTCCGCAAGTCCACCGGACGTTCCGGTACCATAAAAGCGACCAACGACGTGGCTGGAATCGTCAGACCAAACATGGCAAACGAAATGACGAGGTTGACCATAGGTGATACGGCAGCCGCACCAATTCCAAACGAGACGCTTGAGCCGATGGACTCGAACGTCCGCACCAGGCTGACCGCTAGAGTCAAGGTCTCCATGTCGTCAAAGAATGCACCCACGATCCAGTACACATACATGTAGTGGGACTCGTTGAGAAACCTGTCACAATCAGTTTCATGGACTCAAGGTTCGCACAACGACAGGCTTGCTTACCTCAAGATGACCATAGACCCAAAGCCCCGACCAAAGCCTGAATTCTCCCAGTCTAGAGTGACCCGAGGATTAGAATCACCGTACAGTTTCTCATTCGATACCTGCCAACCAAACGTCCCAAGCATGCTCACAACAAAAAAGAGCCAGCATGCTTTGGCAAGTGTTGGCCGGCTGAAATACTTGAGATCATAGAACCAGCCCCAGAAGATGTTGGCCAACGTGGCGACAATGCCGGAAACCAGGGCTCCAAGGGTTCGAGCACGGACGGAGAAACTGGCCTTGTTAGCATATCTCGGTACTTCCAAGGGGGAGTTACTCCAGGAAACATACTACTTGGTCATGTAGATGCCCAAATACGTCGAGTTCCACTGGAACCCAATCAAGATGGGCACCAACAGGAACATCTCCTTTCGCTTCATGAGCTTCCAGGTCTTGCGCAGCTCCTCTTTCAAAGTCGTGCCCTTTGCCGCAACCCGGCCGCGCGTGCCGTCGCTGCGTATCACCTTTTCTGGCGGAGAAATCAGGAACGCTAAAGGCAGACCAAGGCACTGCAGCGCGATCAAGACGATGTATGTGCTGTACCCAACCTTGCCACGATTGCTAGTCCCGACGTTCAAGGAAAGCTGGATGGAGGCCCCGATAAGCTGGCCTAGCTCACGGAGGCCAAGCCATATGCCGGCTGGAGAGGGACGGTGTCAGATATGTCCATGCCTCCGGCTTTGGGGGCTGACAATGGGACTTACCAAACTTGCCGCGGTCCTTGACTTCCCCGTATCCGAGTGCAATGGCACCTTCAGACGCCCAAAGAGCTGACGCCGCAATACCGCACAACGCGCCGCCAAAAAGGACAAACCACTCTGTCCCGTACCGGTTGTTGACGTACAACGAAGCCGAATAGGGGGCATACCCCAGCGTGCCGATGATCAACACCTTCTTGACGCCAATCCTGTTCGCAATGATGCCGAAGATGGTGCAGCCAAATACCATCAACCTTCATCTTCCGTTAGTCCCATTCTCACATCGGTTTTTTAGGGGGTTTGTTGCCTCACCCAAACGTCAAGGCATTGGATCCGTTCACTAAGTACGGCTCCTGCTGGCCGCCTGCGCCCGTGCTGTTGAGGGCGTTCCAGATGCCTGGCTGCGTGAAGGAGATCAACCCCACGATGATGACGTTGAACAGCGGGCTGCGGTACCACCTCGTGAACCGAGACACGGGCTTTATCTGTTCCTCGGCCGTTCCGGCAACTTCTAAGGCGTTGGCATCATCGTTTCTCTTCTCCAGGTTCTCCTCGGTGGAAGACATTGTGTATGCCTTGCCAGCCACGTGCGTTTAAGGGGCGAAATAGGGGAAAGGGAAGGATGCTGTCGCAAAAAGCATGGGGAACCTTTCTTTATTCCCTTTATTACTCTTGGGATCATCTCGCATTCTGCAACCAAAATACCGGCAGCCATCCCACGGCCTCGGTTGGGGATCCACTACCGGGCGTGCTATCACTGAACGCTCTGGTTTCATGTGGGGTTTCTAGGTCCCGATTGGCATAGCGGCAGATGTCGTGATGAACTGTTCCGATGGTGAGATATGTACATACATATATGCCCGCTTGAGACCGGCATTCCTGCCCCTTTCTCCGCCATGCGATGGATGGCATTGGCTGTTTTCCCATGCCACATCCATTAATTCACGGCTCCGAACGGCGTTTGGGAACTTGGTGGCATGGCATTTTCCTGAACGAAACCTCCAATGTGACGAACCTACTCCAGGATCCTATCCTGTTAGGGTTCAGCTTCGGTGAAGGTAATCTCTGCAAAGGATGCTTAGGTTCGGTGCAGCCAAAGGGTGCACAACAATAGACTTGTCTCAACAGTAGGCTTGCGAGCTTGTAGCGAACTGTAGTTGTGATTGCTAACTGGAGAACTTCCCAGAGCTCTCCAGAACGAGTGACTATATACTATCTGCTATCACTCGTGTCACTGGTGATACTGGTGATAACGCCTAGGTTATCACCTCGATCACTAGTGACCCTGGCGATTATCACCTTCTTCACCCGTGATAATCGTGATGCTACTATGATTGGTTCCTTAAGCGATTGGCTGTCGGTGCGTCCCGCACCTCCGACTGCAGCCTCCCTGGCCGCCCTTATGGTCATTCATGACATCCAACTCAATCCCTGTCGCGGGCCCCGATATTTGAGGTGGATGTGTGGAACTTGATGCCAGGGATGGGCTGGCACCACCAACATGCTGGAGAGACCCACGCATCGCCGGGGTAAGAAAGCCGGATTCTAAGGGCAGGAACAGGCACTCCAAGTCATGAGTATATTGAACTGTGGAGCTCGAGATTTGGCCCCTTTCTGTCCCTGTGGGCACACACATTTGTGGTTTATTCATCAGAGGGTGCGAAGCGCCTCTGGTAACGGTCTATTCCTTCATGTTGGAGCATTGATCTTAGGTTTATCAAACAATGAGCAAGACCTGGGGAGATCCTGCTCCGTCCTTGTCGACAGTGAGCGGCTTCCCGTTCCACCTTTTCCACCCTCCACCCTTCCCAAACGGACGCCCCCCCGACGCGACCCTCGTCCGCCTTTTCGAGTGTGATGGAGGTTTGCCGCGGAATCTCTGCCGACGAGACAGAAGACGCCAAATCACCAACTTCTACCTTTTCGGTCGTCTCCAATCCAGGCCTCAAGGATGTCCTCGGCTGGCCGCGTCCCCTGTCGTGCCTGGTTGTCCAAGTTGAGTACCACCTCCTCAAAGCTCTCAATATCAAACAAGGCGTCGCGCAAGGAAGTGAGCTATTGAAGGCAGGCGTCGTAGAGCATAGTTAATATGAGAGGAATTCGGTTGCTGCGCAGAAGCAGGCCAGCAGCCGGAACCCATTTGTGACCCTCGCAGGGGCTGGAGACGGCGAGGGATGGGTCTCCGTGGACGCGGTGGTTGGAATTGATCGCTGACATATTGGAACCACGCATTGCCAACGCAGAGAATGTGACGCGTTAGGTCGGAAGGCTCATCGTTGTCCCGCCCAGCGAGTGGTAGTGTTGCTTCGCGGCCTTCGTGGGAGAGGCTTAAACAAGGCCCATCCATAAGGATGACGCGTGTGTTTGCATCTTCGGGCCGATCAGGCCCCCGTTGGGCGATGGCGCTCTCGAGCAGGAGGATGGCGACCTCGCGCACGAAGTCTCGCGGGGTGTATGCGCCGGGACGGAAGCGTCATTCGTTGCGGCGTGTTGTTAGCGGAAGCGATTGTTGATGGGGGGGTTTGACGATACTCCGGCTTTCCAGTAGCCCCAGCCCCCAAAACTCGAGACATTGGACGGACTCACTGACATCGTAATTTGTCTCAGACTCGGAGTCCGGGTTCTTTTTTGGGCTCGGCAACGACGTGTGAGCTTCGGGATTGGTTGGTGGCTCACCGCCACCCGTGATGGTCCGATGAGTTAGGTAGGTACCTAGGCTGAGAAGGTTGAGACAATTTGACCTGTTCGGCTCCTGCAGAGGCTCGGCAAACTGTCTCATTAATCATCGTCCACGTCGTATTCATGCCGTTGGTACCTTATTTTCAGCTGGGATGAACGTAAAAGAACGGCCCCCAACCAACGTGCTTGCGAAATCAAGCCCGTCTGGCCAACAACCTCCGAAGTCCGCCGCACACCGCTATGCACGCCACTGATTGTGGCATCTGCAGGCTGACAATATTACTCTAATATTGATTTTCCTAGTATTCCGTCTTGACGACTTCGGGGGATGGTCTCCGAGACTTGGATACGTATCATCCCCTTTGGTGGCTGGGCTTGGAAGTTGGGGGTCATCCATCGGTCATCATATTGCCAGTTTAGAACCCCGAACTCTCGAGACTGATTTCCATCTTGGTAACCAAATCTCAAAAACATCCGGACAGTCTGTTTTTTGTCTTGCCAATCATCCAATTATCTCATAACAATTTACCCAGCACGAACATGGCTGTAGCGGAAATCCCGGCCCGAGAGGCCAAGGACCTCACCAACCTGTTCACAGGTACAGAAGGCATCTATCTTCTGCCCCATCATGCCAAAGAAATTGAGCGTCTCAGGGAGCAACATGCTCTCATCCGGTTCTCTACCGGCGACGTCTTGGTGACTGCGCCCCTGAAACAGCCCAAGATCAAAGTCCTTGATTGCGGCGCCTCAGAAGGTGAGCAAAGCAACCAAACCCGGCCTGTCACTTCCTGCAAGGCTCTAACCAGAATTTTCGGTTCCAGGCACGTGGCTCCTAGACCTCCCCCTGCTATATCCGCAGCACGAATGGTCGCTCCACGGGGTGGATATTGGTTCCTCCCTCTTCCCGCCCAAAGTTGGCCCCTACGCCGCCCTGGATCTCCGCGAGTTTGATATCCGGTCTCCTACGCCGCCGGAACCGTCCTGGACCCAAGGGTTTGACCTCGTCCACCAGAGGCTCTTAATCTGGGGTCTGCAGAAGTCGGAATGGGCCACGGTGGTGAAGAACCACTTCTCGCTCGTGAAGCCTGGCGGCTGGATCCAGCTCGTCGAAGGCCAGTGGGTGGACCGCGATCACCCCTTTGACCCGGTAACCCATCCCAACCTGGACAAGATGTACCGGATGCAGTGGTGGTGCACGGAAAACTTCGGCATGGACATGTTCATCGGGTACAAGCTAGAAGATTTACTGAAGGAGGCTGGGTTCAAGAACGTGCATAAAACACAGTACACTTTGGGATACGGCGCCCTGGCCAAGAGCCCTGAGTGGAAAAAGCGATCGGTCGACATGTGGGTTCACACGTTCCGGGGTTTGGGAGCACTGCTGCCCAAGGGTGGCATCCCGGGTGTCCTGGAAGACAAAGCCGAGTTTGACCAGTTGATGATCGACTTGCACAAGGAAACTCTGGAGCTGGGCTATGCGCCGAAGATGAACTTTGTGATCGGGCAGAGGCCTGAAGAGCGCTGAGGATGTCATTTTCGGGTGACACCATTACTCAGCATGTTGGATGTATCTAGATACATACAAGGCGCGTACATATTTGTACATGCCAGGTCCGTAGAACAAGTAATGATGCGGGGTAGATACCATGCAGGGACAGTTCTTGGACATGACCAGTTTCCCCCAAAGGCTTTACTCGTCTGGGTATTTTGAGGAACCAGAATGCATCTGGTGCCGGGCATAGGATGTATCTTCACCATGCCCTCTCTGGTAATCGAAGATAGCCTTATGTTAGGGTGGGCTGTGCCAGTCCCGACTCCAAGTCACTGGATCTCAACACCTTAACGCTCGAAGTAGAACCAGTACATGATAGACTGAACAGCAAGACAACCCATGACGAAGTGGGAGTGTTTAGCACGAGTGAGCGGACCCATAGTTTATTATCCCCCTCGGGTACATGTAGTCTGCATCAAGCGCAACAGTGATCTCCGCCCAACTAACCTGATTGCCTTGTGAGATAAGGGTGTGCAACATGAAGCTTTCCATATACTATTCTATTTATTCATCAGAGCCAGATGCCCGCCGGGCTACTCGATTTCCTCCACTTGAGAGACAGCAGCCTTTTCAACATCCACGCTGTTCTCAAAAACTTGAACCCCAAATAGGCGGTCCATCTCCTCGAGACTGAGATTTTTAGTTTCCGGCACGAAGAAATACACCCACGGTATGGAAAGGGTGATACACGAGGCGAACAGGAAGTAAGTTCCATAACCGATGTCGGCGATCATATACGGTGTGGCCCGCGCGATCATGAAGTTGAAGATCCAGTGGGTTGCCACGCATATCGAGATGCAAGCTCCTCGAATCCTTAGCGGGAAGATCTCGGCGGCGATGATCCATGGCACACCGCCGTATGAAAAGCACCAGCCCACGGCGTAAATGTATATCATGACGATCGAAGCATAGCCTCCGGCGCTGACACCGCCCTCCGCCGAGGGTTGCGCAATCTTGATATAGGCGCCTATAAAAAACAGCGCGAAGGCCTATAACGCAGACGGTCAGAAAAGCCACGATTGTCACACGGAGAGGGGACTTACCATAGCGGCAGCTCCAATCATCAGCATGCGCGTGCGCCCGAAACGATCAACCACCCACAGCATCGAGATCATGGTAGCTATGAAGCGCACAAGGCCGTAAATACCGGTTGCAAACAGTCCATTGTTGACACCAGTAATACCGACAGACTCGAAGATGGTTGGACTGTAGTAGTTGATAGCGTTGGAACCTGCCATCTGCATGAAGACGAACAGCACAACGCCAATGCTAAGCCGTCTGCGGTTGCTCGGTTCCGCCATCTCACGCAGGGTCGCCTTGAGTCCGCTCGGCCCGGCCAGCGAATCTTCGTACGCGATCTGGTTCAAGATGCCGGTGGACTCCTCGACCATGTACGGGTGGTCGGCCGGGATCTTGCGCAGCTTCTCCAAGACGGCGATGCACGCCCCGGGGCCCTTGTGGCGAGCCAGCCAACGCGGCGATTCCGGCATCCACAGCAACCCAAGCGCGAGCAACCCCCCAGGGATCAGCTGAACACCAAAGCTGACCTCCCACTGTGCCGAGTTAGAGTCGGCAATGTTCCTGGCAAGCCCGTAGTTGATCCAGAAGCCGACAAACGTGCCGCCCGAGACGAAGCACTCGTAGATACCAATCAGCCGGCCGCGGATGGCGGGCGGCGACAGTTCGGCGACGTAGGTGGGGACGATCATGGTGGCCATGCCGACGCCGATGCCTCCGATGCCCCGGCCCGCGAGCAGGGCGGCGTAGGAGCCTCTCGCGCCGGTCTGGACGGCGGACCCGGCCACGAAGAAGATGGTGAGGAGCAGCATGGTTTTGAGGCGCCCGAAGCGATCGCTGAAGGGTCCGGCGACAAATGATCCTAGGATGCAGCCGGCGATGAGGAGGGAGATTACGTTGGCGTGGAATGCCTTTGAGTCATTGTCCGAGGCATTAAGCAGGGCGAAATCTCTGTGCAATACGAGTCAGCCAACGCTCCTCGGCCGGGACCAGAGCATAGGTGCGGTACCAACCTCTTAAACGAGGGCAGAACCAAGGCTGTGCCGATGAAGCCCAAGTCGTAACCAAACATGAAGGCGCCCATGCTGGATACTAAGGCCAGGAGGTACACGCGGAAATTGTATACCTCCTTGGGCGCTGGGATGGTCAGGTGCTCATTGTGGTGGGAGGCTCTCATCGTGGGCGAGCTGCTGTTCGAGGATGTGTACATGTAGGCGACGAAGCGTCTGAAGGGTGCACCTTGAGAGCATCTTTATAATCCCCAGACCCCGATCCACCTCGTGTTAAAGTTCAAGACCCCATGGGGTTGTGGGGAGGAAACGCGGGGGCCGGGACCACCCACGCTACCTAACTGCAGGGAACATGGGCCATGCTACTGGGAAGTGTTTGTGATTCCGTGCCGCCCAGCTTCCGCGGAACCTCGTGGTGATCGTCAACCACAATGCACGCTGCACACCACGCCCGGGGCCTCCGTTTAGAAGGCCGAAGCGGAAGGTGTGCATACTTGTAGGAAGGTAACTCCCAGCTCCGTTTCAATGAGAGGGAATCCGGGCGCGTGGGACTGGGGCCACGATCTGTCCTCACGAGCGCCCCCCCCCAACGAAACCACAACTCATAGCATGATTGCTCATGAATAAAGGACGTACTCGTACGCATGTCCGGGTTTAGGTGACGTTTCGAGGGACGGAACAAACTGCCTTTCCGTCTCAAATTCGGCCACGGGTCTGGTGTCAATGGTCTCCTTGACTTGGGATTTGGCCTCTTCGATACGGGGTTTGCAGGCCGCCCGCAAAAGTGACTTGATCTAACTCGTAAATTCGACAATGCTATGTAGTTTACATCTCATCTATCGGGTGTAAATTTCTACATTGTCATCATGAGATCTTCGAGTTTTGGTGCTTTAAACCGCCTCCTCTCCGTTTATCATCTGCCGGCCGCACGCCAGATCCACGACAACTTCGCCAGCAAATATCCTCCTCGCGGTCCTGAAAACCTTGGCATATCCAATCGCTACCTCGCCATCACGACCCAGCTGCCAACCAACTGTGACTTCGATTTGCCCTGTGGGGTGGCCCACCAGCACTGTCCGTTCTTGCTTCTGTGAAAGCCGTACCGCTACTGATGGTCCGTCGCCATCGTTCCCTGTGCCGTCTTCACTCTCTGGGGGAGTTGGCGGCCCCTGTCCAGCCGCGATGGCAGAGCTGCGGGATAGGCGATGGGCCACAGTGCCGGGCACGCAGAGCGCTGCCGCAAGGCACACTGCTCCCGTGAGCTGGAGGCTTGGGTGCGGTTTCCCCATGCTATACGAGAGAACCCGTATATCCTGCTTGCTGCCGGCCTCTGGGGGTTGTAGGAAGGCAATTTTAGGGGTACCGCGAACCTTGGCGGCATCCTCCACGGTAGCTGCAAGGCCATAGCGTACGGCGCCAGCCCGTCGTATCTGCTCTACCCAGGCGTGGGCGTCGACTGAATCTGGGGTAAAGGACAGGTTTTGCGGCAAGCTGCTCTGGTCCACAAAGATGAAAGGATTTGCGGCATCCAGAAGCGTCACACGCACGTCGTGCTTGCCCACAGATGGGCCAAAATCTATGCACAGCGTCTCTTCTGGCTGTCCCGTCGGAAGTAACTTGCCGGTCATGCTACCGGCCGGCTCAACAAAGCTGACATCGATGCGGCTCCCGGTCCCGCCGAACCCGCCAATACGGCAATCGCCGTTCGGTTCGAAGAGACCTGTCTCATCAAGCTCAACCGTGTCGACAATGAGGCGACCGGTGTTGGTGTTGAAAATGCGCACATTGGCCTGAGCCATTTTAGCTTTACTTTCGAGTGAAAAGGATAAGGGTGCGTTAGGGCAGTGGGGACATACTTTGGAAGCGCCCGGTTCTGCCATGACCATGCCCTCGTCTACAGCGAACGGGCCGACGCCGGACACCATGTTTCCGCAGTTCCCCGAAAAGTCCAACTTCCCCCTGCCAACAGGGACCTGGATGAAGGTGTAGTCCACATCCACGTTCGGTCGTTTGGACCGGGCCACAACGGCAACCTTGGATGTTGTGGAGGAGCCGCCACCGACGCCGTTGAGCTGTCGCAGGTCGTTATCCAGCGAACCCATGGCGCCCAGGATGATGGGCGACCATTCGCCGACATTCGTGGGGAGATCTTCTCGTCGAAAGAACAGACCCTTGGATGTGCCAGCACGCATCATTACCGAGCGCACTGCACAGCGTTTTCTTCTCTCCTGGATGGCCATGGCGAGTCGTGGGAGCAAGCGCTCTGCGTAGATAGGGGGTGGAAATGTAACCGCTAGGATAGCTCCTGACATGCTCTATAAGCTAGGCGTGAAGTAAAACAAACAACCGCATTCGTGCAAGTGGCAGCGAGGCGCATATCAATATACCCTCCCCGTGTTTGGCTGGAAACGCCTGCGCATCCATGATGCCGCGGAACCGCACGGCTACCGGCACGGCGGGATCCGTTCAATACCAGCTGAGTTCTACCCACCGTCCTGTATCTCATCCGTTGCCCCAAGTTTGGTCTCCCCACCAGGCCGGGTCCAAGGCCACGCGATTAAACCCGAACAAGGCGTCGTCCGGCAAGAAGTCGGGGGTAAGAAGTGGGTCTGTCCCCGTTTGCCACGGGTCCAGTTGCCGCGGAACGGAAGCGATGCCGGGCGAGGTCAGGTTACCAGCGTTAGGAGCCGCGTACTGGATGGTCGGCTGATTCCGGCTTGTAAGCTCGCTCTGCTCTTGCATAAAACTCTGGATGATGGCGTCCATGTCGAATTGACGAGACGCAGCCGAAGAAGGCTCGTTTGGGAAACTCGGCGTCATAAGTGAAGAATCGGGTCTCCCGGCGAAGTTCCCAAAGCTGTTGTTTTCCCTTGCTGGATCGTCCCCAGGCCGCACCATGCTATCGACGCGCGAGTCTGCCACCAGGCGGTGGCTCGTGGGACGTACTTTTACGTTCATGCGATCGGCAAGATCGATAATGACCTTGGTAGCCTTCCGAACGGCCCAGTTCGTCTCCTGATTCGTCTCCAGGACCCCAAGACACGTCTGCAGGCATATGTGCGCTTCCGAACCGGGCTCGCGCTGGGCCGCAATCCGCACATGGATGGTAGCGCTCACGTAGGTGGCATATGAGATGAGATACGGCGCGCGGGCGATAGAGAAGGCTCGCTCGTAGGCCTCGAGTAGGTGCACAATCCGCGTGGCGGCCGTTGCGCACGACGCAAAGGCCTCGGCGGCCACCGTCTGCGACTCCAGGCGGCCTTCTGAGACAAAGGGCCGGTTCAGAAGGATGAGGAGTACATTGAACATGGCCTGGAGCGACAGTACATGAGGCGGTGGCGTTGGTTTGCTAGCATGGGCGGAGGGGTAGACGAGGTGCTCGGGGAGTTCGCGGCTCCAGAGCTCAAGCTGCTTCTTGAGCGCCTCAAGATCATCATGCAGCTGTGAAGGATGCTTTCGGACACTCTTTTCCGCGTACAGCTTGTTGATGATCTGGTTCATGATAACGCACAGTTTGCAGAGCTCAGTAAACGTGGACACGCTGTAGGCGGGACATCCGGGATAGTTGCTCGAAGCGTTGAAGGCGAATGGGGTCCAGTAATCCAGCTCTTCATATCGATCGCGGAAAACCAAAGGTACCCGCGTGTCAATGTCCTGGAGGCTCGGCGGTCGTCCTTGGTACAGTGACTGGATTTTGTCGACGACGAAGGCCCCCCAAAAGACACGCCTGTGGATCTCGACGTCCTCCTCGGACAGTCCGCTGGACCCCGATATGTAAGGCCGGTCGACGTGGATACCGAGATCTATCACCATGCGAAAAGCGAGACCTGCATACAGCCATGCGGCACTGCGCTCGTCGCCGAGAGCAAAAAGCGAGTTAGTCATGACGAGGAGGGCCTGGATGGTGGTGATCTCGCTCCGATCGAGCGCGCCCCCGAGAAGGTCCTTCACCCGCTGCCGAAAGGTCCAGCCCGCAGTGCGTACATCATCCGGGTCGCGCCGCAGCTCCAGACGAGGGCTGAATTTGGAGGCGCCAAAGTAGATGGCATTGAGCAGTAGCTTGGAAAAGTACTTGCCGCCGCAGGCCATATCGCGCATGAAGGCGGGCCGATAGGTAAGCAAAAACGAGTGATGCTGACGGTTCCAATGTAGAGAAAGCAGGTGAAGGCCAAGCTCCGGGTCGACACCGTCGAAGTCAAGCTTTCCGGCTGCGAAGTTGATGATCTCCATCTGCCGCTGGTGCGCCGCCTCCGCCATCAAGACCTTCTCAACGAGTTCCGGGGGCAGTACCCGCTCCGGCCGATTCAGGACTCCTCGGCCACCTTGTGGGGTGGGCGCTTCGAAGTGTGCACTTGTTGGGCCGTAATAGTTTGTGGTCGCCGGTCCAGCGGATTGGCTTGCATCCTGATT
The DNA here is from genome assembly GCF_020726465.1 of Chaetomium tenue. NCBI lineage: Eukaryota > Fungi > Ascomycota > Sordariomycetes > Sordariales > Chaetomiaceae > Chaetomium > Chaetomium tenue. The sequence continues at coordinate 3,517,024 of NW_027117332.1, forward strand.
GACATCAATGGCCTCGGCGGTTCCGTCCTGGAAGCCATGGCGAGAAACGGCCCGGAGGCTTGGTTCTCCGATGCTTTCCGCGGGGCAGCGGCTAGCAGGCGCAGACGTCACGGGTACGGTTGAATTGGTAGTTGCATCAGAAGCATAGGTTCCGGCATGAGAACCACTGTTATTGGGAGTCCTAGGGCTCTCCCGCGCTACCATGATCTCTGCCGCGGGCGATGCCTCTGCATTCGGGGTGGTAGGCGCCCGGGGACGACGGGTTTTTGCCGGGACGTAGACACATTCTTTCCCGTAAGTTCTGCAGTTGGCGCATTTCGGCTCTTCGTTGTTGCACTTGATCTTTACACGCGTCACTGACGGTCAGCGTTTTGCCACAGCAGCGAGTCGGAAATGGGGGCCCAAACTTTGCGGAGCTTGCAAAAGCTACACGCAGCCGCCGCCCGCCGTTTCCGGGATCTTTGTCCTACGACGACGCTGCTATTGCTCGTCGACATTTTTGACAGTTCCCGCGGCGCGGAGTTGATTTTTGGTGAGTTCCATCTGTGAGAGCCAGGAGGCAACTGAGGAAGTTTCAGGGTGGAGCGAGTGGTCGGGAAAGATAACCCGCGGCATTTCGGCACTGGTCGGTGTAGTGAGGGCCCACCAGGAAGGGTGCTCGGGTATGTATTAGATGCCGCGGAAGGTGATATGTCCGTGCCGCCTTCCGCGGAATCAACAACCGGCAAGCAAGTGCTCCATCCTTCAAACCCCAACCCCACGGCGAGCTTGTAACACACCTACACTAAATAATGCCCTGCGCCCTGCCTGTGAAGATGATATTCAGAGATGGACAATTATCTTCTACGCCGCTCATGTCATGGCTCAAGTACTTGCAATGACCACACCCAGGTCTGCGCGGCAGACACAGCGCACCGAGGCCAAAAAAGTCACCCCTTTGGTTTCCGTGGTGTCAGGCGCGGTCGCAGGGGCTTCTGAAGCTGCTATAACAGTGGGCAATAAACTTATTATCCTTGGGGGAAGATGAAATTGCTAACAAATCGGGCAGTATCCCTTCGAGTTTGCCAAGACCAGGCTTCAGCTGAGAGCGAGTGCGGCCACTCAAACCTTGAACCCCCTGGCTCTCATCAGACACACCGTTGCCGAAGCGGGAATTGGCGCTCTGTATGTGGGATGTTCGACGCTGGTCGTGGTTCGTGGACTTCCGTGCCCAATCAACAGCAAATCATGCACATGCTAACATCAAGCCCAGGGCACCGCCCTCAAAGCCGGGGTGCGGTTCATGTCGTTTGATACCATCAAAAATCAACTATCAGACTCATCAGGTCATCTCACTGCCACGCAGTCGCTGTTCGCCGGCATGGTAGCCGGGGCTGTGGAGAGTGTCGCGGCTGTGACGCCGACGGAGAGGATTAAGACTGCAATGTCAGTAACGCCCCTCCCTCTACCACCTTGCTTGATCTGAAAAAGAAAACAAACTAACAAAAGCAGGATTGATGACGCCCGCGGCGCAAAGAGATACCGCTCCAGCGTGCACGCCGCAGGGATGCTAGTCAAGGAGCAGGGAATTACGACGTTGTACAAAGGACTGTCGTCTACAACGTTGAAACAATGTACAACGTCGGCGGTCCGCATGGGCTCCTACAACATGCTGAAGCAGATGTGGCAGAAGAGTGGTATGCCGCAAAATAGCATAGCCACGTTTGGTTTGGGTGCGATTGCAGGCATTATCACAGTGTATGCGACCCAGCCGTTTGATACCATCAAGAGCAGGACGCAGAGCGCTAAGGGTGCGACCACTCTGGAGGCCGCTGCGAGCATATGGACGGACGCAGGCTTGCGTGGACTATGGAAGGGAAGCACTATGCGGCTGGGCCGACTCGTGTTGAGTGGAGGAATAGTGTTCACCATATACGAAAAGGTTTCCAGCGTGCTCATGGTATCTACCGGGGGTACGGAATCGAGAACCTTGTAAAAGACCTGATGCAACTTTGGACATCGGCTCAAGAGGCTTGAGTGTACAATATCTACCAAGATTAGATGCCCTAATATATGTAACATGACCGGCTACCTATCCATCGTCACGACTTGGCAGAATGAAGCCACAGTGACAACTATTTCCAGCTTGTAATGCTAAAGGTTCCGGATCTATACAGTATCCAAAGAGTCCATAATACGCACGTTATACATTTTCTTAACATTACCCCCGGTATCATCCCAACGCCCCAATATTAACGTGTGTCACAGCCCCAATGTGTCCTGCCCTACAACGCGAGCCCGTGGAAGGCGCGGGTGCTGTTGCCGAAAGGGGCGGGACAGGTTCTGGAGGCGAACCAGAGGTTAGCGGCCGAGGGGCAAGATGGGGCCGGTGTGGGTTGGGTAACGGCCGGTAAGGGGTGGAGGGTGTCTCGGTCCCACGGGCGCGGGGCGGCAGTTGGACGGGGGACAAAGGGGTTGCTCTGTGCACAGTCCCACCAAGGTCCAAAGCAGGTCGAGGTTGTACCAGCTACGGGGTCGGTATACAGCCGTTTGGTGATCACGGCTGCTTTCGCGACGATGAAACCGTTTTCGTAGTCCCATTGTGTTTTGGTTATCGATGTTGGTTGCCAGTGAGCCCGTAGGACGGTCAAGATAACCTCCTGATCCGATAGATCCTTCACAGAAGTGGCCTTGCAAACAGTATAAGTGCTGGGACTTGCCCATGAGTATGTGGTGCCGTCACCGGGGATGGGGAGTGGAACTGAGGGCTGGGCCAACGTGGCTGCGGCAAAATCATAGGCCCTATGACGGTGCAAAGGGCAAGCGCCTGGTTAGTTATCATTATTACGCAGTTTGGGCTCAGTAAAATGTTTCTCACGTCGGACAGCATATGGTTTCCACGGTGGTGATGTCCGCAAATTCAATCGTCTCCGTTTGGACGCCCGTCATTCCCTCCGGGCAAGCACTGTATGCAGTGTTCGTGAGGATGGTGCCTCCGGTGGTGATCCAATTATTCTGATGGCACGGGTCACCATGGTTCCTATCCCCAGGACGGCCTAACTGGATAAAGGTGCACACCGGCGGCTGGGAAATCTCCGTGCCGCATGGCCAAGCTGTATTAGAGGCATCGAGCCAGAGGTTTGACGGCGCATAGCACGTCGAATGCGGGCGGAATATTGTTGTTACTGTCGCCATGGATTCTCAACGTGGTGGAGGGCCGCTGTTTGTGGGGTTGCTGTTTGTGGGATCCATGATGGTTCGAGTCTTGGTGATATTTGTGGGTTGGCGGAAGAAGGGTGGTGGAAGAGTGAAGAGAGAGCCTGATCAAGACCGTAGCAGAAAAGAAGGGGAGACCAAGTGTCCCCGAATAGAACACTTCGCCAAGATCGTAAAGTTCCTGTGTTGGTTCTACACACGAGATGATTGGCACATCCGGCCCGCATAGCCTTTACGCCCTGCGGGAAATCGGCGAGACCGGCCGGGGAAAGATAGAGCTGACCGCCGCTGCCATTTCAGTATCCGTGCTGCTCAGTGTCGGACGCGCAGGCCCCTTCGGCAGTCTCCTGCCATTCTGGGACCAACAAACACATGTTGGCTACGTTGGAATCGACAAAACCCGATCACGAGCGCGGTGATTGAAGAGGTACACAGGCAATTAATAAACGAAAAAGTCGCTTATCCTGGGATATCCGGGATGCTTGAGAGATGTTTGATTCATGCAGACTCGGGTTTATCACCCCAAAGTATGGCGTGGTGTTAACCATTCGTACCCTGGACGTACCCCTTGAAACAGAAGGCTCCTCATTCATTCATCCGAGAAAAGTTTCCCAAAGCTAACGAGAATTCCCAGACTTCACACTTTCCCGTTTTGACCTCCCGGGAAACCATTTCTTCCATGGCTTGTCTCCGTCTTCCGAATCTGTCGCTGGTCGCTTCTTGGTGCCCCCTGGGCGCCCGAAGTCGCTGGAAACGGGGGTCTCCGCCTCGAGCGACGGAGCGGATGTGGCGGGAGACTCCACTGTTGCAGCCTGAGTCCCTGAACCTGACCATGAGGCCGGTACTGCTTCTGATGACACAGGAGTAGGTGAAGAGCCCTGTGAACTGTTGGTGTTTGGGGATACGGCCGGAGCACCCGCGCTGGACGAGTGTTCGTCCGCATCACTGCCGCTGATGTTTGATCCCACTCTGTGCGTTTCACCGTCCCCCTCAACCATCTCCTTATTCCCAGAGACATCGAGGAGAATCTTCGCCTTCAATTTTGTGATATCAGCCATCACACTGGACGGCTTGGCCCGACCAAATATCACGGCGCCGTTCTTGTAGCTGTCAATGTCGAGTGGCCCAGAGAATTCCTTCTTGGAAAGCAAACTCCTGGGCGGGGAATTTGTCGAACATAGAGTTTGAACAGGACCCCATTCCCCCGACTCGGGAAGGTTGTGTGCTTCAAATGGGCTGTATTGCAAAGGATTGTGCCACAAAATCCCCGTAGACAGAATGAGCGGTTGCCCCTTAATGTCTCCTTGGCGGTCGATGATGTCCCTGAGGTCAGCCACGCAGGCTCCAAGCAGCCCCTGTCCCCTCGGCATTGTGCCCCAGGATCCTAACTGTGTCCCCCTCGCAGGCTTGATGAGGTCGCCAAAGCCACGACCAAATAGCACAACGGCGCGGATCGACTTTGCGAACCCGACCCAGGTCTGTCCGCAGCTTGGTAGGCTTGCTACCCTCAAATAAATCGGATCCCAGTCCGTGACTACATCACGGAAGTCCCAACCTTGCAAGTGATTATCGGACAGCCACGACTTCATGTCGAGCCCTTTTGCGGAATTCTCTCCCTGTGCTTGGTGGTCGATAATCTTTTCGAGGCTCTCAAAGAGCTCTGAAACCCTATCTTCAACCGTTGTATATGACGTCCGAACTTTTGTCCACGTTTCGCAACCTCCATCTGGCCGTATCACAATCTCTTCGGTGATGTCCTCTTTGAGCTTATAAAGGCGCAGTTTCCTGTTGCTTGGGTTGAGCAGAGTGAGAATTGCGGTCTTAGCCTGGAACCGCTGGTGTCCTGGTGGCGGCTGGAATGCGCTTTCGTTGAACAGAAACTCTGAACTACAATCGTCGAGCTTGAATTGCTCGAGTGATGCGCGGAGCATGTGAAGCAGCGCGCTGGTTCCATTGACGAGCCAGCCACGTTTGTCTTCTTCGTCCCATAAAACCACATAGCGTTGTCGAGCCCACTGCAACTTTCTGATGTAGCTTTCCTTGGAAAAGTGTATAGGCTGGTCCTTCTTTCCGATGGCGAACTGACAGCCACCGACAACGAATTGACCGCCCGACAAAGTGAGTTTTTCAAGAGTGATCTCTTTGCTCGGCATGGGTAGGTCGGATCCTCCCACATCAAATTTTGCAGAAGCATCCCCTGGTTTTGGATGTTAGTAACGGGGAAGATCATTCCCGGCCAGGACATCCGGGGCTTCAGAAAGACTTACCAGCCATATTCAGCGCTTGAGGGCACCAGCCAATAACATGGCGGGATGATCTCAGTGAGTTCATCGTAATGGTTCCGGTACCCTCGTGTGCGTCGAGATAGGACACCCTTTCACCAGTCGGATTGTAAGACAAATGCCAAAAGGCGAGGCCCTCAGCGATCTCGGTTGGCGTGAGCATCGCTGAAAACCCCTTGAGATGTAGCTGGCCCCCAAAAGAATGCAACCGCTTTGCATCTATCAGGCTCGCGGCCATGTCGAGTGGTATCTCCAATCCCGTATTCTCGCGTGACCGATTTCGAATGGGGAAGCCCTTAACAATAACTGGATCGCCGAACATGCCGTGCCAGCAGCACCCGCCACCGGCGTCTATTTTGACTTCCGGGCCCATATCGAAGTCAATCACGCAAGTATAGTCAGCACTTCCCCCAATCCTTTCGCAATTCAACATTTGTGGTGTGCAGTACTTCATGATTCCGTCGCCAGAGGATCGCAACGCGGCCCCAAGCCAGGCCATGACTTCCGTAGCATCTGCGATGAAGTCCGCGGTGCCCTTAGCAATCAAGCGGAAATGGCTATGTGGAACTTCCACCTCAATCTCAGATCCGTCCGGGAGAACTTCTAGCACGGTTTGTTAGCCACGAAGAAATGTTTAACGATACGTGTGTGCCGAAGATACGTACTCGCTGTCGTTGCTCGTGTTTGCACGGCCCCGGATACCGCAGCTAGAATATGAGGGCCAGCCATAGGCCATGTTTGAGCAACATACTCAGAACACGGCAAGGCTTGGGCATTGCTTGCCGATCCGGTCAAAGTTATGACCCGTTCTAGGAGCTCCATGGGATTCTCAGAGTTCTGGTATTGATCTCCGAGAAAGGCGATCGGGTCCCATCTGACAACTATTGCCATTGTGAGTAAAATCGACTCTTCGTGACGACTGATACGGTTTTCGATTGGAAGGGTGGTTAAGATCTTGACCCGAATCTCTCTCATGGCATCCGAGTCGGAGAGGGGGGTCCGGAAGGCCTCAGACGCCAGGCGTATCGCAAGAGCCTTGTAGGCTTCAGAGTCAAATATCACCTCACGATACCCACGCTTATCTGGAAGAATAATCTCCTCATCGTCGGGAAGAGTCAAAAGATCATCGCCGAGACTGGTCGTCTGTTTATGTGTTGGCACCGCATCGTCAAATCCCTGAGTGTCCAGACTTGCGAGCCATCTCTTGATCCGGGATGAGATAACCTCATTGTCGACCCGTTAGATCTGTCTTTCCAACACCGTGGTGTTTTCGATCTGTTCCAACATAGCTTCCTTAAACATTTGAGTCAAGTCGCTACACAGTGTCAGCTGCGAGGCCTGGCGGATCAATCGTGAATAGTCCGGCTTGCGCCGTAGGGAGGCACTTACTGTCGATATTTGTGAATGAAATACATCACATCTCTCTGGGACTTGCTCGAGCCAGGCTGGCCAAGCTTCAAGGCGAGCGCTTTCAGGAGCGATGGTAACACCGCCACCATGCGATCCAAGCTCTCGCCTCCTGCCCCAAGCTCGTGAACCTTGGCAACCAAGTTGTCAACAAGCTCGACCTTGTAGATGGTCACGTCAACCCCGCTGATGCTACCTTCAGCAGAGTACGTCGTCCTCGCATCCCATTCCTTGATGACAGCCAAGCCAGACTCCAGGCCAGTATCTTGATGATGCGTGCCGTCCTTCTGCCCTGCGAGGGCGACGGCCGAAGCGTAACCTGAATCCATGGAGTTCCCGGCTACGGTGTGCGATCCAACCAGTCCTACAGTTGCGTCGGTCTTCTTCTGATACGGCTGCTCCGGAGCCGAAGGGTCAAATGATTGCCGGTGTTCACTCTCGATGTTCCTGTCTGGTTCTGCGATGTCACGACCATGGAACCTGTTCGAGGCATCCTCCTCGGAATCGGTACAGTATGTCACACCAGACGGTGTAGCGACGCTTTCCGCCTTCCAACGTCCTCCATTTCGGCGATCCCATCGTTTAATATTTTGTGTTCGGAGGGGCCGGCCGCCGATTGTGAATTTAGTTTCCTTAGACTGTTCAACGAGGCGCCTTTGTCTTATACCAGAGATAGCAGCCATCGTAGTGGGACTGATGTTCCTCCTGAGATCCCACATTTTCAATTTCCGCTTGTACTCTTTTGCCCTGGGACACAAGTCAACCGCCAAAACCGCCAAAACAGTGTGGCAAGCAAAGATTGTAAGCTTACGATGCGTCGAACCCGTGGTCCACATTCATAATTCTTATCACCTCTGACAGTTTCTTCCCCTCGTCCCAATACAATGAAGTAATCGTTGGTCTTAGGTCTTCCCAAGTGGCTTCGCGGGGCCATAAGGGCCCGCCAGGCTTGTGGGAGACGCCCGGGACCTTCGCATCTCCATGACTCTTTGTTAGAGGATCGGCAGGTTCCCCTTCTTGGCGCTGGGTCGAATCCATCGCGTCCAGAAATCATGCGCGGCTCAGAGTTGTCTTCGTTTCCCTTGGGAATTCCAGTGGACTGGCAGTGTGTGGAGGTGTTGTGTGTTGAAGTGAGGAACATCGCAGCCAGAGACGAGGTTCGATTTTGATCCTTAGCCCCCGCCCTGAAAAAAGGTTGAAGAGTGCCCAATTCTCTGCATCCGCCGCTCCGCCACAGCCCTCCTGCGCTTCGCCACTCCCACTGCGAAGTTGCGGTGAGCTTGGGGCAGAAGTGCCTGCAGTCAGCAAATCGGAACATCGAGGTTGACCGCGTTGTGCGTCAACCCAGCTCCCAAATCACAGTGATCCGCCCTAAGCTGAAAACCCCTGTGAGTAGGGAGTATTTCTAATTTCACTGGTCTTGGATCAAGCGAATTTCGAACAATACTGGACTTATTTCTGTTGCTGTTAGCCTTCTGCAATATTTCGAGAAACGAACATTGTAGGTACCTGTCAAGCATTGCCGGAATAATTGCATGTGCTGAATTTGGCTAGGACTACGCCCATTTTTCACCACCAAACCTAGGCGACCTCCCCAACCTTTTTGCTCCTCCCAACCGTGTGTGCTGTAACGACCAATAGAGCTCTAATTGCCAAACTACTCCTTGGGAAAACCTGCGCTCCCATGTACGAGCCCCCGCGCTCTGATATCAGAACGCCAGCTATGATGATCTGATGACGACCCCTATCCCGGCCGCCGCTAACACGATTCCCATCCGGGACCCAAGTTTTTCGAGGTCCGGATTCAAAACTAATATCGCCGCAGGGAGCAAAGACGGGACTGACTGCACCGAGGAATACGCCATAGAACGAGGTGCAAACGTCAGAGCCCCGGATTCGAGTGCCTCCCACGGAGCCAGGGCGGGTTTGTCAAGTCGGGGTTGACAAATATCATCCAAGTTAATCCGATGGATATTCTACTTGGCTTATGAATCTACTGAAGCGGGAACCTATTCGTCAAGCCGGTGAGCCGGTGAGTCGGTGTTACTTTCTCTTGAAAGAAACCCAGCGGCGAACTTTCATGATAATAGTGGAACCGGGGGGCTTGTCTTGGCGGATTTGAAGCTATATGAGGTACCTATACATAGTTGCCAGGGGTCTAGATGAACTCGACCCTGGCTTTATTACCAGGCCAATGTGATTCCACATTCAGACTGCCGGGTCGCCTGATTTGCCACGGCCCCGTCAGCTACGCAAGAATAGCTAGGTACCTAGCTACTGCTACGGGGAGATTAACACATTGCCGCGGCCTTCGAAGCCACCAGCAGGACTCCAAGGGCGGAAACGCCGGATCAACACCAACGTTGAGTTGTGGACTCAGTCAAACATTATTACCAAGCATCAAATTTACCCTTCGCTCTAGGCAGGGACTTGCCACTGCTTTTTCCTCTTTTTGTGATCTGTCGGGAATAATCCACCCCCACGACCTCAACACAGCAACGAGTCAAACCAATCGCATATTGATAGTGTAAGCACATTCCAGGATTGAGAACGGCCAGTTAACACGTCCAAGATCATAAAAGACCTCCTCCCTCCCAACCTCGCTGGGAGATAATCAACTCGCTCTTCTGTCTTCTGTATCAAGCCAGCCCTGGAGGCCTTTTCACAACACTGCCCACAATGCTCTCCTCGACCTTCACCAACAAAGTGACCATCACCCACATCGGAACAGCCACCGCAACCCTCGACATCGACGGCATCACCTTCCTCACAGACCCCTTCTTCTCCCCCGCCGGCACAACCTTCCAATCCTCCAACCACACCCTGCACACCTACGAAAACCCCGCCCTCCGCCTCGACCAGCTCCCGCCCATCGATGCCGTGCTCCTCAGCCACGAGAACCACCCGGACAACCTGGACGAGCTGGGCCGTCAGCTACTCGACGGCCGGCGCGCGCAACCTCGCGCCCCGGCCCGGCATGCTCGGCTGCGCCGACTGGCAGGAGCGCGAGGTACGCATCGCCGGCAAGCTGTTCCGCATCACGGCCACCCCCTGAACCCACTGGCCTGGGCATGAGTGTGTCGGGTTCGTGGTGCACACGGCTGATTTTGGCGTCGCGCCCGACGGTCGGTTGAATGCTATCTACTTTTCGGGGGATACTGTTTACCGTGGCGACCTGGCCCAGGTGGCGGAGAAGTATCATGTTGTGGTGGCGCTGGTGAGCCTGGAGAAGGCGACGTTGGATGGCTTGGAGATTACTATGGATGGACGGCAGGCGGCGCGATTGTTCCGGGATCTGAAGGCGGATGCCCTCGTGCCGATGCACTACGAGTCTTGGGATCATTTTACGCAGAATGGGGAGGGGGTGTTCAAGGAGTTTGAGGCGGAGGGCGTGTTGGATAGGTAGGGTCCGCTGGTTGAAGCCTGGCAAGGCGGTCGAGATCAACTGAGCGGGTTGAGAATGCAACAATGGCAGCTCATGTCCGGGCGCCTCAAGCTGAAGACAGGGGATAGTGCAAAGTTAGAGAGTCTATTATATTGAAGGCGTGTCAGTTGAGATTAGATGCCACATCCTAGTCATATAGGAAGTATCATCCACCAAGACACAAACCGGGCGAGAATCCACTGTTGCCCGGGCTCGCCGGGATATCCAGCCGATTCTATCTTCCATGGAACCGAGCCGTTTGGGGAATAATTGGTACCTAGGTAGGTAGGTTAGTGAACACCACATTCTAGGACTTGTATTCGAATCGGCCAATTCACACTGCACTCCCATAAGGCACTCTGGCTGACAAAAATAGAATAAAGCCTTTTCAATATCTCTCCTCTAGGTGGCCGCTAACTAGACGCCACCCCATCGGTACCAAAACCCAGGACGCAACAGGACATGACAACCGTCACAGAATAAAGTGCTTAAGATCAGGGCCAAAACCTCCCGGCGAAATGTACATCACAAGTACCTCAGCCCACTGCGTGGCCAGATCAAATCGAACCGCCCTGATCTACCCCAGGAGGAAGGGAAACTACTAGATACCTACCTATTTGGCCGAGGCCAAAAGCTTTCCACCGCGGGCCCGAGTCCATCCGCATATAGCGTCTTGGTTTTATTCCACCTCGATCTCCTCCAACTTAACAAACCAATAATCCATGTTCAATATCGTCCCGCAACACTTGCACTTAGCAAACCCGTAGGAGTTGAGATCCGGCTTGTCAAGCTGTCCCTCCTCAGGCCGGTTTAGCCCGTTCCATACAACGTTATCAAGCTGTCCCTCTTCAGGCGGTGTTGGTCTGTCCCACACGACTCCGACTTCCTCAGCTGCCCGTCTCTCGTCGTCAGAAAGCTCATTGCCGCAAAGCTCCCCTACGACCTGCTTCATATGATTGACCCAAGTGACTCGCCAGAATCCCACCGGGCCCGTGTCCTCTAGATCCCAATCTTCCACCGGATCAGAAGCTTGAAGAGCTGTCGTGAGCTCGGGCTCGAACTCGACCAGTAGCTCTTCTAGCAGCAAAAGGCAATGAGCATACTCTTCTTCAACTTCGTCTACATCATGCTCGTCTTCAACCTCGTCCGTCTCTTGCTCCTCTTCACCCAGCCATGCCCCCTCAGTGACTTGGCGACGACAACAAGTGTGCGGGATATTCAGACACTTGAACGTGAAGTATCGCAGTGCTGCGAGGTGGTGCTTTTCCTCAAGATGGGTGGGGAAATCCATCATGTAACGCACCCAGTTGTCGATTGTGGACTCAACACGCATGCGTTCGAACGGAGGCGTCGACGTGTTGTTAAGATCTGCCACGTGTAGGATGAAAGTGAGCGGGGTGCATCCTCCAGGTGAACATTTGCAGTGGCAATCGTCGGCCATTTCAGCCCGTAGGGCTGCTCTGTTGAGACCACGAAGCCATACCGCTTCGCGCTCCTCAATATTATCAAAAGAAAAGTGGTATAGCACCTCAGCAATTCCAACGAACGTGGCAGAAGTACCGGAGATATCCCCGTTCATGTCAAACAGGGCCTCAGAGCCATGCTCTCCGAGCCATCGCAGGTAGTCGTCGTCGATGCCTGTATGGCTTAGCTTGTTTCGAAAAACTGAATCCCCCCAAATATTAGTGTCACGAAACCCAACCCGAAAGAAAAGGTTCGCGTCGGAGGGGTGGTCTAGCAGTTGATAAAGCGATCGTAGATCTCTTTCGATATCCAGCGCGCCAGGAATACGAACACCTCGCCGTTCTAAAGACAAGACAGCAGACGGTGCGAAGTAATCAAGGACGCCTTCACGGTGCAGTCCTAGCTTGGCTGCCTCGTCTGCTGGTAGAATCTCGAGAGAAAGCTGCTTCAGTTCGTCCCGCCGAAGTTTCAGGGCGCGTGCGTACTGCAGCCGGCATTGTTGTGAGGCGCCTTTGAGGAATGATTGCAAGCTATAGTGCACGGGAACTGCGCAGTTGCCTTCTTTAATGAGGATCATGAAACATTCGGCACATTCACATTGGCGACACATGCGACGGCTTGTCTTCTCCCTGCAAACCCAGCCACTGAGATTGAGGGCAAAAATTAATGCGGAAACGCCTGCATTGTCCGTCGCCTCGAGCAATGCCCTGCCCGCGGTTCGCACCAGGAGACGTAGATATGAAGGCTTGTCTGCCGCAAGATGTAGAGGACTCTGGCCTGAAAGGTTTCGTTCGTTCACGGTGGCCGGGTAGTTGTCCAAGAGACGCTCGACTTCTTCATCGTTGTTGGCGAGGATCGCCAGACTCAATGGGCCGCATCCATACGCTGGAGGAGACAACAACCTCACATTAGAAACACAGAGAACCAGTCTGACTTAAGCGGTGAGCCTCATATTAAGCCATGTGGGACATACCTTCAGCGATTTCTGTGGAACTTTTAAGGAGATCCAGGAGGGTACTAGCATAGCAGTCTCCAGACTGCTGTTCCCACCAGCATGCGCCAGGGCCATCTGATAGAGTTTCCTCCGAGGACACTGGCATAATGTCGGGGTCTGACTGTCGAATGATTCCTGAAGCCCTCCATATCCAGTGCACAGGGGCGGCGCTGAGAAAGGTGAGCATGTAGATTGGTGTGCTAGGCGACGCGTCAGCCTAGGTAGGTACCTTAGGTAGGTTAGGTAGGTAGGTAGGTAGGTAGGTAAGGTAGTTATTTTGTAACATTGCTTGAAATTGGACACATCAAAACCCACATTCCCCGAGTATTACAGGCATTTACTGGAGCGTTGTATCGGACTATGCATTCAAGGACTTCAAGTAGAGCCGTAACCGGCCATGCGAACGAGTCGTTTTCTCCGCGATGTGCATGTGGGAACTGAAACCGACCACGTGTGGTTGCATGAGTTAGTGCACTGTCCAGAGGTCATGAGCTGGGAGCTTAGGACTCACCATTTCAGCCGCATAATGAACCAGAGATTGGTTTTCTGAGTCGACAGCGAGAGGAGATGCCTTTCCAGTTTGAAATAATGTGACTAGTTTCACCAATGCTCGTGCCACCAACTCCTCAAGTCGTGTCGGTGTTCGGGGTCCCGGATCTTTATAGGCAATGAAGCGCATTGCACTCCTCAACAGAGTCAAAATCCGAAATGCCGGTGCCGTTTTGGCGTCCACGGTAGGGTAGTATGTGAAGCTCGGGCTGATGCTCCAACCGCCTGCGCCTCTTGTCATTCCAAACGAGAGCTGGACGGCTGAGTTTAGTATACGCCACAGTCCGGTATATCTGAGATTAAGCATTTTGCTTCGGTTCGTGCCTGCCGCCTGGCCGAGTGGGCAGCCGGGTAAATGCCCCTGTACAGTCGTCTCGACTGAAAGGACGAGCGAACTCCAGGCGAAATTGTTGCGCCGAATGTGCCTGCGGGGCCGGCAACGGCACACCACGGCGCGCCCGGCTAACAGCCGAACCAAGTTCCAGAACTGGTCGCGGTCATGGCCGTTACTCTCGGGGCTCGAGACAGCTCCTGAGACATCACAAATTTCCCGCAGGGCTGATGGCTTCGCAAGCAACCGGCCAGTCGCCACTCTGTTGGCCATCCTGAGCTCATCCTGTGGTCGCATGACACTACCAGCTGAGCTTCCGATAGTAAGCTGCTCGCTAAGAAGGGTCTCGATTCGGTCGAGTTGCGCTGGGATACCCTCGAGCCGAGGAAGACCGGCGTGGAGCTCTCGCACCGGAGTCGCTATTGCTGCGAGTTCTGTCTGGACGACGACGATCCCCGCTGATAGGCTACGGGAAGTCGATTCGAGCACGGCTAGCTTCTCTGTACCGGCTCGTGACATGGATCTGGTGTCTTCGTATTAATTACTGTGTAGTGCCCCACAAAGGCTGGAACCTACGTACATTCCGAGGGCCTGTAAAGCCAACTGAAGCGTCGCATTGGTGTTGCGCAGCCTCATTTCCAACTGCTCGATCTTTGGCCGGTTGAACGGATAGCACAACCTTTTGCTCAAAGCCTGGATCTTTTCTCTCCCTCCGGACGGATTCTGGTCGGGCCCGGCGAGGTGGGCCATCAGAGTTTCCAGGCCCTTGAGCTCCTGGTTGCAAGAGTCCAGACAACCATGCACTGCAGCTGTTGGCGCCTGGTGTTCCTGTTGGGGTTGGGGTAGTGACGCTTCGACGGCCTGCAGTGCCCTGCCGAGGCGGTCGATCTGCTGTCTTGTGGAAGCGATGTCTTGCTCGCCGCATTTCAGGGCGTCGAGGTACGATGTGATGCCGCCACAGACCTGTAGGCCGAGCGAGACCATGCCCGCCGCCAAGCCGGCGACCGAGAGCGGATCTGCCATTGTCGGTACAAAAGGGCGTAACCGGAGGTCTGTCGGCAATGCGTTGGTAAATTTGCGTTGATGTATTGCTTAGCAAGTTGGTGGGTACGAGGTCAGGCGAGAAAGGAGAAACCGAGGGAGCTGAAATGAGACGTGAGCCTGATATCGATGCCCAATCCTGCCTCGACGCGAATGAACAAAAGCTTAAGAGCCTTGCCGTCAGCCTGCAGCGATCTGCCAATAGTGATGAATGTCTTGAGAGTGGCTGTGATACCTTCAACTCCCAAAAGTGCCGAGGCGTGTTACACGGCATGAAACACTCACTCAAAGCTCACCCAGCCCCTCACAAAAAGCAGCTAGAGCCCCGTGGGGGGACGAGTCACAGCCATGAGGGCAACAGTGCAATATCCCTTTATACCTAATTCCGCGTGTTTCCTGGCCCATCCCTAAACGCCCAACTAGCTGCTCACCCCACCACCCAATGCAACAGCTAGGTACCAGTAAGCCAAAACTGCCCTGGTCTTCCTTCTCGCCACCGCAGCGAGAACCCTCTCATTCCACCTCGGACAAATAAACTCTGATTTGGACCAGTAGTGCCATAATCCCCATCTACCACCGCCACCTCCTTATAACTGACTTATAGTTCTTGCCTCCATGACTCTGCAGGAAAGTGTCGAGGACATGCTGACAGTTTCCACAGGGCGATAGTCGCTCCAAGCCTTTCTGAAACTCACTGTCCTTGTCGTAACTGAAGTTATCCAGAACCTGTGGCTTGATAGCCAAGCCTTCAAGTTTCTCTAGATTCCCTGCCACCCTGTTGACAATAACGCGGAGCACCCCACGGGTCAGTATCCTATCCCTACATGTACGCACATGCTCCGGAGGGGCGAAATCCGGCTCGGGGAGAAGATGGGATAAAGGAACAACTCACTTAAGCATGGCCAGCAACGCATACGTTTCGGCACAGTGCCCCCAGGGCGAATTGGAAAATGGCTGCTTTAGTTTCTCGTCGGCTGGGAGCGCCCCGATGCCCTGCAGCAGCTCCTTGCGCTTTTCAATGATGCGGACACGCCACGAATTTCTGACATCATAGTCTTCGTCTCCTTCCAGAAAATCGCAACCCGCAAAGGCAGCGCCGAGGGCAAAGCGAGGCGCCTCCCATTCCTCGTCGCCTTCCTCGTCGCCTTCCTCGAGGGGCTCGAGGTCCTCGTTGTGGTCTGCCCCGACCCACGTGCATTGGTAGACGGTGGGCCGTTTGCCCGGGCGATACTCTTGCTCCTTCCATGTCGATGCGGGTGTGGCTTCATCACGACCGCATAACGTGCTGCACCACTTGGCGTACATGGCTGTGAGGGGCAAGTAGAAGGACTGTTTGTTGGCGTTGGGGGGCTCCTTGCCTAGGGTCGCGAGGAGGTAGCCGAGTACGTCGTAGGGACTGAACAAGGAAATGTCGAAGAAGTCTAGAGGAGCGAGCGTGTAGTACCACTGCTCAGGCTTTTCCCTGTTGGCCTCCTTATTCTCCCGCGTCCGGGCGATGTGGTGAGCGGGGAGGTATTTGTCGAATTCCTCGCCGACAACGTACACATTTCCATCTTTGAAGAAGCTGTGCGCTCCGCAGGGTTTTGTTTCTGGTGAGCGCCACTTGATCTACGTGACGGGTGATAATACCAAAGGTGTGACGAACCTGTCCAGGATCCTATCCTGTTAGGGTTCAGCTTCGTTGAAGGTAATCTCTCGAGGATGCTTAGGTTCGGTGCAGCCAAAGGGTGCACAACAATAGACTTGTCTCAACAGTAGGCTTGTGAGCTTGTAGCGAACTGTAGTTGTGATTGCTAACTGGAGAACTCCCAGAGCTCTCCAGAACGAGTGACTATATACCTATCTAAGTCTTGTGTGCTCAGTGTGCTCAGCTCTCCTTAGATTTCGGAGACACTGAGCACTCTGATTACTTCCGTTCTTCCTGCGTTCTGATTGGCCGCATGATTCCTATGCTCAGTTTGCTCGGTCTCCCGTTGTTCCCCGTTTTCCTGATCACACTGAGCACTCCCCGGCCTCCCTTGATTGGTCCTCGAAGTGACTGGCTCGGGGCGTCCCGCGCCCCGAGGCTCCACCTGTTGGCATATTCGTGACAAAAGGACGCGTGTGGTGTTGACGTACCAGAGATCGACGAGAAGTTTCGCCATCTCAGTAAGTTTGGCCTTTCGATGGCCGTCGACATTGCTGATGACAGCTTGAATCCATGTGATGATCTGAGGGAGGTAGTGGCAATTGCCCCGACATGATCAGCTGTGCACGGAAATGATGGGGGAATGGTTCAGTCATAGGTAATCACACATCTGTAGCGCTCCACTCAAAGGCCCCTTCTAAGTTCAGCTTGTTACTCTCGGCGTCGTCTTTGTCTGCAGGAGCAATAAGATAGAGCACGCTGGCGGCGGGATCTTCGACGGCGTCTCTTCTGTCTCTGGCGGCTGCCATGGCTTGGGCTGGGGTTTTGGATGAGGAGTGTTACACTGTTATTAGAATACTTTTTGTGTATGTCATCTGCAGACGACGAGGGAACAGGTAAACGGGAAAGAGTGCCAGTTTGTCCCTTGCTGTGCAAGAACATGGGCAGCAGAGATGGTCTGATAAGGTACCTATTACACAATCAGCAAACGGACCGCCGTAGCTCTCCACACATATATCAACCGCCCTGTCGTCTGCCACGCCTTAACACCCCCCAAAACTGCCACCTCAACCCTTCACTCACACCGTCGGATCATTTGTGACAAACAGACCCGAATCGACTTCCCATCGTCAGTCCGTCCAAAGGTACAGCAAGCCATGCCCGATGTAGGTGCGCCCATCTCCCACCCAAACCCATACATTGAGCCCAACCCTGCTCACAATAAAAGACCAGTGACATCACCGCACCCCCCGGGTGGACGACCTCACCCTCCGTCATGAAGACGGACTATTACTGGCCCGCAGACGAAGACGTGCGCGGCACGGAGCAAGCCAAGGCGCGGGGTCTCGCCGACCCGCAGCCGCTGATGCGCCTGGCGCTGGCCGAGAGCGGCGACATGTACCTGTTCAAATCCGGGGACAAGTTCTACATCTGGAACGTTACCTCGGATGTCGTGTCGGTGATCAAGGCGCCGGTGGAGCAAGGAAAGGTGCTCAAGGCGCTGGGGGAGATGGCGGTGCGGACTCCGCCCAAGGACCTAAAAATGGAGGAGGTGCCGGTGTCGAGTAAGGGGACTGATTAGGTAGTGATGGGTGCAGACATAGGACCCTGCTGGGGGCTCTGGGCGGTCTGTCGCTTGGGATTGAGACGAATAGGAGCAATGCTGTTGACTAAACATGAAATGCGTGCCCTTCAAGGTGCTCTGCGGTGGTGAGGTTGCCGATCAAGAACGTCGTTGTATGTATGTACCTTCCTCCATACACTTCCTTCTCAGGGAATGGCCAAGCAGCCGAAGTGCGATATCTACTGCCAGGTTAGGCTTAGAACAGCCGCTGGTGCCCAAAAGCGGACTTTTCCTATATGGGAAGACACCTGCACTATCCGTATGTAAGGTACCTACATAGTAGGTGCAAAAAAGCTACCTCGCTCCGCTCGCCATGTGGATATCAAGGTCCCGGGAAAAGTGCCGCGGACCTCTGTGAGGTGCGGGAAATCTGCCAAGATCGATTAGACCACCAATACTTGCTGCTCTCCACACACATAGCACAGCACCCTCCCCGCTGTATGCCATGGATCCTACCTCACCCAACCGCCTGCAGCACAACTCCCGCCAACTCCCGTCCTGCCGCAGAGACGAGTTACCGTTCCCACCGAGGTATTGGAGTGTACCTAGCCAGCCAGCCGTTAGTCAACAAGCCCCGCCCGCCTTCCCCTTTCTTGCTTCGTGTGCATGTATTACTTCATTGTTTTCTGTCCAGGCAGAAGATCAACAGATGGATGCAAATGCAATGCATTGCATCATACTACCTTGCCTTTTCTTGAGATGATACATGAAGCGTCACACCAGCGGTACGGGGTATGCATGTGCTGTACGTCCGCCAGTGGACGTTACATTCTAAATCGGACATGTCTCCACCGTTCAGCTAGCCACAGGAATCAGATCTATAACCCCTTTTGATATTGTTTACGTTAACTTACGACCACAACGGCACGCGCGGCAGGATACAGGATACAGCGGCTCCCTTTAATTCCGCTTTTCTGAGACTTTTGATATGTTCGATCCAAGACACGAACCATGTAGGAGAGCAGCGCGGCAGGCCTGCGATATCGGCAGGAGGGTTAGCATCGTCGTAGCAGTAGCAGTGTAAGTGGCGCCAAGAGGCGCTGAGAAGATGGAAAAAAAACGAGGAAACAGTTTTTTTTGCTGGGAGAGTGTTGACATTAAGGCCAAGTTCGTCGATTTCTTCTCGGTCCCTGTTGTGTTAGAGGTACCTGTTGAGGTGGTGGTAGTAGGGTATAAGAGCATACCGTTCCGACAGGTCTCCCAACGGGAGCCGGTTTCCGTTTTGAGATCTGCGATAGTATCTTACTTGCATTTGGCGTTTTTGGCGTTTTTGCGTCCCTGACAATGGTTATACAAGATCAGAACCCAAGGGGCTGTAGGGCTCATCGGAATGATGATAGACATCATGGCCAGGTTACATGCAGACATAAGAATGAGCGCAGAAGAAAGGTCTGTTACGGAGTCCCACTGGTGGCTATGGGCATGTGACGCGTTGGTTCAAGGAGTTTGTTGTAGGCCTGGCAAGATTCTTGTGTACTACGCCTTTCTGCGGGCAAAGGGCCCCCGGGACACACCGGGCTGTAATAAAATCCTGAACCATCCTACCTCAGGCCCCTATCGACAGACTAACAGCAATGAATCACGCCTCAGCCCACCCCTGAGCAAGCAACGGCGCAGCGACATACAACTCATCAAAACCCTCCCCAACCTTCGCCGGCATACCAACCAACTTCTCCAAGCCCAGCTCGCCCCACCGCATCACCTTCTGCCACTCCTCCACAAACCCCTCCCTCTCCTCCCTCTCCCACGCCGGCGCCCCCCACCCCATCCTAACCGCCCCGTACTGCCTCTCATTCGCCTCGCGCACGGCATCCCGATCCGGCGTCTCCGGAAGCAAGTCCAACTCCGACGGCAACGCAGCCCACGCCTTGTTCGACGGCCGTGGGGTCGGGAATGGGCGCTCGGCCGTCAGATCCTCGCGCGCGGCGTCGGCGGCGTTGACCACGTCAAAGGGGTCGTGCGAGCGCAGTGGTTTGGGTGCGATTACGCGCAGGGCCATCATCAGGGGGATGGAGCCGCCGGTGGGGTCGAGGAGGGTTTTGGTCTTGTCGGTGGATGTGCCGGTGGAGGGGTCGGTGGAGGGGTCGTCTGGGGGGGGGGGGGGGTTGGTGTTAGCAAATTGGCGGGGAGCTGGATGGGAGAGAAAGGGAAGGATGAATGAACTCACAGCGATTCCAGAGCCCACTGGGCGCTGGACGAAGCTCCATCTCCAAACGCCAGCGCGTCTCAACAGCGGGACTGGCGTTGCCGTGCTGGACGTAGAACTCGACATCCAGGGTCGATGCCATGGCGTGGGTCAGCTGCATCGGCTTGCTGTAGATGGCGGGCGGTGTGACAGGCGTGCGGCTGCTCTCGTTGTAAAAAGTCACAGGCTTTGTGACGGGTGTGCCGTCGTCGCCGTGGCCGGTGACTAACCGGACATTGCTGATGGGCATCTTGCACTCCAGCACAAAGTAAAACAAGCCGCCTCGTACCACCCACGGCGCGTTGTCTGCCTTGCGCGGGTCCTCGTCGTTGTTGAGCAGGCCCGACTGGGCGGCGAAGTTGTGAGCCTCGTTGGCAGGCCTCGCCTTTTCTTTCTTCTCGTCTTCCTCCGAGTAATGGGCCTTTTCGTGCAGATTTGCCGGGAGGACGACGAGGTAGAATTGGTAGAGGCTGACAGCCTCGATACGGCCCGGGCGTTGACCAAAGTTGATGTCGAACGATGTGATCCAGAAGTCGACATGGACGGTACCGGCAAGCGGGGGGCCCCAGAGGTACAGCCCGGCGCCAATCTCGACCGTGATGTACGTGTGGATAAACAGGAAGTCGATGTTGAAGCTGACGCCAACGGCAATACGCTCTTCCGCAGTGAAATAGAATGGTTTGTAGTTGATGAGGAAGTCGGCAAACGCATCAAACCACGCAGAAATCGGCCCAGCCGAGAAGGAGGCGTGCAGACGGCCACCACCCATACACACCTTGGGCGTCATCGCAAAGTAGGCTTCGCCCGAGATGCTGAGGCAGCCGCCCAGGTCCCAGCTGATGCCGAGGCGCGGCGGCTTGGGCCACCCGGCGGGAATAGGGAAGGCTTCGTGGTAGCCACCAATGGTGAAGACAAAGTTTCCAACATTGCTCTTGTCGGCGTGCGGTGCGTCGAACAAGTACATCAATGCCATACCACCTGTCAGATGGCAGTCTGGATGTAGGATGTACGAACCAGGGGCGAGCTGGGACTCGATACTTAGCACACCAGTGTCGAGATCGACGGTTGCCGCTATACCAAGCTCCACGTGTGCGAACTTGAGCTCCGCCGTTTTGTTCGGAATATCGGCGACGGCCACGGCAAAGAGGGCCAGCTTTACACTGGAACCAAACTGGGCTAGGATGACGGCGTCAATCAATACCATCTGGAAGGCGTCGACCTTGAGCCCAGCTGCTCCCCAATAGGTATTGTCTACCGGCTGGAACCATCCAGGGCCCTTGGGGTCCGTGAGTGTCGTGAGCGCCTCGAGAGCGCTACTCGCATCCTTGAGGTCCATTGGGGCAACCAGTGGGTACGACGTAACATCTTTGATGGTTGGAATTTTGGCCTCCGAGTTGTAGCCAAAGCCGGCCGTCAGTCCTGTGATATCGGCAAAGCCGACCGAAATAAGGGGACCGTCGAGCTTCGCAAAGATGAAGATGGTTGTGTATGGGTTCACTCCTGCTTCGCCGTTGACCTGCCCGTAGAAGCCGGCGGCCATGAACTGGTAGGGAGCATAGCCGAAGATGAGGCCGCCAGCGTAGTATACCATGCTGTCCGTGTGGCCGCGGCGGATGACGCCGGCAATGGTCAGTGGCGCCTTGTCGAACGCGGCGGCCAGACCCTCCAGCTGAACATCGAAATGGGGAACCGTATCAAGCGATTTAAACAACATCCCAATGTCGAAGCCTATAAGAGTGAAGGAGACGGGCCCCAGACTAAATGTGGCGTCAAAACTAACCCGCAGCTTCTTATTCACGTACCGGAGGCCAACGTTGGTAATGGAGATTGCACCAGCCTTCTTCTTCATCGGCGCGTTGGAAGCTGGTTCGCTGTCCGAATCGCTTGGCTCTGGGGGTGAGGGGTCAGGGTCCGTCTTTTCTCCCGGGCGGGGATCCGCCGAGTGTATGGTTTTTGGATCAGGTTTGGTCTTCTTCGGCTTCTTGAAGTCGTAGCTCAGAATGCACGACTTCTCACCAGTCAACTCCACCTCGACAACACCAAAGTGAGAGCCTGGACACACAAGCAGGTCGGCCGGGGTGCGGTTCTTGAATTTGTCCTTGACCAAGATTTCATCCTTGTCGAATGGTGCAATGCTGTTCAGTTTGGCGAGATCACCACGGTCAAGTCCGGGCTGGCGCGATTTAGCCTCTGATGAAACCGCGGCTGGTGGTACGGAGTCTTGGACCTAGAGGTAGTACATGCTGTCCAGCGGCACCTTCAGCTGGCCCACGAGCGCGACCTCAATCTCCGGGAATACGTCGAGGTTAACGCTGGCTTTGATGAGCCGTTTGGGAGGCGCCTTATCATCCCAGTCGCTGCTGCGAAGCTGAGCAAAGGTGAAGCCCAGCTTCGCGATGCTGATCTCGACTGCCAAGTAGAAGAATTCCACGGCTTCTTCATCTTCAAGCTTTGATTTGCCCAAGTTGAGGATGAATGCGTCTTTACCCTTCTCCGTGAACGGCGTGTCGGCGATGAAGTCTGGGAGGTCGAGATCCGACTTGCCCAGGACGGCTTTCAAGACATCACCAACGGTTGTCTTGCCGTTCTGCGAGCTCAGTGTTGCTTTGAACTTCCACGTGTCCTTGTACTCAAATGAGACGTCGAGCTTCACTGATGCGATGTGCATCAAGCCCTCCATCGTGAACTCGCTTGCCGAAGACGCCTTCTCCTCCGACGATGAAGCACCAGTCTTCTTGTAGGTATAGTTGACAGCGAGCTTGTCTAGCGCCAGCGTGTCAATCAGAGGCATGACATGTTTGGCGGACGAGGCGTCGAAGAATTCGACAAGTGATGAGGCATACAGGTCGTTGAGCGATGCCTTGAGAACCCACTCCCTTTCCTTGGTCGACCCTTTGAACTTGTAGGAAAGACTTCTGACCAATGTCGTGGCGGGAGTTTTCTTGGACGTCTTGCTTTGCTTCAGAGCAGCGTTGATGCCAAGTTCGAGGCTGAACTCCGCGCTCTTCCCCCAGGTATACGACGCGTCAAGGGTCACACTACCGAGGTACGGCTGCGGGACGGTCGATTTGTCGGGGCCTATCTCGCCTGCGGAAGACTCTTTGGCCGTGATAGTAGCTCCAATGGAAAATTTGGTCTGAGAAAGAGAGAGGTAGGCCCGGGTGATTTCTGAAGGAATTGTGTTCGGAATGCTGTCGATGGACTGGCCAGGGATAAGGTAGGCCAGGCGAATTGCTTTGGCAGGTGCCGGTTTGGTGATAGGCTGCAAGTCGGTCCAGAACTCGCTCAATGGGACACGGCCAAGCTGGATGAGCTAAAGTCTTTAATTCGACATGTTAATTTTGTGTGTTGTGCGCCGGGTTGAAGTGTACTCACCAGTCCAAAGTTGCCCCTTGATGGCCCCTGCACCACCACTCCGGCTGTCCCAGCTATACGACACCAGAAAAACAACTGGTTTCTCACTTTTTTTGGGCTGCCCAAAGCTCTTGGTGGCAATCTCGACGTCGACTGCGACACTGGACAGCTTGGGGTTGTCCACGTCCTGAGCCGTATCTAGTATGACGATGAGGCGGCGAAGACGGATGCGAGACAAGACACCATCCTTGGCGAGGGCCTTGTCAAAGAAGCCCTTGATGTCGTCGTTAATAAGGCCGCCTAGCCATTTTAAGAGCACTAAGAGCGTAGGGTTTGCGAGGTCACTTTCAGGGTTGCCGTCGTCTGTGGGTGAGTTCGGCGTATCGATGACAAATGTCATGGTTATGATGGACTCGGAGAACTCCAGCCCGGCAGTCAGACGAACCGGCGTGCCCGAAGGCTCGTCTTGGATGTCGCAGCGGATGGTGAATATGACTTCGCCGTTGCTAACCGCCCTCTCGCCCTTGGACGTGTCACTGAGAGCCCAATTCTGCTTGCACACGGCGTCGGCCTCCACGACGGTCAGGCCCGGCAAGAACCTTTCAACAAAATGCCCCACGCTCTTGATCTCGTTGATCGTAAATTGTAGACGGATGATGGTTTGAAGCGCATACGAAGGTCTGAACCAGAGGGCATTGCGCTTCTTGCCCACAGTGGGGTCAAGCGTCACAGACAGATCCAGCAAGAGTTCCGGCACACACTTGGCCATGTCTGGGATGCAGGCGCAGTCAAAAAGGTCTTGGACGGTTGCGTTGATGACCGGCGTTGACTTTATGTCGCCATAGAGGCCCAATACGAGCCAGACACCGTCCGAATCAAGCCCCGGGACGGACACGGAAGACGCATCATCGAAGGCGGCTTTGAGAAGGTCGGTGGTGGACGAGAAGGTCATGGGCCAGGGGGTCGCCAGCTTCACCTGGAAGCTCTCGAGGTCGAGGTCATCCTTCTTATCGTTGGGGGCGAAGGCGATTGACACCTCGGGGTTTTCGTCAATGCGAACAAGCCATGCTGCGATGTCGTCGGCAGCGTCAACAGGCGATGGTGTTTTGGGATCCGGCTCACTCGTGAGGTCGATCTTTTTGCTGGGAAGAGCGGCCACAAACGTGTCCAAGGCAGTTTTCTCTTTTAGAACTCTTCCCTCTCCTTTTTTGGGTGGCGGCGAGGCGCTGCTCGCGCAGATTGCATACTTGCCCATGTTGGGCTCTCGAGCTAACGAGAATGAAGTGAGGCTATAGCCTGAAGGTGGCTACAGTGGTGATGACCAGGGGGGCAGCGTCCATGGATAGCGTCAACAAAGGGTCAAAGGGCGAGCTTTGGCACCTCTTCCCATCCTAGTTCTCGAGTCCACGCACTCCACGGTCCCGCGGCTTTGCAGAGGTTGGACAAGTACCGGCCGGCACCGACCAACACCGGCGGCACTGGCTGGCACTGGCAACGACAGCGATGACCTAATGCCCATCCGACCTCGGACGTCCGGGTGCTTCATTCCATGTCCCCCAAAGGGATTGGCTCCCTCTGAGCACGAAAAACGGTACTCCAACGATGGAGAAACCTGCCATGCTTAACGGACCTCTCGAACCGGGACGCCCCACGCCTACGAGCATCTGTTTCTTTGTCCACACATCGACTGGCCATTCAAGCACCCAATACCGGAACTTCTGCTCTTGTCTCAAACTCCTTGAGGTCTTCGTCCAAATGACAATTCGGATGACGGCCGGTCGTTGGAGTGTATCATGTGTACAGCAGGCGCCAAAACGGTGTGGAGAAGAACCGCGTGTGTGGCGGGCCGAGGCGAGTATGCACCATTCCGGGAGGGAGGGGGCCCGGGGGGTGTGCTCAACATGGTATTTTGACGACAACATGGTGACATGTCAATCTAGATTGCATGCACGCACGGCTGGCGATCAGATGGACAAGTTTGCCGCAAGAGGAAAAACATATCGCTAGTGGTGTAGTGCCAACACTATGACGCGAAGTGAGGGATGCGGAGAGCTGCATTTGTCCATGATTTGCTGCAAGGCGAGGCCGCAAGTCCCACATTGGCAGTCTGATGAACAGCAGTCTGGACTCGGAAAGGGGGCGAAAGGGGGCGGGTCGGCGGGATGACCTGGCGAATACTCTCACTGAACCCTCAGCGATCAAACGAAGTCTCGGCCAGACTATGCTTGGCACAGTATGTAGCTATGGACCTTATGCGAGGCAGATCGGAATTGGCAATCAGGGATTCAACGGGTTTCTGGTTGCAGCGGGGTGCATATAGCAAAAGTACCAGTACATGTACGTCTCCCTATTGGAAAGAGGGCGGCAAATGCATTTCGGGAGCTCCACTCGAATGTTGGACCATCTTCCAGCGAAAGAAGGTGAAGACGAGAAGGGCGATAGAGTCAAAGCTACAAGAAGATATGGACTGGGAAGAGGAAAGCAACATTGAGAAAATGCCGAGAAATCACAAGAATCGCACCATCCGGGTTGCAGCAGCCGATGAGGCGAGGGACGAGACCCGAGAATCAGAACAAACCGTGGATCATGACTTTAACAACAAATTGAACATCATGAAAGCAGAAATTCAGACGGAATTCAAAAAACTTAAGGACCATATGGCAGAGGAGATCGCCAAAATGACGGCCCAGCTGACTCAAGAGCTGGCACAGGCGCGAGAGGAGCTCACTCAAGCCCGCAGTGAGCTCGAGCACACCAAAATACAGCTACACGCCATGACTAGAGCTCAGGAGACCCCATCGTGTCGACCGACGTATGCAGACATCGCCCGACGGACCCCTCTGGTCAGCATTCCCACCCCGCCGACCTCCACCGGTCGGCCGGCGACACCGGAACCAGCGTTATGCACAGTGGACATGTCAAGGGTTCCGGAGGATCATGCCAGTGAAGCTACACCAGTAGCGCTTCGCAAGCTCATTGAGCATGAGATGCGTGCGCCTGGCGACCAACCCAGCTGGCGCTGTGTTGCCGTCACAAGAGATAGAGGAAGCACCAATTGTCTTAGGGTCATCAGTAGGAACGAAGGGGAATTGAAGAAGATCAAAGACATCGTCGAAGCAAAGAAAACGCCGGGTGCGAGAGTCCTTCGAGATCAGCTGTACCCGATCAAAGTCGACAATGTCAACCGTATGGCTGTCCTCGACCGTGAGAGCAAGGTCCTTCCTGGGACCGCGGAAGTCCTGGGCCAGGAAAACGACGTGCAGATTGCCAAGATAGCTTGGCTGAGTCGAAAGGACACTGCAAAAGCGTATGGATCCATGGTAGTGTATGTCACGAAACTCGGCGACGCCAAGAGACTCCTCAATGAAGGCTTCTTCTACGCCGGAGGAGAATCAGGGTATACGGGGGTGTTCGAACGTCGGATGCGGCCGGACCAGTGCTACAACTGCCAGCAGATCGGCCACAAAGCGTTCCAGTGCAGAAACCGTCAAGTGTGCGCCAAGTGCGGCAAGGACGGTCACCACCATCGCAGCTGCAGCGAAGTGGTTGCCAAATGCATCCTATGCGGCGGCCCACATGAATCATTTAGCAGAAGTTGCCAGAGGCTCTACCCATCTCGTCATGAGTAGAACACTCCGCCTAATCCAGCTTAATGTGAGAAAGCAAGGTGTGGTGCACGAAAGCTTGATGAACGACAAGGACATTCAGAACGCAACAGTCTTGGCCATCCAGGAGCCTCAAGCACATAGGATTCATGGCCGACTCTTCACAACCCCCATGGGACATCACAAGTGGATCAAGATGGTTCCCTCGACTTGGAGGGAAGGCAGATGGGCAGTTCGAAGCATGCTTTGGGTGAACAAGGACGTGGAGGCGGAACAGGTACCGATAGGGTCACCGGACATGACAGCAGCAATCTTAAGGCTCCCCGGTCGGCGAGTCTTGGTAGCATCGGTCTACATACCAAACCAGGACCCTCAAGCTCTACGGGAGACGTGCGACAATTTACGCAACACAATCATGGATGCAAGACGAGACGCGGGCACGACGGTAGACGTGGTAATTGCCGGAGACTTCAACCGGCACGACCAGCTGTGGGGAGGAGACGATGTATCTGTGGAAATACAAGGAGAGGCAGATCGTATCATCGACCTGATGAACGAGTTCGCCCTTCGCAGTCTGCTTCGACGGGGCACAAAGACATGGCATGTCGGGGATTACAACGCGACCATCGACCTGGTCCTGGCGTCTGCCGAGCTGGCGGAAACAACAGTCAAGTGTGCGATCCACAGGACGGAACACGGATCGGATCACCGTGCGATTGAGACGGTCTTTGACACCTTGGTCCCAGTACCAAAGGAACGGGACCGGCTTCTGCTCAAGAATGCACCTTGGAAGGAAATCAAAACCGGGATTGCGAGGGCACTAGACGCCACCCCTTCGGGAGGCACTGTACAGCAGCAGACAGACCGACTAATGTCGGCGGTCTTGGAGACGGTCCAAACCCTGACACCGAAAGCGAAACCATCGCCATACGCCAAGCGGTGGTGGACAACCGACCTTACACAACTGCGTCGCATTTACACATACTGGAGGAACCGTGCTCGGACCGAACGACGAGCCGGGCGACCCTTGGTGGACTTGGAGGAAATGGCGAAAGCGGCTGCGAAACAGTACCACGACGCTATCCGGCAACAGAAGAAGAAACACTGGGACGACTTTCTTGAAGACAATAGCAATATCTGGAAGGCTGCCAAATACCTAAAGTCTAGCGACGACATAGCGTTCGGGAAGGTGCCACAGCTCGTCAGAGCAGACGGAACAGCCACGGCCGACCACAGAGAACAGAAAGAAGAACTCCTAACCACCTTCTTTCCTCCCCTTCCAGAGAGGATTGAAGATGAAGGTGCTAGGCCGCAGCGAGCTCCCGTAGCAATGCCGCCGATCACCATGGAAGAGGTAGAGCGACAACTATTCGCAGCCAAATCTTGGAAAGCACCTGGGGAGGACGGCTTACCGGCGATAGTCTGGAAGCAGACTTGGCCAGTGGTCAAGCACCGTGTTCTCGCACTATTTCGAGCATCTCTGGAGCATAGCACACTGCCCAGTCAATGGCGACACGCCAAGATCATACCGCTTAAGAAGCCCGGCAAGGACGACTACAGTGTTGCCAAAGCCTGGAGACCGATCTCACTTCTAGCAACGCTCGGCAAGCTGCTGGAGTCGGTCGTCGCCGAAAGGATCTCACATGCGGTTGAGACATATGGGCTCCTCCCGACCAACCACTTCGGAGCGCGCAAGCAACGATCGGCGGAGCAAGCGCTCATACTCCTCCAGGAACAGATTTACACCGCCTGGAGAGGTCGAAAGGTAGCAAGTCTGATCAGCTTTGACGTGAAAGGGGCCTACAATGGGGTCTGCAAGGAAAGACTTCTTCAGCGGATGAAGGCACGAGGCATCCCAGACGAGCTGCGTCAATGGACAAACGCCTTCTGCTCGGAGCGCACAGCCACAATTCAAGTCAATGGATATACATCCGAGGTTCAAAGCCTACCTCAGGCTGGTCTACCTCAAGGCTCTCCCCTATCTCCGATCTTATTCCTCTTCTTCAACGCGGACCTGGTACAACGACGAATCGACAGCCGCGGTGGTGCGATAGCCTTCGTGGATGACTTTACAGCGTGGATCACGGGACCTACGGCGCAGAGCAACCGAGAAGGCATAGAAACCATCATCAGGGACGCCCTAGACTGGGAGACAAGGAGTGGTGCGACCTTCAATGTCCAGAAGACAGCAATCATACACTTCACTCGCAAAATCTATAAGACCGACGCACAACCATTCACGATCAAGGGGCAGATTGTCAAGCCCCAAGACCATGTCAAGGTCCTTGGCGTGCTCATGGACACAAAACTAAAGTACAAAGAACACATTTGGAGGGCTGCGTCCAAAGGCTTGGAAGCAGCGATGGAACTGAAACGCCTCCGAGGTCTATCCCCATCAACGGCGCGGCAGCTGTTTACATGCACAGTTGCCCCCGTGGTAGACTACGCCTCCAATGTGTGGATGCACGCATGCAAGAATAAACTCGCAGGACCCATCAACAGGATCCAGAGAATGGCGGCGCAAGCGATCGTGGGGACCTTCCTCACAGTGGCAACGAGCGTAGCGGAAGCAGAAGCTCACATTGCCAGCGCACAAGATCGGTTCTGGAGACGGGCCATCAAACTATGGACCGATATTCACACCCTGCCATACACCAACCCATTACGCAGAAACACGTCTCAAATGCGAAAGTTCAGGAAAAGCCACCGCTCGCCACTCTACCAGGTGGCAGACGCACTCAAAGACATCGCAATGGACGAGCTGGAAACCATTAACCCGTTCACATTGACACCTTGGGAGAACCGTGTACAAACTGTCACCAACGAGCCGACGACAACACGCCGTAATGCCGACTACGATATTATATGCATCGCCGTAAGCAGCTCGGCGCGAAACGCCCTGGTGGGAGTTGGCGGAGCTGCGACGCTGCCGGCATCTGTATACGGCACCCCAAAACTTGGGACCTTCTCCTCTACGCTTGGCTCGAGGTCGGAACAAAATCCATACTCTGGGGAACTTGCGGCCATCGAACGAGCGTTAGGCACACTGCCAACGGTTAGATCTAGCCGCATCGAGCTCTCAACACGCAACAAAGCGGCTGTTCTCGCGATCCGACACGCTCGACGACAGTCTGGGCAACGGCACATCTGCCATATATACCAATCAATCAGAGAACTACGCAGGAACGGAAACACAGTATCAATACGATGGTTCCCTGCGAGAGAAGAAAACAAGCTTTGGGAAATCGCCAAGGGGAACGCCAAACATGCCACTCGACAGGGCGCCGCTCCAGAAGTACAAATGCCCAGGATGCGGTCGACAACCCTCAACGTAGCACGGTCCAAGAGAGGCAGCAGCAATCACCTGCCAGACAAAGTCGGAGCTCATTCCAAGCGAGTCGACGCAGCACTACCAGGGAAACACACCCAACTGCTGTACGATCATCTATCTCACAAGGAGGCTGCCAAACTTGCCCAGCTCAGAACAGGCATGGCAAGGCTCAACGGTTACCTCCACCGAATCGGAGTAGCACCGTCAGACCAGTGCGCATGTGGACAAGCAAAAGAGACAGTGGACCACTTCCTATTCCGATGCACAAAATGGACAGCGTACCGAAGAAAGATGCTCGAATGTACAGACACTCAGAGAAGCAATATTTCCTTCTATCTAGGAGGGAAATCGCCGTCGGACAAGAACGACTGGACTCCTGACATGGCAGCCGTTCGCGCAACCATACGGTTCGCAATGGCGACGGGCCGACTCGACACGAACGAACCACAGGCCGACTAAATCACCTAACCCACCACACCCGACAACACCGACCCCCTCACCTCGTGACACAAATAGCAGGCACCGCTTCAGCCGCCGAAGATAGGACGTTGAACACTTGGAGAATCGCCTTCAAGCCAGCCTACTAACAGCCCTACTAAACCCACGAGAATCCGCAGAGAAATGGTAACTGTCGAAATATGAACTAGAATGAACTTTACGGGCTTCAAAGAGATTAGGACATATCTTGGGAAATGTATCGTCAGATTGTAATAGTTGCCCTTTCGGTTGACCCGCCGGGCGTTAATAAACTACCTACCTACCTACCTACCGAGATAGCTTGCGGAGGGCAACTCGAGATATCGAAATGTCTACAGTCTTGATGCCGGTTCATGCGCATGTGCATGCTGCAACTATGGTACGAGTGCATTGGGCATCAACATCCCAAGTCCTCGCAATAGTTTCGGAAGATGATCAGTCTGCTGACGAGCACCACGAAAGATGCCGTCTAGGGAAGGTACCTAGGTGGTTATCTTTCGCCATCAGAGCATCATCCACCTCTAGCTTGAAGCCTTGAACGGGAAGGGACGGGAAATACATCTTCGAGCCGCGTCAAGCGGTGTTTCATTCCCGGGGTATAGCGCCAGGTCCTTCAGCACAGTCGGGGCAGTGTTGACCCAAGGCACCTGACAGAACGGGAGACTCGAGAATCCCGCCAGACAGAGACGGAGCACAGACGCTGAACATCTCTCTAGAGTCCTGCCCACTCAGTAGAGAAATCCCGTGTGTCAAGGTGCAACAGCCGATCACGAGTCTTGTGGGGGTTTCTTTCTCCCGCCAGCGTTCAAGTTCAAAATCGAATAGGTTAGGGGGGGCGGGGGGTGTAAGACCAGCCCACGTCTGTCAGAGACCCGACTGACCTTTTGGCAGCCATCATTGCCCGGCCAGTTGTTCGCAACGGCTCTTGCTTCGTCCCTGAGCCAGACTAACAGTGTGCCTTGTGTTTCACGATGGCTTCCTCCGGACCCGTCTTGGTCCCCGTACAGCTGGAGGCCTTTGTCCTGAATTCTGCTGTGTGCGGTAAAGGCGACGAGGATGACAAGGATGCTCGGATCATTCCCATCACCCAGCCAAATTACACCTTCTTGAGGCTCGACAACTTTCTGCTCCAGAGCGACGTCCAAAACCATGCCGACCTCCACAACACGGCCCCGGCAAGCCTGAATATGCGCATGTCAGATCTCAGCCAGTCGCCCTCAAAACCCCTGCGCCATCGCCATGGTGTGTACCTGCACTGGATTCTCCCCCGCTTCTATCGGGTCGGTGCTGCCTCAACCGACGCTGTGCCGGATGTTGGTCAGGGTCCCAGTGAGCCAGACAAGGCAGCGGACTTTATTCAGCCTCCTACCCGCTGGCTAGTCATACGGAAACTGGACCTGGAGAGTGTTGAATCCGACGATGCCAGGAAGCAGTTCAAGGAGTACAGTGGCTGGGTCATTGAGAGCGATCACCTCTGGGCGCTGGACGATATTCCCCTGGACTTTGACCTCCAGGTCGACGTTTCACCGTTTGTTGTCGGCGGCGGGGGGGCCGATGCCAGCGTCGAGAAGCAGGCCGAGGTCTTCATTGGCAGAAAGACACCACTTGAATCCTGGTCGAAACAAGCCGACTTGGACAGGACGACGCCGCCCCCCAACATCAGCCTGCTGCGGAGCAGCAACCAGTTATTTGCCGACTTTCAGATGCACAACGGCAACGTATTCAGCATGCTCGACGACTTTCGATACGGGAAGCCCGAGGACGTCAAGTACCTCGACAAAGCCAAGGCCAGCTACTACCTCGTCGGCTGGCACTGGAGTCCTGGGGCTGATCCTTTCTTCAAGTCGCCCGCGTCAACGCACGAGAAAACGCTGGCCGACCTGTACATGCAGCTCAAGACACCCGAGGCAACACCTGCGTACCGCGACCCCTGGCTTGACACGGGCGACGAGCATCGACTTCTTTGCCATGGAGCCATGTACGATGTCGTTTGGGATGTCAATGTCAAGCCCGCAACCGTGCCCGCCGACGATTTCTCCCGCCGACTCCAAGACAAGGTTGTTCCGTCGATCTCGGTCGGGACGACTCCTATGGACGCACTCATATCCTACTGCACGGGGCGGAAGGGAAAGAGCAAGGACTCGGAGACAGTAACTCGGTTGGAAGAGGACATCTTGGCGATATACTCGATGCTCCATTCTCGTGATGACGGGGTAGAAGGGCAGCGGGAAGCCAAGGACACCATCTATAACTGGAATTTCCACCGCGCCCCCGGCGGCACGAGCTATTTTCTCTCCTCAGACGACCCGGATGGGAACCCCAACGGCTCAGACCGACTCCAGAAGCCCGACGGTGAGACGCAGGCAGCGTTGCACGATTCGAGCCGCCATCAAGTGCAGCTCGACGCCGCCAACCGCGTCCTCGCGCAGTATCGGTGGGACATCTTTGCGTTGTGGTGGGCCTACGTCAGTGATCCGACCAACCGAAAGGACAGAGAGAGCACTGTCCGAGATCGTGATTCCAAATACAGGGTTGATGCCTTGGCCGTGAAGATACGGGCCCTCGCACGCCTTGTTCACCAACTCGACACTACGGTCAAGGATTTCAAAGCCGACCCGCGGTTGAAGCTTGTCAAGTCTGCAGCCATGCCATTCTTTTACCATGGACGCGACCCCACCGTCTTGTTTGGAGGTGTGGAAAGTGGTTGGCCTGTAGACTACACTGATAAGGTTTATGTGAGACTGCCTGCGCAGGTTGTGAAACCCGAGGGTGCTCTTCCAGACGCGCTCCAGGAGCTTGTCACTCTCGTCTCGAAACGCCTACCGGATGGCCCACAAGACCTCACTGCCGCATCCACCGCACTCATTGCGGAGTTCCATACGCTGAGGCCGAATGGTGGGCATGCTGGTCCTGAGCCAGAAGGCGCCACATACCCTCAGTTTCACGACAAAAAGGGAAAGGGAAGATGGAGGTACCAGTGGGGGAACAGACAGCCATGTACGTCCCTCAAACTAGCTTCCCCTGTTTGTTTCGCGCTAACAACTAGTGTCTGTTTAGGGTTTCCATTGTTTGCTGAGTGGGAGGTCGAATATACACATATCCCCTTTAAGCACTGGAAGCTCGATGAGCAGACGGCGCGGCTGTCTGCTAATCTCATGGTCAGGTACGGCGTATCGAATTACGCGCCCGACGATGAGGAGAAGAAGACGGAGACGCCCATCTGGGATCAGATCAAGGAGCCTGACGTACGAATCCTGTCGGGTAGAATTCTCATCCTTCCGCAGCCTAGCTTCTCTCTGGCCGCGAAGGTCGAACAACTATTTAGCAACACGCCCAAGGCGCTGCTAGACAAGACGCCACTGGACGAGGAACAGCGCCAATGGATGGTAAAAAACCTCAGCCAGCTCCCATTCCTGTCTGCTCCGCTCGCAGGGCTGGTTGATGACCTGCTCACCCTGTCGCAAGGCAGCCACGTGAAGCCCGAGAACAAATTCATAGCTGAAGGGATCGAGAAGGTGGTGCCTCTCAAAAGTGCCCTGTTCCCCGATGCCAGCTTCACCAAGGACAACGTGGCACTCATCCAGAGCAACTCGGCTCTCACGCCATACGCAAAAATGGCCAGGCTGGTCGGCCACAAGGTCAGTCCGTTCAAGCCAGTCACGCACGGCCAGTTTCGGTTCAGCAAGTTCAATATCATCGACAAGTTTGGCCAGGCGTTGGCCGTCATTGACCAGCAGCCGCGTCTCGGGGGGAACCCTCCCCGTCCGACGCCACGCCCGCCCCTTTACCCGTCAATCAGTGACTTCTACGAACCGCAAGTCATCAATGTAGAAGGAAAAAAAAGACTACGCCAACACGGTCATCATGGACAACAGTGATCAGTGCGAGTTCATCCAGGTCCCGCCCCAGATCAATCAGGACGCACGATTCAACGCCCACTTTGTCAAGCGCACGGCTGACGACCCTGTTGACCCCGACATTCCCCTACCCGCGCCGTGGCGGCCGGCCACGGAATGGGAGAATCTAATTTGGGGTTGGGTGTTGACCAACTACGCCGACTACGGCGTGCAGCTCTTCTTGCCCGACGGCACATTTTACCGCGAAATACGCTTCGGCGGGCCGCTGGGAGCCAGCGCTCAGCCGAAATGGATCCCCTTTGCGCGGGACCCCAAGGCTCGCATCCCAGACGACACCCTGCAGCTGGACGCGCTCGCGGCGAAGCTCACCGATGTCAAATACCTCGAAGGCTTCTGGCACATGATCACTACCGCCCAAGACAAACTGCCCCCTGCGCCCGGCGCCTTCGCGCAGTACCTCAACTCCATCGTCGGCAAGCCCCTGGCACTCGTCAACATGGGTTGGTCGCTGGAGCTCAGCGGATCGCCGTTCCAGAACCAAGCCGCTGGCTCCCAGGCCCCAGAGCAGATGCTGACCAACTACCAATTCCAAGTCCGGCTCGGCGACCGGGACAGCGAGTACGATGGCCTGGTCGGGTACTTTGACCTGCTCAACGACCCCGAAGCGCCGCCCAAGGTGCACCAGGAGCTAGACCTAAGCAATATCCACACCTTCTTCGCCCTCGCGGACGACAACAAGACGCCCGTCGCCACCCCGCCCCTCAACATGCTCACCACGGAGACGTACCCGCTCTTCAAGCCGTACTGGAACCCTCCGTTTGACGAGACGGAACCCGACAAAGTCATTCCGGCCAAAACCTACGAAAACCGGCGAAACAAACAACTCAGCGTCTTCGGCGCCATCGTCGACCCCTTCACACCCATGCACGCCTATTCGTCCATCCTGCCGTCGCACACCCTGCAGCTGCCGGCGTGGACATGGCAGGAAGCCATGAACAAGATGACGGCCTTCTTCCACGCCGGCCCGCTCCACCTGGCCGGCACCGTACCCGCCTATGACTCGTCCAAGCCCCTGACCAACGAGAACTGGCGTGATCGGCCGGCGAGGACGCTGGGGCTGCCGAGGTTGGGTGCCGGCGAGTGGAATTGGCTACAGCCGTATGTGGAAACCGCCGCGACAGCAGGGACGGTGGGACCCAGGCATGACGGCGGCGGTGATGGAGAATGGAATGATGGCGATGACCAGCCACCACCACCGGGCACAAGCCAGGTGAATGCCGTGTTCAATGCGTTTGGGATTGAGAAAACGGGCGACTTGACCAAGCCGGGGTTTTAGACGGGGCCGTACTCGGCGGTTGAGGGGTACCTGCAATTGCGGTAGCCGATTATGGGGGGATCCGGCTGAGGATGGATGGGAATGGGGAAAAGGATGGGACGGCTTTTGCCGGTGAGATGAAGTTGGAGCCTGAAAAAAGAAAAAGGCACTGGTCTTGATAGACTTGTGTGTCCGTCGGTATGAAGCGTAGTGTCGTGAATTGGCTATCTTTTCATTGCTGTGATCAAAGGTTGAGGCTGAGCGAGGAGCCATATGTGTAAGGTATACTACCCTACCTACCTTACCTACACTATATGTGGGCACACCTCCAACTGAGGTAGAGAAAAGATCGGTAGTTAGGTACGTAACATATCACACCGCTACCGGTTCTACCATCATGATCGGAACCTTCACCTTCACTTTGACTATCCAAAATGAAGTCTAAAGTAAAGAATAAAAGGCGCGTAGTTATGACGCCTGTGCTTGTATCACTGCGACGCAACTAAAGTGGGACGAGTACTATTATACCGAGTGCCGGTAGCCGTCATAACGGAGGAGGACCGCCTCGTCAGGAGATTCGAGCGAGGCGAGTAGCCCTCCGAAGGAGACCCGCTGAAGGCGCCCCCGGAAGAGAACCTGAACGATTGGGAAGGAAAAGGGTGCGTCGATGGAAAAAGTACTCGGAAGGGGTTGGTGAAACGTAGTAAGGAAGATACCTAGATAAGTTTGGCTGGCTTGGTTTGGCTAGCAATAACGCGAAAGCAGCTAAGTTGAAGGTTCAGGGGCGACTTGGAGGGTTGGCGAGTTCCCGGCATGTTGACTCAAATTGGGGAGCTGGTGACGCCCCCGTGTCTTATATCCATGGACGGCATCAAGTTGAAGCGCCTTCGAAGGGGAGACGAGTCATTGCACATAAAATTTGTCGATGGATACATGTATTGAGCAGGTGAGGCAGCACTACCTAGGTACTGCAAAGGAGCCTTCCTTGTGCACAAACACTGAATGTTGCGTATCCCCCTCTTTCGTCCCGCAAGCTATCTTAGGTACTTGGCTACCTATACACATAACCATATTCAAAAAGTGCCATTCGAAGGCGCATCATCGCGGCAATGGGCAATCTTGGTGCTGTTTTCCGTTTGGAAAAAGACGTGATTGGCGCCGTTGGCGGTGACGACCGCCATCTGGCTGTTAGCGCCGGGCTTCTCGTTAAACAGATTCCGGCGGTTGCCCCAGCTCCCCTGCTTTTTGACGACGCGGTAGACGTTGAGGTATTCGTCGGTGTAGTATAGGTACGCGATGCCGTCCGAGTATGTTACGCACAGGCTGGTTTTGGCCCCCGCGCCGGCCGTGTCGAGGATGTCGACCGCTGTTTGAGGGGTTTGGTTAGCACCTCCTTGTTCTGTTGGGTGGGTTTGGAATAAAAAGGGGGGGGGGGGGGGAGGGGGGCTTACACTGCTTGGTGTCAATGTTGTACTCCTTGAGATGGGACTCGCCGCGCTCCTGGAAGATGATGAACCTTTTGCCGGAAGCCTTGTCGTAGTATGCCCCCAACGAGCAGTCAACAACAACGTTGAGACCTTTAAAGGTCGCCCTGTTGCCGCTGCTCAGCTCGTACTCGTTGACCTCGACTTCACCAGCGTTAGTGCAGGTGAGGTAGTAGACCCAGCCCTCGTCGTCCGACGACGCGATGGCCATCGTCGTGTCCCCTAGGGCCGTCGAGGCCAGGACCTGGTAGATGGGACTGACAATTGAGACGTCGTTGAGCGTGGCGAGAGCCTCACTGCTTTCGGGTTTATGGTTGGTCATGGCCACGACAAAGCGGACGCCGTCGACTATAGCGGCGCCGATCTCTGACTTGTCTTGGACGATGCCCTTGAATGTCTTCTCGTCGGCCGCCCAAACGTCCTGCGAGTCCTTGCCGTGAAGGCCTGCATGGCGGCAAGCCAGCCCGAGATTATTTTGTTGCGTGACGTAGAACACATGGACGCCCTTCTCGGTCGGGGCCTTGGAGTCGAAGAGAGCCGCGATGGGAGCCATTGCTGCTGATTTGTGGAAGATAGTATTTAAAACTTGTGTGATGGGGGTGCTAATGCTATGCTGTTCGAAGCAGATGATGGTCAGATATGGGAAACGCCCGCCTTAAGTCTCAGCCCGGGGCTATGCTTGTTTTCAATGCCATCGTCTTTGTGACTGCCGGGAGAGGACTGGAGCCTCCACACCCACCCAATGTGGCAATGATCAAACAACGACCTTGCCTCTACCACGCA
This sequence comes from Chaetomium tenue, assembly GCF_020726465.1. Lineage (NCBI taxonomy): Eukaryota > Fungi > Ascomycota > Sordariomycetes > Sordariales > Chaetomiaceae > Chaetomium > Chaetomium tenue. Next base: position 3,555,353 of record NW_027117332.1, read on the forward strand.
GCCAACATGGACTGCCTCATTGGCGAGAATTTTCAATACAATGTCAGAATTATCAGCTAGCCGCGGAAACCGCTGAAGATTACGGAGATTGACGGAGCAACGAATCAATATGTTGCGCCAAAAGGGGCTGAGGTCTTGTTTTTTTGGCATGCAGGCCGGGTCTGCCGCAACATAGACGAGCAAAGTCACCGCCACACAAGAAGCCGAGAAACATCATGATCATCTCAATTACGGAGTCAAGGACCTGAGAGTTGTCAGCCATCACCGTCGGGCTGCTACCTACCCCGCAGTAATGTCATTGCCTTCGAGCTGAAGTGGCCTTCTTCGCTGGCATCTCGTCGAGTGTTACGTAAGGGGAGGAAGGTAAGACATGTACCCGATACCTACTCAAACCGATTAAAATCATCAATGAAGAAACTAAAGTACTGCAGGGTAGTGGTACTTTGTCGGGGTGGCCGCAATGGAAGTGTTGAGTTGCGTTCAGTCGGCAGGCAAACAGAGTTGGCCATCACCTTTCTTGCCCCCCCCCCCCCCCCCTATTAGCTTGTGATGTGGAGTAGAAAGCTGGGCGCTTGCACGCACGTAGACGAGTTCGGTCATGCACATGCACAGAGACAGCTGAATATGAGATGGGCCAGTCCTTCAACCAGTTACCAGCCTGAGACGTGCGCCCCTAGTCCCCGACTGCTATATGATGAAGCCAGTCGAATTGCGTAAAACCAAAAGCTCCACCCCAGAGTGTTGTTGATCATTTATTCTAGGCCGTTTGACAGAAACCTCGAAGCGCGGCAAACGCGGGGCGGTCCGATGCTGCATCCGTCAATGTCACGCTGTCAACGCGACTAGACGTTGTTTCAGGATATTCCTATGAGTCTCTCTAATTGTACGGGGTCGCCAACCTAATTGTACGGGGTCCGCATAGACTACCTGGATTGCGCCACACCTGAGACGGACCGAAAAAGATTGGTTTGAGCGATTAGGGATAATTGGAGATTGGGACCTTGGGGATCTATTGCAGGGAACTCAGGCATGCATTGCTATCTGTCAACTAGCCAAGGGGGTGTCCGGCTCTGGCGTCCCGAGCTGTATGGCTGCGCTAGACGCTGGACCTGTACGTCCTTGGGTCTCGTCTACTCTATTTTGCTGGCCTCGTCCCCGTCCGCGACCTCTTCCCCGTCTTCCTGTAGTCCCCCGAGCCCCCGAGCCCCGTCCACGTCCTCTTGCCGGCGTCGGTGTCGACATTTCGATATCCCGTCCTTGATAGAGGTCTCCCTGGATCTCCGCCTGGTCCACAAGCTCCCATTGAGAGGGATCACGTTGGCGGCTTGCAGCGGCTGGTCGACGATAGTTATCTCCACGTGGGATGGCAGCAATGGGGATCTGCTCGGGTCCAATAACTGGTCTTCCACGACGTACCACAACTGCGAGGGGCTCGAGGATAGGGAGATAGAGGTCCCCAGAAGCAAGGTCCTTGCCGAGCCTCCAATGCACGTGGGTATCTTGGATTGTAAGCCCCTCGTTAGCGCGGAGCCTCTCCTCAATCTCGTGGGAACAAGGCAGGCCAAACTGTCGTCGGAACGACCCTGTACAGGAGTCTTCGTCGGGTGGCCGGGCACGTCGTTGTTCCTCTGTAAGCTTGGAGAAAGCCTCGACGCGACGGTGGCAGAGCTGGTGTTGGTGGGGGCCGCCGATGTCGCAACAGAGGTCGTACCGGCGAGGTCTTCCCTCTTGACAGTCGCTGGATCGGAGGATGATAATGGCATAGCCGCGGGGCTTCGCCCACTGATTGATGTAATCGAAGAGCGCCTCAAAGGAATCAAAACCGTCTCCAAGAACCCGAGGCGACTCTAGGGGCACTTCGAGCAGCAGATCCAGCGGGCGGGCGCCGCCGCTGCCACCGTCGTCAGCCATCTTGGCGGCCCACGGATTAGTTGCGGAGGGTGGAAGGTTGGGTTGGGAATGATAACGTTGTGTATAAGTATTGATGAAACTGTACTCCTCTAGTTAGTGCGTTTAAAGGCTTCTGAATAGCTTCAAATCGCGCTTAGTTGTGTGGTAACTGCTAAGGTAGTGGTGGTGGAGAGGGGTGAACCTTCGTATTTACTATTGCAAAAGACTAGCCGACGAGCGGTGATGGATTCTCGCTGTCTGGGTAGGGACGATAGGTAAAGGGGCAAGCATGATGGGGCCGTTGCTCAGAGGCTACGAAAAAAGGGGGAGGCTCCCATTAAGGTGGTGCCGAGGCTCGGCCCGTCTCAGGTGTGGCGCAATCCAGGTAGTCTATGCGGACCCCGTACAATTAGGTTGGCGACCCCGTACAATTAGAGAGACTCATTCCTATTCCGCTCCATTTGATTTATTGTATTTTGATTTTATTCTATTTTATTTTATTTTATTTCCATTCTTTTCCTCCCTCTCCGCGCTCAAATTATTGGGCTCCAACTTATGCGTGCACATCGCTGAATGTGTCCATCCCCCATTTTCAGCGCACCCCTAGGCGGGAGAGTTGGACACCCCAGTGCCCGCTTCCGGGGCTCGGCGTTGCTGTAACCGATGCCGGCGTCATTTTTTGCCATGCTTCTTGCTTCCTGCTTGAGATCCGAGAGGATTGCTGTTCACGGTCCGTGTTGAACCAGTCCATCTCCGGTCCCCGCTCAGCTTGCCTCGGAACGTTGCCCCTAGGATGTTGGCATCTCTTGTCGGATGACTGTCAGGGTCTGGGATCGTTGTGCCAGATTCCCCCTCAGTGTCCAAATCTTTACTGGACTTGGATCAAGCGTGCAAATTCGGGTTTCAAGGTTCGTCTTCACCGACTGCTCCATCTAACTCAGAATTCAGAGCTGACGATAGATGCAGGAAACTGAACTGTGAACCATCGCTATTATGGCCATCTTCCCAGGAGGAGGGCCGGCCAGGAGCACTGCCATCAACTCACCACGTCATCTGACCCTCCGTAACGCCCGGCGTCTCTTTGTCGCGGGAGAGCAAAACGAACGGGAATTGACCCTCGCCGCTCCCGTCGCCCCAGCGGAGGTAGTCGCGGCTGAGTTCGATAATCAAGCTGCGGCTGAGTCTGAGGATGACGATGATCCGGAGCCGGTACTGCTCCCCGGAGAGGAGAAGGTCTACTCATACTGGGCCCCAGGCCTCGAAGCAGGCCAGAAACACCATGTCAAGGTCAACCAGACAGTCAGCTCCGACAACCAGACTCTCCCCCTTGCTGCCGAAAAGGTCTTCTTCGTGGATGCTCCGCAGTTTTCTCTTCCTCAGGGCACCATTCACTCCATCTATCCACCCCAGGGCTACAGCGATGACAACCGGATCCTCCCACACATCGTCCTCACCGACCCCCATCTCCCCTGGGAGAGGCTGGGAAGCCCGAATACCCACGTCCCGGAAGGTGAACGCCCGCGGACCCGGGTACCATGGCTCGTCCTTTTTTCTTTCACCCAGGATGAGTTGATTTTGCCGCCCGAACACCTCAATGGGCCTGGCAGCATCTTTGCCTCTACCAGTTCCAGTGTAATCAAGCCTGTGAAGCAGTCCTCCACGGGGACCGTCAACATGAGCATTGGGGATCTCTGGGCGACAACCAAATCCAAAGTGGTGACCACTCCCATAACCGACCAGCTGGGGCCCGACAGCATAAAGAATGCCAGGGGCGACTTCATCTTTGTCAAGCCGGACCTTTTCACCAGCCTATTCTCCAACTTTGACGAGAACGGCGACAGGAAGGTTCCAAGCAGCCCTAACACGACCCCGTATGGGCTCCTCGCTCATGTGAAACATATCAACGGGGAGGGAATGGCTGTAGCTGGTGTGGAGGACACGGCCATCTTCTCTCTCATTATCGGTAACCGGGCAGGCCCCTTGGACAACCCAACTCCAGCCACCGTTTCGGTGCATCTTGTTTCCATCGAGGGTGTCGAGGATATGAGACTTCCCATTTCTGCCGACGCCAAGTATGTGGCACTGTGTTCCCTGCACAGCTGGAACTACACGGTCAACCCACCGGGTATGGTCAACGTCAGGGAATTCTTTGAGCATCTGGGGAGGACCTTGGACGTGCTGCGGATGCCCGAGGCGTTCTTCGTACCACTGGAAAAGCAGCCTTCCTCCAAAGTTCAGCAGAGGGTGGCTGCCCGTCTACGTGACGGCTATTCCCTCGTCAGGCACAGGCTCCAGACCGGTGAAGAAACGGTCGCCTTCTTCCGCGGGCCCTTTACCCCCACCATCGTCAACCCATGAAGCCCATCCAAGGCAGATGCTCCAACTCGGGTGTCGATCTCCAGATTCTTGACAGCGACGTCGGGATCATGGATATTACATACTCTGCCGCCTGGCAGCTCGGGCGGACCCTTGCCCTGGGTGACGAGGGGTTTACAAGCGCCCTAGGCCGGCTGAGAACTTCGATACGGAGCGCGGCCATGAAGGAGGCGAAAATAGCGGCCATCAACTCGGTCAATAGCCTCGCCTACCGTAGCCGAGAGGAGGTGCTCCAGGGTCTGTCGAGCTTGTATGATGATCTGAGTGGCATTTCTGGCAACGAATCTGCGGTGTCTGCCGAGGCAGCGACCGACGACGCCAAGGGACGATGGTCCAGACGCCGACTTGCCCGAAGTGAGATTCCGGACCTTTCATTCTCGTCGCCTGTCATCGAGGCGAAATACCCCAACACGGCTTTGTCCGCCGCCCATACGCTCGGCGAGAGTGTGGACGGCAATGTGTACGACGAGCTCAACGATCCAGCCTCAACCAACTGGAGAATTGTCCTTACCTGGCTGCTGGGTCGCATGTATCTTGATGGTGTGCCCGCGCACTACCTCATCACGGACCCGAGCCACTTACCCCAGGAGACGCTGCGCTTCTTCTACATCGACCCGAATTGGGTTGATGCCCTCATCGACGGCGCTCTTAGCCTTGGTAACCATATGGGAGTGGACCAAGACCGTGTCGCCATCAAAAAGGCCCTCAACCGATACATCACCAACACGCCGAAACATCTCGACTTTGCTCCTCAGATCCCGACCTATGGATTCTACCTACGGTCAGACCTGGTTTCCATGTTTCCCGACCTCCGCGTCACCACCTTGCCAGCCCGGCCCCAGCTACCGCCTGGCTTCAAGGATCGGGCGCCACTCCTTCGTCACGATATCATCACCGACGGCGTCATGCTTGGCCTTCTCGACAGGGTGCCCGGAACGCCTGAGTTTGACGGCCTAGTCTTTACGCAACCTGCGCACCAGCAACGCTACGCCGTCTCTCCTACGCTCAACACCGAAACGGCGGAATTTCACATCCATCGGCAGTACACCCTCGACAAAGCCACCCGTCTCAGCGACGAGGACCGTGCCAAATCCGTGGAGCCCCCCATCATCTGCCACCGGTCTCCCGACAGCGAGAACAGCAAGAACCCTCTCTTTACCTGGGGATCCGCACCGGGGAAGAATGACCTCCGCATCATGCAAGTCGCACGCTTCGCACAGACCCAACTGGACAAGCTGAACAGGGACATGCCGACGTACCGCGACGGGGACGTCGACAAGAAGTACTTTAGCGACGGCACGGCAACGTCGGCGCTATTTTCCATGCAGCTGAGGGACCCAGTATACAACCTTAAGATCTTGTTTAAAGGGGCTGCCATTGATGGTAGGCTACGGTCGTTGATGCCGTCCCCTTCGGCTGGAGAAGCGAGCCACACTCCTGCGGCGTTTCGGACGCTGACCTCGCTTCAGCCGCCAATTGTCGAAAGGCTCCGGGCCAGGCGGGCAATCACAGCCGGCGATTCAGGACCCAGTCAGGAGAGTCCTAAGCATTCTGGGGAAGTGTCAAACGACCATGACAGCCGACATGGACACGACGATCAGCCTGCTCAACCGGTCACGTTCAAAAGACACGCAGACTACGTTCCGCCAGAGCACGGGTTTTGGAGCATGGCTCCCCATCTGCGCGCGATCCCCATTGTCGACCTCCCAGCCCTAGAGACAAGTGACGACGTGGAACCTGAGCCAACAGAGACGGCCCCGGAAGAGACCAGAGCTGAACTCCTGGCAAGCACATCCGCGATGACAAGGAGGATGGTACCCTTCGAAGGCCGCGACCCCGCCACCGGCCCGAGATTCGTCTGCACAGTCCACACGCGCGACGTGCGCTCGGGGGTCATCGAGATCCCACCCGAGACGCGCAAGCACGAGCAACTGCCGCAGGACCTCGTATTTTCCATACATGCGACCAACAACACCAGCGAGGAGTGGGACCTGATGGAGCTGGCCATCATGATTCCGCTCGGCCCGGCGCCGACGGACCCGAAGGGCCCGTACTTTGTCATGAAGGAGTACGCGGGCCCCGGCGCGACCATGCTGAGCAACCTGCGGTTCAATGTCGTCGTGGCGCTGGTGACGCCGGGGAATAACCCGGCTTTGCAGCTCCGGATCCTGCCGCGCTCGAGCAAGGGGCACATCAACATCACCAAGGTGCAAGACCTCAGCTTCTTGCTGGGGATGGTGGATGTCAATCGCTGGATGCATGTGGTGGGCGATGATAGGCCGCGGCAGACTCGCATCGAGACGCGGGCGTATTACACGCCCGAAGGCGGTAACCCGATTGTTGATTCAAATGTGTTGGTGACCGTTTATATGATGTAGAGGGGGGGTTTGGAGGACGGTGGTCTTGAAAGGTGAACTGATGGCAGTCGAGGTACATGTGTACATGTGGTCCAGAGCGAAACTGTAAGTCAAGAAGGAGGCATTGGTGTTGTAAGCAGTGTTGGCTTGAGGTTGAGTGAGGTTGAGCTCGTCTCCAGGTGTCCGACTACAGGGCCTATAATGCCATGAATCACAAATTTGAAACTTCCAGTTCTTGCCCACTGCTTTGACAACTGATGGGTGTAGAGCCGGAGCTCAGGGGGTTCAAGTAAAATAGGGGTTAGGGTTGTCCTGGTGTAAATCCACACCAGTCGATGCATTCAGTTCCCGTTATTCGTACTTCCCCGCACCCCCATTTCAGTTCAAACGCTCATTTCTCTTTCCCAGTTATTTTTTGATCGCCTATCCCTATGTGTGACATCTCCATCAGGGAATCCATCCGCTGGCTGCCGGACGAGGCCAGCGAGCCCACATCAACCATCGTCTTGACAACACCCAACCGTCGGTTTGTCGATCTTCGTATTCTAAAATCTGACTCTTCGGCCAGTGCCACCGGTGAGTCTGCGGGTTTCCTTGCCTCACCACTGCCCCCATCGCCCCGATGAAGAAAAAACAGGCACGCAATATGCTCATAGCCGTCCCGCCAGACCACGTCACACTCCCGCTCTCCCGCTTGGATTGGGCTATCGCGGGCACCTCGTCATCATCCGTGATCCCGTCGAGGCAAGAGCCAGGAAAAGAGATTAGGCATGGCCAATGGGCCCACTGGATCGACTCACGGGCGGCGGATTGCGACGGCGTTGTGGATGAGGGCGACATGTTTGACGACCCGTCCGATGCCAGCCTGACCCTGGAAACGGGCCGGATGCTGAACCCGGCCACCGGCGTGGAGACGGACTATGAGGAGGTATGGCGGTCCGACCCAATCCAGACGGTGCCTGCACCTGGCGGTGGGCCCGGGGACGGGCAGGTTACTTGCCTCGCATTGCAGATGGAAAGCGTGACGGGGGGCGGCAGTGAGGGGCCAGGAAAAAGAGTCAAGCGGGGGCTGGTAGTCCGATTGGGGCAATACTGCCAGGCATTTGCCCGGGACGGCGACAACATCACTCTGGAAAGGCTCAAGTGGGATGCCGCGCAGCAGTGGTGGGTGACACAAGTCCGGATTGGGGACCAGGAGCTGCCGACGGAGATTGCGACCCATCTCGCCCATGAGACCATGCTCGATGACGAAGTGCGAGTGGGCGGTGCCATTTGGAAAGTGGTCGAGAGGGCCTAGGCGTAGGGCACCTGCAGCTCGTGTTTTGCAGCAGGCCTCAATCCCCGGGAACAACAAACGCTTTCTTCAAATTTTAGTGGCCAAGCTCGGTCCCGTGTTTGTGTGCTTCGGCACGGCCTTGACTCTCGGGCATGAATTGGTAAACCTGCTGTCAAGTCCTGACGAGGTGATGTGCTTTGGAGTCCAAGCTTCCTTTCCGGGCCTTTGATTCCATTCCCAGCCATTCCCAACTCGACTCATCCAACTGTACCCTTGTTCACAAGCAACTAGAAGCAACTCCAAAGCTACCATCACCATGTTGACTCCGGCCCATGCCAAGCTGTGGTTCGACTTCTACCCCATGGGTAACACGCCCGCAGTGTGCCTTACCCAGGGACTTCCACCCGAGAAGAAGGCCGACATGCTGCTGCTTGGATGCGGTGACCCCCGCAGCATCTTGTTCACCACGCACTGCGATGGTAGGCTACCCTGGATAACATGGAATGTCGCAATGCTAATCAGAACCAGTTCCCCGCTCAATGGACATCACTTGTTGCGACGTTGAGACCACAATTCTAGGTTAGAAATCCCTTTGGCGTGACCTGCTGTAGGTCGCCTCTAACATGCCAGCAGCTCGAAACATCATCCTCTTCACCCTCATCCTCGACGACCGAGACGGTCTGAAAAGCAGCGACAACTGGAACATCTTTTACCATCTATTCCTCGACCAAGCCTGCCATGGCCGACTGCTGGGCCACGTCAAAAAGCTACGCGCTTTGGCCTCCACGCTCGATGCCTGGCGTGAAGGTGAATACGGCAAGCTGATTCGGTTTTGTGACGAGGGCACCCTCCGCCGTGTCGCCGAAGCCTTGGCCTTCCACCTCTCCGCGGCGACCGAGAAGCAGCTTTGGATGAAGAGTATGTTCAAGGAAGCCATGGATGCACACAAGCGTGTGGGAAGCAGCGGGTACAAATCCTCGACGGCGGGCGTCCGATCCGCCACGCCTGCTGGCGTAATCCCTACGGTGACCTTGAATCACCTTCACCAACACTTCTGGTGCAACGGTAGCCTCCGCCTGGATTCAGAGACTCAGTCGCAAACCACCTTCGCGAACCCCATGTTTGTGTCGGCAGACGCCACCGTTAAGCTTCACCACGGTGTGGACCCCTTGTTTGGATACCACCTGGCTGCCGCATACATGCCCTTTTCGTCTGACACCTCCTTGCCACAACGTGGCCCAAAACCGGAAGACGTCGTGGCAGCCGCCAAAGTGGAATTCGCCAACTGGAGCAACACGTTCAGGAGTCGGGCACAACACGGCTTGACCCTCCGCTTCTTCTCCGGAGACGCATTGCTCCTCTGCTACACTCTTCAGCATCGACGTGTTACCGGCTCAGCAACGACCGCTTTCCATTACCGGAGTCGCCATGAGACGATGGAACCGCTCGCCCTTGTCCAAGATGACTATGGGGTCAACGGCAACGCCCCAGTTTCTTTCAACGTAATCGATACCTCCGACCTCCTTGATGGCCTCGGCGGGCTGAACCTCCTCGCTGCCACCTCGCCGCTTCTTGACGGCGATGCCTCGTCCACCCTCTACACAGATACCCTCATTCAACATGGCGCCAATTCCCCCAAGAACACCTTGACAACCTCGTTGGCGGCCATCTCGCGACAGCCTCTTTGCTCGTAGGCCTGCTTCCTATCGAGTATTTGACAAATACCGCCTCTTCGTCTGGCGGCGATGAACAATTATATGCTCCCATCCTGGCCCCGCACGTGAAGCTGGAAGACAGCGATAAGGAACCGATGCACGCGAGGATCGCATGGAAGCGCCCGCCATTGAGTCGAGGGGCAGGATGGGACCCTCTGCACATCGACCCCGAAGAACTTGCAGCGCTCCTCTACCAGATTTATGTCGACATGTTTCCGGTCGAGCAGCTGCAAAAGATGCTTGATAAGCCCAGCCTTGAGTGGCTTGAGTACGCTTCAACCATCCGGCACACCCGCCCGGGCTTCTTAGCTTTGGTCGCGCTGGTTAAGGGGCGCGTCGTGACGGACTGGGACAGCGTCATGAAGAGACTATTCGCGCTGGTTATGTCCGACCGCAGCTTGATAATTGGGAACGAATCCTTGCCAGAATTGTTCCTATACATGCACCTTCTGGGTCTTCATTCGATTGGCCCGATGAAGAGCTTCGCCCAACGCCGTGCAACCGACCCAAGGCCCAGCCCCGTTCTGGCAGGGTGGGAGAACATGCCGCCATCTGTTTGCATCACGCTGAAGGTGCCACGGTCGGCACTTCGACCCTTGACAGACCCCCCCGCTCACATTGTAGGAACAACCCCCTTGCAAGTCACGATGTGGAGGTCTCAGGAAAGCCCTCTGCCTTTCGAATACACCTTTGCGGCGTTGCAACTCGGATTCGGCACACTCTCCACCAGCGGGTCGCGCTTCACCGACTCCTTCGCGGTCAACATCAATGAAGATCCACAGGGCTGGCATGGGGATTCTCCCTTGTTTGTCACCTTCAGGGTTCCATCCGACATCATCCTCTTCGAGCCACAGCCCACAGGCATCTACTTGGGCATCCAGGCCACTCCTGATACCGCCCCGATCTTTTTTCATGAATACAAGAGCGTGACGCGTGACATGAGCTTGTTCAAGACGACAGTCGGAGACGCTGGCAACGTGTACATCACCAGGGAACTCCCCAACCTAGCAAAGGCGATGGTGATCCCGGGTTTTGCAGAGGACACCTTCACTGCTCAGGGTCAAGGCAACTCGGGCATCACGACAACCACGACGGCCTGCACCGACCACGCAACCTCCAAGGTCACGTCTCTCTCCGTGCGCACCAACCTCCTCTCCGGCAACCTGCGCGCCGCCCTCACTAACGGCGCCGCCGTCCAAACCACCCCAGCCTCTCCGTGCGCCTTCACCGTCACGATTGGCACAACACACCTCACCGTCACCTTCCCCTTCCCAGTCCTCGCCAACACGGTCAAAACCCTTATCGCGCGCGCCTCCGGCTACATCGAACTCCGCGCCACCATCCTCTCCGACCCCGCCGCCCACCCCTCCGCAACCTTTACCGCCCCGCTCTCCTTCCCCCCAGCCCCTATCACCACCACCACCACCAACCCCCAAAACAACCCCAAACAGCCCCCCACCCCCATCTGCTACACAACCCCCTACACCACCCTCTCCACCCACCCCCGCCTGCTCCTCCCCCCCCTCCCCAACAACTACACCACCACCGCCCCTAACACCACCACCACCAACCCCAACGCCCTTTCCTTCCTAAACCGCCACACCTCCCAGCTCTTCTCCCCCCGCGAATTCCCCCTGCGGCCCACCCTCTCCGACCTTCCCCCAACAACGACAACAGCGACAGCAGCCTCTCCACAGGTACGCGCCCGCGTCGCGCTCAAGGAGTCGCTGTGCGTGTTGTTCGCGCGAATGGCGGGGTTGTCGACTGTGCCGGCCAAGGTTCGGGAGGTCGTCGGGGTTTGCGTGAGCGGTGGCGGGTTGGGTAGCGGTGGTGGTGTTGGTGGTGAAGGGAGGAGCGAGCGGCTCTTTGCGCTGCACGACCAGGCGGGGTCGGTGGATGGGAGTGTGATGGTGTTTGTGTCGGCGCTGCGGCTGGATTGGGTGCAGCGCGCGGTGGTGTTGGATTGTGCGGTCATGGTGATGACGGGGCCGGTGTTTCGGCGGTTGGGGGGGTATGAGGGGCGGCTGGTGGAGGCGGCGTGCGGGAAGGTGGTGGAGGTGATGGTGGATGCGGAGGAGATGGGGTTGTGGAGGGAGGTGCTGCCCGCGTGGGTTGAGCGTTGCCGCGGGGGGATGTGGGAACATAAGGAGGGGTGTGTGTACTATCATGTGGCAGAGGGCGTGTGGAGGGCGCCGGTGTCGGGCGAGATGGGGGGGGAGGTGGTTTGCGGGTGTGGCAAGGGGGTGTTCCCGGACGGTTGGGGGGCGGATGTGCCCGCGTGGGAGTTGTTCAGGCCGCATTGTGTCCGGGCGGCCATCCCCGCGCTGTTTGCGAGCGCGCTGGCCGAGGATGTGATTCCTAACTTTAGGGATCTGGCGTCGGCTCGGGAGGAGCAAGAGACAAGGGATGGTGTTTCCGTTTCTGCGTGTCGGAACTGTGGGGCCGAAAAGTCAGAAGACGGCAAAGATCTGAAGAGCTGTGGCAAGTGCCTGAACGTCAAGTACTGTGGCCAGCCATGCCAGCTGGCGGACTGGAAGCGCCATAAGCAAGAGTGCACTCCCAAGAAGTAGGACAGATTTGGATGGGAGATGTGTGGTTATCGAGTCTTAGAACTACTGACTTGCTAATGCTAAGAAAATGGACCTTGACTCCTCCCAGCAACCGCCAGAGTATCAAGGCCATGACCTTGAGATCTCTTGGAAGCCTCGTCCATCGCGCCCTTCAATCACGAAGAAGCACGCTAGGTTAATCAAGTTTCCCGTTTGAGAAAATGCTGAATTATTCCACCCAAGAGATGAACAAGCGACTTGTCTTCGTTAGTTGCTTGGCAGGGTCGGTTAGGGCTGATCCCGAAACCGAAATTCTCACGTCAGCGTGCCGGAGATGGCTTCCGTCAATGACTCGGGGGCCATAGGTTCTTCTCGAATCTCGACCCAAGAGCCATCTGTTTCCTGACCCATCATAGCCACGAGTCATAGCATGTCATGGTCCGGCTTCCCGGACGTTGTTCGCCGTCGACGAGCTTGCCACGGGAACGCCTTGGCAAAACTGACTTTTTGCTCCCAGCGTTTGGTACCCCCTGCTAACGAAAAAGAGCCAGCCGAAGCGGGAGTGGGTCGCGGAGAAGGGGGCAGGGACACGGGGGTTGAATTGCACGAGGCTGGCGGCTAAGGACGGCTGTGGCTGAATTTTGCCCAATTTTGTTGAAAGTTCTTTATGTTGCGTTACCTAGAAGGCAATGCCTGGTGAAAATACCTTGATCCTGATCCCGATTATCCCCTGAAACGTGGCAGTCGACCGAGATCGCGTCGCACAGCCGCGATCCCAACCACGGAGGAAGGTCGAGGGCGGTTAACTGGCAAATCACAGCCCAGACAACAGACGAGACCAAGCGGCACGTTTGCAAGGGGCCCTTGAATCTATGTGCCAAGACCTCAGCTGCATGCTAGCCCCGACGTCCTGTCCCAACTCGACATAGCTGGAAAACGGGCGGGAGCCAAGCGCCCCAGACCCGGCCAGGGGTGCCCAGTCGAGGAAAAACGTTGTCAGGCTTCAGGGCTACCTGGTAGTTAGTCTCGTCCCATGAAAAGGCGGGAGCTGTCCCCAGCGGGTGCCCAGTTGCGGGATCTTCCAGTCTTATCACGTTGCTTTCCTTACATGTAACCCCTGAGTGACTACGACAGCCACCAATCGTGACAAGAAAGAACCTGGAAGAGCATGGCATTCACCGACAGAGATCGGACTATTCTCGGTCCTCTCACGACCATCTTCACGCCGCCAGCATCCTGCACCATCGCCGTTGGACTGTGCAAAACATGCGATGTCGCCTGGTGGGGCCAGACCTGTGGAGGAGGAGGAGAAGAGGACAACACGAGCTGCTGGCCGACAACCACCGAGGGGGTGCCCGAACCGACGAAGCTACCGTTGTACGGGTGGGGGTTTTACTCCCCAGGGTTGGAATGCCCGGTAGGATACACGTCGGCCTGCTCGGCGGTCGAGGGCGTGACATCCCAATGGAAGCATCAGTTCCAAATGGAACCCGAAGAGACGTTTGTCGGCTGCTGCCCAGAGGGCTTCAAGTGTGACAACCTCCAGGGCCAGACGTGCCTCATGCGGGCCAAGTCCACCGAGATACCGACAGTCTCCTGCGAGGACGGCGCCAGCAACAACTTTGGCTTCACGACGCTCCCCAACGCGGCGGTCACCACCATGAACCTGTACGCGCCCATGATCCAGCTCGCCTGGAAGGCTTCCGACCGGCCCCAAACATCCACCCTCAGCAGCAGCGGCACCACCTCCGCGCCGACAACCACCGCGCCCAGCTCAACATCCGCCGCCGACCCCAACTCCCCCGCCATCTCCGAACCCCCCCTCTCCACAGGCGCCATCGCCGGCATCGCCATCGGCGGAGCCGCACTCTTCCTCCTCACCCTCGCAGCCGCCATCTTCATCTGGCGGCGACGACGACGACACCCCAACAACACCTACCACCTCGGCCCCGGCTACCCCCCCTCCGGCGGGTCCAACGCGCCCTCCTACTCCGCCCTCCGAGCAGGGTCCCCAGGCATGGAGGACACCAAGCACTACTACACGGGCGGGGCGATGGAGATGGCGCCGGGCCACGGGCGAGCCGAGGCGCCGAGCGAGGGGTGCACACCCGTGGAGGCGCCGACGGAGGGGCATATGCGGGTCGAGATGGCCGCGGATCGGCTCGCGTCGCCGTCGGCGTCGCCGCTGGTGGAGGCGCCGGGGCAGGGCTATGATGGGGCGGGGGTGTACGCGGCGCATCCGAGGCAGGTGGTCATTCGGGGGGAGGGCGATCTGTCGCCGCCGCCGGGGTATTTTCAGCAGCCGCTTGGGGCGGTGGAGATGCCGGAGCGGAGGTATCAGTAGGGTGGTGTTTTCTTTTCTGTGGCTGGGAAGGGGTTAGTATGCTCGTATGTTAGTGGCTTAAGCATGGCGTGGAGTAGGGGGGCAGCGATGTGTTAGGGATAGAGGCGTATAGGGGCTCTTTTCAGTGTTTACCTCGTTGTATTATGTGTATATCATCAGTTTAGTTGTTGAGTACTCTCTCACATTCCATGATAATAATACTCCTTAAAGATCTCATCACCACATCCGTCCACTCAGTGAACCATGTTTGGGTTCGATCCCAGGGGTTCATGACCAAGAAACCCTAACCCTGAATTTGGTCCATCCTGGCTTGAGACCGGGGCGTTGCGGTCATGAATTGGCGCCTTGCGTGCTATAACTGCACTTGCTGATCACAAAAGTGTATCGGGATGTAGGAAGTGTAGTGCGGTTTTCCTAGGAATCGATTTGAGACAACGCCGGCTGTCAGCATCCGGGTGTGCCGGGCTACCTAGGAATGGAATTGTTGCGAATCCGATCCATTTTTGGTCGGGTTTTGGTTCAAGGCAATGTGATCGGCAGCTCGGCACACAGCCTCAATCAGAATCAGGGTGAACTGTCCAACTTGCTTGCAGATTTTCCATTTTCAGCATCAACTCAAATCCCACTGATAATTTGATCGTTCTGGCTTGTCCCGCACATCGTTGTCTCTCCCTGCCCCATCAACCATTGCAATTTATTTAACTACCTTACACTGGGAGCCAAGACTGACCGAACGCTAAAGCACACGCTGTCTTGTGGGCCCTGGCTATCGGCGGCGTCATTTGCCCCAGTCGTTATCGTAGGGCTGGCAATCAACCCCTGTGCCAGCTTTCGTCATCGACCTGTGCCAACATTTCGACCACTTCTCTGGGATTCTGGCGGGCCCAGATACCACCGGTCCCGGATCGGATTTACACCCAAGGTCCTTCACCATGTCTTGGGAGTTGACCCGTCGTCGCTGGCTTCGAACGCTCAACAGCAGATTCATTTATGGCCGAATCGTGAGTCTTCCCCTCTTCGCTTTCGTCCCGCCGCATGGGCCGGTCGCGTGCCGCTCTTCCAGAGGTTCCTGGCTTCAACTTCCATCCCAAGTTCCATCGTTTTCCGCCAGCCCTCGGACCGTCACTCATTGCTGCAGCAAGTGCTAACGGAAATGCGTCAACTCCCAGCCGCTATTGCACGCCATCATCTTCTTCATCGAGATGGCCCTCTTCGCCCGGCTCACCAGCCGGTTCAACTCGTACTACGATGAGCGACCTCGTACGTCCCGTCCCCAACCCCCAACACTGCCGACCGCCCAAACGCCGACCTCCATAACCCAACGACATACTGACGATACATAAACCACAGTGCTCACCATGATGGTGACCAACTCGATCCTCGGTGGTGTCGCCGACACCGTTGCGCAGACCATCACATCGATCCGGGAGCGCGCGGTGCGCAAACACCCGAACGGCCGCCTCAGCCCCCGCGACGATGCCCTTGCCATCGAGATCCACGAGCTCGACCGCAAGAACCCCTTCAGCGACCGGGAGCTAATCCCCGAGTCGAAGATCCTACCGCCGCCCTTCGACTTCGAACGCCTGACCCGCTTCATGGCTTACGGTTTCTGCATGGCGCCGATCCAGTTCCGCTGGTTCAAGTTCCTCGAGCGCGCCTTCCCCATCACTAAGACGGCCGCTTTCATGCCGGCCATGAAGCGAGTGGCGTTTGACCAGCTAATCTTTGCGCCGTTCGGCGTCGCCGCCTTCTTCACGGCCATGACTATCGCCGAGGGCGGGGGGAAGAGGGCCGTGTACCAGAAGATGCGTGACATGTATGTGCCGACGCTCAAGGCAAACTATGCCCTCTGGCCTGCCGTGCAGGTCATCAACTTCCGGCTTATGCCGGTCCAGTTCCAGCTGGTGAGTTGCTCCCGAAATAAAAGCGGTTCTGCTTCTGTGGACTTCCGCTAACGACGAACCGTGTTCTAGCCCTTCGTATCGACGGTTGGGATTGCTTGGACCGCATACCTCTCACTTTCCAACGCGGCTGAGAATGCGGTGGAGAATCGCGTCCCTGAACGATCCGACATTCGCCTGCCATAAGTCGTCGGCTCAAGGAAATTGCAATTTGTGGCTACCATACGATGGTGAGGGTTGATACGATAACGGGGGAGCGTTGAAAATCTGGCTTGCACTATCCAGCGCCATGGTTGGTACAGTCCTGTTGATCCATTATTTCATTCTGTTCCGTCCTTCTTTGGGTTTAGAAATTGCAACGCATTGGAGCTCGGGTTGCGTGCCAGTCACTAGGGCGAATGGAGTTGGGCAGGTCCTCGTTTATTTTCGTTCCTCTCCGAGGACTCTCTGTAACGATATATGAAAGAAAACCGTCTCGGACTTTGACATGTCGAGTTTGCTTCCGGTTCTCCAGGTCCCCAGTTCCCCTGTTCATCAAGTGTCTTGTGCAGACAGAGAGATCTTCCTCCAATGACTTAGCACAAGGTTGCCCATGGCATGGGTAGAGTTTCGCAATACGGGGGAATGGTTCAGAGGGTGCGATTTCGGTCGCGTCCTGGAATTAGCGCGTCGTAACATTCATCCAAGCTCGGTTCTCCTTTTTGTTGAGACGAGACCAGATAGCCGAAAATCGGAGCTGATTCACACAGCTTGTATTTGCCAAGCCGACGTCGATGGTTAGAGCTTCTGGGCCGCATCTGATAACCATTGAGGACTGGTAAGCAGGTAGGCAATCATCACTTGTATCTTCTGCCTATGGGGGAAGAGATAGCAACACATTCCCAATTCTTTGGTTCCAGATTACCGAACCGTTCGCGTCATCATCGAAAGAGCAAGCTCCGGGATCAGCCAACCATCGTCCGACGTCACGGCTTGACAGCGACCCCACCACCTTTTATTACCCCTCTACCCCTCCATTCCGACAGGGTCAGCTCAGCTTCGCTCGATGCTGCGTCTTTTTACCTGCCATCAGACCGGAAAAATACGATAAGCTTGTCTCCAATCCCCAATTGTCACCCAAGAGCTTCTTATTGTCGCCAATTGCTGCAAATCTACCAAGATGTCTCTGGCCAACAAGCTCTCGATCGAGGATGTCGACCTCAAGGGCAAGCGGGTCCTGATCCGCGTACGTTCCGATAACCCCCACGATATTTCTGTTTTGCGAGACCATGCCCCAAGCTAACAGCGGCTCCATCACAGGTCGACTTCAACGTCCCCCTCGACGCCGACAAGAACGTCACCAACCCCCAGCGCATCGCCGGTGCCGTCCCCACTATCAAGTACGCGGTCGACAATGGCGCCAAGGCCGTTGTCCTCATGTCCCACCTCGGTCGCCCTGACGGCAAGGTCAACCCTAAGTACTCGCTGAAGCCTGTCGTGCCCGAGCTCGAGAAGCTGCTGGGCAAGAGCGTGACCATCGCCCCTGACTGCGTCGGCGCTGAGGTCGAGGACATTGTCAACAAGGCCGACAACGGCGACGTGGTGCTGCTCGAGAACCTGCGCTTCCACATCGAGGAGGAGGGCAAGGGCACCGATGCCGAGGGCAACAAGATCAAGGCAGACAAGGCCAAGGTGGAGGAGTTCCGCAAGGGGCTGACCAAGCTTGGTGATATTTACATCAGTGCGTTTCCATCGCCCCGCACAACCAACTCAGCCTCCGTTACTGACAACTCACAGACGATGCTTTCGGCACCGCCCACCGCGCCCACTCCTCCATGGTCGGCGTGGACCTCCCCCAAAAGGCGGCCGGCTTCCTCATGAAGAAGGAGCTCGACTACTTCGCCAAGGCGCTGGAGTCGCCCAAGCGGCCCTTCCTCGCCATCCTCGGCGGCGCCAAGGTGTCGGACAAGATCCAGCTGATCGACAACCTGCTGGACAAGGTCAACACGCTCATCATCTGCGGCGGCATGGCCTTCACCTTCAAGAAGACGCTCGACAACATGTCGATCGGCACCTCGCTCTTCGACGAGGCCGGCTCCAAGACGGTCGGCGACCTCAAGGCCAAGGCCGCCAAGAACGGCGTCAAGCTCGTCCTCCCCGTCGACTACATCACCGCCGACAAGTTCGCCCCGGACGCCAACACCGGCACCGCCACCGACGCCTCGGGCATCCCCGACGGCTGGATGGGCCTCGACTGCGGCGAGGAGTCGGTCAAGTTGTACAAGGCCGCCATCGACGAGGCCCAGACCATCCTCTGGAACGGCCCGGCCGGCGTATTCGAGTTCGAGAAGTTCGCCAACGGCACCAAGGCCACCCTGGACGCGGCCGTCGCGGCGGCCGAGAGCGGCAAGATCGTCATCATTGGTGGTGGTGACACCGCCACTGTTGCGGCCAAGTATGGTGTGGAGAAGAAGCTCAGCCATGTGTCGACTGGCGGTGGCGCCAGCTTGGAGCTGCTCGAGGGCAAGGAGCTG
This sequence comes from Chaetomium tenue, assembly GCF_020726465.1. Lineage (NCBI taxonomy): Eukaryota > Fungi > Ascomycota > Sordariomycetes > Sordariales > Chaetomiaceae > Chaetomium > Chaetomium tenue. The sequence continues at coordinate 3,574,274 of NW_027117332.1, forward strand.
CCGGGTGTTGTCGCGCTGAGCGAGCGGAAGTAGGTTGCTGTCACGTTTGGGCAGGAAGTTGCGCGGCCACAGTAACAGAATTAGGCGGGCGATGCTGTGAATATCAGCCTTGTTTGTGATAAGCCGTTAGTGGCAGACATTTGGAGCAATTGTCATGATATCTGAATAATGGGCCCGGGCCTCTTGCTTGAATGGTAGAGCTTCTATTGTTTCAACCGCTGCATACTGGGGTTCATGCCAGTGACCCTATCTTCGCCGTCTTGGGAGTTACGGTCGGTTAATACTCCCCCGATCACACAGCCGCAACTATATCACTATGCACGGGCTGCCGTGTGACAACGGGCCGGTTGAGGATACAACATGAAGTGCTACCATGTCCCCATGTACGTATTCCGCCCTCGCAAAGTACCGGAATCACCGCTTCTTGGACGCCTCCACCTTCCTCAGCTCCTCCCTGTACAACCCGTTAGTACGGCGTCCCCAAATCGAGGGAATGACAATACGGGGGGATAAGTGAAGCCAAAATATAAACGTACTTGAGCTGCGCCGAAAAGTCATCGCTCGTGTCGTCGTCGTCCCACGACTCCTCCCACAGGCGCTGCGGTGCGCCGCTACCGCTCGCAGCCTCTGTGTCCTCCTGCTCCCAGTCTGTTTTTAATCATCGGTCAGCATGTGCCGGTCTAGTACAGCAGCCCCTAGCCTGTTGTTGTTGTCACGCACCATCAACGGGGAAGTCCTCAAACTCGTCGTCTTCCTCCAGCGGGGCCGGCTTCTGCTCCGCGGCCGGTTGCTGCTCGGCCTGGGTCGCGGTCGCGGCCTTGTCGTCCTTCTTGGTGGTGGTTTGCGAGGACGTCATTGTGGATGGGGTTTGGAGTTGTTTGGTTCGGTGGTGGTGGTGGTGGTAGCTGTTAAAAAGGCGAGAGGTTCAAGACCTAGCCAAGCAAGCTCAGGGAATGTCGTGGAAGGTGGCCGAGTGCGGCGTCAGATTGGTCAGGAGTTGAGAGGTGGGTGGTCAACTTTGTGCGGTATCGGCGGTTTCGAAGAGCGGACGTTCGATGTTATTGATGTCTCGAAGGTAGGTCGGTATGGGGCGCTCGATTGTGTTGATGGTGGTTTGGGTTTGGTTCGCTCCAGGTTGACAAGGCGGGACGCAGCTCGCACCATCGGCAAGTGCTTGCACAGACCCGGCTAGTGGGGCAACAGCGATCACGGTTGGGTGCACGGGCCTTTCATCTGCGGCTGGCTGTTCCACCCGCCACATCTCCGATCCCAGCTGGGCACAACCTTTTTTTATGTTTGGCCGATCTCGAACTCGAGCCCTTTCGAGTTACAATCACTGAGTGCCATTTTCGAACGTAAAAATCAACTGCCAACACAAGTCCTCTTCTTTTCTAGAACTCGAGACATGTTTACGGGAACTGTGATACTCTCACAGCCACCTTTCTTACCCGTTCCAGCGGTGTCGGGTCTTCCAGAAATGGCAACGTGCACAAGGCTTCGGACTTCCCATATGCACGCCCGCCAAGGAACAATTGGAAAGCTTGGTTGATGTCACTTCCTCCACATTCATTTCTTTCATGTACACTTGGAATTGGCGAACAAGCCAATAAGCACTCCGGCTGGAAAGGGAAGACAAAGCCGATAAATGCATTTCCGCCATCTTCATCGTAACCGGTAAGCGGGGCATTGGCCCGGCTGGATCTCCAGCTTCACATTCATGGTGGGGTTGCTCGTGTCGTCGTCAGCTTTCGCTTGCAGGATTGAGGCGTTGGGACAAGGGTAGGGCTGTTGCGACGACCGAAGCCAGCCTCCAACAACAGGGTTGCTCGAGTTGTTCTAGCCTCTGGCAACCAACCCGGCGAAGCCGGCCTGCATTTAGCGATATTTATTGCCTCCGAACCTCCGTCGCTGACGGGTCATCCGATCCTTCCTTTTCTCCATTCATCCTCTTCATGCCCTTCAAAACCGCTATCCACTCCCCGCTTGCCCTTCCTCGCCACCCTCCTTGACCCGACCCGACATCCTGCCTGACCAAACGAACACCGACCCGAAGGCACGATGTCGGCTCTCCGCTCGTGGTTTCGCGGCCCATCCGCTCCGGCGAGTTCCAAATCCTCCTCGAAGGGCTCGACGCCCGGCCTAAGCCCGACCGATAGCACGTCGACTCTCGCCGGCAAAGCGAAGCCCGCAATCTCCCCCGCGGAGCAAGAGGCCCGCGACATGGAAGATGCGATTGCCGCCGCCGGTCTGATCATGAATGACGACATCGACGGCGCGGAAGCGCGGCTGCGTTTGCGAGAGGACGCTTCCACCTTTCACCAACTGGGGCTGGGCGTTACGAGCTTCATGAGGAGTATCCTCGGGTTCGAGAAAGAAATAATGACCGAGGCGGCGAATCGGTTAAACGAGACGGAGAATAGGGCATGGAATGACATCAAGAAGGCACAGAAAGAGGCGGAGAAGGTGAGCAATGGGTCTGCCGGTGGCACAGGGTACTGGTACTCCAAACCGGCGGCAGTCGAGCCTACTGCCGCGGGAAATGGAGGCCGGAGCAAAATATACCCCCCGGGCTCCGAGTTTGCCCTTGTTAATGCCGAGGCGCAACTCATGAACGCTGTGGTAGGCGTGATGCACGAGAGCTTGACCGAGGCCATCAAGGGCTTTTACAAGTTGCGCAAAGCGTATGTTACGTTGGACGGCATCATGGAAGCCGAGGCTCGTTATTTGACCTCCATTGGGCAGGGAGAGGTGAAGAAGGCCGCTTCGGTGAAAGCCGCTTCGGTAAAGAGAGCCAGCTTTTCAGAAGACCCCATGCCTGGGACTTTTGACGAATCCGAGTTCTCTTACCTCGACGACGAGACACAACCGCCCGTAGTCAAGGACAGCGGCAATCAATCACCCGTGGAAACGGCGAAGGGCGGAGCGCAGACTGCTGGTGAGCCGATCGCCGTCAACCAAGATACGACGGCCCTTGACGAGAAATTGAGCCGGGTTGCGATCAGCGAGGACTCTCAACCCACCGATCAGCCGCGTCCGGCTCCCAAAGAGCGCCCCGGAGACGGGACACAAACTCTCGGCAGCTTCGCGCTAGAGCTGCTGAACACATCCGGTCCCGACAAGGCTCTGTTCAACTCCACCGTCGATGTTTTCGTTCACAGCGGCGCCAGCATGTGCTTCGGCATCCTCCTGCTTCTCCTTTCCATGGTGCCGCCGGCCTTCTCACGCCTCCTTTACGTCATTGGCTTCAAGGGCGACCGCGATAGAGGCTTGAAGCTCCTCTGGCAGGCCACCAAGTTCCCCAACATCAACGGGGCGATGGCGGCCCTCGTACTCCTCAACTACTACAACACCTTCCTCGGCATGGCCGACATCCTCCCACCTGAGCACGGCCCCGACAGCCCCACGTCCCCGGGCTTTACCGACACCGACGGCAACAAAGACGAGGTCGAAACCGTCAGCTACCCCAAGGAGAAGTGCACGGCGCTGCTCGCGACGATGCGCGAGCGGTACCCGGACTCGCGGCTGTGGCGGCTGGAGGAGGCGCGGGTGCTGGCCAACTCGCGGCGGCTGGACGAGGCGATCGCGCGGCTCGAGGGCAACACGGACAGCAAGATGCGGCAGATCACGGCGCTCAACAACTTCGAGCTGAGCATGAGCTCCATGTACGTGCTGGACTGGCCCGCCATGCGCGACAACTTCCTGCGCTGCGTCGAGCTCAACAGCTGGAGCCACGCGCTGTACTACTTTATCGCGGGCTGTGCGGAGATTGAGCTGTACCGGGATGCTTTCCACGCGGCGGCGGTGTTGGGGGATGATGACATGGAGAAGGGGTTTCTCCTGACCGAGGCGCAGAAGTACAAAAGAACGGCCGAGGAGTTCCTGCGCAAGGCGCCCACCGTGGCGGGCAAGAAGCGGTTCATGGCACGGCAGCTGCCGTTTGAGGTGTTTGTGAGCCGCAAGCTGCAGAAGTGGGAGGAGCGCGCAAAGACGGTCGGGGTGGATCTCGCCGATGCTGTGGCTGTCAGCCCGGCGGTGGAGATGATTTATCTGTGGAACGGCAGCAAGCGGATGGGGCCCAAGTACCTGGAAAAGGCGCGGACCCTGCTGGTGTGGGAGCGGTGCACGGCGCCGGCTGAGAAGCTTGCCAAGATCAAGGAGGAGAAGGACGAGCTTGCCATTGCCCAGCTGACGGAGTCGGCGCTGTTGCGGCAGCTGGGCAGGGGTGTCGAGGCGAAAGCCTTGGTCGAGCCCCTGCTGGCGATGGACAGGTATGATCCTCGAATCTCGTTTATTTCCATGCTTTCCGATGCTGACTAGCGGAATCGTAGAACCGTCTTCAAAGGTCCCACGAGGGATGATTACTGCCGGGCTGCCGCCGACTACGAAATGGCCGCGGTGGCGTGGATGGCGGTGTGGGACGCCAACTCATGGCCGAAGGGCACCGCAGAAGAGGTCCAGGCGTTCCAACGCCAGCAAGTGGATGAGTGTTGCCAGTATTTGGATAAGGTTTCCAAATCGGAAGGGTTCGTACTGGATGCCCGGTTTGGGATGAGGGTCAAAGCCGGTATGGAGACGGTCGAGTGGTTGCGGGCGAAGAAGGGGTGGGCGTAAGGCTGTCTTCTGGCTTCCCTTTGGGCGTCTTACACGGCGTACTGAGACTTAGGATACACTTGGAGAATAAGGTTTCGGCGGGAATAGACTATGCCGGCATATCTTACTCGGAAGGCATTTAACTAGACACAATGTCGGGTTTAGGGGTCGTAAATTCACTAACACATCACATCAAGCTAACCGCAACACAATCCACATCCAGATCCATTCCTCATCCACAACATAACCCCCCAATTCACTCCCCTCTCTTCCCCTTCCGCCTCCCACTCCCTTTTCTCCACCCCTCCACCCCATCCCTCACCGCATCCCCCATCTCCCCCGCCTTCCTCGCCCCCCGTTCCTGCACCCTATGCTTCTCCGCCTCGTCCCTCAAATCCGCCATCACATCCCCCCCCAAACTCGTCCCATGCACCCAATCCAACACCCCCCACCCCCCAAAATTCCCCACCCTCCCACCACCACCACCTCGCCCCGAACTGCCCGCCCCCCGAAAATGCACCGCCGCCCTCCTCGCCATCCCCCCCAGCAAAATCCCCGGCACCACCGAATACCCGGACAGCGTGAGCGTCTCCTCGAGCGTGGCCAGCCCCGCGAACAGCAGGAAGGTCAGCAGGTGCAGACCGTGGGCGTGCAGGGCTAGTGCGGGTAGGTAGAGTGGGAGGAAGCGGTGTAGCAGATAGGGGAGGGGGTGGTCGGTTTTGAGGGCGAGGGCGAAGGGGGGGGCGGCGCGGGAATGGGCGTGCTTCGTGTGGAGGGTGGTGAGGGTGCGGGTTGGGGCGGGGGGGTTGGTTTTTTTGGTAAGTTTGAGTTTGGGGGTGGCGGATTTGGAGGTGAGGGTCAGAGTGGGTGGGGGGTGGCCGTGGAGGAGGTAGCGGTGGGTGTAGTAGGTGAGGATTTCGCGGCCGGTGAAGAGGAGGGCGATGTGTTTGATCATTTGCCAGGGGAGGGGGAGGGTGGTTGTGGTGCGGAAAACGGGGGTTTTGAGGAGGGTTGCGAGGCCGAAGGAGATGCCCGCCTCGGCTGCGGTTTCGAGAGCCAGGTTGAGCAAAGCCAGGCCCGTCAGTCGGGCGAGGGATTGTGCATCGCGCGGTGGGAGGGCCGATGCCCCATTGTATTTGATGTTTTCTGCTAACGACGGCAGAAGCGTGTCAAATGCGAGGAAAAGGAGAGACGGTAAGAGCCAGAAGGCTATGCGCAATGCCATGATGCCCAGTATCTCAATTTGAAGAGGAGAGTGGGTGAGCACCAATGTCGACCACGTCATGTAAAAGAAGAGGAGGTTGAGCGAGGTAGACCACGATGTGAGCGAGGTCGAGAAGAAGTAGGACGCAACGGGGAGAGATAAGAGTATGTCCATGGTGTTGTTGTTGATACCGGGCTGTTGATAACTTGGTTCTTTCTCCCTTCTAGTTTCTTGGCGGAGTTAAGTGATCGAGTTATGGACTCCGAGGACTGAGACGCGGGTTGGATTTATGAAGTTCAGAGTTCCAAAGCCTACCAGCTCCGTGAGAGCCTCTTGGAATTAACTTGTTGTGCTATGTTTTGCATCGTTCTGTTGTGTTCAACTTGTTCCTGATCCGCCGCTCAACGGCCATAATATCCAAGTTGTGAAAAGATGGAATATGACGTCAGTCAAGCTTCAGACGACCTTGGCTTTTTTTAAAGGCGGTCTGCACCGGCAATAACCTTTCGAACTGGCGGGAGGATAAATTGATAAATTGGCAAATAAGACTGGAGGAGCAACAATCAAGGTTGTGATTGGCGCCCCTTGATCTCAGCTGAGGGCAACTCCCGGCCAAGCATACGCGGTCGGTGTGGTTTTGAGCCCCTCGTTCCCTGCGTTCCCTCTCCCTTGGGTCGAATGGAAGAATAAGCCGGCTCCTCTGCCCGCTGGTTCGTGGAACCCCCACCCTTGGAAAGGCAAGGGAAGGGGCCCGGCCCACTGATCCAAACTTCCGGATGACAGGTCGGGAAATTGCATGTGAGGAGCCGAGTCTTACTCAAATGTCGCTTTTGATCAGGCAGAGCAGTCGCATCACGGCTCTGTATGTGTATATATCATGTCTGGTCAATTCGAGGGCAGCTTGATCATAAGTCGGAGCATTTCTTGCCCCTTGCCCCTCTTTTGGCTGCGAAACCTGTCGGACGAAGGGGTTTCTGTTAGGGTCAAACAGATCGGGATTAGGGGATTGCCCGCATGTAATTTCAGGGGTTCAGAGCACAGGCCACCATCCCAAGGTCAGTGCGCGTTTTTCTTTTGTGCTGTCACAGCTTTCCGCCCATTCGACACGCATTGATTTTCCTCGGCGTTTCCTGACCTGTCGGAGGGGTTATCAACAACACCAGCTCTCGCATTTTCCCAACAGCCTGAGACAACGACGCTCCTTCTGACGACTGGAACCAACATGATCAGTCCTGCCTCAAGCCAATTGGACCCACAAAACCCTTGACCCCGGACCTGAATGTGCTCCACTCACATTTCCGACCGCTGATTCGCGCCTCGTGACAGCAACTTGGCGGTTTTTCACAGCAAACTTCTGGGAGTGTGTTGCTGCATGGCGCCCGCTTCTGCATGCTCTTTTATTTATTTATTTTTGGTTCGACTTATCATTTAGTTACCAGGCAAGCCAAGTCAATAGTATCGCCGCACGAGACAGTGGCAATCGTTGGATTGAATTACTCGAAAGCGTTGGACGTTTCTTGGGCCTGCCAGACTACCCTTCGTCCCAACTTTCCCCCTAGCCTTTACTGGTCGAGCTAGAGCTGCGATCCTCGTTTTGGTCTCGGCCGCCGCCGCTCTATCGACGCCCGGTCCTTCTGCATGCAAGTTTGCACCCGCCTGCAGGAGCCAGTTCGAGCTTCCCACCAACCTCACACCGCATGCCTCCGAGACAACCCGGCGATCTTGAGTCGCTCCCACTTGAGACTTGGAGACGCACGTGTGAGAACGACCCCTGAACAGCCTTCATCGCTTTCCGCTTTCCGGGCTCTGCCGACAAACCCGGTTAGTTGCACCAGATTACCCGACCCGCGCCGTCGGTGCCGGCGCTACCCCCATGATGGACCATTCCTCACTCGCTGCCGCCCCGCCTCCCATTCCTCGCAGGTCCCGAGAACGTGAGCGTGGCCGCCCCGGCGACATATCTCCCGAACGCCGCCGCCGAGATCCTTCCCACCCCGCGCCGCCTGCCAAGACGAATCGTGACCGAGATCACAACGACGTCTTCGCCGGCTGGTCCACCCGAGACCGAGAGCGCTACGCCGAACGCTACTTGCGAGACCAAGAACCCGACCAGGTTGGCCCGCTCCCCCCTGCGTCGCCCGAAGTCATCTCGTCTCTCATCACCTCGCTGTCCGCAATATCCAGGCCAGTGAGCAATCACTTCGACGGCCCCTCCTACCTAAGCCCAATCGGCTCGGCAAGTCCCATTTCGCTGTCGCTCCCCGGCTCCCCCTCCCGCGGCGGATCGTTTGGTGTCGACTACGGCGCCTATGCAAAGCCGTCACTGAAGCAACTACGAGAGGAGGATGTACCCATAGAGGATCTCGCAGCTAGCGCCCCCGTCGTCCGGACGTCCAAGCCTCCCAGCGGTTTGTCGGTTCGAACGACCCCCAAGTCACCGAAGAGTCCAAGTTCTCGGGATTCATCTGGCCTACGAGGCATCCTTTCGCGACGCAGTAGCGGCGCACTTTCTCGTCCATCGAGTAAGGGTTCGGCAACATCCGGCGCCGAGAGTATCGGCAAGCTCAGCATTGAGCGCAGCCAAGAGCCGCTGTCCCCTGGACCCGAAGTCCACAGCCTGAAGAAGCAACAGTCATACGATAGCTGGGGCAAAAAGACGGCGCGGAATCAACGGGGTCTGATGTACATGAGTAGCAAGGAGAGGTTGCGCGAAAAGGAGGCCGAGAAGAAACGAGCGAGCATCGGCACCGTCGGCGCAAGCACCAACAGGCTCAGCTCGGCGAGCAATTCCACGACTCCCCGCCTCGACCCGCTATCCGCAGAGTCGATCATAAACGAAGAGTCGCACGGTGATTTCACTGTAGGAGAATACAGCGCCCTAGAAGGGCCCATCGACACCCTGGCGAACCCCCGGTTGATACCTACGAGAGATTCGTCGCTGCGGCGGAGCAAGAGGTCCTCAGCGAGGGGATCTCGAACCTCGAAACGAGATAGCGAGGGCGGTGCGTACGGCACGATTATGGAACTGGAAGAGCAATCTGGCGCCACTCGAGGCTCACGTAGCGACGCGGCGCAACAGCGTCAGCCCAAGGGTCAAGGAATTGACCAGTCAAGTCTCGCCGCCAGCTTCACCCAAGACAAATCCGCCTCATTGGGCAAACTCCGCCCCGACGCGCCCGCCATGAGCCCATCCACACCTGTGGTTAGCACGTTTTCCGATGCTCATGCGATCGACGACGGCGCACCTTCTCCCGCCGTCGCTCAAGGTCGCCGCCGGGATCGGGAAGCCAGCGCCGAGTACCGTCGCCGTTCCGGTCGGCTCACGCCAGATCCGTTCGGCGGATATGCCAGCGAAGGTGGCGGGACGACGGTTAAGAAGAAGCGTAGCAGTACAAAGCTCAAACGACTCTCGGGAGCGCCTAGCCTCACGCCCGACGCCGCGGAACAGGGAGCAACCGTGAATAAAAGACATAGCGATCAGCCGACGGTCGCCTACGAACGGCCACAAAGCGCCGACAGTGTGGATGACTCTGTGGAAAACTATCTATGCAGCCCCCGCCTTAGCCAGAAGATCAAGCACCCCCAGACAGGCCGGGCCGTCAGCTTCAGCGAGGTTGGGGACCCGAATGGGAGTGCCGTCTTTTGCTGTGTGGGCATGGGCTTGACGAGGTACATTACGGCGTTCTACGATGAATTGGCTCTGACGCTGAGACTGCGCCTGATAACGCCGGACCGTCCGGGCGTTGGTGACAGCGAGCCGTATGCCGAGGGCACCGCAACGCCTTTGGGCTGGCCTGGTATGTGTTGTCCAAAATCCGTTCTAACTCTCGATCCATGACTAACACCCGACCCGTAGATGACGTATATGCTATTTGTCAGGCTCTCAAGATCACCAAGTTCTCGATTCTCGCGCATTCCGCCGGCGCTATTTATGCGCTTGCTACCGCACTCCGAATGCCCCAGCATATCCGTGGCAGGATACACCTGCTCGCGCCCTGGATACCGCCCTCACAAATGAGCGTGTTTGGAGCCAGCGAGAAGACCCCATTGCCCCCAACTAACGCCATCCCCACCAGTCAGAGGATATTAAGAGCACTTCCGACGCCAATTTTAAAGGCCGCGAACAGCAGCTTCATGACTGCGACAAGCTCGAGCATAACTAGCTCATTACCAAAACAGAAGCGCGCCAAGCGTGACAAAAGGAATAAGGACAACAAGGATCAGCCGAAAGGCATGTTCCACACAGCGTTGGAAAACAAGGAGAATATCGGCCCCGAGAATTCGAAGAATTATGCCACCATACCGGCTGCAGACGAAAACATGGACCGCGTCCGGCCCGAAAACAGCACCGCCAATAACGGTTCCCAAGGCCACGGTATCGGCGGTCATCGGCACCGCCGCTCGAACTCGTCCTTTCAGGGTATGCGGAGGGAGTCAGAGGATCCAATTCTCTCCTCCGCCGCGGCGCTAGCCACTTCGCAGGCTGCCGACCGCGAGCGGCAGGAGCTGTATGACAGCCGGTTGACGCACGCGATCTGGCAGCTGGCGACGACGGGCGCCAACCCCGCGGTCGACCTGCTCGTGTGTCTGGAGCGCCGGCATACCATCGGCTTCCGCTATGTCGACATCACCCGGCCGGTGGTGATTCACCACGGAAGCCGGGACACGCGCGTGCCCGTGGATAACGTCCGGTGGCTGGGCAAGACGATGCGCCGGTGCGAGGTGCGCGTGCTCGAGGGTGAAGGCCACGGTTTGATGGCAAGTGCGCAAGTCATGGGCGGTGTGCTCATGGAGATTAGTACGGAATGGGAAGAGTGGTCCAGGGTGACAGGGGCGACAAAAAGAGAGACCGAGAGGACGAGGAGGAACACGATCGGGCAGCGGTGAGGTGTCACGCGTAGGGATTTATGGGTTCTTTTGTGTTGGAGCGGTGTTCTTGAATTGGCCATGGTGTCCTTATACCCCGTTTTGGATGAATGTTTGGAAGCCCAACCTGTCAGATATCCTGGGCCTGTCACGATACGTACATAGATAATCACTAATACATGGAGTTTGGGATCCCACCAACTCACTGACCTGCCCGCCCTCTGTTTGAGACAATCCACCCATCCTCGCCCATCACGCCGCCCTCCTCCCCTCACAAATCAAAAACGGAAACACCACCGCCGGCCCCAACACCCCGCTCCCGGGCTCCGTCTCAACCTCCTTCCCCATCTCAAACGCCCTCTCCACCTTCACATCCACAAACCCCGCCCCCTCCAACACCTCCCTCATCACCCCCTCCTGAATCCCATGCCTCTCCACCCCGTCCATCTTACTCTCGGGATGGAACTGCCGCGCGGCCGGGCCGAAGTCTTCGAAGTCGGTCACCATGACCCGGCCGGTGCCGGGGTGCAGGCAGTCGTGGATGGTGGCGAAGAAGGTGGGCAGCGAGGGGATGTGGTGCAGCACGAGGTGGGAGACGATGAGGTCGAAGCGGCGGGGGGTGGGCGTGGGGAGGTGGGTTAGGGGGTCGTGGTGGAGGAGGGGGGAGGTGGCGGAGGTGAGGAGCGTGTGGATGGGGTGGATGTTGGTAGGTGGTGGGGGTGCGGGTGGGTTGGGGGAGTTATTGTTGTCGGGGTCGTTGTTAGGGGTGGTGTTGCTGCCAGGGGTGGGGGGTTGTTGCTCGAGTTTGGACCGCAACGCGGCGATCATGCCCTCGGCCGCGTCGATTGCTGTGACGGAGCGCACTGAGGGAGCGAGGGCGAGAGACAGCAAGCCGGTGCCGCAGCCGAGGTCCATGATGTCGTAGGTCGAGAGGATTTCTGGGGGCGGGAGGCGTGCCAGGTAGGCTTTGTGGGCGAGGGCTGTGGCCAGCTGCACGGAGGGGTTCGAGTCCCAGGAGAGGGCTTCCTCGTTGAAACGGACGGTGTTGGCTTCTGTCATTTTGCTGGTTGCGTGAGGATTGATGTTGTCGTGGTTGTGTGGGAGTTAACTCGGTTGGGCGTGGTAAGGCCCTTGGTTTGGTATCGTATGCTACTACTATGTGCCCATGACCCAGCAGCGCGGGTATTCGAGGCTCAGGGGGGTTGACTCGGCTGGGTGGTTGGTGGTTGCAAATATGTACCACTGCGACGCCGGCGCATGACACTGGACGTGGAGCTGGCGGCCAGATGAGGGGTTGCCCGGTTGGGGCCCGCCCGGGAACGTGTGCCGAGTTCCATCATGACCTCGGTCAAAACAGCCGATCTCCAAGTACACGAGTAGGTTCTTGAAGGAGATGCGTACTGGAGTCGACAATGATAAAAATACAACATGAGTTGGGAAATCAACTAACTTCAACCGTATATTGATCAACTGCTTTTGTCTTTACTTTCTAAAGTTTTATTTCCTTTCCCCAATTCGTGTCTTTTACCCCCCTTTGTCGATTCCTTCACCCTAGGATATCTCTCCCTCCATGCTTTACTCTTTTCCTTTTCGCCTCTTTCAGACACGCCGTTGGTCGAGTCTCATACCATCACCTCGTCGTCCTCTGAATCGAATTCAGACGACAGCAATTCATGTCCGGAAAGGAGGAAGGTCCCAACAAACGCCCCAAGACCGACCACTCGACTACCAATGAGCAGAATATGGTTGATCAGACCTAGACCTTTGGTTCGAGGGTAGTCACCATTGTCAGATACCAACCATATGCCACTACCACCCTAACTATCCAGCAACTCGATTAGTACTGCCCAATGTCTCTCGGTGGGACACCCGTTGCTGCTCTCAGACCTGGAATCGCTTTGGACGTCGACGATCGCGAGAAATTTACCCTAGAGGCTCATTATAAGCATCATCTCACTCAGCGGTTAGGGTTTCAGCACCATAGAAATCCGTGATACCGCACTGGGCAACATCCTCGACTGCTTTACGGCCCAGGATCATCCAGCCGCATCAGTCACACAAAACGCCACTCGATCACACCAGGTGTTCCCAAGCCGTTCAAGTCTCCCCATGGCGAGCTCTGAGCCCTCCTCGCGCTGCTTGGGCTCGAGGCCATGGCCAGGGTTAGAAGATGATGATCCTCACCCGGCACGATGAGACGGCCCAAATCATCATCCACACAGCAAATTTGATCGTCCGTGGCTGGACCAATATGAGTCAAGCTGTCTGGCTCTCTCCGAGGAGACGCTAACCCGGAGGAAGCCAAGATCGGTATTTAATAGCCTGTTGACTCACGTTTGACGGGCCTGGGTCGGACAAATATTTACTGAAGTACATACAAAAAGAGTGAGGGACAAAGCCGAGAACTTGGCTGACGAATTCGGAAACATGACCTATTATCGTCTGAGGTCACGGTGAACTGGCAATTACCTAGGCAAGTAGTAAGCAATTGTAGATGCGTTAGCAAGGAAACAGCAACACGTATTATGCCACCTCAGCGTACCTATGATGTTTGTGTCGTGAAACAAGGCAGGGCAACGATTACTTAACCTCAAATGTTGTCGTAAGCCGAATCGTGCTGACATGTCTCCTGACGCTGTTAAGGCCTGGGCCAGACCGACTACATCCCTTGGTCGATGGAAATACCACTCGCCGACAACCAATTCCTAACTGGCGGTATGAGTTTACAAATCTCCATATACCTCTTTTCCTACAGACGGTTGAGAAAGCCAGCTCAGTATTCGCGGCGCTGGGTATTGGCTCGGTATAACCGGCAATGAACTACCGTCAAACCTAAACAGGACAACACCTGAGAAGCCGGAAACGAGGTCTATCTAGTTGTTCAAGACACGACACGAAAAGATGGTTTTAAGCGTGGGGGTCTGGGTTCAGATGGGCTTGGGACTAGCCGCGAGCCTAGACCAAAAGTTAACATGGGGGCTAACTGTTAGCTGGACTGTCAATCCGATAGCACATGCAGTCAGACTACCCTACCAGTCCACATGTGTACATACATGCAGCATGCTAGATATGCGCCAAGCTGCTCAGAAGCAAGTCCCGTTCTTCGGCGTGCGGGGGATGTTTCTGGATCCTTGTCTGCTGTCGGTTATGCTGCATGCATGATGCATCTCGTCTCTCTCGGGGATAGTTCACACTAAACCTGAGACATGGGTCGAATCATCGCACACCGATTGTCATATGCCGGTCACTGACCATAACCGGGGCCCTGCGGAAGGTCACCTTGCATCTCTCACCCCTCCCGCAGACAAGTAATATCCGTCTTGACCGCGGAAGGGGGCGACAGCCCCGAAGTCTCAGCCAATAGTGTATAAATGCTTGCCAAATTGGAGCAGGATCATCACGGCTTGCGAGCCGTGGAGGGGCACTAGGTGGTATTTGATAAGCTTACATTAGGGCAAGGAGTGGTGGAAGAACAGGTTTCATAAAGCCCCATAACCTGCCGTTTCCCCAGACTCCAACTTGCCCACTACCTCTCATCGCCGATTTGCCGCAATCACCGTGCTCCGAACAATGGCCTTCTCCATCACCGCCATCGGCATCGGGGCCATCGGGGCCCTCTTCCTCTGGTCCCTGATCACCCGCGCCCGCAACTGGTACCGCCTCCGCCACATCCCCGGCCCTCCCGCCACAGGATGGACCAAAGCCTTCCTCGTCTACCACCAATTCAGCGGCAAGCTCCTCCAGCACCTCCGCAACGTCGCCCAAAAACACGGTACGCCCTACCCCCCTCCCCCTCACCCACCCCTCCCAACCTCCCTAACCCTCTACATGTACTCCCCCCCCAGGCCCCATCGCCCGCCTCGCCCCCAACTGGGTGCTCGTCTCCTCCCCCACCGAGATGCGGCGCATCTGGTCCATCCGCTCGGGCTACCGGCGCGCGGACTGGTACGCGGGCTTCCGCTTCGACCCCAACTCGCCCTCCGTGCTGACCACGGTGGACAACAAATCCCATCTGCGGCTGCGGTCGCGTCTGCTGCCGGCCTACCAGGCGCGGGGGATCACGGATCAGGAGGAGGTGCTGGATGGGCAGGTGGAGAATTTTGTGCGGTTTTTGGGGGGGTGGTGTGAGGGGGGGAGGGGGGCGTTTGAGATGGGGAGGGGGTTTGCGTATTTTACGCAGGATGCGATCGCGGCGGTGGGGTTTGGGGAGAGTTTTGGGTATTTGGAGAGGGGGGAGGATTGGTTTGGGGCCATTGAGGCGCTGGAGGGGATGTTGTTGCCGTGTGCGCTGATGGGACTGTCGCCGGCGTTGTTGGGGGTGGTGACCTCGTCGGTGTGTAAGCCGTTCTTGCCGAGGAAGACGGATGAGGGTGGGGTGGGCAGGTTGTTGGGGGTTATTGATGAGAGGGTGGGTCAGAGGTATGGGGAGAAGAAGAGGCGGAGTATGGATGTGCTGCAGGTGTTGGTGGACTCGGGGTTGTCGAGAGAGGAGGTTGAGTCGGAGTCGTTGGTGCACCTCCTGGGTGGTACGGACACGACGGCAACGGCGTTGAGGAATACGGTATTCTTTCTCTCGACGTGCCCTAAGGCGTACCGGAAGCTGCAGGATGAGATTGACAGCGCCGTGGGGAGGGTGACGCGGCCGGTGATTGCGGATGTTGAGTGCAGCGAGCTGAGGTTCTTGCAGGCTTGCATCCGGGAATCGATGCGGTGCTGGCCGCCTCTTTCTGGCTTGCAAGCGAAGGCATCGGATGTCGACGATGTCATTTGTGGCGTCAAAGTACCGGCTGGTACGAATATTGCCTTCGGTTGGTTTGAGATCATGAGGGACAAGAGCGTGTTCGGAGACAATGCCGAGGTGTTTGATCCGATGCGGTGGCTCGAGGCTGACCCCGAGCAACTGAAGGAGATGGACGCAACCCAAGGGCTCGGCTTTGCGCTAGGGACGAGGTGGGAGTGTCTGGGTAGGAGGCTGGCAAATATGGAGATGGGGAAGGTAATTTTTGAGGTGAGTGTGCTGCGCTTGGAAGCCGATGGCAACTTAGACTGCTGCTGACCAAGATGTGAAGCTTTTCCTCCGTTTCGACTTTGTCATGATGGATCCGGTGTCGCCGTTAAAATGGGATCATCAGGGATTTACCATCAACAAAGACATGAATGTCATCATCACCAAGCGGGAGTCGAAGGATGGCATATAATGAGCTTGGTGTATTATCAAGGAATGGAATGGGCTAAAATTCCACGTCACGTCACTCCACCTCGGCTCTTGCAGAATACACAGCCAAACTACTTCTAGAATTGGTGATCCTGTAGCACCAAGAGTGCGTAGGGAATGGAAAAATACTACCTGGAGTGTTGATTCCAGATTAACAGTCTACTCTTGCGCGGTTGGCTCCGCCCAGGCTCCGGCCGCTTTAAGTGGCCCGGGTGAGCAAATGCAGCTCACCCTCAAATCCAGTCGCGCGAGCCTGGGTGAGCAGCCTGAGCAGCCTGAGC
Organism: Chaetomium tenue; assembly: GCF_020726465.1. Classification (NCBI taxonomy): domain Eukaryota; kingdom Fungi; phylum Ascomycota; class Sordariomycetes; order Sordariales; family Chaetomiaceae; genus Chaetomium; species Chaetomium tenue. Next base: position 3,590,430 of record NW_027117332.1, read on the forward strand.
TGCAGGCGCCAAGGCAACCCCGTCCAACCGCCTCTCGCCACCACCCTCCTTTTCCTCTCCCTCCCCCAAGCAACCAAAAGTGGTTTTATTTCGTGAATTCCCAGTTCACGAAATCAAAAAACCAAAAAAAAAAAAAAAAAAAAAAAAAACCAGACCCCTGCAGGCATGGCACCGCTTGAGCGTGCTGTATTAAAATGCGTCCTGTCCGGCCTGGCGGGCACGACCGCCGGGCCCTTGCTGTGCCCTGCCAACTTCCGTCTCCAGGATGCATTCGACAACGCCCTCTCCTCCGCCGCCGCCTGCAGTGGCCACAGAGCGCGGTCTTCGGTCAAGAGAAGAACAAGCCCGAAAGAACATTCTCGCTGCGAAGAAAAATGGATACGAAAGAGGAGCGAGCCAGAGGTGTCACGAAGAGGGAGCTAATCACGACTACAGCCCGCAAGTTGTACAGGCGCAGGACGGCGTCCTCAAGAACTTTGTGGAGTGAGTGTTTTCATGTGATAGTTTCAACCTCGCGAGGTCTGACGTCAACCAGCTGGTCATGGGCCGCACGGGGTTGCACAGACGACATAGAGTCCCTCGAAGTCTCCATTCTCGGACCTGGAGCCGAAATTCCGACTATAGAGGAACTCAGGGACTTCTGGGACTTCTACCACAAGCGCTCCAAAGGTAGAATCAGAGGCTCCAAGAACCCGTACGCGACAATGAAGTCGCTACGGATGAGTGCGAAGAGGTTCAATGGGGGTTTTAGCAGGAGGACGGGGATACAGATGCCGGCTGAGTTGGTATCGCTGGTAAACAAGGTAAAGTGCTTTTCCCTTGGCTACTAAGGTTGTAACTTACCATATCTCAGCACATCAAACGCATCACACAGGGGACACGTAACCCTCAAGGGACAGTTTCGGCGGCGGAGCGGCCGAAGTACAATTTCGGGGTAGCAGATCTGGACAGAGTGCTGCTTACCCTCTGGACCCGCCGGGATCTTATATTTATCCACGAGAGGGAGCGCGCCCAGTTCCACTTCATCCTCGAATGCTTCTGCTGGAGCGGCGGCAGGAGTGGCGCCTTCTTCGAGGGTGGGGGCCTAAAGTATAAGGTAAGTGGTATGTTGCAGCCCTGACCGTGGGGACTGTTTGCTGAAGCGCTTAAGGATATCACCCTCGTGCTCCGACGTACGAATAAGGAAGGCGAGTGGGCTTTGATGTGGAAGCTTGACCAACGTTATGTCAAGAATGCGCTTCATCCAGATGACATCGCGTAAGAATTGGTCACTTGTCCAGTCTATCTCTCCGCTCTAGCCCCTCTTTCCCGCCTTGTTTTTTTCTCCTTTGTTTACTGGTTAGGTCTCACGCTGAACCGCTTGCAGTCATAGTATGACCGGAAGGCAGCGTAACAAGCTGCGTTACAACGACGGATTTCTCCTTGTGATGATGGCGATCGCCGACGGCGCGCTGTTTGGGATCTCCTCTCCGGATGACCTGTGGCAGCAACGGATCCCAGATGGGGATAATGAGACGCACTTGTTGTGGAACGACTCAGCATCAACCCTACCAATCGCGCGCCGTATTGAGAACGGCAAGGTTTCTCGCGAGCCTATGACGGAAAAACGATTCAGAACGATCTTTGACGCAGTCATCCGAGGCTCAGACTATGTTGGTATCACGCCGAGTGTTCATCAGATCCGTCGCGAGACCGCTGGAAAACTCAATAGTAATTCACCTGGTCCCGAAGGTCGAGTTTTACGGAGGCTGACTTGTTGGCAGAGCGATACACAGCGGCTGAAAGATCGCAGCACATCCTGCATTTCCATCCCGGGATTTTCGACGAGTTCTACGCCGGGAACATCTCTTCCTGCGACGGGGGCGCCGCCTTCCTTGACGAAGACCCAGACCACAGCGTCCCAGAATTTTTCCGAGGCATAGGTCAATTCCGTGAACGGGGCGTGCCCACGGAGCTTCCTACGGCATTGGATGCGGCTCTGAAACGGAATCCCGAGGTTCTCGCGCTCGAGCAGGCCATGTCGGTAGCTACCGGTGTTGAGCGTGTGGCAATTCTCGCCGAAAAGAAGAATCTCCTCAAGAAACTCCGCCGAGAGAAGCTCGAGTCCTATCGATGGGACTGGCTAGTCCAGAGGAGGAAGGAGAAGGTCCTTAGCCGTGGCCGCCTTGCGCAATGCCCGGAGCGAGACCCGCACCCCTTGAACGAGTTGATACCCCAAAAGGGCCGGCTCGCCATTCTGATGGCCGACGACTCGGCCATAGCGTTTGCAGACCTGCAGGCTGCCATGGAGGATGTGCTCTTTCTTCTAAAGGAAGACTGGACGGTCCTGTACCGGCCCGGCGAGATACCAAGAGACGGGTGCTGCCCTGAGTGCAACAAGAGCTTAGAGAGGTAAGGCGAGGAGCGCAGTTTTCCGAGGTACGCACATGCTGACAATTAACAGACTCAAAGAACAGCGGCGATGGCGTCATATCCACGACTGCAAGAGACGAGCTGAGGCGAAGAGCCGTGCCGCTAGGTCTCGCGACCTCATATACTGCTTCTTCTGTTCGGAGTGGTTCCAAAACGGCAGCGAGTGGGACGAACACTGCCGGGTTGAACTGCAGCGACCGCCGTTGAGACAGTACGGTGTAGTCACATACCGCCACACGATCATCCTACCCACGTTTTGTCTCTTCTGCCGACAGTCCGAGAAGTTCACTCCATCGCAGAGAATGCAGTACTGGGAACGCGACGCGGATGCCATCCTTCACATGCTGGAAGCTCACGGACTGCCTGCGGAATGCCACCAATGCAATGTCCAGAGCGTCTCTTTTGATCACCTGCACGACGCCCACGGCTACTCTATCCCACGCACCCAGGCCGGCAAGTTGTCCGAGAGCATTGCACCCCTGAACACGTGCACCAGCGAGCAATGGGCTGGCGGCGAAAGCGGCGGCAGCAAAGTTCCGACGGTGCGCGGGTCAGAACACCTTGAGTTGCCGTCATTGGCTTCTACCTGGCCGCCATCTGATGACTCCGGTGTCGCTGCCGTCATCCTGAGTGATCCGGCATACTTAGACCCCCAGCTCCTCCAGTGGCCGGTCCGGGGAGACGAAGGCCCTGCCGCCACAAGCACGCCGTTCCCGTCGTCTCCAGACAGCGGTAGGACTGAGCACAAACTGGGGAATCCGCCCCTGTCCCCGTCCACTTTAGCCTTGACGCCGCCGCCGCCCCCGAATGACCTGCTGTGGTCGGATCATGCCACGCTTGAAGGCAACCAGGCGTATTCTGCATCTCTTCGGGCTGCGGATCTCGGCGGAACTATGGACATTACCAGGACGCTTGTCTCGGACAAGCGACCTACGCGCATCGGGATCGTCGGTGAATGGGCAGAGTGGTTGAAGACTTGTGGCTACAAGAAACACGAAAGTCCAAAGCCGGAAACGGATTTGCGGAGCTACAGCCCAGCGACCTCACTAACCTCAGACGCATTTATGGAGGACTTTTTCTGTTTTCCCTCGCCGTCCGATGACGCCACATCATCAACCTTGAGTGTTGACAACGGGAGCACCGAGGAGCGGATTCCCGACAAGGACAGTCTAGACTTGTTCTCGGAGAATGACAGTCTCTTTGAGTGCCTGTCTGCGCAGCACGATGTGTACCCTCATGCCTCTGCGGTTCCGGCTGGAACGACCAGGTTCTCGGGGGCAGACGAACGCTGCCAAGATGACCAAGATCGCGGCGTCGACGCTTCCCCAAAAGGGCGGATGCACGGCGGGGGTACGCCACACCTGCGCCGCAGCGGCAGCGTGCTTGTTTCTCTAGTATCACCAACCAGTGAATCGGCGGCGGCGGCCGCCTCCGCTCCTGCAACTGGACAAGCTCGCAAAAGACGCAAGGCCAATGCAGTGAGCGGCCTGGAGGATGTTCGGCCACTCAAACGGATGAAGAAGATTGGCCTCAGGGGCGCTATGGTTCCCGAAGCTGAGACTAACAATGACCGGACTCAGGGTACTTCCAGCGGAGATAGGGACTCAAAAAGCCCTGAGTTTGAGGCTTCCTGTATCGTAGTTGCATTTCATTAGACTAGGGAATAATGGGTAAGGTTAGTAACCACGTCGGGTCTAGCAGAGCCACTTGCCGCCCGGTCTGTATGCCGGGCATTATGCAACCCTCCGGAGTATTGGCGAACTACTCAAGGCAGACCCGGATTAGGCCAATGATTTAACCCAGGCAGTACGATTAATGGGGTAGGGCTGGAGGGCGGTGAATGCTTGGAAGCGGGCCAACATGGCTGGGTTGCTATAGTGTGGGCGGTATGTAGGCCTGCTCGGCCTGGTTGTGATTCCTGCTCGCTTGCTCTCTGATTTTGTCTGACAATACAAACAAACAAACAAACAAACAAACAATTTATTCCGCCCGGCGGGTATAACCCGAAAGGGCAACTAATACTAACTCAACCATACATTTCCAAAGATATGCCTTGATCTCCTTAAAGCCCATGCAAGTCCGTTCTAGCGTGTTCGCTCCGTTCTACCATTCTTCTTCGGATTCTCGTGGGTTGGTAGGATTAGTAGTGGGCTGGCTTGAAGGCGATTCTCCAAGTGTTCAACGTCCTATCTTCGGCGGCTGAAGCGGTGCCTGCTGTCCGGGGTACGAGGTGATGGGGGGGGGGGGGGGGGGGGGGATTCGGTCATGGAGAGTAGTGGGTGGTCACTTAGGTGTTTTAGTCGGTCTGCGGCGAGTTTGCGTCAAGTCGACCCGTGGCCATTGCGAACCGTATCGTCGTCCGAACGGCCTCTAGGTTCGGAGTCCAGTCTTTGCCATCCGAGGGTGATTTGCCTCCTAGATAAAAGGAAATGTTGCCTCTGTGCGTATCTGTGCATCGGAGCATCTCTGTTCTGAGCGTGGTCCATGTTCTGCATCGGAAGAGAAAGTGTTCTACTGTCTCTGCTGCTTGTCCACATGCGCACTGATCTGACGGTGCTGCTTTGATGCGATGCAGGTATGTGTTGAGCTTGGCCATGCCTGTTCTAAGCTGAGCCAGCACGCCAGCCTCGCTTCGAGACAGGTCGTCGTATAATAGTCGCGTATGCTTCCCTGGTAACGCTATATCGACTCTCTTGGAATGTCCGCCCACTTTGTCAGGTAAGGACGTGGGCGCTGCCCGCTTTGCCCATGCGATACGGAGGGCTGTTGGCCGCATGGCCGGATCCTGGGTTTGCGGCGTAGCGTCTCGCCGCGTGGCTTCCTTTGCTTTCGCTTTGGCTGTGTTTAGGAGCTCGTTTTTTGTACCCGCTTGGATCCAGACGACCGAGATCGTGTTTCCCGCGTTGCGTAAGGCACTTATCGCATCGTACGCCTGACGGAGATATTGTTGCCCTGATTGCCGGTGTGGTCGCTCCAAGGCCATCACGGCTGCCTTGTTGCTGGTGGCCAGGATGATCTTCCGGTACCTAACCGACGAAGACGAGACGAAGACGTTGAGGCTCTGCATTTCCACGTGGCTGGATGTTTTTTGTGACCATTTTCGGATGCAGATCAGGTCGATTACGTCATACCTCGCGAAACGACGGCTCCCAATAACCCGTCTGTAATGCGGCGGCTCTTCATCGAGAGAGGCTCGAAGATCGTCCCAGCGCCCGAAGCGCCATAGTGACCGCGGTACTGCCCACCCGCTGCCACGAGAGAGTCCACCTAGGATTCATATGCAGAACCCGGAGCAGGCTACCGTGGAACGGGGGATCAATGCGTCCCTGGTATCAGGATGGAGGGTTCAGGCGGATGTTCGTTGTGTATATAGATTATCAAGACACCGTTCCCGAGGCGGCGCGTCTGCCTCATCGCTCACCTGGCGATACGCGCGCTCCTCCTGGGCGGTCCTTCCAATTTTACCGCCCCCAGCCGTTAGGTCCGGGATCCAACCTTCCTGTAAGAGCTTTTCCGGTTGGATCGCCCCTAACCGAGGCCTCCGTCGCTCAGCCCTCGCGAAGCGCCCGCAGGTCCTCAGGGGATACATCACGTCGAGGCCCCCGTCCCCTCCGCATTTGGGCCCGCATCTAGCCGAGACCTCGTAGTATCGACTAACTACAGGGAACCGTCCGCAGAGGCCACGTCATATCGAGCTACCGTCGTTGACTCAGCCTCGTGAGCTGCCCACAGAACCTCAGAGGCCACGGCATATCGAGCCCCCCCGTCCCCTCCGCAGTTGGGCCCGCACGGAGACCTTCCCTCGAGCGCTCTCCTATTTGGATCGCCCCGCGAGTCGCCCGCAGAGCCGGAGAGGTTACGTTATGTCGAGTCCGCCTCGTTCCCTCCGTAGTTGAGTATGCGGCTGCCGGACTCGCGGCGTATGATCCGATCTAATGCAGACACCAAGAAGGCGAATCTGGAAGGTCTCAAGGTGGCTACGCCACAAGGACGCAGGGCTTGGTGGTCAAGTCGCCGGGCGAGAGCGTATACGGTTCGAGAAAACGGAAAGAGGGAGAAGAGAAGGGGTGGAAAGGAAATCGTATATATTGTTGCGAGACGAGTGGCAGCGGACACCGGGACATGTACAACCCGTCTGGCATACAGGTGATGTAGTCGCACATTGAGACCCGAATAGATACCATGGTAGTCCTTATAGGTCCGAACGGAGGAATTAGAAATAGTAAGGATCAATTTATCCGGAAGCACGTACACCGCTCACACGATTGCCCAGCCGCATTGTTTACTACCCCTGAGATCTGACGGACGCTCGCATCGAGCATTGCCGACATCGGGATCACCAGTCCAGATCCACCTCATACTCCGGGCTAACTTCAAACCGCCATCTGTTCGAGTCGAAGCGGAGCCACTTACCTTCATTCCCGGCGATATAATTGGGTAGTTGCTGCCAAAGAAATAACAGACGGATGGGTACCGGTCGAAGGGCTCGAGGATTTGTCGCAAGCGCTGGGTAGTGTAAATAACAATACACACAAAGCACGGGACGTCGTACTTACTGAGTCCCTCAGGAGAATCGGCATGAAAGATTCCAGACCTTTCGGGTCCCAAGCAAGGCCCTGGCTATCCAACTCCGCGACTACCTTTCCGTATCCGCCTGGTAGAAGAATCCGTGCTCTTGGAAAAACGTTGCAGCATTGTCTGCAGACACCGATGAAGAAACCTGATTGTCTTCAAAGAGAGGATCTACTATAGGCGTGGACGAAGCCATAGCTTTCGTGTCTGATGCCCGGTAAGCTGGTGCGATGACGATTGCGAGGGCAGATTCGATGGCCCGAGAAAGTGATTTTCAGAACCTCCCCCGCGCGACTGTGGCGCAGCAGCGTAATTTTCAGAGCCTGCCCCGCGTGGCTGTGGCGCAGCAGCGTAAGTATGCCAGCCGATTGGTCTCTCAGTGTCTCCGATATTGGGAATGCAATTAGACAGGTAAATGTCATAACAAGCATTTAAATCTTAATATCAGAGCCTTCAGCAGAGGCGACTTTTCCGTAATCTTAAAAGGTTCCATCCATCATGCGACCTTCCCAGCCGCCCAATCTGTGCCCAACACAACACTCTCATAGAAACCGGCGGACGATCCAACTATCTCAGTAGGGACCCGTGTTTGTCGCTCCAAAACTAAATGACTAACTTAATCCCAGAGTGTCAGAGACATTTCTAAGAGAAGAATCACAATGTCTGAATCCGACTGCCCTTACTGCAAGGATGGCATTACCAGTGCGGGCACGATCTGCGATAGGTGCTGCAAGAAGGGGAGCTAGGGTTAGGATTGTCCACTTTGAGTTCATTCTCGAGGCGCTGTCTCATGTAGCCAAGGAGCAACTTTGCAACTTTGCGGTGGGGTGGTAGGATGCGGTTCGTAGGAGATGGAATATGTGAAAGATGTCCACGTCATAGACTGATCCTCAAGAAACTTAACGCCTACGGGGCCTTACAAAGTTGCGAGCCGCTGGAGCAATCCTGCGCGATGGAGCCCAAATTAGCGTCCCTTGCAAACAAATATCCAGCGTTGGACTACATACACCATTTAGGGTGCAAATGCACCAAGTGTAATAAGCGCAAACGCACCATGCAGAGTGCATTTGCACCAAGGGTAATAAGTGCAAACGCACCATTTAGGGTGCATTTGCACCAAGGGTAATAAGTGCAAACGCACCATTTAGGGTGCATTTGCACCAAGGGTAATAATCACAAACGCACCGTGCAAATGCACCATTCGGAATGCATACGCACTACTTCCCCGCATAAGGGAGGGAACTACAGCTCACAATACATGAACCTGAAGGACAGACCATCTACGGCACGGAGAGGTCAGCAAGGGGTTGTTGAAGAGTCTGAGGAGAGACAACGATCTGTATTGGCTCGCGATCCACGGCCGCATATGTGCCTGGCCAGTTCCGGTTGCCCGATATGGCTCGCTGAAGTTGTCGCGATGTTTTAGTGGTCAATCACTTCATCCAGCTATAAGAAAACCCCCTTTCCTGTCAAGAACTCCTCCTTCACTGTCATCGCACTAGGCATCCCTAATCTATCGTTCACCTGTATTTGCCTGTCTCTAAAACCCATTCTTCTCACCTTTCACCATGTCTGTTACAAACGGAGACAAGGTGTCAGATCACCGAGCTCCTCCAAACTCCCCGGTGAGTCCATTGTACCAGCTGAAGCTGACCGAGACTGGACTGATAAGCGAGCCGAACAGCCCGACCCGGACGAGGGCTCGGGCAAGGTTCCCGCGGAGGCGGCCAATCCGGCTTCGGACCTGGACGGAGATAGCAATCCGTGTGATATATATCTTGAAAAACTCGTGCAATTTCAACCCTCCTCGGTAAGTTCCCTCCAAGCGAGCCTGACCGAAACCGGGCTAACAAGAGGACTGAGCAGGCTGGCCTTCCGGCTGGTTTGACTAAGGAACCAAAAAAGGACCTCGTCGACTCCTGCGTACACTTATTTCGGATGGTCAAGTCAGAAAATACTCTGATGCAGTGGACGTGTCGCGATTGCCAGTTGGGCCCATCCTGGGTCATTTGGACATGTCAGTACTGCCAGGCTCACGTGTGTCGTGGCTGCAAGGAGAAGCGTTGCGGTGAGACGGGGAAGGAAGCCTGATTGCGGGTGCTTCCCAAGGTCGGAACAGTGTTAGTCTTTCTGGGAGCGTGGAAAACCCAGGGAGGTGAAATGTCTGGAGAATGGAAGCCATGTCAGCTAGCAGGCTCAGCCAGCTTGAAGTCCAAAATGGTGTTGGATGTGGTGTGGCTTTAACGAATATTGGCTCGACGCAGCGCACGGTGCACAAATGGCCTGGGCTCAATCAGATGGGTCAACTCGTCATTGATTTTTTGTTGTGCAGGTCCGGGGGACGGGAGCGCTGCTCCTTTGCGCCCGATTTCGGGTTGTCGGATCTAGGTAGTTAGCGCCTGAAGCTTCCGAAAAGCGCTTGAGGCAGTGTGATTACTCATCAGTTCCAACAGATGGCGCGATGGCAAGTCAACCGAGTTAGGTAATGGCCAGTGGGGACCGCAGTTCGAGCCAGTTGAACGCCGGCTAAGCCTGTGGGTCGCGTTTGAGCTAAATTTGACAGTTGCTGAAACTCCAACATCATCCGTCACTTCCCCTCTTAAAGCTTCAGGCACGAGCAAGATGGCGACGCCAAAATACAGGTTCATTTCTTATCCTTATATGCAGGATGTGGCAGCACAGCTAGCAAGCAAAACACCAACGCAAACGATGGGCTGTATGTATGTCTACGATCTGCCCGAACTGGCCAAGGAGGTCCACCAAATCGTCTTGGAGGAAGTGGCAAGTAACACTACCAACTCACTTACGAACGTCGCTGACGAAAACCTGAGGCCGGCAATATCAAAGAATACGTGGAGGCGGAAGGCAAGGTTATTAGGACTGTTGCAACTCCCGTATTCTTTCAGCTGAAGGCGAACGCAAACAACGTGTGGGCGAGCAACGGTTACACTGGTCTTCTGGTACCGTTTTTTTACGGCACAATACAGATTTTGGTTCGTGTTTTGGGCGGCGACGGGGAGGCGCGGATTAATTGGGAATGCGGGTCCATTCTTCATATTGGCGAGGGAACAGGCATTCGGCCATTGACAGGGGACATTGTTTTCCTCTGCAACCTCTTTCGGCTCGCAGTAAGGCAGGAGGCAACGGCAGAGAAGGAGTTTGATAGTGATGCCGGAGCTTCGCGTGCGAACGAAGTGCAATAAGTTACAAGAAGGCTGTTTGTGCTATTCTGCCGGAAATTCCACCATCTGCTCGAAGAAGAGATCCAATGCTGATTTATCCTGTCCTTCATCATGTCCTTCATCCTGTCCCGCGGCGTGCTCAACTGCCGAAATCCTGGCCGGGTTGCCGTGACAAAGTTCACCCGCCTTTGGATCCACCCTTTGTCGCTTAGCCGGACGGTCCGTTGTTGTCGGTCCGTCGTAGCATCGCGGGGTTCCGAGACCACCGTTGGTTCCCCCCAGGCCGTCCGTGTCGATCCCGTTTCCCTCTGTTCCGGAGGCGTGCCCTGGGTTGTTTATCGGTGCTTGCCCCTCGAGATACACTATCGGAAGACACGATCCATCCGAGAGAGTGACAAGACCGGGGGCATTGGACGAGCCGCTTGCCGAGGGCTGCTCCATGGATCCAACCCCCCCGCCGAGTAACAGATCGCTCTGAGACGGTGATGGCAAAAACCCATGGGGGTTGCCTGGGCTGCCTGAGATCGGTTCCGTAGGTCCAAGGGCCGAAACAGGCCCCGCAGCACGCCGCTCTGCACCCTCTCGTTCGGCCACACCGGCAAGCACGTCGAGGGGCGACCACTCTTGGGTTGCCGTAACCCCGTCTGCATTGCCGCGACAAAGTTCATCCACCCCTTCACCCCCCCTTCGTCGCTTAGTTGGACAATTTGATGTGTTGCGGCCTTGCGGGCCGGCGTTGGCGGCGCGGGGTGGTGTCCTCAAGGCACATCCGACGGCTTGCGCGTTCGGTGTCGCGAAGAAGTCTTCGAGCTGACAGGCGATGAGCTTCTTCGATTTCAATGTTTCCGCGAAACGGTGGAAATCTTCCTCCCGGTTGAGAAGATCTACCCCAAGCGTTCTGCAAATTGTCGAGTAACTAATTTGGTTAGCTGAGAGCGGGGTGGCATTTGGTCAGTCTCACCTCCATCGGTCACCAATGTGGACCTTGACAAAGAACGGGATCCATAAGGGTAATGAGGCTTGGATCTCGTCTGGAACTTCGCAGCGAGGGAATTTACCCGTGAAAATGGCGTTTTCATCGGGTTCCTTTGGACACTGACCATAAAAGGACAACTCTCGGCCAGCTGTGATAAAGTAAGTTTCGAGATTAGGTGCCCCAAGTGAGATGGAGCCCGACATACCGAAAAAAAAAGTTCAAAAGCACGTTGCCAGAGGCCACGTCGGAATTGACGCTGCATTTCTTGAAGCAGCCATATCAACGACGCCCGATCGTTCATGAGTGACCGATCTGATCTACGGCACTCGCCACGGCTCGCTTCTAGGAGCTTCCGTTGGGCATTGTTGACTAAAGATAATGGATGACCTTCCTTGCTCGCCACACAGCACGTAGCGACGAATATGAGGGAAAGAAACTGTGAGATTTTAGAGTTACTTTTCGTCCCTGCCAATGCTTCGCCAACATTCTGCGCAAACGATAGTAAGGTCTCTTGCAAATCGGGTCTCTGGATGTGGTCTGTGAATGGGATGTGCCTCAGTCTAGCCGTAGCTAAGCAGTGAGCTGTGAAGAGAATGTCCTCTTCACTAGACAGTTTGGCGCTTTCCCTATCTTCGCGCCACCGGTCCGTTGTATCCGGTAAGTTGGCAAAGAATTTCGTCACTCGTTGCGGCCATGATGGTTGCTTGGTCTGGAGCACTGTAGGCGTTGTCGAATTCGTGAACTCCAGGACAACCCGGGTGCAAGGAGGGCGGGAATCACAGCGTGTCTCCGTTACCTGCTTTTCGAGTTGGGCAATACACCCGGGAAGGGCCCGAGTGAGAATTTCCAAGAGATATCCAGCGTAGGCATGGTTATCGCCTGCAAAGCTGTCGATTCGCGCCGCGAACATGGTGAGGGAGTGGAGGAGACAATTTTTTTTGGGCAAAAGATTTGGAGATGGCAACGACCGAATTGGGATCACATATGTGATCCCAATGTAGAATAGTGCTTTTCGCTTGATTCGGAGCAGATGGCACTATCCTACATTGGGATCACGTAATACGTGATCCCAATGTAGAATAGTGCTTTTCGCTTTGATGCCGAGGGTGTGTCCCAGCTGGCATTACCGAATCGATCGTCCTCTTTGCCATTCGGCTGCGCTCTGCATTCAGCTGTTCTGATCCAAGGACTGGGCCAAACGGGTACAGGGATTCCATCCCACCTCCCCTATTGGAGTATCTGTGACGAACCTACTCCAGGATCCTATCCTGTTAGGGTTCAGCTTCGGTGAAGGTAATCTCTTGAGGATGCTTAGGTTCGGTGCAGCCAAAGGGTGCACAACAATAGATTTGTCTCAACAGTAGGCTTGCGAGCTTGTAGCGAACTGTAGTTGTGATTGCTAACTGGAGAACTCCCAGAGCCCTCCAGAATGAGTGACTATATACTATCTACTATCACCGCCCTCCCGGTGACAATCTTCAGTTGTCACTGACAACTGGTGATAATCGTCCATTATCACTGAAACCCGGTGATAACTGTTCCCATTGGTTCTTAAGCGATTGGCTGCCGGCGTCCTGCGCCTTCGGCTGCGACCGCCCCGGGCCGCTTCTTGGGTCATTCTGTGACAGTATCCCATGATCTGCCGTTCCCACCAACCCTTTCCCCCACGTTGACATGCCCGTCTTCTCTCTCCCCATGGTACCCACCATTCTTCATGCCGACGTATACCCCTGAACTCCATCTGCTGTTGGAACTTTGCGTATTTGGAAGGCTGACCCATTGAATCATCCCGCACTCCTCGGGGCAGAGCCATGACTCCTGAGTAATGCAAGGGCCAGCAGTTCATGGCCCAGTCGGGTATATGTATATCTGGCAGCCCCTGCATGCAGCGCACACAAACTGCATCTTTCTGCTAGGTACAATGGTTGCCTTGTTTGCCTCGCCCGTCTTGCCTCCTTACTCTGACCGCTCCGAGCCTCGTTTGTCAAGATGCAGGGCGATGTCACTGAGGACGGGCTCCGCCAATCGATTGCAGCCTTTGCAGTATCCTCGGTGTCCTGCCTTATTCACATTATTTACACCCGCAAAAGCAGTCTGCGTCTTGATTGGTACATTCTGACCATCAGCTGGCTTGTGTTTGGGATTGCTGGAAGTTGTCTTGCGGTTCTCACGGCACGAACGAGGGATGTTCGCCTTCACCTGTGCTTGAAAGGCGATGCATTTCTGTCTGCGGAGATTCTGTTGGTACGTTAGACTTCTTTCAACGTTTGGACACTCCTAATTGATTTTAGATTATTGCAGTCGGTCGCCCATTTGTTCGGCTTTACCAAGGTCTTCGTGTTATACTACCTTGGTGGCTACACATTCCCGCCGCGGTCGGGACAGTATCCTACCCTCTTTCTCTTGGGCTGGGTTTGTGGATACTAATATACGGCAAGAATGAGGTTATTTGGGCTGCTCCGTGCGTCCTTTCTCTCGTCTTCTTCTTCTTTTTGGGTTCATTGTTTTTATGGTGGCGCCACGACAAGTGGAAAGCGCTGGGATGGTGGGGTTTTACCCTTCTAGCTGCCAACTTGGTGGCATTTGTCTTGGCGGTGGTTGGCGCCTCCCTCCGTAGTGATTGGCTGCTTCTGTCTCAATGTTTGTCTCGCGTCGTTGTTGTTTTACTTTACGACGGACGGCAATGGTGGACTTCCCTGAACGGTCAGGAAGTTTGGATGTATCTAAGTATACGAGCTGGGGATAGGGTCTGGCCGAAGTTAAGGAGTTTAACTGGCGATATGAGAACAAGAGAAGGTGGCAGCGATGCAGAGGATTCTCTTGAATTGGGATATGGGATGGATCAAGCGGGCGTCCGGAAACCTCGGCGCGTACATATGCAGGAAGAACGAGTAGGCACGGCGAATTGGGTATAAGACAGCGGATCACAGGACGCTCATTTTGATTTAACGTATTCCCCCCCCAGGTAATTCTTAGGATGCTTTTAAGAGTGAGCCAACAAAGCTCCCTCATCCGGCAACCGAAACAAGCTAGACGCAATTACTGACATGGATCCCGAGCCGACGCGGATTGTTGTGTCTCTATCGTGGAGCAATCTCGGCGAACCAACGTGCATGATTAACAAGTTGACTGGATCGCCCTGACCGATGGGCAGCACCCTCGGCATGAGCAGCCAGGGGTATCAAGAACCGATGTGCATAATTCAACCTCCCAACCCGACCGCGTTGGCCGATCTCGATGAGCGACCAGGGCTAACTGAGAAGCCCCAAGCAAGTAATCGGGAGCCCAAGGAAGGCCAACGGATCTATCTTGGTCAAGTCAGGGGTATTGAACGCCATGAACGTATGAACCCCGGAACTGCATGCGAGCCAAGCTGGCACATTTGTCCATTGACCAGTAGAATATGAGCGCTTCAGGTGCTCGTCCAGGCGGCCGGCTCGCCCATCATGCATCTTGCGCCGACATTGACCAGAAGCAAGGCCAACTTACTAACGGACAGTCTGCTTCTCTTTTGCTCGACATATCCATCGGATGTCAAACCCCCAAGTAAGCGCAAATAACACCGCCGGATTGAAGTGTCACTCCAGGGCCAACCTGGTCTAATCTAAATGCGGGCGGTCCACGCATGGTTCCCATCCGTGAACAGGATCAAACGACGGTCGTCATGTGCGTCGGAACATTGCCGTTTGTTCCTGCATGTTCTTCAATAGCTCGTTTTAGTCGTTCCTGCATGTCTCGATTGGAAAGGTGTGCAGGAACACGAGTCGTTGTTCTAGCTTGTTCCCACACGTCCGTTCTGCACACCTGCTATGATCCAATGAGACCCCCAGTTGAGTTACGACCTAACATCGGCCCGCAATGCATGCCTGCAGCTGGTCCCGGACAGGGGAAACGGCCCTTGCAAGAGAGGACAGGAAAACGGAGAGTTCACACTCTTCAGTCGCCTAATCAGCTCGGAACTGAGCTCCCACGGCAGACGTGCTCGGGTAATCGAGTGAGACAACGATGGGAGGTGGAGGAACTGAAGAAAGAGAATGGGTTCCTAAGAGGAGGAGACGCTCGTCTCTTGCCACTCTGAGGCCTGCTAATTTTCAGAGTCTCGGTTGGAACACAGCAGAGTCAATCTTTTGTCAGGCTGCGCTAAGTTGACAGGCGAACGCCCGATTTGTTGTGTGCTTTTTGGCGCAGCGCCTCCTGCTGCAGTCAGAGGATGCCTGTGCTTTCCACTTGTCATTCTCCTAAGGCTCTACATCAATGGCATGAAGATCCCTGGTATGTGGGGCTCTAAACCAGGCTTGAATAGTGGGTGGCACACGACGAAGGCAGAGGTATTTTCTACTGGGCTGCGCTGCAGCCGTGCCCTTTTCGCCCCTGGGTATGCGTGGTTCATGCACTTAGTACAGGTCCAGGCTGGACACGACGTCGAGGAGGCTGTCTTCGGCGGCTACGTGGCGTGCGAGCGCTGACCGCCCTGGCGAATCACGCAGTCCTTGTCGAGCGGTGTGGGCACCTAGGCACCTGGGCAACTGGGCACCAAAAGAGAAGACGCGGATCCGGCGGTAAAAGTACCTTACACCAAGTTAAGTACCAGGATTGGGTGTCCTGGAGCCCTATATAAACTTGGACGGCTGTCCGTAAAACCCGACCAAGTTCCTAACCTCCCCTCCTCCTACCCAGTCAACGTCTATATCGCAGAAAGCGTTTTGTCCGGTCTGTTTTCCCTTCAACCCTTTTCATCTCTTTACCGCTAATACAAAACTTAGAATCATGGACAAAATGCAGTGTCAGCTAAGGCAAAGGTTCGCTGCCGTTAAATCCCTCTGCGGCAGTGGCCACGATGGAAAAGAACTCAGCATCGACGACTTGAGGATCGACGACTCGAGCATCGACGACCCGGATCAGCTCGATTTCACAATTGGTCTTGATGAGAAGGCTATTGTACCTTCCTTCCTTCGATTCCATGCTCAACTTGAGGAGGAAACTAAAATCAGTGGAGAAGAGTTGAAGAAGGCATGGGAAGCATTCCGTACAGCCCTCCGCCATCGGAGCCTTGCTTGGATCCAAGATAGGTACCGTTTACCTTGCCTTCACTGTTCTTCAGAGATCTAACTGGAGATGTCAGCTGTTTTATTGCATCTATTAACTGCTGTGCTATACTCGGCGACGGCGAGTATACGACCCCGATCTGTCCCCCCAGCAACCATCATGCATCCTCGTTCCATGTTCAGGAACTGTTGGAAGCAGCCAAGGAATTCAAGAGCGCGGCAGACAAGTCCCTGGATATAGATCTCCAGAAGCCCGGGACTGCCTCCAAGTACAAGGCTTTCGAGGTTTTTCTTTTCCGCCATGCGCTTTCATACCACGACCCAGCCGCAAAGTGCTCCGCCCACAACTGTGTTGTCGACGACTGCCCCATGGGCTGCACTTGGTCTACCGTCGAGCTCCCCGTTGGCAAGCGCCCTTTCAACGATTCTGACGAAATTCACGAGGGGGGGGTGGATCTACGAACTGGTAGAGCCAGAGCTTAACGACCAGGTGGTGGATGCCGTCCGAACCGGTGTCCCTCAGAAGGTTTACACTGCCTTGCGAGACAGCGGGAACCGGATAGTCAAAAGCCTACTATTCTTCGAGCGTCTCGACCATCAAGCTACCAGTAGCCTCGCGGCAACTCTGGACTTGGAGACGCTTCTCTATTTCTGGGATCTCCTCAACGACATTGGCTTGAACGAATATGTATTCTTCGAGAGCGGGTTTCAGCGCCAGCTGTCTCTTTCCTTCGCCAACGAAACACTAACCGCTATTTTGGAGCGACCGGGCGATGCGGCTGCGCTCGTGTACCTGCATGTACACCTCACTTTTGTCCTAGCCATTGCGGAGAACGACGGTATACCTTCTCTGGGTTCGGGGCATCCTTGGGCGCAGATCGCTGCGACGCTGAACGCTGTTAATGTCCAGTCTGGGAGGAACTTGCACACTCGGTTTATGGGGCGGAAGATGGTCTATCGAAGTCTGCCGGAGGATACCTGGATACGCGGTTTTTCCTGGGTGGAGAAGGAGTACTCGGCGATGTTGGTGGGTAGTGGGATGGGAATGGACGAGGTTGATTGTGGGTTCTCGCGGGATGATTCTGGTGAGAGGGGGGCACGATGCTGGTTTCTAGGCCATAGGATTTCCGAGCGGTGCTCAACGCTGCAGTTCGGTCACGGAGAGTTCAGTGTGGCTGCCGGGTGAGTTGGCTTATCCCGGAATCTCGTCCTTCAGCACCAACCGCCACATCAGCTTCTACTTTCATCTACAAACAATACTATCACAGTTGCATCATTTCCATTTTACATCTAGTTCCGTGTCTGCTCATAAGGGTCCAAACTGGTCACCTACGGTGTAGCACGACTGAGCAACCCCTAGGCGTAGGCCCGATAAATGCCCCGGCGGCGGCGGCGAACCCACCATGTTAGGTATATTAGCGACGTCTTCGAAGCTGTGGCTTTCGGCCTCGGTGCTGCCGTACAAGGCTGACTCGTTGTTCAACTGCCATCTTCAAAAGCAGCGAAAGGGCGGACAACGACAGCCAGGGTTGGGCGGGCCGGGGTTGAGAGGGAACCGTATTTGCATTGTTCTCACCCTCCTCGCGAAAACTCATAGCGAGCTACTGCAGTCGTCGATAAAATCATGAAGCTTATCAGTATATGCCATAGGTACAAAGAAACAGGAGAGAAGAGGTGGAGGGACTGTCTTCGTGAAGTGCAGCGAAGTTGAAGACTGTAAGGTGCTGGCCCTATGGCAACTGCAGATAGGCGCACAATGTTTTATTCTTAAACCTTAAGGAGAGAGAAAGGTAATTTACACAACCGAGCTGAAGTCTTCCTTTTATGTGCAGCCTCTGTCAGTGCGTGCGGCGGATCCGGTAGGGTTCCGGTGGAGCTCCGGGGCGGAGCCGGAGCGGAGCCGGAGCGGGGCACGTCTCGAGCGGACGGTCAGAACAGCCGAAGCCCGAGTACACAGGGCAACCGGCTTAGCCGCGGCACCGGGCCCCGCTGTGGCACCCCGCTCATCCGGGGCCCCTAGGTATCCTATGACAGGGATAGGCACTCGGCCTTGGATCAAGGCACACAGGTTTTCTTGGACACTGTTGAGCCGGGTATCTAGGCTTTTTAGCTGGGTGTTCAGCCGTCGATCAAGGCTCCCGATCAGCCGATCGCTGTTGTGCAAGACTGCGTCGCGAGAACTCTCGAACGCGGCGCTGATCTCGGGCAAAGCCCGCTGTAAAAGCGGGCTCGGCGGCTCGCTTGCAGCCACATCGGATCGTACAGTACGGACAAACGCGTCCCAGTCGGGCCCGAAAAAAGGGGGGTAGGCGAAGAGCGGGAGTGAGGGAAAACGGGGCTGTAAGGTGGCTAGATCCTGCAACAAGACGGTTCGCAACCACCGCATCAGCTTGAGGAAGCCATCGGCGGCTGAGTCGTCTTCGTCGAGACCGCCTTGCGCCCAGCGCTTCCGGCAGGCCCGCGCCTCGAAGCGCGGCTCCCACTCCTTGATCCAAGGCCAGAGCCGCTTCTGGAGGGCCGGCGGCGGCTCGTGGGCCGCGCGGGCAATGAAGTAGTTGCCGGCCTTGACCGAGAAGCCAGCAACGACTCGCATGAACTCGCGGGGGAGATGGGTGAGGTAGGCGTTTACCAGGACGCTCTGGCTCCAACGGCCGGCCTGCGAAATCTGGGCGAGGGAGGAGCCGTGCGTCTCGGCGTCTTGCGCGCCAGTCCGGCGCGGGAGATGCGTCTTCTTGGCGGCCGTTATACCAGCCGCCCCAAAGATGCGCCAGGTCTCCTGGAGCTGTACCGGGTACGAGAGCTCCTGCTCGCGGTCCCGCCCGACGAGAACCTTGAGCCTATACCAGTCCTGCCGGCGCCGAAAGGACGGCGGATCTTCGCCGGCGATATGCCACCGCCAAAAGAAGAGCTGTGCGAGGGCGCCCTGCGTACAGAATAGCGGGTCTTTATGGCTAACAGGATTCAGCTTCGTTGAAGGTAATCTCTCTAGGATGCTTAGGTTCGGTGCAGCCAAAAGGTGCACAACAATAGACTTGTCTCAACAGTAGGCTTGCGAGCTTGTAGCGAACTGTAGTTGTGATTGCTAACTGGAGAACTCCCAGAGCTCTCCAGAACGAGTGGCTATATACATGCTGTTATCACTCCTGTCACTGGTGATACTGGTGATAACGTCCGGGTTATCACCCCGATCACCAGTGACCTTGGTGATTATCACCTTCTTCGCCAGTGATAATCGTGATACTGCCATGATTGGTTCCTTAAGCGATTGGCTGTCGGCGCGTCCCGCGCCTCCGACTGCAGCCTTCCTGGCCGCCCTTATGGTCATTCATGACATCGCCCGGGAAGATGCCCAGGACCACTTCGAGACTCGTCGAGTTGGAGTACGCCTTGATATCGGTATATCCGCCACGACTCCAGAAGGCCGTTGGTTTGTGAACGAGATAACGCGGGTATTCGAGGCAGACCAGTTCGCGAAGTCTTGCTCTTCCTATCGCTTCCGTGATCTCGGTCGGCGTCACTGCTTGTACAACGTCGAAGCCCGGGTTCCAGCTGCCCAAAAAGGCTTGGTCTTCCACGTCCGTCAGGTTGGCCGGTGGGTCCGGGAAGAACCTCTCGGCCAGCGCGCTGGCCTTTTGGTCGTGCGTTTTGGCCGTTACCTGTCCGGAAGAGTCCTTAAATTCCGGCAGCCTCGGTGGTTCTGGCGGCAAAAAGCTCCGCAGCCTAGCCCATCTTTCCAAGCTCCACATCTGATCGGGCTTCTTTGCCTCGCTTGCTTCCTGTAGGCTGTTTCTCCAAGCCCTCGTCCGTGCTTCGCGCGTTGTTCTGGCGAGGTCCTTGAGCCTTTCGCTGAGCTCCTCCCAACAGTACTCTGCCCTAGTCTCCTTCGCCAACGTCTCGGCTCTCCTGGCCTCCCGGGCGGCCTGCTGCACCTCCACAGTCCACCAGGGAGAGCTGTAGCCGCCGCTCGCCTTCTTCCGTGGAGTGCTTTCCCCCGCGACCCAGGTGAGCCACTCAACCAGGCTATCGAAAGCTTTGTCAAGACCCTCGACTGTCCGGGTCCTGGCCGGTAGTCCGTCCGGTCCCGGGTCCGTGAGCCCCATGGCCTTGCATAGCAACGCTGATTCAGCCTTCACCCTCTCTCTGTCCATCTTGTTCCAGGCCCAGCCGTCCGGCTGGGTTGGCTTCGGCCCCAGCCTCCCCTCGATCTCGAGCACCTGTGGGTAGTGGTCTGACTTTCCGCGACACTCCTCCCCGTAGTATGTTGTCTGGAGGTTTCCCGAGGTCCAGAAGTGGTCTATAGTTGACGGACGGCCCCGCTGTCGCCCCTGAGGGGCTCTTGTTGTTGCTCCCCTTGGGGTCCTGATGGTGAGGTCCCACAGGAGACCCAGCTGCAGTAGGTCTTCAGACTCCCTGTCGTAGCGCCCGAAATCGTCCCACAGTGGGTGCTTCAAGTTGAAGTCACCTGCCAGAACTACTGGGTGGCTTGGCCTCGGTCGTCCCTGAAAGGCTCTTGGTACGTTCTCGCCGCCGGGGGGGTTGTATATGGACCAAAGCTCGAATCCGGGGCCCTCCCTTCCAAGGTCTGCCTCTGAAAACCACACACGGTACCAGTTCTCGGTGGCTTCGGAGTCCCACTGCCTGATTTCAAATCTTTTGCTTACGTATATCGCTGCCCGCCCCTCGAGCTTGTGTACCAGGTGGTATCTGCTGCTCCGGGGGCAGTATGTAGACTTCGTCTCCTTGTTAATCCACGGTTCCTGCACCGCCAAGAGGTCGTATTTGGCCTCCTCCAGCAAGACTTCCAGTGTTTGCTTGTTTCCTTCGGTGTTCCAGAGTAGGATTTTAATTTTCATTGCCTGCGACGGTGATCGAGTCCATCGTAGTGTCCCCCTCGGGGTCGCGTTGGTTCGGAGTAGCAGTGACCGCAGGGTTGGCGGCGACGGCAGGCGTTGGTCCGGTAGCCGGTTCGGGCGCCCGGGGCGGCGGAGCGGCGGTGTAGACACCGTTGACTACCGGGTTTGCGAACTGCACCCTCGGAGCCTCGAAGTTGATCCTGGTCTGCTGGGGGTCTAAGAGAGCCTGACGTTGGGCCGCAGCCGCATTCGTCGGTCTTCCTCTCAACCTCTTCCTGCCTACCACCTGATAGCTGTCGTCGTCCCTCTCCTCGCCCTCGAAGTTAAACGCGGGAGCGCTCGTAGGGGCCGTGCTGGCTGAGTTCGCCGCTGCGGTCTCATAAGTCCGTGGCCGGAACTGGTAGGCCTCCTTGGCCTTGGCGAGGGTCCTCGACTTCTCCGGGCACTCTCCTGACCACGCCGGATGCCTTCCTCCGCAGGCCGGGCATCGGAGCGGGATTTCGTTTTTGTGAGTAGGGCACTGGTTCTCGCCGTCCCTGCCGCCCTCTCCATGGGCTTTCGTCCCGCAGCGCGGGCACAATGGGGTAGCCTTGCAATGATGTTGTGTGTGTCCCCACTTCCAGCACTTGTAGCACTGTGTTGGGCTGAGGGCAGCCCAGTAAGGCTCGCAGTCCAGTAGTTGAGCCTTCCAGATCACTCCCTCGTCGCACGCCTTGCGTGCTTCCTCCTGGGAGGTTAAAGCAACCAGCACTGTTGCCCGGGTCGCCTCCCTGTGTCTCGGCACTCTGAACTTCACTTTATCGACTGTGTGGAGGCCTGTTTGTTTCCCGAATTCCTCCTCGGTGACCCCCTGCAGGTCCTTCTTCCACACGCCCTTTAGCAGGACTGCAAAGGTTCTCTTGCTCTCCTCGGCCTGCTCTCCGAAAGCCTCCTTGATCCAGTTGGTGTTCATCGAGTGCCAATCTCTCGCGCCTGCGTTCTGGAATGTGACGATTGTATCGCCGCTGGGGAGCCTTCGGGCCGCAACTGCTCCCTTCTTGATAGACACCCGGTTGATGGCCTGGATGGTTTCTTGCGGGGTGCGTTTGGCGAGATCGGCTGGCATTCCTCTGCCTCTGACTAGAATCTCCTTGTTTATGCGGGTCGGCACTATCTTTGTCGGCGTGTTAGGCTGCGGCTGAGAGGGGGCAGCTCCATGAGCGGCCACTGCGGCCCAGGATCCTCTGTCCTGGGCTCCGGTTCCGTTGACGGCTGCCTTCATTTCCTCGGCCACCACCTTGCGGAGGTTGGCAAGCGAGATGTTTCCAGTCTGTGACTGAGACGCGTTGTGCACCTTCCGGACGGCTGCTAGCAGGTCCTGTCCCATGCCTCTGGCTGTCCCTTTCTTCTCGGGGTCTGCTAGTCCCACCAGCTCGTCAACCATCTTCTTGATAACCTCTATGTCGGAGGGTGGGGGTGAGAGGGGCGGGGTGGGGGGCAAGTGTCGGGACTGCTCTAGCCCACTTCTTCCCCTTTGGACTGGGGCAGTAGGGCCGGCCATCCCGCCTCCACTCAGGGGTTCAGGGGGGCGTGGTCGTCTGGGTAACTGTGGGTGGGTCGGGTAGCTCGTGGGTCCGTGCGTGGGCGATAGAGATTTCCAGGGCCACTGCGTGTCCCGGATCGCCCTTCTTTCCACGCCTACTGCGGCCGCGCTGCGGATTGCGCGTCGGTGCACGTGGTGTGGCTAGATAGGGCTTTGCGAGAGCTTTCGATCGACGCAAGCTTTGGGGCTTTTGGGGCCGAATTTCAAGGACGTTCAGCGTGGTTTTCTTTTGTCTCCAATTGAATATAAATCCGCGGCGCGTGGCGGGAGGCCAGCAGGCGCAGTCCCGGTGCGCTGGTCCCTTTCCTGCCCTGGAATTGCGCTCGCCCTCTCCTCTCCGATAGCTGTATCGCGCAATCCGGCTGCAGCGAGAAGCAGCTTGAACTTGCTCGGAACTTCCTGGGTTTGTGCTCTCGCATTGCAATCTTGTGGGCCGCCAATGGTCGCCTCGTAGGGAGAAGGTTCCTGTACGACGAAGTCGAGTGTATCCCAACTCGTGCGCGTTGCAGCTGCGGCTGCGCCTTGCCCGTGAAAGAGAGGATCCGCCTGGCTGCGCCCGGCGGGGCTGTTGTGCGGTGCGGGCGCGATTGTCCCCGGGGCGTCGCCCGCACGATCGACTCCCGGTGATTGTGTGCCGTGAGCCCCGGGGGTCGGATCCCGTCTGGCCACATCAGCAAGCAGGTAAGGAGGCGGCGCCTCTGCAGCGGCTGAAACCCAGCCCGGGCTGCCTTCACAAACTCTACCCGCCTCATATTGAGCGCGAGACCCCGGAGAGCTACATTGGTCTGCGCCCACTCTGGGGGAACTCCTCTCGTCATCACTCGCTCTCCGCGGCTTGTTCTCGACCTTGATGTTTTGGCATTCCGAAAGAGGTATCGTCATGGCGAATGGTATGTTGGAGTTTAACCACCCCTCTGCAAGGGCATCGAGTTTCAGCGACGGGTCGTATGCCGAAAGCGCCTTGAGTTCAAGAAGGCCGCAGACGGTAGCAAACCTGGCACTTGCGTCAGAAATGAACACGTCGTATTTTAAAGTCGACACTTACTTAAGTTTCATAGCTGACAGAGCCCAGTAAACAAACGCAGCCGGATGAAAGAGCCGCGTATGACTTGGAACGCTTAGATCGACCGATACCAGCAGATCGATGACGGAAGACACAAATGCATCCTGCCGTTCTTGGCTTATGTCACGTATGCGAGATGCCTTGTATCTCCTCTCTATAATGCTTAGCACGTGAAGTTCTCAACGTTGTATCGACTCACTCACCAACAAGTGCGTTCAACACAACTAACGCTTCCACTCCTTTGTGCTCGTGCAAGCCGTTAACAATCTTGCAAATCATCACCGCCACGGACTCTGTCTTTTTTACCCTTTTTTCGCTGTCCAGATTGCCGGTCTCTGAATATTTTGGGTCTCGTTGCCGGTGGAGGTGTTGAACGAGGTGAGAGAGGAAGCGGCAGACGAACACGGTTGTGCTTTTGCACTTCGCGCGACTGTTTTCGGCCTTCGCTACTTTTTTGAGCGTGCGCTCGAATTCCTCGCCATTGTCGTCTGCTTGACTCTGTTGGCGGAGTCGATACGCTACAAATTCATCGAAGCAGACCTCCGCGGTGCTGTTGCGACCGCTTGGAAGATTTAGCGCGATGACGCCTTTTTTCACCTGCGTAATAAAATTGTAAACTAGCATCGTGTCATTCATGTCTCTCAGGAGATTCTCCGCACCGGATGGCGGGACAATCTTTTCTGGCCCGTTCCCGCCTTTGCGACGTCTTTTCGGAGGGTGATGCTTGTTGAGTGCAGCCGCATGTTCCAAGTCTCTCTGGAGCGCCGCCTCCTCCTCTTTCAGTTGGCGGATCGACCCCATGCTCTTCAGTAGCGCTTCGGACTTCTGTTTCCATTCCTTGAGCCGCGCTTCCAAACCATCACCTGACGTCGGCAGCACGGAAAGAGCATTCTGGGACTTCTCCTCGCACGAGACACCTCCCTCCGACGAAGGAAGATAATCGCAACTGCTTTGTTAGAAGCGAATGGTTCAAGTGAGATTCTGGAACGCGTACCCGGTGTATATCCATCCTCCAACTCCAAACGCCTCGATATGCAGATCGTCGATGATTTTGCTGAGTTCTTCCGCACTTGGCGCGTCATTGCAGCAAGGTACGCATTGAATGTGGCTTTTGAGGCACGGCTTTCCCTTCAGATGAAATTCAGAGACGCAAACTCGTATGTGCACCCTGTGCTCATTGAGAGGTAAAGTAAAAGACTGAGAGCCTCGCTGAAGTCGTGGGGTGAACTCCATGGCTGATTGTTGGTTGTGGGTCAAAAAACCGCGGAGTCCTGTTGGAAAGCCAACAGCTACGAATTAACTGTACCAAGGTGATTGGGTACCAAAAGGTGACGAAAGAGGGGCAACCAGTCCATTGATGATGATGATGTCTGTCTCTCCGTCTCTGTCTTGTTTTTCACTGACCCGGGCCTCGCCCTGATCCTGAAAATACTAATGCCCAGCCACTAGTTACCCCTGAATTGCCCCTCCTAACCGCCTTCCAAATCCAACAAGTCCCGACCTGCTTCGATGGTGGGCTAGCGCATGTCTGTGATCCCTAGAGCCAAAAAAAAGATCTTTGGCTCCAGGGGTCGTCACATGAGGGCCGAGCGCTTGTATCCCTACTTTGGCCAAGCGGGGACAAGGGCCGCTAGCCGATGCATGAGTGTGCCAGGTACACGAGGATCCCGCTTCCCGTTTCATTCCCACCCCCCCCAACGTTCCGCACCATCCTTCATGTGGGAACAACGGATTCGGGACGGTTCCCTGCCAACAGGGCACCAAAGGGAACTTTGTGTCTTGGAAAGGCCGATCAGCTGAGAATTATCCCGCGTTGCTCAAGACGGGCCATGCGTCCTGACAAATGCAATTCACGGCGTAACTAGGCGGTTCGTGATCCAGTTCATGATCCAGTTCTGTGTATATATGTCGGTGCATGGCGCGCGAACCGCACTTTTGCAAGGTCTCTGCATATGGCCCTGTCGAAAACTGCACCTCCCCACAGCCACGTCAGTTGCCTTGTCTTCTTTTCGCTGCTATGCAGGAATTCCTCGACCTTGCCTGGTTGCTGCGAGTGGGCACCCTTTCTTCCACCGTCTGGCTAAGTTGCGTCAGTGTGATCTGTGTGGTTCTTTCAAGACGCCGACCCAACCGCAAAAGGACGGCCGAAACGGGGCCCTCCCAAAACCCAACGTTCTACACCTCCTGTCCAAAGACTTTTGACTCCGCCTGGATCGTCCAGGTCTTCGCTGTCGTTATCGCCGTCGGCGGCTTTTTCACGAAGGGTCTACTGCTGAGGAGGGGCAGTGACCTGATTGAGGGTGCAGACGCAGTTCGGTTGCGACGGCTCGGGGACGTGCTTGGGAATGTTGCCACTGCCCTTCAAATTTACCGAAGCCTTTCGGAGGTGAGTCAGCAGGCACGGCGCGTCTGGCTTTTCGCTAACGGTTCTAGCATGCGCACTGGCTTCGTTTCTGGCCGAGGGGACGCGTGTGGGCGCTGTGGCTCTACTTTCCTGTCTCCGCCGCTGTCCTGGCTGCGCTCATTGGGTCTGTTTTTGCGCCGGTGAATTACCGCAAGGTTTTCACGTGTACGGCGGTCAGTACGGTTTGTGCATGGTCTGGGGTCGGCTGTCTGGTCAAGATACGGGAAACCAGAAAATTTTCCTGCTGGCGGGAAATGGGGTGGAAGTGGTGTGCTGTCCTCTCAATGTGTATTGCGTGTACGGCGGTTAGCTGGGCGACAGCAATCCCAGATTGCAACCACCACACCCATCAACGCAAGGTAAAATGCGACAAATCCATTTCTCGGTGCATTTGAAGGCGTAAGGCCGGCTTCGACGACCGTGGCTGCCCCCAACAGAGGAAAAAAGCCATCTGCGATGTCCTCCGACCCAGCCGCGTCGCTACAGAGCGTATATCCCCCTGCCCCCGCAGCTTTCTTCGTCCCCCTCCAGCATTCTTTCATCCCTGTTCATGATGTCTACCAGTGGGCCATTTCTCGAACGTTATCCATCGGTAGCACTGAGGTCGTACGACAATGCAAAACGAGCTCTTAGTTGCATCCTTGAGGGACGTTTAGTCGAGGCGCTTCTCCTTCTTGCAAAGGCAATCATAGGTCTGGTAACGGTTGTACTTTTCCTCAGTGCCCTGAGTTACGCGTATCTTGTGTCTTTGCCGCTGCGTATTTTCTTCGCATACCGAGATTACGGAAGCGATAGGAAGAGCAAGCCCCTGGAAGGCGCCAGGCGAGGATTTGCTCCCGATGGGCCTTCTGAAGGCGTGCGGAGCACCGTTAGCTGAAGTGCTAGCCCTTCTGGCGACAAGGTGTCTGGGGCTAGGATGGTTCCCGAACCGTTTCAAGAGGGCGAAGACTGTAGTACTACCGAAACCAGGAAAGGCTCCGCCGGTGTATCAGACCCCGGGGGGATACAGGCCCATTGCTCTGCTGCCAACCCTAGGGAAGGTAATAGAGTCAGTGGTCGCCAGGAAGGTCACTCAAACTGCAGAAGTCAACGGCCTCGTACCAGATGAACAAATGGGGAACAGGGCACACCGCTCCACAGAGCTGGCTGTCCGGCTAGTAGTAGCCCAGGTCCAGGAGGCGTGGAGACAGAAGGGTGCGGCGTCCCTATTGCAACTGGACATCTCAGGAGCCTTTGACACGGTCAACCACACCCGACTGCTAGCAACTTTGCGAGAAATGAGCTACCCGAGGTGGCTGGTCCTCTGGACGAGAGACTGGTTGACTGGTCGAGAGGCCACCCTTCTTTTCGACGGCAAGACGGCGGCACCGACGGCAATTCGGGCAGGGGTCCCCCAAGGCTCACCCCTTTCCCCTGTTCTCTTCATCCTCTATATTTCCTCATTATACCTCACAAAAAGCACCTCGGAGGCTCTCAGAATGTATTGGCATGTTGTGCTAGGTGCAGAGACCGTTAACCCCCGCACGTACACTTCGTCAGGCTGCGGGGTTTCCTCCGGCGCCTGCGCAACGGTGATCAGACCGAGCTAGACTTCCAGCGGCTATGCCACCGCCTCCATACACGGTCGTGCGAGTCCTCCTTCGTAGATGGCCTGAGAGCCATCACGCCTCTGAACCAAGACCGGTGGGACCTGAACATGGCGGCCGTCGTCCAGTGGGCTCGCGCCCATGGCAAGCACATCTCAGTGTTTGCGGCCAAGCACGATGCTGAGTCGGGGAAGCGATTGGGTGCGGGGACCTATGCTACGTGCTCCGCTACGGAGACGACTCGCAGCTGCCGACCCCCGGCCTCTTCTTCTACGCCCAAGGCATGCCGGTCGTGGTGACTCGCAACCAGTTTGTCGGGCTGAAGGTAGTCAACGGGGCGCCTTTCAAGGCCGTCGACATCTTTCCCGACCTTGCCGCCGGCACCATCGCCCTCGCCAGCGATGTGACTCTTCATATTGGACCGCCGGTGGCCGTCCTCCTTCAGTCAGACGATAGCGCGGGCCTCGCCATCCCCGGGCTCCCCAACGGCACCGTCTTGATCAAGAGCAAGACGGTCGCCATCCCGAGCCAAATGCGGGGCAAGGAAGGCAGATGGAGGGGCAAGCCGGGTTTCAGGTGGGTCACCCACCGAACGGGGCCTCTTTGCACGCCGGCCTTCGCCATGACAGATCAGAAGAGCCAGGGAAAACAATTCTGTTGGAAAGCCAACAGCTACGAATTGACTGTACAAAGGTGATTGGGTGCCAAAAGGTGATGAAAGAGGGGCAACCAGTCCATTGATGATGATGTCTGTGTCTCTGTGTCTCTGTCCTGTTCCCACTGCCGCGGGCCTCGCCCTGATCCTGAAAATACTAATGCCCAGCCACTAGTTACCCCTGAATTGCCCCTCCTCACCGCCTTCCAAATCCAACAAATTCTCGGACGTCCTCGTCAACCTCAAAGGCGTCCACTCCAGCGGGACGGCGACTCAACCCAGCTTCATGAGCCTGTACGTGCAGCTGTCGAGGGCGCAGAGCTGGGACGGGCTGCATCTGTTTCGGAAGCCGGCGCGCAGTGACTTCATCGAGCCGAAGAACGTGCTTGATAAAGACATGAGGGACGCCATCCTCAAGCTGGAACGACGGGGTGAGGAGACCAGGCGGCGGTTCGAGCAAACACCAGTGGCCCGGCAAATTTCACCCAGCTCGCCACCGCTGCCTCCGTGTCCATCGCCTCGACGCCCACGGCCACCCCCGAGAGCTCTGGTCACGATGGGGCGAAAATCTCGCTCATGGTTCCGGTTCCCACCGGCAGGCTGAGGCTCCCCGGTCCATCCCTTGCCGTATCGACATCGGGGTCGCTTTCGGTGAAGTGCGCGGGGCATCGTGGGTTCCGTCAATGCTCAGCGTGATGGGACGAGCTGGTTATTCGGATGCAGTCGGGCAGAGAGCCTGAATCTTTATTTGCATCATAAACTTGATGTTTGGCAAACGCAAACGTCCGCGACCTGATTGGAAGGTCCCCGCTCTAATTTGGCCCGGGCTGGGATTCCCAGTGACTTTGGCGACGAGCTCGTTACCGTCTTGATGAGGGTCCGGACAAATGCCTCCAGCAACGTCTCTGCACATCTGGCGTCGCAAGATGAAACAAGAGAGAAATCCAAGTGTGCCAGGCAGCCAGGCAGGGTCGCCCACTCAGGGTCGCACAATCAGGGTCGCCCACTTTAGGGTCGCCTACTTTAGGGTCGCCCAGTTAGGGTCGTCAGGCAAGAAAGGTACCCACCCTACCTACCTGGGGCGGCAGAAAAGATACGTATGTACCAAGGTGCAGCGCGAAGGGAAGACAGGGGAGTCTCCCTTGTCATCCCCTTTCTGCTTAGCGCGGCTGCAGCGCTCAGGAAGACAGGGGAGTCTCCCTTGTCATCCTCTTTCGGCTCATCCAACGAGGGGGCGTCGGATCCGGGTACATGGCCCATGACATCGCAAGCTGGAATTACCCCCTGTTCAACATTGCATTTGCAACAGGGGTCGTCCGCGCGCTGCCCGCAGTTGCGACAATCACAAATATCAGACTTTCCCTGCCGGTAGGTTTCCGATGAAGCACGGTCATTCGCGATGGCGTGTTGCCGACCCGCGCCCCCTTGATTAGGGAGAATGCTCTTCTCTCCAAGGTTATTTATTCAATTCGAGTCAAATCAAATCTCCACCCTCATACATAACCCTAACCCCCACCGTCCGAAATTCGTTGTTCTCAACATGGAGGATGGTGCGGAACGCAGGGGGTGGGCAGGAAACGGGAAGCGGGATCCTTGGACATGTACCTAATTGCTCGGAGAACTGGCATGCGTTGGCCAACGTCCCCTTATCCCCCCCGCTTGCTCGAAGCAGGGATATGAGCGCTTGGCCCTGATGTGACAACCCCTGGAGCCAAAGATCTTTTTTTTGGCTCCAGGATCAGACATGCGCTAGCCTACATCGAAGCAGGGCGAAACTCCGCGGTCCTTGGGGTTTGCTCCTATCGGGAATGCGACATTCTGGGGTGGGCATCAACTGTGATTTGCGCTGTGGGTGGAGGACGAATACTGGGCTCTGACTGCAGATCCTCTAGGCCTGATATCACTGTGTAGTCTAATACAATGGACGACTGCCCTTGTTTTTGAGCAAAACGATACGTACCAATCGTAACGGGCACCTCGGAATCGAACGCCGATATTATTCGGTAACTGTACAGGTTCTGTTATTGGTGGCTCTCTTGATGATGTTCCATGGACTTGGAAGCAGTGGTGACAATTTAGGAGAAGTTGGCCGGACCACTTGTCCTTGTCGTGGTTTGGTGGGCCAGCTTCCTCGGCACGCTTTCTTGCGTGTAGGCCTTGGGACGATGGACTCAAAAATAGTGGCGACGAACCGGGGAAAGTTTGGCGGACCAGCTGAAACGCATTATCGCCACCTTCTCGCCCACTGTCGAAAAGCAACGGGACTTGATCTCCCCGGGATCTTCAAACGTCCCCTCGCCGCCATCTCTACCGCTGTCATCCAAAGGAACGTGAATTGCTCAAGCGTAAAAATGCAGAATCACGCTCCACCCGCTTCATGCGTCAGCAAACCGAAAACCGCCAGCGAGAAACACGCCAGCTGGAAGAGCGTTCCGCGCCCCTTCGTTTGCCACTGCGGCAAGAAGTACACTCGCCAGGACAATCTAATTCGGCACCAGCGGAATCGTCAGTTGTCTATACTTTCTTCAGCCATTTAAAAGCTAACTATTACTAGATGGCACGCGTTGGTCTTGCGACCTGTCTTGTCCCCCATGGAAAACGCCACCAGCTTTGGATCTAGCTCGGTCAGCCCCTCGCCAACCCCTGATTTACAATAACGACAATGGCGGCGAGTCCAAGGGAAAAATCCTCTACGACATAGGCTTGCACGAAGGGCCAGGTTACAACACACTGAGGGAGGCGGATGTAGGCATGGAGCTGGAGAATACTTGGAAGCCGCAGGCTGGTGGCATCTGCTTTGAACAGACTTCAGCATTTCCCCCAACACCGTTCAACATCGAGAAAGCGCAGTGCAGTTTCTGGTCTTTACTGGAGCTCAACCCTAGCGTTGATGTCGGGCAGCCTTCGCCGGAGCTCGGCTACGGGATCGACTTCGGACAGTTCGCGGTCAGCACGGCACTGGGTGAGTTCTCAACGGCAGCTTGTCAGTCGGACCTGAAAGATACTTTACCTATCTGTGCCGATGGAATTACCGAGGCGGGAGGGTGGTACGGGAACGGGATATTGGACAACGAGCCGCTTGCCTTTACGTCTCCACCTCCCTCGCCTTCCTCAGACGCTGCGTCTGTCTGTTTTGGACAGCCCTCGGTGTACTCTAAGGTACTTGAGGATAATACCTTTCCGGAACGGTATTTCCTAAGCACGGACGAGGGCTTGGATGCCACGGGAGCACTGGCAGTCAGAAAAGAGCTCGTGGGTATTGAGGTACCGAGCCAATCGAGATGAGAAGTTATCTTAAGTGATTGAACGACATGTCGTCAAGCTGGAACAACGGGGCAAGGAGACCAGACGGCGGTTTGAGGAAGACCACAAGCGCGAGTCGTGGCTTCGAGAATGGGATGCCATGCCTGAATCTGGCCAGGGCACTGAAACCGGCGACGAAGAGGACGCGCCCCTCTGGACCGAGGCGGAAATCTAACGCGGAAAGTCTCTTTCAGAGTTGCTGCTATATTGTAATACCTCTATGAAGGACGTTTTCGTCTTCGTGGCCTCCGGACCAGAAGCAGGTTCATTGTGATCATGACAGTGTCTAGTTTTGTTTCCGGCGAATAACGAGCCAAGAAACGGGAAACGGCCTCTCCAACCGAGCCAAGCAGGAAGCAACAAAGAAGACGGACAGCCTCTCCGGCCGATCCAAGCAAGAAGAGAACAAAGAAAAAAACGACACCGATCACCGAAGAGGAAGTAGAGAGGTCCGTGCATTGGCGCCGTGCAGTGCCCAGGCCCCCTCCTGTCCCTGCTCTCGTTACGCAGTTAGAGAATCATCACTAGCAACGTTTTGGTGTCACCCTGGCCCGTCCGGATACAGATATCTTCGGACTTACTGCCTGCTCGTCGCCTGCACTGGGGAGCTTCCTCGTCCCCTCTGTCAGCCGCAAGTACTTTACCTGGTTTTCCATGTGAGAACGTACCATCAATGCGATTTCTACCCCTTCAAAAACTCCAAATCCAAGGGCTCAAAATGCGCCGGCACGACATGCTCTAGCTGGGAGCTGACGGCCGGCTCCAGCGCCGCGGTGTCCATATCGGCGGGCAGGGTAATGTAGATGACCCGCCGCACCGCCTCGCTCGACTGTCCGGGGAAGTTGTGCACGTTGATGGCAAATTCCGTACATTGCTCCTTAATCAGCTCGTTGAGTATTAGCGGTAGGATCGAGTGTTCCCACGCTGAGGCGAAGTCGAATGGATCCGTGGCCCGGAGTGCGTATTTACGCTTTGAGAGCAGGGCGAGGTCTGAAGGGGATGGCATTGAAACTAGACGGCGAAAGGTCGGTGTCTCTCTTACACTGAGCTGAGAAGGATGGGAGAGCAGGGTAACGTAGAGATGTGGTGGGATGTGAGAGCCCGGGCAATCGCGTTCTGTGAACCTGGAAAAGACGAGGGCAAGCAGGCGACTGAAAAAGAGGAGGGGGCAAGCAGGCGACTTGAATAAAACGGATGCTGCCGCACGCGCCAAGACGACAAGGCGTTTGCCGGACACAGCGGAATTTGCAAGACAGGGGCGAGTTGAGTGTTCACGGCGTTCGCTCATGGCTTGGCGAGGTGCACGGCCGCAGGACCTTCATTCTCCAACACGCATTGCATTTGAAAAGTCTCGTTCGGCGTCGTTCTGGTGGCTGAGAGGGCGAGTTTACATTGGAGAGCTTGACTGAGCATCTCGAAGTGAGGAGCTTCCACGAGGTTACGGGCGTCCGTCTTCCGCAGATTTTTCCGCAGTCTTTTAGCGCGAGGCGAAAAGGAGTCTGGTCTTACGACCATGGATGAATGGAGTTTTATTTTGCCTGGAGGCACTGAGTGGATGGATGGATGGAATTTATTTCGCCCGGAGGCACAGGGCGTATAGGGCCTTAGCACGCTAACTACATCCGGGGAGGCACTGAGCGAATTCGTGCTCATCCCAAACGGGAACCCATGTCACGTGACTTTTGTTTACTTACCCCTGAACCCCTTCTCCCGGCGGTCGGTCTGTTGCGGGGTTCCAGATGACATCTTCCTCAATTGAAGGAAAGGATCTCCCATAGCTGCGAGCTCAGGACGACTGCGATGCCGCGGCGGGAATCTCTGGGTCGACAATGCGTGTGGCCTGGTGCTTGGATGTTACCGCAGTGCTGACAATACCCCGGCGAACTGTGGAATGTGTAAGTAAATGGACCTGTCGAGGGGACACATTCCTTACCTCATAGTACCATTGTTGTCGAGAGATGAATCCTTTGAGAACGACATTATTTTGTTGTCACAAAACGATTGGATAATGCATAACCGCGCTTGCAGGACTTTCGTTCACACAGGGTCTTTGGCGAGTCGGTACCAATTATTTCAGGATCTTTGCGCAAGTCCGCAGTTAACTCGAATCCAGTTATTGGGGGGGCGGGGCCGTTACAAATCCCAGACCATCCGGTGTATGGCCACAGGTGCGCTCTTTAGGGGCACCCCCCTCGGCCGCTGCATGGGAAGCCTACTTGGGCAGTAGAGTGTGTTAGAGACGCGAACTCGTATGCACACCCTGTGTTCATTGAGAGGTGATTGCGAGCGGCCTCCGTGTGGCGGGAGCCAGAGACTGGGCTGCGTATCCGGAAAAGTGTGTGACTATTGGGGGAAGCGAGACTGCAGAGAGCTGTATGGGTGGGTGATCCTGTGTGGGTAGGGGTTCCTGTGTGGGTGGTTGGCCTGGTGGTACCCTACCCCCTTTTCGCTTTTTACGCCTCAGTCCTACGAGCACCGCGATTTCAGGGGCTCTCTCTAGCCCGCCCGTGACCTTTTACCGAGCAACCGCATCCACTTGCGAAGATGGCGTGGCAGCAATTTGAGACCTGGGACATGTATTGATGGACCATGCCGAGTCTTCCCGACAGGCTGCCGAGCCTCTGGGGGCTGTTTTAAGCTGCAGGGCGCCTCAGAAATACTTGGGCTGACCGGTGAAGAAGAAGGAGGCCTGTTGCTGATCAGAGGATGGACGGCCCCTAGACATCTCACAGAGCAGCTCGCAACCGCGGCGCTTGCATACCGAACGCTTGCGTAACCACGGCCGACAGCAGGCGGAAGTGGCGCGAATCGTGAGTGAGGTGTTCCAAAACACACGGTACACATGGGCGCTCAAGGGAGGGATAAGGAACAAGTAATGCCGTCCTGCATCTGGACAAGTGGCAAAGTGCATGGGACTCCGAGGCAAGGCAGGCGAGGCAGATAAGGCAACCATCGTGGCTGGCAGAAAATGCAGTTTGAACCCGCTGCATGCAGGGACTGCCAGATGTACATATACCAAACTGGGTGATGAACTGCTTGGTCCCCGGTGAAATTGCATGAGTACGAAATATGGCTCGTCTCGGGGAGCGCGGGATGATTCTCAGCTGGTCAGCCTTTCCAACAAAGTTCCGTTTAGTGCCCTGGGGCAAAGAGCCGTCCGAATTCGTTGTTCTCATCATGAAGGATGGTGTGGAACGCAGGGGGTGGGCAGGAAACGGGAAGCGGGATCCTTGAACATGTACCTAATTGCTCGGAGAACTGGCACTGGTAAAGGACCTGGAATCCAGATGACTGGCATGCTTTGGCCAACGTCCCCTTGTCCCCCCCGCTTGCTCGAAGCAGGGATATGAGCGCTCGGCCCTCATGTGACAACCCCTGGACCCAAAGATCTTTTTTTTGGCTCCAGGGATCAGACATGCGCTGGCGTACATCGAAGCAGGGCGGAACTCCGCATGGTTTTTCACCCGGCCCGGGAAGGCACGGTTTTCCTGTACACTAAATAGCAGAGGGTCCGGCACGCCTTAGGGCATAGCGGAGTATGAATAATAATAACATATCGGAAGAAGAGAAGCTGCGGTGGGAAAACATGATTATGCTGGTTACCGGCAAGATCAGCCAGGTGGGCGGTCTCACGCTCGCGGCGGCGGACAACCGCCTGAAGCAGTATAGGGATGATCAGCATCGCCCGTTTGGTGGGATCCCAAACCCCGTCTTGCAGACCAGCCTCCTCTTGCCAACGCCTGTCGTGAGCGACACTGAGCCTTGGAAGCGCTTGTTCACTTCCATGATTGAGGCAGAGGACTTACTCTCCGTAAACGTCGGCCCCGTGAAGTGTAAGAACAGATCTACCCACCAATTGTCTGCAATCCAGAGTGACCCACTGAGAGCCTTTGATTAGCCCAGGCTTTTTCTCGAGGTCTGGGACGCCGGCCCGCTTCGATCTGGGTTAGCGTTTATCGATGATCCCTGGACCCAAATTTTCGAAGTTTGGGTCCAGGGATCTGTCCTTGGCACTTCCAGACAACTGGCGGATTTGGATATTATCACAGGTTGGGGTCCTCCACTGGGTCTACTCGGGCATCCCTGGGCGTGCGGACCGACTCTTTGCCCGAGAGCGGGGGTTACAGCTTGACCCTGACACCTCAGCAACTCGAAGTTGCCACGGCGGACTTGCTCTGGGAAAGGAAACGGGTGAGAACCCAATTCAGTTGGCTCCTCAAATCTTCAGCTGATCGAGACTGGCAGCGGCACGCCTACAGTCATTGCCCGCGCACTCCTACGCAGCCCCCGGCCAAACGTCGGTGCCCTTTCCTAGTCCGGCTGCTACCTGGCCTCAGATCATGGCGCGTGGCACGTGTCGGAGCCCGTCATCTTTCTTAAGGGCAAATGACATCCAACTGAGGAAACGACCAGTTCACGCCTGGACTCACTCAGAAGCCGGGCGAGAACCTAACGCGACCGTGGCGGCCAACGCGGCCGGTGTCGCCCAGCAGCATGGCACGCCCTCTCCGATGCACCTCGCCCGGAAAGGACATGCTAGACGGGCCTACGAATGAGATTTGGATCCGCGCAGTTGCCTCGCCGCTACCATTCCCAATGATATCCCTCAGGTCGGCCGCGTCTCCAACAGAAAGAGGCGAGGATGGCCAACCGTCCAGCCAAGCCGCAGCGTCGATGCCCGACAAGGACTCAGCCCGGGCTGCCCGCTGTGCCCAAGTGCACACATACCAGGAGGGGCGGTTCTGAGTACATGGGAACCCCCTTGACCCCCCAACGCCGCGTCCTCACGTAGGTGCGTGACCGTTGAGGCACGCCGCCAATAAGCAACAGCCAGCAGACAGCAGCGGTCCGGCATTCCTGCTCGCTCGAGCCAGCCCCCTCCCCCCCTCCCCCCCTCCTTCCTTCCCAGGGCCCGCTGACAACCTGCCTTCCAGACTTCGCCCAATGTTTCGTGCCGGGGTGCCCTCCCCTGCCTCCCGTACCCCTCCCTCGGGTTGTTACGATATCTCTAGTTCTCGTATGGGGAGGCAGCTTCGTACGACTATCGTCTGGCCTTTATATTCTTTGCCAAGGCATCCAGCGAGAGGTTGCCGGCCTCAACGCGCTGCTTCTCGACTTCCTGGACCGCGTCCTCCTCTAGCCACCCCCGAGCACCGGCAAGCCGTACGACCTCGTCCACGACGACCTTCCGCATACCTCTCGTTGCGCAGGCGCCATCGCGAGCCCCACGTAGACGGACGCGACCAAGACTACGCGCTCCGGGAGCCGTATGGCCGCGATGGTTGGACGATGAAGCAGGGACCCCCACCCACTGTACCCTAGACGGCTTCATACAGCAGCTTGGCAATCTTGCTCGAGCATGATCCAGCAGTCACCAGCCTGCAAATTCCAAGCATCCTCCAGCTCCAGCCCTAGTCCCTTGCCTACATCCACCTCCCTCGGTGTGTTGTAGCCTGGCGCTTCGTGCAAGTCTCTGCCGTAGAGGATTTCGCTCTTGGACTTGTCGCCATTCTCGTCCTTGTAAATCAGGGGCTGGTGAGGGGCTGACCGAGCTAGATCCAAAGCCGGTGGCGGTTTCCGTGGGGGACAAGACGGGTTCAAATGGTGTATCCAGTGGTGTTGGAACAGGTCTCGGCTGGGTGTGCGGTACACGCACAGGTTGCAAGACCACCGCGCAGTGCTATGAAGTAATAGTTAGCTTTTAAATGGCTGAAGAAAGTATAGACAACCGACGATTCCGCTGGTGCCGAAATTAGATTGTCCTGGGTGTACTTCTTGCCACAGTGACAAAAAAAGGGGCGTAGATATTTCTCCTCGCTGGCGCTGCCGGTTTTCGGTTTGTTGATGCATGAAGCGGGTGCGGCGTACTGCATTCTTACGCAACTGGGCAACAAGACCCGTTCCTTTGGACGGCAGCGGTAGAGACGGCAGCGAGGGGACTTTTGGAGAACCTAGGGACATCAAGTCCCGTTACTTTCGACAGCGGCCGAGAAGGCGGCGATAACGGCGTTTCAGCTGCGGTGTGGGCTGCTGTGGGCGCGGGGTCTGATATTTGTGATTGTCGCAACTGCGGGCAGCGCGCGCACGACTCCTAGTGCAAATGCAATGTTGAACAGGGGGTAATTCCAGCTTGCGATGTCATGGGCCATGTACCCGGATCCGACGCCCCCTCGTTGGATGAGCCGAAAGAGGATGTCGAAGAGCTCCCCTAGCCTGTAAAAATGTAGTACTTGTTATTCTAGGATGAAGAAGAAATCCTAGCAACCTGCCGAAGGAGGACCTGGTTGCTCGAAAGTGAAGCGCAGCGTCACGTCCACGGCAGAGAGGGGACGGACGACCGAGCTCGCTTCAACATGGGCTAGCGTTATCTGTGATCACTGCCGACAAACCTCAAGGCTTTGGCGGCAGGGGTTGTCACGCGGTTTGACTCCCTGGCAAGATTGGCAGATGAGGTGCGCTGTTCCCACCCTTGACAATGGTTACGATGCATGAGTGTGCCAATTCTCCTAGCAGCACATGCACAAGGATCCCACTTCCCGTTTCCTGCCCACCCCCCACCCCCCCTTTGTGACTTTGATGGCTGACCG
The DNA here is from genome assembly GCF_020726465.1 of Chaetomium tenue. Lineage (NCBI taxonomy): Eukaryota > Fungi > Ascomycota > Sordariomycetes > Sordariales > Chaetomiaceae > Chaetomium > Chaetomium tenue. The sequence goes on from NW_027117332.1 coordinate 3,628,650, forward strand.
GCTGAGAACCATCCCGCGCGCTCCCCGAGACAGAGCCATTTCGTACTCATGCAATCTCACCGGGGACCAAGCAGTTCATCACCCAGTTGGGTATAGCATGCAGCGGGTTCAAAACTGCATTTTCTGCCAGCCACGATGGTTGCCTTATCTGCCTCGCCCGCCTTGCCTCGGAGTCCCATGCACTTTGCCACTTGTCCAGATGCAGGACGACATTACTTGTTCCTTATCCCTTCCTTGAGCACCCATGTGTAGATTGTGGTTTGCAGGAGCAAACTCAAGTGACCACAGTGTGCCAGCCTGCTCCAACGCTCCATCGTAACTCGCGCATATCTGTGATCCCTGGAGACAGGATTTTTTTCTTGTCTCCAGGGGTCTACCCCTGCTTCGAGGCGGAGACAAGGGGTATGTTTTTGATGCCGAGAGATCTGGTGCATGTACAAGGATCCCGCTTCCTGTTTCCCCTCCCCCCACTCCCCCCCCCCCCCCCCCATCACCCTTCATGCGAAGAAGGACGGATTCGGACGCTTCTCTGCCGATAGAGCACCAGAATAGCCGATCAGCTGAGAATATCCCGTGCTTCCGGGGGAGAGCAAACCCTTTTTCGATTCAATTTCACCGTGGAGCGGTGTTTTATCACCAAGTTGGGTATATGTACAGCTGGCAGGCCCTGCATGCGACTGCCCTCCCCTGCCAGCCGCGATGGTTGCCTTGTTTGCTCCGCCCACTTTTCCTCGGAGTCATATGCACGGCGACCCTGAGTGGGCTACCCTAACTGGTCGACCCTGCTTGGGCGACCCTGCCTCGGGTAGCGGGGGCGTGCCCGGAGGGGGGATGAGTGGTGGCGGGTGGACAGAGCCACTTCGTACTCATGCAATCTCACCGGGGACCAAGCAGTTCATCACCCAGTTGGGTATGAGCCAACAAGGTCATTCTAGCCAAGATCTCTTCCGATGTTTGTTATCGTCTTCGCCCAGCGTAACTTACATCTCCATCAGGGCCGTACAATCCCAAACGGACCAACCGAGTGGGGCCGTGGTACGGGTTCGGGGCCGGAAATACGGGGCCAACGGGCACGGAGCTTTTTCCCTTTTACATTCATTCCCTTCGTGCGACTTTGAACTTTGCCCTCTTTCCTTACACAACGTCCAAAAGAGCCACCCCGCCGTATTTCACCACTACTCTATTTGGCCCGACCTCGACGATGTCCATACAAGAGTCCTCTACCGAAAGCTTCGAGTTTGACCTCGGCTCCTACCTCGACATATGGTTTGGCTCTGCAAACACAGGAGCGGCCCAGTCCATTCATAGTGTTAATCCCCAACAACTGGCCGACACTCGCGTGGACGGTGATACACCGGCGCAGGTGCAGGAGCGCAAGAGAAAAGCCCATCGGCGGGTCACCACGCATTTAGGCACCCAAGCCGGACCGCACAAGTGCGAGTGGGTGAACCCTAGAGGGGAGGTGTGCAATAAGCAGTTCTCGAGGTCCTACGATCTTACACGCCACGAGCACACCATTCACAATAAGCAACGGTTTCGCTGCGAACTCTGCACCGATAAGACACTCAGCAGGGCTGACGCACTGACTCGGCACTACCGCGTGTGTCACCCCGGGAGTGAAGTGCCTCAGGCGGGATTGCGGCACCTGGAATACGATGTTGAGCCCGATTCTGTTCAGTCAGCCTCTAGGCCTACGACCGCCAAACCCTCATCGACCGTCGCGCCCATCTCATCAGCGAAATGACCTCCGGCAGCAACGCCGCCGCCTTCAAGAACTTCAAGCTGACGCAACACCACCAATACCTCAAGACCATGATCGGGCCCTTCCTCGCCCGACTGCGCAAGACCACCCCGGCGCCGCCCCCCACCTCCCACGACAGCACCTCCGACGGCCCCGCCCCGGCCCCGGTGCCCCCCACACAAACCAACATCGCCAACGAGGCCTTCTACGACCTCTTCGGCATCACAACCAGCGCCTGGGAGCTGTCGACCAAGCTGTTCCAGTCGCGGCTGACGTTCCAGTATGTGTGGAACGACGGCGGCACCCGCTTCGCGACCGAGGCCCACGAGCCGCTGGACTATGTCCCCATCGGCGGGACCTGCGCGACGCCCGCGGTCACGGTCAGGAATGACCAGGGGATGACCATCGGGACCAGGAATATCCTGAAGGCGGGCGTGTTGGTGATGCGCTACTAGATGGGTAGCGGAGGGGGATGGCGGGTAGCGGGGGCGTGCCCGGAGGGGGGATGAGTGGTGGCGGGCGGGTTGTGAAAACCGCCCGCGGCGGGGAGAGAGAAATTTCGGTTTTGTTTGGAGGCTGGGACATTATTAATAACTCTTCTTTGCGCTCCTGACCTAGCTGACTGCAACCTGGTGATGGGATATGTTGGAAGGTAGACCAGGAGGTCTGAGCACAGGAGGGTCAATGGGTCAAGGCCCAGAACGTGGTGGCAAGAGATCGGTCGGCTTAGGCCGGAGAGATCACTCGGCTTAGGCCGGGAATGGCGATGTTCGCGATGGTCAGCGAATTGCGAGGGCACGTGGATGAGGTTTGGTAGCGCGAATGAGACACGTGACCGATTTCGCGCTGCAGCGTGCTCACGAACCAATTGCAAACTATTTTTTTGCTTATCAATTTCCCATAGAAATTTCGCTTATCAATTTTCCATAGCAATTTCCAAAAGTTTGAGCGCAATATTGTCCTCCGGACAGGATAACATCCACAATCGGTGATATGATTGCGGTGAGGTTGAACGCCATCCACGAAAGAGCTTGAGCGTCAAACAAGCCAGCTAGGTGCGCACGGACCATCAACTAAGCCACGGATTCAAGTCCTTGGCGACATGGCCGCCCACCAACCATTTCCACTCACGAGCCGCCAGCCTCGTGGACGGTTAATATAATTTTCATGGTAGCTCTTTCGCTTCAGGAAAAATTCAGAGACACGAACGCTTACACACACCCTGTGGTGATTGACGGGCAACAACCCGGGAGCCTACGCTAAGCGTACTCTGCGGGGTGACATCCATCGCTGATTTGTGGTTTGCAGGAGCAAATTCAAGTGACCACAGAGTGCCAGCCTGCTCCAACACAACTCGTGCATATCTGTGATCCCTGGAGACAGGACTTTTTTCTTGTCTCCAGGGGTCTACCCCTGCTTCGAGGCGGGGACAAGGGGTATGTTTTTGATGCCGAGAGATCTGGTGCATGTACTATGAAATCGTGGTGGACGGGAACATCAGAATTGGTTGACGCGCGGGACAGGTGGGGCTTTGCTCACGAAGTCACGTGTAAATAAAACAGAGTGGCGAAGGTTGCAGCCAATCCGGGTTTGCGATAACGTGGACCCGCAAACTCCTTATCAATTTCCCATTCTTCTGGTGCTTCGGGTACATCACACGTAAGCATGTGATCGAAACTCTCCGGAAGCCTGTGCCTCAGGAGTTCGAGGAAACTGTGAATGCTGTGCCTCCACATCCGGGCCGGCATGGCGTACTTGGCAGCCAACCTTCTCAATGCCGGGCTTGCCGAGGGGTGCTGAGATGCGAGAAAGAAGTCATGGTGTTCGTGAAGCAGGGTCCGGTGGAGGGCGATCAAGGCCTGCCATTAATCGTGGTTGAGTTTGTTGGCGGGGTCGGTTTGCGAGCTCTGATTGTTGTCCACTTCGATACACTTACTCTCCACCAACACGAGGCCGGCGTAGATACCCTTCACCTCGGCCACTAGCTGTTCCTGGGAGATGGGTCTCGTCTCGGGTTGCTTGATAATCTCTGTCGCATCATCATCCTCAGCGGGCGGGTGGACCGGTCCCCGGGCCGGGAGGGCGTGAGTTGAGCGGTGCTGCTTCGGGGCCGAGCCGGAGGAAGTGCGGTGGCGTTGATTGTTGGCAACATTGGACTTGTCGTAGGGGCGGCGGGAGGCGAGGGCGTCACCGTCGGTCCACAATTTGCCCTGATAGGCGCCCCGGGAGACGTCGGCCAGGTTGTCCTCTCCCGCCGGCGGGGCTGCGGCCCGAGCCTTGGACCGTTTTGGCGGCGACATGCTCCGAGACCTGGAACCCTCCCTCTTGATGCTCGGTGTGGGGCTCTTGGTTACACGGTCCCCGGAGCCTGCTGCCGGGTGAGGCGCCGCCTTCTTGCGGGTAGCCATTGGCTTGTCGGCCGGCGGCTGGGCAGCCTCCCATTGAGCCTGTATGAATTCGGCTCTTTCTTCTTCGGTGGTATTTTCAGCAAGCAGTTCGGGGTGAGAATCCTGGTAATGCTTCTCGAAGCTCGTGGACACACCCTTGGCGCCATCCTGAGAGATTTCGTGGTTGCACGTCGGGCACCGGACCTTGAACTTCAACTTTGACGCTTCCCGTCGTAGGTGCTCGTTCCAGCGTTTGTTGAATTCCATCTTATGGTTTTGCAGTGCGGGGTTAGTTGGGCCTTTAAGATGTGCAGGTAAGGAAGGACCGCCGCAATGAGAGAGGCTGGAGAGGGGTTCATAAGGGGGAAGGTGCTGCCACAAGGTGATGCTGATATATCAACTCTCTCGGATGTATGGTGAGCCTTTTAGTAAAAAGACGGTAGGGCCTTTTGCGCTTTCACACACATACGGCTCCAGTGCGCGGACAAGTACAAGTGGGCCTTGTGGTTTGGGCATGGGAAGAGAGCTCGAAAGTCCACTTAGTTGCCTTGTATAGGCCGCGAACCAGCTGCGGGGCTGCAGAGCCTCATGCACAGGGAGTTGGTCAGTCCCCCATTCATCTCCTCGGTCTTATTCACAACGTACCCATTGCCCACCTGAGCTGCTGTCGAAAAGGTCAGTCAGCGGGCGGGCGGTGACCCTACATTCCACGGCCCGAGCTGAAAAGATTCTTCCTTCGGTAAGGCCTGGGTAACGTCCTTGATCCGTATACTGGCGGGACATTATAACATGGCGGGACATGGCGGGACATGGCGGGACATGACGGAACATGGCACACGGGATAGAGCAGGACATCGCGGGACATAGCATTGGGGTTTGCTGCCAAGTTAGCTGCGCCGCCGGGGAGTATAAGTGTGCTGGCTCTGCCATTAGGCATGGTTCCTTAGAATCCTCGCTAATAGAACCTCCTTTGATATTGCTCACTGGCTGCTTTGCCACCTATAACCGCATTCATTCCCGCCCAGAACATAGGTACGCCTTTCTCAGGACGCGTTTTCTCAGGATGCGTTTTCTCAGGACGCGTTTCCTCAGGACGCATTTTCTAAGAACACGTACATGATGAGGTCCTGCCCCGTCTGCGAGCTATCGTTTTCCGGTTTCCTTCACGACACTGCCCACCCGTGACCCGTCACCGAATAACCGCGTCCAGTCGCGCACGTCCTATGGTGGTGTGGCCAATGCCGATACGGACCACGCGTCACACAGGCTTGAAAGGTTTCTGAAAGAGGTAGGAGGGACGCGGTCAGAAGAATCAGGGTGATGCCTGATCACGGTTCACACCACCCCGGCTACTTGTCGGCCGTGGATATGCAAGGTGTTCGGTACAGCAATACCCCCGAAAGTGCCGTCGGCCATGCAGGGTGGGGGCGGCAGATGCGGCATGAAGGCCTCGAGCGTCTAACCAGTGAAGAGAGTCGGAAAACTGGTGAATCTTAGGGACGCATGCAGTTGAGTGGATGGGATCCCTTGAGATCAATCCTACAGTACCCACGCCATGCATAGGGTGTCGGTATCCGAAGAGGTCAAGTGTGTCACCACCTGCGGGTAGCAGGGAAAGCAGCAGGAAGGGTCGTCGTCAACCCCTCCACCCCTCGAACCGGTTAGCCCGCGGCAGGAAGAGTGAAAGAAGCGCGTCTTGTCACCACAAAGTGCCGCCCGGTCAAGGCAGCCTGAGAGCCTGCTTGCTTTTCATGCCAAACCTGCGGTCCACAAAACGCATTAGGAAGTGCCACCAACGCAACTCGGCGAATGTATTGGCCACGGGTGCGCCTCCGTACGGCCACCCCCCCTTCGGCAGCTGCATAGGAACCTACTTGTGTTGGGGGAGAGGACGGAGTAGGCGTCCCGGAAGCGTTCCCAACTGGGGAAGGAAGTGACAATTATCAACCGTTCTATTTGCTATCTACTCCGGGAGGCAATTCGAATTAGGACGAGTTTGGTTCGGAGCCCAACGGAATTTCTTGTTGTCCATGTAGACCTCTTGGTAGGCCCGGTGCTCAACTAAATGGCCACGGATGCTATGCGCGAACATGATGAACCAGTGTTTTGTGTCTCGCAACTTGGCAGTTCAGGAATCGCACTGAATGCCGAAGTGCGGGGTTGCAGTGATGTTGCAAGCATATGAGATCGGATCGGCGGAGATACTTAAAATGGCTAGCCTGCTCCCGACCATCCGGAGCCGAGGCGTCTGAACTTGACAGCGAATTCGTCAGGATTCTAGCCGCCGCGGCATCCGTGCCCGTCTTGTGTTCTTCGTGTTATGGGTAAGTTTCATCCCCTCCCTGGGTACTGACAGAAGTCCCAATCGGGGTAACCAGGATGAAAACACTGCATACCGTTGGCACGAATTACAGACTGGACGAGCAGCAGGACGGTGCTGACCCGGCCTCGGCTGAAGAACCCTGGTCCTAGAGTAACGAACATCACATGTGGTACCATCTGAACGGGGATGAGAGTTATACCTGGGACGATGGGGAGTAATATTGGCGTGAAGGGCTTCTTGTATCTATGGACTTGTATGGGCGTTCCTAGTGTAGTTCAGATGTGCTTTCGTGATATTCCTTCCTGCCGCCTGCATGGCTGAAAGAGCGTGTCAGTCACGTCCTTTGACCACGGTGCAGCCTGCAAAACGCGGTAGCAAGGCGCCGAACCTTCGTAGTGCCAAAACTTCGGCTGCACTGACGCATCGCGATCCTGCAGCGGGCAACCCCAACGCCCGGCACCCCCGCATCAGCCCGCACCTGCACGCCCCGCGCCGGCCCTGCAATGCCCCGCCTACGCCGTGATGCAGCGGCCCGCACCAACGGCATCCAGCTCCCAATGTTGTGGCACAGCGCTCCCCTCTTGACTTGGTTGTCACCTTGCCAATGAGTCAAGGCTTGTCTTTAGAGGTTTTTGATGAGGTTGGGCTTTGCAGCTGTGGGTGGCGGCTAAGGTGTGGGTCGATGGGGTGGTCAGGCTCACGCCCCTATTGGTCAGTCGGCGCAGAAGCCAAGACTCACAATGATTATGGCGCTTAACGATTGGTCGGCATGAGTGGATCCCATTCCTGCACGCTCTCGCAGCCATCCATTCCTCACACGTCACTCCATCTCACATTCTTCCCAGCTCTATATGGTTGAGGCGGTGCATGAAAGGAACTTGATCGACTCGCTTCTTTGCCTCCTCGAGAGAGTCGAGGAAAAACCCATACCCATCAAGGAGATCCCAGCTTGCCCCTTGAATCAGACTGACCACCTCGTCGCCTTCGCTGCCCTTTCTCTTACGAGCTTGACCGTCGCCCTGCAGAGCCTTGACGACAAGCTCAAAGTCAAGAAGAGTTTCCTTGAGCGTTAGGATCACCTTTCAGTCATTCGCGGTCAATATGTTGGTATTTCACAAAAAGGTTTCTCCGGCTACGGAAGAACGCCGTTACCCGTGTGTAAACAACAGGGGGCGGTGAACATTGTCCATCTCGTTAGTAAACACGTACTGTGTAGCGATCTGATAGTTTTTCCGGTAGATTCTGGTTGGCCGGATTATAATAAAAGCTGCCACAAACACTTGTTTTTAGTTCTTGAATCAGGCGACTTCCCGACCTTTCTTTTTATCTGGCGAAAACTGAACCTTCCCATATTTTGCCTTCCTTTCCTTTCTATCTCTAGTTACCGGAACAAGAGTTGCGATCAGCGAATTCAATTACTCGACAATCTGAAGCCATGGCCTGGCTCAAGCCAATGCTGAAGCTGCAATCAGCCTTCCGAGCACCGAGCAGGTTTGCACGGAGCGCTGCCCAACACCTGGGCAAGAGTACCCAACACTTGGGAAAGGGTCCCCAACCCTTGGTAAAGAGTACCCAGCACTTGGGAAAGGGTACTCAACACCTGGAAAAGGATACGCAGCACCTGGGAAAGGGTAAGTGGTTTCTGCTGAATCTTCTCACGCTGCCCCCACTGGACACCCAGAACCTAACGACTTGTGCTTTCTCAGACTCTTCGCCTGTTTTTGAAATTCGCAGCTCGCCGGGCAAGGGCCTGGGGGTTTTTGCGACCAAGGATATACTTCGCAATGTCGACATCATGCGTGATCCGCTCGCTTTCCGAGCCTGGAAGGGCGAAAACCTGGCGGAGCGACACCGGAGATTCATTATGCTTCCAGTTACGACACGACAGAGCATACTGAAACTCTCGGAGGGTCAAACCGTCTTAGATTATCGTGCGATAGTCTACGCGACCTACCCGAGGGACAACAACTACGAGAAGGAGTCTATCATCGAGATCTTCAAGCTGGACGATATCATCGATACAAACGCCTTCACCATCGCCCATGACACTGGCTTGACTGTTGAGCTGTTTCTGAATGCCTGCCGAATCAACCACTCGTGTATTCCGAACGCCGACCAGGTAGCCAACGAAGGCACCGGTGACCTGGTAATGCGTGCCAACCGGGATATCAATGCTGATGAAGAGATCACAACTTCCTACATCATGCGTGCTGCGCCTCGCGAGATCCGGCAGCGCGTGCTCTCCGGGGGCTGGGGTTTTACCTGCCAGTGTCCAGCATGCGATCCTAGTCACCCATTCAGTCACTCTCACGAGCAGCGCCTTCACACTCTTCTTCAAACCTACAAGGACTCCGCCTGCTATTTGGACGATGACGGCCGGTTGAAGAGTGCCGAGACATGGCCATACGCGGCGCTCGAGCAAGTGGCAGACAGTTTCAGGAGACGGACTGAGCTGCTCACCGAGCACCATTCGCTACGGTCATTCACTCGCGAGGTGTATGTAGCCGGCGTCAGTTTGATTTGGGCTTCCCAATATACTAACCGTTTCTAGATACCTAGGAGCGTTCGAAGTTGCCGTCGCCAAGTATAAGCTGAGGCGGGTTAGGTCCGACCTTGAGGAAGCTCTCAAGCTGTTGGAGTTGACCATCCAAGCGGAAAGAATATATTTTGGGGAGGCTATTACCCGATCGCACGAGGAACTCTACGCCAAACTTGAGAGAGGCGACATCTCGGGGGTATGATTACTCCCGGGCTAGGGTGGTAGAGGGGAGAGAGGTCACGGTTCAATTGTTGTAGAAACTTGTAATGCCATCCCAAAACAGCCAGCTTCGGGCTGGGAAATGTAAGGAAGCGATCAGATCAGAGCATCCACGTGTTCCACTATTGTTCTCGTTGTTCACCAACAAACTAACATCGTCAATTTAACGCCTTCGATCCACGCACTTGAACACTTACCCGTTAAGATGGATCGCAATAACTCAGCACGATACATATACAATCGAAGGAGGCAGTTGTCTTCTTGTTCGTTCTCATCCTCATCCTCGTCGAGGAAACGCGCAGTCGATCCTGCTGACCAATGTCAACGGCCTCGCGGCGAGTGCGGCGGCCAAATGGAATCAATCCAGCCACGGACATAACCCGCGCCGTCAACAATCTGAATCGGGCCGTGGTGGGTCGTTAGGTGACACGGGAATTTCGTAAAGAGGATCTGGTTGCGCTGAGACAACATTGGGGAGATCGGACAGTCATAGAGTCATTCGAGTGTATGCGGTGTGATGTTGAGTCAAAAGTCGGGCGCGCCTCGAGGTCGTCTCGAGGTTTGAAGGAAGTGCAAAACCGCTCCAGGCCAAAAGTACCCTTGTTAGTGTGCTCTCAAGCGAACGCAGTTTAAACAGTGCCAGTCGATGTCCCGCGTAACAGCCAGAACAATTCGCGTACAAGGGATCGTATCACGTTATCAACGCCACTCTGCCGGTCAACGTTCAAACGGCTCACTCGATCATTCCAATCTAGAGAGTCGCCTACAATGCTGGTGCAGAAGATCGGTCCCGCACGTTTTGTCCGGGGAAGCAAGGTACCATGGAGCATCGATCGTATCCAATTGCTGTCTCCAACACAGCTCAGAAATACCGGAGTTTGGATCACCGTTGATGATGCACTCTCTGACCCAGATTGGGGAGGAGTTTCCAACCGTGGGCTGAGGTGCCAAAGGTTTACCCGTCGGTTTTCCGGTTCAGAACTTCGAAGAGGACGCTTTCAGGCGCCCTAGTTGAAAGGCTTTGTCCAATTTGATCATGACGAATGAGTGCGCGCAGTGGACGTGCCTGGGGAGTGCCATCTTGACTAAGGAAAAGTATCGTGTCAGTACGCTAACAACTTTCAGCCTTGGGGGAAAACCGTTTGTCGGGACCCTGAATCTTTGGGTATTGCTTCGGATCGAGGGGTAGGTCGGTGATGGCTTTGGCATCGCGAATTTGCTCCTTGAGGCTCTTCTTGGTGGCTACGGCACGGCCGAGCGCGTCGAACGCGTCGGACGCGTTAGAGTGCGGCGGGATCTTAAAATCAATATTCGGCGTAACCGGAACGGAACCCTAAGGAGGCACGACGGTCTCAACAAGGCGAAGAGCTCACTGCTGATTCAAATCCGGACGGGAGCAATAGGCCTACGGGACTTCTTGTTTACACGGGGAGTCCCGGGGGTTCTGACTCCTGCCTGCGAGTGTGGCGAGGGACGAGAGACTGCCGAACACCGGGTGTTCCTGATGGCAGAAGACTTCCTGCCCCTATTGCGAACGCCGACGCGGAAAGCAGTGGCCATCTTTGCTTTTTTTTGTGTGTTGTTGAAGAAATTAGAGGGTCATTGGTGGATGCAAGGCTGGGGCGGACACCTCATAGCCCACGCGTACAACTTGTTAGACGACGAGGGCCGGCTATGGATTCACTGGGCCGTGGAGGAGATTGGATGGGTGCCGCCGTCAGCCACAGGACGATTGTGAGACGGCGTTGGAGTAAGGAATAGGGGGTAGGAGGTCTTGGTAAGGAGACGCCATGCATGGCTGTATTATTAATGTCTCCAGTGGCTCTATATATTACACTACTCTTGTCAACAATCTCAACTCTTGTCAACAATCTCATCTTGACATCGGCCCGACCGAAGCCGGACTCCAAGTAAACGTTTGTACGGAGCCGCACACGTGACAAAAACGCAAACAGACGACAGAATCGTTTTCGCAAGGGCCAATTGGCCCCGGAGACGATGCCGCATGATGGCGCGAGCAGCGGCACCGAGGCGCTACCGATGGTGATCGACGGAGGCACGGCCGGACTCGAGCAGAGCCGCCACCATGCCCTCGCCAACCTCAGTGACAAGCCACCAACCGCGCCGCCCAACAACGACGAAAACCGCTGCGACTCAAGTACGAACGGGAGAAGACATCTACGAAGAGAAGATCAGACATTTCGTGGTCAAAGTAACGAAAACGAACAACTATGCGGAGGTCACCGAAGACCAGAATAAGTGGGCCCGCGAAGTTTTCGCGATGGCGATCGCAGTTGGGCCGCCGAGGGATACGGGCGATAACGCGGCGTATGCCACGAAGGGCGACCTCGAGGAGGTTAAACAAATGCTCCGGAACATCACCGGGGGCGGAGGAACACCCGGGGGACTGCAGAAGCAACGGTCCTACGCGGACGTGGCGGGTAGCCACCAGGCCGCTGGAGGCCGCAGCCACTGGCCAGCTGCGGGACCGCCGATGGTCCAGAAGCACATCCCGGCGAGGCTCACAAGACAGATCACGGTCCGCGCCCGGAATATCCCCACGGACCTTGCGAAGCGAACGGCCGAGGAGACCGTACAGGCAATCAATATAGCAGCGGCGCGGAACGGAGCAAGGGCAGCGCAGAGACTACCCAGCGGAGACTTTACGGTCACATTTGGCGAGGAGGAACGCGATTGGTATATGGAGAACCAGGGCTGGGTTACAAAGGCGTTTGGACCGGAGGCGACGATCGCCTTTAGCACTATCCCGATCATTGTCCGGGGGATACCCAGCCAATCCGCCCTCCCAACCTCCGGCGGTATCCCGGGTTTAGACCTCTCGGCTTTTATACAGGGAAGCCCTAATAGAGAGACCACGCGTTGAAACCACTTCTTCATCTTCCCGGGTGATATCTGTGCCGGCGGCGGCGATGTTGGTAAGGTGGGATGCGACGCTAATATTCTGCGGGTTTCCTCTTGCAGCTTGTTGTTATTCAACCAGAATTCTCGCTGCGCCTTGGCCTTCCGCTCTTTATCCTTTGCCTCCTTCCTCTTTGCTAGCAGCCTCTCTGCTGCCAGACGAGCACGGATAGGATAAGGATCTCTAATATATGTTAGCTGTTTGATGATCTCACTGGGTAGGCGCGGTGGGTATACTCCATAGATCTATACGGCGTCCATGTCAGCCGTTTTTAGTGACGCCTCGAACAAGCCCTCCCACGGCCGCGCGCCGTCGCCGTTAGTCTCCGCGCCCGTCTCGGAGGGACTTAGCGGCCGCTTGCCCTCGTCGTTCTTCCCGTCCCATTGCTTCACTCGTGCCTGCGAAGCGACGCTCATAACATTAATGATGTCCACTGTATTAATGTTAGTATTGCTCAGGCCTGGCATGCGCCGCAGCCACGGGTTGCTTACTATGATTCGAGGCGATCAACTCGTTTATACCATGGTAGTGTTGGCGGCCCTGGATCGTCTTCCTGCCATCGTGCGTCCCTTGGGGAAGCTCGTCGGGCCAGTACATCCAGCAGGCGCGCGCATACACGTGGTGTTCGTCGCTCGCGCGGATCTCTAGGATATGGGAAACCCAGTGGTCATCCAGCTTCGTCTTAGGGTGCATCGACTCGTTATGGTTGGTAGCTTTCTGGCGCTCGATGCTGGAGTGGTTCGCGACGCCCATCGACCCACACCTTAGCCGCCCACAGCTGCAAAGCCCAACCTCATGCAAAAACCTCTAATTAGACAAGCCTACACCTGGCTGAGAAGGATTTGGGTGGTGCACCGGATGAGGAGCTGGCATCACCACTTGGGCAACTTTTAGGCGACTTGCAGGCGGTCAGCGACTCAAGGGGAGGCTACATCATCACCCCGGCCTACTCTCGGGACTAGTCAACCCGAAATGGGAAAGCTGTCTAGAAAGTGTTGAACATTACAGTCACCTCGTCTGTTTGGTTGACGAAACCCAAAACGACATTGATGCCTTCAGATTGCCGAATACGAGAAAGGCAGCTAGCTGGCTTGCGTGGCTGCATTTCCGAGCGTCCATGCCTTTACCATCAAGCGAGCACGTGCAGTTCCCAACTCTTAGATTTGCAATTGCAAGAAGTTAAGAAACTTCCACAGCGACCTTCCCTTTGCTAGTTCTTCAGTGCAGGAGTCACCTTCGACATGCTGCAAAAGGCCGCTTATCCAGGCGAAAGGTGTGTCGCAAGTCGGACATTTGAAATTGAAATCGGGGTTATCGTCGCAGGTGTACTTTCCCGATTGGTAACAGTCGAAGGCTATCTCGGTGACGCGATCGGAATCTGCACCAGAGTCGCAGGTCCCAGCCTCAAGATGCAGCACCATGGCGGACCTAGAAACGAACTTTCTGGTGCATCCCGGACAACCGACAGTCCTCTCAGCGTGGGTTTGGAGATGCTGAAGCGTGTTAGCTGGGATTTGAAATGTGGTTTGGATGATGTAACAGGGCATACGTTTCTCAGATTTGAGGGAGAATCAAAGTATGTTTGACAGGTCGTACATAGGTTGTGCTCGTCAATATCGTGCTGAGTGAGCTGACCTGGGCTATCGAACCAGCAGTCGCAAACGGTACAACCGTTGTGTATTGTCTCCGCGTGGCCGTCCAGCTCAGACTGAGAGTCAAAATCAGGCTGGTCTGGGCACCGCATACAAAGGTGGTGGGAGTTGGAATTGGCGATGTGTTGCTGCTTAGCATTCCTGGAAGCGAAGAGTCGCTGGCATCGCGTACAATACATGTCAGGGTGCTTACTCTGAGCATGCTGTTGGAGCGATCCCCAGTCTTTAAATTGCCGGTTGCAATGCCAGCAATCCTCCATCTTAGTACCGCACGAGCGAAGCTCAGGCCAGAGGGTGGATAATCGTGGAGAGGCGGGTTTTCACGCCAATGTCGAGGTGACACCAGACCAGCTCTAAATGCGGGGTTGTTCAGCACATGAGCTGGTGACCTCGTCACCGTCGTCACACAAAGAGACTTTCCAACTGAAACAAAAACGTTAGTATGTATCTGATTGGTTCTCGACGGTAATCAATTGGCAGCCACAGCTTATACTACGGAAGTCAATTTACCGAGTAAGTGGGAGCAGGGCAACAGTATGATGATGGCTGCCTCTCCGGTTCTAGGTTCCGAGTCGGTGGGCATCTGCCAGACCCCAAGAAGAATCACAGTTGCCACGCCTCAGGGGACACTCCTGATTCCTGCCACATCAGCCAGCCGCACGTTTTGGTTTGTGCGGGCGGCGGATAACACAACACGCAGCCGACTGACCGAAAGGAAAGCCTGGAGAGAGCGGCAACAAACAACAGTGGTACGTGGGAGGAAAGAAGGCCCAGTTGGTTGGGTGGTGTGTGTCTTGCGCCTCGACGCGAACCGGTGGGCGTGCGGGTTTCGTGGTGGGGTTGCGAATGCGGGGTCCGGTACGAAGTCACATGAGTGGAGCCGCGGGTCCGAGCCCTGTCAACCAGGAAACCAATCATGGGCCTCTCGTCCAGGTGGCACTATCGTCGTGGACATCCACAAAGATATCGTCGTCGAAGAGGGTCCCCTGAGGACCTGACTGCCCGTCACCAAGAAGGCCTCTGATAAGCTGCTTGCTTTCATCCGTGACACCCAGCTCAGAAGCAGGGGTTGCGCCTTTCGATCGCAGTTCAGGGATAGCGATGATCGTCGATGCTGGGCACACTCAGGCACGCCAGTGCTCCACTCAGCTGTGGGCTGAGCGCTAAGGGCCAAGGGCTGCCGGAGGGAGCCTTGCGGACGCGGCACGGGGCGTGCCGCCCCAGACCCTGATCCCGAGCTCACAAATGTGGGTCTTGTCACCGTCGCGACGAAAGCGCAGCACCTCCTTTTGCTCGCCCGCGAGCCTGATGCCACACGTGACACCACTCCCCCGCTTGGCTGCTTCCATCGAGATGCCTTTCAGCCGCATGCATCTGAGACAGGCAACGTGGTCAAGGTAAGCAACTGATCGTCTCGTCTCAATGTGTGGGTGAGTCTGGCGGCACAGGCGGCACAGAAGCTCCCTTCCATCTTATCTGGAGAAAAGAAGTCATGGTCACAAAGTACCCCACACCTAACGCCTGGGATCTATTCCCGAAGATATGCCGAGACTCGTTCAAATTTGAACGAGTCTCAGCTACTCATATGATTGGCCGTTTAGATGGCGGTAGGTTCCAGTCTTGGCGCCGTGGCTTCCCTGTTGGTCGCCCTAAACATGTCCATATCCGAGGCCGAACTGCGCTGTTTTGGCAACCACAGCTCCCTCCAAACAGCTGTGCGACAGTGAGTGGCACCCCGCATCAGCCCGCATCTGCACGCCCCGCGCCGGCCCTGGCTCCTGCAATGCCCCACACAAACAGCACGATACAGCGCCCGCACCCACGGCAGAACTCCCCTCTTGACTTGGCTGCCACCTTGCCGATGAGTCAAGACTTGTCTAAAAGTAGACGTTCGTTGCGTGAGGTTGGGCTTTGCAGCTCTGGGCGGCGGGTAGGCTGTGGGGTCGATGGGTGGTCGGGCTCACCTCTCCATTGGCCAGTTGTCGCAGGAGCCAAATGCGAGGGCGAACCGTGGTCCGTCCATTGGATGAAAGTTATGGGACTCACATCGACTATGGCGCTTAACGATTGGTCGGCACTAGTGGATCCCATTCCTGCACGCTCGCAGCCATCCATTCCTCGCACGTCACTCCATCTCGAGACCTTCTTCCCCAGACACATAACCAGGACCTCGCTCCGCGCT
Organism: Chaetomium tenue; assembly: GCF_020726465.1. Classification (NCBI taxonomy): domain Eukaryota; kingdom Fungi; phylum Ascomycota; class Sordariomycetes; order Sordariales; family Chaetomiaceae; genus Chaetomium; species Chaetomium tenue. The sequence continues at coordinate 3,644,613 of NW_027117332.1, forward strand.
CCGTTCTCATCGCCATGGCCAACACTCGAGCCCAAACAGCGGCCCAAAGGGCGCTCCCATCGCCGGCGTCAAATTATCAAGGTACCTATTCTTCGCAGCGCCAAAGGACATCTCCGCTGATGCTTGCAGGAAATCGACCCCAGGGCATCCAGCCGCGCAAAGGCAGTTCTCGAAAGCGCGCAACCAAGCGTGCCGAACGCAATCGCCTGCATCCAACCACGCCGTCTCCACAAGTATAGCTTCCACCCTTCGTACTATATAGTTCAGAATTTAACTTCGGATCTACAGGATCCACCAGCGCCTGTCCAGAGCAGAGGTCGCAAGCGCAAGCAATCAACCGAACACGCACTCGAGGGCAGCCCAGACCCAGACCCAGACCCAGGCCGGAAGCGACAGCGGACATCCCCTCCACGTCCTACCCCTCCACGTCCTACCCCTCCACGCCCTACCCCTCCACTTCTTACCGAAGACGCATTTGGCGAGTCAGCGATTGGCAGCGGCGCCCACAAACACATTGACCCAGTTGCTTTCTGGGCGGAGGAACGGCGCTGGCCAGAGGAGCAGGACTGGCCAGAAGAGACCTCAACAACGGATTTAACCATGGACCGTCTCCTTGCGCGGAGGAAATCCTCGTCCAATTTGTCCCGGAAGCGATCGAACTCTGCTACATCCACGACGCCCAGCGACCAGAAGCCGAGGGAGGAGAAGAGCGCACCATACCGAGACCAGCGTTATGAGACCCTGCTCGAGGTCAAAGGCAGCTATATGACCAAAGCTCCGGTAGGCTTAGCCAGCGCCAGCCAGGCTCTTTGTCGGTCTCTCCTGGAGAAGACGCCGCCAGTTCCCAGCGATACACTCTTCCGCGACGATGTCTTTGAAACGACATGCCAGAAGATACACAACAAAAATGAGGCGCGAGTCATTCAAGACATCAGCCGGCTCATTGTTCCTTCAGCCGAAAGTCTTGCGACATTCGGTGCAAAACACCTTGACATCCTTGTCGAGAGCGTCAACGAAGGGTGGAACAACTCGGTCCCTCTCACCAGCACCCGTCCACAGCCTGACTACTCCGTTGGGTTCAAACGAGACGCATTCACCGAGGACCAGCTCGCCAAGCTGTCGCCCTTCATTGGCGACTTCATCGCTGGGGACCAGTCCTTCTTCATGGCTACGTACTACATGTACTTCCCGTTCCTAACCTGCGAGGTGAAATGCGGCGCCGCGGCACTCGACATTGCAGACCGGCAGAACGCCCACAGCATGACCCTTGCGGTGCGGGGCATCGTCGAGCTTTTCCGTGCTGTCAAGCGCGAGGCTGAGGTCAACCGGAAGATCCTCGCTTTCTCCGTCTCGCATGACCACCGGTCGGTACGGCTCTACGGCCACTACCCAGTGATAACTGGGAAAGACACCAAGTACTACCGGCACCCGATTCGTACTTTCGACTTCACAGAGTTGGACGGAAAGGACAAGTGGACAGCGTACCAATTCACCAAGAACGTCTACGACACATGGATGCCCAGGCATTTCGAGAACATCTGCTCTGCCATCAATCAGCTGCCGTTGGATTTGAACTTTGATGTCCCACCACTTTCCGAGGCGACCGGGCTTTCCCAGGATTTGGGCAACTTGATGCAGTCAGATGCCAGCTGCGCTTCTGTGCCTGACGAGCGGGGCAGCCAGTCGAGCAATGCCGAGCAGCAAGCCGTCACTCCAGGTACCTCATTCAGTGAGCCGAAGAGGAGGAAAGGATAAGGTCGGAAGGGCCGTGAGGTTGGTGGGTGGGTAGTATAGGATTCAATTGACCGTCATCTCGATCGTGCTCACAACACGGAAAACCGTACTGGCAGTGTCATCCTCGTTGTTGCTGCGACGAACCCCGGTAAGCACGCCTCGCTCCGCCGCCGAGCCCACTCCGCCACTCCGTGACCGTGTCTTTCTCTACGTACATCATTCCCGCGAGCCGTTTACTGAAGCCAGGGCCGGTTTTTCTTCCACTCCACCTCGCGGGCGTCGCGCAACGTTGTTGCGGCTGTTGGGAGAAGAGAAGCAAGGAGTGTGCGAGTGCTGGGTTGCGGTTCCTTATTGACTGCTACACGGCTGCTGCCTGCAGTCTGCCCCGAGTCACAAAATACGCCATGGGCTTCCCGGAATAGGCATGGGCGCAGGGGCGCAGGGCGTCCTGAGCCTTGACCGTTGAGGGTCGCAGATAGCTGGGCAATGGATGCATGGAAGACGCCCGATGAGCACTAGGCCAATCAAGAACAGCCCGCCGGCTTCTCTTCCCCGAAAGATGCCTGCCTGTGAGGTTAGGTCGCAACGCCGACCTTCGAAACAGTCTTGGGCCTTCGGTTTCAGCCATTCCACCACACGCACACTACCCCGCAGACTCACACTGATGTTTTAAAGACTGCTCATGGTAGGGATGTGTCGCAACAGACTGCACTGAGATCCCTTGACGATTTGAGGGCATCTTGCTGGCCAGTGAGGAGAAGGCCCGCATTCTGGGCTCGAATTTGGAACAATGCACATTCTGGGATTTCGTGTACTGACAAGGATTCGGAGTATCTTTGAGAAAGTGAAGAAAGCAGGAAGCGATGGAAGTCGGCGGGTTTGGATCGTTTGTCTCCAATGTACGGTCTGGGATCAACACGTCATGAAGAAACTTGAAATGAATGGCAATGTAAGATAATGTGTAGCGAGTCTAGCCTTGCTCTGGAAAGATGCCACCGGTGAGGAGCATGGTGAGAGATGAATGCAAAGAACAACAGAAAATCCGCCTTGAATGAAGCTCGGGAGGCGTTTCTTAGCCCCGACGACGAGCATCGGACTATCGGCGCCTTTTCTCGTATGGTCCATGACTGCAACGCACCGGCCGGGTGCCACAAACGCTCCATGCAGTCGGGATTCTCTGGCGACTGCGCATTAGTCCACATGTCCCAATGGCTCTGCGTTGGCCCAAGACAATCCCGGCAACGTTGCGGGGCAATGATTCCTGGGTTTGGGGCCTGGTCTGGATTTGCATCCGTCGGGGGGTTCTGCCCTCTACATGTACCTGTCAGCGAGCTACCCGTACCGAAGTGTACGGCAGTCTCCCAGCGCTTATTGAACGGGGAGTAGATGCTCTGGGTGAGGCCATTTTCCTTAAGTGGATTGTACGCTGAAGAGAGAAAAGGAAAGATGAAAAGACAAGAAAGAAAGAGGTTGCGCCAGTTGCCAGCGCGATGTGTGACGGCACTGTGTGCTCGTCCATGTTGTCCAAATTAGCCACCAAACAGGTTTTGTTGGTAGCCCGACATGCGGCGCGTTGTTGAAAAGCGCCGGTTTGCCTGATAACGACTTCCAAGCTCAATGGCTCAAATACATGTGGCAAGCTAGCCCCCTTTTTAGCGGCCAATCCCAGCCTTCCTCCCCGATTCCGTGTTGTTTGGTTGGCTGGGCTTCTCTGTCACCGCCCGTCCAAGTTCTGCATTGAGGCCAACAGCCGTCATGGGTGTCCCCCGAGAAGGGGAGGGGGGGGGGGGAGGGGGCGGGGTTGTTGTTGTTTGAGACCAGACAGGCAGTTGAATTAACAATCATAATCCAACACATCCAAGAGTTTCTGCTCCACCATCCTTCTGCCCCAACTGACTACCCCTGCTGACTTTTGACCCGCTGTACGAAACGTCCATCTTTCCACGTCGAGATGGTGGCCTTTGAGAGCAATACGCTGAGCAGACTCTGCTCCCAGGGCCAGCTTGAACTGCTGGACTCAGTCGATCAGCTCCGTCTGCAAGGTATCAACAACTATGTATCTCTTCCACAGATCATTGTCTGCGGTGACCAGTCATCCGGGAAGAGCTCGGTCCTGGAAGCCATCTCTGGCGTCTCTTTTCCAGTCAGCGGCAACCTATGTACTCGCTTCCCCACCGAGTTGGTCTTACGCCGGACCCCAACCATCAGCGCCAGCGTCTCCATCGTCCCTCATGACTCTCGGAGCGAGTCCGAACAGCTTTCTCTTCGCGGCTTCCGGGAGCGGCTAGACGGGTTCGCTGGTCTTCCCAGGCTCGTTGAGAGCGCAAAGCTTGCGATGGGCATCACGACTCACGGCAAGGCCTTCGCTAAGGATATCCTGCGCATCGAGATTACAGGCCCCGACCGCCCGCATCTCACCATCGTCGACCTCCCTGGCCTCATCCACTCCGCGACGAGGTATCAATCTGGTTCTGATGTGGAGCTCATCCGAGATGTCGTCCAAGGCTACATGAAACAACCAAGATGTATCATTCTGGCAGTTGTCTCGGCCAAAAACGACTTCGCCAACCAAGTTGTGTTGAAGTTGGCCCGGGCTGTGGACAAGAGTGGCACCCGCACCTTGGGCGTCATCACGAAGCCTGACGACCTGACCCCTGGCTCGGAGCGCGAAGCTCTTTACCTTTCTCTTGCCAGAAATCAAGAGGTCGATTTTCGCCTTGGATGGCACGTTTTGAAAAACATGGACTCGGAGAAGGGCTCATGGACTCTTGCCGAACGGGATACTGAGGAAGCTGCGTTTTTGAGCAAAGGCGCGTGGACAGCGCTGCCGCTTGCTCATCTGGGCATTGACAAGCTCCGTGGCCGTCTCAGCAAGGTCCTCCTGGCTCAGATTGCTTCTGAACTCCCCGGCCTCATGAGTGAGATCGAACAGAAGTTTAAGTCCTGTCAGATTCAACTGGACAAGCTGGGAGAACCTCGAGCCAGCCTCGACGAGCAACGTGTCTACCTATTCCACCTGAGCCAGTCATTCCAGACTCTGGTCAAAGCCTCTACAGGCGGCAGTTACATCGGCAAGTTCTTCGAAGATGCCCTATCGGAGGCGGGCTATCAACAGCGAATCAGGGCTGTCGTGCAGAACCTGAACCAGTCGTTTGCATCCGACCTTGTCAACTTCGGTCATTACCGACACATTACGGAGGGACGGACGCCGGATCAACCACTCCGGCCAGAGTCAATCACCCGGGACGACTTCATCAGTCATGTTGAAAACCTCATGTCTCGAACGCGTGGACGCGAGCTCCCTGGCACTTTCAATTCGATGGTTGTGGCCGATCTGTTCGTCGAGCAGTCGCAGCCGTGGGCGTCGATCGCTCGCGAACACATCGACAAAGTTTGGACGGCTGCCCGCGACTTTGTCAACCTTGTTGTCGATTACATAGCGGACAAGTCCACGGCAGGATCTCTCAAGCAAGAGATCTTCCAGCCCGCAATGAAGGAGTTACGATCACGGATGCATGCGAAGACAACAGAGCTTCTGCTTCCTCATCAGGCCGGTCACCCCGTCACCTATAACCCTGACTTCACCGAGACTCTCCAGAAAGTCCGCCTTGGGAGAAGCAGCAAGGATCCAGAGGAAGCGCTACGCGATTTCTTCGGGGTTCGTGACCTGAAGTCGACCTATCTGAGTGGGCATTATGACCTCTCACGGCTGGTTGCTTCCTTAGCTGTGATCAGTGAGTCGGCCATGACCCGCCCTGCTGCGATGGAGGCAATGGATTGCTTGGATGCCTATTACAAGGTAGGAAACCACCTTCCTAGGAGAGCCCGTAGACGCGGTTACTAACTTCTGATCATAGGTTGCACTGAAGCGATTCATGGACGACGTGGCTGTAGAAGTCATCGAAGCCAAGCTTGTGTCCGCAATCGATGACATTTTCTCACCTGTGAAGGTGTATCAAATGTCTCCCGAGTTGGTGTCTCGCATCGCTGGCGAGTCTGAGGACAGCCGTACGGAGCGTGAGCAGCTTAGCAGACAGCTCGCAGTCTTGGGAAACGGGCTCCTCACATGCAAGAGATTTGCGGGCTTCCGTGTCGGTGGAGGTGAGTCTTCTTGTCTGTACGGGTTCAGTTCACTGCCCAGGTCTAACTATCTCCAGAGTCTGTTTTTGTTTCCGCCCGAGTAACCGACGATCACAGCAATGGTATTGTTGATGAGGGAAGGTTGTACTCGGCTAGACTGCGGTCTCAGACACCCGAGTCCGCAGAGATGATAGAATTGGAGCTAGAACCGGAATGTGGACCAGAGCCAGAGTGTGAGCCGGAGCCGGAGCCGGAGCCGGAGCCGGAGAAGGCCGATGAAGTCACCTACGAGATTCCGGCTCCCGAATCAGTGGAAGCCGAGGAGGCAGCTCCGGCCATGAGAGGAAAGTACAAGAAAAAGATGAAGAGGAAGTCAGCTAAGGAACCTGGTTCGCCTCTGCCGGAAGCAAGCTCGTGGTGTTAGGCGTCGGGTAACTGACCGCAGGTCTGCCGCGACGACTGAAGAGATGGCGTCTTTCAAGTTTCTTGATATCTTTCATTATCTGGGAGATAACTAGTATACGTGTTACTAAAGATCTCCCTCAGCTGAATCTACGCTTGACATTTGACCAGGCTTTCATCTGCTGCTAAAAACGGGCATGAGCCCGTCGTCAAGGTGCTGCTGAGCACGGGCGAGGTCGATGTCAATGCGAAAGTCAACTCTGGCCGGACGGCGCTGTCGTTGGCTGCTGAAGAGGGACACGAGGCTATTGTCCAACTGCTACTCAGCGGGGCAAAGTCGATGTCGACGCGAAAGATGATGTCTGCGGGAGCCAATAGGTACACGGGTACCCGTGGATTTAAAGGTACACGGGTCCCGTGGCGATGACTAAGCCTGCTTCTGCGCAGGCTCGACAACCCACGCCTATCCCTAACCCTCAATAGAAAACCCCCTGAACAACGACTCCATCCTCCCCAAACCCACGACTCCATCACGCCTACCCCTTTGCACTTACTATCCCCACCTGGTCAGAGCTATTTTCTCCTTTTCCTCTCCTTTGCTTCAAGTTTGTTTGCACTTCTAGAGTCATTATCAGATAGTTGCAATACACTCCTCAGACCTTTAAACAACGCAACGTATTTTTATTCAAGTCACGATGAGTCTTCTTTCGGCTAAAGCAGCTACTTCGTTCTCTGACGATAGTCTCCCTCCGGAACGCGATTACGAATCGAGGGATGCCCTGTTCGCGTCAATCAATTCCTGGGCTGCGACTAAGGGCTACGCATTCATTACTGGGAGATCAACCAAGGAGAAGACTGGCAGACAGACGATTACATACATATGTGATCGATCCTGTCGTCCTCCTTCTGTGTCGAGAGAACGCCAACGGAGGACAACTTCCCGAGGAACAGGCTGCCAGTTTTCAGTCCTGACCAAAGAATCTCTGAATAAGAGTACCTGGACCTTAAGGCATCGCCCCGACAAGCGGTTTTCCATACACAATCATGAACCAAGCCAGCATCCATCTGCTCATCCGACACACCGGCAACTATCCAAGGATGATGCTACCCAGCTCGCAAACCTTGTCAACTCTGGGATAGTCCCCAAGGATATCAGGACATACATACGGCAGAACGGCAATTCTATGGCAACCCAGCAGGACGTCTACAATCGCATTGCAGCGACAAAACGAGACATTTGCGAAGGCCAGAGTACTATCCATGCACTCGCCAATCAGCTAGACAGAGAAGGATTCTGGAGTCGAATGCAGTTTTCTCCAGATGGCCGGGTCACAGCTGTTCTATTCGCCCACCCAGACTCACTGGCGTACCTTCAAGCCTATCCGGATACCCTCTTGCTAGACTGCACATACAAGACCAACAAATACGGCATGCCGCTCCTTGACATGATCGGCGTCGATGCTTGCCAGCGATCCTTCTGCATTGCATTCGCATTCCTTCGTGGCGAGACCGAAGAGGATTACCTTTGGGCTCTGGACCGGCTGAGGTCGCTTTACGAGGTCTGCAATGCTCGACTTCCCTCTGTTGTCTTGACAGACAGGTGTATCGCATGTATGAACGCTGTTTCTACCTGCTTTCCATCTGCCGCTTCACTGCTGTGCTTATGGCATGCGAATAAAGCAGTTCTTCGTCACTGCCAGCCAGCCTTCACCAGCCAACACGAAGGATTTGAACCTTGGAAGGAATTCTACATGTTCTGGCATTCGATCATGAGATCGCCAGATGAGGAGGCATTCTACAAGCGTCTAGAAGAGTTTGAGAAGCAGTATCTTCCACACCATGTCGAAGAGGTCAAGTATATCAAGAACACTTGGCTCGATTTGTACAAGGAAAAGCTTGTTAAGGCTTGGGTTGACCAACACCCTCATTTCGGCAACGTGGTAACCTCACGTGTTGAAGGTATCCATGCACTGCTCAAAGGGTATCTCAAGCGATCTACATTGGATCTTTTTGAGGCCTGGAGGGCGATGAAGCATGCCTTACTCAACCAACTTGGGGAGCTGAAGTCCAACCAGGCCAAGCAGCAAATTCGGTTTCCAATTGAGCTCTCTGGATCACTATACAGTGGAGTACGTGGTTGGGTATCACACGAGGCCCTAAGGAAGGTCGACGAGCAGCGGAAACTCCTCACCCGGAAAGGCCCATCTCTGTCGCGAACCTGTTCAGGCTCTTTCTCTCTATCTATGGGACTACCCTGTGTCCATACATTGGAGGTTTTGCTTGACCAGAACTTGGTCCTTCGACTTGAGCATTTCTCCTCACGCTGGCATCTCAAACGCGATGGCGCTCCTCAGTTGCTACTCGAGCCTCGTCAGCGCATCGATCCTATTGCTGCCAATTCGACTATACCACAATCAAGCACCAGGCGAGAGCCTAGCGGGTTTGAGACAGTCGAGGCTGTAACACAGCCAAAGGCATTACCCACCTGCAGCAGATGCCATACATTAGGTCATATAATGACCTCAAAGGCATGTCCCCAGAGGCATGCAGAGCTATTGCAGCGGGCTTCAGCTCTACAACCGACCTCGCAAGCAACAACACCCACAATGCCATCAATCGAGGTTGTCACCGAAGATACACCACCGCCGCCTACACCACCGCCGCCTACACCACCGCCGCCTACACCACCGCCGCATCACACAGTACCAGCCTTGTCAAGTCCATCGCCAGCTTCCCTCAACTACTGGGACCCACAGGCAATCTATCAGAGATATGTCAAGGCAAGGGATACTTGGCACAGAGCCCAACCACGTGGAAGCATCAGAACCAACCAGCAATACCGGAAGGCAATGCGTTTGCCTCTACGATATAGCAAGGCAAGCTACGAGTGGTGCCTTGACTATAAGCAGATGACAAAGCACTGTACGACTTCAACAGGCTCAAGGGACTGGACGAAGGAGGAGATGATGGCCTACCTGGATTGGAGTAGAGCAGAAGAAGATAGGATTGAAGGTTTGGTAGCTCAAGAGAGGGAACACGAACCATTTGATATAGGGAGAAGAGGTGTTGGTGATCTCTGGAGGAGGATTGAGAGAGATATTGAGGAACAGCAGGCTTTGTATTCATAATAGGCTAGGCAAGTATAGGGCCTCGGCAAGCTCGTAGTCAAGAATCTCGTAAGACTTCTACCGGCTTCAATGTCGATTTATAGGCCAAAGACAATACATTATTGATTAGGATCTTTCGCGCCTTTCGGGAACTCGTCATGCCCGAAAAGGAGACGTAGAAGCAGGCTTAGTCATCGCCACGGGACCCGTGTACCTTTAAATCCACGGGTACCCGTGTACCTATTGGCTTCCGCTGGCGGTGGGTCTGCAACGTGGACCGCCACCCCTTTGCTCACCCAGCAACGCTGTCAGCAGCAACCATCGCACGGCAATGTGGGGCTCCGGTAGTGTGGAGCTCCAGTGGGAGTCGTCCCGGCGGGTCCACATTTGAGGCGGCGCATGCAACAACGAGCCTTTGGGCATTACGGTCCAAAGAGAACGCCTCTTTCCTCAATCCTGCCACTCATTGTGCCAATGTCGTGCTTATGGCCAACATTTGAAGCCTACGAGGTTGGGCACTCGAATGTTAAAGGAGAACTACTGCTTGATGTTCCACCTCCACTGTGAAACACATCGTAAACAACGACATCAAGCCCGCCAACATCACGTATTCGCCCCAGCGCGGCGCTGTGCTCATCGACTTTGAGATGGCCACGTCAACTGCCACCGCCGGCGATACCTCGAGCGGCGGCACGCCCTGGTATCTCCCCGCTCCCGAGTTTCTGGAAGAGCCCTAAGAACTGTGCCGCATCACTAGCTTCCCCTCCCTTCCGACAGCATCTGGCCTAGCGGTTCTGACATGTTGACCCACAGTGCTAGTAGGAACAGACGGCGCGACGTCGGCGTGACCCGCCGCGTGGTGGTGTCAACACGCCCCATCAGCTCCACTGGCAGAGGAGGCCGTGAGCCATAGGATTTACATCTCAGACAAATCTACATATTCCAACCCAGCCCGTAAGGCGCTCATACTTGTCAAGCGCTTCCGTATCCGCCATGTTCTCGTAAGGCTCCCATGTCCTCTCGCCGTTGTCCCACTCCACAAGCACTTTCCAGCCACCGTCAGCTAATCCCTTGTGTTTCCAAATCTTCGCTACCCCCCACTCTTTCTCAATAGCATCACGATCCTCCAACCCCCTATCGCCACAGATCTCCTCTACCGGGAACTCTTCCTCCCCGCTGTCGTCGCCAACCACTGGGGAGAGCGTCCGAGAGCGATTAGACCATTGTAGAGACCCGCTTGGAGAGGGATCGGCGGTTTTGAGCTTGGTGTGATACCTTACCTCAATGGCCCCGGCACTCCGCCCCGGGAAATGCTTGGCAATCGCGATCCAAGACAGTCCCTGGCCCTTTAACTGACGGATCTTCGCGTCATCCTCTGGAGTGTATCTCGCCCTCCTCGACGTTGAAGCCGGCTTGTCCTTGTCCTTCGTGGACCCTTTGCTCTTCTGTCCCGCCGAGCGGTGCCTCTTCGCGGAGGAAACGGCGGCCTGATTCTCCGTTCCATGGTGGCCCCCTGCATGTTCTGCGCATGGACCCCAGGTGAACTGTAGCATGAAAGTAGCCGGCGCACCGTCCACTGCAACCCGCTTCAGGACCGCGTTTCTAAGCGGCCATTCGTCGAACTTTGCGTCGAACTTTGCGTCCGGGGCTCCGTCCGCCTCACCTTCCCTTTCCGAGGCGGAGCCTTGCAACGATGGCGGGTTGCGAATGCCGCGCCCGTGCCGGCGCTTTGGGCGTTGGGACGATCTCTGAGCCTCTAGCGATTGGGAGTTGCCGGAGTACGTACGTGTCTGCTGCTGACGGGCTGTTCCTCCGGCTGTATGGGTTGCAGCGCTCACCCTACGGCGCTTGCGTCGTGGTGGCTGGACAGCACCATACTCGCTGTGTTCGGTGTCGCTGTACACACCAGGAGAGTAGTTCTCCCCATCATCGCTATCGTGATGGGGACGACGGCCGAGGTCGCGCTGACGCTTGGCGCCGACGTGGCTGGTGGGCGGCTGTATGGATGGCTCGGCAGTTCCCCGAGCCTCCTGTGCTCGTGGCGGCACCACAGAACCATCCTCGCACTGCTCTCCTCGATTGTCTGGAACAACCGAAGAATGCAGAGGCTTTGGGCGCTGGATTGTTCGTAAGTGAGCCTGTCGTGATTGAGAGCCTGCGCGATGCAGGCGAGCCTGCGGCTCGGGCGCTGTTCCGCGGGTGATAGGGGATGAAGTGCGTATCCCGGGATGTTCGCGTGGTGGCTGGGTAACGTCGTCATCCTGGCCGGGTTCTGCGATGCTGTCTTCAACAAGACTGTAGACCCCTCCATCGGGACTGTATGATGTTGTGTGTGTCCCCACTTCCAGCACTTGTAGCACTGTGTTGGGCTGAGGGCAGCCCAGTAAGGCTCGCAGTTCAGTAGTTGAGCCTTCCAGATCACTCCCTCGTCGCACGCCTTGCGTGCTTCCTCCTGGGAGGTTAAAGCAACCAGCACTGTTGCCCGGGTCGCCTCCCTGTGTCTCGGCACTCTGAACTTCACTTTATCGACTGTGTGGAGGCCTGTTTGTTTCCCGAATTCCTCCTCGGTGACCCCCTGGAGGTCCTTCTTCCACACGCCCTTTAGCAGGACTGCAAAGGTTCTCTTGCTCTCCTCGGCCTGCTCTCCGAAAGCCTCCTTGATCCAGTTGGTGTTCATCGAGTGCCAATCTCTCGCGCCTGCGTTCTGGAATGTGATGATTGTATCGCCGCTGGGGAGCCTTCGGGCCGCAACTGCTCCCTTCTTGATAGACACCCGGTTGATGGCCTGGATGGTTTCTTGCGGGGTGCGTTTGGCGAGATCGGCTGGCATTCCTCTGCCTCTGACTAGAATCTCCTTGTTTATGCGGGTCGGCACTATCTTTGTCGGCGTGTTAGGCTGCGGCTGAGAGGGGGCAGCTCCATGAGCGGCCACTGCGGCCCAGGATCCTCTGTCCTGGGCTCCGGTTCCGTTGACGGCTGCCTTCATTTCCTCGGCCACCACCTTGCGGAGGTTGGCAAGCGAGATGTTTCCAGTCTGTGACTGAGACGCGTTGTGCACCTTCCGGACGGCTGCTAGCAGGTCCTGTCCCATGCCTCTGGCTGTCCCTTTCTTCTCGGGGTCTGCTAGTCCCACCAGCTCGTCAACCATCTTCTTGATAACCTCTATGTCGGAGGGTGGGGGTGAGAGGGGCGGGGTGGGGGGCAAGTGTCGGGACTGCTCTAGCCCACTTCTTCCCCTTTGGACTGGGGCAGTAGGGCCGGCCATCCCGCCTCCACTCAGGGGTTCAGGGGGGCGTGGTCGTCTGGGTAACTGTGGGTGGGTCGGGTAGCTCGTGGGTCCGTGCGTGGGCGATAGAGATTTCCAGGGCCACTGCGTGTCCCGGATCGCCCTTCTTTCCACGCCTACTGCGGCCGCGCTGCGGATTGCGCGTCGGTGCACGTGGTGTGGCTAGATAGGGCTTTGCGAGAGCTTTCGATCAACGCAAGCTTTGGGACTTTTGGGGCCGAAATTCAAGGACGTTCCTGAACTAAAATATTGGTTTCTAGCCGCCGAAAATAGGACGTTGAACACTTGGAGAATCGCCTTCAAGCCAGCCCACTACTAATCCTACCAACCCACGAGAATCCGAAGAAGAATGGTAGAACGGAGCGAACACGCTAGAATGGACTTGCATGGGCTTTAAGGAGATCAAGGCATATCTTTGGAAATGTATGGTTGAGTTAGTATTAGTTGCCCTTTCGGGTTAAACCCGCCGGGCGGAATAAATTGTTTGTTTGTTTGTTTGTTTGTTTTGGAAATTACTAACTAACTAACTAGTTAACTAGTTAGTTAGTTAGTTACTTATGCAAAAATCAAAAACAATTGCGGGTCCGTTTTGTTGGAAAGGATGAGTAATCAGGCTGCCTCAGGCCACCTTGGTAAGCCTCAGGCACCGGACCCGAATTGGGCACAGTATCACGGGTGGAATCGCCGTGGTAGGGGATCTCTGGTATATTGTGTGGTTGCACGAGCAACCGAATGTAGGAGGCGCGGCGCGCCCAGGGAAAACCCTGTCTGTGTGGGCCGCGCACAGACCACACTAGCAGGACCCCACTACCAGGGGTCCTGCCCTGCAACCCTGACCCTGACTAACTACAACCCTAACCCGTATATGGAACGGGCTGTGCCCGTGACACACAGAGAAAAGGGGTGCTTCCGAATCTGCGGAAATTATCAATCAAGCAATCAGTTGAACCCATTCAATTTTGACCCCAATGAACCCCGTGTCCTGCGCTGTGCCAATATTCGTTAAACCCGTATAACGTCCAACACGTTTTGAGATTATTCTTATCGGCCATCAATTGGTCGAGCTCTTATCTTGCATACACAATTGGTCGCCCTCTAACCCAACCAACCACACGGTAATGGGAAGGTTGTTACACAGTGTTTGGAATGCCGGAACAAACAGAAGCTTCATGTAAAACGCTTCTTTAAAACATTTCTTACTATCGTTCATTCGTTTCAGCTAAACTGTCGCAGCATAATGTATCACGAGCCAGCATCACAGCATTACGTATGATCGGGCAAGAGAGCCCTGCGCCGCCTCTACCCCTGCCAACACCACAACCTCTCGCGCCCGCGCCTCGTCAGAACCTCACACGCGGCGTTCTTGCTAGCATGTTTCACCAAGGCGGCCGAGTTGCGACAGACACCCCAGAAATGGCGGCTGCCCGGAACCAAGTGGAATGTCACGGTTATGGCCGCATGCAGCCGGCCGGCGGGGTACGCTGGCAGTACCCCGGTCCAATCATTGCGTACGAACGCGCAGCCAATGAAGAAACAGTCCCGTTGCTCATAAAGGGCCGTGCCAAGGGAATGAGCAGGTGCTCATTCTGCTCGTTAAGGGAACTGTGAGCACCCTGAGCACCCTTAGATAGCTAGTATATAGCCACTCGTTCTGGAGAGCTCTGGGAGTTCTCCAGTTAGCAATCACAACTACAGTTCGCTACAAGCTCGCAAGCCTACTGTTGAGACAAGTCTATTGTTGTGCACCCTTTGGCTGCACCGAACCTAAGCATCCTCGAGAGATTACCTTCAACGAAGCTGAACCCTAATAGGATAGGATCCTGGAGTAGGTTCGTCACATGGAACGACGCCATGGCGAGCAGCCTTCCCAAACCCCCCCACTAAGCGGCTTGATTCGACGGCAACAATTCCGCAATTCTGATGATGAGGCGCCTACGACCAGCAGAGGAAATTCGGCCCCCGTGCAAGCGCCGGTGCAAGAGGATTTGGAAGGTGACGTGGATGGCTTGCAAAACACACCGCTACAGCTCCCCCGCCGCGGACGGCCTCGCAAGCGCCCTTCTCCTCCGTCTGGGTCTCCGCTCCGGCCTCGCGGACGTCCCCGGCTAGCACGGAATCCCGTCGGCCGCCCACGCACGCACAACCTCCCCGAAGAGAACCCTCCGCGCGAATTCAACGAACCCGGTTCGTCTCTCCCGTATCAACTCTAATCCGGATTGTCCTCCGGAGAGGGACAGGAAAATTGCCAGGAGCAGGAGAGAGGAAGGAAGCGCCCCGTAGCGTAGCGAAGGGCCGCGCGACTGACGAACGAAACGACGCCTGCAATTTTAGCGCTGGAACAAAGTGTGACGCCCTCGTTGCTCTCGGCTCGGGGTAACTATTTTTGCACCAACATTCTGAAACATCACGCTTCACAGGTGGACCAATCAAAAAATCAGGGAGGGAGTTGGCGGGATGCTCGAGAGGGCAAAGGAAAGGCTCCCTGGCACTCAATGAACGACATTTTGCTAGACTAGGAACTACCGAGGTAAATATGAGAGTAGTTGTAGACGCAGTCCTTCAGGGGCTCCCAGCATGAAATCTGCATAGCTCTTCAATTCCGTGGTGAACAATCTCGAGGTTGCTAGGAACGGCAACGAGGGAAAGGAGACGCAACGAGGGGAACCGCGGGAAACCGCAGCAAGGCGAACTGTTCGGCCCTACACTGTTGCATGCCTGCACTTGGAGAGAATCGCACTAACTAGTTGGTGTTAGTCTTTGTTTCCTCTCCTTTAGCAACGAAGATATATACTTACTTTGGTTTGTTGGGAGTGTAGTAAGTCGTCTTCTTCCCATGGTAGACCCAGACCTTCCCTCCATTGTACTGGTTTCGCTTCCACTCAACCACAGGGACCTTGTGTTCCTTGCTTCCATACTTGAAAACCCATAGATCTGTGGACAGGCGATGCTTTTCAAGGGTGACTTCGACCTCCACCCATGGCTTGGCCCCCGATGCCCCAGTGCTGGATCCTCCGACACCCGCATCGGCATATCCTCCGGCATCCGCATCGGCGTATCCTCCGAACTGTTCGGTCGACGCCACAGGCACCCCTGCGTCCCAGCCACTCGGGCCCGCCATTGCGTAGGACTGCTGCTGCCAGTGCTGTGCCACTCCCTCGCCCGTAAGCTCCGATGCCTGCTCAGCCGCGCTGAGTTGGGAATGTCCTTGTGATTGCTCATTGAAGCCCTTGACCGACGCAATGAAGTAGTCGAAGATTGCCTTGTGTTCCGTTTTTTCGATCTTGAGATACGAGTCGCGGTGGCCCCGCTGTCTGGACCCTCCATCCATCGGTTCCAGCTCTTCGGTCCCGGCGCGGAGCTGCCAAACTCTAAACTGCGTCCTCCAGTGTGTCATGGCAAACACAAATTCCTGGCCGCTGTGCTCGAGAGCCTTCCGGGCACCCCTGAGCGCCCGATCTTCAGCCTCGATAATGTGTGCGTTGCCAACCCCCCTGCGTTTGCCTTCAACCAAGCACAGCTGCCCCAATAGCCTGTCGGGAGTGAGACGATAGACGATCTGGTCAATCCGCGTCCTATCATTTTCGTCAGGAGATTGTTCGCAGAGAACGGCGTAGCCGTCTCGCAGTGTGAAATTGGCCTGCATCATTGCCTGCCAGTATGCCGATGCTGTGAACTCAATATCATGGTTATGGGCACGGTTGAAGAGTACGGCAAGCACATCCCCAGTATAGTCAGCCATATCGGGGAATCCGAAGAGGATCGTGAGGATATGGTGAGGGAATGGAAGGATCGATGTTGAAGATGATGGGGAGCTTAGACTTGATCAGTGTTTAAGTACTCGTACAAGCTACGCCGGCCAGCGCCTGCATCGCGGTACGCTCTTCACCGGCTGCAATACAACTAATCACGGCAGGAACCTGCATCTCTCCAAAAGCCTTGGCCCGCATCTCGTCTTTCAAACGGTAAGCCCGTCTTAGTAAACGGTACCCCTTCTATAGCCTCGCCATCAGTTAATTCGGCGCATTCTACCCTTGGCATACTGCAGTTCGCTTCCTCCCTTGCCTGCAGCTTTACACATCAAGAGTTTATTGGGCCAAGCGTTACGGAGAACTATGCTCGCACCCTCCTATCGAGAGGTGGGCTTCATGGCCAAGAAACCTCACAAACACCCGAATGGCACTACCTTTCCTGCACCTCAGCCTTATTAGGGACATCCTTTTGGAGCACTGATCCGTGCACCTATTGGTTTACTTGGTCATTTCAGAAATCACAGTTTTATGATCTGTCGTCAGCCTTAGCCTCTGACCCCGCTTCTTGACGCGGCTGTGGTCTGCAGTCCTGCTGTCTCAGGGACGTAGAGGAACATTGACTCGTTCACACCTGCAGGCTTAACCAAATGCATGACCCAGCCTTGGGCAATGCATTGCTGCCTCAGCCTGCGTTCTAGGTTGCCTTGTACGTCTGGCTGCTGCTGGGTTTGGCTAATATTTCGCCCGCGCTGCCCGCCGTTATCTGACAACCTCTGGGAGAGGCGCCGCAGGCGGCACAGGGATGGTATGACAAGGACAGGGAGGGCGCCGACATATCTCTGGAGGTGTTTTGTAGGGTGGCATTGCTCAGAGACATCGAGAAAATGGCCGGGGAGAGGGGGGGGGTTGTCACTGGCCAGACCGCGGTTGTGTGTTATGGAGGGTTGGAGGATAGACAAACGCCCCTTGATATCGTGTAGAGACGGCTTACAAGCGGGGTACTTTAGGGAACGATTACGATACACAAACAGCGTATCTTCTTTGGCCCGTCTCGATGTAAGCAGCCAGGAAAGCCAACATATCTATCTTGGTCAAGTCAGGGGTACTACACGCCGCGGTGGCGAAGCGTCGGCGGAGGGATGTGAACAACACCGTACTTAAGTGCCTATTATCGTGCACTGGGGCAATCACTTTAGTGCACAAAATCATGCACCCTGCACGGCAACACTGCGCCCCGCCGCTTGGGCTGATGCTTCACTGGGCCATTGTTATTCCTCTCCCCTGTGCCTCCACACGCCCTCCACGCGCCCCACGCCTCCATGCCGGCGACCAACCAACGCGGGGCTGACACGACACGTCGATGTAGGTTGACCGTCCACGAGGCTGGCGGCTCGTGAGTGGAAATGGTTGGTGGGGGGCGTGAGTGATGGAAGTTTGGCCTGGCACCCGAGGACCTGTTTACGGAACTGGAAGCGAAGTACAACACGGTGCCCTACAGGCTCCAGGGCGACGAGGCATTCCATGACTGATAAATTCGAGAATGTCGCATCCCCCATAGGAGCAGACCCCAAGGACCGGAAGAGAGGGGGAGGATCAGTCAGTATGTGGTCGGAACCGGCGACGGGTGCTCAAGGGAGAGATCAGGGGGTTGACCCGACTGCGGCCAGCAACTTATGGATGTAACCGTGACCGGCTCCCCCGTGGAGAAGGGTTGAGGTACGAATATGGAGTGCCTTGAAGAGAAGACGGACAGTCGCATGCAGGGCCTGCCAGATGTACATATACCCAATTGGGTGATGAACTGTTTGGTCCCCGGTGAGATTGCATGAGTAGGAAGTGGCTCTGTTTCGGGGAGCGCGCGGGATGATTCTCAGCCCGTCGGCCATCAAAGTGCATGTGCTGCTGGAAGAATTGGCACACTCATACATCGGACAGCAACCATCGCCCCGTTTGCTCAAAAGCAAGGGGGGCAGTGCACCTCATCTGCCGATCTACTCGAAGTGTCCGGGGTCGTCACCATTGGAAGTGCCAAGGGAGTGAAACCGCGTGACAACCCCTGCCGACAAAGCCTTGAGGCTTGTCGGCAGGGATCGCGGATAACGCTAGCCCACATTGGAGCGAGCCCGGTCGTCCGTCTCAGCCTGCTCTGTCGGGGACGCGACGCTGCGCGTCACTTCTGAGCCACAACCGTGGAAACTGTCATGGCCTTCAACCCAGGTTTTGAGCCGGATAGGCTGGTCCAAGGCTCTCAGTATGTCACTTTACCTTTCAACCAGCACAGAGTGTACGTGGGAGTTCGTGTCTGCCAACTTCTCTGGAGGGGAAAGACGCGCCTCGAAAGTTACATTCAATTCGCACCTTGCTGCAACGACGCGCCAAGTGCGGAAGAACTCGACCGAATCATCGACGATCTCCACCTCAAGTCATTTGGGCCTGGAAAATGGATATATACTGAGTGTGTATTCATCCTAATTCTTACTTGAACCGTCCACTCCTAACGAAGCAGTCGCGACTATCTCCCTCCTTCGCCGCAGAGCGGTATCTCATGCGAGGAGAAGTCCCAGTCAGATGATGTTCTGGAGAAGCTGCTACAGAGGTGTAAGGCGAAGTTCGAAAGTTGGAAGCAGAAGTCCGAAACGTTGCAGGACAAGGGCAGCCAGGAGTTCACACGCGGACTAAAGGAGGAGCAGGCGACACTAAAGAGAAATATTGACGCCTTGAACGACTTTGCAGCTGCAGAGCGACAAGTCGTCGACCAGCTTCCTGGAAAAAGACGTCGCAAAAATGTCGCCACACACTCCGGTGTGAAGAACCTCGTGAAAGATTGGAAAGACACCTTGCTAGTTGTGAGTTTCGTGGCGAAGGTGGAAGAAGGTGTCGCCGTGATAAAACAACAGCTGTCAGACGATCGGAGCAGCAGCACGGGGGATTATTTCAATGATTTGGTGGAGTATCGACAACGTCAACAGAATGAACAAAACGACAATGGCACGGAATTCATGAGCACGCTCAAAAAAGTGGCGGATGCCGCTGAGCGTCGCGCTAAGTCCGCCAACAAGGACCAAACCACTACCGCGTTCGTGTGCCGCTTTGTCTCTCACCTTGTTCAACACCTCCACCGCCAACGAGAGCCAAATTATTCACAGACCGATAACGCGGATCACGAAGGAGAGCTGAAACGATTGGAGTCGGTACCCGTTGTGATTTGCAGGATCGTAAACGGCTTGCGGAAGGATAAAGGGGCGGAAGCATTAGTTGTGTTGAACGCACTTGTTGGTGAGTGAGTCGATGCAATGTTAAGAATGATTTCAGACGCTAAATGCGGTAGAGGTGCAATTCAAAGCATCTACTATACGTGATATGAGCCAGGAGCGGCAGGATGCGTTTGTATCTTCCGCTATCAAGGAACTGGCCTCGGTCGATCTAAGCGTTCCAAGTCATACACGGCTCTTTCATCCGGCTGTGCTTGTTTACTGGGCTCTGACAGCTATGAAACTTGAGTAAGTGTCCGGCTGATATACGATGTGTTCATCTACTGACTTAAGCGCCAGCTTTGCTACTATTTGCGGGCTTATTGAACTCGAGGAGTTTTCGGCAGCCGACCCGTTGTCGGAACTCGATGCCCTTGCTAAGGGATGGCTTAGCTCCGAGATACCATTCGCCATGATGATGCCTCTTTCAGAATGCGAAAAACTCGTCCAGGCCGATAACAACCCCCAGAGGGCGAGGGATGACGAGAAAAGTACCCCCAGAGTGGACGCAAACCAACGTAGCTTCCCGAGGTCTCCTGTTCTCGCTAATGTGGCCGGACGGGGTCCGACCCCTGGTCCTCACCACCCACAATCACCGGGGGTCGATCGTGCAGGCGACGTCCTGACGACAGCCGCGCCCGCACTGCATAACAGCCCCGTCGTGCCGGTTGATTCCGAGTCCGGCGCCGCTGACGCTAGCTTGGATGGCACGCAGAGTCCTGGCCAAGTCTTTGTTGGATATCAAGCGGGAGTTCCTCGCGCAGGCCACGTCTCGAGTACCGCGACACTGGACAACAGTGCCGGCGGCAGGAGTGGCTATGTGGATCCGGCCGGCCTCCAGGACGGACCACCTTTGTCGATGACGTATATCAGCAGCTTGGAGGCGATGGGCACCGGCGTGATGGGAGGCAGCAGTATGGAGATGGCCTGTATTCGGGAACAGGATACAGGCGCCGCCCCGAACAGCACGGGGAATGACCAGTGGAGGTATGCTACTACGTTTGGCCGAGTTTTGCCAGACGCGGTTTGGTCAGGGAATGACGAATTTATGGGATTTCGGGCGGATCAGGCTATGTCGCCAACTTCAGAATAGTTACCTTACACCTCGACAGTGCTCTTCGGCACCGTGCGGTGCATAACGCAGAACATACAAATGCCGTGAAGCCCAGTACCTTCCCTCACGAGGAGCCGCTCGCCCCCCTCCAGAACGATGATATCGCCCACGTGACACTTATGCACTGATGAGCTGAACAGAGGGCCACCGATCGGCGATCCGACTTCGACTTCGACTTCGCCTAGGGTGATTGCCTCGGCATGTTCAACGATTCCGCCACCGTGTTTGGATTTAGGCCTTGGAAGGACTATGAGTATTGTGATGTTATCGCTTTCGCAGATGAGGACACCGCTCTGGAGCCAGAGTATCACTGGCCCTTTGGAGATAACCGGCTTAATCTGAAATCCCCTCTCCCCCGCCCACCGGGATATCGGCTTATGCTGTGCTTCTCGTTAGCAGCAGATCATCCTCGGATGAAGGGCTTACGAACCATTTCCTCATGGAGTGTATTGTTCAGGGTTATAAGTAGGGTCTTAAGCGGCGGTTGTGGCGGAACCGAAAGCCTCAATATGTCCCCTTCTCCCATACGTTCCATATCTTCGGTTTCGCAGACAACCTGCTCAGCCAACCTTTGGATGCCACTCTCATTATGGACGGGGTCCGTGATGGGGATGATGAGCATCTCGGGATTCTCTTCGCGGTTTCCGAGAAGGTTAAACGGTATGAGGTCCTGGAGGATGCATTCGATTTATATAAACGGTCCGCCACGTCCGTAGGGTTGACGGTCTTTCTTTTAATGTTCCAGAAGTGGATCTCTACCCCGCACCGCTGCGAGCCCCGCTCTGCTTATCGGGCGAAATCGCTAGCGCCCCACGTGACCACTTATCCGCTGCGATGCAGAGGATAAGTGCGCTCGATAAAAAAAAAAAAAAAAAAAAAAAGAAAACAGGGATCGCCACGCTCGACGCTCGCACGCGCCAGCGCCTTTTCACGATGCCGAGACCAGCCCGCCAGCCACCTTCTGCTTGTGTTGTACAGTACTCAAGCCGCCCGGTGTGAAACGTCGCATTGGCCCACCCTCGGAGCATGCCACACCCCACACCGGATTGCGAGCCCGATCTCGGCACAACTTGATGATGTGGAGTGGGTTGCTTGGCGATTTAACCCGGCTCCGCGCTTACATTTCTCGCAAGATTCACTGAAACTCGGCGAGCTGTCTGCGACAAAGATGGTTTTTTACAGGAAGCATTTCATTCCACTTGAATCTGATCCCGGTGTTTTCAACGAACTGATCGACGGTCAGGTCGCACTGACGGTGGGCTTGACTCCTGTGTCCTGGCTCACGTCTCCTGGCTGGCACAAAGCGTATCGCGTTGGTTCCTTGCTCGGCGGTCCAGCAACGTTAAGGCTTGGCCAGTAGCCCGAACTTCGGCCGGCGCCTCAGCAGGGGACCCGGAAAGGGCGGGCCGTCCCGGCTTGCGAGTCTGCGACGCCCTGTCCATGGACGAATCGCGCTATGGGGCACCGGGGGCTGCATTCGACGGGGAGGGGAGATGGCATTTACTTGCGGCTCAGGAGGCCATATCCCTGGGCACAATTGGCATCGCCGATCGTTGGATGCGAGCGCAGGCTGGCCGGATGCAGTCGGTGCACCTCGACTGCCTGCTTCTCGCCGTCGCCAACTTGCGGACCACCGGCAACGACCTGACACGCACCAGCACGCCGAAGATGAGTGTGTGGACCGGCATTGCACAGAGCATACTCGTGCATCAACGCGGTCATGAGTGAGGTATCGAGCTGTGACACGCCGATGTCGGCTGGCATGGCGACTGACCCCCGGGGCGACCCCCCGAATCTGAGTGCCCCGCTCGCACTCTCGACGTCCTCCCTCCTTTCCCTTCACCCAAATGATGCTCCATAACCAACGCCTCCAGGCGGCCGCGCGTTCCATCATACTACCCCTCGTCTCCGCCCTTTCAGGTGCTTCGGAGCCTGCACATAATTTCTCCCACAACTGCCATCCAAGATCCGAGATGCCTCCCTTCGTCTCTCGCGCGACTTCCTCATCTGCCCGGTAGGTGCCCCCCCTCGTGTACGCCTCCGCCCCGGCCCACTGTGCGAGCCATTTGCCATGGACACCAATTCTGACCAGTCACATAAGCGACCCAGGTTAACTGCGTCCGCAAATTGGCGCATCGGATATTTCGATGATCGCGAAATGTCGACACAGCTGCGGTAGGGCCTGCATGAGGTTCCCGGGAACTGGCCTGAGGGGAGGCAGGCAAGCAAACAGTAACTGACTGTGGGATGGCGCCCATGTGTGGCTTTTCTGGCTGCTTGCACCTGCAGCGCTTTGGACGACCTCTCCCTATGTGCAAGTGTCTAGGAGAATGACATGTCGAATTCCTGGAAGTATGTAGCAGTAATGTATAATAAATACCTTGTGCCAAGCATGACAGAAATAACAAGCAACGAGGGGACGTGACGAGTCACTCGGCCAGAGCGTGTCTAGGTAGGTTTCTGGGGAGCTGTCAAACGGGTTGAAGGGACTGCCTGAAGCCACCTGTCGGTGTTTTGTAGGTTACCGGCCCCCTTCTTCCCTGTTCATTGTGCTCTCAGTGTGCCCTTGTCTGTTGGGAACTCATCTGTATTGTCCACCTGTTTGTCGCTCCTTCTGCCCATCGTCTTCTCCGCCAAGAAGCCTCTTCCTCCTCCATTTCTCCTTGGTCTGACGGTTTTGGAACCAGGCCTATAGTGGCGTGGAAAAGTCGATATGGTTAGCGAAACGCTGTTATTGATTAAGTAGCGTGGGGCGCACGCTTTAGAAAGGGAGCTTCCGGGATGGGAAATGTAGGGGAAAGCGAAATCAGCCTTCTTTACCTTGAGCTGCTGATCGCTCATCGAAACTTGCGTCGTAAGCTCGCGGCGCTTCTGCTTATCGGGCTTCTGGTTGACGATAAACGCGGCTTCAAGGATGGCTCTATCAGCAGCGCTATATGGCTAATAATTAGTATACGCGATTGAAAACACTGTAGTGAAGCATGAAAAGCAGTTGTCATACGAGGTTCGTTTCCTGTGCTTGATGGTCCGAGCCGGGCCGGCTTCCGCCTCCTCAACCTCGGTTTGCAAAGCGTGCCCACTGCCACCGGTAACGGCAGCAGCAGCAGCAGCAGCAGCAGCAGCAGCAGCAGCAGCAGCAGCAGCGGCAGCCACCGCCGCCGCCGCCGCCGCCACCTCAGTCTCCAATTGATCGACCACCGCCGCGGGTATGTGGAAGCTCTCGCAGATGGTCCGGGCGTCGTCAAAGTCCACGTAGGTCCCGGCGACGTGTCTTCGCCCGTCCCTCTCGGTCGATATCTCGGGATGCCGAGCAAAGCACATTTTGAGCGAGTTTTGTGAGATTTTGCGTATGCCGACGAGCTGCAGAGCATTGACTTTTCTCTCGCTCGGCTTGCATATTACGGCATGCGAGCTGCCCTCGACATGGAACGCCCGGTATCCTTCAGGAAGTTGGGGCCCAGGGCTCGCTGCGGCGGCCCCACTGGGAGGTTCAGATGGTGTGTAATCGTCGACGCCACCATTTGCCTCCTTGTGCTCTTTGGCGGTGCCCGCGTCCAAGTCATCACCCGGCAGCTCGTCGTTGTCGCCCAGTCCATATGTGGAATAGGGATGTCCGACGTAAGGAGCTAGCTCCATGAAGTGTCCTGCTAGCCGGTCGCCGTTTTCCTCTACCTCCTCCTCAGCCAAGGAGGGGGGGAAATGTGGATGGGCCACGATGACCGAAGAATGTGTTGCCAGCTGGGGCTGGGGCTGGCTGTGGCTAGGGGAGCGTAGGTACTGTGTATCAGCCGCATACAACGACAAGGGGTGGGCTAGGCTCCATGGCGGCGGAAGATCGTCATCATCCTCCACCACGGAGGCATGCGAGGGAGTAGCTTCGGCAATCGATCCTTCTCCAGCTCCACCCCATGCGGCAACAGAAGAGCCAACAAGCAGAGGGTTGAGTGGATCTCCAGAGCTGAAAAGTCCACTAGGCTGGGAATCGACTTGGTTTGTGGGTTCGGCAGGGTCTTCGCCGCAGAAATGGTCGACGCCGGCGCTGTTGCCTTGGCCCCAATACCAGCCGCCACGATTATCTTGCCCGGGTGGCGCATGTATGCGCGCACCTTGCTCGTGGTAGCTGCTGGCAACGGGTGACGCGGCCGCCTCCCCACTGATTCTGGCCATCGGCTCGAAAGCAGTCGTAATTCCAGGTTGCCGTAATGCATGCAGCAGCATGGCTGCATCGATTCCTTCCTGATGGTGTCCACTCTCGTCTTCTTCCCGGTCCCAATCATCCTGATCTTGGTCATTGTCCTCCAATGCATCCGGAGGAAGCGATGCCTGTGTGCGATTGTTAAGGACGCGGTCTCGCTGCTGGCGAGAGGCAGTGTCGGCCTTGCTGCTGCTGCTGCCGTGCTCTCGACACTTCCTGTGTCTTCCGGACGACGAAGATGTTGACACCATTACTCTCTTCCGGCTAGACGCTGATGCTGGAACTGAAGCCCAAGGGGTGGGTGCGCCTGATCTGTCGTATCTGCCGGCATCGGACGAGCCAGGCTGCCTCTCGAGGCCCTGGGCCATGCTTGGCTCTGTTTTGCAGCGAATTGTCGACCGCTCATCATCGCTAACGTACGAAACCGCCACTCCGGTCTCGGACTGGTCCATGGCTGGAGCAGAGAGAAGAGCTGCTTTTGCAAGGCAGTCTCCGGCCGACCACCGCTGCTCCGGCAGTAAGACCACCATTGCGTCCAGAAGAAATCTTCTCAGCTCGTCAGGCCGTTCCTCGAAGTCCTTCTTGAATATCTCGATGAGCTTCTTGGGCCATGCCGTCCCGCTTGATATGTATCGGTTTTCGAACTGTGGAAGAGGGCAGAGCAATTCGTACACCATAATACCAAGGGACCAAATATCGACAGCCTCGGTATAGCTGACTCTGCCCTCGCCACCAGCCTCGGCATACTGGTGGTTCTCGTACACCTCAGGTGCAAGGTGCGGAAAATTGCCGCAGATGGTGGACATATTGTCGTAGTCCTTCGCCAGCCCGAAATCAGCGAACTTGACGTATATGCTGTTTGTGTCCCGGTATTGGACCAGGATGTTGTCTGCTTTGATGTCCCGATGCACAATCGGCGGGTCGCTCCCGTGCAGGTACTCCAGAGCCGAAAGACACTGCTGAAGAATTGATACACATTCGGCAGCTGAGATGTTGCGTTGGTCGGCCAAAGATCCGCCGGGAATGTATTCTAGGTGTAGTCGTGGGCCCTGCGTAAAGTCGGACTTGAGAAGCTTCACGATGTGAGGCTGTAGGTGTATCTTATGTTAGAGTAAAGAGTAGGATATTGAGATGTTGACGGGGACGGCGATGTACTGACATGCGAGATGAGGTTCATAATGTGCGCCTCATTCCTCCAAGCGTTAATACGGACTCGGCCCCTGCGATGGGCCTCTCCAGAGGGCTCCTTGAGCGCATACTCCTCTCCTGTGCTGACGTTCCAATAGTGAACTACAACCGCGAACGACCCCTTGCCGAGCCGTTTACGGAGATGAATCGGTCCTGTGTCAGGCGTGTGGGCTCCTGTCGGCCGCTCGGTGACTGGACGGCTCGCAATGTCGAGACTGCTGAGTAGATCTTCAGTGGCTGGTGTGTTCTGAAAAAGCCGATCGACTCTCTCGATGTAGGCCGGCGACGCTATGTCGTGGAGGAAGACAATAATCTGCAACTGGACTGGGGGGCTGGCTTGTGGGCTGGCAATGACGGGCTGCATCAGGAAAAGGATGCGGTGCCCGCCGAGGATCCATTGGAATCGACGTCGCACTCCATGTCCTTGCTTGCCGTAGGTGACCTGGGTACCGTTGAGAGAACCCCAGTCTTTCACGATGAGCCGTTTCTTATCGTCGAAAGTCAGGCTGAAGTGGTGGTACCCAACGCCCCGGTTGTTGGGAAGAACGACGTCGCTGTCTGGGCCGCAGCCGAAAACGAACCCGGAGCGGAACTGGGGAGTGTCGCTGAGCCTCAGCTCGACGTATGGAAGGGCGTCGAGCGCCGGAACTTTTCGGGCTTCGAGTGGCTCTGTCGACTGTCGCTCACGGCGAGATGCAGACCGGCGCTTGGAAGGCTGCTCCCGTGGAATGACACAGCGCTCCCAGGCTGCCTTAGCCGGCGGCACTTTGTGGTGACAAGGCGCGCTTCTGTCACTCTTCCTGCCGCGGGCTGGCCGGTTCGGGGAGTAGAGGGGTTGATGACGACCCTTCCTGCTGCTCTCCCTGCTACCCGCAGGTGGTGACACACTTGACCTCTTCGGATACCGACACCCTATGCATGCGTCCCTAAATGTCATCGCCGGTAACACTAGGCTATCATCGGCGAAGCGAGATTTATCACTGAAAAGAGGTTGATCACTGGGTACGGAGCTACCGGGCGGAGATACAAAGAGGAAGGAAATTGACCCCGCTATTGGTCTGTCATTGCAGATGGCGTGGCCGGGCCGTGTCTTGGTTCCCCAGCAGGCGGCTCCCTTGGCGTTAGGTACGGTAATTTATGCGCGGCAAAGCTGCAATTCGTACACTTTTCCTTAATTCAGAGGCCATCGCTGAAGCAGCGGGACTCCTAGCGGCAGCGGTTCGTGCGCTCCTCCTCCGTCTCGCATCGTCTCTGCCTGACGGTGACCTGGTGGCAGGTTCCGCTCGTTTTCTTGGCCTTAGCGCTCTTCCGGACGTTTGAGCCGAAAGGGTTGGTGTCAGGCGCTCTGAAATGCGTGCGCTGGGGCGCTCGCCTTGCGGCGCCGCTTCATGGGTAGCTTGAGTCCGACTCGAGGGCCCGGCGCAAGGCCGTCCGGCCCGTGAGCGCCACTGTTCGTCTCGAGGCGGAGCCTGTTCACTGTTGACTGCCAAGGGGACCTGCGTATGCTGTGTTACACTGTTAAGGACAACCGCGCCGTCGCTTAAACGTGGGCTAGGCCTCCTCTTTTTGATGCCCGTTTGCTGAGGGCTGTCGCCGTCAGAGTCAAGCATTCTCTTGGTCCTCTTGGCCGCCTTCGTCCCGCCAAGTCCGGCCTCTTCGCTTTACCTCAACCCGGCCTCAATCAAAGGAATTTGGTCCAGGATCCACTGAATAAGGATGCGATGGCGTGCTGCATCCCTCTTGGCAGTTTCCAAACCGTTCGTTGAAAGTACGAACTTCGTGATAAGATCGCCCCGTTTCTTGAGCCGCTCCAGGCGGCTCCTGGCAGTCAGCATGTCTCGGGTGCCTTGTTGCAACATCCATCTACGTTCCGCCCTGGGAATGCGCAGACGATGCGGATGGAGCTGAGTCTTGTCGTAGATTTGCTGGGCATTTTCTTCGAATCTCTTCACAGCTGCTCTGGCTTCGTCCTC